>NW_026292783.1:0-1200000 GCF_023091745.1 Budorcas taxicolor | reverse complement strand
ATCTCAAGCTACGAGGCGGAAACGGGGCTCCTCTCGATGTGGGCGGGACCCTCGTGATTCCTCTCGAGTGGAGACGGCTAGGTCGGGGAACTTCTTGATTTTCACCAAGGGTGTGAAGGAGCCTTTCGAAGTTCCAGAGGTGAGGTGTGATCAGCCTCGAGACGCCTCAGCGGAAATGGGCCTCATCTCGCCTGGAGGGGAGAACCTCCTGGATTTTCTCGAGTTGCGGCAGGTCTTCTGGAGTTACGACGGGGACCTCAGGGACCCGCTCTGGTGGCCTCAGGAAAGGCCAGTCCCCATGCGAGTTGCTAGGGGACCTCTCGGGATTCCTCTCCCGTCCATGCCGGGGCCTCAGTCCTTGTGTGGAGTCGGGGCCGGAACCTGAGGATTCCTCTCCAGTGTTGCCATGGATCTTGGGGTGCTTCTGAGTCTCCCCAGGGGAGTCAGGCCTCGTCTCGAGTGGGGGCATGCACGTGCGCTTTCCTCCCGAGCTGCAGCAGTAGTGTCACGCTTCCTGTCACGTGGATCAAGGGATCTGTGGCTTTCCCTCGAGGCTGTCCCTCGAGGCTTTCCCACGAGGCTTTCCCACAGGGCTGTGCCACGTGCCACCTTGGTGTGAGTCGATCCTCGGCGTGAAAGACGAGCCGGTGAATTGAAAAGAGGTTCCTCTGGAATGGACTGAGACATCTGGGGGACTCTTGGAATGGTGGCACGACCCTGGAGTTCCTCTCGCCGTTCCTGTCGAGAGGGACTCCTCTTGAGATGCGACGGGAAGGCCGGGAACTCTCTCCAGACGAAGCAGGGAAAGGATCCCTCATCTCGAGCTACGAGGCGGAAACGGGGCTCCTCTGTATGTGGGCGGGACCCTCGTGATTCCTCTCGAGTGGAGACGGCTAGGTCGGGGAACTTCTTGATTTGCACCAAGGGTGTGAAGGAGCCTTTCGAAGTTCCAGAGGTGAGGTGTGATCAGCCTCGAGACGCCTCAGCGGAAATGGGCCTCATCTCGCCTGGAGGGGAGAACCTCCTGGATTTTCTCGAGTTGCGGCAGGTCTTCTCGAGTTACGACGGGGACCTCAGGGAACCGCTCTGGTGGCTTCAGGAAAGGCCAATCCCCATGCGAGTTGCTAGGGGACCTCTCGGGATTCCTCTCCCGTCCATGCCGGGGTCTCAGTCCTTGTGTGGAGTCGGGGCCGGAACCTGAGGATTCCTCTCCAGTGTTGCCATGGATCTTGGGGTGCTTCTGAGTCTCCCCAGGGGAGTCAGGCCTCGTCTCGAGTGGGGGCATGCACGTGCGCTTTCCTCCCGAGCTGCAGCAGTAGTGTCACGCTTCCTGTCACGTGGATCAAGGGATCTGTGGCTTTCCCTCGAGGCTGTCCCTCCAGGCTTTCCAACGAGGCTTTCCCACAGGGCTGTGCCACGTGCCACCTTGGTGTGAGTCGATCCTCGGCGTGAAAGACGAGCCGGTGAAGGGAAAAGAGGTTCCTCTGGAATGGACTGAGACATCTGGGGGACTCTTGGAATGGTGGCACGACCCTGGAGTTCCTCTCGCCATTCCTGTTGAGAGGGCCTCCTCTTCAGATGCGACGGGAAGGCCGGGAACTCTTTCCCGACGAAGCAGGGAAAGGATCCCTCATCTCGAGCTACGAGGCGGAAACGGGGCTCCTCTGGAAGTGGGCGGGACCCTCGTGATTCCTCTCGAGTGGAGACGGCTATGTCGGGGAACTTCTTGATTTGCACCAAGGGTGTGAAGGACCCTTTCGAAGTTCCAGAGGTGAGGTGTGATCAGCATCGAGACACCTCAGCGGACATGGGCCTCATCTGGCCTGGAGGGGAGAACCTCCTGGATTTTCTCGAGTTGCGGCAGGTCTTCTCGAGTTACGACGGGGACCTCAGGGACCCGCTCTGGTGGCCTCAGGAAAGGCCAGTCCCCATGCGAGTTGCTAGGGGACCTCTCGGGATTCCTCTCCCGTCCATGCCGGGGCCTCAGTCCTTGTGTGGAGTCGGGGCCGGAACCTGAGGATTCCTCTCCAGTGTTGCCATGGATCTTGGGGTGCTTCTGAGTCTCCCCAGGGGAGTCAGGCCTCGTCTCGAGTGGGGGCATGCACGTGCGCTTTCCTCCCGAGCTGCAGCAGTAGTGTCACGCTTCCTGTCACGTGGATCAAGGGATCTGTGGCTTTCCCTCGAGGCTGTCCCTCGAGGCTTTCCCACGAGGCTTTCCCACAGGGCTGTGCCACGTGCCACCTTGGTGTGAGTCGATCCTCGGCATGAAAGACGAGCCGGTGAAGGGAAAAGAGGTTCCTCTGGAATGGACTGAGACATCTGGGGGACTCTTGGAATGGTGGCACGACCCTGGAGTTCCTCTCGCCGTTCCTGTTGAGAGGGCCTCCTCTTGAGTTGCGACGGGAAGGCCGGGAACTCTTTCCCGAAGAAGCAGGGAAAGGATCCCTCATCTCGAGCTACGAGGCGGAAACGGGGCTCCTCTGGATGTGGGCGGGACCCTCGTGATTCCTCTCGAGTGGAGACGGGTATGTCGGGGAACTTCTTGATTTGCACCAAGGGTGTGAAGGACCCTTTCGAAGTTCCAGAGGGGAGGTGTGATCAGCCTCGAGACACCTCAGCGGACATGGGCCTCATCTGGCCTGGAGGGGAGAACCTCCTGGATTTTCTCGAGTTGCGGCAGGTCTTCTCGAGTTACGACGGGGACCTCAGGGACCCGCTCTGGTGGCCTCAGGAAAGGCCAGTCCCCATGCGAGTTGCTAGGGGACCTCTCGTGATTCCTCTCCCGTCCATGCCGGGGCCTCAGTCCTTGTGTGGAGTCGGGGCCGGAACCTGAGGATTCCTCTCCAGTGTTGCCATGGATCTTGGGGTGCTTCTGAGTCTCCCCAGGGGAGTCAGGCCTCGTCTCGAGTGGGGGCATGCACGTGCGCTTTCCTCCCGAGCTGCAGCAGTAGTGTCACGCTTCCTGTCACGTGGATCAAGGGATCTGTGGCTTTCCCTCGAGGCTGTCCCTCGAGGCGTTCCCACGAGGCTTTCCCACAGGGCTGTGGCACGTGCCACCTTGGTGTGAGTCGATCCTCGGCGTGAAAGACGAGCCGGTGAAGGGAAAAGAGGTTCCTCTGGAATGGACTGAGACATCTGGGGGACTCTTGGAATGGTGGCACGACCCTGGAGTTCCTCTCGCCGTTCCTGTTGAGTGGGCCTCCTCTTGAGATGCGACGGGAAGGCCGGGAACTCTTTCCCGACGAAGCAGGGAAAGGATCCCTCATCTCGAGCTACGAGGCGGAAACGGGGCTCCTCTGGATGTGGGCGGGACCCTCGTGATTCCTCTCGAGTGGAGACGGCTATGTCGGGGAACTTCTTGATTTGCACCAAGGGTGTGAAGGACCCTTTCGAAGTTCCAGAGGTGAGGTGTGATCAGCCTCGAGACGCATCAGCGGAAATGGGCCTCATCTCGCCTGGAGGGGAGAACCTCCTGGATTTTCTCGAGTTGCGGCAGGTCTTCTCGAGTTACGACGGGGACCTCAGGGACCCGCTCTGGTGGCCTCAGGAAAGGCCAGTCCCCATGTGAGTTGCTAGGGGACCTCTCGGGATTCCTCTCCCGTCCATGCCGGGGCCTCAGTCCTTGTGTGGAGTCGGGGCCGGAACCTGAGGATTCCTCTCCAGTGTTGCCATGGATCTTGGGGTGCTTCTGAGTCTCCCCAGGGGAGTCAGGCCTCGTCTCGAGTGGGGGCATGCACGTGCGCTTTCCTCCCGAGCTGCAGCAGTAGTGTCACACTTCCTGTCACGTGGATCAAGGGATCTGTGGCTTTCCCTCGAGGCTGTCCCTCGAGGCTTTCCCACAGGGCTGTGCCACGTGCCACCTTGGTGTGAGTCGATCCTCGGCGTGAAAGACGAGCCGGTGAAGGGAAAAGAGGTTCCTCTGGAATGGACTGAGACATCTGGGGGACTCTTGGAATGGTGGCACGACCCTGGAGTTCCTCTCACCGTACCTGTTGAGAGGGACTCCTCTTGAGTTGCGACGGGAAGGCCGGGAACTCTTTCCCGACGAAGCAGGGAAAGAATCCCTCATCTCGAGCTACGAGGCGGAAACGGGGCTCCTCTGAATGTGGGCGGGACCCTCGTGATTCCTCTCGAGTGGAGACGGCTAGGTCGGGGAACTTCTTGATTTGCACCAAGGGTGTGAAGGAGCCTTTCGAAGTTCCAGAGGTGAGGTGTGATCAGCCTCGAGACGCCTCAGCGGAAATGGGCCTCATCTCGCCTGGAGGGGAGAACGTCCTGGATTTTCTCGAGTTGCGGCAGGTCTTCTCGAGTTACGACGGGGACCTCAGGGACCCGCTCTGGTGGCCTCAGGAAAGGCCAGTCCCCATGCGAGTTGCTAGGGGACCTCTCGGGATTCCTCTGCCGTCCATGCCGGGGCCTCAGTCCTTGTGTGGAGTCGGGGCCGGAACCTGAGGATTCCTCTCCAGTGTTGCCATGGATCTTGGGGTGCTTCTGAATCTCCCCAGGGGAGTCAGGCCTCGTCTCGAGTGGGGGCATGCACGTGCGCTTTCCTCCCGAGCTGCAGCAGTAGTGTCACTCTTCCTTTCACGTGGATCAAGGGATCTGTGGCTTTCCCTCGAGGCTGTCCCTCGAGGCTTTCCCACGAGACTTTCCCACAGGGCTGTGCCACGTGCCACCTTGGTGTGAGTCGATCCTCGGCGTGAAAGAGGAGCCGGTGAAGGCAAAAGAGGTTCCTCTGGAATGGACTGAGACATCTGGGGGACTCTTGGAATGGTGGCACGACCCTGGAGTTCCTCTCGCCGTTCCTGTTGAGAGGGACTCCTCTTGAGATGCGACGGGAAGGCCGGGAAATCTTTCCCGACGAAGCAGGGAAAGGATCCCTCATCTCGAGCTACGAGGCGGAAACGGGGCTCCTCTGGATGTTGGCGGGACCCTCGTGATTCCTCTCGAGTGGAGACGGTATGTCGGGGAACTTCTTGATTTGCACCAAGGGTGTGAAGGACCCTTTCGAAGTTCCAGAGGTGAGGTGTGATCAGCCTCGAGACGCCTCAGCGGACATGGGCCTCATCTCGCCTGGAGGGGAGAACCTCCTGGATTTTCTCGAGTTGCGGCAGGTCTTCTCGAGTTACGACGGGGACCTCAGGGACACGTTCTGGTGGCCTCAGGAAAGGCCAGTCCCCATGCGAGTTGCTAGGGGACCTCTCAGGATTCCTCTCCCGTCCATGCCGGGGCCTCATTCCTTGTGTGGAGTCGGGGCCGGAACCTGAGGATTCCTCTCCAGTGTTGCCATGGATCTAGGGGTGCTTCTGAGTCTCCCCAGGGGAGTCAGGCCTCGTCTCGAGTGGGGGCATGCACGTGCGCTTTCCTCCCGAGCTGCAGCAGTAGTGTCACGCTTCCTGTCATGTGGATCAAGGGATCTGTGGCTTTCCCTCGAGGCTGTCCCTCGAGGCTTTCCCACGAGGCTTTCCCACAGGGCTGTGCCACGTGCCACCTTGGTGTGAGTCGATCCTCGGCGTGAAAGACGAGCCGGTGAAGGGAAAAGAGGTTCCTCTGGAATGGACTGAGACATCTGGGCGACTCTTGGAATGGTGGCACGACCCTGGAGTTCCTCTCGCCGTTCCTGTAGAGAGGGCCTCCTCTTGAGATGCGACGGGAAGGCCGGGAACTCTTTCCCGACGAAGCAGGGAAAGGATCCCTCATCTCGAGCTACGAGGCGGAAACGGGGCTCCTCTGGATGTGGGCGGGACCCTCATGATTCCTCTCGAGTGGAGACGGCTATGTCGGGGAACTTCTTGATTTGCACCAAGGGTGTGAAGGACCCATTCGAAGTTCCAGAGGTGAGGTGTGATCAGCCTAGAGACGCCTCAGCGGAAATGGGTCTCATCTCGCCTGGAGGGGCGAACCTCCTGGATTTTCTCGAGTTGCGGCAGGTCTTCTCGAGTTACGACGGGGACCTCAGGGACCCGCTCTGGTGGCCTCAGGAAAGGCCAGTCCCCATGCGAGTTGCTAGGCGACCTCTCGGGATTCCTCTCCCTTCCATGCCGGGGCCTCAGTCCTTGTGTGGAGTCGGGGCCGGAACATGAGGATTCCTCTCCAGTGTTGCCATGGATCTTGGGGTGCTTCTGAGTCTCCCCAGGGGATTCAGGCCTCGTCTCGAGTGGGGGCATGCACGTGCGCTTTCCTCCCGAGCTGCAGCAGTAGTGTCACGCTTCCTGTCACGTGGATCAAGGGATCTGTGGCTTTCCCTCGAGGCTGTCCCTCGAGGCTTTCCCACGAGGCTTTCCCACAGGGCTGTGCCACGTGCCACCTTGGTGTGAGTCGATCCTCGGCGTGAAAGACGAGCCGGTGAAGGGAAAAGAGGTTCCTCTGGAATGGACTGAGACATCTGGGGGACTCTTGGAATGGTGGCACGACCCTGGAGTTCCTCTCGCCGTTCCTGTTGAGAGGGACTCCTCTTGAGATGCGACGGGAAGGCCGGGAACTCTTTCCCGACGAAGCAGGGAAAGGATCCCTCATCTCGAGCTACGAGGCGGAAACGGGGCTCCTCTGGATGTGGGCGGGACCCTCGTGATTCCTCTCGAGTGGAGACGGCTATGTCGGGGAACTTCTTGATTTGCACCAAGGGTGTGAAGGAGCCTTTCGAAGTTCCAGAGGTGAGGTGTGATCAGCCTCGAGATGCCTCAGCGGAAATGGGCCTCATCTCGCCTGGAGGGGAGAACCTCCTGGATTTTCTCGAGTTGCGGCAGGTCTTCTCGAGTTACGACGGGGACCTCAGGTACCCGCTCTGGTGGCCTCAGGAAAGGCCAGTCCCCATGCGAGTTGCTAGGGGACATCTCGGGATTCCTCTCCCGTCCATGCCGGGGCCTCAGTCCTTGTGTGGAGTCGGGGCCGGAACCTGAGGATTCCTCTCCAGTGTTGCCATGGATCTTGGGGTGCTTCTGAGTCTCCCCAGGGGAGTCAGGCCTCGTCTCGAGTGGGTGCATGCACGTGCGCTTTCCTCCCGAGCTGCAGCAGTAGTGTCACGCTTCCTGTCATGTGGATCAAGGGATCTGTGGCTTTCCCTCGAGGCTGTCCCTCGAGGCTTTCCCACGAGGCTTTCCCACAGGGCTGTGCCACGTGCCACCTTGGTGTGAGTCGATCCTCGGCGTGAAAGACGAGCCAGTGAAGGGAAAAGAGGTTCCTCTGGAATGGACTGAGACATCTGGGGGACTCTTGGAATGGTGGCACGACCCTGGAGTTCCTCTCGCCGTTCCTGTTGAGAGGGCCTCCTCTTGAGATGCGACGGGAAGGCCGGGAACTCTTTCCCGACGAAGCAGGGAAAGGATCCCTCATCTCGAGCTACGAGGCGGAAACGGGGCTCCTCTGGATGTTGGCGGGACCCTCGTGATTCCTCTCGAGTGGAGACGGGTATGTCGGGGAACTTCTTGATTTGCACCAAGGGTGTGAAGGACCCTTTCGAAGTTCCAGAGGGGAGGTGTGATCAGCCTCGAGACGCCTCAGCGGACATGGGCCTCATCTCGCCTGGAGGGGAGAACCTCCTGGATTTTCTCGAGTTGCGGCAGGTCTTCTCGAGTTACGACGGGGACCTCAGGGACCCGCTCTGGTGGCCTCAGGAAAGGCCAGTCCCGATGCGAGTTGCTAGGGGACCTCTCGGGATTCCTCTCCCGTCCATGCCGGGGCCTCAGTCCTTGTGTGGAGTCGGGGCCGGAACCTGAGGATTCCTCTCCAGTGTTGCCATGGATCTTGGGGTGCTTCTGAGTCTCCCCAGGGGAGTCAGGCCTCGTCTCGAGTGGGGGCATGCACGTGCGCTTTCCTCCCGAGCTGCAGCAGTAGTGTCACGCTTCCTGTCACGTGGATCAAGGGATCTGTGGCTTTCCCTCGAGGCTGTCCCTCGAGGCTTTCCCACGAGGCTTTCCCACAGGGCTGTGCCACGTGCCACCTTGGTGTGAGTCGATCCTCGGCGTGAAAGACGAGCCGGTGAAGGGAAAAGAGGTTCCTCTGGAATGGACTGAGACATCTGGGGGACTCTTGGAATGGTGGCACGACCCTGGAGTTCCTCTCGCCGTTCCTGTTGAGAGGGACTCCTCTTGAGATGCGACGGGAAGGCCGGGAAATCTTTCCCGACGAAGCAGGGAAAGGATCCCTCATCTCGAGCTATGAGGCGGAAACGGGGCTCCTCTGGATGTGGGCGGGACCCTCGTGATTCCTCTCGAGTGGAGACGGCTATGTCGGGGAACTTCTTGATTTGCACCAAGGGTGTGAAGGAGCCTTTCGAAGTTCCAGAGGTGAGGTGTGATCAGCCTCGAGATGCCTCAGCGGAAATGGGCCTCATCTCGCCTGGAGGGGAGAACCTCCTGGATTTTCTCGAGTTGCGGCAGGTCTTCTGGAGTTACGACGGGGACCTCAGGGACCCGCTCTGGTGGCCTCAGGAAAGGCCAGTCCCCATGCGAGTTGCTAGGGGACCTCTCGGGATTCCTCTCCCGTCCATGCCGGGGCCTCAGTCCTTGTGTGGAGTCGGGGCCGGAACCTGAGGATTCCTCTCCAGTGTTGCCATGGATCTTGGGGTGCTTCTGAGTCTCCCCAGGGGAGTCAGGCCTCGTCTCGAGTGGGGGCATGCACGTGCGCTTTCCTCCCGAGCTGCAGCAGTAGTGTCACGCTTCCTGTCATGTGGATCAAGGGATCTGTGGCTTTCCCTCGAGGCTGTCCCTCGAGGCTTTCCCACGAGGCTTTCCCACAGGGCTGTGCCACGTGCCACCTTGGTGTGAGTCGATCCTCGGCGTGAAAGACGAGCCGGTGAAGGGAAAAGAGGTTCCTCTGGAATGGACTGAGACATCTGGGGGACTCTTGGAATGGTGGCACGACCCTGGAGTTCCTCTCGCCGTTCCTGTTGAGAGGGCCTCCTCTTGAGATGCGACGGGAAGGCCGGGAACTCTTTCCCGACGAAGCAGGGAAAGGATCCCTCATCTCGAGCTACGAGGCGGAAACGGGGCTCCTCTGGATGTTGGCGGGACCCTCGTGATTCCTCTCGAGTGGAGACGGGTATGTCGGGGAACTTCTTGATTTGCACCAAGGGTGTGAAGGACCCTTTCG
Source organism: Budorcas taxicolor (assembly GCF_023091745.1). NCBI lineage: Eukaryota > Metazoa > Chordata > Mammalia > Artiodactyla > Bovidae > Budorcas > Budorcas taxicolor. The sequence continues at coordinate 1,190,910 of NW_026292783.1, read as the reverse complement.
AAGTTCCAGAGGGGAGGTTTGATCAGCCTCGAGACGCCTCAGCGGACATGGGCCTCATCTCGCCTGGAGGGGAGAACCTCCTGGATTTTCTCGCGTTGCGGCAGGTCTTCTTAAGTTACGACGGGGACCTCAGGGACCCGCTCTGGTGGCCTCAGGAAAGGCCAGTCCCCATGCGAGTTGCTAGGGGACCTCTCGGGATCCCTCTCCCGTCCATGCCGGGGCCTCAGTCCTTGTGTGGAGTCGGGGCCGGAACCTGAGGAATGCTCTCCAGTGTTGCCATGGATCTTGGGGTGCTTCTGAGTCTCCCCAGGGGAGTCAGGCCTCGTCTCGAGTGGGGGCATGCACGTGCGCTTTCCTCCCGAGCTGCAGCAGTAGTGTCACGCTTCCTGTCACGTGGATCAAGGGATCTGTGGCTTTCCCTCGAGGCTATCCCTCGAGGCTTTCCCACGAGGCTTTCCCACAGGGCTGTGCCACGTGCCACCTTGGTGTGAGTCGATCCTCGGCGTGAAAGACGAGCCGGTGAAGGGAAAAGAGGTTCCTCTGGAATGGACTGAGACATCTGGGGGACTCTTGGAATGGTGGCATGACCCTGGAGTTCCTCTCGCCGTTCCTATTGAGAGGGCCTCCTCTTGAGATGCGACGGGAAGGCCGGGAACTCTTTCCCGTCGAAGCAGGAAAAGGATCCTTCATCTCGAGCTACGAGGCGGAAACGGGGCTCCTCTGGATGTGGGCGGGACCCTCTTGTTTCCTCTCGAGTGGAGACGGCTATGTCGGGGAACTTCTTGATTGGCACCAAGGGTGTGAAGGAGCCTTTCGAAGTTCCAGAGGTGAGGTGTGATCAGCCTCGAGACGCCTCAGCGGAAATGGGCCTCATCTCGCCTGGAGGGGAGAACCTCCTGGATTTTCTCGAGTTGCGGCAGGTCTTCTCGTGTTACGACGGGGACCTCACGGACCCGCTCTGGTGGCCTCAGGAAAGGCCAGTCCCCATGTGAGTTGCTAGGGGACCTCTCGGGATTCCTCTCCCGTCCATGCCGGGGCCTCAGTCCTTGTGTGGAGTCGGGGCCGGAACCTGAGGATTCCTCTCCAGTGTTGCCATGGATCTTGGGGTGCTTCTGAGTCTCCCCAGGGGAGTCAGGCATCGTCTCGAGTGGGGACATGCACGTGCGCTTTCCTCCCGAGCTGCAGCAGTAGTGTCACGCTTCCTGTCACGTGGATCAAGGGATCTGTGGCTTTCCCTCGAGGCTGTCCCTCGAGGCTTTCCCACGAGGCTTTCCCACAGGGCTGTGCCACGTGCCACCTTGGTGTGAGTCGATCCTCGGCATGAAAGATGAGCCGGTGAAGGGAAAAGAGGTTCCTCTGGAATGGACTGAGACATCTGGGGGACTCTTGGAATGGTGGCACGACCCTGGAGTTCCTCTCGCCGTTCCTGTTGAGAGGGCCTCCTCTTGAGATGCGACGGGAACGCCGGGAACTCTTTCCCGACGAAGCAGGGAAAGCATCCCTCATCTCGAGCTACGAGGCGGAAACGGGGCTCCTCTGGATGTGGGCGGGACCCTCGTGATTCCTCTCGAGTGGAGACGGCTATGTCGGGGAACTTCTTGATTTGCACCAAGGGTGTGAAGGAGCCTTTCGAAGTTCCAGAGGTGAGGTGTGATCAGTCTCGAGACGCCTCAGCGGAAATGGGCCTCATCTCGCCTGGAGGGGAGAACCTCCTGGATTTTCTCGAGTTGCGGCAGGTCTTCTCGAGTTACGACGGGGACCTCATTTACCCGCTCTGGTGGCCTCAGGAAAGGCCAGTCCCCATGCGAGTTGCTAGGGGACCTCTCGGGATTCCTCTCCCGTCCATGCCGGGGCCTCAGTCCTTGTGTGGAGTCGGGGCCGGAACCTGAGGATTCCTCTCCAGTGTTGCCATGGATCTTGGGGTGCTTCTGAGTCTCCCCAGGAGAGTCAGGCCTCGTCTCGAGTGGGGGCATGCACGTGCGCTTTCCTCCCGAGCTGCAGCAGTAGTGTCACGCTTCCTGTCACGTGGATCAAGGGATCTGTGGCTTTCCCTCGAGGCTGTCCCTCGAGGCTTTCCCACGAGGCTTTCCCACAGGGCTGTGCCACGTGCCACCTTGGTGTGAGTCGATCCTCGGCGTGAAAGACGAGCCGGTGAAGGGAAAAGAGGTTCCTCTGGAATGGACTGAGACATCTGGGGGACTCTTGGAATGGTGGCATGACCCTGGAGTTCCTCTCGCCGTTCCTGTTGAGAGGGCCTCCTCTTGAGATGCGACGGGAAGGCCGGGAACTCTTTCCCAACGAAGCAGGGAAAGGATCCCTCATCTCGAGCTACAAGGCGGAAACGGGGCTCCTCTGGATGTGGGCGGGACCCTCGTGATTCCTCTCGAGTGGAGACGGCTAGGTCGGGGAACTTCTTGATTTGCACCAAGGGTGTGAAGGAGCCTTTCAAAGTTCCAGAGGTGAGGTGTGATCAGCCTCGAGACGCCTCAGCGGAAATGGGCCTCATCTCGCCTGGAGGGGAGAACCTCCTGGATTTTCTCGAGTTGCGGCAGGTCTTCTCGAGTTACGACGGGGACCACAGGGACCCGCTCTGGTGGCCTCAGGAAAGGCCAGTCCCCATGCGAGTTGCTAGGGGACCTCTCGGGATTCCTCTCCCGTCCATGCCGGGGCCTCAGTCCTTGTGTGGAGTCGGGGCCGGAACCTGAGGATTCCTCTCCAGTGTTGCCATGGATCTTGGGGTGCTTCTGAGTCTCCCCAGGGGAGTCAGGCCTCGTCTCGAGTGGGGGCATGCACGTGCGCTTTCCTCCCGAGCTGCAGCAGTAGTGTCACGCTTCCTGTCACGTGGATCAAGGGATCTGTGGCTTTCCCTCGAGGCTGTCCCTCGAGGCTTTCCCACGAGGCTTTGCCACAGGGCTGTGCCACGTGCCACCTTGGTGTGAGTCGATCCTCGGCGTGAAAGACGAGCCGGTGAAGGGAAAAGAGGTTCCTCTGGAATGGACTGAGACATCTGGGGGACTCTTGGAATGGTGGCACGACCCTGGAGTTCCTCTCGCCGTTCCTGTTGAGAGGGACTCCTCTTGAGATGCGACGGGAAGGCCGGGAAATCTTTCCCGACGAAGCAGGGAAAGGATCCCTCATCTCGAGCTATGAGGCGGAAACGGGGCTCCTCTGGATGTGGGCGGGACCCTCGTGATTCCTCTCGAGTGGAGACGGCTATGTCGGGGAACTTCTTGATTTGCACCAAGTTTGTGAAGGAGCCTTTCGAAGTTCCAGAGGTGAGGTGTGATCAGCCTCGAGATGCCTCAGCGGAAATGGGCCTCATCTCGCCTGGAGGGGAGAACCTCCTGGATTTTCTCGAGTTGCGGCAGGTCTTCTGGAGTTACGACGGGGACCTCAGGGACCCGCTCTGTTGGCCTCAGGAAAGGCCAGTCCCCATGCGAGTTGCTAGGGGACCTCTCGGGATTCCTCTCCCGTCCATGCCGGGGCCTCAGTCCTTGTGTGGAGTCGGGGCCGGAACCTGAGGATTCCTCTCCAGTGTTGCCATGGATCTTGGGGTGCTTCTGAGTCTCCCCAGGGGAGTCAGGCCTCGTCTCGAGTGGGGGCATGCACGTGCGCTTTCCTCCCGAGCTGCAGCAGTAGTGTCACGCTTCCTGTCATGTGGATCAAGGGATCTGTGGCTTTCCCTCGAGGCTGTCCCTCGAGGCTTTCCCACGAGGCTTTCCCACAGGGCTGTGCCACGTGCCACCTTGGTGTGAGTCGATCCTCGGCGTGAAAGACGAGCCGGTGAAGGGAAAAGAGGTTCCTCTGGAATGGACTGAGACATCTGGGGGACTCTTGGAATGGTGGCACGACCCTGGAGTTCCTCTCGCCGTTCCTGTTGAGAGGGCCTCCTCTTGAGATGCGACGGGAAGGCCGGGAACTCTTTCCCGACGAAGCAGGGAAAGGATCCCTCATCTCGAGCTACGAGGCGGAAACGGGGCTCCTCTGGATGTTGGCGGGACCCTCGTGATTCCTCTCGAGTGGAGACGGGTATGTCGGGGAACTTCTTGATTTGCACCAAGGGTGTGAAGGACCCTTTCGAAGTTCCAGAGGGGAGGTTTGATCAGCCTCGAGACGCCTCAGCGGACATGGGCCTCATCTCGCCTGGAGGGGAGAACCTCCTGGATTTTCTCGCGTTGCGGCAGGTCTTCTTAAGTTACGACGGGGACCTCAGGGACCCGCTCTGGTGGCCTCAGGAAAGGCCAGTCCCCATGCGAGTTGCTAGGGGACCTCTCGGGATCCCTCTCCCGTCCATGCCGGGGCCTCAGTCCTTGTGTGGAGTCGGGGCCGGAACCTGAGGAATGCTCTCCAGTGTTGCCATGGATCTTGGGGTGCTTCTGAGTCTCCCCAGGGGAGTCAGGCCTCGTCTCGAGTGGGGGCATGCACGTGCGCTTTCCTCCCGAGCTGCAGCAGTAGTGTCACGCTTCCTGTCACGTGGATCAAGGGATCTGTGGCTTTCCCTCGAGGCTATCCCTCGAGGCTTTCCCACGAGGCTTTCCCACAGGGCTGTGCCACGTGCCACCTTGGTGTGAGTCGATCCTCGGCGTGAAAGACGAGCCGGTGAAGGGAAAAGAGGTTCCTCTGGAATGGACTGAGACATCTGGGGGACTCTTGGAATGGTGGCATGACCCTGGAGTTCCTCTCGCCGTTCCTATTGAGAGGGCCTCCTCTTGAGATGCGACGGGAAGGCCGGGAACTCTTTCCCGTCGAAGCAGGAAAAGGATCCTTCATCTCGAGCTACGAGGCGGAAACGGGGCTCCTCTGGATGTGGGCGGGACCCTCGTGTTTCCTCTCGAGTGGAGACGGCTATGTCGGGGAACTTCTTGATTGGCACCAAGGGTGTGAAGGAGCCTTTCGAAGTTCCAGAGGTGAGGTGTGATCAGCCTCGAGACGCCTCAGCGGAAATGGGCCTCATCTCGCCTGGAGGGGAGAACCTCCTGGATTTTCTCGAGTTGCGGCAGGTCTTCTCGAGTTACGACGGGGACCTCACGGACCCGCTCTGGTGGCCTCAGGAAAGGCCAGTCCCCATGTGAGTTGCTAGGGGACCTCTCGGGATTCCTCTCCCGTCCATGCCGGGGCCTCAGTCCTTGTGTGGAGTCGGGGCCGGAACCTGAGGATTCCTCTCCAGTGTTGCCATGGATCTTGGGGTGCTTCTGAGTCTCCCCAGGGGAGTCAGGCATCGTCTCGAGTGGGGACATGCACGTGCGCTTTCCTCCCGAGCTGCAGCAGTAGTGTCACGCTTCCTGTCACGTGGATCAAGGGATCTGTGGCTTTCCCTCGAGGCTGTCCCTCGAGGCTTTCCCACGAGGCTTTCCCACAGGGCTGTGCCACGTGCCACCTTGGTGTGAGTCGATCCTCGGCATGAAAGATGAGCCGGTGAAGGGAAAAGAGGTTCCTCTGGAATGGACTGAGACATCTGGGGGACTCTTGGAATGGTGGCACGACCCTGGAGTTCCTCTCGCCGTTCCTGTTGAGAGGGACTCCTCTTGAGTTGCGACGGAAAGGCCGGGAACTCTTTCCCGACGAAGCAGGGAAAGGATCCCTCATCTCGAGCTACGAGGCGGAAACGGGGCTCCTCTGGATGTGGGCGGGACCCTCGTGATTCCTCTCGAGTGGAGACGACTAGGTCGGGGAACTTCTTGATTTGCACCAAGGGTGTGAAGGACCCTTTCGAAGTTCCAGAGGTGAGGTGTGATCAGCCTCGAGACGCCTCAGCAGAAATGGGCCTCATCTCGCCTGGAGGGGAGAACCTCCTGGATTTTCTCGAGTTGCGGCAGGTCTTCTCGAGTTACGACGGGGACCTCAGGGACCCGCTCTGGTGGCCTCAGGAAAGGCCAGTCCCCATGCGAGTTGCTAGGGGACCTCTCGGGATTCCTCTGCCGTCCATGCCGGGGCCTCAGTCCTTGTGTGGAGTCGGGGCCGGAACCTGAGGATTCCTCTCCAGTGTTGCCATGGATCTTGGGGTGCTTCTGAGTCTCCCCAGGGGAGTCAGGCCTCGTCTCGAGTGGGGGCATGCACGTGCGCTTTCCTCCCGAGCTGCAGCAGTAGTGTCACGCTTCCTGTCACGTGGATCAAGGGATCTGTGGCTTTCCCTCGAGGCTGTCCCTCGAGGCTTTCCCACGAGGCTTTGCCACAGGGCTGTGCCACGTGCCACCTTGGTGTGAGTCGATCCTCGGCGTGAAAGACGAGCCGGTGAAGGGAAAAGAGGTTCCTCTGGAATGGACTGAGACATCTGGGGGACTCTTGGAATGGTGGCACGACCCTGGAGTTCCTCTCGCCGTTCCTGTTGAGAGGGCCTCCTCTTGAGATGCGACGGGAACGCCGGGAACTCTTTCCCGACGAAGCAGGGAAAGCATCCCTCATCTCGAGCTACGAGGCGGAAACGGGGCTCCTCTGGATGTGGGCGGGACCCTCGTGATTCCTCTCGAGTGGAGACGGCTATGTCGGGGAACTTCTTGATTTGCACCAAGGGTGTGAAGGAGCCTTTCGAAGTTCCAGAGGTGAGGTGTGATCAGTCTCGAGACGCCTCAGCGGAAATGGGCCTCATCTCGCCTGGAGGGGAGAACCTCCTGGATTTTCTCGAGTTGCGGCAGGTCTTCTCGAGTTACGACGGGGACCTCATTTACCCGCTCTGGTGGCCTCAGGAAAGGCCAGTCCCCATGCGAGTTGCTAGGGGACCTCTCGGGATTCCTCTCCCGTCCATGCCGGGGCCTCAGTCCTTGTGTGGAGTCGGGGCCGGAACCTGAGGATTCCTCTCCAGTGTTGCCATGGATCTTGGGGTGCTTCTGAGTCTCCCCAGGAGAGTCAGGCCTCGTCTCGAGTGGGGGCATGCACGTGCGCTTTCCTCCCGAGCTGCAGCAGTAGTGTCACGCTTCCTGTCACGTGGATCAAGGGATCTGTGGCTTTCCCTCGAGGCTGTCCCTCGAGGCTTTCCCACGAGGCTTTCCCACAGGGCTGTGCCACGTGCCACCTTGGTGTGAGTCGATCCTCGGCGTGAAAGACGAGCCGGTGAAGGGAAAAGAGGTTCCTCTGGAATGGACTGAGACATCTGGGGGACTCTTGGAATGGTGGCATGACCCTGGAGTTCCTCTCGCCGTTCCTGTTGAGAGGGCCTCCTCTTGAGATGCGACGGGAAGGCCGGGAACTCTTTCCCAACGAAGCAGGGAAAGGATCCCTCATCTCGAGCTACGAGGCGGAAACGGGGCTCCTCTGGATGTGGGCGGGACCCTCGTGATTCCTCTCGAGTGGAGACGGCTAGGTCGGGGAACTTCTTGATTTGCACCAAGGGTGTGAAGGAGCCTTTCAAAGTTCCAGAGGTGAGGTGTGATCAGCCTCGAGACGCCTCAGCGGAAATGGGCCTCATCTCGCCTGGAGGGGAGAACCTCCTGGATTTTCTCGAGTTGCGGCAGGTCTTCTCGAGTTACGACGGGGACCACAGGGACCCGCTCTGGTGGCCTCAGGAAAGGCCAGTCCCCATGCGAGTTGCTACGGGACCTCTCAGGATTCCTCTCCCGTCCATGCCGGGGCCTCATTCCTTGTGTGGAGTCGGGGCCGGAACCTGAGGATTCCTCTCCAGTGTTGCCATGGATCTAGGGGTGCTTATGAGTCTCCCCAGGGGAGTCAGGCCTCGTCTCGAGTGGGGGCAGGCACGTGCGCTTTCCTCCCGAGCTGCAGCAGTAGTGGCACGCTTCCTGTCACGTGGATCAAGTGATCTGTGGCTTTCCCTCGAGGCTGTCCCTCGAGGCTTTCCCACGAGGCTTTCCCACAGGGCTGTGCCACGTGCCACCTTGGTGTGAGTCGATCCTCGGCGTGAAAGACGAGCCGGTGAAGGGAAAAGAGGTTCCTCTGGAATGGACTGAGACATCTGGGGGACTCTTGGAATGGTGGCACGACCCTGGAGTTCCTCTCGCCGTTCCTGTTGAGAAGGACTCCTCTTGAGATGCGACGGGAAGGCCGGGAACTCTTTCCCGACGAAGCAGGGAAAGGATCCGTCATCTCGAGCTACGAGGCGGAAACGGGGCTCCTCTGGATGTGGGCGGGACCCTCGTGATTCCTCTCGAGTGGAGACGGGTATGTCGGGGAACTTCTTGATTTGCACCAAGGGTGTGAAAGACCCTTTCGAAGTTCCAGAGGTGAGGTGTGATCAGCCTCGAGACGCCTCAGCGGAAATGGGCCTCATCTCGCCTGGAGGGGAGAACCTCCTGGATTTTCTCGCGTTGCGGCAGGTCTTCTTAAGTTACGACGGGGACCTCAGGGACCCGCTCTGGTGGCCTCAGGAAAGGCCAGTCCCCATGCGAGTTGCTAGGGGACCTCTCGGGATCCCTCTCCCGTCCATGCCCGGGCCTCAGTCCTTGTGTGGAGTCGGGGCCGGAACCTGAGGAATGCTCTCCAGTGTTGCCATGGATCTTGGGGTGCTTCTGAGTCTCCCCAGGGGAGTCAGGCCTCGTCTCAAGTGGGGGCATGCACGTGCGCTTTCCTCCCGAGCTGCAGCAGTAGTGTCACGCTTCCTGTCACGTGGATCAAGGGATCTGTGGCTTTCCCTCGAGGCTGTCCCTCGAGGCTTTCCCACGAGGCTTTCCCACAGGGCTGTGTCACGTGCCACCTTGGTGTGAGTCGATCCTCGGCGTGAAAGACGAGCCGGTGAAGGGAAAAGAGGTTCCTCTGGAATGGACTGAGACATCTGGGGGACTCTTGGAATGGTGGCATGACCCTGGAGTTCCTCTCGCCGTTCCTATTGAGAGGGCCTCCTCTTGAGATGCGACGGGAAGGCCGGGAACTCTTTCCCGACGAAGCAGGGAAAGGATCCCTCATCTCGAGCTACGAGGCGGAAACGGGGCTCCTCTGGATGTGGGCGGGACCCTCGTGATTCCTCTCGAGTGGAGACGGCTATGTCGGGGAACTTCTTGATTTGCACCAAGGGTGTGAAGGAGCCTTTCGAAGTTCCAGAGGTGAGGTGTGATCAGCCTCGAGACGCCTCAGCGGAAATGGGCCTCATCTCGCCTGGAGGGGAGAACCTCCTGGATTTTCTCGAGTTGCGGCAGGTCTTCTCGAGTTACGACGGGGACCACAGGGACCCGCTCTGGTGGCCTCAGGAAAGGCCAGTCCCCATGCGAGTTGCTAGGGGACCTCTCAGGATTCCTCTCCCGTCCATGCCGGGGCCTCATTCCTTGTGTGGAGTCGGGGCCGGAACCTGAGGATTCCTCTCCAGTGTTGCCATGGATCTAGGGGTGCTTATGAGTCTCCCCAGGGGAGTCAGGCCTCGTCTCGAGTGGGGGCAGGCACGTGCGCTTTCCTCCCGAGCTGCAGCAGTAGTGTCACGCTTCCTGTCACGTGGATCAAGTGATCTGTGGCTTTCCCTCGAGGCTGTCCCTCGAGGCTTTCCCACGAGGCTTTCCCACAGGGCTGTGCCACGTGCCACCTTGGTGTGAGTCGATCCTCGGCGTGAAAGACGAGCCGGTGAAGGGAAAAGAGGTTCCTCTGGAATGGACTGAGACATCTGGGGGACTCTTGGAATGGTGGCACGACCCTGGAGTTCCTCTCGCCGTTCCTGTTGAGAAGGACTCCTCTTGAGATGCGACGGGAAGGCCGGGAACTCTTTCCCGACGAAGCAGGGAAAGGATCCGTCATCTCGAGCTACGAGGCGGAAACGGGGCTCCTCTGGATGTGGGCGGGACCCTCGTGATTCCTCTCGAGTGGAGACGGGTATGTCGGGGAACTTCTTGATTTGCACCAAGGGTGTGAAAGACCCTTTCGAAGTTCCAGAGGTGAGGTGTGATCAGCCTCGAGACGCCTCAGCGGAAATGGGCCTCATCTCGCCTGGAGGGGAGAACCTCCTGGATTTTCTCGCGTTGCGGCAGGTCTTCTTAAGTTACGACGGGGACCTCAGGGACCCGCTCTGGTGGCCTCAGGAAAGGCCAGTCCCCATGCGAGTTGCTAGGGGACCTCTCGGGATCCCTCTCCCGTCCATGCCCGGGCCTCAGTCCTTGTGTGGAGTCGGGGCCGGAACCTGAGGAATGCTCTCCAGTGTTGCCATGGATCTTGGGGTGCTTCTGAGTCTCCCCAGGGGAGTCAGGCCTCGTCTCAAGTGGGGGCATGCACGTGCGCTTTCCTCCCGAGCTGCAGCAGTAGTGTCACGCTTCCTGTCACGTGGATCAAGGGATCTGTGGCTTTCCCTCGAGGCTGTCCCTCGAGGCTTTCCCACGAGGCTTTCCCACAGGGCTGTGTCACGTGCCACCTTGGTGTGAGTCGATCCTCGGCGTGAAAGACGAGCCGGTGAAGGGAAAAGAGGTTCCTCTGGAATGGACTGAGACATCTGGGGGACTCTTGGAATGGTGGCATGACCCTGGAGTTCCTCTCGCCGTTCCTATTGAGAGGGCCTCCTCTTGAGATGCGACGGGAAGGCCGGGAACTCTTTCCCGACGAAGCAGGGAAAGGATCCCTCATCTCGAGCTACGAGGCGGAAACGGGGCTCCTCTGGATGTGGGCGGGACCCTCGTGATTCCTCTCGAGTGGAGACGGCTATGTCGGGGAACTTCTTGATTTGCACCAAGGGTGTGAAGGAGCCTTTCGAAGTTCCAGAGGTGAGGTGTGATCAGCCTCGAGACGCCTCAGCGGAAATGGGCCTCATCTCGCCTGGAGGGGAGAACCTCCTGGATTTTCTCGAGTTGCGGCAGGTCTTCTCGAGTTACGACGGGGACCTCAGGGACCCGCTCTGGTGGCCTCAGGAAAGGCCAGTCCCCATGTGAGTTGCTAGGGGACCTCTCGGGATTCCTCTCCCGTCCATGCCGGGGCCTCAGTCCTTGTGTGGAGTCGGGGCCGGAACCTGAGGATTCCTCTCCAGTGTTGCCATGGATCTTGGGGTGCTTCTGAGTCTCCCCAGTGGAGTCAGGCATCGTCTCGAGTGGGGACATGCACGTGCGCTTTCCTCCCGAGCTGCAGCAGTAGTGTCACACTTCCTGTCACGTGGATCAAGGGATCTGTGGCTTTCCCTCGAGGCTGTCCCTCGAGGCTTTCCCACGAGGCTTTCCCACAGGGCTGTGCCACGTGCCACCTTGGTGTGAGTCGATCCTCGGCATGAAAGATGAGCCGGTGAAGGGAAAAGAGGTTCCTCTGGAATGGACTGAGACATCTGGGGGACTCTTGGAATGGTGGCACGACCCTGGAGTTCCTCTCGCCGTTCCTGTTGAGAGGGACTCCTCTTGAGTTGCGACGGAAAGGCCGGGAACTCTTTCCCGACGAAGCAGGGAAAGGATCCTTCTTCTCGAGCTACGAGGCTGAATCGGGGCTCCTCTGGATGTGGGCGGGACCCTCGTGATTCCTCTCGAGTGGAGACGGCTATGTCGGGGAACTTCTTGATTTGCACCAAGGGTGTGAAGGAGCCTTTCGAAGTTCCAGAGGTGAGGTGTGATCAGCCTCGAGACGCCTCAGCGGAAATGGGCCTCATCTCGCCTGGAGGGGAGAACCTCCTGGATTTTCTCGAGTTGCGGCAGGTCTTCTCGAGTTACGACGGGGACCTCAGGGACCCGCTCTGGTGGCCTCAGGAAAGGCCAGTCCCCATGCGAGTTGCTAGGGGACCTCTCGGGATTCCACTCCCGTCCATGCCGGGGCCTCAGTCCTTGTGTGGAGTCGGGGCCGGAAACTGAGGATTCCTCTCCAGTGTTGCCATGGATCTTGGGGTGCTTCTGAGTCTCCCCAGGGGAGTCAGGCCTCGTCTCGAGTGGGGGCATGCACGTGCGCTTTCCTCCCGAGCTGCAGCAGTAGTGTCACGCTTCCTGTCACGTGGATCAAGTGATCTGTGGCTTTCCCTCGAGGCTGTCCCTCGAGGCTTTCCCACGAGGCTTTCCCACAGGGCTGTGCCACGTGCCACCTTGGTGTGAGTCGATCCTCGGCGTGAAAGACGAGCCGGTGAAGGGAAAAGAGGTTCCTCTGGAATGGACTGAGACATCTGGGGGACTCTTGGAATGGTGGCACGACCCTGGAGTTCCTCTCGCCGTTTCTGTTGAGAAGGACTCCTCTTGAGATGCGACGGGAAGGCCGGGAACTCTTTCCCGACGAAGCAGGGAAAGGATCCGTCATCTCGAGCTACGAGGCGGAAACGGGGCTCCTCTGGATGTGGGCGGGACCCTCGTGATTCCTCTCGAGTGGAGACGGGTATGTCGGGGAACTTCTTGATTTGCACCAAGGGTGTGAAAGACCCTTTCGAAGTTCCAGAGGTGAGGTGTGATCAGCCTCGAGACGCCTCAGCGGAAATGGGCCTCATCTCGCCTGGAGGGGAGAACCTCCTGGATTTTCTCGCGTTGCGGCAGGTCTTCTTAAGTTACGACGGGGACCTCAGGGACCCGCTCTGGTGGCCTCAGGAAAGGCCAGTCCCCATGCGAGTTGCTAGGGGACCTCTCGGGATCCCTCTCCCGTCCATGCCCGGGCCTCAGTCCTTGTGTGGAGTCGGGGCCGGAACCTGAGGAATGCTCTCCAGTGTTGCCATGGATCTTGGGGTGCTTCTGAGTCTCCCCAGGGGAGTCAGGCCTCGTCTCAAGTGGGGGCATGCACGTGCGCTTTCCTCCCGAGCTGCAGCAGTAGTGTCACGCTTCCTGTCACGTGGATCAAGGGATCTGTGGCTTTCCCTCGAGGCTGTCCCTCGAGGCTTTCCCACGAGGCTTTCCCACAGGGCTGTGTCACGTGCCACCTTGGTGTGAGTCGATCCTCGGCGTGAAAGACGAGCCGGTGAAGGGAAAAGAGGTTCCTCTGGAATGGACTGAGACATCTGGGGGACTCTTGGAATGGTGGCATGACCCTGGAGTTCCTCTCGCCGTTCCTATTGAGAGGGCCTCCTCTTGAGATGCGACGGGAAGGCCGGGAACTCTTTCCCGACGAAGCAGGGAAAGGATCCCTCATCTCGAGCTACGAGGCGGAAACGGGGCTCCTCTGGATGTGGGCGGGACCCTCGTGATTCCTCTCGAGTGGAGACGGCTATGTCGGGGAACTTCTTGATTTGCACCAAGGGTGTGAAGGAGCCTTTCGAAGTTCCAGAGGTGAGGTGTGATCAGCCTCGAGACGCCTCAGCGGAAATGGGCCTCATCTCGCCTGGAGGGGAGAACCTCCTGGATTTTCTCGAGTTGCGGCAGGTCTTCTCGAGTTACGACGGGGACCTCAGGGACCCGCTCTGGTGGCCTCAGGAAAGGCCAGTCCCCATGTGAGTTGCTAGGGGACCTCTCGGGATTCCTCTCCCGTCCATGCCGGGGCCTCAGTCCTTGTGTGGAGTCGGGGCCGGAACCTGAGGATTCCTCTCCAGTGTTGCCATGGATCTTGGGGTGCTTCTGAGTCTCCCCAGGGGAGTCAGGCATCGTCTCGAGTGGGGACATGCACGTGCGCTTTCCTCCCGAGCTGCAGCAGTAGTGTCACACTTCCTGTCACGTGGATCAAGGGATCTGTGGCTTTCCCTCGAGGCTGTCCCTCGAGGCTTTCCCACGAGGCTTTCCCACAGGGCTGTGCCACGTGCCACCTTGGTGTGAGTCGATCCTCGGCATGAAAGATGAGCCGGTGAAGGGAAAAGAGGTTCCTCTGGAATGGACTGAGACATCTGGGGGACTCTTGGAATGGTGGCACGACCCTGGAGTTCCTCTCGCCGTTCCTGTTGAGAGGGACTCCTCTTGAGTTGCGACGGAAAGGCCGGGAACTCTTTCCCGACGAAGCAGGGAAAGGATCCTTCTTCTCGAGCTACGAGGCTGAATCGGGGCTCCTCTGGATGTGGGCGGGACCCTCGTGATTCCTCTCGAGTGGAGACGGCTATGTCGGGGAACTTCTTGATTTGCACCAAGGGTGTGAAGGAGCCTTTCGAAGTTCCAGAGGTGAGGTGTGATCAGCCTCGAGACGCCTCAGCGGAAATGGGCCTCATCTCGCCTGGAGGGGAGAACCTCCTGGATTTTCTCGAGTTGCGGCAGGTCTTCTCGAGTTACGACGGGGACCTCAGGGACCCGCTCTGGTGGCCTCAGGAAAGGCCAGTCCCCATGCGAGTTGCTAGGGGACCTCTCGGGATTCCACTCCCGTCCATGCCGGGGCCTCAGTCCTTGTGTGGAGTCGGGGCCGGAAACTGAGGATTCCTCTCCAGTGTTGCCATGGATCTTGGGGTGCTTCTGAGTCTCCCCAGGGGAGTCAGGCCTCGTCTCGAGTGGGGGCATGCACGTGCGCTTTCCTCCCGAGCTGCAGCAGTAGTGTCACGCTTCCTGTCACGTGGATCAAGGGATCTGTGGCTTTCCCTCGAGGCTGTCCCTCGAGGCTTTCCCACGAGGCTTTCCCACAGGGCTGTGCCACGTGCCACCTTGGTGTGAGTCGATCCTCGGCGTGAAAGACGAGCCGGTGAAGGGAAAAGAGGTTCCTCTGGAATGGACTGAGACATCTGGGGGACTCTTGGAATGGTGGCATGACCCTGGAGTTCCTCTCGCCGTTCCTGTTGAGAGGGCCTCCTCTTGAGATGCGACGGGAAGGCCGGGAACTCTTTCCCGACGAAGCAGGGAAAGGATCCCTCATCTCGAGCTACGAGGCGGAAACGGGGCTCCTCTGGATGTGGGCGGGACCCTCGTGATTCCTCTCGAGTGGAGACGGCTAGGTCGGGGAACTTCTTGATTTGCACCAAGGGTGTGAAGGAGCCTTTCAAAGTTCCAGAGGTGAGGTGTGATCAGCCTCGAGACGCCTCAGCGGAAATGGGCCTCATCTCGCCTGGAGGGGAGAACCTCCTGGATTTTCTCGAGTTGCGGCAGGTCTTCTCGAGTTACGACGGGGACCACAGGGACCCGCTCTGGTGGCCTCAGGAAAGGCCAGTCCCCATGCGAGTTGCTAGGGGACCTCTCAGGATTCCTCTCCCGTCCATGCCGGGGCCTCATTCCTTGTGTGGAGTCGGGGCCGGAACCTGAGGATTCCTCTCCAGTGTTGCCATGGATCTAGGGGTGCTTCTGAGTCTCCCCAGGGGAGTCAGGCCTCGTCTCGAGTGGGGGCAGGCACGTGCGCTTTCCTCCCGAGCTGCAGCAGTAGTGTCACGCTTCCTGTCACGTGGATCAAGTGATCTGTGGCTTTCCCTCGAGGCTGTCCCTCGAGGCTTTCCCACGAGGCTTTCCCACAGGGCTGTGCCACGTGCCACCTTGGTGTGAGTCGATCCTCGGCGTTAAAGACGAGCCGGTGAAGGGAAAAGAGGTTCCTCTGGAATGGACTGAGACATCTGGGGGACTCTTGGAATGGTGGCACGACCCTGGAGTTCCTCTCGCCGTTCCTGTTGAGAAGGACTCCTCTTGAGATGCGACGGGAAGGCCGGGAACTCTTTCCCGACGAAGCAGGGAAAGGATCCCTCATCTCGAGCTACGAGGCGGAAACGGGGCTCCTCTGGATGTGGGCGGGATCCTCGTGATTCCTCTCGAGTGGAGACGGCTATGTCGGGGAACTTCTTGATTTGCACCAAGGGTGTGAAGGAGCCTTTCGAAGTTCCAAAGGTGAGGTGTGATCAGCCTCGAGACGCCTCAGCGGAAATGGGCCTCATCTCGCCTGGAGGGGAGAACCTCCTGGATTTTCTCGAGTTGCGGCAGGTCTTCTCGAGTTACGACGGGGACCTCAGGGACCCGCTCTGGTGGCCTCAGGAAAGGCCAGTCCCCATGTGAGTTGCTAGGGGACCTCTCGGGATTCCTCTCCCGTCCATGCCGGGGACTCAGTCCTTGTGTGGAGTCGGGGCCGGAACCTGAGGATTCCTCTCCAGTGTTGCCATGGATCTTGGGGTGCTTCTGAGTCTCCCCAGGGGAGTCAGGCATCGTCTCGAGTGGGGACATGCACGTGCGCTTTCCTCCCGAGCTGCAGCAGTAGTGTCACACTTCCTGTCACGTGGATCAAGGGATCTGTGGCTTTCCCTCGAGGCTGTCCCTCGAGGCTTTCCCACGAGGCTTTCCCACAGGGCTGTGCCACGTGCCACCTTGGTGTGAGTCGATCCTCGGCATGAAAAATGAGCCGGTGAAGGGAAAAGAGGTTCCTCTGGAATGGACTGAGACATCTGGGGGACTCTTGGAATGGTGGCACGACCCTGGAGTTCCTCTCGCCGTTCCTGTTGAGAGGGACTCCTCTTGAGTTGCGACGGAAAGGCCGGGAACTCTTTCCCGACGAAGCAGGGAAAGGATCCTTCTTCTCGAGCTACGAGGCTGAATCGGGGCTCCTCTGGATGTGGGCGGGACCCTCGTGATTCCTCTCGAGTGGAGACGGCTATGTCGGGGAACTTCTTGATTTGCACCAAGGGTGTGAAGGAGCCTTTCGAAGTTCCAGAGGTGAGGTGTGATCAGCCTCGAGACGCCTCAGCGGAAATGGGCCTCATCTCGCCTGGAGGGGAGAACCTCCTGGATTTTCTCGAGTTGTGGCAGGTCTTCTCGAGTTACGACGGGGACCTCAGGGACCCGCTCTGGTGGCCTCAGGAAAGGCCAGTCCCCATGCGAGTTGCTAGGGGACTTCTCGGGATTCCACTCCCGTCCATGCCGGGGCCTCAGTCCTTGTGTGGAGTCGGGGCCGGAAACTGAGGATTCCTCTCCAGTGTTGCCATGGATCTTGGGGTGCTTCTGAGTCTCCCCAGGGGAGTCAGGCCTCGTCTCGAGTGGGGGCATGCACGTGCGCTTTCCTCCCGAGCTGCAGCAGTAGTGTCACGCTTCCTGTCACGTGGATCAAGGGATCTGTGGCTTTCCCTCGAGGCTGTCCCTCGAGGCTTTCCCACGAGGCTTTCCCACAGGGCTGTGCCACGTGCCACCTTGGTGTGAGTCGATCCTCGGCGTGAAAGACGAGCCGGTGAAGGGAAAAGAGGTTCCTCTGGAATGGACTGAGACATCTGGGGGACTCTTGGAATGGTGGCATGACCCTGGAGTTCCTCTCGCCGTTCCTGTTGAGAGGGCCTCCTCTTGAGATGCGACGGGAAGGCCGGGAACTCTTTCCCGACGAAGCAGGGAAAGGATCCCTCATCTCGAGCTACGAGGCGGAAACGGGGCTCCTCTGGATGTGGGCGGGACCCTCGTGATTCCTCTCGAGTGGAGACGGCTAGGTCGGGGAACTTCTTGATTTGCACCAAGGGTGTGAAGGAGCCTTTCAAAGTTCCAGAGGTGAGGTGTGATCAGCCTCGAGACGCCTCAGCGGAAATGGGCCTCATCTCGCCTGGAGGGGAGAACCTCCTGGATTTTCTCGAGTTGCGGCAGGTCTTCTCGAGTTACGACGGGGACCACAGGGACCCGCTCTGGTGGCCTCAGGAAAGGCCAGTCCCCATGCGAGTTGCTAGGGGACCTCTCAGGATTCCTCTCCCGTCCATGCCGGGGCCTCATTCCTTGTGTGGAGTCGGGGCCGGAACCTGAGGATTCCTCTCCAGTGTTGCCATGGATCTAGGGGTGCTTCTGAGTCTCCCCAGGGGAGTCAGGCCTCGTCTCGAGTGGGGGCAGGCACGTGCGCTTTCCTCCCGAGCTGCAGCAGTAGTGTCACGCTTCCTGTCACGTGGATCAAGTGATCTGTGGCTTTCCCTCGAGGCTGTCCCTCGAGGCTTTCCCACGAGGCTTTCCCACAGGGCTGTGCCACGTGCCACCTTGGTGTGAGTCGATCCTCGGCGTGAAAGACGAGCCAGTGAAGGGAAAAGAGGTTCCTCTGGAATGGACTGAGACATCCGGGGGACTCTTGGAATGGTGGCACGACCCTGGAGTTCCTCTCGCCGTTCCTGTTGAGAAGGACTCCTCTTGAGATGCGACGGGAAGGCCGGGAACTCTTTCCCGACGAAGCAGGGAAAGGATCCCTCATCTCGAGCTACGAGGCGGAAACGGGGCTCCTCTGGATGTGGGCGGGACCCTCGTGATTCCTCTCGAGTGGAGACGGGTATGTCGGGGAACTTCTTGATTTGCACCAAGGGTGTGAAGGACCCTTTCGAAGTTCCAGAGGTGAGGTGTGATCAGCCTCGAGACGCCTCAGCGGAAATGGGCCTCATCTCGCCTGGAGGGGAGAACCTCCTGGATTTTCTCGCGTTGCGGCAGGTCTTCTTAAGTTACGACGGGGACCTCAGGGACCCGCTCTGGTGGCCTCAGGAAAGGCCAGTCCCCATGCGAGTTGCTAGGGGACCTCTCGGGATTCCTCTCCCGTCCATGCCGGGGCCTCAGTCCTTGTGTGGAGTCGGGGCCGGAACCTGAGGATTCCTCTCCAGTGTTGCCATGGATCTTGGGGTGCTTCTGAGTCTCCCCAGGGGAGTCAGGCATCGTCTCGAGTGGGGACATGCACGTGCGCTTTCCTCCCGAGCTGCAGCAGTAGTGTCACACTTCCTGTCACGTGGATCAAGGGATCTGTGGCTTTCCCTCGAGGCTGTCCCTCGAGGCTTTCCCACGAGGCTTTCCCACAGGGCTGTGCCACGTGCCACCTTGGTGTGAGTCGATCCTCGGCATGAAAGTGAGCCGGTGAAGGGAAAAGAGGTTCCTCTGGAATGGACTGAGACATCTGGGGGACTCTTGGAATGGTGGCACGACCCTGGAGTTCCTCTCGCCGTTCCTGTTGAGAGGGACTCCTCTTGAGTTGCGACGGAAAGGCCGGGAACTCTTTCCCGACGAAGCAGGGAAAGGATCCCTCATCTCGAGCTACGAGGGGGAAACGGGGCTCCTCTGGATGTGGGCGGGACCCTCGTGATTCCTCTCGAGTGGAGACGGCTAGGTCGGGGAACTTCTTGATTTGCACCAAGGGTGTGAAGGAGCCTTTCAAAGTTCCAGAGGTGAGGTGTGATCAGCCTCGAGACGCCTCAGCGGAAATGGGCCTCATCTCGCCTGGAGGGGAGAACCTCCTGGATTTTCTCGAGTTGCGGCAGGTCTTCTCAAGTTACGACGGGGACCACAGGGACCCGCTCTGGTGGCCTCAGGAAAGGCCAGTCCCCATGCGAGTTGCTAGGGGACCTCTCAGGATTCCTCTCCCGTCCATGCCGGGGCCTCATTCCTTGTGTGGAGTCGGGGCCGGAACCTGAGGATTCCTCTCCAGTGTTGCCATGGATCTAGGGGTGCTTCTGAGTCTCCCCAGGGGAGTCAGGCCTCGTCTCGAGTGGGGGCATGCACGTGCGCTTTCCTCCCGAGCTGCAGCAGTAGTGTCACGCTTCCTGTCACGTGGATCAAGGGATCTGTGGCTTTCCCTCGAGGCTGTCCCTCGAGGCTTTCCCACGAGGCTTTCCCACAGGGCTGTGCCACGTGCCACCTTGGTGTGAGTCGATCCTCGGCGTGAAAGACGAGCCGGTGAAGGGAAAAGAGGTTCCTCTGGAATGGACTGAGACATCTGGGGGACTCTTGGAATGGTGGCACGACCCTGGAGTTCCTCTCGCCGTTCCTGTTGAGAAGGACTCCTCTTGAGATGCGACGGGAAGGCCGGGAACTCTTTCCCGACGAAGCAGGGAAAGAATCCCTCATCTCGAGCTACGAGGCGGAAACGGGGCTCCTCTGGATGTGGGCGGGACCCTCGTGATTCCTCTCGAGTGGAGACGGGTATGTCGGGGAACTTCTTGATTTGCACCAAGGGTGTGAAGGACCCTTTCGAAGTTCCAGAGGTGAGGTGTGATCAGCCTCGAGACGCCTCAGCGGAAATGGGCCTCATCTCGCCTGGAGGGGAGAACCTCCTGGATTTTCTCGCGTTGCGGCAGGTCTTCTTAAGTTACGACGGGGACCTCAGGGACACGCTCTGGTGGCCTCAGGAAAGGCCAGTCCCCATGCGAGTTGCTAGGGGACCTCTCGGGATTCCTCTCCCGTCCATGCCGGGGCCTCAGTCCTTGTGTGGAGTCGGGGCCGGAACCTGAGGATTCCTCTCCAGTGTTGCCATGGATCTTGGGGTGCTTCTGAGTCTCCCCAGGGGAGTCAGGCATCGTCTCGAGTGGGGACATGCACGTGCGCTTTCCTCCCGAGCTGCAGCAGTAGTGTCACACTTCCTGTCACGTGGATCAAGGGATCTGTGTCTTTCCCTCGAGGCTGTCCCTCGAGGCTTTCCCACGAGGCTTTCCCACAGGGCTGTGCCACGTGCCACCTTGGTGTGAGTCGATCCTCGGCATGAAAGTGAGCCGGTGAAGGGAAAAGAGGTTCCTCTGGAATGGACTGAGACATCTGGGGGACTCTTGGAATGGTGGCACGACCCTGGAGTTCCTCTCGCCGTTCCTGTTGAGAGGGACTCCTCTTGAGTTGCGACGGAAAGGCCGGGAACTCTTTCCCGACGAAGCAGGGAAAGGATCCCTCATCTCGAGCTACGAGGCGGAAACGGGGCTCCTCTGTATGTGGGCGGGACCCTCGTGATTCCTCTCGAGTGGAGACGGCTAGGTCGGGGAACTTCTTGATTTGCACCAAGGGTGTGAAGGACCCTTTCGAAGTTCCAGAGGTGAGGTGTGATCAGCCTCGAGACGCCTCAGCAGAAATGGGCCTCATCTCGCCTGGAGGGGAGAACCTCCTGGATTTTCTCGAGTTGCGGCAGGTCTTCTCGAGTTACGACGGGGACCTCAGGGACCCGCTCTTGTGGCCTCAGGAAAGGCCAGTCCCCATGCGAGTTGCTAGGGGACCTCTCGGGATTCCTGTCCCGTCCATGCCGGGGCCTCAGTCCTTGTGTGGAGTCGGGGCCGGAACCTGAGGATTGCTCTCCAGTGTTGCCATGGATCTTGGGGTGCTTCTGAGTCTCCCCAGGGGAGTCAGGCCTCGTCTCGAGTGGGGGCATGCACGTGCGCTTTCCTCCCGAGCTGCAGCAGTAGTGTCACGCTTCCTGTCACGTGGATCAAGGGATCTGTGGCTTTCCCTCGAGGCTGTCCCTCGAGGCTTTCCCACGAGGCTTTCCCACAGGGCTGTGCCACGTGCCACCTTGGTGTGAGTCGATCCTCGGCGTGAAAGACGAGCCGGTGAAGGGAAAAGAGGTTCCTCTGGAATGGACTGAGACATCTGGGGGACTCTTGGAATGGTGGCACGACCCTGGAGTTCCTCTCGCCGTTCCTGTTGAGAGGGCCTCCTCTTGAGATGCGACGGGAAGGCCGGGAACTCTTTCCCGACGAAGCAGGGAAAGCATCCCTCATCTCGAGCTACGAGGCGAAAACCGGGCTCCTCTGGATGTGGGCGGGACCCTCGTGATTCCCTCGAGTGGAGACGGCTAGGTCGGGGAACTTCTTGATTTGCACCAAGGGTGTGAAGGAGCCTTTCAAAGTTCCAGAGGTGAGGTGTGATCAGCCTCGAGACGCCTCAGCGGAAATGGGCCTCATCTCGCCTGGAGGGGAGAACCTCCTGGATTTTCTCGAGTTGCGGCAGGTCTTCTCGAGTTACGACGGGGACCACAGGGACCCGCTCTGGTGGCCTCAGGAAAGGCCAGTCCCCATGCGAGTTGCTAGGGGACCTCTCAGGATTCCTCTCCCGTCCATGCCGGGGCCTCATTCCTTGTGTGGAGTCGGGGCCGGAACCTGAGGATTCCTCTCCAGTGTTGCCATGGATCTAGGGGTGCTTCTGAGTCTCCCCAGGGGAGTCAGGCCTCGTCTCGAGTGGGGGCAGGCACGTGCGCTTTCCTCCCGAGCTGCAGCAGTAGTGTCACGCTTCCTGTCACGTGGATCAAGGGATCTGTGGCTTTCCCTCGAGGCTGTCCCTCGAGGCTTTCCCACGAGGCTTTCCCACAGGGCTGTGCCACGTGCCACCTTGGTGTGAGTCGATCCTCGGCGTGAAAGACGAGCCGGTGAAGGGAAAAGAGGTTCCTCTGGAATGGACTGAGACATCTGGGGGACTCTTGGAATGGTGGCACGACCCTGGAGTTCCTCTCGCCGTTCCTGTTGAGAAGGACTCCTCTTGAGATGCGACGGGAAGGCCGGGAACTCTTTCCCGACGAAGCAGGGAAAGGATCCCTCATCTCGAGCTACGAGGCGGAAACGGGGCTCCTCTGGATGTGGGCGGGACCCTCGTGATTCCTCTCGAGTGGAGACGGGTATGTCGGGGAACTTCTTGATTTGCACCAAGGGTGTGAAGGACCCTTTCGAAGTTCCAGAGGTGAGGTGTGATCAGCCTCGAGACGCCTCAGCGGAAATGGGCCTCATCTCGCCTGGAGGGGAGAACCTCCTGGATTTTCTCGCGTTGCGGCAGGTCTTCTTAAGTTACGACGGGGACCTCAGGGACCCGCTCTGGTGGCCTCAGGAAAGGCCAGTCCCCATGCGAGTTGCTAGGGGACCTCTCGGGATTCCTCTCCCGTCCATGCCGGGGCCTCAGTCCTTGTGTGGAGTCGGGGCCGGAACCTGAGGATTCCTCTCCAGTGTTGCCATGGATCTTGGGGTGCTTCTGAGTCTCCCCAGGGGAGTCAGGCCTCGTCTCGAGTGGGGACATGCACGTGCGCTTTCCTCCCGAGCTGCAGCAGTAGTGTCACACTTCCTGTCACGTGGATCAAGGGATCTGTGGCTTTCCCTCGAGGCTGTCCCTCGAGGCTTTCCCACGAGGCTTTCCCACAGGGCTGTGCCACGTGCCACCTTGGTGTGAGTCGATCCTCGGCATGAAAGTGAGCCGGTGAAGGGAAAAGAGGTTCCTCTGGAATGGACTGAGACATCTGGGGGACTCTTGGAATGGTGGCACGACCCTGGAGTTCCTCTCGCCGTTCCTGTTGAGAGGGACTCCTCTTGAGTTGCGACGGAAAGGCCGGGAACTCTTTCCCGACGAAGCAGGGAAAGGATCCCTCATCTCGAGCTACGAGGCGGAAACGGGGCTCCTCTGTATGTGGGCGGGACCCTCGTGATTCCTCTCGAGTGGAGACGGCTAGGTCGGGGAACTTCTTGATTTGCACCAAGGGTGTGAAGGACCCTTTCGAAGTTCCAGAGGTGAGGTGTGATCAGCCTCGAGACGCCTCAGCAGAAATGGGCCTCATCTCGCCTGGAGGGGAGAACCTCCTGGATTTTCTCGAGTTGCGGCAGGTCTTCTCGAGTTACGACGGGGACCTCAGGGACCCGCTCTGGTGGCCTCAGGAAAGGCCAGTCCCCATGCGAGTTGCTAGGGGACCTCTCGGGATTCCTGTCCCGTCCATGCCGGGGCCTCAGTCCTTGTGTGGAGTCGGGGCCGGAACCTGAGGATTGCTCTCCAGTGTTGCCATGGATCTTGGGGTGCTTCTGAGTCTCCCCAGGGGAGTCAGGCCTCGTCTCGAGTGGGGGCATGCACGTGCGCTTTCCTCCCGAGCTGCAGCAGTAGTGTCACGCTTCCTGTCACGTGGATCAAGGGATCTGTGGCTTTCCCTCGAGGCTGTCCCTCGAGGCTTTCCCACGAGGCTTTCCCACAGGGCTGTGCCACGTGCCACCTTGGTGTGAGTCGATCCTCGGCGTGAAAGACGAGCCGGTGAAGGGAAAAGAGGTTCCTCTGGAATGGACTGAGACATCTGGGGGACTCTTGGAATGGTGGCACGACCCTGGAGTTCCTCTCGCCGTTCCTGTTGAGAGGGCCTCCTCTTGAGATGCGACGGGAAGGCCGGGAACTCTTTCCCGACGAAGCAGGGAAAGCATCCCTCATCTCGAGCTACGAGGCGGAAACGGGGCTCCTCTGGATGTGGGCGGGACCCTCGTGATTCCTCTCGAGTGGAGACGGCTATGTCGGGGAACTTCTTGATTTGCAACAAGGGTGTGAAGGAGCCTTTCGAAGTTCCAGAGGTGAGGTGTGATCAGTCTCGAGAGGCCTCAGCGGAAATGGGCCTCATCTCGCCTGGAGGGGAGAACCTCCTGGATTTTCTCGAGTTGCGGCAGGTCTTCTCGAGTTACGACGGGGACCTCAGGGACCCGCTCTGGTGGCCTCAGGAAAGGCCAGTCCCCATGCGAGTTGCTAGGGGACCTCTCGGGATTCCTCTGCCGTCCATGCCGGGTCCTCAGTCCTTGTGTGGAGTCGGGGCCAGAACCTGAGGATTCCTCTCCAGTGTTGCCATGGATCTTGGGGTGCTTCTGAGTCTCCCCAGGGGAGTCAGGCCTCGTCTCGAGTGGGGGCATGCACGTGCGCTTTCCTCCCGAGCTGCAGCAGTAGTGTCACGCTTCCTGTCACGTGGATCAAGGGATCTGTGGCTTTCCCTCGAGGCTGTCCCTCGAGGCTTTCCCACGAGGCTTTCCCACAGGGCTGTGCCACGTGCCACCTTGGTGTGAGTCGATCCTCGGCGTGAAAGACGAGCCGGTGAAGGGAAAAGAGGTTCCTCTGGAATGGACTGAGACATCTGGGGGACTCTTGGAATGGTGGCACGACCCTGGAGTTCCTCTCGCCGTTCCTGTTGAGAGGGCCTCCTCTTGAGATGCGACGGGAACGCAGGGAACTCTTTCCCGACGAAGCAGGGAAAGGATCCTTCTTCTCGAGCTACGAGGCTGAATCGGGGCTCCTCTGGATGTGGGCGGGACCCTCGTGATTCCTCTCGAGTGGAGACGGCTATGTCGGGGAACTTCTTGATTTGCACCAAGGGTGTGAAGGAGCCTTTCGAAGTTCCAGAGGTGAGGTGTGATCAGCCTCGAGACGCCTCAGCGGAAATGGGCCTCATCTCGCCTGGAGGGGAGAACCTCCTGGATTTTCTCGAGTTGCGGCAGGTCTTCTCGAGTTACGACGGGGACCTCAGGGACCCGCTCTGGTGGCCTCAGGAAAGGCCAGTCCCCATGCGAGTTGCTAGGGGACCTCTCGGGATTCCACTCCCGTCCATGCCGGGGCCTCAGTCCTTGTGTGGAGTCGGGGCCGGAAACTGAGGATTCCTCTCCAGTGTTGCCATGGATCTTGGGGTGCTTCTGAGTCTCCCCAGGGGAGTCAGGCCTCGTCTCGAGTGGGGGCATGCACGTGCGCTTTCCTCCCGAGCTGCAGCAGTAGTGTCACGCTTCCTGTCACGTGGATCAAGGGATCTGTGGCTTTCCCTCGAGGCTGTCCCTCGAGGCTTTCCCACGAGGCTTTCCCACAGGGCTGTGCCACGTGCCACCTTGGTGTGAGTCGATCCTCGGCGTGAAAGACGAGCCGGTGAAGGGAAAAGAGGTTCCTCTGGAATGGACTGAGACATCTGGGGGACTCTTGGAAAGGTGGCACGACCCTGGAGTTCCTCTCGCCGTTCCTGTTGAGAGGGCCTCCTCTTGAGATGCGACGGGAATGCCGGGAACTCTTTCCCGACGAAGCAGGGAAAGGATCCCTCATCTCGAGCTACGAGGCGAAAACCGGGCTCCTCTGGATGTGGGCGGGACCCTCGTGATTCCCTCGAGTGGAGACGGCTAGGTCGGGGAACTTCTTGATTTGCACCAAGGGTGTGAAGGACCCTTTCGAAGTTCCAGAGGTGAGGTGTGATCAGCCTCGAGACGCCTCAGCGGAAATGGGCCTCATCTCGCCTGGAGGGGAGAACCTCCTGGATTTTCTCGAGTTGCGGCAGGTCTTCTCGAGTTACGACGGGGACCTCAGGGACCCGCTCTGGTGGCCTCAGGAAAGGCCAGTCCCCATGCGAGTTGCTAGGGGACCTCTCGGGATTCCTCTCCCGTCCATGCCGGGGCCTCAGTCCTTTTGTGGAGTCGGGGCCGGAACCTGAGGATTCCTCTCCAGTGTTGCCATGGATCTTGGGGTGCTTCTGAGTCTCCCCAGGGGAGTCAGGCCTCGTCTCGAGTGGGGGCATGCACGTGCGCTTTCCTCCCGAGCTGCAGCAGTAGTGTCACGCTTCCTGTCACGTGGATCAAGGGATCTGTGGCTTTCCCTCGAGGCTGTCCCTCGAGGCTTTCCCACGAGGCTTTCCCACAGGGCTGTGCCGCGTGCCACCTTGGTGTGAGTCGATCCTCGGCGTGAAAGACGAGCCGGTGAAGGGAAAAGAGGTTCCTCTGGAATGGACTGAGACATCTGGGGGACTCTTGGAATGGTGGCACGACCCTGGAGTTCCTCTCGCCGTTCCTGTTGAGAGGGCCTCCTCTTGAGATGCGACGGGAAGGCCGGGAACTCTTTCCCGACGAAGCAGGGAAAGGATCCCTCATCTCGAGCTACGAGGCGGAAACGGGGCTCCTCTGGATGTGGGCGGGACCCTCGTGATTCCTCTCGAGTGGAGACGGGTATGTCGGGGAACTTCTTGATTTGCACCAAGGGTGTGAAGGACCCTTTCGAAGTTCCAGAGGTGAGGTGTGATCCGCCTCGAGACGCCTCAGAGGAAATGGGCCTCAACTCGCATGGAGGCGAGAACCTCCTGGATTTTCTCGAGTTGCGGCAGGTCTTCTCGAGTTTCGACGGGGACCTCAGGGACACGCTCTGGTGGCCTCAGGAAAGGCCAGTCCCCATGCGAGTTGCTAGGGGACCTCTCGGGATTCCTCTCCCGTCCATGCCGGGGCCTCAGTCCTTGTGTGGAGTCGGGGCCGGAACCTGAGGATTCCTCTCCAGTGTTGCCATGGATCTTGGGGTGCTTCTGAGTCTCCCCAGGGGAGTCAGGCCTCGTCTCGAGTGGGGGCATGCACGTGCGCTTTCCTCCCGAGCTGCAGCAGTAGTGTCACGCTTCCTGTCACGTGGATCAAGGGATCTGTGGCTTTCCCTCGAGGCTGTCCCTCGAGGCTTTCCCACGAGGCTTTCCCACAGGGCTGTGCCACGTGCCACCTTGGTGTGAGTCGATCCTCGGCGTGAAAGACGAGCCGGTGAAGGGAAAAGAGGTTCCTCTGGAATGGACTGAGACATCTGGGGGACTCTTGGAATGGTGGCACGACCCTGGAGTTCCTCCCGCCGTTCCTGTTGAGAGGGCCTCCTCTTGAGATGCGACGGGAACGCCGGGAACTCTTTCCCGTCGAAGCAGGGAAAGGATCCCTCATCTCGAGCTACGAGGCGGAAACGGGGCTCCTCTGGATGTGGGCGGGACCCTCGTGATTCCTCTCGAGTGGAGACGGCTAGGTCGGGGAACTTCTTGATTTGCACCAAGGGTGTGAAGGACCCTTTCGAAGTTCCAGAGGTGAGGTGTGATCAGCCTCGAGACGCCTCAGCGGAAATGGGCCTCATCTCGCCTGGAGGGGAGAACCTCCTGGATTGTCTCGATTTGTGGCTGGTCTTCTCGAGTTACGACGGGGACCTCAGGGACCCGCTCTGGTGGCCTCAGGAAAGGCCAGTCCCCATGCGAGTTGCTAGGGGACCTCTCGGGATTCCTCTCCCGTCCATGCCGGGGCCTCAGTCCTTGTGTGGAGTCGGGGCCGGAACCTGAGGATTCCTCTCCAGTGTTGCCATGGATCTTGGGGTGCTTCTGAGTCTCCCCAGGGGAGTCAGGCCTCGTCTCGAGTGGGGGCATGCACGTGCGCTTTCCTCCCGAGCTGCAGCAGTAGTGTCACGCTTCCTGTCACGTGGATCAAGGGATCTGTGGCTTTCCCTCGAGGCTGTCCCTCGAGGCTTTCCCACGAGGCTTTCCCACAGGGCTGTGCCGCGTGCCACCTTGGTGTGAGTCGATCCTCGGCGTGAAAGACGAGCCGGTGAAGGGAAAAGAGGTTCCTCTGGAATGGACTGAGACATCTGGGGGACTCTTGGAATGGTGGCACGACCCTGGAGTTCCTCTCGCCGTTCCTGTTGAGAGGGCCTCCTCTTGAGATGCGACGGGAAGGCCGGGAACTCTTTCCCGACGAAGCAGGGAAAGGATCCCTCATCTCGAGCTACGAGGCGGAAACGGGGCTCCTCTGGATGTGGGCGGGACCCTCGTGATTCCTCTCGAGTGGAGACGGGTATGTCGGGGAACTTCTTGATTTGCACCAAGGGTGTGAAGGACCCTTTCGAAGTTCCAGAGGTGAGGTGTGATCCGCCTCGAGACGCCTCAGCGGAAATGGGCCTCATCTCGCCTGGAGGGGAGAACCTCCTGGATTTTCTCGAGTTGCGGCAGGTCTTCTCGAGTTTCGACGGGGACCTCAGGGACACGCTCTGGTGGCCTCAGGAAAGGCCAGTCCCCATGCGAGTTGCTAGGGGACCTCTCGGGATTCCTCTCCCGTCCATGCCGGGGCCTCAGTCCTTGTGTGGAGTCGGGGCCGGAACCTGAGGATTGCTCTCCAGTGTTGCCATGGATCTTGGGGTGCTTCTGAGTCTCCCCAGGGGAGTCAGGCCTCGTCTCGAGTGGGGGCATGCACGTGCGCTTTCCTCCCGAGCTGCAGCAGTAGTGTCACGCTTCCTGTCACGTGGATCAAGGGATCTGTGGCTTTCCCTCGAGGCTGTCCCTCGAGGCTTTCCCACGAGGCTTTCCCACAGGGCTGTGCCGCGTGCCACCTTGGTGTGAGTCGATCCTCGGCGTGAAAGACGAGCCGGTGAAGGGAAAAGAGGTTCCTCTGGAATGGACTGAGACATCTGGGGGACTCTTTGAATGGTGGCACGACCCTGGAGTTTCTCTCGCCGTTCCTGTTGAGAGGGCCTCCTCTTGAGATGCGACGGGAAGGCCGGGAACTCTTTCCCGACGAAGCAGGGAAAGGATCCCTCATCTCGAGCTACGAGGCGGAAACGGGGCTCCTCTGGATGTTGGCGGGACCCTCGTGATTCCTCTCGAGTGGAGACGGGTATGTCGGGGAACTTCTTGATTTGCACCAAGGGTGTGAAGGACCCTTTCGAAGTTCCAGAGGTGAGGTGTGATCCGCCTCGAGACGCCTCAGCGGAAATGGGCCTCATCTCGCGTGGAGGGGAGAACCTCCTGGATTTTCTCGAGTTGCGGCAGGTCTTCTCGAGTTTCGACGGGGACCTCAGGGACACGCTCTGGTGGCCTCAGGAAAGGCCAGTCCCCATGCGAGTTGCTAGGGGACCTCTCGGGATTCCTCTCCCGTCCATGCCGGGGCCTCAGTCCTTGTGTGGAGTCGGGGCCGGAACCTGAGGATTCCTCTCCAGTGTTGCCATGGATCTTGGGGTGCTTCTGAGTCTCCCCAGGGGAGTCAGGCCTCGTCTCGAGTGGGGGCATGCACGTGCGCTTTCCTCCCGAGCTGCAGCAGTAGTGTCACGCTTCCTGTCACGTGGATCAAGGGATCTGTGGCTTTCCCTCGAGGCTGTCCCTCGAGGCTTTCCCACGAGGCTTTCCCACAGGGCTGTGCCACGTGCCACCTTGGTGTGAGTCGATCCTCGGCGTGAAAGACGAGCCGGTGAAGGGAAAAGAGGTTCCTCTGGAATGGACTGAGACATCTGGGGGACTCTTGGAAAGGTGGCACGACCCTGGAGTTCCTCTCGCCGTTCCTGTTGAGAGGGCCTCCTCTTGAGATGCGACGGGAATGCCGGGAACTCTTTCCCGACGAAGCAGGGAAGGGATCCCTCATCTCGAGCTACGAGGCGAAAACCGGGCTCCTCTGGATGTGGGCGGGACCCTCGTGATTCCCTCGAGTGGAGACGGCTAGGTCGGGGAACTTCTTGATTTGCACCAAGGGTGTGAAGGACCCTTTCGAAGTTCCAGAGGTGAGGTGTGATCCGCCTCGAGACGCCTCAGCGGAAATGGGCCTCATCTCGCCTGGAGGGGAGAACCTCCTGGTTTTCTCGAGTTGCGGCAGGTCTTCTCGAGTTACGACGGGGACCTCAGGGACCCGCTCTGGTGGCCTCAGGAAAGGCCAGTCCCCATGCGAGTTGCTAGGGGACCTCTCGGGATTCCTCTCCCGTCCATGCCGGGGCCTCAGTCCTTGTGTGGAGTCGGGGCCGGAACCTGAGGATTCCTCTCCAGTGTTGCCATGGATCTTGGGGTGCTTCTGAGTCTCCCCAGGGGAGTCAGGCCTCGTCTCGAGTGGGGGCATGCACGTGTGCTTTCCTCCCGAGCTGCAGCAGTAGTGTCACGCTTCCTGTCACGTGGATCAAGGGATCTGTGGCTTTCCCTCGAGGCTGTCCCTCGAGGCATTCCCACGAGGCTTTCCCACAGGGCTGTGCCACGTGCCACCTTGGTGTGAGTCGATCCTCGGCGTGAAAGACGAGCCGGTGAAGGGAAAAGACGTTCCTCTGGAATGGACTGAGACATCTGGGGGACTCTTGGAATGGTGGCACGACCCTGGAGTTCCTCCCGCCGTTCCTGTTGAGAGGGCCTCCTCTTGAGATGCGACGGGAACGCCGGGAACTCTTTCCCGTCGAAGCAGGGAAAGGATCCCTCATCTCGAGCTACGAGGCGGAAACGGGGCTCCTCTGGATGTGGGCGGGACCCTCGTGATTCCTCTCGAGTGGAGACGGCTAGGTCGGGGAACTTCTTGATTTGCACCAAGGGTGTGAAGGACCCTTTCGAAGTTCCAGAGGTGAGGTGTGATCAGCCTCGAGACGCCTCAGCGGAAATGGGCCTCATCTCGCCTGGAGGGGAGAACCTCCTGGATTTTCTCGAGTTGCGGCAGGTCTTCTCGAGTTACGACGGGGACCTCAGGGACCCGCTCTGGTGGCCTCAGGAAAGGCCAGTCCCCATGCGAGTTGCTAGGGGACCTCTCGGGATTCCTCTCCCGTCCATGCCGGGGCCTCAGTCCTTGTGTGGAGTCGGGGCCGGAACCTGAGGATTCCTCTCCAGTGTTGCCATGGATCTTGGGGTGCTTCTGAGTCTCCCCAGGGGAGTCAGGCCTCGTCTCGAGTGGGGGCATGCACGTGTGCTTTCCTCCCGAGCTGCAGCAGTAGTGTCACGCTTCCTGTCACGTGGATCAAGGGATCTGTGGCTTTCCCTCGAGGCTGTCCCTCGAGGCATTCCCACGAGGCTTTCCCACAGGGCTGTGCCACGTGCCACCTTGGTGTGAGTCGATCCTCGGCGTGAAAGACGAGCCGGTGAAGGGAAAAGACGTTCCTCTGGAATGGACTGAGACATCTGGGGGACTCTTGGAATGGTGGCACGACCCTGGAGTTCCTCCCGCCGTTCCTGTTGAGAGGGCCTCCTCTTGAGATGCGACGGGAACGCCGGGAACTCTTTCCCGTCGAAGCAGGGAAAGGATCCCTCATCTCGAGCTACGAGGCGGAAACGGGGCTCCTCTGGATGTGGGCGGGACCCTCGTGATTCCTCTCGAGTGGAGACGGCTAGGTCGGGGAACTTCTTGATTTGCACCAAGGGTGTGAAGGACCCTTTCGAAGTTCCAGAGGTGAGGTGTGATCAGCCTCGAGACGCCTCAGCGGAAATGGGCCTCATCTCGCCTGGAGGGGAGAACCTCCTGGATTTTCTCGAGTTGCGGCAGGTGTTCTCGAGTTACGACGGGGACCTCAGGGACCCGCTCTGGTGGCCTCAGGAAAGGCCAGTCCCCATGCGAGTTGCTAGGGGACCTCTCGGGATTCCTCTCCCGTCCATGCCGGGGCCTCAGTCCTTGTGTGGAGTCGGGGCCGGAACCTGAGGATTCCTCTCCAGTGTTGCCATGGATCTTGGGGTGCTTCTGAGTCTCCCCAGGGGAGTCAGGCCTCGTCTCGAGTCGGGGCATGCACGTGCGCTTTCCTCCCGAGCTGCAGCAGTAGTGTCACGCTTCCTGTCACGTGGATCAAGGGATCTGTGGCTTTCCCTCGAGGCTGTCCCTCGAGGCTTTCCCACGAGGCTTTCCCACAGGGCTGTGCCACGTGCCACCTTGGTGTGAGTCGATCCTCGGCGTGAAAGACGAGCTGGTGAAGGGAAAAGAGGTTCCTCTGGAATGGACTGAGACATCTGGGGGACTCTTGGAATGGTGGCACGACCCTGGAGTTCCTCTCGCCGGTCCTGTTGAGAGGGCCTCCACTTGAGATGCGACGGGAATGCCGGGAACTCTTTCCCGTCGAATCAGGAAAAGGATCCCTCATCTCGAGCTACGAGGCGGAAACGGGGCTCCTCTGGATGTGGGCGGGACCCTCGTGATTCCTCTCGAGTGGAGACGGCTAGGTCGGGGAACTTCTTGATTTGCACCAAGGGTGTGAAGGACCCTTTCGAAGTTCCAGAGGTGAGGTGTGATCAGCCTCGAGACGCCTCAGCGGAAATGGGCCTCATCTCGCCTGGAGGGGAGAACCTCCTGGATTTTCTCGAGTTGCGGCAGGTGTTCTCGAGTTACGACGGGGACCTCAGGGACCCGCTCTGGTGGCCTCAGGAAAGGCCAGTCCCCATGCGAGTTGCTAGGGGACCTCTCGGGATTCCTCTCCCGTCCATGCCGGGGCCTCAGTCCTTGTGTGGAGTCGGGGCCGGAACCTGAGGATTCCTCTCCAGTGTTGCCATGGATCTTGGGGTGCTTCTGAGTCTCCCCAGGGGAGTCAGGCCTCGTCTCGAGTGGGGGCATGCACGTGCGCTTTCCTCCCGAGCTGCAGCAGTAGTGTCACGCTTCCTGTCACGTGGATCAAGGGATCTGTGGCTTTCCCTCGAGGCTGTCCTTCGAGGCTTTCCCACGAGGCTTTCCCACAGGGCTGTGCCACGTGCCACCTTGGTGTGAGTCGATCCTCGGCGTGAAAGACGAGCCGGTGAAGGGAAAAGAGGTTCCTCTGGAATGGACTGAGACATCTGGGGGACTCTTGGAATGGTGGCACGACCCTGGAGTTCCTCTCGCCGTTCCTGTTGAGAGGGCCTCCTCTTGAGATGCGACGGGAACGCCGGGAACTCTTTCCCGACGAAGCAGGGAAAGGATCCCTCATCTCGAGCTACGAGGCGGAAACGGGGCTCCTCTGGATGTGGGCGGGACCCTCGTGATTCATCTCGAGTGGAGACGGCTAGGTCGGGGAACTTCTTGATTTGCACCAAGGGTGTGAAGGACCCTTTCGAAGTTCCAGAGGTGAGGTGTGATCCGCCTCGAGACGCCTCAGCGGAAATGGGCCTCATCTCGCCTGGAGGGGAGAACCTCCTGGATTTTCTCGAGTTGCGGCAGGTCTTCTCGAGTTACGACGGGGACCTCAGGGACCCGCTCTGGTGGCCTCAGGAAAGGCCAGTCCCCATGCGAGTTGCTAGGGGACCTCTCGGGATTCCTCTCCCGTCCATGCCGGGGCCTCAGTCCTTGTGTGGAGTCGGGGCCGGAACCTGAGGATTCCTCTCCAGTGTTGCCATGGATCTTGGGGTGCTTCTGAGTCTCCCCAGGGGAGTCAGGCCTCGTCTCGAGTGGGGGCATGCACGTGCGCTTTCCTCCCGAGCTGCAGCAGTAGTGTCACGCTTCCTGTCACGTGGATCAAGGGATCTGTGGCTTTCCTTCGAGGCTGTCCCTCGAGGCTTTCCCACGAGGCTTTCCCACAGGGCTGTGCCACGTGCCACCTTGGTGTGAGTCGATCCTCGGCGTGAAAGACGAGCCGGTGAAGGGAAAAGAGGTTCCTCTGGAATGGACTGAGACATCTGGGGGACTCTTGGAATGGTGGCACGACCCTGGAGTTCCTCTCGCCGTTCCTGTTGAGAGGGCCTCCTCTTGAGATGCGACGGGAAGGCCGGGAACTCTTTCCCGACGAAGCAGGGAAAGGATCCCTCATCTCGAGCTACGAGGCGGAAACGGGGCTCCTCTGGATGTGGGCGGGACCCTCGTGATTCCTCTCGAGTGGAGACGGGTATGTCGGGTAACTTCTTGATTTGCACCAAGGGTGTGAAGGACCCTTTCGAAGTTCCAGAGGTGAGGTGTGATCCGCCTCGAGACGCCTCAGCGGAAATGGGCCTCCTCTCGCCTGGAGGGGAGAACCTCCTGGATTTTCTCGAGTTGCGGCAGGTCTTCTCGAGTTACGACGGGGACCTCAGGGACCCGCTCTGGTGGCCTCAGGAAAGGCCAGTCCCCATGCGAGTTGCTAGGGGACCTCTCGGGATTCCTCTCCCGTCCATGCCGGGGCCTCAGTCCTTGTGTGGAGTCGGGGCCGGAACCTGAGGATTCCTCTCCAGTGTTGCCATGGATCTTGGGGTGCTTCTGAGTCTCCCCAGGGGAGTCAGGCCTCGTCTCGAGTGGGGGCATGCACGTGCGCTTTCCTCCCGAGCTGCAGCAGTAGTGTCACGCTTCCTGTCACGTGGATCAAGGGATCTGTGTCTTTCCTTCGAGGCTGTCCCTCGAGGCTTTCCCACGAGGCTTTCCCACAGGGCTGTGCCACGTGCCACCTTGGTGTGAGTCGATCCTCGGCGTGAAAGACGAGCCGGTGAAGGGAAAAGAGGTTCCTCTGGAATGGACTGAGACATCTGGGGGACTCTTGGAATGGTGGCACGACCCTGGAGTTCCTCTCGCCGTTCCTGTTGAGAGGGCCTCCTCTTGAGATGCGACGGGAACGCCGGGAACTCTTTCCCGACGAAGCAGGGAAAGGATCCCTCATCTCGAGCTACGAGGCGGAAACGGGGCTCCTCTGGATGTGGGCGGGACCCTCGTGATTCTTCTCGAGTGGAGACGGGTATGTCGGGGAACTTCTTGATTTGCACCAAGGGTGTGAAGGACCCTTTCGAAGTTCCAGAGGTGAGGTGTGATCCGCCTCGAGACGCCTCAGCGGAAATGGGCCTCATCTCGCCTGGAGGGGAGAACCTCCTGGATTTTCTCGAGTTGCGGCAGGTCTTCTCGAGTTTCGACGGGGACCTCAGGGACACGCTCTGGTGGCCTCAGGAAAGGCCAGTCCCCATGCGAGTTGCTAGGGGACCTCTCGGGATTCCTCTCCCGTCCATGCCGGGGCCTCAGTCCTTGTGTGGAGTCGGGGCCGGAAACTGAGGATTCCTCTCCAGTGTTGCCATGGATCTTGGGGTGCTTCTGAGTCTCCCCAGGGGAGTCAGGCCTCGTCTCGAGTGGGGGCATGCACGTGCGCTTTCCTCCCGAGCTGCAGCAGTAGTGTCACGCTTCCTGTCACGTGGATCAAGGGATCTGTGGCTTTCCCTCGAGGCTGTCCCTCGAGGCATTCCCACGAGGCTTTCCCACAGGGCTGTGCCACGTGCCACCTTGGTGTGAGTCGATCCTCGGCGTGAAAGACGAGCTGGTGAAGGGAAAAGAGGTTCCTCTGGAATGGACTGAGACATCTGGGGGACTCTTGGAATGGTGGCACGACCCTGGAGTTCCTCCCGCCGTTCCTGTTGAGAGGGCCTCCTCTTGAGATGCGACGGGAACGCCGGGAACTCTTTCCCGACGAAGCAGGGAAAGGATCCCTCATCTCGAGCTACGAGGCGGTAACGGGGCTCCTCTGGATGTGGGCGGGACCCTCGTGATTCCTCTCGAGTGGAGACGGCTAGGTCGGGGAACTTCTTGATTTGCACCAAGGGTGTGAAGGACCCTTTCGAAGTTCCAGAGGTGAGGTGTGATCAGCCTCGAGACGCCTCAGCGGAAATGGGCCTCATCTCGCCTGGAGGGGAGAACCTCCTGGATTTTCTCGAGTTGCGGCAGGTCTTCTCGAGTTACGACGGGGACCTCAGGGACACGGTCTGGTGGCCTCAGGAAAGGCCAGTCCCCATGCGAGTTGCTAGGGGACCTCTCGGGATTCCTCTCCCGTCCATGCCGGGGCCTCAGTCCTTGTGTGGAGTCGGGGCCGGAACCTGAGGATTCCTCTCCAGTGTTGCCATGGATCTTGGGGTGCTTCTGAGTCTCCCCAGGGGAGTCAGGCCTCGTCTCGAGTGGGGGCATGCACGTGCGCTTTCCTCCCGAGCTGCAGCAGTAGTGTCACGCTTCCTGTCACGTGGATCAAGGGATCTGTGGCTTTCCCTCGAGGCTGTCCCTCGAGGCTTTCCCACGAGGCTTTCCCACAGGGCTGTGCCACGTGCCACCTTGGTGTGAGTCGATCCTCGGCGTGAAAGACGAGCCGGTGAAGGGAAAAGAGGTTCCTCTGGAATGGACTGAGACATCTGGGGGACTCTTGGAATGGTGGCACGACCCTGGAGTTCCTCTCGCCGTTCCTGTTGAGAGGGCCTCCTCTTGAGATGCGACGGGAAGGCCGGGAACTCTTTCCCGACGAAGCAGGGAAAGGATCCCTCATCTCGAGCTACGAGGCGGAAACGGGGCTCCTCTGGATGTGGGCGGGACCCTCGTGATTCCTCTCGAGTGGAGACGGGTATGTCGGGGAACTTCTTGATTTGCACCAAGGGTGTGAAGGACCCTTTCGAAGTTCCAGAGGTGAGGTGTGATCCGCCTCGAGACGCCTCAGCGGAAATGGGCCTCATCTCGCCTGGAGGGGAGAAACTCCTGGATTTTCTCGAGTTGCGGCAGGTCTTCTCGAGTTTCGACGGGGACCTCAGGGACACGCTCTGGTGGCCTCAGGAAAGGCCAGTCCCCATGCGAGTTGCTAGGGGACCTCTCGGGATTCCTCTCCCGTCCATGCCGGGGCCTCAGTCCTTGTGTGGAGTCGGGGCCGGAACCTGAGGATTCCTCTCCAGTGTTGCCATGGATCTTGGGGTGCTTCTGAGTCTCCCCAGGGGAGTCAGGCCTCGTCTCGAGTGGGGGCATGCACGTGCGCTTTCCTCCCGAGCTGCAGCAGTAGTGTCACGCTTCCTGTCACGTGGATCAAGGGATCTGTGGCTTTCCCTCGAGGCTGTCCCTCGAGGCTTTCCCACGAGGCTTTCCCACAGGGCTGTGCCACGTGCCACCTTGGTGTGAGTCGATCCTCGGCGTGAAAGACGAGCCGGTGAAGGGAAAAGAGGTTCCTCTGGAATGGACTGAGACATCTGGGGGACTCTTGGAATGGTGGCACGACCCTGGAGTTCCTCTCGCCGTTCCTGTTGAGAGGGCCTCCTCTTGAGATGTGACGGGAAGGCCGGGAACTCTTTCCCGACGAAGCAGGGAAAGGATCCCTCATCTCGAGCTACGAGGCGGAAACGGGGCTCCTCTGGATGTGGGCGGGACCCTCGTGATTCCTCTCGAGTGGAGACGGGTATGTCGGGGAACTTCTTGATTTGCACCAAGGGTGTGAAGGACCCTTTCGAAGTTCCAGAGGTGAGGTGTGATCCGCCTCGAGACGCCTCAGCGGAAATGGGCCTCATCTCGCCTGGAGGGGAGAACCTCCTGGATTTTCTCGAGTTGCGGCAGGTCTTCTCGAGTTTCGACGGGGACCTCAGGGACACGCTCTGGTGGCCTCAGGAAAGGCCAGTCCCCATGCGAGTTGCTAGGGGACCTCTCGGGATTCCTCTCCCGTCCATGCCGGGGCCTCAGTCCTTGTGTGGAGTCGGGGCCGGAACCTGAGGATTCCTCTCCAGTGTTGCCATGGATCTTGGGGTGCTTCTGAGTCTCCCCAGGGGAGTCAGGCCTCGTCTCGAGTGGGGGCATGCACGTGCGCTTTCCTCCCGAGCTGCAGCAGTAGTGTCACGCTTCCTGTCACGTGGATCAAGGGATCTGTGGCTTTCCCTCGAGGCTGTCCCTCGAGGCTTTCCCACGAGGCTTTCCCACAGGGCTGTGCCACGTGCCACCTTGGTGTGAGTCGATCCTCGGCGTGAAAGACGAGCCGGTGAAGGGAAAAGAGGTTCCTCTGGAATGGACTGAGACATCTGGGGGACTCTTGGAAAGGTGGCACGACCCTGGAGTTCCTCTCGCCGTTCCTGTTGAGAGGGCCTCCTCTTGAGATGCGACGGGAATGCCGGGAACTCTTTCCCGACGAAGCAGGGAAGGGATCCCTCATCTCGAGCTACGAGGCGAAAACCGGGCTCCTCTGGATGTGGGCGGGACCCTCGTGATTCCCTCGAGTGGAGACGGCTAGGTCGGGGAACTTCTTGATTTGCACCAAGGGTGTGAAGGACCCTTTCGAAGTTCCAGAGGTGAGGTGTGATCCGCCTCGAGACGCCTCAGCGGAAATGGGCCTCATCTCGCCTGGAGGGGAGAACCTCCTGGTTTTCTCGAGTTGCGGCAGGTCTTCTCGAGTTACGACGGGGACCTCAGGGACCCGCTCTGGTGGCCTCAGGAAAGGCCAGTCCCCATGCGAGTTGCTAGGGGACCTCTCGGGATTCCTCTCCCGTCCATGCCGGGGCCTCAGTCCTTGTGTGGAGTCGGGGCCGGAACCTGAGGATTCCTCTCCAGTGTTGCCATGGATCTTGGGGTGCTTCTGAGTCTCCCCAGGGGAGTCAGGCCTCGTCTCGAGTGGGGGCATGCACGTGCGCTTTCCTCCCGAGCTGCAGCAGTAGTGTCACGCTTCCTGTCACGTGGATCAAGGGATCTGTGGCTTTCCCTCGAGGCTGTCCCTCGAGGCTTTCCCACGAGGCTTTTCCACAGGGCTGTGCCACGTTCCACCTTGGTGTGAGTCGATCCTCGGCGTGAAAGACGAGCCGGTGAAGGGAAAAGAGGTTCCTCTGGAATGGACTGAGACATCTGGGGGACTCTTGGAATGGTGGCACGACCTTGGAGTTCCTCTCGCCGTTCCTGTTGAGAGGGCCTCCTCTTGAGATGCGACGGGATCGCCGGGAACTCTTTCCCGACGAAGCAGGGAAAGGATCCCTCATCTCGAGCTACGAGGTGGAAACGGGGCTCCTCTGGATGTGGGCAGGACTCTCGTGATTCCTCTCGAGTGGAGACGGCTAGGTCGGGGAACTTCTTGATTTGCACCAAGGGTGTGAAGGACCCTTTCGAAGTTCCAGAGGTGAGGTGTGATCAGCCTCGAGACGCCTCAGCGGAAATGGGCCTCATCTCGCCTGGAGGGGAGAACCTCCTGGATTGTCTCGAGTTGTGGCTGGTCTTCTCGAGTTACGACGGGGACCTCAGGGACCCGCTCTGGTGGCCTCAGGAAAGGCCAGTCCCCATGCGAGTTGCTAGGGGACCTCTCGGGATTCCTCTCCCGTCCATGCCGAGGCCTCAGTCCTTGTGTGGAGTCGGGGCCGGAACCTGAGGATTCCTCTCCAGTGTTGCCATGGATCTTGGGGTGCTTCTGAGTCTCCCCAGGGGAGTCAGGCCTCGTCTCGAGTGGGGGCATGCACGTGCGCTTTCCTCCCGAGCTGCAGCAGTAGTGTCACGCTTCCTGTCACGTGGATCAAGGGATCTGTGGCTTTCCCTCGAGGCTGTCCCTCGAGGCTTTCCCACGAGGCTTTCCCACAGGGCTGTGCCACGTTCCACCTTGGTGTGAGTCGATCCTCGGCGTGAAAGACGAGCCGGTGAAGGGAAAAGAGGTTCCTCTGGAATGGACTGAGACATCTGGGGGACTCTTGGAATGGTGGCACGACCTTGGAGTTCCTCTCGCCGTTCCTGTTGAGAGGGCCTCCTCTTGAGATGCGACGGGAACGCCGGGAACTCTTTCCCGACGAAGCAGGGAAAGGATCCCTCATCTCGAGCTACGAGGCGGAAACGGGGCTCCTCTGGATGTGGGCGGGACCCTCGTGATTCCTCTCGAGTGGAGACGGGTATGTCGGGGAACTTCTTGATTTGCACCAAGGGTGTGAAGGACCCTTTCGAAGTTCCAGAGGTGAGGTGTGATCCGCCTCGAGACGCCTCAGCGGAAATGGGCCTCATCTCGCCTGGAGGGGAGAACCTCCTGGATTTTCTCGAGTTGCGGCAGGTCTTCTCGAGTTTCGACGGGGACCTCAGGGACACGCTCTGGTGGCCTCAGGAAAGGCCAGTCCCCATGCGAGTTGCTAGGGGACCACTCGGGATTCCTCTCCCGTCCATGCCGGGGCCTCAGTCCTTGTGTGGAGTCGGGGCCGGAACCTGAGGATTCCTCTCCAGTGTTGCCATGGATCTTGGGGTGCTTCTGAGTCTCCCCAGGGGAGTCAGGCCTCGTCTCGAGTGGGGGCATGCACGTGTGCTTTCACCCGAGCTGCAGCAGTAGTGTCACGCTTCCTGTCACGTGGATCAAGGGATCTGTGGCTTTCCCTCGAGGCTGTCCCTCGAGGCATTCCCACGAGGCTTTCCCACAGGTCTGTGCCACGTGCCACCTTGGTGTGAGTCGATCCTCGGCGTGAAAGACGAGCCGGTGAAGGGAAAAGACGTTCCTCTGGAATGGACTGAGACATCTGGGGGACTCTTGGAATGGTGGCACGACCCTGGAGTTCCTCCCGCCGTTCCTGTTGAGAGGGCCTCCTCTTGAGATGCGACGGGAACGCCGGGAACTCTTTCCCGTCGAAGCAGGGAAAGGATCCCTCATCTCGAGCTACGAGGCGGAAACGGGGCTCCTCTGGATGTGGGCGGGACCCTCGTGATTCCTCTCGAGTGGAGACGGCTAGGTCGGGGAACTTCTTGATTTGCACCAAGGGTGTGAAGGACCCTTTCGAAGTTCCAGAGGTGAGGTGTGATCAGCCTCGAGACGCCTCAGCGGAAATGGGCCTCATCTCGCCTGGAGGGGAGAACCTCCTGGATTTTCTCGAGTTGCGGCAGGTGTTCTCGAGTTACGACGGGGACCTCAGGGACCCGCTCTGGTGGCCTCAGGAAAGGCCAGTCCCCATGCGAGTTGCTAGGGGACCTCTCGGGATTCCTCTCCCGTCCATGCCGGGGCCTCAGTCCTTGTGTGGAGTCGGGGCCGGAACCTGAGGATTCCTCTCCAGTGTTGCCATGGATCTTGGGGTGCTTCTGAGTCTCCCCAGGGGAGTCAGGCCTCGTCTCGAGTCGGGGCATGCACGTGCGCTTTCCTCCCGAGCTGCAGCAGTAGTGTCACGCTTCCTGTCACGTGGATCAAGGGATCTGTGGCTTTCCCTCGAGGCTGTCCCTCGAGGCTTTCCCACGAGGCTTTCCCACAGGGCTGTGCCACGTGCCACCTTGGTGTGAGTCGATCCTCGGCGTGAAAGACGAGCTGGTGAAGGGAAAAGAGGTTCCTCTGGAATGGACTGAGACATCTGGGGGACTCTTGGAATGGTGGCACGACCCTGGAGTTCCTCTCACCGGTCCTGTTGAGAGGGCCTCCACTTGAGATGCGACGGGAACGCCGGGAACTCTTTCCCGTCGAATCAGGAAAAGGATCCCTCATCTCGAGCTACGAGGCGGAAACGGGGCTCCTCTGGATGTGGGCGGGACCCTCGTGATTCCTCTCGAGTGGAGACGGCTAGGTCGGGGAACTTCTTGATTTGCACCAAGGGTGTGAAGGACCCTTTCGAAGTTCCAGAGGTGAGGTGTGATCAGCCTCGAGACGCCTCAGCGGAAATGGGCCTCATCTCGCCTGGAGGGGAGAACCTCCTGGATTTTCTCGAGTTGCGGCAGGTGTTCTCGAGTTACGACGGGGACCTCAGGGACCCGCTCTGGTGGCCTCAGGAAAGGCCAGTCCCCATGCGAGTTGCTAGGGGACCTCTCGGGATTCCTCTCCCGTCCATGCCGGGGCCTCAGTCCTTGTGTGGAGTCGGGGCCGGAACCTGAGGATTCCTCTCCAGTGTTGCCATGGATCTTGGGGTGCTTCTGAGTCTCCCCAGGGGAGTCAGGCCTCGTCTCGAGTGGGGGCATGCACGTGCGCTTTCCTCCCGAGCTGCAGCAGTAGTGTCACGCTTCCTGTCACGTGGATCAAGGGATCTGTGGCTTTCCCTCGAGGCTGTCCTTCGAGGCTTTCCCACGAGGCTTTCCCACAGGGCTGTGCCACGTGCCACCTTGGTGTGAGTCGATCCTCGGCGTGAAAGACGAGCCGGTGAAGGGAAAAGAGGTTCCTCTGGAATGGACTGAGACATCTGGGGGACTCTTGGAATGGTGGCACGACCCTGGAGTTCCTCTCGCCGTTCCTGTTGAGAGGGCCTCCTCTTGAGATGCGACGGGAACGCCGGGAACTCTTTCCCGACGAAGCAGGGAAAGGATCCCTCATCTCGAGCTACGAGGCGGAAACGGGGCTCCTCTGGATGTGGGCGGGACCCTCGTGATTCCTCTCGAGTGGAGACGGCTAGGTCGGGGAACTTCTTGATTTGCACCAAGGGTGTGAAGGACCCTTTCGAAGTTCCAGAGGTGAGGTGTGATCAGCCTCGAGACGCCTCAGCGGAAATGGGCCTCATCTCGCCTGGAGGGGAGAACCTCCTGGATTTTCTCGAGTTGCGGCAGGTCTTCTCGAGTTACGACGGGGACCTCAGGGACCCGCTCTGGTGGCCTCAGGAAAGGCCAGTCCCCATGCGAGTTGCTAGGGGACCTCTCGGGATTCCTCTCCCGTCCATGCCGGGGCCTCAGTCCTTGTGTGGAGTCGGGGCCGGAACCTGAGGATTCCTCTCCAGTGTTGCCATGGATCTTGGGGTGCTTCTGAGTCTCCCCAGGGGAGTCAGGCCTCGTCTCGAGTGGGGGCATGCACGTGCGCTTTCCTCCCGAGCTGCAGCAGTAGTGTCACGCTTCCTGTCACGTGGATCAAGGGATCTGTGGCTTTCCTTCGAGGCTGTCCCTCGAGGCTTTCCCACGAGGCTTTCCCACAGGGCTGTGCCACGTGCCACCTTGGTGTGAGTCGATCCTCGGCGTGAAAGACGAGCCGGTGAAGGGAAAAGAGGTTCCTCTGGAATGGACTGAGACATCTGGGGGACTCTTGGAATGGTGGCACGACCCTGGAGTTCCTCTCGCCGTTCCTGTTGAGAGGGCCTCCTCTTGAGATGCGACGGGAAGGCCGGGAACTCTTTCCCGACGAAGCAGGGAAAGGATCCCTCATCTCCAGCTACGAGGCGGAAACGGGGCTCCTCTGGATGTGGGCGGGACCCTCGTGATTCCTCTCGAGTGGAGACGGGTATGTCGGGGAACTTCTTGATTTGCACCAAGGGTGTGAAGGAGCCTTTCGAAGTTCCAGAGGTGAGGTGTGATCCGCCTCGAGACGCCTCAGCAGAAATGGGCCTCATCTCGCCTGGAGGGGAGAACCTCCTGGATTTTCTCGAGTTGCGGCAGGTCTTCTCGAGTTACGACGGGGACCTCAGGGACCCGCTCTGGTGGCCTCAGGAAAGGCCAGTCCCCATGCGAGTTGCTAGGGGACCTCTCGGGATTCCTCTCCCGTCCATGCCGGGGCCTCAGTCCTTGTGTGGAGTCGGGGCCGGAACCTGAGGATTCCTCTCCAGTGTTGCCATGGATCTTGGGGTGCTTCTGAGTCTCCCCAGGGGAGTCAGGCCTCGTCTCGAGTGGGGGCATGCACGTGCGCTTTCCTCCCGAGCTGCAGCAGTAGTGTCACGCTTCCTGTCACGTGGATCAAGGGATCTGTGTCTTTCCTTCGAGGCTGTCCCTCGAGGCTTTCCCACGAGGCTTTCCCACAGGGCTGTGCCACGTGCCACCTTGGTGTGAGTCGATCCTCGGCGTGAAAGACGAGCCGGTGAAGGGAAAAGAGGTTCCTCTGGAATGGACTGAGACATCTGGGGGACTCTTGGAATGGTGGCACGACCCTGGAGTTCCTCTCGCCGTTCCTGTTGAGAGGGCCTCCTCTTGAGATGCGACGGGAACGCCGGGAACTCTTTCCCGACGAAGCAGGGAAAGGATCCCACATCTCGAGCTACGAGGCGGAAACGGGGCTCCTCTGGATGTGGGCGGGACCCTCGTGATTCCTCTCGAGTGGAGACGGGTATGTCGGGGAACTTCTTGATTTGCACCAAGGGTGTGAAGGACCCTTTCGAAGTTCCAGAGGTGAGGTGTGATCCGCCTCGAGACGCCTCAGCGGAAATGGGCCTCATCTCGCCTGGAGGGGAGAACCTCCTGGATTTTCTCGAGTTGCGGCAGGTCTTCTCGAGTTTCGACGGGGACCTCAGGGACACGCTCTGGTGGCCTCAGGAAAGGCCAGTCCCCATGCGAGTTGCTAGGGGACCTCTCGGGATTCCTCTCCCGTCCATGCCGGGGCCTCAGTCCTTGTGTGGAGTCGGGGCCGGAACCTGAGGATTCCTCTCCAGTGTTGCCATGGATCTTGGGGTGCTTCTGAGTCTCCCCAGGGGAGTCAGGCCTCGTCTCGAGTGGGGGCATGCACGTGCGCTTTCCTCCCGAGCTGCAGCAGTAGTGTCACGCTTCCTGTCACGTGGATCAAGGGATCTGTGGCTTTCCCTCGAGGCTGTCCCTCGAGGCATTCCCACGAGGCTTTCCCACAGGGCTGTGCCACGTGCCACCTTGGTGTGAGTCGATCCTCGGCGTGAAAGACGAGCTGGTGAAGGGAAAAGAGGTTCCTCTGGAATGGACTGAGACATCTGGGGGACTCTTGGAATGGTGGCACGACCCTGGAGTTCCTCCCGCCGTTCCTGTTGAGAGGGCCTCCTCTTGAGATGCGACGGGAACGCCGGGAACTCTTTCCCGACGAAGCAGGGAAAGGATCCCTCATCTCGAGCTACGAGGCGGTAACGGGGCTCCTCTGGATGTGGGCGGGACCCTCGTGATTCCTCTCGAGTGGAGACGGCTAGGTCGGGGAACTTCTTGATTTGCACCAAGGGTGTGAAGGACCCTTTCGAAGTTCCAGAGGTGAGGTGTGATCAGCCTCGAGACGCCTCAGCGGAAATGGGCCTCATCTCGCCTGGAGGGGAGAACCTCCTGGATTTTCTCGAGTTGCGGCAGGTCTTCTCGAGTTACGACGGGGACCTCAGGGACACGGTCTGGTGGCCTCAGGAAAGGCCAGTCCCCATGCGAGTTGCTAGGGGACCTCTCGGGATTCCTCTCCCGTCCATGCCGGGGCCTCAGTCCTTGTGTGGAGTCGGGGCCGGAACCTGAGGATTCCTCTCCAGTGTTGCCATGGATCTTGGGGTGCTTCTGAGTCTCCCCAGGGGAGTCAGGCCTCGTCTCGAGTGGGGGCATGCACGTGCGCTTTCCTCCCGAGCTGCAGCAGTAGTGTCACGCTTCCTGTCACGTGGATCAAGGGATCTGTGGCTTTCCCTCGAGGCTGTCCCTCGAGGCTTTCCCACGAGGCTTTCCCACAGGGCTGTGCCACGTGCCACCTTGGTGTGAGTCGATCCTCGGCGTGAAAGACGAGCCGGTGAAGGGAAAAGAGGTTCCTCTGGAATGGACTGAGACATCTGGGGGACTCTTGGAATGGTGGCACGACCCTGGAGTTCCTCTCGCCGTTCCTGTTGAGAGGGCCTCCCCTTGAGATGCGACGAAAGGCCAGGAACTCTTTCCCGACGAAGCAGGGAAAGGATCCCTCATCTCGAGCTACGAGGCGGGAAACGGGGCTCCTCTGGATGTGGGCGGGACCCTCGTGATTCCTCTCGAGTGGAGACGGGTATGTCGGGGAACTTCTTGATTTGCACCAAGGGTGTGAAGGACCCTTTCGAAGTTCCAGAGGTGAGGTGTGATCCGCCTCGAGACGCCTCAGCGGAAATGGGCC
Organism: Budorcas taxicolor; assembly: GCF_023091745.1. Classification (NCBI taxonomy): domain Eukaryota; kingdom Metazoa; phylum Chordata; class Mammalia; order Artiodactyla; family Bovidae; genus Budorcas; species Budorcas taxicolor. The sequence goes on along the minus strand of NW_026292783.1, from coordinate 1,145,986 downwards.
TCATCTCGCCTGGAGGGGAGAACCTCCTGGATTTTCTCGAGTTGCGGCAGGTCTTCTCGAGTTACGACGGGGACATCAGGGACCCGCTCTGGTGGCCTCAGGAAAGGCCAGTCCCCATGCGAGTTGCTAGGGGACCTCTCGGGATTCCTCTCCCGTCCATGCCGGGGCCTCAGTCCTTGTGTGGAGTCGGGGCCGGAACCTGAGGATTCCTCTCCAGTGTTGCCATGGATCTTGGGGTGCTTCTGAGTCTCCCCAGGGGAGTCAGGCCTCGTCTCGAGTGGGGGCATGCACGTGCGCTTTCCTCCCGAGCTGCAGCAGTAGTGTCACGCTTCCTGTCACGTGGATCAAGGGATCTGTGGCTTTCCCTCGAGGCTGTCCCTCGAGGCTTTCCCAGGAGGCTTTCCCACAGCGCTGTGCCGCGTGCCACCTTGGTGTGAGTCGATCCTCGGCGTGAAAGACGAGCTGGTGAAGGGAAAAGAGATTCCTCTGGAATGGACTGAGACATCTGGGGGACTCTTGGAATGGTGGCACGACCCTGGAGTTCCTCTCGCCGTTCCTGTTGAGAGGGCCTCCTCTTGAGATGCGACGGGAACGCCGGGAACTCTTTCCCGTCGAAGCAGGGAAAGGATCCCTCATCTCGAGCTACGAGGCGGAAACGGGGCTCCTCTGGATGTGGGCGGGACCCTCGTGATTCCTCTCGAGTGGAGACGGCTAGGTCGGGGAACTTCTTGATTTGCACCAAGGGTGTGAAGGAGCCTTTCGAAGTTCCAGAGGTGAGGTGTGATCAGCCTCGAGATGCCTCAGCGGAAATGGGCCTCATCTCGCCTGGAGGGGAGAACCTCCTGGATTTTCTCGAGTTGTGGCAGGTCTTCTCGAGTTATGACGGGGACCTCAGGGACCCGCTCTGGTGGCCTCAGGAAAGGCCAGTCCCCATGCGAGTTGCTAGGGGACCTCTCGGGATTACTCTCCCGTCCATGCCGGGGCCTCAGTCCTTGTGTGGAGTCGGGGCCGGAACCTGAGGATTCCTCTCCAGTGTTGCCATGGATCTTGGGGTGCTTCTGAGTCTCCCCAGGGGAGTCAGGCCTCGTCTCGAGTGGGGGCATGCACGTGCGCTTTCCTCCCGAGCTGCAGCAGTAGTGTCACGCTTCCTGTCACGTGGATCAAGGGATCTGTGGCTTTCCCTCGAGGCTGTCCCTCGAGGCTTTCCCACGAGGCTTTCCCACAGGGCTGTGCCACGTGCCACCTTGGTGTGAGTCGATCCTCGGCGTGAAAGACGAGCCGGTGAAGGGAAAAGAGGTTCCTCTGGAATGGACTGAGACATCTGGGGGACTCTTGGAATGGTGGCACGACCCTGGAGTTCCTCTCGCCGTTCCTGTTGAGAGGGCCTCCTCTTGAGATGCGACGGGAACGCCGGGAAATCTTTCCCGATGAAGCAGGGAAAGGATCCCACATCTCGAGCTACGAGGCGGAAACCGGGCTCCTCTGGATGTGGGCGGGACCCTCGTGATTCCCCTCGAGTGGAGACGGCTAGGTCGGGGAACTTCTTGATTTGCACCAAGGGTGTGAAGGACCCTTTCAAAGTTCCAGAGGGGAGGTGTGACCAGCCTCGAGACGCCTCAGCGGAAATGGGCCTCATCTCGCCTGGAGGGGAGAACCTCCTGGATTTTCTCGAGTTGCGGCAGGTCTTCTCGAGTTACGACGGGGACCTCAGGGACCCGCTCTGGTGGCCTCAGGAAAGGCCAGTCCCCATGCGAGTTGCTAGGGGACCTCTCGGGATTCCTCTCCCGTCCATGCCGGGGCCTCAGTCCTTGTGTGGAGTCGGGGCCGGAACCTGAGGATTCCTCTCCAGTGTTGCCATGGATCTTGGGGTGCTTCTGAGTCTCCCCAGGGGAGTCAGGCCTCGTCTCGAGTGGGGGCATGCACGTGCGCTTTCCTCCCGAGCTGCAGCAGTAGTGTCACGCTTCCTGTCACGTGGATCAAGGGATCTGTGGCTTTCCCTCGAGGCTGTCCCTCGAGGCTTTCCCACGAGGCTTTCCCACAGGGCTGTGCCGCGTGCCACCTTGGTGTGAGTCGATCCTCGGCGTGAAAGACGAGCTGGTGAAGGGAAAAGAGGTTCCTCTGGAATGGACTGAGACATCTGGGGGACTCTTGGAAAGGTGGCACGACCCTGGAGTTCCTCTCGCCGTTCCTGTTGAGAGGGCCTCCTCTTGAGATGCGACGGGAAGGCCGGGAACTCTTTCCCGACGAAGCAGGGAAAGGATCCCTCATCTCGAGCTACGAGGCGGAAACGGGTCTCCTCTGGATGTGGGCGGGACCCTCGTGATTCCTCTCGAGTGGAGACGGGTATGTCGGGGAACTTCTTGATTTGCACCAAGGGTGTGAAGGACCCTTTCGAAGTTCCAGAGGTGAGGTGTGATCCGCCTCGAGACGCCTCAGCGGAAATGGGCCTCATCTCGCCTGGAGGGGAGAACCTCCTGGATTTTCTCGAGTTGTGGCAGGTCTTCTCGAGTTACGACGGGGACCTCAGGGACCCGCTCTGGTGGCCTCAGGAAAGGAAAGTCCCCATGCGAGTTGCTAGGGGACCTCTCGGGATTCCTCTCCCGTCCATGCCGGGGCCTCAGTCCTTGTGCGGAGTCGGGGCCGGAACCTGAGGATTCCTCTCCAGTGTTGCCATGGATCTTGGGGTGCTTCTGAGTCTCCCCAGGGGAGTCAGGCCTCGTCTCGAGTGGGGGCATGCACGTGCGCTTTCCTCCCGAGCTGCAGCAGTAGTGTCACGCTTCCTGTCACGTGGATCAAGGGATCTGTGGCTTTCCCTCGAGGCTGTCCCTCGAGGCTTTCCCACGAGGCTTTCCCACAGGGCTGTGCCGCGTGCCACCTTGGTGTGAGTCGATCCTCGGCGTGAAAGACGATCTGGTGAAGGGAAAAGAGGTTCCTCTGGAATGGACTGAGACATCTGGGGGACTCTTGGAATGGTGGCACGACCCTGGAGTTCCTCTCGCCGTTCCTGTTGAGAGGGCCTCCTCTTGAGATCCGACGGGAAGGCCGGGAACTCTTTCCCGACGAAGCAGGGAAAGGATCCCTCATCTCGAGCTACGAGGCGGAAACCGGGCTCCTCTGGATGTGGGCGGGACCCTCGTGATTCCTCTCGAGTGGAGACGGGTATGTCGGGGAACTTCTTGATTTGCACCAAGGGTGTGAAGGACCCTTTCGAAGTTCCAGAGGTGAGGTGTGATCCGCCTCGTGATGCCTCAGCGGAAATGGGCCTCATCTCGCCTGGAGGGGAGAACCTCCTGGATTTTCTCGAGTTGTGGCAGGTCTTCTCGAGTTACGACGGGGAGCTCAGGGACCCGCTCTGGTGGCCTCAGGAAAGGCCAGTCCCCATGCGAGTTGCTAGGGGACCTCTCGGGATTCCTCTCCCGTCCATGCCGGGGCCTCAGTCCTTGTGTGGAGTCGGGGCCGGAACCTGAGGATTCCTCTCCAGTGTTGCCATGGATCTTGGGGTGCTTCTGAGTCTCCCCAGGGGAGTCAGGCCTCGTCTCGAGTGGGGGCATGCACGTGCGCTTTCCTCCCGAGCTGCAGCAGTAGTGTCACGCTTCCTGTCACGTGGATCAAGGGATCTGTGGCTTTCCCTCGAGGCTGTCCCTCGAGGCTTTCCCACGAGGCTTTCCCACAGGGCTGTGCCACGTGCCACCTTGGTGTGAGTCGATCCTCGGCGTGAAAGACGAGCCGGTGAAGGGAAAAGAGGTTCCTCTGGAATGGACTGAGACATCTGGGGGACTCTTGGAATGGTGGCACGACCCTGGAGTTCCTCTCGGGGTTCCTGTTGAGAGGGCCTCCTCTTGAGATGCGACGGGAACGCCGGGAAATCTTTCCCGATGAAGCAGGGAAAGGATCCCACATCTCGAGCTACGAGGCGGAAACCGGGCTCCTCTGGATGTGGGCGGGACCCTCGTGATTCCCCTCGAGTGGAGACGGCTAGGTCGGGGAACTTCTTGATTTGCACCAAGGGTGTGAAGGACCCTTTCAAAGTTCCAGAGGGGAGGTGTGATCAGCCTCGAGACGCCTCAGCGGAAATGGGCCTCATCTCGCCTGGAGGGGAGAACCTCCTGGATTTTCTCGAGTTGCGGCAGGTCTTCTCGAGTTACGACGGGGACCTCAGGGACCCGCTCTGGTGGCCTCAGGAAAGGCCAGTCCCCATGCGAGTTGCTAGGGGACCTCTCGGGATTCCTCTCCCGTCCATGCCGGGGCCTCAGTCCTTGTGTGGAGTCGGGGCCGGAACCTGAGGATTCCTCTCCAGTGTTGCCATGGATCTTGGGGTGCTTCTGAGTCTCCCCAGGGGAGTCAGGCCTCGTCTCGAGTGGGGGCATGCACGTGCGCTTTCCTCCCGAGCTGCAGCAGTAGTGTCACGCTTCCTGTCACGTGGATCAAGGGATCTGTGGCTTTCCCTCGAGGCTGTCCCTCGAGGCTTTCCCACGAGGCTTTCCCACAGGGCTGTGCCGCGTGCCACCTTGGTGTGAGTCGATCCTCGGCGTGAAAGACGAGCTGGTGAAGGGAAAAGAGGTTCCTCTGGAATGGACTGAGACATCTGGGGGACTCTTGGAAAGGTGGCACGACCCTGGAGTTCCTCTCGCCGTTCCTGTTGAGAGGGCCTCCTCTTGAGATGCGACGGGAAGGCCGGGAACTCTTTCCCGACGAAGCAGGGAAAGGATCCCTCATCTCGAGCTACGAGGCGGAAACGGGTCTCCTCTGGATGTGGGCGGGACCCTCGTGATTCCTCTCGAGTGGAGACGGGTATGTCGGGGAACTTCTTGATTTGCACCAAGGGTGTGAAGGACCCTTTCGAAGTTCCAGAGGTGAGGTGTGATCCGCCTCGAGACGCCTCAGCGGAAATGGGCCTCATCTCGCCTGGAGGGGAGAACCTCCTGGATTTTCTCGAGTTGTGGCAGGTCTTCTCGAGTTACGACGGGGACCTCAGGGACCCGCTCTGGTGGCCTCAGAAAAGGAAAGTCCCCATGCGAGTTGCTAGGGGACCTCTCGGGATTCCTCTCCCGTCCATGCCGGGGCCTCAGTCCTTGTGTGGAGTCGGGGCCGGAACCTGAGGATTCCTCTCCAGTGTTGCCATGGATCTTGGGGTGCTTCTGAGTCTCCCCAGGGGAGTCAGGCCTCGTCTCGAGTGGGGGCATGCACGTGCGCTTTCCTCCCGAGCTGCAGCAGTAGTGTCACGCTTCCTGTCACGTGGATCAAGGGATCTGTGGCTTTCCCTCGAGGCTGTCCCTCGAGGCTTTCCCACGAGGCTTTCCCACAGGGCTGTGCCGCGTGCCACCTTGGTGTGAGTCGATCCTCGGCGTGAAAGACGAGCTGGTGAAGGGAAAAGAGGTTCCTCTGGAATGGACTGAGACATCTGGGGGACTCTTGGAATGGTGGCACGACCCTGGAGTTCCTCTCGCCGTTCCTGTTGAGAGGGCCTCCTCTTGAGATCCGACGGGAAGGCCGGGAACTCTTTCCCGACGAAGCAGGGAAAGGATCCCTCATCTCGAGCTACGAGGCGGAAACGGGGCTCCTCTGGATGTGGGCGGGACCCTCGTGATTCCTCTCGAGTGGAGACGGGTATGTCGGGGAACTTCTTGATTTGCACCAAGGGTGTGAAGGACCCTTTCGAAGTTCCAGAGGTGAGGTGTGATCCGCCTCGAGACGCCTCAGCGGAAATGGGCCTCATCTCGCCTGGAGGGGAGAACCTCCTGGATTTTCTCGAGTTGCGGCAGGTCTTCTCGAGTTACGACGGGGACCTCAGGGACCCGCTCTGGTGGCCTCAGGAAAGGCCAGTCCCCATGCGAGTTGCTAGGGGACCTCTCGGGATTCCTCTCCCGTCCATGCAGGGGCCTCAGTCCTTGTGTGGAGTGGGGCCGGAACCTGAGGATTCCTCTCCAGTGTTCCCATGGATCTTGGGGTGCTTCTGAGTCTCCCCAGGGGAGTCAGGCCTCGTCTCGAGTGGGGGCATGCACGTGCCCTTTCCTCCCGAGCTGCAGCAGTAGTGTCACGCTTCCTGTCACGTGGATCAAGGGATCTGTGGCTTTCCCTCGAGGCTGTCCCTCGAGGCTTTCCCACGAGGCTTTCCCACAGGGCTGTGCCACGTGCCACCTTGGTGTGAGTCGATCCTCGGCGTGAAAGACGAGCCGGTGAAGGGAAAAGAGTTTCCTCTGGAATGGACTGAGACTTCTGGGGGACTCTTGGAATGGTGGCACGACCCTGGAGTTCCTCTCGCCGTTCCTGTTGAGAGGGCCTCCTCTTGAGATGCGACGGGAACGCCGGGAACTCTTTCCCGATGAAGCAGGGAAAGGATCCCTCATCTCGAGCTACGAGGCGGAAACGGGGCTCCTCTGGATGTGGGCGGGACTCTCGTGATTCCTCTCGAGTGGAGACGGCTAGGTCGGGGAACTTCTTGATTTGCACCAAGGGTGTGAAGGACCCTTTCGAAGTTCCAGAGGTGAGGTGTGATCAGCCTCGAGACGCCTCAGCGGAAATGGGCCTCATCTCGCCTGGAGGGGAGAACCTCCTGGATTTTCTCGAGTTGTGGCAGGTCTTCTCGAGTTACGACGGGGACCTCAGGGACCCGCTCTGGTGGCCTCAGGAAAGGCCAGTCCCCATGCGAGTTGCTAGGGGACCTCTCGGGATTCCTCTCCCGTCCATGCCGGGGCCTCAGTCCTTGTGTGGAGTCGGGGCCGGAACCTGAGGATTCCTCTCCAGTGTTGCCATGGATCTTGGGGTGCTTCTGAGTCTCCCCAGGGGAGTCAGGCCTCGTCTCGAGTGGGGGCATGCACGTGCGCTTTCCTCCCGAGCTGCAGCAGTAGTGTCACGCTTCCTGTCACGTGGATCAAGGGATCTGTGGCTTTCCCTCGAGGCTGTCCCTCGAGGCTTTCCCACGAGGCTTTCCCACAGGGCTGTGCCGCGTGCCACCTTGGTGTGAGTCGATCCTCGGCGTGAAAGACGAGCTGGTGAAGGGAAAAGAGGTTCCTCTGGAATGGACTGAGACATCTGGGGGACTCTTGGAATGGTGGCACGACCCTGGAGTTCCTCTCGCCGTTCCTGTTGAGAGGGCCTCCTCTTGAGATGCGACGGGAACGCCGGGAACTCTTTCCCGTCGAAGCAGGGAAAGGATCCCTCATCTGGAGCTACGAGGCGGAAACGGGGCTCCTCTGGATGTGGGCGGGACCCTCGTGATTCCTCTCGAGTGGAGACGGCTAGGTCGGGGAACTTCTTGATTTGCACCAAGGGTGTGAAGGACCCTTTCGAAGTTCCAGAGGTGAGGTGTGATCCGCCTCGAGACGCCTCAGCGGAAATGGGCCTCATCTCGCCTGGAGGGGAGAACCTCCTGGATTTTCTCGAGTTGCGGCAGGTCTTCTCGAGTTATGACGGGGACCTCAGGGACCCGCTCTGGTGGCCTCAGGAAAGGCCAGTCCCCATGCGAGTTGCTAGGGGACCTCTCGGGATTCCTCTCCCGTCCATGCCGGGGCCTCAGTCCTTGTGTGGAGTCGGGGCCGGAACCTGAGGATTCCTCTCCAGTGTTGCCATGGATCTTGGGGTGCTTCTGAGTCTCCCCAGGGGAGTCAGGCCTCGTCTCGAGTGGGGGCATGCACGTGCGCTTTCCTCCCGAGCTGCAGCGGTAGTGTCACGCTTCCTGTCACGTGGATCAAGGGATCTGTGGCTTTCCCTCGAGGCTGTCCCTCGAGGCTTTCCCACGAGGCTTTCCCACAGGGCTGTGCCACGTGCCACCTTGGTGTGAGTCGATCCTCCGCGTGAAAGACGAGCCGGTGAAGGGAAAAGAGGTTCCTCTGGAATGGACTGAGACATCTGGGGGACTCTTGGAATGGTGGCACGACCCTCGAGTTCCTCTCGCCGTTCCTGTTGAGAGGGCCTCCTCTTGAGATGCGACGGGAACACCGGGAACTCTTTCCCGACAAAGCAGGGAAAGGATCCCTCATCTCGAGCTACGAGGCGGAAACGGGGCTCCTCTGGATGTGGGCGGGACCCTCGTGATTCCTCTCGAGTGGAGACGGCTAGGTCGGGGACTTCTTGATTTGCACCAAGGGTGTGAAGGACCCTTTCGAAGTTCCAGAGGTGAGGTGTGATCAGCCTCGAGACGCCTCAGCGGAAATGGGCCTCATCTCGCCTGGAGGGGAGAACCTCCTGGATTTTCTCGAGTTGCGGCAGGTCTTCTCGAGTTACGATGGGGACCTCAGGGACCCGCTCTGGTGGCCTCAGGAAAGGCCAGTCCCCATGCGAGTTGCTAGGGGACCTCTCGGGATTCCTCTCCCGTCCATGCCGGGGCCTCAGTCCTTGTGTGGAGTCGGGGCCGGAACCTGAGGATTCCTCTCCAGTGTTGCCATGGATCTTGGGGTGCTTCTGAGTCTCCCCAGGGGAGTCAGGCCTCGTCTCGAGTGGGGGCATGCACGTGCGCTTTCCTCCCGAGCTGCAGCGGTAGTGTCACGCTTCCTGTCACGTGGATCAAGGGATCTGTGGCTTTCCCTCGAGGCTGTCCCTCGAGGCTTTCCCACGAGGCTTTCCCACAGGGCTGTGCCACGTGCCACCTTGGTGTGAGTCGATCCTCGGCGTGAAAGACGAGCCGGTGAAGGGAAAAGAGTTTCCTCTGGAATGGACTGAGACATCTGGGGGACTCTTGGAATGGTGGCACGACCCTGGAGTTCCTCTCGCCGTTCCTGTTGAGAGGGCCTCCTCTTGAGATGCGACGGGAACGCCGGGAACTCTTTCCCGACGAAGCAGGGAAAGGATCCCTCATATCGAGCTACGAGGCGGAAACGGGGCTCCTCTGGATGTGGGCGGGACTCTCGTGATTCCTCTCGAGTGGAGACGGCTAGGTCGGGGAACTTCTTGATTTGCACCAAGGGTGTGAAGGACCCTTTCGAAGTTCCAGAGGTGAGGTGTGATCAGCCTCGAGACGCCTCAGCGGAAATGGGCCTCATCTCGCCTGGAGGGGAGAACCTCCTGGATTTTCTCGAGTTGCGGCAGGTCTTCTCGAGTTACGACGGGGACCTCAGGGACCCGCTCTGGTGGCCTCAGGAAAGGCCAGTCCCCATGCGAGTTGCTAGGGGACCTCTCGGGATTCCTCTCCCGTCCATGCCGGGGCCTCAGTCCTTGTGTGGAGTCGGGGCCGGAACCTGAGGATTCCTCTCCAGTGTTGCCATGGATCTTGGGGTGCTTCTGAGTCTCCCCAGGGGAGTCAGGCCTCGTCTCGAGTGGGGGCATGCACGTGCGCTTTCCTCCCGAGCTGCAGCAGTAGTGTCACGCTTCCTGTCACGTGGATCAAGGGATCTGTGGCTTTCCCTCGAGGCTGTCCCTCGAGGCTTTCCCACGAGGCTTTCCCACAGGGCTGTGCCACGTGCCACCTTGGTGTGAGTCGATCCTCGGCGTGAAAGACGAGCCGGTGAAGGGAAAAGAGGTTCCTCTGGAATGGACTGAGACATCTGGGGGACTCTTGGAATGGTGGCACGACCCTGGAGTTCCTCTCGCCGTTCCTGTTGAGAGGGCCTCCTCTTGAGATGCGACGGGAACGCCGGGAAATCTTTCCCGACGAAGCAGGGAAAGGATCCCTCATCTCGAGCTACGAGGCGGAAACCGGGCTCCTCTGGATGTGGGCGGGACCCTCGTGATTCCTCTCGAGTGGAGACGGCTAGGTCGGGGAACTTCTTGATTTGCACCAAGGGTGTGAAGGACCCTTTCAAAGTTCCAGAGGTGAGGTGTGATCAGCCTCGAGACGCCTCAGCGGAAATGGGCCTCATCTCGCCTGGAGGGGAGAACCTCCTGGATTTTCTCGAGTTGCGGCAGGTCTTCTCCAGTTACGACGGGGACCTCAGGGACCCGCTCTGGTGGCCTCAGGAAAGGCCAGTCCCCATGCGAGTTGCTAGGGGACCTCTCTGGATTCCTCTCCCGTCCATGCCGGGTCCTCAGTCCTTGTGTGGAGTCGGGGCCGGAACCTGAGGATTCCTCTCCAGTGTTGCCATGGATCTTGGGGTGCTTCTGAGTCTCCCCAGGGGAGTCAGGCCTCGTCTCGAGTGGGGGCATGCACGTGCGCTTTCCTCCCGAGCTGCAGCAGTAGTGTCACGCTTCCTGTCACGTGGATCAAGGGATCTGTGGCTTTCCCTCGAGGCTGTCCCTCGAGGCTTTCCCACGAGTCTTTCCCACAGGGCTGTGCCGCGTGCCACCTTGGTGTGAGTCGATCCTGGGCATGAAAGACGAGCTGGTGAAGGGAAAAGAGGTTCCTCTGGAATGGACTGAGACATCTGGGGGACTCTTGGAAAGGTGGCACGGCCCTGGAGTTCCTCTCGCCGTTCCTGTTGAGAGGGCCTCCTCTTGAGATGCGACGGGAACGCCGGGAAATCTTTCCCGACGAAGCAGGGAAAGGATCCCTCATCTCGAGCTACGAGGCGGAAACCGGGCTCCTCTGGATGTGGGCGGGACCCTCGTGATTCCTCTCGAGTGGAGACGGTTAGGTCGGGGAACTTCTTGATTTGCACCAAGGGTGTGAAGGACCCTTTCAAAGTTCCAGAGGTGAGGTGTGATCAGCCTCGAGACGCCTCAGCGGAAATGGGCCTCATCTCGCCTGGAGGGGAGAACCTCCTGGATTTTCTCGAGTTGCGGCAGGTCTTCTCGAGTTACGACGGGGACCTCAGGGACCCGCTCTGGTGGCCTCAGGAAAGGCCAGTCCCCATGCGAGTTGCTAGGGGACCTCTCTGGATTCCTCTCCCGTCCATGCCGGGTCCTCAGTCCTTGTGTGGAGTCGGGGCCGGAACCTGAGGATTCCTCTCCAGTGTTGCCATGGATCTTGGGGTGCTTCTGAGTCTCCCCAGGGGAGTCAGGCCTCGTCTCGAGTGGGGGCATGCACGTGCGCTTTCCTCCCGAGCTGCAGCAGTAGTGTCACGCTTCCTGTCACGTGGATCAAGGGATCTGTGGCTTTCCCTCGAGGCTGTCCCTCGAGGCTTTCCCACGAGTCTTTCCCACAGGGCTGTGCCGCGTGCCACCTTGGTGTGAGTCGATCCTGGGCATGAAAGACGAGCTGGTGAAGGGAAAAGAGGTTCCTCTGGAATGGACTGAGACATCTGGGGGACTCTTGGAAAGGTGGCACGGCCCTGGAGTTCCTCTCGCCGTTCCTGTTGAGAGGGCCTCCTCTTGAGATGCGACGGGAACGCCGGGAAATCTTTCCCGACGAAGCAGGGAAAGGATCCCTCATCTCGAGCTACGAGGCGGAAACCGGGCTCCTCTGGATGTGGGCGGGACCCTCGTGATTCCTCTCGAGTGGAGACGGTTAGGTCGGGGAACTTCTTGATTTGCACCAAGGGTGTGAAGGACCCTTTCAATGTTCCAGAGGTGAGGTGTGATCAGCCTCGAGACGCCTCAGCGGAAATGGGCCTCATCTCGCCTGGAGGGGAGAACCTCCTGGATTTTCTCGAGTTGCGGCAGGTCTTCTCGAGTTACGACGGGGACCTCAGGGACCCGCTCTGGTGGCCTCAGGAAAGGCCAGTCCCCATGCGAGTTGCTAGGGGACCTCTCTGGATTCCTCTCCCGTCCATGCCGGGTCCTCAGTCCTTGTGTGGAGTCGGGGCCGGAACCTGAGGATTCCTCTCCAGTGTTGCCATGGATCTTGGGGTGCTTCTGAGTCTCCCCAGGGGAGTCAGGCCTCGTCTCGAGTGGGGGCATGCACGTGCGCTTTCCTCCCGAGCTGCAGCAGTAGTGTCACGCTTCCTGTCACGTGGATCAAGGGATCTGTGGCTTTCCCTCGAGGCTGTCCCTCGAGGCTTTCCCACGAGTCTTTCCCACAGGGCTGTGCCGCGTGCCACCTTGGTGTGAGTCGATTCTCGGCATGAAAGACGAGCTGGTGAAGGGAAAAGAGGTTCCTCTGGAATGGACTGAGACATCTGGGGGACTCTTGGAAAGGTGGCACGGCCCTGGAGTTCCTCTCGCCGTTCCTGTTGAGAGGGCCTCCTCTTGAGATGCGACGGGAACGCCGGGAACTCTTTCCCGACGAAGCAGGGAAAGGATCCCTCATCTCGAGCTACGAGGCGGAAACGGGGCTCCTCTGGATGTGGGCGGGACCCTCGTGATTCCTCTCGAGTGGAGACGGGTATGTCGGGGAACTTCTTGATTTGCACCAAGGGTGTGAAGGACCCTTTCGAAGTTCCAGAGGTGAGGTGTGATCAGCCTCGAGACGCCTCAGCGGAAATGGGCCTCATCTCGCCTGGAGGGGAGAACCTCCTGGATTTTCTCGAGTTGCGGCAGGTCTTCTCGAGTTACGACGGGGACCTCAGGGACCCGCTCTGGTGGCCTCAGGAAAGGCCAGTCCCCATGCGAGTTGCTAGGGGACCTCTCGGGATTCCTCTCCCGTCCATGCCGGGGCCTCAGTCCTTGTGTGGAGTCGGGGCCGGAACCTGAGGATTCCTCTCCAGTGTTGCCATGGATCTTGGGGTGCTTCTGAGTCTCCCCAGGGGAGTCAGGCCTCGTCTCGAGTGGGGGCATGCACGTGCGCTTTCCTCCCGAGCTGCAGCAGTAGTGTCACGCTTCCTGTCACGTGGATCAAGGGATCTGTGGCTTTCCCTCGAGGCTGTCCCTCGAGGCTTTCCCACGAGGCTTTCCCACAGGGCTGTGCCACGTGCCACCTTGGTGTGAGTCGATCCTCGGCGTGAAAGACGAGCCGGTGAAGGGAAAAGAGGTTCCTATGGAATGGACTGAGACATCTGGGGGACTCTTGGAATGGTGGCACGACCCTGGAGTTCCTCTCGCCGTTCCTGTTGAGAGGGCCTCCTCTTGAGATGCGACGGGAACGCCGGGAACTCTTTCCCGACGAAGCAGGGAAAGGATCCCTCATATCGAGCTACGAGGCGGAAACGGGGCTCCTCTGGATGTGGGCGGGACTCTCGTGATTCCTCTCGAGTGGAGACGGCTAGGTCGGGGAACTTCTTGATTTGCACCAAGGGTGTGAAGGACCCTTTCGAAGTTCCAGAGGTGAGGTGTGATCAGCCTCGAGACTCCTCAGCGGAAATGGGCCTCATCTCGCCTGGAGGGGAGAACCTCCTGGATTTTCTCGAGTTGCGGCAGGTCTTCTCGAGTTACGACGGGGACCTCAGGGACCCGCTCTGGTGGCCTCAGGAAAGGCCAGTCCCCATGCGAGTTGCTAGGGGACCTCTCGGGATTCCTCTCCCGTCCATGCCGGGGCCTCAGTCCTTGTGTGGAGTCGGGGCCGGAACCTGAGGATTCCTCTCCAGTGTTGCCATGGATCTTGGGGTGCTTCTGAGTCTCCCCAGGGGAGTCAGGCCTCGTCTCGAGTGGGGGCATGCACGTGCGCTTTCCTCCCGAGCTGCAGCAGTAGTGTCACGCTTTCTGTCACGTGGATCAAGGGATCTGTGGCTTTCCCTCGAGGCTGTCCCTCGAGGCTTTCCCACGAGGCTTTCCCACAGGGCTGTGCCACGTGCCACCTTGGTGTGAGTCGATCCTCGGCGTGAAAGACGAGCCGGTGAAGGGAAAAGAGGTTCCTCTTGAATGGACTGAGACATCTGGGGGACTCTTGGAATGGTGGCACGACCCTGGAGTTCCTCTCGCCGTTCCTGTTGAGAGGGCCTCCTCTTGAGATGCGACGGGAACGCCGGGAACTCTTTCCCGTCGAATCAGGGAAAGGATCCCTCATCTCGAGCTACGAGGCGGAAACGGGGCTCCTCTGGATGTGGGCTGGACCCTCGTGATTCCTCTCGAGTGGAGACGGCTAGGTCGGGGAACTTCTTGATTTGCACCAAGGGTGTGAAGGACCCTTTCGAAGTTCCAGAGGTGAGGTGTGATCCGCCTCGAGACGCCTCAGCGGAAATGGGCCTCATCTCGCCTGGAGGGGAGAACCTCCTGGATTTTCTCGAGTTGCGGCAGGTCTTCTCGAGTTACGACGGGGACCTCAGGGACCCGCTCTGGTGGCCTCAGGAAAGGCCAGTCCCCATGCGAGTTGCTAGGGGACCTCTCGGGATTCCTCTCCCGTCCATGCAGGGGCCTCAGTCCTTGTGTGGAGTCGGGGCCGGAACCTGAGGATTCCTCTCCAGTGTTGCCATGGATCTTGGGGTGCTTCTGAGTCTCCGCAGGGGAGTCAGGCCTCGTCTCGAGTGGGGGCATGCACGTGCGCTTTCCTCCCGAGCTGCAGGAGTAGTGTCACGCTTCCTGTCACGTGGATCAAGGGATCTGTGGCTTTCCCTCGAGGCTGTCCCTCGAGGCTTTCCCACGAGGCTTTCCCACAGGGCTGTGCCGCGTGCCACCTTGGTGTGAGTCGATCCTCGGCGTGAAAGACGAGGTGGTGAAGGGAAAAGAGGTTCCTCTGGAATGGACTGAGACATCTGGGGGACTCTTGGAATGGTGGCACGACCCTGGAGTTCCTCTCGCCGTTCCTGTTGAGAGGGCCTCCTCTTGAGATGCGACGGGAACGCCGGGAAATCTTTCCCGACGAAGCAGGGAAAGGATCCCTCATCTCGAGCTACGAGGCGGAAACCGGGCTCCTCTGGATGTGGGCGGGACCCTCGTGATTCCTCTCGAGTGGAGACGGTTAGGTCGGGGAACTTCTTGATTTGCACCAAGGGTGTGAAGGACCCTTTCAAAGTTCCAGAGGTGAGGTGTGATCAGCCTCGAGACGCCTCAGCGGAAATGGGCCTCATCTCGCCTGGAGGGGAGAACCTCCTGGATTTTCTCGAGTTGCGGCAGGTCTTCTCGAGTTACGACGGGGACCTCAGGGACCCGCTCTGGTGGCCTCAGGAAAGGCCAGTCCCCATGCGAGTTGCTAGGGGACCTCTCTGGATTCCTCTCCCGTCCATGCCGGGTCCTCAGTCCTTGTGTGGAGTCGGGGCCAGAACCTGAGGATTCCTCTCCAGTGTTGCCATGGATCTTGGGGTGCTTCTGAGTCTCCCCAGGGGAGTCAGGCCTCGTCTCGAGTGGGGGCATGCACGTGCGCTTTCCTCCCGAGCTGCAGCAGTAGTGTCACGCTTCCTGTCACGTGGATCAAGGGATCTGTGGCTTTCCCTCGAGGCTGTCCCTCGAGGCTTTCCCACGAGTCTTTCCCACAGGGCTGTGCCGCGTGCCACCTTGGTGTGAGTCGATTCTCGGCATGAAAGACGAGCTGGTGAAGGGAAAAGAGGTTCCTCTGGAATGGACTGAGACATCTGGGGGACTCTTGGAAAGGTGGCACGGCCCTGGAGTTCCTCTCGCCGTTCCTGTTGAGAGGGCCTCCTCTTGAGATGCGACGGGAACGCCGGGAACTCTTTCCCGACGAAGCAGGGAAAGGATCCCTCATCTCGAGCTACGAGGCGGAAACGGGGCTCCTCTGGATGTGGGCGGGACCCTCGTGATTCCTCTCGAGTGGAGACGGGTATGTCGGGGAACTTCTTGATTTGCACCAAGGGTGTGAAGGACCCTTTCGAAGTTCCAGAGGTGAGGTGTGATCAGCCTCGAGACGCCTCAGCGGAAATGGGCCTCATCTCGCCTGGAGGGGAGAACCTCCTGGATTTTCTCGAGTTGCGGCAGGTCTTCTCGAGTTACGACGGGGACCTCAGGGACCCGCTCTGGTGGCCTCAGGAAAGGCCAGTCCCCATGCGAGTTGCTAGGGGACCTCTCGGGATTCCTCTCCCGTCCATGCCGGGGCCTCAGTCCTTGTGTGGAGTCGGGGCCGGAACCTGAGGATTCCTCTCCAGTGTTGCCATGGATCTTGGGGTGCTTCTGAGTCTCCCCAGGGGAGTCAGGCCTCGTCTCGAGTGGGGGCATGCACGTGCGCTTTCCTCCCGAGCTGCAGCAGTAGTGTCACGCTTCCTGTCACGTGGATCAAGGGATCTGTGGCTTTCCCTCGAGGCTGTCCCTCGAGGCTTTCCCACGAGGCTTTCCCACAGGGCTGTGCCGCGTGCCACCTTGGTGTGAGTCGATCCTCGGCGTGAAAGACGAGGTGGTGAAGGGAAAAGAGGTTCCTCTGGAATGGACTGAGACATCTGGGGGACTCTTGGAATGGTGGCACGACCCTGGAGTTCCTCTCGCCGTTCCTGTTGAGAGGGCCTCCTCTTGAGATGCGACGGGAACGCCGGGAACTCTTTCCCGTCGAAGTAGGGAAAGGATCCCTCATCTCGAGCTACGAGGCGGAAACGGGGCTCCTCTGGATGTGGGCGGGACCCTCGTGATTCCTCTCGAGTGGAGACGGCTAGGTCGGGGAACTTCTTGATTTGCACCAAGGGTGTGAAGGACCCTTTCGAAGTTCCAGAGGTGAGGTGTGATCAGCCTCGAGACGCCTCAGCGGAAATGGGCCTCATCTCGCCTGGAGGGGAGAACCTCCTGGATTTTCTCGAGTTGCGGCAGGTCTTCTCGAGTTACGACGGGGACCTCAGGGACCCGCTCTGGTGGCCTCAGGAAAGGCCAGTCCCCATGCGAGTTGCTAGTGGACCTCTCGGGATTCCTCTCCCGTCCATGCCGGGGCCTCAGTCCTTCTGTGGAGTCGGGGCCGGAACCTGAGGATTCCTCTCCAGTGTTGCCATGGATCTTGGGGTGCTTCTGAGTCTCCCCAGGGGAGTCAGGCCTCGTCTCGAGTGGGGGCATGCACGTGCGCTTTCCTCCCGAGCTGCAGCAGTAGTGTCACGCTTCCTGTCACGTGGATCAAGGGATCTGTGGCTTTCCCTCGAGGCTGTCCCTCGAGGCTTTCCCACGAGGCTTTCCCACAGGGCTGTGCCACGTGCCACCTTGGTGTGAGTCGATCCTCGGCGTGAAAGACGAGCCGGTGAAGGGAAAAGAGGTTCCTCTGGAATGGACTGAGACATCTGGGGGACTCTTGGAATGGTGGCACGACCCTGGAGTTCCTCTCGCCGTTCCTGTTGAGAGGGCCTCCTCTTGAGATGCGACGGGAACGCCGGGAACTCTTTCCCGACAAAACAGGGAAAGGATCCCTCATTTCGAGCTACGAGGCGGAAACGGGGCTCCTCTTGATGTGGGCGGGACCCTCGTGATTCCTCTCGAGTGGAGACGGCTAGGTCGGGGAACTTCTTGATTTGCACCAAGGGTGTGAAGGACCCTTTCGAAGTTCCAGAGGTGAGGTGTGATCAGCCTCGAGACGCCTCAGCGGAAATGGGCCTCATCTCGCCTGGAGGGGAGAACCTCCTGGATTTTCTCGAGTTGCGGCAGGTCTTCTCGAGTTACGACGGGGACCTCAGGGACCCGCTCTGGTGGCCTCAGGAAAGGCCAGTCCCCATGCGAGTTGCTAGGGGACCTCTCGGGATTCCTCTCCCGTCCATGCCGGGGCCTCAGTCCTTGTGTGGAGTCGGGGCCGGAACCTGAGGATTCCTCTCCAGTGTTGCCATGGATCTTGGGGTGCTTCTGAGTCTCCCCAGGGGAGTCAGGCCTCGTCTCGAGTGGGGGCATGCACGTGCGCTTTCCTCCCGAGCTGCAGCAGTAGTGTCACGCTTCCTGTCACGTGGATCAAGGGATCTGTGGCTTTCCCTCGAGGCTGTCCCTCGAGGCTTTCCCACGAGGCTTTCCCACAGGGCTGTGCCACGTGCCACCTTGGTGTGAGTCGATCCTCGGCGTGAAAGACGAGCCGGTGAACGGAAAAGAGGTTCCTCTGGAATGGACTGAGACATCTGGGGGACTCTTGGAATGGTGGCACGACCCTGGAGTTCCTCTCGCCGTTCGTGTTGAGAGGGCCTCCTCTTGAGATGCGACGGGAACGCCGGGAAATCTTTCCCGACGAAGCAGGGAAAGGATCCCTCATCTCGAGCTACGAGGCGGAAACCGGGCTCCTCTGGATGTGGGCGGGACCCTCGTGATTCCTCTCGAGTGGAGACGGTTAGGTCGGGGAACTTCTTGATTTGCACCAAGGGTGTGAAGGACCCTTTCAAAGTTCCAGAGGTGAGGTGTGATCAGCCTCGAGACGCCTCAGCGGAAATGGGCCTCATCTCGCCTGGAGGGGAGAACCTCCTGGATTTTCTCGAGTTGCGGCAGGTCTTCTCGAGTTACGACGGGGACCTCAGGGACCCGCTCTGGTGGCCTCAGGAAAGGCCAGTCCCCATGCGAGTTGCTAGGGGACCTCTCTGGATTCCTCTCCCGTCCATGCCGGGTCCTCAGTCCTTGTGTGGAGTCGGGGCCGGAACCTGAGGATTCCTCTCCAGTGTTGCCATGGATCTTGGGGTGTTTCTGAGTCTCCCCAGGGGAGTCAGGCCTCGTCTCGAGTGGGGGCATGCACGTGCGCTTTCCTCCCGAGCTGCAGCAGTAGTGTCACGCTTCCTGTCACGTGGATCAAGGGATCTGTGGCTTTCCCTCGAGGCTGTCCCTCGAGGCTTTCCCACGAGTCTTTCCCACAGGGCTGTGCCGCGTGCCACCTTGGTGTGAGTCGATTCTCGGCATGAAAGACGAGCTGGTGAAGGGAAAAGAGGTTCCTCTGGAATGGACTGAGACATCTGGGGGACTCTTGGAAAGGTGGCACGGCCCTGGAGTTCCTCTCGCCGTTCCTGTTGAGAGGGCCTCCTCTTGAGATGCGACGGGAACGCCGGGAACTCTTTCCCGACGAAACAGGGAAAGGATCCCTCATTTCGAGCTACGAGGCGGAAACGGGGCTCCTCTTGATGTGGGCGGGACCCTCGTGATTCCTCTCGAGTGGAGACGGCTAGGTCGGGGAACTTCTTGATTTGCACCAAGGGTGTGAAGGACCCTTTCGAAGTTCCAGAGGTGAGGTGTGATCAGCCTCGAGACGCCTCAGCGGAAATGGGCCTCATCTCGCCTGGAGGGGAGAACCTCCTGGATTTTCTCGAGCTGCGGCAGGTCTTCTCGAGTTACGACGGGGACCTCAGGGACACGCTCTGGTGGCCTCAGGAAAGGCCAGTCCCCATGCGAGTTGCCAGGGGACCTATCGGGATTCTTCTCCCGTCCATGCCGGGGCCTCAGTCCTTGTGTGGAGTCGGGGCCGGAACCTGAGGATTCCTCTCCAGTGTTGCCATGGATCTTGGGGTGATTCTGAGTCTCCCCAGGGGAGTCAGGCCTCGTCTCGAGTGGGGGCATGCACGTGCACTTTCCTCCCGAGCTGCAGCAGTAGTGT
This sequence comes from Budorcas taxicolor, assembly GCF_023091745.1. Classification (NCBI taxonomy): domain Eukaryota; kingdom Metazoa; phylum Chordata; class Mammalia; order Artiodactyla; family Bovidae; genus Budorcas; species Budorcas taxicolor. Next base: position 1,126,896 of record NW_026292783.1, on the reverse strand, counting down.
CACGCTTCCTGTCACGTCGATCAAGGGATCTGTGGCTTTCCCTCGAGGGTGTCCCTCGAGGCTTTCCCACGAGGCTTTCCCACATGGCTGAGCCACGTGCCACCTTGGTGTGAGTCGATCCTCGGCGTGAAAGACGAGCCGGTGAAGGGAAAAGAGGTTCCTCTGGAATGGAGTGAGACATCTGGTGACTCTTGGAAAGATGGCACGACCCTGGAGTTCCTCTCGCCGTTCCTGTTGAGAGGGCCTCCTCTTGAGATGCGACGGGAACGCCGGGAACTCTTTCCCGACGAAGCAGGGAAAGGATCCCTCATCTCGAGCTACGAGGCGGAAACCGGGCTCCTCTGGATGTGGGCGGGACCCTCGTGATTCCTCTCGAGTGGAGACGGCTAGGTCGGGGAACTTCTTGATTTGCACCAAGGGTGTGAAGGAGCCTTTCGAAGTTCCAGAGGTGAGGTGTGATCAGCCTCGAGACGCCTCAGCGGAAATGGGCCTCATCTCGCCTGGAGGGGAGAACCTCCTGGATTTTCTCGAGTTGCGGCACGTCTTCTCGAGTTACGACGGGGACCTCAGTTACCCGCTCTGGTGGCCTCAGGAAAGGCCATTCCCCATGCGAGTTGCTACGGGACCTCTCGGGATTCCTCTCCCGTCCATGCCGGGGCCTCTGTCCTTGTGTGGAGTCGGGGCCGGAACCTGAGGATTCCTCTCTAGTGTTGCCATGGATCTTGGGGTGCTTCTGAGTCTCCCCAGGGGAGTCAGGCATCGTCTCGAGAGGGGGCATGCACGTGCGCTTTCCTCCCGAGCTGCAGCAGTAGTGTCACGCTTCCTGTCACGTGGATCAACGGATCTGTGGCTTTCCCTCGAGGCTGTCCCTCGAGGCTTTCCCACGAGGCTTTCCCACAGGGCTGTGCCACGTGCCACCTTGGTGTGAGTCGATCCTCGGCGTGAAAGACGAGCCAGTGAAGGGAAAAGAGATTCCTCTGGAATGCACTGAGACATCTGGGGGACTCTTGGAATGGTGGCACGACCCTGGAGTTCCTCTCGCCGGTCCTGTTGAGAGGGCCTCCTCTTGAGATGCGACGGGAACGCCGGGAACTCTTTCCCGACGAAGCAGGGAAAGGATCCCTCATCTCGAGCTACGAGGCGGAAACGGGGCTCCTCTGGATGTGGGCGGGACCCTCGTGATTCCTCTCGAGTGGAGACGGGTATGTCGGGGAACTTCTTGATTTGCACCAAGGGTGTGAAGGACCATTTCGAAGTGCCAGAGGTGAGGTATGATCAGCCTCGAGACGCCTCAGCGGAAATGGGCCTCATCTCGCCTGGAGGGGAGAACCTCCTGGATTTTCGCCAGTTGCGGCAGGTCTTCTCGAGTTGCGACGGGGACCTCAGGGACCCGCTCTGGTGGCCTCAGGAAAGGCCAGCCCCCATGAGAGTTGCTAGGGGACCTCTCGGGATTCCTCTCCCGTCCATGCCGGGGCCTCAGTCCTTGTGTGGATTCGGGGCCGGAAACTGAGGATTCCTCTCCAGTGTTGCCATGGATCTTGGGGTGCTTCTGAGTCTCCCCAGGGGAGTCAGGCATCGTCTCGAGTGGGGGCATGCACGTGCGCTTTGCTCCCGAGCTGCAGCAGTAGTGTCACGCTTCCTGTCACGTGGATCAAGGGATCTGTGGCTTTCCCTCGAGGCTGTCCCTCGAGGCTTTCCCACGAGGCTTTCCCACAGGGCTGTGCCACGTGCCACCTTGGTGTGAGTCGATCCTCGGCGTGAAAGACGAGCCGGTGAAGGGAAAAGAGGTTCCTCTGGAATGGACTGAGACATCTGGGGGACTCTTGGAATGGTGGCACGACCCTGGAGTTCCTCTCGCCGTTCCTGTTGAGAGGGCCTCCTCTTGAGATGCGACGGGAACGCCGGGAACTCTTTCCCGACGAAGCAGGGAAAGGATCCCTCATCTCGAGCTACGAGGCGGAAATGGGGCTCCTCTGGATGTGGGCGGGACCTTCGTGATTCCTCTCGAGTGGAGACCGGTATGTCGGGGAACTTCTTGATTTGCACCAAGGGTGTGAAGGACCCTTTCGAAGTTCCAGAGGTGAGGTGTGATCAGCCTCGAGACGCCTCAGCGGAAATGGGCCTCATCTCGCCTCGAGGGGAGGACTTCCTGGATTTTCTCGAGTTGCAGCAGGTCTTCTCGAGTTACGACGGGGACCTCAGGGACCCGCTCTGGTGGCCTCAGGAAAGGCCAGTCCCCATGCGAGTTGCTAGGGGACCTCTCGGGAATCCTCTCCCGTCCATGCCGGGGACTCAGTCCTTGTGTGGAGTCGGGGCCGGAACCTGAGGATTCCTCTCCAGTGTTGCCATGGATCTTGGGGTGCTTCTGAGTCTCCCCAGGGGAGTCAGGCCTCGTCTCGAGTGGGGGCATGCACGTGCGCTTTCCTCCCGAGCTGCAGCAGTAGTGTCACGCTTCCTGTCACGTGGATCAAGGGATCTGTGGCTTTCCCTCGAGGCTGTCCCTCGAGGCTTTCCCACGAGGCTTTCCCACAGGGCTGTGCAACGTGCCACCTTGGTGTGAGTCGATCCTCGGCGTGAAAGACGAGCCGGTGAAGGGAAAAGAGGTTCCTCTGGAATGGACTGAAACATCTGGGGGACTCTTGGAATGGTGGCACGACCCTGGAGTTCCTCTCGCCGTTCCTGTTGAGAGGGCCTCCTCTTGAGATGCGACGGGAAGGCCGGGAACTCTTTCCCGACGAAGCAGGGAAAGGATCCCTCATCTCGAGATACGAGGCGGAAACGGGGCTCCTCTGGATGTGGGCGGGACCCTCGTGATTCCTCTCCAGTGGAGACGGCTAGGTCGGGGAACTTCTTGTTTTGCACCAAGGGTGTGAAGGACCCTTTCGAAGTGCCAGAGGTGAGGTGTGATCAGCCTCGAGACGCCTCAGCGGAAATGGGCCTCATCTCGCCTGGAGGGGAGAACCTCCTGGATTTTCTCGAGTTGCGGCAGGTCTTCTCGAGTTACGACGGGGACCTCAGGGACCCGCTCTGGTGGCCTCAGGAAAGGCCAGTCCCCATGCGAGTTGCTAGGGGACCTCTCGGGATTCCTCTCCCGTCCATGCCGGGGCCTCAGTCCTTGTGTGGAGTTGGAACCGGAACCTGAGGATTCCTCTCCAGTGTTGCCATGGATCTTGGGGTGCTTCTGAGTCTCCCCAGGGGAGTCAGGCCTCGTCTCGAGTGGGGGCATGCACGTGCGCTTTCCTCCCGAGCTGCAGCAGTAGTGTCACGCTTCCTGTCACGTGGATCAAGGGATCTGTGGCTTTCCCTCGAGGCTGTCCCTCGAGGTTTTCCCACGAGGCTTTCCCACAGGGCTGTGCCACGTGCCACCTTGGTGTGAGTCGATCCTCGGCGTGAAAGACGAGCCGGTGAAGGGAAAAGAGGTTCCTCTGGAATGGACTGAGACATCTGGGGGACTCTTGGAATGGTGGCACGACCCTGGAGTTCCTCTCGCCCTTCCTGTTGAGAGGGCCTCCTCTTGAGATGCGACGGGAACGCCGGGAACTCTTTCCCGACGAAGCAGGGAAAGGATACCTCATCTCGAGCTACGAGGCGGAAACGGGGCTCCTCTGGATGTGGGTGGGACCTTCGTGATTCCTCTCGAGTGGAGACGGGTATGTCGGGGAACTTCTTGATTTGCACCAAGGGTGTGAAGGACCCTTTCGAAGTTCCAGAGGTGAGGTGTGATCAGCCTCGAAACGCCTCAGCGGAAATGGGCCTCATCTCGCCTGGAGGGGAGAACCTCCTGGATTTTCTCGAGTTGCAGCAGGTCTTCTCGAGTTACGACGGGGACCTCAGGGACCCGCTCGGGTGGCCTCAGGAAAGGCCAGTCCCCATGCGAGTTGCTAGGGGACCTCTCGGGATTCCTCTCCCGTCCATGCCGGGGCCTCAGTCCTTGTGTGGATTCGGGGTCAGAACCTGAGGATTCCTCTCCAGTGTTGCCATGGATCTTGGGGTGCTTCTGAGTCTCCCCAGGGGAGTCAGGCCTCGTCTCGAGTGGGGGCATGCACGTGCGCTTTCCTCCCGAGCTGCAGCAGTATTGTCACGCTTCCTGTCACGTGGATCAAGGGATTTGTGGCTTTCCCTCGAGGCTGTCCCTCGAGGCTTTCCCACGAGGCTTTCCCACAGGGCTGTGCCACGTGCCACCTTGGTGTGAGTCGATCCTCGGCGTGAAAGACGAGCAGGTGAAGGGAAAAGAGGTTCCTCTCGAATGGACTGAGACATCTGGGGGACTCTTGGAATGGTAGCACGACCCTGTAGTTCCTCTCGCCGTTCCTGTTGAGAGGGCCTCCTCTTGAGATGCGACGGGAAGGCCGGGAACTCTTTCCCGACGAAGCAGGGAAAGGATCCCTCATCTCGAGCTACGAGGCGGAAACGGGGCTCCTCTGGATGTGGGCGGGACCCTCGTGATTCCTCTCGAGTGGAGACGGCTAGGTCGGGGAACTTCTTGATTTGCACCAAGGGTGTGAAGGAGCCTTTCGAAGTTCCAGAGGTGAGGTGTGATCAGCCTCGAGACGCCTCAGCGGAAATGGGCCTCATCTCGCCTGGAGGGGAGAACCTCCTGGATTTTCTCGAGTTGCGGCACGTCTTCTCGAGTTACGACGGGGACCTCAGTTACCCGCTCTGGTGGCCTCAGGAAAGGCCATTCCCCATGCGAGTTGCTACGGGACCTCTCGGGATTCCTCTCCCGTCCATGCCGGGGCCTCTGTCCTTGTGTGGAGTCGGGGCCGGAACCTGAGGATTCCTCTCTAGTGTTGCCATGGATCTTGGGGTGCTTCTGAGTCTCCCCAGGGGAGTCAGGCATCGTCTCGAGAGGGGGCATGCACGTGCGCTTTCCTCCCGAGCTGCAGCAGTAGTGTCACGCTTCCTGTCACGTGGATCAAGGGATCTGTGGCTTTCCCTCGAGGCTGTCCCTCGAGGCTTTCCCACCAGGCTTTCCCACAGGGCTGTGCCACGTGCCACCTTGGTGTGAGTCGATCCTCGGCGTGAAAGACGAGCCAGTGAAGGGAAAAGAGATTCCTCTGGAATGCACTGAGACATCTGGGTGACTCTTGGAATGGTGGCACGACCCTGGAGTTCCTCTCGCCGGTCCTGTTGAGAGGGCCTCCTCTTGAGATGCGACGGGAACGCCGGGAACTCTTTCCCGACGAAGCAGGGAAAGGATCCCTCATCTCGAGCTACGAGGCGGAAACGGGGCTCCTCTGGATGTGGGCGGGACCCTCGTGATTCCTCTCGAGTGGAGACGGGTATGTCGGGGAACTTCTTGATTTGCACCAAGGGTGTGAAGGACCATTTCGAAGTGCCAGAGGTGAGGTATGATCAGCCTCGAGACGCCTCAGCGGAAATGGGCCTCATCTCGCCTGGAGGGGAGAACCTCCTGGATTTTCGCCAGTTGCGGCAGGTCTTCTCGAGTTGCGACGGGGACCTCAGGGACCCGCTCTGGTGGCCTCAGGAAAGGCCAGCCCCCATGCGAGTTGCTAGGGGACCTCTCGGGATTCCTCTCCCGTCCATGCCGGGGCCTCAGTCCTTGTGTGGATTCGGGGCCGGAACCTGAGGATTCCTCTCCAGTGTTGCCATGGATCTTGGGGTGCTTCTGAGTCTCCCCAGGGGAGTCAGGCATCGTCTCGAGTGGGGGCATGCACGTGCGCTTTGCTCCCGAGCTGCAGCAGTAGTGTCACGCTTCCTGTCACGTGGATCAAGGGATCTGTGGCTTTCCCTCGAGGCTGTCCCTCGAGGCTTTCCCACGAGGCTTTCCCACAGGGCTGTGCCACGTGCCACCTTGGTGTGAGTCGATCCTCGGCGTGAAAGACGAGCCGGTGAAGGGAAAAGAGGTTCCTCTGGAATGGACTGAGACATCTGGGGGACTCTTGGAATGGTGGCACGACCCTGGAGTTCCTCTCGCCGTTCCTGTTGAGAGGGCCTCCTCTTGAGATGCGACGGGAACGCCGGGAACTCTTTCCCGACGAAGCAGGGAAAGGATCCCTCATCTCGAGCTACGAGGCAAAATGGGGCTCCTCTGGATGTGGGCGGGACCTTCGTGATTCCTCTCGAGTGGAGACCGGTATGTCGGGGAACTTCTTGATTTGCACCAAGGGTGTGAAGGACCCTTTCGAAGTTCCAGAGGTGAGGTGTGATCAGCCTCGAGACGCCTCAGCGGAAATGGGCCTCATCTCGCCTGGAGGGGAGGACTTCCTGGATTTTCTCGAGTTGCAGCAGGTCTTCTCGAGTTACGACGGGGACCTCAGGGACCCGCTCTGGTGGCCTCAGGAAAGGCCAGTCCCCATGCGAGTTGCTAGGGGACCTCTCGGGAATCCTCTCCCGTCCATGCCGGGGACTCAGTCCTTGTGTGGAGTCGGGGCCGGAACCTGAGGATTCCTCTCCAGTGTTGCCATGGATCTTGGGGTGCTTCTGAGTCTCCCCAGGGGAGTCAGGCCTCGTCTCGAGTGGGGGCATGCACGTGCGCTTTCCTCCCGAGCTGCAGCAGTAGTGTCACGCTTCCTGTCACGTGGATCAAGGGATCTGTGGCTTTCCCTCGAGGCTGTCCCTCGAGGCTTTCCCACGAGGCTTTCCCACAGGGCTGTGCAACGTGCCACCTTGGTGTGAGTCGATCCTCGGCGTGAAAGACGAGCCGGTGAAGGGAAAAGAGGTTCCTCTGGAATGGACTGAAACATCTGGGGGACTCTTGGAATGGTGGCACGACCCTGGAGTTCCTCTCGCCGTTCCTGTTGAGAGGGCCTCCTCTTGAGATGCGACGGGAACGCCGGGAACTCTTTCCCGACGAAGCAGGGAAAGGATCCCTCATCTCGAGATACGAGGTGGAAACGGGGCTCCTCTGGATGTGGGCGGGACCCTCGTGATTCCTCTCGAGTGGAGACGGCTAGGTCGGGGAACTTCTTGTTTTGCACCAAGGGTGTGAAGGACCCTTTCGAAGTGCCAGAGGTGAGGTGTGATCAGCCTCGAGACGCCTCAGCGGAAATGGGCCTCATCTCGCCTGGAGGGGAGAACCTCCTGGATTTTCTCGAGTTGCGGCAGGTCTTCTCGAGTTACGACGGGGACCTCAGGGACCCGCTCTGGTGGCCTCAGGAAAGGCCAGTCCCCATGCGAGTTGCTAGGGGACCTCTCGGGATTCCTCTCCCGTCCATGCCGGGGCCTCAGTCCTTGTGTGGAGTTGGAACCGGAACCTGAGGATTCCTCTCCAGTGTTGCCATGGATCTTGGGGTGCTTCTGAGTCTCCCCAGGGGAGTCAGGCCTCGTCTCGATTGGGGGCATGCACGTGCGCTTTCCTCCCGAGCTGCAGCAGTAGTGTCACGCTTCCTGTCACGTGGATCAAGGGATCTGTGGCTTTCCCTCGAGGCTGTCCCTCGAGGTTTTCCCACGAGGCTTTCCCACAGGGCTGTGCCACGTGCCACCTTGGTGTGAGTCGATCCTCGGCGTGAAAGACGAGCCGGTGAAGGGAAAAGAGGTTCCTCTGGAATGGACTGAGACATCTGGGGGACTCTTGGAATGGTGGCACGACCCTGGAGTTCCTCTCGCCGGTCCTGTTGAGAGGGCCTCCTCTTGAGATGCGACGGGAACGCCGGGAACTCTTTCCCGACGAAGCAGGGAAAGGATCCCTCATCTCGAGCTACGAGGCGGAAACGGGGCTCCTCTGGATGTGGGCGGGACCCTCGTGATTCCTCTCGAGTGGAGACGGGTATGTCGGGGAACTTCTTGATTTGCACCAAGGGTGTGAAGGACCATTTCGAAGTGCCAGAGGTGAGGTATGATCAGCCTCGAGACGCCTCAGCGGAAATGGGCCTCATCTCGCTGGAGGGGAGAACCTCCTGGATTTTCGCCAGTTGCGGCAGGTCTTCTCGAGTTGCGACGGGGACCTCAGGGACCCGCTCTGGTGGCCTCAGGAAAGGCCAGCCCCCATGCGAGTTGGTAGGGGACCTCTCGGGATTCCTCTCCCGTCCATGCCGGGGCCTCAGTCCTTGTGTGGATTCGGGGCCGGAACCTGAGGATTCCTCTCCAGTGTTGCCATGGATCTTGGGGTGCTTCTGAGTCTCCCCAGGGGAGTCAGGCATCGTCTCGAGTGGGGGCATGCACGTGCGCTTTGCTCCCGAGCTGCAGCAGTAGTGTCACGCTTCCTGTCACGTGGATCAAGGGATCTGTGGCTTTCCCTCGAGGCTGTCCCTCGAGGCTTTCCCACGAGGCTTTCCCACAGGGCTGTGCCACGTGCCACCTTGGTGTGAGTCGATCCTCGGCGTGAAAGACGAGCCGGTGAAGGGAAAAGAGGTTCCTCTGGAATGGACTGAGACATCTGGGGGACTCTTGGAATGGTGGCACGACCCTGGAGTTCCTCTCGCCGTTCCTGTTGAGAGGGCCTCCTCTTGAGATGCGACGGGAACGCCGGGAACTCTTTCCCGACGAAGCAGGGAAAGGATCCCTCATCTCGAGCTACGAGGCGGAAATGGGGCTCCTCTGGATGTGGGCGGGACCTTCGTGATTCCTCTCGAGTGGAGACCGGTATGTCGGGGAACTTCTTGATTTGCACCAAGGGTGTGAAGGACCCTTTCGAAGTTCCAGAGGTGAGGTGTGATCAGCCTCGAGACGCCTCAGCGGAAATGGGCCTCATCTCGCCTGGAGGGGAGGACTTCCTGGATTTTCTCGAGTTGCAGCAGGTCTTCTCGAGTTACGACATGGACCTCAGGGACCCGCTCTGGTGGCCTCAGGAAAGGCCAGTCCCCATGCGAGTTGCTAGGGGACCTCTCGGGAATCCTCTCCCGTCCATGCCGGGGACTCAGTCCTTGTGTGGAGTCGGGGCCGGAACCTGAGGATTCCTCTCCAGTGTTGCCATGGATCTTGGGGTGCTTCTGAGTCTCCCCAGGGGAGTCAGGCCTCGTCTCGAGTGGGGGCATGCACGTGCGCTTTCCTCCCGAGCTGCAGCAGTAGTGTCACGCTTCCTGTCACGTGGATCAAGGGATCTGTGGCTTTCCCTCGAGGCTGTCCCTCGAGGCTTTCCCACGAGGCTTTCCCACAGGGCTGTGCAACGTGCCACCTTGGTGTGAGTCGATCCTCGGCGTGAAAGACGAGCCGGTGAAGGGAAAAGAGGTTCCTCTGGAATGGACTGAGACATCTGGGGGACTCTTGGAATGGTGGCACGACCCTGTAGTTCCTCTCGCCGTTCCTGTTGAGAGGGCCTCCTCTTGAGATGCGACGGGAAGGCCGGGAACTCTTTCCCGACGAAGCAGGGAAAGGATCCCTCATCTCGAGCTACGAGGCGGAAACGGGGCTCCTCTGGATGTGGGCGGGACCCTCGTGATTCCTCTCGAGTGGAGACGGCTAGGTCGGGGAACTTCTTGATTTGCACCAAGGGTGTGAAGGAGCCTTTCGAAGTTCCAGAGGTGAGGTGTGATCAGCCTCGAGACGCCTCAGCGGAAATGGGCCTCATCTCGCCTGGAGGGGAGAACCTCCTGGATTTTCTCGAGTTGCGGCACGTCTTCTCGAGTTACGACGGGGACCTCAGTTACCCGCTCTGGTGGCCTCAGGAAAGGCCATTCCCCATGCGAGTTGCTACGGGACATCTCGGGATTCCTCTCCCGTCCTTGCCGGGGCCTCTGTCCTTGTGTGGAGTCGGGGCCGGAACCTGAGGATTCCTCTCTAGTGTTTCCATGGATCTTGGGGTGCTTCTGAGTCTCCCCAGGGGAGTCAGGCATCGTCTCGAGAGGGGGCATGCACGTGCGCTTTCCTCCCGAGCTGCAGCAGTAGTGTCACGCTTCCTGTCACGTGGATCAAGGGATCTGTGGCTTTCCCTCGAGGCTGTCCCTCGAGGCTTTCCCACCAGGCTTTCCCACAGGGCTGTGCCACGTGCCACCTTGGTGTGAGTCGATCCTCGGCGTGAAAGACGAGCCAGTGAAGGGAAAAGAGATTCCTCTGGAATGCACTGAGACATCTGGGGGACTCTTGGAATGGTGGCACGACCCTGGAGTTCCTCTCGCCGGTCCTGTTGAGAGGGCCTCCTCTTGAGATGCGACGGGAACGCCGGGAACTCTTTCCCGACGAAGCAGGGAAAGGATCCCTCATCTCGAGCTACGAGGCGGAAACGCGGCTCCTCTGGATGTGGGCGGGACCCTAGTGATTCCTCTCGAGTGGAGACGGGTATGTCGGGGAACTTCTTGATTTTCACCAAGGGTGTGAAGGACCATTTCGAAGTGCCAGAGGTGAGGTATGATCAGCCTCGAGACGCCTCAGCGGAAATGGGCCTCATCTCGCCTGGAGGGGAGAACCTCCTGGATTTTCGCCAGTTGCGGCAGGTCTTCTCGAGTTGCGACGGGGACCTCAGGGACCCGCTCTGGTGGCCTCAGGAAAGGCCAGTCCCCATGCGAGTTGCTAGGGGACCTCTCGGGATTCCTCTCCCGTCCATGCCGGGGCCTCAGTCCTTGTGTGGATTCGGGGCCGGAACCTGAGGATTCCTCTCCAGTGTTGGCATGGATCTTGGGGTGCTTCTGAGTCTCCCCAGGGGAGTCAGGCATCGTCTCGAGTGGGGGCATGCACGTGCGCTTTGCTCCCGAGCTGCAGCAGTAGTGTCACGCTTCCTGTCACGTGGATCAAGGGATCTGTGGCTTTCCCTCGAGGCTGTCCCTCGAGGCTTTCCCACGAGGCTTTCCCACAGGGCTGTGCCACGTGCCACCTTGGTGTGAGTCGATCCTCGGCGTGAAAGACGAGCCGGTGAAGGGAAAAGAGGTTCCTCTGGAATGGACTGAGACATCTGGGGGACTCTTGGAATGGTGGCACGACCCTGGAGTTCCTCTCGCCGTTCCTGTTGAGAGGGCCTCCTCTTGAGATGCGACGGGAACGCCGGGAACTCTTTCCCGACGAAGCAGGGAAAGGATCCCTCATCTCGAGCTAGGAGGCGGAAATGGGGCTCCTCTGGATGTGGGCGGGACCCTCGTGATTCCTCTCGAGTGGAGACGGGTATGTCGGGGAACTTCTTGATTTGCACCAAGGGTGTGAACGACCCTTTCGAAGTTCCAGAGGTGAGGTGTGATCAGCCTCGAGACGCCTCAGCGGAAATGGGCCTCATCTCGCCTGGAGGGGAGGACCTCCTGGATTTTCTCGAGTTGCAGCAGGTCTTCTCGAGTTACGACGGGGACCTCAGGGACCCGCTCTGGTGGCCTCAGGAAAGGCCAGTCCCCATGCGAGTTGCTAGGGGACCTCTCGGGATTCCTCTCCCGTCCATGCCGGGGCCTCAGTCCTTGTGTGGATTCGGGGCCGGAACCTGAGGATTCCTCTCCAGTGTTGCCATGGATCTTGGGGTGCTTCTGAGTCTCCCCAGGGGAGTCAGGCCTTGTCTCGAGTGGGGGCATGCACGTGCGCTTTCCTCCCGAGCTGCAGCAGTAGTGTCACGCTTCCTGTCACGTGGATCAAGGGATCTGTGGCTTTCCCTCGAGGCTGTCCCTCGAGGCTTTCCCACGAGGCTTTCCCACAGGGCTGTGCCACGTGCCACCTTGGTGTGAGTCGATCCTCAGCGTGAAAGACGAGCCGGTGAAGGGAAAAGAGGTTCCTCTGGAATGGACTGAGACATCTGGGGGACTCTTGGAATGGTGGCACGACCCTGGAGTTCCTCTCGCCGTTCCTGTTGAGAGGGCCTCCTCTTGAGACGCGACGGGAACGCCGGGAACTCTTTCCCGACGAAGCAGGGAAAGGATCCCTCATCTCGAGCTACGAGGCGGAAATGGGGCTCCTCTGGATGTGGGCGGGACCCTCGTGATTCCTCTCGAGTGGAGACGGGTATGTCGGGGAACTTCTTGATTTGCACCAAGGGTGTGAAGGACCCTTTCGAAGTTCCAGAGGTGAGGTGTGATCAGCCTCGAGACGCCTCAGCGGAAATGGGCCTCATCTCGCCTGGAGGGGAGGACCTCCTGGATTTTCTCGAGTTGCAGCAGGTCTTCTCGAGTTACGACGGGGACCTCAGGGACCCGCTCTGGTGGCCTCAGGAAAGGCCAGTCCCCATGCGAGTTGCTAGGGGACCTCTCGGGATTCCTCTCCCGTCCATGCCGGGGCCTCAGTCCTTGTGTGGATTCGGGGCCGGAACCTGAGGATTCCTCTCCAGTGTTGCCATGGGTCTTGGGGTGCTTCTGAGTCTCCCCAGGGGAGTCAGGCCTTGTCTCGAGTGGGGGCATGCACGTGCGCTTTCCTCCCGAGCTGCAGCAGTAGTGTCACGCTTCCTGTCACGTGGATCAAGGGATCTGTGGCTTTCCCTCGAGGCTGTCCCTCGAGGCTTTCCCACGAGGCTTTCCCACAGGGCTGTGCCACGTGCCACCTTGGTGTGAGTCGATCCTCGGCGTGAAAGACGAGCCGGTGAAGGGAAAAGAGGTTCCTCTGGAATGGACTGAGACATCTGGGGGACTCTTGGAATGGTGGCACGACCCTGGAGTTCCTCTCGCCGTTCCTGTTGAGAGGGCCTCCTCTTGAGATGCGACGGGAACGCCGGGAACTCTTTCCCGACGAAGCAGGGAAAGGATCCCTCTTCTCGAGCTACGAGGCGGAAACGGGGCTCCTCTGGATGTGGGCGGGACCCTCGTGATTCCTCTCGAGTGGAGACGGGTATGTCGGGGAACTTCTTGATTTGCACCAAGGGTGTGAAGGACCCTTTCGAAGTTCCAGAGGGGAGGTGTGATCAGCCTCGAGACGCCTCAGCGGAAATGGGCCTCATCTCGCCTGGAGGGCAGAACCTCCTGGATTTTCTCGAGTTGCGGCAGGTCTTCTCGAGTTACGACGGGGAGCTCAGGGACCCGCTCTGGTGGCCTCAGGAAAGGCCAGTCCCCATGCGAGTTGCTAGGGGACCTCTCGGGATTCCTCTCCCGTCCATGCCGGGGCCTCAGTCCTTGTGTGGAGTCGGGGCCGGAACCTGAGGATTCCTCTCCAGTGTTGCCATGGATCTTGGGGTGCTTCTGAGTCTCCCCAGGGGAGTCAGGCCTCGTCTCGAGTGGGGGCATGCACGTGCGCTTTCCTCCTGAGCGGCAGCAGTAGTGTCACGCTTCCTGTCACGTGGATCAAGGGATCTGTGGCATTCCCTCGAGGCTGTCCCTCGAGGCTTTCCCACGAGGCTTTCCCACAGGGCTGTGCCACGTGCCACCTTGGTGTGAGTCGATTCTCGGCGTGAAAGACGAGCCGGTGAAGGGAAAAGAGGTTCCTCTGGAATGGACTGAGACATCTGGGGGACTCTTGGAATGGTGGCACGACCCTGGAGTTCCTCTCGCCGTTCCTGTTGAGAGGGCCTCCTCTTGAGATGCGACGGGAACGCCGGGAACTCTTTCCCGACGAAGCAGGGAAAGGATCCCTCATCTCGAGCTACGAGGCGGAAACGGGGATCCTCTGGATGTGGGCGGGACCCTCGTGATTCCTCTCGAGTGGAGACGGCTAGTTCGGGGAACTTCTTGATTTGCACCAAGGGTGTGAAGGAGCCTTTCGAAGTTCCAGAGGTGAGGTGTGATCAGCCTCGAGACGCCTCAGCGGAAATGGGCCTCATCTCGCCTGGAGGGGAGAACCTCCTGGATTTTCTCGAGTTGCGGCAGGTCTTCTCGAGTTACGACGGGGAGCTCAGGGACCCGCTCTGGTGGCCTCAGGAAAGGCCAGTCCCTATGCGAGTTGCTAGGGGACCTCTCGGGATTCCTCTCCCGTCCATGCCGGGGCCTCAGTCCTTGTGTGGAGTCGGGGCCGGAACCTGAGGATTCCTCTCCAGTGTTGCCATGGATCTTGGGGTGCTTCTGAGTCTCCCCAGGGGAGTCAGGCCTCGTCTCGAGTGGGGGCATGCACGTGCGCTTTCCTCCTGAGCGGCAGCAGTAGTGTCACGCTTCCTATCACGTGGATCAAGGGATCTGTGGCATTCCCTCGAGGCTGTCCCTCGAGGCTTTCCAACGAGGGTTTCCCACAGGGCTGTGCCACGTGCCACCTTGGTGTGAGTCGATTCTCGGCGTGAAAGACGAGCCGGTGAAGGGAAAAGAGGTTCCTCTGGAATGCACTGAGACATCTGGGGGACTCTTGGAATGGTGGCACGACCCTGGAGTTCCTCTCGCCGGTCCTGTTGAGAGGGCCTCCTCTTGAGATGCGACGGGAACGCCGGGAACTCTTTCCCGACGAAGCTGGGAAAGGATCCCTCATCTCGAGCTACGAGGCGGAAACGGGGCTCCTCTGGATGTGGGCGGGACCCTCGTGATTCCTCTCGAGTGGAGACGGGTATGTCGGGGAACTTCTTGATTTGCACCAAGGGTGTGAAGGACCCTTTCGAAGTGCCAGAGGTGAGGTGTGATCAGCCTCGAGACGCCTCAGCGGAAATGGGCCTCATCTCGCCTGGAGGGGAGAACCTCCTGGATTTTCTCGAGTTGCGGCAGGTCTTCTCGAGTTACGACGGGGACCTCAGGGACCCGCTCTGGTGGCCTCAGGAAAGGCCAGTCCCCATGCGAGTTGCTAGGGGACCTCTCGGGAATCCTCTCCCGTCCATGCCGGGGACTCAGTCCTTGTGTGGAGTCGGGGCCGGAACCTGAGGATTCCTCTCCAGTGTTGCCATGGATCTTGGGGTGCTTCTGAGTCTCCCCAGGGGAGTCAGGCCTCGTCTCGAGTGGGGGCATGCACGTGCGCTTTCCTCCCGAGCTGCAGCAGTAGTGTCACGCTTCCTGTCACGTGGATCAAGGGATCTGTGGCTTTCCCTCGAGGCTGTCCCTCGAGGCTTTCCCACGAGGCTTTCCCACAGGGCTGTGCAACGTGCCACCTTGGTGTGAGTCGATCCTCGGCGTGAAAGACGAGCCGGTGAAGGGAAAAGAGGTTCCTCTGGAATGGACTGAAACATCTGGGGGACTCTTGGAATGGTGGCACGACCCTGGAGTTCTTCTCGCCGTTCCTGTTGAGAGGGCCTCCTCTTGAGATGCGACGGGAAGGCCGGGAACTCTTTCCCGACGAAGCAGGGAAAGGATCCCTCATCTCGAGATACGAGGCGGAAACGGGGCTCCTCTAGATGTGGGCGGGACCCTCGTGATTCCTCTCGAGTGGAGACGGCTAGGTTGGGGAACTTCTTGTTTTGCACCAAGGGTGTGAAGGACCCTTTCGAAGTTCCAGAGGTGAGGTGTGATCAGCCTCGAGACGCCTCAGCGGAAATGGGCCTCATCTCGCCTGGAGGGGAGAACCTCCTGGATTTTCTCGAGTTGCGGCAGGTCTTCTCGAGTTACGACGGGGACCTCAGGGACCCGCTCTGGTGGCCTCAGGAAAGGCCAGTCCCCATGCGAGTTGCTAGGGGACCTCTCGGGATTCCTCTCCCGTCCATGCCGGGGCCTCAGTCCTTGTGTGGAGTTGGAACCGGAACCTGAGGATTCCTCTCCAGTGTTGCCATGGATCTTGGGGTGCTTCTGAGTCTCCCCAGGGGAGTCAGGCCTCGTCTCGAGTGGGGGCATGCACGTGCGCTTTCCTCCCGAGCTGCAGCAGTAGTGTCACGCTTCCTGTCACGTGGATCAAGGGATCTGTGGCTTTCCCTCGAGGCTGTCCCTCGAGGCTTTCTCACGAGGCTTTCCCACAGGGCTGTGCCACGTGCCACCTTGGTGTGAGTCGATCCTCGGCGTGAAAGACGAGCCGGTGAAGGGAAAAGAGGTTCCTCTGAAATGGACTGAGACATCTGGGGGACTCTTGGAATGGTGGCACGACCCTGGAGTTCCTCTCGCCCTTCCTGTTGAGAGGGCCTCCTCTTGAGATGCGACGGGAACGCCGGGAACTCTTTCCCGACGAAGCAGGGAAAGGATACCTCATCTCGAGCTACGAGGCGGAAACGGGGCTCCTCTGGATGTGGGCGGGACCTTCGTGATTCCTCTCGAGTGGAGACGGGTATGTCGGGGAACTTCTTGATTTGCACCAAGGGTGTGAAGGACCCTTTCGAAGTTCCAGAGGTGAGGTGTGATCAGCCTCGAAACGCCTCAGCGGAAATGGGCCTCATCTCGCCTGGAGGGGAGAACCTCCTGGATTTTCTCGAGTTGCGGCAGGTCTTCTCGAGTTACGACGGGGACCTCAGGGACCCGCTCGGGTGGCCTCAGGAAAGGCCAGTCCCCATGCGAGTTGCTAGGGGACCTGTCGGGATTCCTCTCCCGTCCATGCCGGGGCCTCAGTCCTTGTGTGGATTCGGGGTCGGAACCTGAGGATTCCTCTCCAGTGTTGCCATGGATCTTGGGGTGCTTCTGAGTCTCCCCAGGGGAGTCAGGCCTCGTCTCGAGTGGGGGCATGCACGTGCGCTTTCCTCCCGAGCTGCAGCAGTATTGTCACGCTTCCTGTCACGTGGATCAAGGGATTTGTGGCTTTCCCTCGAGGCTCTCCCTCGAAGCTTTCCCACGAGGCTTTCCCACAGGGCTGTGCCACGTGCCACCTTGGTGTGAGTCGATCCTCGGCGTGAAAGACGAGCAGGTGAAGGGAAAAGAGGTTCCTCTCGAATGGACTGAGACATCTGGGGGACTCTTGGAATGGTGGCACGACCCTGTAGTTCCTCTCGCCGTTCCTGTTGAGAGGGCCTCCTCTTGAGATGCGACGGGAAGGCCGGAAACTCTTTCCCGACGAAGCAGGGAAAGGATCCCTCATCTCGAGCTACGAGGCGGAAACGGGGCTCCTCTGGATGTGGGCGGGACCCTCGTGATTCCTCTCGAGTGGAGACGGCTAGGTCGGGGAACTTCTTGATTTGCACCAAGGGTGTGAAGGAGCCTTTCGAAGTTCCAGAGGTGAGGTGTGATCAGCCTCGAGACGCCTCAGCGGAAATGGGCCTCATCTCGCCTGGAGGGGAGAACCTCCTGGATTTTCTCGAGTTGCGGCACGTCTTCTCGAGTTACGACGGGGACCTCAGTTACCCGCTCTGGTGGCCTCAGGAAAGGCCATTCCCCATGCGAGTTGCTACGGGACCTCTCGGGATTCCTCTCCCGTCCATGCCGGGGCCTCTGTCCTTGTGTGGAGTCGGGGCCGGAACCTGAGGATTCCTCTCTAGTGTTGCCATGGATCTTGGGGTGCTTCTGAGTCTCCCCAGGGGAGTCAGGCATCGTCTCGAGAGGGGGCATGCACGTGCGCTTTCCTCCCGAGCTGCAGCAGTAGTGTCACGCTTCCTGTCTCGTGGATCAACGGATCTGTGGCTTTCCCTCGAGGCTGTCCCTCGAGGCTTTCCCACGAGGCTTTCCCACAGGGCTGTGCCACGTGCCACCTTGGTGTGAGTCGATCCTCGGCGTGAAAGACGAGCCAGTGAAGGGAAAAGAGATTCCTCTGGAATGCACTGAGACATCTGGGGGACTCTTGGAATGGTGGCACGACCCTGGAGTTCCTCTCGCCGGTCCTGTTGAGAGGGCCTCCTCTTGAGATGCGACGGGAACGCCGGGAACTCTTTCCCGACGAAGCAGGGAAAGGATCCCTCATCTCGAGCTACGAGGCGGAAACGGGGCTCCTCTGGATGTTGGCGGGACCCTCGTGATTCCTCTCGAGTGGAGACGGGTATGTCGGGGAACTTCTTGATTTGCACCAAGGGTGTGAAGGACCATTTCGAAGTGCCAGAGGTGAGGTATGATCAGCCTCGAGACGCCTCAGCGGAAATGGGCCTCATCTCGCCTGGAGGGGAGAACCTCCTGGATTTTCGCCAGTTGCGGCAGGTCTTCTCGAGTTGCGACGGGGACCTCAGGGACCCGCTCTGGTGGCCTCAGGAAAGGCCAGCCCCCATGCGAGTTGCTAGGGGACCTCTCGGGATTCCTCTCCCGTCCATGCCGGGGCCTCAGTCCTTGTGTGGAGTCGGGGCCGGAACCTGAGGATTCCTCTCCAGTGTTGCCATGGATCTTGGGGTGCTTCTGAGTCTCCCCAGGGGAGTCAGGCATCGTCTCGAGTGGGGTCATGCACGTGCGCTTTGCTCCCGAGCTGCAGCAGTAGTGTCACGCTTCCTGTCACGTGGATCAAGGGATCTGTGGCTTTCCCTCGAGGCTGTCCCTCGAGGCTTTCCCACGAGGCTTTCCCACAGGGCTGTGCCACGTGCCACCTTGGTGTGAGTCGATCCTCGGCGTGAAAGACGAGCCGGTGAAGGGAAAAGAGGTTCCTCTGGAATGGACTGAGACATCTGGGGGACTCTTGGAATGGTGGCACGACCCTGGAGTTCCTCTCGCCGTTCCTGTTGAGAGGGCCTCCTCTTGAGATGCGACGGGAACGCCGGGAACTCTTTCCCGACGAAGCAGGGAAAGGATCCCTCATCTCGAGCTACGAGGCGGAAATGGGGCTCCTCTGGATGTGGGCGGGACCTTCGTGATTCCTCTCGAGTGGAGACCGGTATGTCGGGGAACTTCTTGATTTGCACCAAGGGTGTGAAGGACCCTTTCGAAGTTCCAGAGGTGAGGTGTGATCAGCCTCGAGACGCCTCAGCGGAAATGGGCCTCATCTCGCCTGGAGGGGAGGACTTCCTGGATTTTCTCGAGTTGCAGCAGGTCTTCTCGAGTTACGACGGGGACCTCAGGGACCCGCTCTGGTGGCCTCAGGAAAGGCCAGTCCCCATTCGAGTTGCTAGGGGACCTCTCGGGAATCCTCTCCCGTCCATGCCGGGGACTCAGTCCTTGTGTGGAGTCGGGGCCGGAACCTGAGGATTCCTCTCCAGTGTTGCCATGGATCTTGGGGTGCTTCTGAGTCTCCCCAGGGGAGTCAGGCCTCGTCTCGAGTGGGGGCATGCACGTGCGCTTTCCTCCCGAGCTGCAGCAGTATTGTCACGCTTCCTGTCACGTGAATCAAGGGATTTGTGGCTTTCCCTCGAGGCTGTCCCTCGAGGCTTTCCCACGAGGCTTTCCCACAGGGCTGTGCCACGTGCCACCTTGGTGTGAGTCGATCCTCGGCGTGAAAGACGAGCAGGTGAAGGGAAAAGAGGTTCCTCTCGAATGGACTGAGACATCTGGGGGACTCTTGGAATGGTGGCACGACCCTGTAGTTCCTCTCGCCGTTCCTGTTGAGAGGGCCTCCTCTTGAGATGCGATGGGAAGGCCGGAAACTCTTTCCCGACGAAGCAGGGAAAGGATCCCTCATCTCGAGCTACGAGGCGGAAACGGGGCTCCTCTGGATGTGGGCGGGACCCTCGTGATTCCTCTCGAGTGGAGACGGCTAGGTCGGGGAACTTCTTGATTTGCACCAAGGGTGTGAAGGAGCCTTTCGAAGTTCCAGAGGTGAGGTGTGATCAGCCTCGAGACGCCTCAGCGGAAATGGGCCTCATCTCGCCTGGAGGGGAGAACCTCCTGGATTTTCTCGAGTTGCGGCACGTCTTCTCGAGTTACGACGGGGACCTCAGTTACCCGCTCTGGTGGCCTCAGGAAAGGCCATTCCCCATGCGAGTTGCTACGGGACCTCTCGGGATTCCTCTCCCGTCCATGCCGGGGCCTCGGTCCTTGTGTGGAGTCGGGGCCGGAACCTGAGGATTCCTCTCTAGTGTTGCCATGGATCTTGGGGTGCTTCTGAGTCTCCCCAGGGGAGTCAGGCATCGTCTCGAGAGGGGGCATGCACGTGCGCTTTCCTCCCGAGCTGCAGCAGTAGTGTCACGCTTCCTGTCTCGTGGATCAACGGATCTGTGGCTTTCCCTCGAGGCTGTCCCTCGAGGCTTTCCCACGAGGCTTTCCCACAGGGCTGTGCCACGTGCCACCTTGGTGTGAGTCGATCCTCGGCGTGAAAGACGAGCCAGTGAAGGGAAAAGAGATTCCTCTGGAATGCACTGAGACATCTGGGGGACTCTTGGAATGGTGGCACGACCCTGGAGTTCCTCTCGCCGGTCCTGTTGAGAGGGCCTCCTCTTGAGATGCGACGGGAACGCCGGGAACTCTTTCCCAACGAAGCAGGGAAAGGATCCCTCATCTCGAGCTACGAGGCGGAAACGGGGCTCCTCTGGATGTGGGCGGGACCCTCGTGATTCCTCTCGAGTGGAGACGGGTATGTCGGGGAACTTCTTGATTTGCACCAAGGGTGTGAAGGACCATTTCGAAGTGCCAGAGGTGAGGTATGATCAGCCTCGATACGCCTCAGCGGAAATGGGCCTCATCTCGCCTGGAGGGGAGAACCTCCTGGATTTTCGCCAGTTGCGGCAGGTCTTCTCGAGTTGCGACGGGGACCTCAGGGACCCGCTCTGGTGGCCTCAGGAAAGGCCAGCCCCCATGCGAGTTGCTAGGGGACCTCTCAGGATTCCTCTCCCGTCCATGCCGGGGCCTCAGTCCTTGTGTGGATTCGGGGCCGGAACCTGAGGATTCCTCTCCAGTGTTGCCATGGATCTTGGGGTGCTTCTGAGTCTCCCCAGGGGAGTCAGGCATCGTCTCGTGTGGGGTCATGCACGTGCGCTTTGCTCCCGAGCTGCAGCAGTAGTGTCACGCTTCCTGTCACGTGGATCAAGGGATCTGTGGCTTTCCCTCGAGGCTGTCCCTCGAGGCTTTCCCACGAGGCTTTCCCACAGGGCTGTGCCACGTGCCACCTTGGTGTGAGTCGATCCTCGGCGTGAAAGACGAGCCGGTGAAGGGAAAAGAGGTTCCTCTGGAATGGACTGAGACATCTGGGGGACTCTTGGAATGGTGGCACGACCCTGGAGTTCCTCTCGCCGTTCCTGTTGAGAGGGCCTCCTCTTGAGATGCGACGGGAACGCCGGGAACTCTTTCCCGACGAAGCAGGGAAAGGATCCCTCATCTCGAGCTACGAGGCGGAAATGGGGCTCCTCTGGATGTGGGCGGGACCTTCGTGATTCCTCTCGAGTGGAGACCGGTATGTCGGGGAACTTCTTGATTTGCACCAAGGGTGTGAAGGACCCTTTCGAAGTTCCAGAGGTGAGGTGTGATCAGCCTCGAGACGCCTCAGCGGAAATGGGCCTCATCTCGCCTGGAGGGGAGAACCTCCTGGATTTTCTCGAGTTGCGGCAGGTGTTCTCGAGTTACGACGGGGACCTCAGTTACCCGCTCTGGTGGCCTCAGGAAAGGCCATTCCCCATGCGAGTTGCTACGGGACCTCTCGGGATTCCTCTCCCGTCCATGCCGGGGCCTCTGTCCTTGTGTGGAGTCGGGGCCGGAACCTGAGGATTCCTCTCTAGTGTTGCCATGGATCTTGGGGTGCTTCTGAGTCTCCCCAGGGGAGTCAGGCATCGTCTCGAGAGGGGGCATGCACGTGCGCTTTCCTCCCGAGCTGCAGCAGTAGTGTCACGCTTCCTGTCACGTGGATCAAGGGATCTGTGGCTTTCCCTCGAGGCTGTCCCTCGAGGCTTTCCCACCAGGCTTTCCCACAGGGCTGTGCCACGTGCCACCTTGGTGTGAGTCGATCCTCGGCGTGAAAGACGAGCCAGTGAAGGGAAAAGAGATTCCTCTGGAATGCACTGAGACATCTGGGGGACTCTTGGAATGGTGGCACGACCCTGGAGTTCCTCTCGCCGGTCCTGTTGAGAGGGCCTCCTCTTGAGATGCGACAGGAACGCCGGGAACTCTTTCCCGACGAAGCAGGGAAAGGATCCCTCATCTCGAGCTACGAGGCGGAAACGGGGCTCCTCTGGATGTGGGCGGGACCCTAGTGATTCCTCTCGAGTGGAGACGGGTATGTCGGGGAACTTCTTGATTTGCACCAAGGGTGTGAAGGACCATTTCGAAGTGCCAGAGGTGAGGTATGATCAGCCTCGAGACGCCTCAGCGGAAATGGGCCTCATCTCGCCTGGAGGGGAGAACCTCCTGGATTTTCGCCAGTTGCGGCAGGTCTTCTCGAGTTGCGACGGGGACCTCAGGGACCCGCTCTGGCGGCCTCAGGAAAGGCCAGTCCCCATGCGAGTTGCTAGGGGACCTCTCGGGATTCCTCTCCCGTCCATGCCGGGGCCTCAGTCCTTGTGTGGATTCGGGGCCGGAACCTGAGGATTCCTCTCCAGTGTTGCCATGGATCTTGGGGTGCTTCTGAGTCTCCCCAGGGGAGTCAGGCATCGTCTCGAGTGGGGGCATGCACGTGCGCTTTGCTCCCGAGCTGCAGCAGTAGTGTCACGCTTCCTGTCACGTGGATCAAGGGATCTGTGGCTTTCCCTCGAGGCTGTCCCTCGAGGCTTTCCCACGAGGCTTTCCCACAGGGCTGTGCCACGTGCCACCTTGGTGTGAGTCGATCCTCGGCGTGAAAGACGAGCCGGTGAAGGGAAAAGTGGTTCCTCTGGAATGGACTGAGACATCTGGGGGACTCTTGGAATGGTGGCACGACCCTGGAGTTCCTCTCGCCGTTCCTGTTGAGAGGGCCTCCTCTTGAGATGCGACGGGAACGCCGGGAACTCTTTCCCGACGAAGCAGGGAAAGGATCCCTCATCTCGAGCTACGAGGCGGAAATGGGGCTCCTCTGGATGTGGGCGGGACCTTCGTGATTCCTCTCGAGTGGAGACCGGTATGTCGGGGAACTTCTTGATTTGCACCAAGGGTGTGAAGGACCCTTTCGAAGTTCCAGAGGTGAGGTGTGATCAGCCTCGAGACGCCTCAGCGGAAATGGGCCTCATCTCGCCTGGAGGGGAGGACTTCCTGGATTTTCTCGAGTTGCAGCAGGTCTTCTCGAGTTACGACGGGGACCTCAGGGACCCGCTCTGGTGGCCTCAGGAAAGGCCAGTCCCCATGCGAGTTGCTAGGGGACCTCTCGGGAATCCTCTCCCGTCCATGCCGGGGACTCAGTCCTTGTGTGGAGTCGGGGCCGGAACCTGAGGATTCCTCTCCAGTGTTGCCATGGATCTTGGGGTGCTTCTGAGTCTCCCCAGGGGAGTCAGGCCTCGTCTCGAGTGGGGGCATGCACGTGCGCTTTCCTCCCGAGCTGCAGCAGTATTGTCACGCTTCCTGTCACGTGAATCAAGGGATTTGTGGCTTTCCCTCGAGGCTGTCCCTCGAGGCTTTCCCACGAGGCTTTCCCACAGGGCTGTGCCACGTGCCACCTTGGTGTGAGTCGATCCTCGGCGTGAAAGACGAGCAGGTGAAGGGAAAAGAGGTTCCTCTCGAATGGACTGAGACATCTGGGGGACTCTTGGAATGGTGGCACGACCCTGTAGTTCCTCTCGCCGTTCCTGTTGAGAGGGCCTCCTCTTGAGATGCGACGGGAAGGCCGGAAACTCTTTCCCGACGAAGCAGGGAAAGGATCCCTCATCTCGAGCTACGAGGCGGAAACGGGGCTCCTCTGGATGTGGGCGGGACCCTCGTGATTCCTCTCGAGTGGAGACGGCTAGGTCGGGGAACTTCTTGATTTGCACCAAGGGTGTGAAGGAGCCTTTCGAAGTTCCAGAGGTGAGGTGTGATCAGCCTCGAGACGCCTCAGCGGAAATGGGCCTCATCTCGCCTGGAGGGGAGAACCTCCTGGATTTTCTCGAGTTGCGGCACGTCTTCTCGAGTTACGACGGGGACCTCAGTTACCCGCTCTGGTGGCCTCAGGAAAGGCCATTCCCCATGCGAGTTGCTACGGGACCTCTCGGGATTCCTCTCCCGTCCATGCCGGGGCCTCTGTCCTTGTGTGGAGTCGGGGCCGGAACCTGAGGATTCCTCTCTAGTGTTGCCATGGATCTTGGGGTGCTTCTGAGTCTCCCCAGGGGAGTCAGGCATCGTCTCGAGAGGGGGCATGCACGTGCGCTTTCCTCCCGAGCTGCAGCAGTAGTGTCACGCTTCCTGTCTCGTGGATCAACGGATCTGTGGCTTTCCCTCGAGGCTGTCCCTCGAGGCTTTCCCACGAGGCTTTCCCACAGGGCTGTGCCACGTGCCACCTTGGTGTGAGTCGATCCTCGGCGTGAAAGACGAGCCAGTGAAGGGAAAAGAGATTCCTCTGGAATGCACTGAGACATCTGGGGGACTCTTGGAATGGTGGCACGACCCTGGAGTTCCTCTCGCCGGTCCTGTTGAGAGGGCCTCCTCTTGAGATGCGACGGGAACGCCGGGAACTCTTTCCCAACGAAGCAGGGAAAGGATCCCTCATCTCGAGCTACGAGGCGGAAACGGGGCTCCTCTGGATGTGGGCGGGACCCTCGTGATTCCTCTCGAGTGGAGACGGGTATGTCGGGGAACTTCTTGATTTGCACCAAGGGTGTGAAGGACCATTTCGAAGTGCCAGAGGTGAGGTATGATCAGCCTCGAGACGCCTCAGCGGAAATGGGCCTCATCTCGCCTGGAGGGGAGAACCTCCTGGATTTTCGCCAGTTGCGGCAGGTCTTCTCGAGTTGCGACGGGGACCTCAGGGACCCGCTCTGGTGGCCTCAGGAAAGGCCAGCCCCCATGCGAGTTGCTAGGGGACCTCTCAGGATTCCTCTCCCGTCCATGCCGGGGCCTCAGTCCTTGTGTGGATTCGGGGCCGGAACCTGAGGATTCCTCTCCAGTGTTGCCATGGATCTTGGGGTGCTTCTGAGTCTCCCCAGGGGAGTCAGGCATCGTCTCGAGTGGGGGCATGCACGTGCGCTTTGCTCCCGAGCTGCAGCAGTAGTGTCACGCTTCCTGTCACGTGGATCAAGGGATCTGTGGCTTTCCCTCGAGGCTGTCCCTCGAGGCTTTCCCACGAGGCTTTCCCACAGGGCTGTGCCACGTGCCACCTTGGTGTGAGTCGATCCTCGGCGTGAAAGACGAGCCGGTGAAGGGAAAAGAGGTTCCTCTGGAATGGACTGAGACATCTGGGGGACTCTTGGAATGGTGGCACGACCCTGGAGTTCCTCTCGCCGTTCCTGTTGAGAGGGCCTCCTCTTGAGATGCGACGGGAACGCCGGGAACTCTTTCCCGACGAAGCAGGGAAAGGATCCCTCATCTCGAGCTACGAGGCGGAAATGGGGCTCCTCTGGATGTGGGCGGGACCTTCGTGATTCCTCTCGAGTGGAGACCGGTATGTCGGGGAACTTCTTGATTTGCACCAAGGGTGTGAAGGACCCTTTCGAAGTTCCAGAGGTGAGGTGTGATCAGCCTCGAGACGCCTCAGCGGAAATGGGCCTCATCTCGCCTGGAGGGGAGAACCTCCTGGATTTTCTCGAGTTGCGGCAGGTGTTCTCGAGTTACGACGGGGACCTCAGTTACCCGCTCTGGTGGCCTCAGGAAAGGCCATTCCCCATGCGAGTTGCTACGGGACCTCTCGGGATTCCTCTCCCGTACATGCCGGGGCCTCTGTCCTTGTGTGGAGTCGGGGCCGGAACCTGAGGATTCCTCTCTAGTGTTGCCATGGATCTTGGGGTGCTTCTGAGTCTCCCCAGGGGAGTCAGGCATCGTCTCGAGAGGGGGCATGCACGTGCGCTTTCCTCCCGAGCTGCAGCAGTAGTGTCACGCTTCCTGTCACGTGGATCAAGGGATCTGTGGCTTTCCCTCGAGGCTGTCCCTCGAGGCTTTCCCACCAGGCTTTCCCACAGGGCTGTGCCACGTGCCACCTTGGTGTGAGTCGATCCTCGGCGTGAAAGACGAGCCAGTGAAGGGAAAAGAGATTCCTCTGGAATGCACTGAGACATCTGGGGGACTCTTGGAATGGTGGCACGACCCTGGAGTTCCTCTCGCCGGTCCTGTTGAGAGGGCCTCCTCTTGAGATGCGACAGGAACGCCGGGAACTCTTTCCCGACGAAGCAGGGAAAGGATCCCTCATCTCGAGCTACGAGGCGGAAACGGGGCTCCTCTGGATGTGGGCGGGACCCTAGTGATTCCTCTCGAGTGGAGACGGGTATGTCGGGGAACTTCTTGATTTGCACCAAGGGTGTGAAGGACCATTTCGAAGTGCCAGAGGTGAGGTATGATCAGCCTCGAGACGCCTCAGCGGAAATGGGCCTCATCTCGCCTGGAGGGGAGAACCTCCTGGATTTTCGCCAGTTGCGGCAGGTCTTCTCGAGTTGCGACGGGGACCTCAGGGACCCGCTCTGGCGGCCTCAGGAAAGGCCAGTCCCCATGCGAGTTGCTAGGGGACCTCTCGGGATTCCTCTCCCGTCCATGCCGGGGCCTCAGTCCTTGTGTGGATTCGGGGCCGGAACCTGAGGATTCCTCTCCAGTGTTGCCATGGATCTTGGGGTGCTTCTGAGTCTCCCCAGGGGAGTCAGGCATCGTCTCGAGTGGGGGCATGCACGTGCGCTTTGCTCCCGAGCTGCAGCAGTAGTGTCACGCTTCCTGTCACGTGGATCAAGGGATCTGTGGCTTTCCCTCGAGGCTGTCCCTCGAGGCTTTCCCACGAGGCTTTCCCACAGGGCTGTGCCACGTGCCACCTTGGTGTGAGTCGATCCTCGGCGTGAAAGACGAGCCGTGAAGGGAAAAGAGGTTCCTCTGGAATGGACTGAGACATCTGGGGGACTCTTGGAATGGTGGCACGACCCTGGAGTTCCTCTCGCCGTTCCTGTTGAGAGGGCCTCCTCTTGAGATGCGACGGGAACGCCGGGAACTCTTTCCCGACGAAGCAGGGAAAGGATCCCTCATCTCGAGCTACGAGGCGGAAATGGGGCTCCTCTGGATGTGGGCGGGACCCTCGTGATTCCTCTCGAGTGGAGACGGGTATGTCGGGGAACTTCTTGATTTGCACCAAGGGTGTGAAGGACCCTTTCGAAGTTCCAGAGGTGAGGTGTGATCAGCCTCGAGACGCCTGAGCGGAAATGGGCCTCATCTCGCCTGGAGGGGAGGAACTCCTGGATTTTCTCGAGTTGCAGCAGGTCTTCTCGAGTTACGACGGGGACCTCAGGGACCCGCTCTGGTGGCCTCAGGAAAGGCCAGTCCCCATGCGAGTTGCTAGGGGACCTCTCGGGATTCCTCTCCCGTCCATGCCGGGGCCTCAGTCCTTGTGTGGATTCGGGGCCGGAACCTGAGGATTCCTCTCCAGTGTTGCCATGGATCTTGGGGTGCTTCTGAGTCTCCCCAGGGGAGTCAGGCCTTGTCTGGAGTGGGGGCATGCACGTGCGCTTTCCTCCCGAGCTGCAGCAGTAGTGTCACGCTTCCTGTCACGTGGATCAAGGGATCTGTGGCTTTCCCTCGAGGCTGTCCCTCGAGGCTTTCCCACGAGGCTTTCCCACAGGGCTGTGCCACGTGCCACCTTGGTGTGAGTCGATCCTCGGCGTGAAAGACGAGCCGGTGAAGGGAAAAGAGGTTCCTCTGGAATGGACTGAGATATCTGGGGGCTCTTGGAATGGTGGCACGACCCTGGAGTTCCTCTCGCCGTTCCTGTTGAGAGGGCCTCCTCTTGAGATGCGACGGGAACGCCGGGAACTCTTTCCCGACGAAGCAGGGAAAGGATCCCTCTTCTCGAGCTACGAGGCGGAAACGGGGCTCCTCTGGATGTGGGCGGGACCCTCGTGATTCCTCTCGAGTGGAGACGGGTATGTCGGGGAACTTCTTGATTTGCACCAAGGGTGTGAAGGACCCTTTCGAAGTTCCAGAGGGGAGGTGTGATCAGCCTCGAGACGCCTCAGCGGAAATGGGCCTCATCTCGCCTGGAGGGGAGAACCTCCTGGATTTTCTCGAGTTGCGGCAGGTCTTCTCGAGTTACGACGGGGAGCTCAGGGACCCGCTCTGGTGGCCTCAGGAAAGGCCAGTCCCCATGCGAGTTGCTAGGGGACCTCTCGGGATTCCTCTCCCGTCCATGCCGGGGCCTCAGTCCTTGTGTGGAGTCGGGGCCGGAACCTGAGGATTCCTCTCCAGTGTTGCCATGGATCTTGGGGTGCTTCTGAGTCTCCCCAGGGGAGTCAGGCCTCGTCTCGAGTGGGGGCATGCACGTGCGCTTTCCTCCTGAGCGGCAGCAGTAGTGTCACGCTTCCTGTCACGTGGATCAAGGGATCTGGGGCATTCCCTCGAGGCTGTCCCTCGAGGCTTTCCCACGAGGCTTTCCCACAGGGCTGTGCCACGTGCCACGTTGGTGTGAGTCGATTCTCGGCGTGAAAGACGAGCCGGTGAAGGGAAAAGAGGTTCCTCTGGAATGGACTGAGACATCTGGGGGACTCTTGGAATGGTGGCACGACCCTGGAGTTCCTCTCGCCGGTCCTGTTGAGAGGGCCTCCTCTTGAGATGCGACGGGAACGCCGGGAACTCTTTCCCGACGAAGCTGGGAAAGGATCCCTCATCTCGAGCTACGAGGCGGAAACGGGGCTCCTCTGGATGTGGGCGGGACCCTCGTGATTCCTCTCGAGTGGAGACGGGTATGTCGGGGAACTTCTTGATTTGCACCAAGGGTGTGAAGGACCCTTTCGAAGTGCCAGAGGTGAGGTGTGATCAGCCTCGAGACGCCTCAGCGGAAATGGGCCTCATCTCGCCTGGAGGGGAGAACCTCCTGGATTTTCTCGAGTTGTGGCAGGTCTTCTCGAGTTACGACGGGGACCTCAGGGACCCGCTCTGGTGGCCTCAGGAAAGGCCAGTCCCCATGCGAGTTGCTAGGGGACCTCTCGGGATTCCTCTCCCGTCCATGCCGGGGACTCAGTCCTTGTGTGGAGTCGGGGCCGGAACCTGAGGATTCCTCTCCAGTGTTGCCATGGATCTTGGGGTGCTTCTGAGTCTCCCCAGGGGAGTCAGGCCTCGTCTCGAGTGGGGGCATGCACGTGCGCTTTCCTCCCGAGCTGCAGCAGTAGTGTCACGCTTCCTGTCACGTGGATCAAGGGATCTGTGGCTTTCCCTCGAGGCTGTCCCTCGAGGCTTTCCCACGAGGCTTTCCCACAGGGCTGTGCAACGTGCCACCTTGGTGTGAGTCGATCCTCGGCGTGAAAGACGAGCCGGTGAAGGGAAAAGAGGTTCCTCTGGAATGGACTGAGACATCTGGGGGACTCCTGGAATGGTGGCACGACCCTGGAGTTCCTCTCGCCGTTCCTGTTGAGAGGGCCTCCTCTTGAGATGCGACGGGAACGCCGGGAACTCTTTCCCGACGAAGCAGGGAAAGGATCCCTCTTCTCGAGCTACGAGGCGGAAACGGGGCTCCTCTGGATGTGGGCGGGACCCTCGTGATTCCTCTCGAGTGGAGACGGGTATGTCGGGGAACTTCTTGATTTGCACCAAGGGTGTGAAGGACCCTTTCGAAGTTCCAGAAGGGAGGTGTGATCAGCCTCGAGACGCCTCAGCGGAAATGGGCCTCATCTCGCCTGGAGGGGAGAACCTCCTGGATTTTCTCGAGTTGCGGCAGGTCTTCTCGAGTTACGACGGGGAGCTCAGGGACCCGCTCTGGTGGCCTCAGGAAAGGCCAGTCCCCATGCGAGTTGCTAGGGGACCTCTCGGGATTCCTCTCCCGTCCATGCCGGGGCCTCAGTCCTTGTGTGGAGTCGGGGCCGGAACCTGAGGATTCCTCTCCAGTGTTGCCATGGATCTTGGGGTGCTTCTGTGTCTCCCCAGGGGAGTCAGGCCTCGTCTCGAGTGGGGGCATGCACGTGCGCTTTCCTCCTGAGCGGCAGCAGTAGTGTCACGCTTCCTGTCACGTGGATCAAGGGATCTGTGGCATTCCCTCGAGGCTGTCCCTCGAGGCTTTCCCACGAGGCTTTCCCACAGGGCTGTGCCACGTGCCACCTTGGTGTGAGTCGATTCTCGGCGTGAAAGACGAGCCGGTGAAGGGAAAAGAGGTTCCTCTGGAATGGACTGAGACATCTGGGGGACTCTTGGAATGGTGGCACGACCCTGGAGTTCCTCTCGCCGGTCCTGTTGAGAGGGCCTCCTTTTGAGATGCGACGGGAACGCCGGGAACTCTTTCCCGACGAAGCTGGGAAAGGATCCCTCATCTCGAGCTACGAGGCGGAAACGGGGCTCCTCTGGATGTGGGCGGGACCCTCGTGATTCCTCTCGAGTGGAGACGGGTATGTCGGGGAACTTCTTGATTTGCACCAAGGGTGTGAAGGACCCTTTCGAAGTGCCAGAGGTGAGGTGTGATCAGCCTCGAGACGCCTCAGCGGAAATGGGCCTCATCTCGCCTGGAGGGGAGAACCTCCTGGATTTTCTCGAGTTGTGGCAGGTCTTCTCGAGTTACGACGGGGACCTCAGGGACCCGCTCTGGTGGCCTCAGGAAAGGCCAGTCCCCATGCGAGTTGCTAGGGGACCTCTCGGGATTCCTCTCCCGTCCATGCCGGGGACACAGTCCTTGTGTGGAGTCGGGGCCGGAACCTGAGGATTCCTCTCCAGTGTTGCCATGGATCTTGGGGTGCTTCTGAGTCTCCCCAGGGGAGTCAGGCCTCGTCTCGAGTGGGGGCATGCACGTGCGCTTTCCTCCCGAGCTGCAGCAGTAGTGTCACGCTTCCTGTCACGTGGATCAAGGGATCTGTGGCTTTCCCTCGAGGCTGTCCCTCGAGGCTTTCCCACGAGGCTTTCCCACAGGGCTGTGCAACGTGCCACCTTGGTGTGAGTCGATCCTCGGCGTGAAAGACGAGCCGGTGAAGGGAAAAGAGGTTCCTCTGGAATGGACTGAGACATCTGGGGGACTCCTGGAATGGTGGCACGACCCTGGAGTTCCTCTCGCCGTTCCTGTTGAGAGGGCCTCCTCTTGAGATGCGACGGGAACGCCGGGAACTCTTTCTCGACGAAGCAGGGAAAGGATCCCTCTTCTCGAGCTACGAGGCGGAAACGGGGCTCCTCTGGATGTGGGCGGGACCCTCGTGATTCCTCTCGAGTGGAGACGGGTATGTCGGGGAACTTCTTGATTTGCACCAAGGGTGTGAAGGACCCTTTCGAAGTTCCAGAGGGGAGGTGTGATCAGCCTCGAGACGCCTCAGCGGAAATGGGCCTCATCTCGCCTGGAGGGGAGAACCTCCTGGATTTTCTCGAGTTGCGGCAGGTCTTCTCGAGTTACGACGGGGAGCTCAGGGACCCGCTCTGGTGGCCTCAGGAAAGGCCAGTCCCCATGCGAGTTGCTAGGGGACCTCTCGGGATTCCTCTCCCGTCCATGCCGGGGCCTCAGTCCTTGTGTGGAGTCGGGGCCGGAACCTGAGGATTCCTCTCCAGTGTTGCCATGGATCTTGGGGTGCTTCTGAGTCTCCCCAGGAGAGTCAGGCCTCGTCTCGAGTGGGGGCATGCACGTGCGCTTTCCTCCTGAGCGGCAGCAGTAGTGTCACGCTTCCTGTCACGTGGATCAAGGGATCTGTGGCATTCCCTCGAGGCTGTCCCTCGAGGCTTTCCCACGAGGCTTTCCCACAGGGCTGTGCCACGTGCCACCTTGGTGTGAGTCGATTCTCGGCGTGAAAGACGAGCCGGTGAAGGGAAAAGAGGTTCCTCTGGAATGCACTGAGACATCTGGGGGACTCTTGGAATGGTGGCACGACCCTGGAGTTCCTCTCGCCGGTCCTGTTGAGAGGGCCTCCTCTTGAGATGCGACGGGAACGCCGGGAACTCTTTCCCGACGAAGCTGGGAAAGGATCCCTCATCTCGAGCTACGAGTCGGAAACGGGGCTCCTCTGGATGTGGGCGGGACCCTCGTGATTCCTCTCGAGTGGAGACGGGTATGTCGGGGAACTTCTTGATTTGCACCAAGGGTGTGAAGGACCCTTTCGAAGTGCCAGAGGTGAGGTGTGATCAGCCTCGAGACGCCTCAGCGGAAATGGGCCTCATCTCGCCTGGAGGGGAGAACCTCCTGAATTTTCTCGAGTTGCGGCAGGTCTTCTCGAGTTACGACGGGGACCTCAGGGACCCGGTCTGGTGGCCTCAGGAAAGGCCAGTCCCCATGCGAGTTGCTAGGGGACCTCTCGGGATTCCTCTCCCGTCCATGCCGGGGCCTCAGTCCTTGTGTGGATTCGGGGTCGGAACCCGAGGATTCCTCTCCAGTGTTGCCATGGATCTTGGGGTGCTTCTGAGTCTCCCCAGGGGAGTCAGGCCTCGTCTCGAGTGGGGGCATGCACGTGCGCTTTCCTCCCGAGCTGCAGCAGTATTGTCACGCTTCCTGTCACGTGGATCAAGGGATTTGTGGCTTTCCCTCGAGGCTGTCCCTGGAGGCTTTCCCACGAGGCTTTCCCACAGGGCTGTGCCACGTGCCACCTTGGTGTGAGTCGATCCTCGGCGTGAAAGACGAGCAGGTGAAGGGAAAAGAGGTTCCTCTCGAATGGACTGAGACATCTGGGAGACTCTTGGAATGGTGGCACGACCCTGGAGTTCCTCTCGCCGTTCCTGTTGAGAGGGCCTCCTCTTGAGATGCGACGGGAAGGCCGGGAACTCTTTCCCGACGAAACAGGGAAAGGATCCCTCATCTCGAGCTACGAGGCGGAAACGGGGCTCCTCTGGATGTGGGCGGGACCCTCGTGATTCCTCTCGAGTGGAGACGGCTAGGTCGGGGAACTTCTTGATTTGCACCAAGGGTGTGAAGGAGCCTTTCGAAGTTCCAGAGGTGAGGTGTGATCAGCCTCGAGACGCCTCAGCGGAAATGGGCCTCATCTCGCCTGGAGGGGAGAACCTCCTGGATTTTCTCGAGTTGCGGCAGGTCTTCTCGAGTTACGACGGGGACCTCAGTTACCCGCTCTGGTGGCCTCAGGAAAGGCCATTCCCCATGCGAGTTGCTACGGGACCTCTCGGGATTCCTCTCCCGTCCATGCCGGGGCCTCTGTCCTTGTGTGGAGTCGGGGCCGGAACCTGAGGATTCCTCTCCAGTGTTGCCATGGATCTTGGGGTGCTTCTGAGTCTCCCCAGGGGAGTCAGGCCTCGTCTCGAGAGGGGGCATGCACGTGCGCTTTCCTCCCGAGCTGCAGCAGTAGTGTCACGCTTCCTGTCACGTGGATCAAGGGATCTGTGGCTTTCCCTCGAGGCTGTCCCTCGAGGCTTTCTCACGAGGCTTTCCCACAGGGCTGTGCCCCGTCCCACCTTGGTGTGAGT
This sequence comes from Budorcas taxicolor, assembly GCF_023091745.1. Taxonomy (NCBI): domain Eukaryota; kingdom Metazoa; phylum Chordata; class Mammalia; order Artiodactyla; family Bovidae; genus Budorcas; species Budorcas taxicolor. The sequence goes on along the minus strand of NW_026292783.1, from coordinate 1,094,146 downwards.
CGATCCTCGGCGTGAAAGACGAGCCAGTGAAGGGAAAAGAGGTTCCTCTGGAATGGACTGAGACATCTGGGGGACTCTTGGAATGGTGGCACGACCCTGGAGTTCCTCTCGCCGTTCCTGTTGAGAGGGCCTCCTCTTGAGATGCGACGGGAATGCCGGGAACTCTTTCCCGACGAAGCAGGGAAAGGATCCCTCATCTCGAGCTACGAGGCGGAAACGGGGCTCCTCTGGATGTGGGCGGGACTCTCGTGATTCCTCTCGAGTGGAGACGGCTAGGTCGGGGAACTTCTTGATTTGCACCAAGGGTGTGAAGGACCCTTTCGAAGTTCCAGAGGTGAGGTGTGATCAGCCTCGAGACGCCTCAGCGGAAATGGGCCTCATCTCGCCTGGAGGGGAGAACCTCCTGGATTTTCTCGAGTTGCGGGAGGTCTTCTCGAGTTACGACGGGGACCTCAGGGACCCGCTCTGGTGGCCTCAGGAAAGGCCAGTCCCCATGCGAGTTGCTAGGGGACCTCTCGGGATTCCTCTCCCGTCCATGCCGGGGCCTCAGTCCTTGTGTGGAGTCAGGGCCTGAACCTGAGGATTCCTCTCCAGTGTTGCCATGGATCTTGGGGTGCTACTGAGTCTCCCCAGGGGAGTCAGGCCTCGTCTCGAGTGGGGGCATGCACGTGCGCTTTCCTCCCGAGCTGCAGAAGTACTGTCACGCTTCCTGTCACGTGGATCAAGGGATCTGTGGCTTTCCCTCGAGGCTGTCCTTCGAGGCTTTCCCACGAGGCTTTCCCACAGGGCTGTGCCACGTGCCACCTTGGTGTGAGTCGATCCTCGGCGTGAAAGACGAGCCGGTGAAGGGAAAAGAGGTTCCTCTCGAATGGACTGAGACATCTGGGGGACTCTTGGAATGGTGGCACGACCCTGGAGTTCCTCTCGCCGTTCCTGTTCAGAGGGCCTCCTCTTGAGATGCGACGGGAAGGCCGGGAACTCTTTCCCGACGAAGCAGGGAAAGGATCCCTCATCTCGAGCTACGAGGCGGAAACGGGGCTCCTCTGGATGTGGGCGGGACCCTCGTGATTCCTCTCGAGTGGAGACGGCTAGGTCGGGGAACTTCTTGATTTGCACCAAGGGTGTGAAGGACCCTTTCGAAGTTCCAGAGGTGAGGTGTGATCAGCATCGAGACGCCTCAGCGGAAATGGGCCTCATCTCGCCTGGAGGGGAGAACCTCCTGGATTTTCTCGAGTTGCGGCAGGTCTTCTCGAGTTACGACGGGGACCTCAGGGACCCGCTCTGGTGGCCTCAGGAAAGGCCAGTCCCCATGCGAGTTGCTAGGGGACCTCTCAGGATTCCTCTCCCGTCCATGCCGGGGCCTCAGTCCTTGTGTGGAGTCAGGGCCTGAACCTGAGGATTCCTCTCCAGTGTTGCCATGGATCTTGGGGTGCTTCTGAGTCTCCCCAGGGGAGTCAGGCCTCGTCTCGAGTGGGGGCATGCACGTGCGCTTTCCTCCGGAGCAGCAGCTGTAGTGTCACGCTTCCTGTCACGTGGATCAAGGGATCTGTGGCTTTCCCTCGAGGCTGTCCTTCGAGGCTTTCCCACGAGGCTTTCCCACAGGGCTGTGCCACGTGCCACCTTGGTGTGAGTCGATCCTCGGCGTGAAAGACGAGCCGGTGAAGGGAAAAGAGGTTCCTCTGGAATGGACTGAGACATCTGGGGGACTCTTGGAATGGTGGCACGACCCTGGAGTTCCTCTCGCCGTTCCTGTTGAGAGGGCCTCCTCTTGAGATGCGACGGGAACGCCGGGAACTCTTTCCCGACGAAGCAGGGAAAGGATCCCTCATCTCGAGCTACGAGGGGGAAACGGGGCTCCTCTGGATGTGGGCCGGACCCACGTGATTCCTCTCGAGTGGAGACGGCTAGGTCGGGGAACTTCTTGATTTGCACCAAGGGTGTGAAGGAGCCTTTCGAAGTTCCAGAGGTGAGGTGTGATCAGCCTCGAGACGCCTCAGCGGAAATGGGCCTCATCTCGCCTGGAGGGGAGAACCTCCTGGATTTTCTCGAGTTGCGGCAGGTCTTCTCGAGTTACGACGGGGACCACAGGGACCCGCTCTGGTGGCCTCAGGAAAGGCCAGTCCCCATGCGAGTTGCTAGGGGACCACTCGGGATTCCTCTCCCGTCCATGCCGGGGCCTCAGTCCTTGTGTGGAGTCGGGCCCGGAACCTGAGGATTCCTCTCCAGTGTTGCCATGGATCTTGGGGTGCTTCTGAGTCTCCCCAGGGGAGTCAGGCCTCGTCTCGAGTGGGGGCATGCACGTGCGCTTTCCTCCCGAGCTGCAGCAGTAGTGTCACGCTTCCTTTCACGTGGATCAAGGGATCTGTGGCTTTCCCTCGAGGCTGTCCTTCGAGGCTTTCCCACGAGACTTTCCCACAGGGCTGTGCCACGTGCCACCTTGGTGTGAGTCGATCCTCGGCGTGAAAGACGAGCCGGTGAAGGAAAAAGAGGTTCCTCTGGAATGGACTGAGACATCTGGGGGACTCTTGGAATGGTGGCACGACCCTGGAGTTCCTCTCGCCCTTCCTGTTGAGAGGGCCTCCTCTTGAGATGCGACGGGAACGCCGGGAACTCTTTCCCGACGAAGCAGGGAAAGGATCCCTCATCTCGAGCTACGAGGCAGAAACGGGGCTCCTCTGGATGTGGGCGGGACCCTCGTGATTCCTCTCGAGTGCAGACGGGTATGTCGGGGAACTTCTTGATTTGCACCAAGGGTGTGAAGGACCCTTTCGAAGTGCCAGAGGTGAGGTATGATCAGCCTCGAGACGCCTCAGCGGAAATGGGCCTCATCTCGCCTGGAGGGGAGAACCTCCTGGATTTTCGCCAGTTGCGGCAGGTCTTCTCGAGTTACGACGGGGACCTCAGGGACCCGCTCTGGTGGCCTCAGGAAAGGCCAGTCCCCATGCGAGTTGCTAGGGGACCTCTCGGGATTCCTCTCCCGTCCATGCCGGGGCCTCAGTCCTTGTGTGGAGTCGGGGCCGGAACCTGAGGATTCCTCTCCAGTGTTGCCATGGATCTTGGGGTGCTTCTGAGTCTCCCCAGGGGAGTCAGGCCTCGTCTCGAGTGGGGGCATGCACGTGCGCTTTCCTCCCGAGCTGCAGCAGTAGTGTCACACTTCCTGTCACGTGGATCAAGGGATCTGTGGCTTTCCCTCGAGGCTGTCCCTCGAGGCTTTCCCACGAGGCTTTCCCACAGGGCTGTGCCACGTGCCACCTTGGTGTGAGTCGATCCTCGGCGTGAAAGACGAGCCGGTGAAGGGAAAAGAGGTTCCTCTGGAATGGACTGAGACATCTGGGGGACTCTTGGAATGGTGGCACGACCCTGGAGTTCCTCTCGCCGTTCCTGTTGAGAGGGCCTCCTCTTGAGATGCGACGGGAACGCCGGGAACTCTTTCCCGACGAAGCAGGGAAAGGATCCCTCATCTCGAGCTATGAGGCGGAAACGGGGCTCCTCTGGATGTGGGCGGGACCCTCGTGATTCCTCTCGAGTGGAGACGGGTATGTCGGGGAACTTCTTGATTTGCACCAAGGGTGTGAAGGAGCCTTTCGAAGTTCCAGAGGTGAGGTGTGATCAGCCTCGAGACGCCTCAGCGGAAATGGGCCTCATCTCGCCTGGAGGGGAGAACCTCCTGGATTTTCTCGAGTTGCGGCAGGTCTTCTCGAGTTACGACGGGGACCTCAGGGACCCGCTCTGGTGGCCTCAGGAAAGGCCAGTCCCCATGCGAGTTGCTAGGGGACCTCTCGGGATTCCTCTCCCGTCCATGCCGGGGCCTCAGTCCCTGTGTGGATTCGGGGTCGGAACCTGAGGATTCCTCTCCTGTGTTGCCATGGATCTTGGGGTGCTTCTGAGTCTCCCCAGGGGAGTCAGGCCTCGTCTCGAGTGGGGGCATGCACGTGCACATTCCTCCCGAGCTGCAGCAGTATTGTCACGCTTCCTGTCACGTGGATCAAGGGATTTGTGGCTTTCCCTCGAGGCTGTCCCTCGAGGCTTTCCCACGAGGGTTTCCCACAGGGCTGTGCCACGTGCCACCTTGGTGTGAGTCGATCCTCGGCGTGAAAGACGTGCCGGTGAAGGGAAAAGAGGTTCCTCTGGAATGGACTGAGACATCTGGGGGACTCTTGGAATGGTGGCACGACCCTGGAGTTCCTCTCGCCGTTCCTGTTGAGAGGGCCTCCTCTTGAGATGCGACGGGAACGCCGGGAACTCTTTCCCGACGAAGCAGGGAAAGGATCCCTCATCTCGAGCTACGAGGCGGAAACGGGGATCCCCTGGATGTGGGCGGGACCCTCGTGATTCCTCTCGAGTGGAGACGGCTAGGTCGGGGAACTTCTTGATTTGGACCAAGGGTGTGAAGGAGCCTTTCGAAGTTCCAGAGGTGAGGTGTGATCAGCCTCGAGACGCCTCAGCGGAAATGGGCCTCATCTCGCCTGGAGGGGAGAACCTCCTGGATTTTCTCGAGTTGCGGCAGGTCTTCTCGAGTTACGACGGGGACCTCAGTTACCAGCTCTGGTGGCCTCAGGAAAGGCCAGTCCCCATGCGAGTTGCTACGGGACCTCTCGGGATTCCTCTCCCGTCCATGCCGGGGCCTCAGTCCTTGTGTGGAGTCGGAGCCGGAACCTGAGGATTCCTCTCCAGTGTTGCCATGGATCTTGGGGTGCTTCTGAGTCTCCCCAGGGGAGTCAGGCCTCGTCTCGAGAGGGGGCATGCACGTGCGCTTTCCTCCCGAGGTGCAGCAGTAGTGTCACGCTTCCTGTCACTTGGATCAAGGGATCTGTGGCTTTCCCTCGAGGCTGTCCCTCGAGGCTTTCCCACGAGGCTTTCCCACAGGGCTGTGCCACGTGCCACCTTGGTGTGAGTCGATCCTCGGCGTGAAAGACGAGCCGGTGAAGGGAAAAGAGGTTCCTCTGGAATGGACTGAGACATCTGGGGGACTCTTGGAATGGTGGCACGACCCTGGAGTTCCTCTCGCCGTTCCTGTTGAGAGGGCCTCCTCTTGAGATGCGACGGGAACGCCGGGAACTCTTTCCTGACGAAGCAGGGAAAGGATCCCTCATCTCGAGCTACGAGGGGGAAACGGGGCTCCTCTGGATGTGGGCGGGACCCTCGTGATTCCTCTCGAGTGGAGACGGCTAGGTCGGGGAACTTCTTGATTTGGACCAAGGGTGTGAAGGAGCCTTTCGAAGTTCCAGAGGTGAGGTGTGATCAGCCTCGAGACGCCTCAGCGGAAATGGGCCTCATCTCGCCTGGAGGGGAGAACCTCCTGGATTTTCTCGAGTTGCGGCAGGTCTTCTCGAGTTACGACGGGGACCTCAGTTACCCGCTCTGGTGGCCTCAGGAAAGGCCATTCCCCATGCGAGTTGCTATGGGACCTCTCGGGATTCCTCTCCCGTCCATGCCGGGGCCTCAGTCCTTGTGTGGATTCGGGGCCGGAACCTGAGGATTCCTCTCCAGTGTTGCCATGGATCTTGGGGTGCTTCTGAGTCTCCCCAGGGGAGTCAGGCCTCGTCTCGAGAGGGGGCATGCACGTGCGCTTTCCTCCCGAGCTGCAGCAGTAGTGTCACGCTTCCTGTCACGTGGATCAAGGGATCTGTGGCTTTCCCTCGAGGCTGTCCCTCGAGGCTTTCTCACGAGGCTTTCCCACAGGGCTGTGCCCCGTGCCACCTTGGTGTGAGTCGATCCTCGGCGTGAAAGACGAGCCAGTGAAGGGAAAAGAGGTTCCTCTGGAATGGACTGAGACATCTGGGGGACTCTTGGAATGGTGGCACGACCCTGGAGTTCCTCTCGCCGTTCCTGTTGAGAGGGCCTCCTCTTGAGATGCGACGGGAACGCCGGGAACTCTTTCCCGACGAAGCAGGGAAAGGATCCCTCATCTCGAGCTACGAGGCGGAAACGGGGCTCCTCTGGATGTGGGCGGGACTCTCGTGATTCCTCTCGAGTGGAGACGGCTAGGTCGGGGAACTTCTTGATTTGCACCAAGGGTGTGAAGGACCCTTTCGAAGTTCCAGAGGTGAGGTGTGATCAGCCTCGAGACGCCTCAGCGGAAATGGGCCTCATCTCGCCTGGAGGGGAGAACCTCCTGGATTTTCTCGAGTTGCGGGAGGTCTTCTCGAGTTACGACGGGGACCTCAGGGACCCGCTCTGGTGGCCTCAGGAAAGGCCAGTCCCCATGCGAGTTGCTAGGGGACCTCTCGGGATTCCTCTCCCGTCCATGCCGGGGCCTCAGTCCTTGTGTGGAGTCAGGGCCTGAACCTGAGGATTCCTCTCCAGTGTTGCCATGGATCTTGGGGTGCTACTGAGTCTCCCCAGGGGAGTCAGGCCTCGTCTCGAGTGGGGGCATGCACGTGCGCTTTCCTCCCGAGCTGCAGAAGTACTGTCACGCTTCCTGTCACGTGGATCAAGGGATCTGTGGCTTTCCCTCGAGGCTGTCCTTCGAGGCTTTCCCACGAGGCTTTCCCACAGGGCTGTGCCACGTGCCACCTTGGTGTGAGTCGATCCTCGGCGTGAAAGACGAGCCGGGGAAGGAAAAAGAGGTTCCTCTGGAATGGACTGAGACATCTGGGGGACTCTTGGAATGGTGGCACGACCCTGGAGTTCCTCTCGCCCTTCCTGTTGAGAGGGCCTCCTCTTGAGATGCGACGGGAACGCCGGGAACTCTTTCCCGACGAAGCAGGGAAAGGATCCCTCATCTCGAGCTACGAGGCAGAAACGGGGCTCCTCTGGATGTGGGCGGGACCCTCGTGATTCCTCTCGAGTGCAGACGGGTATGTCGGGGAACTTCTTGATTTGCACCAAGGGTGTGAAGGAGCCTTTCGAAGTTCCAGAGGTGAGGTGTGATCAGCCTCGAGACGCCTCAGCGGAAATGGGCCTCATCTCGCCTGGAGGGGAGAACCTCCTGGATTTTCTCGAGTTGCGGCAGGTCTTCTCGAGTTACGACGGGGACCTCAGGGACCCGCTCTGGTGGCCTCAGGAAAGGCCAGTCCCCATGCGAGTTGCTAGGGGACCTCTCGGGATTCCTCTCCCGTCCATGCCGGGGCCTCAGTCCCTGTGTGGATTCGGGGTCGGAACCTGAGGATTCCTCTCCTGTGTTGCCATGGATCTTGGGGTGCTTCTGAGTCTCCCCAGGGGAGTCAGGCCTCGTCTCGAGTGGGGGCATGCACGTGCACATTCCTCCCGAGCTGCAGCAGTATTGTCACGCTTCCTGTCACGTGGATCAAGGGATTTGTGGCTTTCCCTCGAGGCTGTCCCTCGAGGCTTTCCCACGAGGGTTTCCCACAGGGCTGTGCCACGTGCCACCTTGGTGTGAGTCGATCCTCGGCGTGAAAGACGTGCCGGTGAAGGGAAAAGAGGTTCCTCTGGAATGGACTGAGACATCTGGGGGACTCTTGGAATGGTGGCACGACCCTGGAGTTCCTCTCGCCGTCCCTGTTGAGAGGGTCTCCTCTTGAGATGCGACGGGAACGCCGGGAACTCTTTCCCGACGAAGCAGGGAAAGGATCCCTCATCTCGAGCTACGAGGCGGAAACGGGGATCCCCTGGATGTGGGCGGGACCCTCGTGATTCCTCTCGAGTGGAGACGGCTAGGTCGGGGAACTTCTTGATTTGGACCAAGGGTGTGAAGGAGCCTTTCGAAGTTCCAGAGGTGAGGTGTGATCAGCCTCGAGACGCCTCAGCGGAAATGGGCCTCATCTCGCCTGGAGGGGAGAACCTCCTGGATTTTCTCGAGTTGCGGCAGGTCTTCTCGAGTTACGACGGGGACCTCAGTTACCAGCTCTGGTGGCCTCAGGAAAGGCCAGTCCCCATGCGAGTTGCTACGGGACCTCTCGGGATTCCTCTCCCGTCCATGCCGGGGCCTCAGTCCTTGTGTGGAGTCGGAGCCGGAACCTGAGGATTCCTCTCCAGTGTTGCCATGGATCTTGGGGTGCTTCTGAGTCTCCCCAGGGGAGTCAGGCCTCGTCTCGAGAGGGGGCATGCACGTGCGCTTTCCTCCCGAGGTGCAGCAGTAGTGTCACGCTTCCTGTCACTTGGATCAAGGGATCTGTGGCTTTCCCTCGAGGCTGTCCCTCGAGGCTTTCCCACGAGGCTTTCCCACAGGGCTGTGCCACGTGCCACCTTGGTGTGAGTCGATCCTCGGCATGAAAGACGAGCCGGTGAAGGGAAAAGAGGTTCCTCTGGAATGGACTGAGACATCTGGGGGACTCTTTGAATGGTGGCACGACCCTGGAGTTCCTCTCGCCGTTCCTGTTGAGAGGGCCTCCTCTTGAGATGCGACGGGAACGCCGGGAACTCTTTCCTGACGAAGCAGGGAAAGGATCCCTCATCTCGAGCTACGAGGGGGAAACGGGGCTCCTCTGGATGTGGGCCGGACCCACGTGATTCCTCTCGAGTGGAGACGGCTAGGTCGGGGAACTTCTTGATTTGCACCAAGGGTGTGAAGGAGCCTTTCGAAGTTCCAGAGGTGAGGTGTGATCAGCCTCGAGACGCCTCAGCGGAAATGGGCCTCATCTCGCCTGGAGGGGAGAACCTCCTGGATTTTCTCGAGTTGCGGCAGGTCTTCTCGAGTTACGACGGGGACCACAGGGACCCGCTCTGGTGGCCTCAGGAAAGGCCAGTCCCCATGCGAGTTGCTACGGGACCTCTCGGGATTCCTCTCCCGTCCATGCCGGGGCCTCTGTCCTTGTGTGGAGTCGGGGCCGGAACCTGAGGATTCCTCTCCAGTGTTGCCATGGATCTTGGGGTGCTACTGAGTCTCCCCAGGGGAGTCAGGCTTCGTCTCGAGTGGGGGCATGCACGTGCGCTTTCCTCCCGAGCTGCAGAAGTACTGTCACGCTTCCTGTCACGTGGATCAAGGGATCTGTGGCTTTCCCTCGAGGCTGTCCTTCGAGGCTTTCCCACGAGGCTTTCCCACAGGGCTGTGCCACGTGCCACCTTGGTGTGAGTCGATCCTCGGCGTGAAAGACGAGCCGGTGAAGGGAAAAGAGGTTCCTCTCGAATGGACTGAGACATCTGGGGGACTCTTGGAATGGTGGCACGACCCTGGAGTTCCTCTCGCCGTTCCTGTTCAGAGGGCCTCCTCTTGAGATGCGACGGGAAGGCCGGGAACTCTTTCCCGACGAAGCAGGGAAAGGATCCCTCATCTCGAGCTACGAGGCGGAAACGGGGCTCCTCTGGATGTGGGCGGGACCCTCGTGATTCCTCTCGAGTGGAGACGGCTAGGTCGGGGAACTTCTTGATTTGCACCAAGGGTGTGAAGGACCCTTTCGAAGTTCCAGAGGTGAGGTGTGATCAGCCTCGAGACGCCTCAGCGGAAATGGGCCTCATCTCGCCTGGAGGGGAGAACCTCCTGGATTTTCTCGAGTTGCGGCAGGTCTTCTCGAGTTACGACGGGGACCTCAGGGACCCGCTCTGGTGGCCTCAGGAAAGGCCAGTCCCCATGCGAGTTGCTAGGGGACCTCTCAGGATTCCTCTCCCGTCCATGCCGGGGCCTCAGTCCTTGTGTGGAGTCAGGGCCTGAACCTGAGGATTCCTCTCCAGTGTTGCCATGGATCTTGGGGTGCTTCTGAGTCTCCCCAGGGGAGTCAGGCCTCGTCTCGAGTGGGGGCATGCACGTGCGCTTTCCTCCGGAGCAGCAGCTGTAGTGTCACGCTTCCTGTCACGTGGATCAAGGGATCTGTGGCTTTCCCTCGAGGCTGTCCTTCGAGGCTTTCCCACGAGGCTTTCCCACAGGGCTGTGCCACGTGCCACCTTGGTGTGAGTCGATCCTCGGCGTGAAAGACGAGCCGGTGAAGGGAAAAGAGGTTCCTCTGGAATGGACTGAGACATCTGGGGGACTCTTGGAATGGTGGCACGACCCTGGAGTTCCTCTCGCCGTTCCTGTTGAGAGGGCCTCCTCTTGAGATGCGACGGGAACGCCGGGAACTCTTTCCCGACGAAGCAGGGAAAGGATCCCTCATCTCGAGCTACGAGGGGGAAACGGGGCTCCTCTGGATGTGGGCCGGACCCACGTGATTCCTCTCGAGTGGAGACGGCTAGGTCGGGGAACTTCTTGATTTGCACCAAGGGTGTGAAGGAGCCTTTCGAAGTTCCAGAGGTGAGGTGTGATCAGCCTCGAGACGCCTCAGCGGAAATGGGCCTCATCTCGCCTGGAGGGGAGAACCTCCTGGATTTTCTCGAGTTGCGGCAGGTCTTCTCGAGTTACGACGGGGACCACAGGGACCCGCTCTGGTGGCCTCAGGAAAGGCCAGTCCCCATGCGAGTTGCTAGGGGACCACTCGGGATTCCTCTCCCGTCCATGCCGGGGCCTCAGTCCTTGTGTGGAGTCGGGCCCGGAACCTGAGGATTCCTCTCCAGTGTTGCCATGGATCTTGGGGTGCTTCTGAGTCTCCCCAGGGGAGTCAGGCCTCGTCTCGAGTGGGGGCATGCACGTGCGCTTTCCTCCCGAGCTGCAGCAGTAGTGTCACGCTTCCTTTCACGTGGATCAAGGGATCTGTGGCTTTCCCTCGAGGCTGTCCTTCGAGGCTTTCCCACGAGACTTTCCCACAGGGCTGTGCCACGTGCCACCTTGGTGTGAGTCGATCCTCGGCGTGAAAGACGAGCCGGGGAAGGAAAAAGAGGTTCCTCTGGAATGGACTGAGACATCTGGGGGACTCTTGGAATGGTGGCACGACCCTGGAGTTCCTCTCGCCCTTCCTGTTGAGAGGGCCTCCTCTTGAGATGCGACGGGAACGCCGGGAACTCTTTCCCGACGAAGCAGGGAAAGGATCCCTCATCTCGAGCTACGAGGCAGAAACGGGGCTCCTCTGGATGTGGGCGGGACCCTCGTGATTCCTCTCGAGTGCAGACGGGTATGTCGGGGAACTTCTTGATTTGCACCAAGGGTGTGAAGGACCCTTTCGAAGTGCCAGAGGTGAGGTATGTTCAGCCTCGAGACGCCTCAGCGGAAATGGGCCTCATCTCTCCTGGAGGGGAGAACCTCCTGGATTTTCGCCAGTTGCGGCAGGTCTTCTCGAGTTACGACGGGGACCTCAGGGACCCGCTCTGGTGGCCTCAGGAAAGGCCAGTCCCCATGCGAGTTGCTAGGGGACCTCTCGGGATTCCTCTCCCGTCCATGCCGGGGCCTCAGTCCTTGTGTGGAGTCGGGGCCGGAACCTGAGGATTCCTCTCCAGTGTTGCCATGGATCTTGGGGTGCTTCTGAGTCTCCCCAGGGGAGTCAGGCCTCGTCTCGAGTGGGGGCATGCACGTGCGCTTTCCTCCCGAGCTGCAGCAGTAGTGTCACACTTCCTGTCACGTGGATCAAGGGATCTGTGGCTTTCCCTCGAGGCTGTCCCTCGAGGCTTTCCCACGAGGCTTTCCCACAGGGCTGTGCCACGTGCCACCTTGGTGTGAGTCGATCCTCGGCGTGAAAGACGAGCCGGTGAAGGGAAAAGAGGTTCCTCTGGAATGGACTGAGACATCTGGGGGACTCTTGGAATGGTGGCACGACCCTGGAGTTCCTCTCGCCGTTCCTGTTGAGAGGGCCTCCTCTTGAGATGCGACGGGAACGCCGGGAACTCTTTCCCGACGAAGCAGGGAAAGGATCCCTCATCTCGAGCTATGAGGCGGAAACGGGGCTCCTCTGGATGTGGGCGGGACCCTCGTGATTCCTCTCGAGTGGAGACGGGTATGTCGGGGAACTTCTTGATTTGCACCAAGGGTGTGAAGGAGCCTTTCGAAGTTCCAGAGGTGAGGTGTGATCAGCCTCGAGACGCCTCAGCGGAAATGGGCCTCATCTCGCCTGGAGGGGAGAACCTCCTGGATTTTCTCGAGTTGCGGCAGGTCTTCTCGAGTTACGACGGGGACCTCAGGGACCCGCTCTGGTGGCCTCAGGAAAGGCCAGTCCCCATGCGAGTTGCTAGGGGACCTCTCGGGATTCCTCTCCCGTCCATGCCGGGGCCTCAGTCCCTGTGTGGATTCGGGGTCGGAACCTGAGGATTCCTCTCCTGTGTTGCCATGGATCTTGGGGTGCTTCTGAGTCTCCCCAGGGGAGTCAGGCCTCGTCTCGAGTGGGGGCATGCACGTGCGCATTCCTCCCGAGCTGCAGCAGTATTGTCACGCTTCCTGTCACGTGGATCAAGGGATTTGTGGCTTTCCCTCGAGGCTGTCCCTCGAGGCTTTCCCACGAGGGTTTCCCACAGGGCTGTGCCACGTGCCACCTTGGTGTGAGTCGATCCTCGGCGTGAAAGACGTGCCGGTGAAGGGAAAAGAGGTTCCTCTCGAATGGACTGAGACATCTGGGGGACTCTTGGAATGGTGGCACGACCCTGGAGTTCCTCTCGCCGTTCCTGTTGAGAGGGCCTCCTCTTGAGATGCGACGGGAACGCCGGGAACTCTTTCCCGACGAAGCAGGGAAAGGATCCCTCATCTCGAGCTACGAGGCGGAAACGGGGATCCCCTGGATGTGGGCGGGACCCTCGTGATTCCTCTCGAGTGGAGACGGCTAGGTCGGGGAACTTCTTGATTTGCACCAAGGGTGTGAAGGAGCCTTTCGAAGTTCCAGAGGTGAGGTGTGATCAGCCTCGAGACGCCTCAGCGGAAATGGGCCTCATCTCGCCTGGAGGGGAGAACCTCCTGGATTTTCTCGAGTTGCGGCAGGTCTTCTCGAGTTACGACGGGGACCTCAGTTACCCGCTCTGGTGGCCTCAGGAAAGGCCAGTCCCCATGCGAGTTGCTACGGGACCTCTCGGGATTCCTCTCCCGTCCATGCCGGGGCCTCAGTCCTTGTGTGGAGTCGGAGCCGGAACCTGAGGATTCCTCTCCAGTGTTGCCATGGATCTTGGGGTGCTTCTGAGTCTCCCCAGGGGAGTCAGACCTCGTCTCGAGAGGGGGCATGCACGTGCGCTTTCCTCCCGAGGTGCAGCAGTAGTGTCACGCTTCCTGTCACTTGGATCAAGGGATCTGTGGCTTTCCCTCGAGGCTGTCCCTCGAGGCTTTCCCACGAGGCTTTCCCACAGGGCTGTGCCACGTGCCACCTTGGTGTGAGTCGATCCTCGGCGTGAAAGACGAGCCGGTGAAGGGAAAAGAGGTTCCTCTGGAATGGACTGAGACATCTGGGGGACTCTTGGAATGGTGGCACGACCCTGGAGTTCCTCTCGCCGTTCCTGTTGAGAGGGCCTCCTCTTGAGATGCGACGGGAACGCCGGGAACTCTTTCCCGACGAAGCAGGGAAAGGATCCCTCATCTCGAGCTACGAGGGGGAAACGGGGCTCCTCTGGATGTGGGCCGGACCCACGTGATTCCTCTCGAGTGGAGACGGCTAGGTCGGGGAACTTCTTGATTTGCACCAAGGGTGTGAAGGAGCCTTTCGAAGTTCCAGAGGTGAGGTGTGATCAGCCTCGAGACGCCTCAGCGGAAATGGGCCTCATCTCGCCTGGAGGGGAGAACCTCCTGGATTTTCTCGAGTTGCGGCAGGTCTTCTCGAGTTACGACGGGGACCACAGGGACCCGCTCTGGTGGCCTCAGGAAAGGCCAGTCCCCATGCGAGTTGCTAGGGGACCACTCGGGATTCCTCTCCCGTCCATGCCGGGGCCTCAGTCCTTGTGTGGAGTCGGGGCCGGAACCTGAGGATTCCTCTCCAGTGTTGCCATGGATCTTGGGGTGCTTCTGAGTCTCCCCAGGGGAGTCAGGCCTCGTCTCGAGTGGGGGCATGCACGTGCGCTTTCCTCCCGAGCTGCAGCAGTAGTGTCACACTTCCTGTCACGTGGATCAAGGGATCTGTGGCTTTCCCTCGAGGCTGTCCCTCGAGGCTTTCCCACGAGGCTTTCCCACAGGGCTGTGCCACGTGCCACCTTGGTGTGAGTCGATCCTCGGCGTGAAAGACGAGCCGGTGAAGGGAAAAGAGGTTCCTCTGGAATGGACTGAGACATCTGGGGGACTCTTGGAATGGTGGCACGACCCTGGAGTTCCTCTCGCCGTTCCTGTTGAGAGGGCCTCCTCTTGAGATGCGACGGGAACGCCGGGAACTCTTTCCCGACGAAGCAGGGAAAGGATCCCTCATCTCGAGCTATGAGGCGGAAACGGGGCTCCTCTGGATGTGGGCGGGACCCTCGTGATTCCTCTCGAGTGGAGACGGGTATGTCGGGGATCTTCTTGATTTGCACCAAGGGTGTGAAGGAGCCTTTCGAAGTTCCAGAGGTGAGGTGTGATCAGCCTCGAGACGCCTCAGCGGAAATGGGCCTCATCTCGCCTGGAGGGGAGAACCTCCTGGATTTTCTCGAGTTGCGGCAGGTCTTCTCGAGTTACGACGGGGACCTCAGGGACCCGCTCTGGTGGCCTCAGGAAAGGCCAGTCCCCATGCGAGTTGCTAGGGGACCTCTCGGGATTCCTCTCCCGTCCATGCCGGGGCCTCAGTCCCTGTGTGGATTCGGGGTCGGAACCTGAGGATTCCTCTCCTGTGTTGCCATGGATCTAGGGGTGCTTCTGAGTCTCCCCAGGGGAGTCAGGCCTCGTCTCGAGTGGGGGCATGCACGTGCGCATTCCTCCCGAGCTGCAGCAGTATTGTCACGCTTCCTGTCACGTGGATCAAGGGATTTGTGGCTTTCCCTCGAGGCTGTCCCTCGAGGCTTTCCCACGAGGGTTTCCCACAGGGCTGTGCCACGTGCCACCTTGGTGTGAGTCGATCCTCGGCGTGAAAGACGTGCCGGTGAAGGGAAAAGAGGTTCCTCTGGAATGGACTGAGACATCTGGGGGACTCTTGGAATGGTGGCACGACCCTGGAGTTCCTCTCGCCGTTCCTGTTGAGAGGGCCTCCTCTTGAGATGCGACGGGAACGCCGGGAACTCTTTCCCGACGAAGCAGGGAAAGGATCCCTCATCTCGAGCTACGAGGCGGAAACGGGGATCCCCTGGATGTGGGCGGGACCCTCGTGATTCCTCTCGAGTGGAGACGGCTAGGTCGGGGAACTTCTTGATTTGCACCAAGGGTGTGAAGGAGCCTTTCGAAGTTCCAAAGGTGAGGTGTGATCAGCCTCGAGACGCCTCAGCGGAAATGGGCCTCATCTCGCCTGGAGGGGAGAACCTCCTGGATTTTCTCGAGTTGCGGCAGGTCTTCTCGAGTTACGACGGGGACCTCAGTTACCAGCTCTGGTGGCCTCAGGAAAGGCCAGTCCCCATGCGAGTTGCTACGGGACCTCTCGGGATTCCTCTCCCGTCCATGCCGGGGCCTCAGTCCTTGTGTGGAGTCGGAGCCGGAACCTGAGGATTCCTCTCCAGTGTTGCCATGGATCTTGGGGTGCTTCTGAGTCTCCCCAGGGGAGTCAGGCCTCGTCTCGAGAGGGGGCATGCACGTGCGCTTTCCTCCCGAGGTGCAGCAGTAGTGTCACGCTTCCTGTCACTTGGATCAAGGGATCTGTGGCTTTCCCTCGAGGCTGTCCCTCGAGGCTTTCCCACGAGGCTTTCCCACAGGGCTGTGCCACGTGCCACCTTGGTGTAAGTCGATCCTCGGCGTGAAAGACGAGCCAGTGAAGGGAAAAGAGGTTCCTCTGGAATGCACTGAGACATCTGGGGGACTCTTGGAATGGTGGCACGACCCTGGAGTTCCTCTCGCCGGTCCTGTTGAGAGGGCCTCCTCTTGAGATGCGACGGGAACGCCGGGAACTCTTTCCCGACGAAGCAGGGAAAGGATCCCTCATCTCGAGCTACGAGGCGGAAACGGGGCTCCTCTGGATGTGGGCGGGACCCTCGTGATTCCTCTCGAGTGGAGAAGGGTATGTCGGGGAACTTCTTGATTTGCACCAAGGGTGTGAAGGAGCCTTTCGAAGTTCCAGAGGTGAGGTGTGATCAGCCTCGAGACGCCTCAGCGGAAATGGGCCTCATCTCGCCTGGAGGGGAGAACCTCCTGGATTTTCTCGAGTTGCGGCAGGTCTTCTCGAGTTACGACGGGGACCTCAGGGACCCGCTCTGGTGGCCTCAGGAAAGGCCAGTCCCCATGCGAGTTGCTAGGGGACCTCTCGGGATTCCTCTCCTGTCCATGCCGGGGCCTCAGTCCTTGTGTGGAGTCGGGGCCGGAACCTGAGGATTCCTCTCCAGTGTTGCCATGGATCTTGGGGTGCTTCTGAGTCTCCCCAGGGGAGTCAGGCCTCGTCTCGAGTGGGGGCATGCACGTGCGCTTTCCTCCCGAGCTGCAGCAGTAGTGTCACACTTCCTGTCACGTGGATCAAGGGATCTGTGGCTTTCCCTCGAGGCTGTCCCTCGAGGCTTTCCCACGAGGCTTTCCCACAGGGCTGTGCCACGTGCCACCTTGGTGTGAGTCGATCCTCGGCGTGAAAGACGAGCCGGTGAAGGGAAAAGAGGTTCCTCTGGAATGGACTGAGACATCTGGGGGACTCTTGGAATGGTGGCACGACCCTGGAGTTCCTCTCGCCGTTCCTGTTGAGAGGGCCTCCTCTTGAGATGCGACGGGAACGCCGGGAACTCTTTCCCGACGAAGCAGGGAAAGGATCCCTCATCTCGAGCTATGAGGCGGAAACGGGGCTCCTCTGGATGTGGGCGGGACCCTCGTGATTCCTCTCGAGTGGAGACGGGTATGTCGGGGAACTTCTTGATTTGCACCAAGGGTGTGAAGGAGCCTTTCGAAGTTCCAGAGGTGAGGTGTGATCAGCCTCGAGCCGCCTCAGCGGAAATGGGCCTCATCTCGCCTGGAGGGGAGAACCTCCTGGATTTTCTCGAGTTGCGGCAGGTCTTCTCGAGTTACGACGGGGACCTCAGGGACCCGCTCTGGTGGCCTCAGGAAAGGCCAGTCCCCATGCGAGTTGCTAGGGGACCTCTCGGGATTCCTCTCCCGTCCATGCCAGGGCCTCAGTCCCTGTGTGGATTCGGGGTCGGAACCTGAGGATTCCTCTCCTGTGTTGCCATGGATCTTGGGGTGCTTCTGAGTCTCCCCAGGGGAGTCAGGCCTCGTCTCGAGTGGGGGCATTCACGTGCGCATTCCTCCCGAGCTGCAGCAGTATTGTCACGCTTCCTGTCACGTGGATCAAGGGATTTGTGGCTTTCCCTCGAGGCTGTCCCTCGAGGCTTTCCCACGAGGGTTTCCCACAGGGCTGTGCCACGTGCCACCTTGGTGTGAGTCGATCCTCGGCGTGAAAGACGTGCCGGTGAAGGGAAAAGAGGTTCCTCTCGAATGGACTGAGACATCTGGGGGACTCTTGGAATGGTGGCACGACCCTGGAGTTCCTCTCGCCGTTCCTGTTGAGAGGGCCTCCTCTTGAGATGCGACGGGAACGCCGGGAACTCTTTCCCGACGAAGCAGGGAAAGGATCCCTCATCTCGAGCTACGAGGCGGAAACGGGGATCCCCTGGATGTGGGCGTGACCCTCGTGATTCCTCTCGAGTGGAGACGGCTAGGTCGGGGAACTTCTTGATTTGGACCAAGGGTGTGAAGGAGCCTTTCGAAGTTCCAGAGGTGAGGTGTGATCAGCCTCGAGACGCCTCAGCGGAAATGGGCCTCATCTCGCCTGGAGGGGAGAACCTCCTGGATTTTCTCGAGTTGCGGCAGCTCTTCTCGAGTTACGACGGGGACCTCAGGGACCCGCTCTGGTGGCCTCAGGAAAGGCCAGTCCCCATGCGAGTTGCTAGGGGACCACTCGGGATTCCTCTCCTGTCCATGCCGGGGCCTCAGTCCTTGTGTGGAGTCGGGGCCGGAACCTGAGGATTCCTCTCCAGTGTTGCCATGGATCTTGGGGTGCTTCTGAGTCTCCCCAGGGGAGTCAGGCCTCGTCTCGAGTGGGGGCATGCACGTGCACTTTTCTCCCGAGCTGCAGCAGTAGTGTCACGCTTCCTGTCACGTGGATCAAGGGATCTGTGGCTTTCCCTCGAGGCTGTCCCTCGAGGCTTTCCCACGAGGCTTTCCCACAGGGCTGTGCCACGTGCCACCTTGGTGTGAGTCGATCCTCGGCATGAAAGACGAGCCGCTGAAGGGAAATGAGGTTCCTCTGGAAAGGACTGAGACATCTGGGGGACTCTTGGAATGGTGGCACGACCCTGGAGTTCCTCTCGCCGTTCCTGTAGAGAGGGCCTCTTCTTGAGATGCGACGGGAAGGCCGGGAACTCTTTCCCGACGAAGCAGGGAAAGGATCCCTCATCTCGAGCTACGAGGCGGAAACGGGGCTCCTCTGGATGTGGGCGGGACCCTCGTGATTCCTCTCGAGTGGAGACGGGTATGTCGGGGAACTTCTTGATTTGCACCAAGGGTGTGAAGGACCCTATCGAAGTTCCAGAGGGGAGGTGTGATCAGCCTCGAGACGCCTCAGCGGAAATGGGCCTCATCTCGCCTGGAGGGGAGAACCTCCTGGATTTTCTCGAGTTGCTGCAGGTCTTCTTGAGTTACGACGGGGACCTCAGGGACCCGCTCGGTTGGCCTCAGGAAAGGCCAGTCCCCATGCGAGTTGCTAGGGGACTTCTCGGGATTTCTCTCCCGTCCATGCCGGGGCCTCAGTCCTTGTGTGGAGTCGGAGCCGGAACCTGAGGATTCCTCTCCAGTGTTGCCATGGATCTTGGGGTGCTTCTGAGTCTCCCCAGGGGAGTCAGGCCTCGTCTCGAGTGGGGGCATGCACGTGCGCTTTCCTCCCGAGCTGCAGCAGTAGTGTCACACTTCCTGTCACGTGGATCAAGGGATCTGTGGCTTTCCCTCGAGGCTGTCCCTCGAGGCTTTCCCACGAGGCTTTCCCACAGGGCTGTGCCACGTGCCACCTTGGAGTGAGTCGATCCTCGGAGTGAAAGACGAGCCGGTGAAGGGAAAAGAGGTTCCTCTGGAATGGACTGAGACATCTGGGGGACTCTTGGAATGGTGGCACGACCCTGGAGTTCCTCTCGCCGTTCCTGTTGAGAGGGCCTCCTCTTGAGATGCGACGGGAACGCCGGGAACTCTTTCCCGACGAAGCAGGGAAAGGATCCCTCATCTCGAGCTACGAGGCGGAAACGGGGCTCCTCTGGATGTGGGCGGGACCCTCGTGATTCCTCTCGAGTGGAGACGGCTAGGTCGGGGAACTTCTTGATTTGCACCAAGGGTGTGAAGGAGCCTTTCGAAGTTCCAGAGGTGAGGTGTGATCAGCCTCGAGACGCCTCAGCGGAAATGGGCCTCATCTCGCCTGGAGGGGAGAACCTCCTGGATTTTCTCGAGTTGCGGCAGGTCTTCTCGAGTTACGACGGGGATCTCAGGGACCCGCTCTGGTGGCCTCAGGAAAGGCCAGTCCCCATGCGAGTTGCTAGGGGACCTCTCGGGATTCCTCTCCCGTCCATGCCGGGGCCTCAGTCCTTGTGTGGAGTCGGGGCCGGAACCTGAGGATTCCTCTCCAGTGTTGCCATGGATCTTGGGGTGCTTCTGAATCTCCCCAGGGGAGTCAGGCCTCGTCTCGAGTGGGGGCATGCACGTGCGCTTTCCTCCCGAGCTGCAGCAGTAGTGTCACTCTTCCTGTCACGTGGATCAAGAGATCTGTGGCTTTCCCTCGAGGCTGTCCCTCGAGGCTTTCCCACGAGACTTTCCCACAGGGCTCTGCCACGTGCCACCTTGGTGGGAGTCGATCCTCGGCGTGAAAGACGAGCCGGTGAAGGGAAAAGAGGTTCCTCTGGAATGGACTGAGACATCTGGGGGACTCTTGGAATGGTGGCACGACCCTGGAGTTCCTCTCGCCGTTCCTGTTGAGAGGGACTCCTCTTGAGATGCGACGGGAAGGCCGGGAACTCTTTCCCGACGAAGCAGGGAAAGGATCCCTCATCTCGAGCTACGAGGCGGAAACGGGGCTCCTCTGGATGTTGGCGGGACCCTCGTGATTCCTCTCGAGTGGAGACGGGTATGTCGGGGAACTTCTTGATTTGCACCAAGGGTGTGAAGGACCCTTTCGAAGTTCCAGAGGTGAGGTGTGATCAGCCTCGAGACGCCTCAGCGGACATGGGCCTCATCTCGCCTGGAGGGGAGAACCTCCTGGATTTTCTCGAGTTGCGGCAGGTCTTCTCGAGTTACGACGGGGACCTCAGGGACACGTTCTGGTGGCCTCAGGAAAGGCCAGTCCCCATACGAGTAGCTAGGGGACCTCTCGGGATTCCTCTCCCGTCCATGCCGGTGCCTCAGTCCTTGTGTGGAGTCGGGGCCGGAACCTGAGGATTCCTCTCCAGTGTTGCCATGGATCTTGGGGTGCTTCTGAGTCTCCCCAGGGGAGTCAGGCCTCGTCTCGAGTGGGGGCATGCACGTGCGCTTTCCTCCCGAGCTGCAGCAGTAGTGTCACGCTTCCTGTCATGTGGATCAAGGGATCTGTGGCTTTCCCTCGAGGCTGTCCCTCGAGGCTTTCCCACGAGGCTTTCCCACAGGGCTGTGCCACGTGCCACCTTGGTGTGAGTCGATCCTCGGCGTGAAAGACGAGCCGGTGAAGGGAAAAGAGGTTCCTCTGGAATGGACTGAGACATCTGGGCGACTCTTGGAATGGTGGCACGACCCTGGAGTTCCTCTCGCCGTTCCTGTAGAGAGGGCCTCCTCTTGAGATGCGACGGGAAGGCCGGGAACTCTTTCCCGACGAAGCAGGGAAAGGATCCCTCATCTCGAGCTACGAGGCGGAAACGGGGCTCCTCTGGATGTGGGCGGGACCCTCATGATTCCTCTCGAGTGGAGACGGCTATGTCGGGGAACTTCTTGATTTGCACCAAGGGTGTGAAGGACCCATTCGAAGTTCCAGAGGTGAGGTGTGATCAGCCTAGAGACGCCTCAGGGGAAATGGGTCTCATCTCGCCTGGAGGGGCGAACCTCCTGGATTTTCTCGAGTTGCGGCAGGTCTTCTCGAGTTACGACGGGGACCTCAGGGACCCGCTCTGGTGGCCTCAGGAAAGGCCAGTCCCCATGCGAGTTGCTAGGCGACCTCTCGGGATTCCTCTCCCTTCCATGCCGGGACCTCAGTCCTTGTGTGGAGTCGGGGCCGGAACATGAGGATTCCTCTCCAGTGTTGCCATGGATCTTGGGGTGCTTCTGAGTCTCCCCAGGGGATTCAGGCCTCGTCTCGAGTGGGGGCATGCACGTGCGCTTTCCTCCCGAGCTGCAGCAGTAATGTCACGCTTCCTGTCACGTGGATCAAGGGATCTGTGGCTTTCCCTCGAGGCTGCCCTCGAGGCTTTCCCACGAGGCTTTCCCACAGGGCTGTGCCACGTGCCACCTTGGTGTGAGTCGATCCTCGGCGTGAAAGACGAGCCGGTGAAGGGAAAAGAGGTTCCTCTGGAATGGACTGAGACATCTGGGGGACTCTTGGAATGGTGGCACGACCCTGGAGTTCCTCTCGCCGTTCCTGTTGAGAGGGACTCCTCTTGAGATGCGACGGGAAGGCCGGGAACTCTTTCCCGACGAAGCAGGGAAAGGATCCCTCATCTCGAGCTACGAGGCGGAAACGGGGCTCCTCTGGATGTGGGCGGGACCCTCGTGATTCCTCTCGAGTGGAGACGGCTATGTCGGGGAACTTCTTGATTTGCACCAAGGGTGTGAAGGAGCCTTTCGAAGTTCCAGAGGTGAGGTGTGATCAGCCTCGAGATGCCTCAGCGGAAATGGGCCTCATCTCGCCTGGAGGGGAGAACCTCCTGGATTTTCTCGAGTTGCGGCAGGTCTTCTCGAGTTACGACGGGGACCTCAGGTACCCGCTCTGGTGGCCTCAGGAAAGGCCAGTCCCCATGCGAGTTGCTAGGGGACCTCTCGGGATTCCTCTCCCGTCCATGCCGGGGCCTCAGTCCTTGTGTGGAGTCGGGGCCGGAACCTGAGGATTCCTCTCCAGTGTTGCCATGGACCTTGGGGTGCTTCTGAGTCTCCCCAGGGGAGTCAGGCCTCGTCTCGAGTGGGGGCATGCACGTGCGCTTTCCTCCCGAGCTGCAGCAGTAGTGTCACGCTTCCTGTCATGTGGATCAAGGGATCTGTGGCTTTCCCTCGAGGCTGTCCCTCGAGGCTTTCCCACGAGGCTTTCCCACAGGGCTGTGCCACGTGCCACCTTGGTGTGAGTCGATCCTCGGCGTGAAAGACGAGCCGGTGAAGGGAAAAGAGGTTCCTCTGGAATGGACTGAGACATCTGGGGGACTCTTGGAATGGTGGCACGACCCTGGAGTTCCTCTCGCCGTTCCTGTTGAGAGGGCCTCCTCTTGAGATGCGACGGGAACGCCGGGAACTCTTTCCCGACGAAGCAGGGAAAGGATCCCTCATCTCGAGCTATGAGGCGGAAACGGGGCTCCTCTGGATGTGGGCGGGACCCTCGTGATTCCTCTCGAGTGGAGACGGGTATGTCGGGGATCTTCTTGATTTGCACCAAGGGTGTGAAGGAGCCTTTCGAAGTTCCAGAGGTGAGGTGTGATCAGCCTCGAGACGCCTCAGCGGAAATGGGCCTCATCTCGCCTGGAGGGGAGAACCTCCTGGATTTTCTCGAGTTGCGGCAGGTCTTCTCGAGTTACGACGGGGACCTCAGGGACCCGCTCTGGTGGCCTCAGGAAAGGCCAGTCCCCATGCGAGTTGCTAGGGGACCTCTCGGGATTCCTCTCCCGTCCATGCCGGGGCCTCAGTCCCTGTGTGGATTCGGGGTCGGAACCTGAGGATTCCTCTCCTGTGTTGCCATGGATCTAGGGGTGCTTCTGAGTCTCCCCAGGGGAGTCAGGCCTCGTCTCGAGTGGGGGCATGCACGTGCGCATTCCTCCCGAGCTGCAGCAGTATTGTCACGCTTCCTGTCACGTGGATCAAGGGATTTGTGGCTTTCCCTCGAGGCTGTCCCTCGAGGCTTTCCCACGAGGGTTTCCCACAGGGCTGTGCCACGTGCCACCTTGGTGTGAGTCGATCCTCGGCGTGAAAGACGTGCCGGTGAAGGGAAAAGAGGTTCCTCTGGAATGGACTGAGACATCTGGGGGACTCTTGGAATGGTGGCACGACCCTGGAGTTCCTCTCGCCGTTCCTGTTGAGAGGGCCTCCTCTTGAGATGCGACGGGAACGCCGGGAACTCTTTCCCGACGAAGCAGGGAAAGGATCCCTCATCTCGAGCTACGAGGCGGAAACGGGGATCCCCTGGATGTGGGCGGGACCCTCGTGATTCCTCTCGAGTGGAGACGGCTAGGTCGGGGAACTTCTTGATTTGCACCAAGGGTGTGAAGGAGCCTTTCGAAGTTCCAAAGGTGAGGTGTGATCAGCCTCGAGACGCCTCAGCGGAAATGGGCCTCATCTCGCCTGGAGGGGAGAACCTCCTGGATTTTCTCGAGTTGCGGCAGGTCTTCTCGAGTTACGACGGGGACCTCAGTTACCAGCTCTGGTGGCCTCAGGAAAGGCCAGTCCCCATGCGAGTTGCTACGGGACCTCTCGGGATTCCTCTCCCGTCCATGCCGGGGCCTCAGTCCTTGTGTGGAGTCGGAGCCGGAACCTGAGGATTCCTCTCCAGTGTTGCCATGGATCTTGGGGTGCTTCTGAGTCTCCCCAGGGGAGTCAGGCCTCGTCTCGAGAGGGGGCATGCACGTGCGCTTTCCTCCCGAGGTGCAGCAGTAGTGTCACGCTTCCTGTCACTTGGATCAAGGGATCTGTGGCTTTCCCTCGAGGCTGTCCCTCGAGGCTTTCCCACGAGGCTTTCCCACAGGGCTGTGCCACGTGCCACCTTGGTGTAAGTCGATCCTCGGCGTGAAAGACGAGCCAGTGAAGGGAAAAGAGGTTCCTCTGGAATGCACTGAGACATCTGGGGGACTCTTGGAATGGTGGCACGACCCTGGAGTTCCTCTCGCCGGTCCTGTTGAGAGGGCCTCCTCTTGAGATGCGACGGGAACGCCGGGAACTCTTTCCCGACGAAGCAGGGAAAGGATCCCTCATCTCGAGCTACGAGGCGGAAACGGGGCTCCTCTGGATGTGGGCGGGACCCTCGTGATTCCTCTCGAGTGGAGAAGGGTATGTCGGGGAACTTCTTGATTTGCACCAAGGGTGTGAAGGAGCCTTTCGAAGTTCCAGAGGTGAGGTGTGATCAGCCTCGAGACGCCTCAGCGGAAATGGGCCTCATCTCGCCTGGAGGGGAGAACCTCCTGGATTTTCTCGAGTTGCGGCAGGTCTTCTCGAGTTACGACGGGGACCTCAGGGACCCGCTCTGGTGGCCTCAGGAAAGGCCAGTCCCCATGCGAGTTGCTAGGGGACCTCTCGGGATTCCTCTCCTGTCCATGCCGGGGCCTCAGTCCTTGTGTGGAGTCGGGGCCGGAACCTGAGGATTCCTCTCCAGTGTTGCCATGGATCTTGGGGTGCTTCTGAGTCTCCCCAGGGGAGTCAGGCCTCGTCTCGAGTGGGGGCATGCACGTGCGCTTTCCTCCCGAGCTGCAGCAGTAGTGTCACACTTCCTGTCACGTGGATCAAGGGATCTGTGGCTTTCCCTCGAGGCTGTCCCTCGAGGCTTTCCCACGAGGCTTTCCCACAGGGCTGTGCCACGTGCCACCTTGGTGTGAGTCGATCCTCGGCGTGAAAGACGAGCCGGTGAAGGGAAAAGAGGTTCCTCTGGAATGGACTGAGACATCTGGGGGACTCTTGGAATGGTGGCACGACCCTGGAGTTCCTCTCGCCGTTCCTGTTGAGAGGGCCTCCTCTTGAGATGCGACGGGAACGCCGGGAACTCTTTCCCGACGAAGCAGGGAAAGGATCCCTCATCTCGAGCTATGAGGCGGAAACGGGGCTCCTCTGGATGTGGGCGGGACCCTCGTGATTCCTCTCGAGTGGAGACGGGTATGTCGGGGAACTTCTTGATTTGCACCAAGGGTGTGAAGGAGCCTTTCGAAGTTCCAGAGGTGAGGTGTGATCAGCCTCGAGCCGCCTCAGCGGAAATGGGCCTCATCTCGCCTGGAGGGGAGAACCTCCTGGATTTTCTCGAGTTGCGGCAGGTCTTCTCGAGTTACGACGGGGACCTCAGGGACCCGCTCTGGTGGCCTCAGGAAAGGCCAGTCCCCATGCGAGTTGCTAGGGGACCTCTCGGGATTCCTCTCCCGTCCATGCCAGGGCCTCAGTCCCTGTGTGGATTCGGGGTCGGAACCTGAGGATTCCTCTCCTGTGTTGCCATGGATCTTGGGGTGCTTCTGAGTCTCCCCAGGGGAGTCAGGCCTCGTCTCGAGTGGGGGCATTCACGTGCGCATTCCTCCCGAGCTGCAGCAGTATTGTCACGCTTCCTGTCACGTGGATCAAGGGATTTGTGGCTTTCCCTCGAGGCTGTCCCTCGAGGCTTTCCCACGAGGGTTTCCCACAGGGCTGTGCCACGTGCCACCTTGGTGTGAGTCGATCCTCGGCGTGAAAGACGTGCCGGTGAAGGGAAAAGAGGTTCCTCTCGAATGGACTGAGACATCTGGGGGACTCTTGGAATGGTGGCACGACCCTGGAGTTCCTCTCGCCGTTCCTGTTGAGAGGGCCTCCTCTTGAGATGCGACGGGAACGCCGGGAACTCTTTCCCGACGAAGCAGGGAAAGGATCCCTCATCTCGAGCTACGAGGCGGAAACGGGGATCCCCTGGATGTGGGCGTGACCCTCGTGATTCCTCTCGAGTGGAGACGGCTAGGTCGGGGAACTTCTTGATTTGGACCAAGGGTGTGAAGGAGCCTTTCGAAGTTCCAGAGGTGAGGTGTGATCAGCCTCGAGACGCCTCAGCGGAAATGGGCCTCATCTCGCCTGGAGGGGAGAACCTCCTGGATTTTCTCGAGTTGCGGCAGCTCTTCTCGAGTTACGACGGGGACCTCAGGGACCCGCTCTGGTGGCCTCAGGAAAGGCCAGTCCCCATGCGAGTTGCTAGGGGACCACTCGGGATTCCTCTCCTGTCCATGCCGGGGCCTCAGTCCTTGTGTGGAGTCGGGGCCGGAACCTGAGGATTCCTCTCCAGTGTTGCCATGGATCTTGGGGTGCTTCTGAGTCTCCCCAGGGGAGTCAGGCCTCGTCTCGAGTGGGGGCATGCACGTGCACTTTTCTCCCGAGCTGCAGCAGTAGTGTCACGCTTCCTGTCACGTGGATCAAGGGATCTGTGGCTTTCCCTCGAGGCTGTCCCTCGAGGCTTTCCCACGAGGCTTTCCCACAGGGCTGTGCCACGTGCCACCTTGGTGTGAGTCGATCCTCGGCATGAAAGACGAGCCGCTGAAGGGAAATGAGGTTCCTCTGGAAAGGACTGAGACATCTGGGGGACTCTTGGAATGGTGGCACGACCCTGGAGTTCCTCTCGCCGTTCCTGTAGAGAGGGCCTCTTCTTGAGATGCGACGGGAAGGCCGGGAACTCTTTCCCGACGAAGCAGGGAAAGGATCCCTCATCTCGAGCTACGAGGCGGAAACGGGGCTCCTCTGGATGTGGGCGGGACCCTCGTGATTCCTCTCGAGTGGAGACGGGTATGTCGGGGAACTTCTTGATTTGCACCAAGGGTGTGAAGGACCCTATCGAAGTTCCAGAGGGGAGGTGTGATCAGCCTCGAGACGCCTCAGCGGAAATGGGCCTCATCTCGCCTGGAGGGGAGAACCTCCTGGATTTTCTCGAGTTGCTGCAGGTCTTCTTGAGTTACGACGGGGACCTCAGGGACCCGCTCGGTTGGCCTCAGGAAAGGCCAGTCCCCATGCGAGTTGCTAGGGGACTTCTCGGGATTTCTCTCCCGTCCATGCCGGGGCCTCAGTCCTTGTGTGGAGTCGGAGCCGGAACCTGAGGATTCCTCTCCAGTGTTGCCATGGATCTTGGGGTGCTTCTGAGTCTCCCCAGGGGAGTCAGGCCTCGTCTCGAGTGGGGGCATGCACGTGCGCTTTCCTCCCGAGCTGCAGCAGTAGTGTCACACTTCCTGTCACGTGGATCAAGGGATCTGTGGCTTTCCCTCGAGGCTGTCCCTCGAGGCTTTCCCACGAGGCTTTCCCACAGGGCTGTGCCACGTGCCACCTTGGAGTGAGTCGATCCTCGGAGTGAAAGACGAGCCGGTGAAGGGAAAAGAGGTTCCTCTGGAATGGACTGAGACATCTGGGGGACTCTTGGAATGGTGGCACGACCCTGGAGTTCCTCTCGCCGTTCCTGTTGAGAGGGCCTCCTCTTGAGATGCGACGGGAACGCCGGGAACTCTTTCCCGACGAAGCAGGGAAAGGATCCCTCATCTCGAGCTACGAGGCGGAAACGGGGCTCCTCTGGATGTGGGCGGGACCCTCGTGATTCCTCTCGAGTGGAGACGGCTAGGTCGGGGAACTTCTTGATTTGCACCAAGGGTGTGAAGGAGCCTTTCGAAGTTCCAGAGGTGAGGTGTGATCAGCCTCGAGACGCCTCAGCGGAAATGGGCCTCATCTCGCCTGGAGGGGAGAACCTCCTGGATTTTCTCGAGTTGCGGCAGGTCTTCTCGAGTTACGACGGGGATCTCAGGGACCCGCTCTGGTGGCCTCAGGAAAGGCCAGTCCCCATGCGAGTTGCTAGGGGACCTCTCGGGATTCCTCTCCCGTCCATGCCGGGGCCTCAGTCCTTGTGTGGAGTCGGGGCCGGAACCTGAGGATTCCTCTCCAGTGTTGCCATGGATCTTGGGGTGCTTCTGAATCTCCCCAGGGGAGTCAGGCCTCGTCTCGAGTGGGGGCATGCACGTGCGCTTTCCTCCCGAGCTGCAGCAGTAGTGTCACTCTTCCTGTCACGTGGATCAAGAGATCTGTGGCTTTCCCTCGAGGCTGTCCCTCGAGGCTTTCCCACGAGACTTTCCCACAGGGCTCTGCCACGTGCCACCTTGGTGGGAGTCGATCCTCGGCGTGAAAGACGAGCCGGTGAAGGGAAAAGAGGTTCCTCTGGAATGGACTGAGACATCTGGGGGACTCTTGGAATGGTGGCACGACCCTGGAGTTCCTCTCGCCGTTCCTGTTGAGAGGGACTCCTCTTGAGATGCGACGGGAAGGCCGGGAACTCTTTCCCGACGAAGCAGGGAAAGGATCCCTCATCTCGAGCTACGAGGCGGAAACGGGGCTCCTCTGGATGTTGGCGGGACCCTCGTGATTCCTCTCGAGTGGAGACGGGTATGTCGGGGAACTTCTTGATTTGCACCAAGGGTGTGAAGGACCCTTTCGAAGTTCCAGAGGTGAGGTGTGATCAGCCTCGAGACGCCTCAGCGGACATGGGCCTCATCTCGCCTGGAGGGGAGAACCTCCTGGATTTTCTCGAGTTGCGGCAGGTCTTCTCGAGTTACGACGGGGACCTCAGGGACACGTTCTGGTGGCCTCAGGAAAGGCCAGTCCCCATACGAGTAGCTAGGGGACCTCTCGGGATTCCTCTCCCGTCCATGCCGGTGCCTCAGTCCTTGTGTGGAGTCGGGGCCGGAACCTGAGGATTCCTCTCCAGTGTTGCCATGGATCTTGGGGTGCTTCTGAGTCTCCCCAGGGGAGTCAGGCCTCGTCTCGAGTGGGGGCATGCACGTGCGCTTTCCTCCCGAGCTGCAGCAGTAGTGTCACGCTTCCTGTCATGTGGATCAAGGGATCTGTGGCTTTCCCTCGAGGCTGTCCCTCGAGGCTTTCCCACGAGGCTTTCCCACAGGGCTGTGCCACGTGCCACCTTGGTGTGAGTCGATCCTCGGCGTGAAAGACGAGCCGGTGAAGGGAAAAGAGGTTCCTCTGGAATGGACTGAGACATCTGGGCGACTCTTGGAATGGTGGCACGACCCTGGAGTTCCTCTCGCCGTTCCTGTAGAGAGGGCCTCCTCTTGAGATGCGACGGGAAGGCCGGGAACTCTTTCCCGACGAAGCAGGGAAAGGATCCCTCATCTCGAGCTACGAGGCGGAAACGGGGCTCCTCTGGATGTGGGCGGGACCCTCATGATTCCTCTCGAGTGGAGACGGCTATGTCGGGGAACTTCTTGATTTGCACCAAGGGTGTGAAGGACCCATTCGAAGTTCCAGAGGTGAGGTGTGATCAGCCTAGAGACGCCTCAGGGGAAATGGGTCTCATCTCGCCTGGAGGGGCGAACCTCCTGGATTTTCTCGAGTTGCGGCAGGTCTTCTCGAGTTACGACGGGGACCTCAGGGACCCGCTCTGGTGGCCTCAGGAAAGGCCAGTCCCCATGCGAGTTGCTAGGCGACCTCTCGGGATTCCTCTCCCTTCCATGCCGGGACCTCAGTCCTTGTGTGGAGTCGGGGCCGGAACATGAGGATTCCTCTCCAGTGTTGCCATGGATCTTGGGGTGCTTCTGAGTCTCCCCAGGGGATTCAGGCCTCGTCTCGAGTGGGGGCATGCACGTGCGCTTTCCTCCCGAGCTGCAGCAGTAATGTCACGCTTCCTGTCACGTGGATCAAGGGATCTGTGGCTTTCCCTCGAGGCTGCCCTCGAGGCTTTCCCACGAGGCTTTCCCACAGGGCTGTGCCACGTGCCACCTTGGTGTGAGTCGATCCTCGGCGTGAAAGACGAGCCGGTGAAGGGAAAAGAGGTTCCTCTGGAATGGACTGAGACATCTGGGGGACTCTTGGAATGGTGGCACGACCCTGGAGTTCCTCTCGCCGTTCCTGTTGAGAGGGACTCCTCTTGAGATGCGACGGGAAGGCCGGGAACTCTTTCCCGACGAAGCAGGGAAAGGATCCCTCATCTCGAGCTACGAGGCGGAAACGGGGCTCCTCTGGATGTGGGCGGGACCCTCGTGATTCCTCTCGAGTGGAGACGGCTATGTCGGGGAACTTCTTGATTTGCACCAAGGGTGTGAAGGAGCCTTTCGAAGTTCCAGAGGTGAGGTGTGATCAGCCTCGAGATGCCTCAGCGGAAATGGGCCTCATCTCGCCTGGAGGGGAGAACCTCCTGGATTTTCTCGAGTTGCGGCAGGTCTTCTCGAGTTACGACGGGGACCTCAGGTACCCGCTCTGGTGGCCTCAGGAAAGGCCAGTCCCCATGCGAGTTGCTAGGGGACCTCTCGGGATTCCTCTCCCGTCCATGCCGGGGCCTCAGTCCTTGTGTGGAGTCGGGGCCGGAACCTGAGGATTCCTCTCCAGTGTTGCCATGGACCTTGGGGTGCTTCTGAGTCTCCCCAGGGGAGTCAGGCCTCGTCTCGAGTGGGGGCATGCACGTGCGCTTTCCTCCCGAGCTGCAGCAGTAGTGTCACGCTTCCTGTCATGTGGATCAAGGGATCTGTGGCTTTCCCTCGAGGCTGTCCCTCGAGGCTTTCCCACGAGGCTTTCCCACAGGGCTGTGCCACGTGCCACCTTGGTGTGAGTCGATCCTCGGCGTGAAAGACGAGCCGGTGAAGGGAAAAGAGGTTCCTCTGGAATGGACTGAGACATCTGGGGGACTCTTGGAATGGTGGCACGACCCTGGAGTTCCTCTCGCCGTTCCTGTTGAGAGGGCCTCCTCTTGAGATGCGACGGGAAGGCCGGGAACTCTTTCCCGACGAAGCAGGGAAAGGATCCCTCATCTCGAGCTACGAGGCGGAAACGGGGCTCCTCTGGATGTTGGCGGGACCCTCGTGATTCCTCTCGAGTGGAGACGGGTATGTCGGGGAACTTCTTGATTTGCACCAAGGGTGTGAAGGACCCTTTCGAAGTTCCAGAGGGGAGGTGTGATCAGCCTCGAGACGCCTCAGCGGACATGGGCCTCATCTCGCCTGGAGGGGAGAACCTCCTGGATTTTCTCGAGTTGCGGCAGGTCTTCTCGAGTTACGACTGGGACCTCAGGGACCCGCTCTGGTGGCCTCAGGAAAGGCCAGTCCCCATGCGAGTTGCTAGGGGACCTCTCGGGATTCCTCTCCCGTCCATGCCGGGGCCTCAGTCCTTGTGTGGAGTCGGGGCCGGAACCTGAGGATTCCTCTCCAGTGTTGCCATGGATCTTGGGGTGCTTCTGAGTCTCCCCAGGGGAGTCAGGCCTCGTCTCGAGTGGGGGCATGCACGTGCGCTTTCCTCCCGAGCTGCAGCAGTAGTGTCACGCTTCCTGTCACGTGGATCAAGGGATCTGTGGCTTTCCCTCGAGGCTGTCCCTCGAGGCTTTCCCACGAGGCTTTCCCACAGGGCTGTGCCACGTGCCACCTTGGTGTGAGTCGATCCTCGGCGTGAAAGACGAGCCGGTGAAGGGAAAAGAGGTTCCTCTGGAATGGACTGAGACATCTGGGGGACTCTTGGAATGGTGGCACGACCCTGGAGTTCCTCTCGCCGTTCCTGTTGAGAGGGACTCCTCTTGAGATGCGACGGGAAGGCCGGGAAATCTTTCCCGACGAAGCAGGGAAAGGATCCCTCATCTCGAGCTATGAGGCGGAAACGGGGCTCCTCTGGATGTGGGCGGGACCCTCGTGATTCCTCTCGAGTGGAGACGGCTATGTCGGGGAACTTCTTGATTTGCACCAAGGGTGTGAAGGAGCCTTTCGAAGTTCCAGAGGTGAGGTGTGATCAGCCTCGAGATGCCTCAGCGGAAATGGGCCTCATCTCGCCTGGAGGGGAGAACCTCCTGGATTTTCTCGAGTTGCGGCAGGTCTTCTGGAGTTACGACGGGGACCTCAGGGACCCGCTCTGGTGGCCTCAGGAAACGCCAGTCCCCATGCGAGTTGCTAGGGGACCTCTCGGGATTCCTCTCCCGTCCATGCCGGGGCCTCAGTCCTTGTGTGGAGTCGGGGCCGGAACCTGAGGATTCCTCTCCAGTGTTGCCATGGATCTTGGGGTGCTTCTGAGTCTCCCCAGGGGAGTCAGGCCTCGTCTCGAGTGGGGGCATGCACGTGCGCTTTCCTTCCGAGCTGCAGCAGTAGTGTCACGCTTCCTGTCATGTGGATCAAGGGATCTGTGGCTTTCCCTCGAGGCTGTCCCTCGAGGCTTTCCCACGAGGCTTTCCCACAGGGCTGTGCCACGTGCCACCTTGGTGTGAGTCGATCCTCGGCGTGAAAGACGAGCCGGTGAAGGGAAAAGAGGTTCCTCTGGAATGGACTGAGACATCTGGGGGACTCTTGGAATGGTGGCACGACCCTGGAGTTCCTCTCGCCGTTCCTGTTGAGAGGGCCTCCTCTTGAGATGCGACGGGAAGGCCGGGAACTCTTTCCCGACGAAGCAGGGAAAGGATCCCTCATCTCGAGCTACGAGGCGGAAACGGGGCTCCTCTGGATGTTGGCGGGACCCTCGTGATTCCTCTCGAGTGGAGACGGGTATGTCGGGGAACTTCTTGATTTGCACCAAGGGTGTGAAGGACCCTTTCGAAGTTCCAGAGAGGAGGTGTGATCAGCCTCGAGACGCCTCAGCGGACATGGGCCTCATCTCGCCTGGAGGGGAGAACCTCCTGGATTTTCTCGAGTTGCGGCAGGTCTTCTCGAGTTACGACGGGGACCTCAGGGACCCGCTCTGGTGGCCTCAGGAAAGGCCAGTCCCCATGCGAGTTGCTAGGGGACCTCTCGGGATTCCTCTCCCGTCCATGCCGGGGCCTCAGTCCTTGTGTGGAGTCGGGGCCGGAACCTGAGGATTCCTCTCCAGTGTTGCCATGGATCTTGGGGTGCTTCTGAGTCTCCCCAGGGGAGTCAGGCCTCGTCTCGAGTGGGGGCATGCACGTGCGCTTTCCTCCCGAGCTGCAGCAGTAGTGTCACGCTTCCTGTCACGTGGATCAAGGGATCTGTGGCTTTCCCTCGAGGCTGTCCCTCGAGGCTTTCCCACGAGGCTTTCCCACAGGGCTGTGCCACGTGCCACCTTGGTGTGAGTCGATCCTCGGAGTGAAAGACGAGCCGGTGAAGGGAAAAGTGGTTCCTCTGGAATGGACTGAGACATCTGGGGGACTCTTGGAATGGTGGCACGACCCTGGAGTTCCTCTCGCCGTTCCTGTTGAGAGGGCCTCCTCTTGAGATGCGACGGGAACGCCGGGAACTCTTTCCCGACGAAGCAGGGAAAGGATCCCTCATCTCGAGCTACGAGGCGGAAACGGGGCTCCTCTGGATGTGGGCGGGACCCTCGTGATTCCTCTCGAGTGGAGACGGGTATGTCGGGGAACTTCTTGATTTGCACCAAGGGTGTGAAGGACCCTTTCGACGTTCCAGAGGTGAGGTGTGATCAGCCACGAGACGCCTCAGCGGACATGGGCCTCATCTCGCCTGGAGGGGAGAACCTCCTGGATTTTCTCGAGTTGCGGCAGGTCTTCTTAAGTTACGACGGGGACCTCAGGGACCCGCTCTGGTGGCCTCAGGAAAGGCCAGTCCCCATGCGAGTTGCTAGGGGACCTCTCGGGATTCCTCTCCCGTCCATGCCGGGGCCTCAGTCCTTGTGTGGAGTCGGGGCCGGAACCTGAGGAATGCTCTCCAGTGTTGCCATGGATCTTGGGGTGCTTCTGAGTCTCCCCAGGGGAGTCAGGCCTCGTCTCGAGTGGGGGCATGCACGTGCGCTTTCCTCCCGAGCTGCAGCAGTAGTGTCACGCTTCCTGTCACGTGGATCAAGGGATCTGTGGCTTTCCCTCGAGGCTGTCCCTCGAGGCTTTCCCACGAGGCTTTCCCACAGGGCTGTGCCACGTGCCACCTTGGAGTGAGTCGATCCTCGGCGTGAAAGACGTGCCGGTGAAGGGAAAAGAGGTTCCTCTGGAATGGACTGAGACATCTGGGGGACTCTTGGAATGGTGGCATGACCCTGGAGTTCCTCTCGCCGTTCCTGTTGAGAGGGCCTCCTCTTGAGATGCGACGGGAAGGCCGGGAACTCTTTCCCGACGAAGCAGGGAAAGGATCCCTCATCTCGAGCTACGAGGCGGAAACGGGGCTCCTCTGGATGTGGGCGGGACCCTCGTGATTCCTCTCGAGTGGAGACGGCTAGGTCGGGGAACTTCTTGATTTGCACCAAGGGTGTGAAGGAGCCTTTCGAAGTTCCAGAGGTGAGGTGTGATCAGCCTCGAGACACCTCAGCGGAAATGGGCCTCATCTCGCCTGGAGGGGAGAACCTCCTGGATTTTCTCGAGTTGCGGCAGGTCTTCTCGAGTTACGACGGGGACCTCAGGGACCCGCTCTCGTGGCCTCAGGAAAGGCCAATCCCCATGTGAGTTGCTAGGGGACCTCTCGGGATTCCTCTCCCGTCCATGCCGGGGCCTCAGTCCTTGTGTGGAGTCGGGGCCGGAACCTGAGGATTCCTCTCCAGCGTTGCCATGGATCTTGGGGTGCTTCTGAGTCTCCCCAGTGGAGTCAGGCCTCGTCACGAGTGGGGACATGCACGTGCGCTTTCCTCCCGAGCTGCAGCAGTAGTGTTACGCTTCCTGTCACGTGGATCAAGGGATCTGTGGCTTTCCCTCGAGGCTGTCCCTCGAGGCTTTCCCACGAGGCTTTCCCACAGGGCTGTGCCACGTGCCACCTTGGTGTGAGTCGATCCTCGGCGTGAAAGACGAGCCGGTGAAGGGAAAAGAGGTTCCTCTGGAATGGACTGAGACATCTGGGGGACTCTTGGAATGGTGGCACGACCCTGGAGTTCCTCTCGCCGTTCCTGTTGAGAGGGCCTCCTCTTGAGATGCGACGGGAAGGCCGGGAACTCTTTCCCGACGAAGCAGGGAAAGGATCCCTCATCTCGAGCTACGAGGCGGAAACGGGGCTCCTCTGGATGTTGGCGGGACCCTCGTGATTCCTCTCGAGTGGAGACGGGTATGTCGGGGAACTTCTTGATTTGCACCAAGGGTGTGAAGGACCCTTTCGAAGTTCCAGAGGGGAGGTTTGATCAGCCTCGAGACGCCTCAGCGGACATGGGCCTCATCTCGCCTGGAGGGGAGAACCTCCTGGATTTTCTCGCGTTGCGGCAGGTCTTCTTAAGTTACGACGGGGACCTCAGGGACCCGCTCTGGTGGCCTCAGGAAAGGCCAGTCCCCATGCGAGTTGCTAGGGGACCTCTCGGGATCCCTCTCCCGTCCATGCCGGGGCCTCAGTCCTTGTGTGGAGTCGGGGCCGGAACCTGAGGAATGCTCTCCAGTGTTGCCATGGATCTTGGGGTGCTTCTGAGTCTCCCCAGGGGAGTCAGGCCTCGTCTCGAGTGGGGGCATGCACGTGCGGTTTCCTCCCGAGCTGCAGCAGTAGTGTCACGCTTCCTGTCACGTGGATCAAGGGATCTGTGGCTTTCCCTCGAGGCTGTCCCTCGAGGCTTTCCCACGAGGCTTTCCCACAGGGCTGTGCCACGTGCCACCTTGGTGTGAGTCGATCCTCGGCGTGAAAGACGAGCCGGTGAAGGGAAAAGAGGTTCCTCTGGAATGGACTGAGACATCTGGGGGACTCTTGGAATGGTGGCATGACCCTGGAGTTCCTCTCGCCGTTCCTATTGAGAGGGCCTCCTCTTGAGATGCGACGGGAAGGCCGGGAACTCTT
Source organism: Budorcas taxicolor (assembly GCF_023091745.1). Lineage (NCBI taxonomy): Eukaryota > Metazoa > Chordata > Mammalia > Artiodactyla > Bovidae > Budorcas > Budorcas taxicolor. The sequence goes on along the minus strand of NW_026292783.1, from coordinate 1,058,893 downwards.
TCCCGTCGAAGCAGGAAAAGGATCCCTCATCTCGAGCTACGAGGCGGAAACGGGGCTCCTCTGGATGTGGGCGGGACCCTCGTGTTTCCTCTCGAGTGGAGACGGCTATGTCGGGGAACTTCTTGATTGGCACCAAGGGTGTGAAGGAGCCTTTCGAAGTTCCAGAGGTGAGGTGTGATCAGCCTCGAGACGCCTCAGCGGAAATGGGCCTCATCTCGCCTGGAGGGGAGAACCTCCTGGATTTTCTCGAGTTGCGGCAGGTCTTCTCGAGTTACGACGGGGACCTCAGGGACCCGCTCTGGTGGCCTCAGGAAAGGCCAGTCCCCATGTGAGTTGCTAGGGGACCTCTCGGGATTCCTCTCCCGTCCATGCCGGGGCCTCAGTCCTTGTGTGGAGTCGGGGCCGGAACCTGAGGATTCCTCTCCAGTGTTGCCATGGATCTTGGGGTGCTTCTGAGTCTCCCCAGGGGAGTCAGGCATCGTCTCGAGTGGGGACATGCACGTGCGCTTTCCTCCCGAGCTGCAGCAGTAGTGTCACGCTTCCTGTCACGTGGATCAAGGGATCTGTGGCTTTCCCTCGAGGCTGTCCCTCGAGGCTTTCCCACGAGGCTTTCCCACAGGGCTGTGCCACGTGCCACCTTGGTGTGAGTCGATCCTCGGCATGAAAGATGAGCCGGTGAAGGGAAAAGAGGTTCCTCTGGAATGGACTGAGACATCTGGGGGACTCTTGGAATGGTGGCACGACCCTGGAGTTCCTCTCGCCGTTCCTGTTGAGAGGGACTCCTCTTGAGTTGCGACGGAAAGGCCGGGAACTCTTTCCCGACGAAGCAGGGAAAGGATCCCTCATCTCGAGCTACGAGGCGGAAACGGGGCTCCTCTGGATGTGGGCGGGACCCTCGTGATTCCTCTCGAGTGGAGACGACTAGGTCGGGGAACTTCTTGATTTGCACCAAGGGTGTGAAGGACCCTTTCGAAGTTCCAGAGGTGAGGTGTGATCAGCCTCGAGACGCCTCAGCAGAAATGGGCCTCATCTCGCCTGGAGGGGAGAACCTCCTGGATTTTCTCGAGTTGCGGCAGGTCTTCTCGAGTTACGACGGGGACCTCAGGGACCCGCTCTGGTGGCCTCAGGAAAGGCCAGTCCCCATGCGAGTTGCTAGGGGACCTCTCGGGATTCCTCTCCCGTCCATGCCGGGGCCTCAGTCCTTGTGTGGAGTCGGGGCCGGAACCTGAGGATTCCTCTCCAGTGTTGCCATGGATCTTGGGGTGCTTCTGAGTCTCCCCAGGGGAGTCAGGCCTCGTCTCGAGTGGGGGCATGCACGTGCGCTTTCCTCCCGAGCTGCAGCAGTAGTGTCACGCTTCCTGTCACGTGGATCAAGGGATCTGTGGCTTTCCCTCGAGGCTGTCCCTCGAGGCTTTCCCACGAGGCTTTCCCACAGGGCTGTGCCACGTGCCACCTTGGTGTGAGTCGATCCTCGGCGTGAAAGACGAGCCGGTGAAGGGAAAAGAGGTTCCTCTGGAATGGACTGAGACATCTGGGGGACTCTTGGAATGGTGGCACGACCCTGGAGTTCCTCTCGCCGTTCCTGTTGAGAGGGCCTCCTCTTGAGATGCGACGGGAACGCCGGGAACTCTTTCCCGACGAAGCAGGGAAAGCATCCCTCATCTCGAGCTACGAGGCGGAAACGGGGCTCCTCTGGATGTGGGCGGGACCCTCGTGATTCCTCTCGAGTGGAGACGGCTATGTCGGGGAACTTCTTGATTTGCACCAAGGGTGTGAAGGACCCTTTCGAAGTTCCAGAGGTGAGGTGTGATCAGCCTCGAGACGCCTCAGCGGAAATGGGCCTCATCTCGCCTGGAGGGGAGAACCTCCTGGATTTTCTCGCGTTGCGGCAGGTCTTCTTAAGTTACGACGGGGACCTCAGGGACCCGCTCTGGTGGCCTCAGGAAAGGCCAGTCCCCATGCGAGTTGCTAGGGGACCTCTCGGGATCCCTCTCCCGTCCATGCCCGGGCCTCAGTCCTTGTGTGGAGTCGGGGCCGGAACCTGAGGAATGCTCTCCAGTGTTGCCATGGATCTTGGGGTGCTTCTGAGTCTCCCCAGGGGAGTCAGGCCTCGTCTCAAGTGGGGGCATGCACGTGCGCTTTCCTCCCGAGCTGCAGCAGTAGTGTCACGCTTCCTGTCACGTGGATCAAGGGATCTGTGGCTTTCCCTCGAGGCTGTCCCTCGAGGCTTTCCCACGAGGCTTTCCCACAGGGCTGTGCCACGTGCCACCTTGGTGTGAGTCGATCCTCGGCGTGAAAGACGAGCCGGTGAAGGGAAAAGAGGTTCCTCTGGAATGGACTGAGACATCTGGGGGACTCTTGGAATGGTGGCACGACCCTGGAGTTCCTCTCGCCGTTCCTGTTGAGAGGGCCTCCTCTTGAGATGCGACGGGAAGGCCGGGAACTCTTTCCCGACGAAGCAGGGAAAGGATCCCTCATCTCGAGCTACGAGGCGAAAACGGGGCTCCTCTGGATGTTGGCGGGACCCTCGTGATTCCTCTCGAGTGGAGACGGGTATGTCGGGGAACTTCTTGATTTGCACCAAGGGTGTGAAGGACCCTTTCGAAGTTCCAGAGGGGAGGTTTGATCAGCCTCGAGACGCCTCAGCGGACATGGGCCTCATCTCGCCTGGAGGGGAGAACCTCCTGGATTTTCTCGCGTTGCGGCAGGTCTTCTTAAGTTACGACGGGGACCTCAGGGACCCGCTCTGGTGGCCTCAGGAAAGGCCAGTCCCCATGCGAGTTGCTAGGGGACCTCTCGGGATCCCTCTCCCGTCCATGCCGGGGCCTCAGTCCTTGTGTGGAGTCGGGGCCGGAACCTGAGGAATGCTCTCCAGTGTTGCCATGGATCTTGGGGTGCTTCTGAGTCTCCCCAGGGGAGTCAGGCCTCGTCTCGAGTGGGGCATGCACGTGCGGTTTCCTCCCGAGCTGCAGCAGTAGTGTCACGCTTCCTGTCACGTGGATCAAGGGATCTGTGGCTTTCCCTCGAGGCTGTCCCTCGAGGCTTTCCCACGAGGCTTTCCCACAGGGCTGTGCCACGTGCCACCTTGGTGTGAGTCGATCCTCGGCGTGAAAGACGAGCCGGTGAAGGGAAAAGAGGTTCCTCTGGAATGGACTGAGACATCTGGGGGACTCTTGGAATGGTGGCATGACCCTGGAGTTCCTCTCGCCGTTCCTATTGAGAGGGCCTCCTCTTGAGATGCGACGGGAAGGCCGGGAAATCTTTCCCGTAGAAGCAGGAAAAGGATCCCTCATCTCGAGCTACGAGGCGGAAACGGGGCTCCTCTGGATGTGGGCGGGACCCTCGTGTTTCCTCTCGAGTGGAGACGGCTATGTCGGGGAACTTCTTGATTGGCACCAAGGGTGTGAAGGAGCCTTTCGAAGTTCCAGAGGTGAGGTGTGATCAGCCTCGAGACGCCTCAGCGGAAATGGGCCTCATCTCGCCTGGAGGGGAGAACCTCCTGGATTTTCTCGAGTTGCGGCAGGTCTTCTCGAGTTACGACGGGGACCTCAGGGACCCGCTCTGGTGGCCTCAGGAAAGGCCAGTCCCCATGCGAGTTGCTAGGGGACCTCTCGGGATTCCTCTCCCGTCCATGCCGGGGCCTCAGTCCTTGTGTGGAGTCGGGGCCGGAACCTGAGGATTCCTCTCCAGTGTTGCCATGGATCTTGGGGTGCTTCTGAGTCTCCCCAGGGGAGTCAGGCCTCGTCTCGAGTGGGGGCATGCACGTGCGCTTTCCTCCCGAGCTGCAGCAGTAGTGTCACGCTTCCTGTCACGTGGATCAAGGGATCTGTGGCTTTCCCTCGAGGCTGTCCCTCGAGGCTTTCCCACGAGGCTTTCCCACAGGGCTGTGCCACGTGCCACCTTGGTGTGAGTCGATCCTCGGCGTGAAAGACGAGCCGGTGAAGGGAAAAGAGGTTCCTCTGGAATGGACTGAGACATCTGGGGGACTCTTGGAATGGTGGCACGACCCTGGAGTTCCTCTCGCCGTTCCTGTTGAGAGGGCCTCCTCTTGAGATGCGACGGGAACGCCGGGAACTCTTTCCCGACGAAGCAGGGAAAGCATCCCTCATCTCGAGCTACGAGGCGGAAACGGGGCTCCTCTGGATGTGGGCGGGACCCTCGTGATTCCTCTCGAGTGGAGACGGCTATGTCGGGGAACTTCTTGATTTGCACCAAGGGTGTGAAGGACCCTTTCGAAGTTCCAGAGGTGAGGTGTGATCAGCCTCGAGACGCCTCAGCGGAAATGGGCCTCATCTCGCCTGGAGGGGAGAACCTCCTGGATTTTCTCGCGTTGCGGCAGGTCTTCTTAAGTTACGACGGGGACCTCAGGGACCCGCTCTGGTGGCCTCAGGAAAGGCCAGTCCCCATGCGAGTTGCTAGGGGACCTCTCGGGATCCCTCTCCCGTCCATGCCCGGGCCTCAGTCCTTGTGTGGAGTCGGGGCCGGAACCTGAGGAATGCTCTCCAGTGTTGCCATGGATCTTGGGGTGCTTCTGAGTCTCCCCAGGGGAGTCAGGCCTCGTCTCAAGTGGGGGCATGCACGTGCGCTTTCCTCCCGAGCTGCAGCAGTAGTGTCACGCTTCCTGTCACGTGGATCAAGGGATCTGTGGCTTTCCCTCGAGGCTGTCCCTCGAGGCTTTCCCACGAGGCTTTCCCACAGGGCTGTGCCACGTGCCACCTTGGTGTGAGTCGATCCTCGGCGTGAAAGACGAGCCGGTGAAGGGAAAAGAGGTTCCTCTGGAATGGACTGAGACATCTGGGGGACTCTTGGAATGGTGGCACGACCCTGGAGTTCCTCTCGCCGTTCCTGTTGAGAGGGCCTCCTCTTGAGATGCGACGGGAAGGCCGGGAACTCTTTCCCGACGAAGCAGGGAAAGGATCCCTCATCTCGAGCTACGAGGCGAAAACGGGGCTCCTCTGGATGTTGGCGGGACCCTCGTGATTCCTCTCGAGTGGAGACGGGTATGTCGGGGAACTTCTTGATTTGCACCAAGGGTGTGAAGGACCCTTTCGAAGTTCCAGAGGGGAGGTTTGATCAGCCTCGAGACGCCTCAGCGGACATGGGCCTCATCTCGCCTGGAGGGGAGAACCTCCTGGATTTTCTCGCGTTGCGGCAGGTCTTCTTAAGTTACGACGGGGACCTCAGGGACCCGCTCTGGTGGCCTCAGGAAAGGCCAGTCCCCATGCGAGTTGCTAGGGGACCTCTCGGGATCCCTCTCCCGTCCATGCCGGGGCCTCAGTCCTTGTGTGGAGTCGGGGCCGGAACCTGAGGAATGCTCTCCAGTGTTGCCATGGATCTTGGGGTGCTTCTGAGTCTCCCCAGGGGAGTCAGGCCTCGTCTCGAGTGGGGGCATGCACGTGCGGTTTCCTCCCGAGCTGCAGCAGTAGTGTCACGCTTCCTGTCACGTGGATCAAGGGATCTGTGGCTTTCCCTCGAGGCTGTCCCTCGAGGCTTTCCCACGAGGCTTTCCCACAGGGCTGTGCCACGTGCCACCTTGGTGTGAGTCGATCCTCGGCGTGAAAGACGAGCCGGTGAAGGGAAAAGAGGTTCCTCTGGAATGGACTGAGACATCTGGGGGACTCTTGGAATGGTGGCATGACCCTGGAGTTCCTCTCGCCGTTCCTATTGAGAGGGCCTCCTCTTGAGATGCGACGGGAAGGCCGGGAAATCTTTCCCGTAGAAGCAGGAAAAGGATCCCTCATCTCGAGCTACGAGGCGGAAACGGGGCTCCTCTGGATGTGGGCGGGACCCTCGTGTTTCCTCTCGAGTGGAGACGGCTATGTCGGGGAACTTCTTGATTGGCACCAAGGGTGTGAAGGAGCCTTTCGAAGTTCCAGAGGTGAGGTGTGATCAGCCTCGAGACGCCTCAGCGGAAATGGGCCTCATCTCGCCTGGAGGGGAGAACCTCCTGGATTTTCTCGAGTTGCGGCAGGTCTTCTCGAGTTACGACGGGGACCTCAGGGACCCGCTCTGGTGGCCTCAGGAAAGGCCAGTCCCCATGCGAGTTGCTAGGGGACCTCTCGGGATTCCTCTCCCGTCCATGCCGGGGCCTCAGTCCTTGTGTGGAGTCGGGGCCGGAACCTGAGGATTCCTCTCCAGTGTTGCCATGGATCTTGGGGTGCTTCTGAGTCTCCCCAGGGGAGTCAGGCCTCGTCTCGAGTGGGGGCATGCACGTGCGCTTTCCTCCCGAGCTGCAGCAGTAGTGTCACGCTTCCTGTCACGTGGATCAAGGGATCTGTGGCTTTCCCTCGAGGCTGTCCCTCGAGGCTTTCCCACGAGGCTTTCCCACAGGGCTGTGCCACGTGCCACCTTGGTGTGAGTCGATCCTCGGCGTGAAAGACGAGCCGGTGAAGGGAAAAGAGGTTCCTCTGGAATGGACTGAGACATCTGGGGGACTCTTGGAATGGTGGCACGACCCTGGAGTTCCTCTCGCCGTTCCTGTTGAGAGGGCCTCCTCTTGAGATGCGACGGGAACGCCGGGAACTCTTTCCCGACGAAGCAGGGAAAGCATCCCTCATCTCGAGCTACGAGGCGGAAACGGGGCTCCTCTGGATGTGGGCGGGACCCTCGTGATTCCTCTCGAGTGGAGACGGCTATGTCGGGGAACTTCTTGATTTGCACCAAGGGTGTGAAGGACCCTTTCGAAGTTCCAGAGGTGAGGTGTGATCAGCCTCGAGACGCCTCAGCGGAAATGGGCCTCATCTCGCCTGGAGGGGAGAACCTCCTGGATTTTCTCGCGTTGCGGCAGGTCTTCTTAAGTTACGACGGGGACCTCAGGGACCCGCTCTGGTGGCCTCAGGAAAGGCCAGTCCCCATGCGAGTTGCTAGGGGACCTCTCGGGATCCCTCTCCCGTCCATGCCCGGGCCTCAGTCCTTGTGTGGAGTCGGGGCCGGAACCTGAGGAATGCTCTCCAGTGTTGCCATGGATCTTGGGGTGCTTCTGAGTCTCCCCAGGGGAGTCAGGCCTCGTCTCAAGTGGGGGCATGCACGTGCGCTTTCCTCCCGAGCTGCAGCAGTAGTGTCACGCTTCCTGTCACGTGGATCAAGGGATCTGTGGCTTTCCCTCGAGGCTGTCCCTCGAGGCTTTCCCACGAGGCTTTCCCACAGGGCTGTGTCACGTGCCACCTTGGTGTGAGTCGATCCTCGGCGTGAAAGACGAGCCGGTGAAGGGAAAAGAGGTTCCTCTGGAATGGACTGAGACATCTGGGGGACTCTTGGAATGGTGGCATGACCCTGGAGTTCCTCTCGCCGTTCCTATTGAGAGGGCCTCCTCTTGAGATGCGACGGGAAGGCCGGGAACTCTTTCCCGAGGAAGCAGGGAAAGGATCCCTCATCTCGAGCTACGAGGCGGAAACGGGGCTCCTCTGGATGTGGGCGGGACCCTCGTGATTCCTCTCGAGTGGAGACGGCTATGTCGGGGAACTTCTTGATTTGCACCAAGGGTGTGAAGGAGCCTTTCGAAGTTCCAGAGGTGAGGTGTGATCAGCCTCGAGACGCCTCAGCGGAAATGGGCCTCATCTCGCCTGGAGGGGAGAACCTCCTGGATTTTCTCGAGTTGCGGCAGGTCTTCTCGAGTTACGACGGGGACCTCAGGGACCCGCTCTGGTGGCCTCAGGAAAGGCCAGTCCCCATGTGAGTTGCTAGGGGACCTCTCGGGATTCCTCTCCCGTCCATGCCGGGGCCTCAGTCCTTGTGTGGAGTCGGGGCCGGAACCTGAGGATTCCTCTCCAGTGTTGCCATGGATCTTGGGGTGCTTCTGAGTCTCCCCAGGGGAGTCAGGCATCGTCTCGAGTGGGGACATGCACGTGCGCTTTCCTCCCGAGCTGCAGCAGTAGTGTCACACTTCCTGTCACGTGGATCAAGGGATCTGTGGCTTTCCCTCGAGGCTGTCCCTCGAGGCTTTCCCACGAGGCTTTCCCACAGGGCTGTGCCACGTGCCACCTTGGTGTGAGTCGATCCTCGGCATGAAAGATGAGCCGGTGAAGGGAAAAGAGGTTCCTCTGGAATGGACTGAGACATCTGGGGGACTCTTGGAATGGTGGCACGACCCTGGAGTTCCTCTCGCCGTTCCTGTTGAGAGGGACTCCTCTTGAGTTGCGACGGAAAGGCCGGGAACTCTTTCCCGACGAAGCAGGGAAAGGATCCTTCTTCTCGAGCTACGAGGCTGAATCGGGGCTCCTCTGGATGTGGGCGGGACCCTCGTGATTCCTCTCGAGTGGAGACGGCTATGTCGGGGAACTTCTTGATTTGCACCAAGGGTGTGAAGGAGCCTTTCGAAGTTCCAGAGGTGAGGTGTGATCAGCCTCGAGACGCCTCAGCGGAAATGGGCCTCATCTCGCCTGGAGGGGAGAACCTCCTGGATTTTCTCGAGTTGCGGCAGGTCTTCTCGAGTTACGACGGGGACCTCAGGGACCCGCTCTGGTGGCCTCAGGAAAGGCCAGTCCCCATGCGAGTTGCTAGGGGACCTCTCGGGATTCCACTCCCGTCCATGCCGGGGCCTCAGTCCTTGTGTGGAGTCGGGGCCGGAAACTGAGGATTCCTCTCCAGTGTTGCCATGGATCTTGGGGTGCTTCTGAGTCTCCCCAGGGGAGTCAGGCCTCGTCTCGAGTGGGGGCATGCACGTGCGCTTTCCTCCCGAGCTGCAGCAGTAGTGTCACGCTTCCTGTCACGTGGATCAAGGGATCTGTGGCTTTCCCTCGAGGCTGTCCCTCGAGGCTTTCCCACGAGGCTTTCCCACAGGGCTGTGCCACGTGCCACCTTGGTGTGAGTCGATCCTCGGCGTGAAAGACGAGCCGGTGAAGGGAAAAGAGGTTCCTCTGGAATGGACTGAGACATCTGGGGGACTCTTGGAATGGTGGCATGACCCTGGAGTTCCTCTCGCCGTTCCTGTTGAGAGGGCCTCCTCTTGAGATGCGACGGGAAGGCCGGGAACTCTTTCCCGACGAAGCAGGGAAAGGATCCCTCATCTCGAGCTACGAGGCGGAAACGGGGCTCCTCTGGATGTGGGCGGGACCCTCGTGATTCCTCTCGAGTGGAGACGGCTAGGTCGGGGAACTTCTTGATTTGCACCAAGGGTGTGAAGGAGCCTTTCAAAGTTCCAGAGGTGAGGTGTGATCAGCCTCGAGACGCCTCAGCGGAAATGGGCCTCATCTCGCCTGGAGGGGAGAACCTCCTGGATTTTCTCGAGTTGCGGCAGGTCTTCTCGAGTTACGACGGGGACCACAGGGACCCACTCTGGTGGCCTCAGGAAAGGCCAGTCCCCATGCGAGTTGCTAGGGGACCTCTCAGGATTCCTCTCCCGTCCATGCCGGGGCCTCATTCCTTGTGTGGAGTCGGGGCCGGAACCTGAGGATTCCTCTCCAGTGTTGCCATGGATCTAGGGGTGCTTCTGAGTCTCCCCAGGGGAGTCAGGCCTCGTCTCGAGTGGGGGCAGGCACGTGCGCTTTCCTCCCGAGCTGCAGCAGTAGTGTCACGCTTCCTGTCACGTGGATCAAGTGATCTGTGGCTTTCCCTCGAGGCTGTCCCTCGAGGCTTTCCCACGAGGCTTTCCCACAGGGCTGTGCCACGTGCCACCTTGGTGTGAGTCGATCCTCGGCGTGAAAGACGAGCCGGTGAAGGGAAAAGAGGTTCCTCTGGAATGGACTGAGACATCTGGGGGACTCTTGGAATGGTGGCACGACCCTGGAGTTCCTCTCGCCGTTCCTGTTGAGAAGGACTCCTCTTGAGATGCGACGGGAAGGCCGGGAACTCTTTCCCGACGAAGCAGGGAAAGGATCCCTCATCTCGAGCTACGAGGCGGAAACGGGGCTCCTCTGGATGTGGGCGGGACCCTCGTGATTCCTCTCGAGTGGAGACGGCTATGTCGGGGAACTTCTTGATTTGCACCAAGGGTGTGAAGGAGCCTTTCGAAGTTCCAGAGGTGAGGTGTGATCAGCCTCGAGACACCTCAGCGGAAATGGGCCTCATCTCGCCTGGAGGGGAGAACCTCCTGGATTTTCTCGAGTTGCGGCAGGTCTTCTCGAGTTACGACGGGGACCTCAGGGACCCGCTCTGGTGGCCTCAGGAAAGGCCAGTCCCCATGTGAGTTGCTAGGGGACCTCTCGGGATTCCTCTCCCGTCCATGCCGGGGACTCAGTCCTTGTGTGGAGTCGGGGCCGGAACCTGAGGATTCCTCTCCAGTGTTGCCATGGATCTTGGGGTGCTTCTGAGTCTCCCCAGGGGAGTCAGGCATCGTCTCGAGTGGGGACATGCACGTGCGCTTTCCTCCCGAGCTGCAGCAGTAGTGTCACACTTCCTGTCACGTGGATCAAGGGATCTGTGGCTTTCCCTCGAGGCTGTCCCTCGAGGCTTTCCCACGAGGCTTTCCCACAGGGCTGTGCCACGTGCCACCTTGGTGTGAGTCGATCCTCGGCATGAAAAATGAGCCGGTGAAGGGAAAAGAGGTTCCTCTGGAATGGACTGAGACATCTGGGGGACTCTTGGAATGGTGGCACGACCCTGGAGTTCCTCTCGCCGTTCCTGTTGAGAGGGACTCCTCTTGAGTTGCGACGGAAAGGCCGGGAACTCTTTCCCGACGAAGCAGGGAAAGGATCCTTCTTCTCGAGCTACGAGGCTGAATCGGGGCTCCTCTGGATGTGGGCGGGACCCTCGTGATTCCTCTCGAGTGGAGACGGCTATGTCGGGGAACTTCTTGATTTGCACCAAGGGTGTGAAGGAGCCTTTCGAAGTTCCAGAGGTGAGGTGTGATCAGCCTCGAGACGCCTCAGCGGAAATGGGCCTCATCTCGCCTGGAGGGGAGAACCTCCTGGATTTTCTCGAGTTGCGGCAGGTCTTCTCGAGTTACGACGGGGACCTCAGGGACCCGCTCTGGTGGCCTCAGGAAAGGCCAGTCCCCATGCGAGTTGCTAGGGGACCTCTCGGGATTCCACTCCCGTCCATGCCGGGGCCTCAGTCCTTGTGTGGAGTCGGGGCCGGAAACTGAGGATTCCTCTCCAGTGTTGCCATGGATCTTGGGGTGCTTCTGAGTCTCCCCAGGGGAGTCAGGCCTCGTCTCGAGTGGGGGCATGCACGTGCGCTTTCCTCCCGAGCTGCAGCAGTAGTGTCACGCTTCCTGTCACGTGGATCAAGGGATCTGTGGCTTTCCCTCGAGGCTGTCCCTCGAGGCTTTCCCACGAGGCTTTCCCACAGGGCTGTGCCACGTGCCACCTTGGTGTGAGTCGATCCTCGGCGTGAAAGACGAGCCGGTGAAGGGAAAAGAGGTTCCTCTGGAATGGACTGAGACATCTGGGGGACTCTTGGAATGGTGGCATGACCCTGGAGTTCCTCTCGCCGTTCCTGTTGAGAGGGCCTCCTCTTGAGATGCGACGGGAAGGCCGGGAACTCTTTCCCGACGAAGCAGGGAAAGGATCCCTCATCTCGAGCTACGAGGCGGAAACGGGGCTCCTCTGGATGTGGGCGGGACCCTCGTGATTCCTCTCGAGTGGAGACGGCTAGGTCGGGGAACTTCTTGATTTGCACCAAGGGTGTGAAGGAGCCTTTCAAAGTTCCAGAGGTGAGGTGTGATCAGCCTCGAGACGCCTCAGCGGAAATGGGCCTCATCTCGCCTGGAGGGGAGAACCTCCTGGATTTTCTCGAGTTGCGGCAGGTCTTCTCGAGTTACGACGGGGACCACAGGGACCCGCTCTGGTGGCCTCAGGAAAGGCCAGTCCCCATGCGAGTTGCTAGGGGACCTCTCAGGATTCCTCTCCCGTCCATGCCGGGGCCTCATTCCTTGTGTGGAGTCGGGGCCGGAACCTGAGGATTCCTCTCCAGTGTTGCCATGGATCTAGGGGTGCTTCTGAGTCTCCCCAGGGGAGTCAGGCCTCGTCTCGAGTGGGGGCAGGCACGTGCGCTTTCCTCCCGAGCTGCAGCAGTAGTGTCACGCTTCCTGTCACGTGGATCAAGTGATCTGTGGCTTTCCCTCGAGGCTGTCCCTCGAGGCTTTCCCACGAGGCTTTCCCACAGGGCTGTGCCACGTGCCACCTTGGTGTGAGTCGATCCTCGGCGTGAAAGACGAGCCGGTGAAGGGAAAAGAGGTTCCTCTGGAATGGACTGAGACATCTGGGGGACTCTTGGAATGGTGGCACGACCCTGGAGTTCCTCTCGCCGTTCCTGTTGAGAAGGACTCCTCTTGAGATGCGACGGGAAGGCCGGGAACTCTTTCCCGACGAAGCAGGGAAAGGATCCCTCATCTCGAGCTACGAGGCGGAAACGGGGCTCCTCTGGATGTGGGCGGGACCCTCGTGATTCCTCTCGAGTGGAGACGGGTATGTCGGGGAACTTCTTGATTTGCACCAAGGGTGTGAAGGACCCTTTCGAAGTTCCAGAGGTGAGGTGTGATCAGCCTCGAGACGCCTCAGCGGAAATGGGCCTCATCTCGCCTGGAGGGGAGAACCTCCTGGATTTTCTCGCGTTGTGGCAGGTCTTCTTAAGTTACGACGGGGACCTCAGGGACCCGCTCTGGTGGCCTCAGGAAAGGCCAGTCCCCATGCGAGTTGCTAGGGGACCTCTCGGGATTCCTCTCCCGTCCATGCCGGGGCCTCAGTCCTTGTGTGGAGTCGGGGCCGGAACCTGAGGATTCCTCTCCAGTGTTGCCATGGATCTTGGGGTGCTTCTGAGTCTCCGCAGGGGAGTCAGGCCTCGTCTCGAGTGGGGGCATGCACGTGCGCTTTCCTCCCGAGCTGCAGCAGTAGTGTCACGCTTCCTGTCACGTGGATCAAGGGATCTGTGGCTTTCCCTCGAGGCTGTCCCTCGAGGCTTTCCCACGAGGCTTTCCCACAGGGCTGTGCCACGTGCCACCTTGGTGTGAGTCAATCCTCGGCATGAAAGTGAGCCGGTGAAGGGAAAAGAGGTTCCTCTGGAATGGACTGAGACATCTGGGGGACTCTTGGAATGGTGGCACGACCCTGGAGTTCCTCTCGCCGTTCCTGTTGAGAGGGACTCCTCTTGAGTTGCGACGGAAAGGCCGGGAACTCTTTCCCGACGAAGCAGGGAAAGGATCCCTCATCTCGAGCTACGAGGCGGAAACGGGGCTCCTCTGGATGTGGGCGGGACCCTCGTGATTCCTCTCGAGTGGAGACGGCTAGGTCGGGGAACTTCTTGATTTGCACCAAGGGTGTGAAGGACCCTTTCGAAGTTCCAGAGGTGAGGTGTGATCAGCCTCGAGATGCCTCAGCAGAAATGGGCCTCATCTCGCTTGGAGGGGAGAACCTCCTGGATTTTCTCGAGTTGCGGCAGGTCTTCTCGAGTTACGACGGGGACCTCAGGGACCCGCTCTGGTGGCCTCAGGAAAGGCCAGTCCCCATGCGAGTTGCTAGGGGACCTCTCGGGATTCCTGTCCCGTCCATGCCGGGGCCTCAGTCCTTGTGTGGAGTCGGGGCCGGAACCTGAGGATTGCTCTCCAGTGTTGCCATGGATCTTGGGGTGCTTCTGAGTCTCCCCAGGGGAGTCAGGCCTCGTCTCGAGTGGGGGCATGCACGTGCGCTTTCCTCCCGAGCTGCAGCAGTAGTGTCACGCTTCCTGTCACGTGGATCAAGGGATCTGTGGCTTTCCCTCGAGGCTGTCCCTCGAGGCTTTCCCACGAGGCTTTCCCACAGGGCTGTGCCACGTGCCACCTTGGTGTGAGTCGATCCTCGGCGTGAAAGACGAGCCGGTGAAGGGAAAAGAGGTTCCTCTGGAATGGACTGAGACATCTGGGGGACTCTTGGAATGGTGGCACGACCCTGGAGTTCCTCTCGCCGTTCCTGTTGAGAGGGCCTCCTCTTGAGATGCGACGGGAAGGCCGGGAACTCTTTCCCGACGAAGCAGGGAAAGCATCCCTCATCTCGAGCTACGAGGCGGAAACGGGGCTCCTCTGGATGTGGGCGGGACCCTCGTGATTCCTCTCGAGTGGAGACGGCTATGTCGGGGAACTTCTTGATTTGCACCAAGGGTGTGAAGGAGCCTTTCGAAGTTCCAGAGGTGAGGTGTGATCAGTCTCGAGAGGCCTCAGCGGAAATGGGCCTCATCTCGCCTGGAGGGGATAACCTCCTGGATTTTCTCGAGTTGCGGCAGGTCTTCTCGAGTTACGACGGGGACCTCATTTACCCGCTCTGGTGGCCTCAGGAAAGGCCAGTCCCCATGCGAGTTGCTAGGGGACCTCTCGGGATTCCTCTGCCGTCCATGCCGGGTCCTCAGTCCTTGTGTGGAGTCGGGGCCAGAACCTGAGGATTCCTCTCCAGTGTTGCCATGGATCTTGGGGTGCTTCTGAGTCTCCCCAGGGGAGTCAGGCCTCGTCTCGAGTGGGGGCATGCACGTGCGCTTTCCTCCCGAGCTGCAGCAGTAGTGTCACGCTTCCTGTCACGTGGATCAAGGGATCTGTGGCTTTCCCTCGAGGCTGTCCCTCGAGGCTTTCCCACGAGGCTTTCCCACAGGGCTGTGCCACGTGCCACCTTGGTGTGAGTCGATCCTCGGCGTGAAAGACGAGCCGGTGAAGGGAAAAGAGGTTCCTCTGGAATGGACTGAGACATCTGGGGGACTCTTGGAATGGTGGCACGACCCTGGAGTTCCTCTCGCCGTTCCTGTTGAGAGGGCCTCCTCTTGAGATGCGACGGGAACGCAGGGAACTCTTTCCCGACGAAGCAGGGAAAGGATCCTTCTTCTCGAGCTACGAGGCTGAATCGGGGCTCCTCTGGATGTGGGCGGGACCCTCGTGATTCCTCTCGAGTGGAGACGGCTATGTCGGGGAACTTCTTGATTTGCACCAAGGGTGTGAAGGAGCCTTTCGAAGTTCCAGAGGTGAGGTGTGATCAGCCTCGAGACGCCTCAGCGGAAATGGGCCTCATCTCGCCTGGAGGGGAGAACCTCCTGGATTTTCTCGAGTTGCGGCAGGTCTTCTCGAGTTACGACGGGGACCTCAGGGACCCGCTCTGGTGGCCTCAGGAAAGGCCAGTCCCCATGCGAGTTGCTAGGGGACCTCTCGGGATTCCACTCCCGTCCATGCCGGGGCCTCAGTCCTTGTGTGGAGTCGGGGCCGGAAACTGAGGATTCCTCTCCAGTGTTGCCATGGATCTTGGGGTGCTTCTGAGTCTCCCCAGGGGAGTCAGGCCTCGTCTCGAGTGGGGGCATGCACGTGCGCTTTCCTCCCGAGCTGCAGCAGTAGTGTCACGCTTCCTGTCACGTGGATCAAGGGATCTGTGGCTTTCCCTCGAGGCTGTCCCTCGAGGCTTTCCCACGAGGCTTTCCCACAGGGCTGTGCCACGTGCCACCTTGGTGTGAGTCGATCCTCGGCGTGAAAGACGAGCCGGTGAAGGGAAAAGAGGTTCCTCTGGAATGGACTGAGACATCTGGGGGACTCTTGGAATGGTGGCACGACCTTGGAGTTCCTCTCGCCGTTCCTGTTGAGAGGGCCTCCTCTTGAGATGCGACGGGAACGCCGGGAACTCTTTCCCGACGAAGCAGGGAAAGGATCCCTCATCTCGAGCTACGAGGTGGAAACGGGGCTCCTCTGGATGTGGGCAGGACTCTCGTGATTCCTCTCGAGTGGAGACGGCTAGGTCGGGGAACTTCTTGATTTGCACCAAGGGTGTGAAGGACCCTTTCGAAGTTCCAGAGTTGAGGTGTGATCAGCCTCGAGACGCCTCAACGGAAATGGGCCTCATCTCGCCTGGAGGGGAGAACCTCCTGGATTGTCGCGAGTTGTGGCTGGTCTTCTCGAGTTACGACGGGTACCTCAGGGACCCGCTCTGGTGGCCTCAGGAAAGGCCAGTCCCCATGCGAGTTGCTAGGGGACCTCTCGGGATTCCTCTCCCGTCCATGCCGGGGCCTCAGTCCTTGTGTGGAGTCGGGGCCGGAACCTGAGGATTCCTCTCCAGTGTTGCCATGGATCTTGGGGTGCTTCTGAGTCTCCCCAGGGGAGTCAGGCCTCGTCTCGAGTGGGGGCATGCACGTGCGCTTTCCTCCCGAGCTGCAGCAGTAGTGTCACGCTTCCTATCACGTGGATCAAGGGATCTGTGGCTTTCCCTCGAGGCTGTCCCTCGAGGCTTTCCCACGAGGCTTTCCCACAGGGCTGTGCCGCGTGCCACCTTGGTGTGAGTCGATCCTCGGCGTGAAAGACGAGCCGGTGAAGGGAAAAGAGGTTCCTCTGGAATGGACTGAGACATCTGGGGGACTCTTGGAATGGTGGCACGACCCTGGAGTTCCTCTCGCCGTTCCTGTTGAGAGGGCCTCCTCTTGAGATGCGACGGGAAGGCCGGGAACTCTTTCCCGACGAAGCAGGGAAAGGATCCCTCATCTCGAGCTACGAGGCGGAAACGGGGCTCCTCTGGATGTGGGCGGGACCCTCGTGATTCCTCTCGAGTGGAGACGGGTATGTCGGGGAACTTCTTGATTTGCACCAAGGGTGTGAAGGACCCTTTCGAAGTTCCAGAGGTGAGGTGTGATCCGCCTCGAGACGCCTCAGAGGAAATGGGCCTCATCTCGCCTGGAGGGGAGAACCTCCTGGATTTTCTCGAGTTGCGGCAGGTCTTCTCGAGTTTCGACGGGGACCTCAGGGACACGCTCTGGTGGCCTCAGGAAAGGCCAGTCCCCATGCGAGTTGCTAGGGGACCTCTCCGGATTCCTCTCCCGTCCATGCCGGGGCCTCAGTCCTTGTGTGGAGTCGGGGCCGGAACCTGAGGATTCCTCTCCAGTGTTGCCATGGTTCTTGGGGTGCTTCTGAGTCTCCCCAGGGGAGTCAGGCCTCGTCTCGAGTGGGGGCATGCACGTGCGCTTTCCTCCCGAGCTGCAGCAGTAGTGTCACGCTTCCTGTCACGTGGATCAAGGGATCTGTGGCTTTCCCACGAGGCTTTCCCACAGGGCTGTGCCACGTGCCACCTTGGTGTGAGTCGATCCTCGGCGTGAAAGACGAGCCGGTGAAGGGAAAAGAGGTTCCTCTGGAATGGACTGAGACATCTGGGGGACTCTTGGAAAGGTGGCACGACCCTGGAGTTCCTCTCGCCGTTCCTGTTGAGAGGGCCTCCTCTTGAGATGCGACGGGAATGCCGGGAACTCTTTCCCGACGAAGCAGGGAAGGGATCCCTCATCTCGAGCTACGAGGCGAAAACCGGGCTCCTCTGGATGTGGGCGGGACCCTCGTGATTCCCTCGAGTGGAGACGGCTAGGTCGGGGAACTTCTTGATTTGCACCAAGGGTGTGAAGGACCCTTTCGAAGTTCCAGAGGTGAGGTGTGATCCGCCTCGAGACGCCTCAGCGGAAATGGGCCTCATCTCGCCTGGAGGGGAGAACCTCCTGGTTTTCTCGAGTTGCGGCAGGTCTTCTCGAGTTACGACGGGGACCTCAGGGACCCGCTCTGGTGACCTCAGGAAAGGCCAGTCCCCATGCGAGTTGCTAGGGGACCTCTCGGGATTCCTCTCCCGTCCATGCCGGGGCCTCAGTCCTTGTGTGGAGTCGGGGCCGGAACCTGAGGATTCCTCTCCAGTGTTGCCATGGATCTTGGGGTGCTTCTGAGTCTCCCCAGGGGAGTCAGGCCTCGTCTCGAGTGGGGGCATGCACGTGCGCTTTCCTCCCGATCTGCAGCAGTAGTGTCACGCTTCCTGTCACGTGGATCAAGGGATCTGTGGCTTTCCCTCGAGGCTGTCCCTCGAGGCTTTCCCACGAGGCTTTTCCACAGGGCTGTGCCACGTTCCACCTTGGTGTGAGTCGATCCTCGGCATGAAAAACGAGCCGGTGAAGGGAAAAGAGGTTCCTCTGGAATGGACTGAGACATCTGGGGGACTCTTGGAATGGTGGCACGACCTTGGAGTTCCTCTCGCCGTTCCTGTTGAGAGGGCCTCCTCTTGAGATGCGACGGGAACGCCGGGAACTCTTTCCCGACGAAGCAGGGAAAGGATCCCTCATCTCGAGCTACGAGGTGGAAACGGGGCTCCTCTGGATGTGGGCAGGACTCTCGTGATTCCTCTCGAGTGGAGACGGCTAGGTCGGGGAACTTCTTGATTTGCACCAAGGGTGTGAAGGACCCTTTCGAAGTTCCAGAGGTGAGGTGTGATCAGCTTCGAGACGCCTCAGCGGAAATGGGCCTCATCTCGCCTGGAGGGGAGAACCTCCTGGATTGTCTCGAGTTGTGGCTGGTCTTCTCGAGTTACGACGGGGACCTCAGGGACCCGCTCTGGTGGCCTCAGGAAAGGCCAGTCCCCATGCGAGTTGCTAGGGGACCTCTCGGGATTCCTCTCCCGTCCATGCCGAGGCCTCAGTCCTTGTGTGGAGTCGGGGCCGGAACCTGAGGATTCCTCTCCAGTGTTGCCATGGATCTTGGGGTGCTTCTGAGTCTCCCCAGGGGAGTCAGGCCTCGTCTCGAGTGGGGGCATGCACGTGCGCTTTCCTCCCGAGTTGCAGCAGTAGTGTCACGCTTCCTGTCACGTGGATCAAGGGATCTGTGGCTTTCCCTCGAGGCTGTCCCTCGAGGCTTTCCCACGAGGCTTTCCCACAGGGCTGTGCCACGTTCCACCTTGGTGTGAGTCGATCCTCGGCGTGAAAGACGAGCCGGTGAAGGGAAAAGAGGTTCCTCTGGAATGGACTGAGACATCTGGGGGACTCTTGGAATGGTGGCACGACCTTGGAGTTCCTCTCGCCGTTCCTGTTGAGAGGGCCTCCTCTTGAGATGCGACGGGAACGCCGGGAACTCTTTCCCGACGAAGCAGGGAAAGGATCCCTCATCTCGAGCTACGAGGCGGAAACGGGGCTCCTCTGGATGTGGGCGGGACCCTCGTGATTCCTCTCGAGTGGAGACGGGTATGTCGGGGAACTTCTTGATTTGCACCAAGGGTGTGAAGGACCCTTTCGAAGTTCCAGATGTGAGGTGTGATCCGCCTCGAGACGCCTCAGCGGAAATGGGCCTCATCTCGCCTGGAGGGGAGAACCTCCTGGATTTTCTCGAGTTGCGGCAGGTCTTCTCGAGTTTCGACGGGGACCTCAGGGACACGCTCTGGTGGCCTCAGGAAAGGCCAGTCCCCATGCGAGTTGCTAGGGGACCTCTCGGGATTCCTCTCCCGTCCATGCCGGGGCCTCAGTCCTTGTGTGGAGTCGGGGCCGGAACCTGAGGATTCCTCTCCAGTGTTGCCATGGATCTTGGGGTGCTTCTGAGTCTCCCCAGGGGAGTCAGGCCTCGTCTCGAGTGGGGGCATGCACGTGTGCTTTCCTCCCGAGCTGCAGCAGTAGTGTCACGCTTCCTGTCACGTGGATCAAGGGATCTGTGGCTTTCCCTCGAGGCTGTCCCTCGAGGCATTCCCACGAGGCTTTCCCACAGGGCTGTGCCACGTGCCACCTTGGTGTGAGTCGATCCTCGGCGTGAAAGACGAGCTGGTGAAGGGAAAAGACGTTCCTCTGGAATGGACTGAGACATCTGGGGGACTCTTGGAATGGTGGCACGACCCTGGAGTTCCTCCCGCCGTTCCTGTTGAGAGGGCCTCCTCTTGAGATGCGACGGGAACGCCGGGAACTCTTTCCCGTCGAAGCAGGGAAAGGATCCCTCATCTCGAGCTACGAGGCGGAAACGGGGCTCCTCTGGATGTGGGCGGGACCCTCGTGATTCCTCTCGAGTGGAGACGGCTAGGTCGGGGAACTTCTTGATTTGCACCAAGGGTGTGAAGGACCCTTTCGAAGTTCCAGAGGTGAGGTGTGATCAGCCTCGAGACGCCTCAGCGGAAATGGGCCTCATCTCGCCTGGAGGGGAGAACCTCCTGGATTTTCTCGAGTTGCGGCAGGTGTTCTCGAGTTACGACGGGGACCTCAGGGACCCGCTCTGGTGGCCTCAGGAAAGGCCAGTCCCCATGCGAGTTGCTAGGGGACCTCTCGGGATTCCTCTCCCGTCCATGCCGGGGCCTCAGTCCTTGTGTGGAGTCGGGGCCGGAACCTGAGGATTCCTCTCCAGTGTTGCCATGGATCTTGGGGTGCTTCTGAGTCTCCCCAGGGGAGTCAGGCCTCGTCTCGAGTGGGGGCATGCACGTGCGCTTTCCTCCCGAGCTGCAGCAGTAGTGTCACGCTTCCTGTCACGTGGATCAAGGGATCTGTGGCTTTCCCTCGAGGCTGTCCCTCGAGGCTTTCCCACGAGGCTTTCCCACAGGGCTGTGCCACGTGCCACCTTGGTGTGAGTCGATCCTCGGCGTGAAAGACGAGCCGGTGAAGGGAAAAGAGGTTCCTCTGGAATGGACTGAGACATCTGGGGGACTCTTGGAATGGTGGCACGACCCTGGAGTTCCTCTCGCCGTTCCTGTTGAGAGGGCCTCCTCTTGAGATGCGACGGGAACGCCGGGAACTCTTTCCCGACGAAGCAGGGAAAGGATCCCTCATCTCGAGCTACGAGGCGGAAACGGGGCTCCTCTGGATGTGGGCGGGACCCTCGTGATTCCTCTCGAGTGGAGACGGCTAGGTCGGGGAACTTCTTGATTTGCACCAAGGGTGTGAAGGACCCTTTCGAAGTTCCAGAGGTGAGGTGTGATCAGCCTCGAGACGCCTCAGCGGAAATGGGCCTCATATCGCCTGGAGGGGAGAACCTCCTGGATTTTCTCGAGTTGCGGCAGGTCTTCTCGAGTTACGACGGGGACCTCAGGGACCCGCTCTGGTGGCCTCAGGAAAGGCCAGTCCCCATGCGAGTTGCTAGGGGACCTCTCGGGATTCCTCTCCCGTCCATGCCGGGGCCTCAGTCCTTGTGTGGAGTCGGGGCCGGAACCTGAGGATTCCTCTCCAGTGTTGCCATGGATCTTGGGGTGCTTCTTAGTCTCCCCAGGGGAGTCAGGCCTCGTCTCGAGTGGGGGCATGCACGTGCGCTTTCCTCCCGAGCTGCAGCAGTAGTGTCACGCTTCCTGTCACGTGGATCAAGGGATCTGTGGCTTTCCTTCGAGGCTGTCCCTCGAGGCTTTCCCACGAGGCTTTCCCACAGGGCTGTGCCACGTGCCACCTTGGTGTGAGTCGATCCTCGGCTTGAAAGACGAGCCGGTGAAGGGAAAAGAGGTTCCTCTGGAATGGACTGAGACATCTGGGGGACTCTTGGAATGGTGGCACGACCTTGGAGTTCCTCTCGCCGTTCCTGTTGAGAGGGCCTCCTCTTGAGATGCGACGGGAACGCCGGGAACTCTTTCCCGACGAAGCAGGGAAAGGATCCCTCATCTCGAGCTACGAGGTGGAAACGGGGCTCCTCTGGATGTGGGCAGGACTCTCGTGATTCCTCTCGAGTGGAGACGGCTAGGTCGGGGAACTTCTTGATTTGCACCAAGGGTGTGAAGGACCCTTTCGAAGTTCCAGAGGTGAGGTGTGATCAGCCTCGAGACGCCTCAGCGGAAATGGGCCTCATCTCGCCTGGAGGGGAGAACCTCCTGGATTGTCTCGAGTTGTGGCTGGTCTTCTCGAGTTATGACGGGGACCTCAGGGACCCGCTCTGGTGGCCTCAGGAAAGGCCAGTCCCCATGCGAGTTGCTAGGGGACCTCTCGGGATTCCTCTCCCGTCCATGCCGGGGCCTCAGTCCTTGTGTGGAGTCGGGGCCGGAACCTGAGGATTCCTCTCCAGTGTTGCCATGGATCTTGGGGTGCTTCTGAGTCTCCCCAGGGGAGTCAGGCCTCGTCTCGAGTCGGGGCATGCACGTGCGCTTTCCTCCCGAGCTGCAGCAGTAGTGTCACGCTTCCTGTCACGTGGATCAAGGGATCTGTGGCTTTCCCTCGAGGCTGTCCCTCGAGGCTTTCCCACGAGGCTTTCCCACAGGGCTGTGCCGCGTGCCACCTTGGTGTGAGTCGATCCTCGGCGTGAAAGACGAGCTGGTGAAGGGAAAAGAGGTTCCTCTGGAATGGACTGAGACATCTGGGGGACTCTTGGAATGGTGGCACGACCCTGGAGTTCCTCTCGCCGGTCCTGTTGAGAGGGCCTCCACTTGAGATGCGACGGGAACGCCGGGAACTCTTTCCCGTCGAATCAGGGAAAGGATCCCTCATCTCGAGCTACGAGGCGGAAACGGGGCTCCTCTGGATGTGGGCGGGACCCTCGTGATTCCTCTCGAGTGGAGACGGCTAGGTCGGGGAACTTCTTGATTTGCACCAAGGGTGTGAAGGACCCTTTCGAAGTTCCAGAGGTGAGGTGTGATCAGCCTCGAGACGCCTCAGCGGAAATGGGCCTCATCTGGCCTGGAGGGGAGAACCTCCTGGATTTTCTCGAGTTGCGGCAGGTGTTCTCGAGTTACGACGGGGACCTCAGGGACCCGCTCTGGTGGCCTCAGGAAAGGCCAGTCCCCATGCGAGTTGCTAGGGGACCTCTCGGGATTCCTCTCCCGTCCATGCCGGGGCCTCAGTCCTTGTGTGGAGTCGGGGCCGGAACCTGAGGATTCCTCTCCAGTGTTGCCATGGATCTTGGGGTGCTTCTGAGTCTCCCCAGGGGAGTCAGGCCTCGTCTCGAGTGGGGGCATGCACGTGCGCTTTCCTCCCGAGCTGCAGCAGTAGTGTCACGCTTCCTGTCACGTGGATCAAGGGATCTGTGGCTTTCCCTCGAGGCTGTCCCTCGAGGCTTTCCCACGAGGCTTTCCCACAGGGCTGTGCCACGTGCCACCTTGGTGTGAGTCGATCCTCGGTGTGAAAGACGAGCCGGTGAAGGGAAAAGAGGTTCCTCTGGAATGGACTGAGACATCTGGGGGACTCTTGGAATGGTGGCACGACCCTGGAGTTCCTCTCGCCGTTCCTGTTGAGAGGGCCTCCTCTTGAGATGCGACGGGAACGCCGGGAACTCTTTCCCGACGAAGCAGGGAAAGGATCCCTCATCTCGAGCTACGAGGCGGAAACGGGGCTCCTCTGGATGTGGGCGGGACCCTCGTGATTCCTCTCGAGTGGAGACGGCTAGGTCGGGGAACTTCTTGATTTGCACCAAGGGTGTGAAGGACCCTTTCGAAGTTCCAGAGGTGAGGTGTGATCCGCCTCGAGACGCCTCAGCGGAAATGGGCCTCATCTCGCCTGGAGGGGAGAACCTCCTGGATTTTCTCGAGTTGCGGCAGGTCTTCTCGAGTTTCGACGGGGACCTCAGGGACACGCTCTGGTGGCCTCAGGAAAGGCCAGTCCCCATGCGAGTTGCTTGGGGACCTCTCGGGATTCCTCTCCCGTCCATGCCGGGGCCTCAGTCCTTGTGTGGAGTCGGGGCCGGAACCTGAGGATTCCTCTCCAGTGTTGCCATGGATCTTGGGGTGCTTCTGAGTCTCCCCAGGGGAGTCAGGCCTCATCTCGAGTGGGGGCATGCACGTGCGCTTTCCTCCCGAGCTGCAGCAGTAGTGTCACGCTTCCTGTCACGTGGATCAAGGGATCTGTGGCTTTCCCTCGAGGCTGTCCCTCGAGGCATTCCCACGAGGCTTTCCCACAGGGCTGTGCCACGTGCCACCTTGGTGTGAGTCGATCCTCGGCGTGAAAGACGAGCTGGTGAAGGGAAAAGAGGTTCCTCTGGAATGGACTGAGACATCTGGGGGACTCTTGGAATGGTGGCACGACCCTGGAGTTCCTCCCGCCGTTCCTGTTGAGAGGGCCTCCACTTGAGATGCGACGGGAACGCCGGGAACTCTTTCCCGACGAAGCAGGGAAAGGATCCCTCATCTCGAGCTACGAGGCGGTAACGGGGCTCCTCTGGATGTGGGCGGGACCCTCGTGATTCCTCTCGAGTGGAGACGGCTAGGTCGGGGAACTTCTTGATTTGCACCAAGGGTGTGAAGGACCCTTTCGAAGTGCCAGAGGTGAGGTGTGATCAGCCTCGAGACGCCTCAGCGGAAATGGGCCTCATCTCGCCTGGAGGGGAGAACCTCCTGGATTTTCTCGAGTTGCGGCAGGTCGTCTCGAGTTACGACGGGGACCTCAGGGACACGGTCTGGTGGCCTCAGGAAAGGCCAGTCCCCATGCGAGTTGCTAGGGGACCTCTCGGGATTCCTCTCTCGTCCATGCCGGGGCCTCAGTCCTTGTGTGGAGTCGGGGCCGGAACCTGAGGATTCCTCTCCAGTGTTGCCATGGATCTTGGGGTGCTTCTGAGTCTCCCCAGGGGAGTCAGGCCTCGTCTCGAGTGGGGGCATGCACGTGCGCTTTCCTCCCGAGCTGCAGCAGTAGGGTCACGCTTCCTGTCACGTGGATCAAGGGATCTGTGGCTTTCCCTCGAGGCTGTCCCTCGAGGCTTTCCCACGAGGCTTTCCCACAGGGCTGTGCCACGTGCCACCTTGGTGTGAGTCGATCCTCAGCGTGAAAGACGAGCCGGTGAAGGGAAAAGAGGTTCCTCTGGAATGGACTGAGACATCTGGGGGACTCTTGGAATGGTGGCACGACCCTGGAGTTCCTCTCGCCGTTCCTGTTGAGAGGGCCTCCCCTTGAGATGCGACGAAAGGCCAGGAACTCTTTCCCGACGAAGCAGGGAAAGGATCCCTCATCTCGAGCTACGAGGCGGAAACGGGGCTCCTCTGGATGTGGGCGGGACCCTCGTGATTCCTCTCGAGTGGAGACGGGTATGTCGGGGAACTTCTTGATTTGCACCAAGGGTGTGAAGGACCCTTTCGAAGTTCCAGAGGTGAGGTGTGATCCGCCTCGAGACGCCTCAGCGGAAATGGGCCTCATCTCGCCTGGAGGGGAGAACCTCCTGGATTTTCTCGAGTTGCGGCAGGTCTTCTCGAGTTACGACGGGGACATCAGGGACCCGCTCTGGTGGCCTCAGGAAAGGCCAGTCCCCATGCGAGTTGCTAGGGGACCTCTCGGGATTCCTCTCCCGTCCATGCCGGGGCCTCAGTCCTTGTGTGGAGTCGGGGCCGGAACCTGAGGATTCCTCTCCAGTGTTGCCATGGATCTTGGGGTGCTTCTGAGTCTCCCCAGGGGAGTCAGGCCTCGTCTCGAGTGGGGGCATGCACGTGCGCTTTCCTCCCGAGCTGCAGCAGTAGTGTCACGCTTCCTGTCACGTGGATCAAGGGATCTGTGGCTTTCCCTCTAGGCTGTCCCTCGAGGCTTTCCCAGGAGGCTTTCCCACAGCGCTGTGCCGCGTGCCACCTTGGTGTGAGTCGATCCTCGGCGTGAAAGACGAGCTGGTGAAGGGAAAAGAGATTCCTCTGGAATGGACTGAGACATCTGGGGGACTCTTGGAATGGTGGCACGACCCTGGAGTTCCTCTCGCCGTTCCTGTTGAGAGGGCCTCCTCTTGAGATGCGACGGGAACGCCGGGAACTCTTTCCCGTCGAAGCAGGGAAAGGATCCCTCATCTCGAGCTACGAGGCGGAAACGGGGCTCCTCTGGATGTGGGCGGGACCCTCGTGATTCCTCTCGAGTGGAGACGGCTAGGTCGGGGAACTTCTTGATTTGCACCAAGGGTGTGAAGGACCCTTTCAAAGTTCCAGAGGGGAGGTGTGACCAGCCTCGAGACGCCTCAGCGGAAATGGGCCTCATCTCGCCTGGAGGGGAGAACCTCCTGGATTTTCTCGAGTTGCGGCAGGTCTTCTCGAGTTACGACGGGGACCTCAGGGACCCGCTCTGGTGGCCTCAGGAAAGGCCAGTCCCCATGCGAGTTGCTAGGGGACCTCTCGGGATTCCTCTCCCGTCCATGCCGGGGCCTCAGTCCTTGTGTGGAGTCGGGGCCGGAACCTGAGGATTCCTCTCCAGTGTTGCCATGGATCTTGGGGTGCTTCTGAGTCTCCCCAGGGGAGTCAGGCCTCGTCTCGAGTGGGGGCATGCACGTGCGCTTTCCTCCCGAGCTGCAGCAGTAGTGTCACGCTTCCTGTCACGTGGATCAAGGGATCTGTGGCTTTCCCTCGAGGCTGTCCCTCGAGGCTTTCCCACGAGGCTTTCCCACAGGGCTGTGCCGCGTGCCACCTTGGTGTGAGTCGATCCTCGGCGTGAAAGACGAGCTGGTGAAGGGAAAAGAGGTTCCTCTGGAATGGACTGAGACATCTGGGGGACTCTTGGAAAGGTGGCACGACCCTGGAGTTCCTCTCGCCGTTCCTGTTGAGAGGGCCTCCTCTTGAGATGCGACGGGAAGGCCGGGAACTCTTTCCCGACGAAGCAGGGAAAGGATCCCTCATCTCGAGCTACGAGGCGGAAACGGGTCTCCTCTGGATGTGGGCGGGACCCTCGTGATTCCTCTCGAGTGGAGACGGGTATGTCGGGGAACTTCTTGATTTGCACCAAGGGTGTGAAGGACCCTTTCGAAGTTCCAGAGGTGAGGTGTGATCCGCCTCGAGACGCCTCAGCGGAAATGGGCCTCATCTCGCCTGGAGGGGAGAACCTCCTGGATTTTCTCGAGTTGTGGCAGGTCTTCTCGAGTTACGACGGGGACCTCAGGGACCCGCTCTGGTGGCCTCAGGAAAGGAAAGTCCCCATGCGAGTTGCTAGGGGACCTCTCGGGATTCCTCTCCCGTCCATGCCGGGGCCTCAGTCCTTGTGTGGAGTCGGGGCCGGAACCTGAGGATTCCTCTCCAGTGTTGCCATGGATCTTGGGGTGCTTCTGAGTCTCCCCAGGGGAGTCAGGCCTCGTCTCGAGTGGGGGCATGCACGTGCGCTTTCCTCCCGAGCTGCAGCAGTAGTGTCACGCTTCCTGTCACGTGGATCAAGGGATCTGTGGCTTTCCCTCGAGGCTGTCCCTCGAGGCTTTCCCACGAGGCTTTCCCACAGGGCTGTGCCGCGTGCCACCTTGGTGTGAGTCGATCCTCGGCGTGAAAGACGATCTGGTGAAGGGAAAAGAGGTTCCTCTGGAATGGACTGAGACATCTGGGGGACTCTTGGAATGGTGGCACGACCCTGGAGTTCCTCTCGCCGTTCCTGTTGAGAGGGCCTCCTCTTGAGATCCGACGGGAAGGCCGGGAACTCTTTCCCGACGAAGCAGGGAAAGGATCCCTCATCTCGAGCTACGAGGCGGAAACGGGGCTCCTCTGGATGTGGGCGGGACCCTCGTGATTCCTCTCGAGTGGAGACGGGTATGTCGGGGAACTTCTTGATTTGCACCAAGGGTGTGAAGGACCCTTTCGAAGTTCCAGAGGTGAGGTGTGATCCGCCTCGAGACGCCTCAGCGGAAATGGGCCTCATCTCGCCTGGAGGGGAGAACCTCCTGGATTTTCTCGAGTTGCGGCAGGTCTTCTCGAGTTACGACGGGGACCTCAGGGACCCGCTCTGGTGGCCTCAGGAAAGGCCAGTCCCCATGCGAGTTGCTAGGGGACCTCTCGGGATTCCTCTCCCGTCCATGCAGGGGCCTCAGTCCTTGTGTGGAGTGGGGCCGGAACCTGAGGATTCCTCTCCAGTGTTCCCATGGATCTTGGGGTGCTTCTGAGTCTCCCCAGGGGAGTCAGGCCTCGTCTCGAGTGGGGGCATGCACGTGCCCTTTCCTCCCGAGCTGCAGCAGTAGTGTCACGCTTCCTGTCACGTGGATCAAGGGATCTGTGGCTTTCCCTCGAGGCTGTCCCTCGAGGCTTTCCCACGAGGCTTTCCCACAGGGCTGTGCCACGTGCCACCTTGGTGTGAGTCGATCCTCGGCGTGAAAGACGAGCCGGTGAAGGGAAAAGAGTTTCCTCTGGAATGGACTGAGACATCTGGGGGACTCTTGGAATGGTGGCACGACCCTGGAGTTCCTCTCGCCGTTCCTGTTGAGAGGGCCTCCTCTTGAGATGCGACGGGAACGCCGGGAACTCTTTCCCGACGAAGCAGGGAAAGGATCCCTCATCTCGAGCTACGAGGCGGAAACGGGGCTCCTCTGGATGTGGGCGGGACCCTCGTGATTCCTCTCGAGTGGAGACGGCTAGGTCGGGGAACTTCTTGATTTGCACCAAGGGTGTGAAGGAGCCTTTCGAAGTTCCAGAGGTGAGGTGTGATCAGCCTCGAGATGCCTCAGCGGAAATGGGCCTCATCTCGCCTGGAGGGGAGAACCTCCTGGATTTTCTCGAGTTGTGGCAGGTCTTCTCGAGTTACGACGGGGACCTCAGGGACCCGCTCTGGTGGCCTCAGGAAAGGCCAGTCCCCATGCGAGTTGCTAGGGGACCTGTCGGGATTCCTCTCCCGTCCATGCCGGGGCCTCAGTCCTTGTGTGGAGTCGGGGCCGGAACCTGAGGATTCCTCTCCAGTGTTGCCATGGATCTTGGGGTGCTTCTGAGTCTCCCCAGGGGAGTCAGGCCTCGTCTCGAGTGGGGGCATGCACGTGCGCTTTCCTCCCGAGCTGCAGCAGTAGTGTCACGCTTCCTGTCACGTGGATCAAGGGATCTGTGGCTTTCCCTCGAGGCTGTCCCTCGAGGCTTTCCCACGAGGCTTTCCCACAGGGCTGTGCCACGTGCCACCTTGGTGTGAGTCGATCCTCGGCGTGAAAGACGAGCCGGTGAAGGGAAAAGAGGTTCCTCTGGAATGGACTGAGACATCTGGGGGACTCTTGGAATGGTGGCACGACCCTGGAGTTCCTCTCGCCGTTCCTGTTGAGAGGGCCTCCTCTTGAGATGCGACGGGAACGCCGGGAAATCTTTCCCGATGAAGCAGGGAAAGGATCCCACATCTCGAGCTACGAGGCGGAAACCGGGCTCCTCTGGATGTGGGCGGGACCCTCGTGATTCCCCTCGAGTGGAGACGGCTAGGTCGGGGAACTTCTTGATTTGCACCAAGGGTGTGAAGGACCCTTTCAAAGTTCCAGAGGGGAGGTGTGATCAGCCTCGAGACGCCTCAGCGGAAATGGGCCTCATCTCGCCTGGAGGGGAGAACCTCCTGGATTTTCTCGAGTTGCGGCAGGTCTTCTCGAGTTACGACGGGGACCTCAGGGACCCGCTCTGGTGGCCTCAGGAAAGGCCAGTCCCCATGCGAGTTGCTAGGGGACCTCTCGGGATTCCTCTCCCGTCCATGCCGGGGCCTCAGTCCTTGTGTGGAGTCGGGGCCGGAACCTGAGGATTCCTCTCCAGTGTTGCCATGGATCTTGGGGTGCTTCTGAGTCTCCCCAGGGGAGTCAGGCCTCGTCTCGAGTGGGGGCATGCACGTGCGCTTTCCTCCCGAGCTGCAGCAGTAGTGTCACGCTTCCTGTCACGTGGATCAAGGGATCTGTGGCTTTCCCTCGAGGCTGTCCCTCGAGGCTTTCCCACGAGGCTTTCCCACAGGGCTGTGCCGCGTGCCACCTTGGTGTGAGTCGATCCTCGGCGTGAAAGACGAGCTGGTGAAGGGAAAAGAGGTTCCTCTGGAATGGACTGAGACATCTGGGGGACTCTTGGAAAGGTGGCACGACCCTGGAGTTCCTCTCGCCGTTCCTGTTGAGAGGGCCTCCTCTTGAGATGCGACGGGAAGGCCGGGAACTCTTTCCCGACGAAGCAGGGAAAGGATCCCTCATCTCGAGCTACGAGGCGGAAACGGGTCTCCTCTGGATGTGGGCGGGACCCTCGTGATTCCTCTCGAGTGGAGACGGGTATGTCGGGGAACTTCTTGATTTGCACCAAGGGTGTGAAGGACCCTTTCGAAGTTCCAGAGGTGAGGTGGGATCCGCCTCGAGACGCCTCAGCGGAAATGGGCCTCATCTCGCCTGGAGGGGAGAACCTCCTGGATTTTCTCGAGTTGTGGCAGGTCTTCTCGAGTTAAGACGGGGACCTCAGGGACCCGCTCTGGTGGCCTCAGAAAGGAAAGTCCCCATGCGAGTTGCTAGGGGACCTCTCGGGATTCCTCTCCCGTCCATGCCGGGGCCTCAGTCCTTGTGTGGAGTCGGGGCCGGAACCTGAGGATTCCTCTCCAGTGTTGCCATGGATCTTGGGGTGCTTCTGAGTCTCCCCAGGGGAGTCAGGCCTCGTCTCGAGTGGGGGCATGCACGTGCGCTTTCCTCCCGAGCTGCAGCAGTAGTGTCACGCTTCCTGTCACGTGGATCAAGGGATCTGTGGCTTTCCCTCGAGGCTGTCCCTCGAGGCTTTCCCACGAGGCTTTCCCACAGGGCTGTGCCGCGTGCCACCTTGGTGTGAGTCGATCCTCGGCGTGAAAGACGATCTGGTGAAGGGAAAAGAGGTTCCTCTGGAATGGACTGAGACATCTGGGGGACTCTTGGAATGGTGGCACGACCCTGGAGTTCCTCTCGCCGTTCCTGTTGAGAGGGCCTCCTCTTGAGATCCGACGGGAAGGCCGGGAACTCTTTCCCGACGAAGCAGGGAAAGGATCCCTCATCTCGAGCTACGAGGCGGAAACGGGGCTCCTCTGGATGTGGGCGGGACCCTCGTGATTCCTCTCGAGTGGAGACGGGTATGTCGGGGAACTTCTTGATTTGCACCAAGGGTGTGAAGGACCCTTTCGAAGTTCCAGAGGTGAGGTGTGATCCGCCTCGAGACGCCTCAGCGGAAATGGGCCTCATCTCGCCTGGAGGGGAGAACCTCCTGGATTTTCTCGAGTTGCGGCAGGTCTTCTCGAGTTACGACGGGGACCTCAGGGACCCGCTCTGGTGGCCTCAGGAAAGGCCAGTCCCCATGCGAGTTGCTAGGGGACCTCTCGGGATTCCTCTCCCGTCCATGCCGGGGCCTCAGTCCTTGTGTGGAGTCGGGGCCGGAACCTGAGGATTCCTCTCCAGTGTTGCCATGGATCTTGGGGTGCTTCTGAGTCTCCCCAGGGGAGTCAGGCCTCGTCTCGAGTGGGGGCATGCACGTGCGCTTTCCTCCCGATCTGCAGCGGTAGTGTCACGCTTCCTGTCACGTGGATCAAGGGATCTGTGGCTTTCCCTCGAGGCTGTCCCTCGAGGCTTTCCCACGAGGCTTTCCCACAGGGCTGTGCCACGTGCCACCTTGGTGTGAGTCGATCCTCCGAGTGAAAGACGAGCCGGTGAAGGGAAAAGAGGTTCCTCTGGAATGGACTGAGACATCTGGGGGACTCTTGGAATGGTGGCACGACCCTGGAGTTCCTCTCGCCGTTCCTGTTGAGAGGGCCTCCTCTTGAGATGCGACGGGAACGCCGGGAACTCTTTCCCGACAAAGCAGGGAAAGGATTCCTCATCTCGAGCTACGAGGCGGAAACGGGGCTCCTCTGGATGTGGGCGGGACCCTCGTGATTCCTCTCGAGTGGAGACGGCTAGGTCGGGGACTTCTTGATTTGCACCAAGGGTGTGAAGGACCCTTTCGAAGTTCCAGAGGTGAGGTGTGATCAGCCTCGAGACGCCTCAGCGGAAATGGGCCTCATCTCGCCTGGAGGGGAGAACCTCCTGGATTTTCTCGAGTTGCGGCAGGTCTTCTCGAGTTACGACGGGGACCTCAGGGACCCGCTCTGGTGGCCTCAGGAAAGGCCAGTCCCCATGCGAGTTGCTAGGGGACCTCTCGGGATTCCTCTCCCGTCCATGCCGGGGCCTCAGTCCTTGTGTGGAGTCGGGGCCGGAACCTGAGGATTCCTCTCCAGTGTTGCCATGGATCTTGGGGTGCTTCTGAGTCTCCCCAGGGGAGTCAGGCCTCGTCTCGAGTGGGGGCATGCACGTGCGCTTTCCTCCCGAGCTGCAGCAGTAGTGTCACGCTTCCTGTCACGTGGATCAAGGGATCTGTGGCTTTCCCTCGAGGCTGTCCCTCGAGGCTTTCCCACGAGGCTTTCCCACAGGGCTGTGCCACGTGCCACCTTGGTGTGAGTCGATCCTCGGCGTGAAAGACGAGCCGGTGAAGGGAAAAGAGGTTCCTCTGGAATGGACTGAGACATCTGGGGGACTCTTGGAATGGTGGCACGACCCTGGAGTTCCTCTCGCCGTTCCTGTTGAGAGGGCCTCCTCTTGAGATGCGACGGGAACGCCGGGAACTCTTTCCCGACGAAGCAGGGAAAGGATCCCTCATATCGAGCTACGAGGCGGAAACGGGGCTCCTCTGGATGTGGGCGGGACTCTCGTGATTCCTCTCGAGTGGAGACGGCTAGGTCGGGGAACTTCTTGATTTGCACCAAGGGTGTGAAGGACCCTTTCGAAGTTCCAGAGGTGAGGTGTGATCAGCCTCGAGACGCCTCAGCGGAAATGGGCCTCATCTCGCCTGGAGGGGAGAACCTCCTGGATTTTCTCGAGTTGCGGCAGGTCTTCTCGAGTTACGACGGGGACCTCAGGGACCCGCTCTAGTGGCCTCAGGAAAGGCCAGTCCCCATGCGAGTTGCTAGGGGACCTCTCGGGATTCCTCTCCCGTCCATGCCGGGGCCTCAGTCCTTGTGTGGAGTCGGGGCCGGAACCTGAGGATTCCTCTCCAGTGTTGCCATGGATCTTGGGGTGCTTCTGAGTCTCCCCAGGGGAGTCAGGCCTCGTCTCGAGTGGGGGCATGCACGTGCGCTTTCCTCCCGAGCTGCAGCAGTAGTGTCACGCTTCCTGTCACGTGGATCAAGGGACCTGTGGCTTTCCCTCGAGGCTGTCCCTCGAGGCTTTCCCACGAGGTTTTCCCACAGGGCTGTGCCACGTGCCACCTTGGTGTGAGTCGATCCTCGGCGTGAAAGACGAGCCGGTGAAGGGAAAAGAGGTTCCTCTGGAATGGACTGAGACATCTGGGGGACTCTTGGAATGGTGGCACGACCCTGGAGTTCCTCTCGCCGTTCCTGTTGA
This sequence comes from Budorcas taxicolor, assembly GCF_023091745.1. Lineage (NCBI taxonomy): Eukaryota > Metazoa > Chordata > Mammalia > Artiodactyla > Bovidae > Budorcas > Budorcas taxicolor. Next base: position 1,026,330 of record NW_026292783.1, on the reverse strand, counting down.
GAGGGCCTCCTCTTGAGATGCGACGGGAACGCCGGGAAATCTTTCCCGACGAAGCAGGGAAAGGATCCCTCATCTCGAGCTACGAGGCGGAAACCGGGCTCCTCTGGATGTGGGCGGGACCCTCGTGATTCCTCTCGAGTGGAGACGGCTAGGTCGGGGAACTTCTTGATTTGCACCAAGGGTGTGAAGGACCCTTTCAAATTTCCAGAGGTGAGGTGTGATCAGCCTCGAGACGCCTCAGCGGAAATGGGCCTCATCTCGCCTGGAGGGGAGAACCTCCTGGATTTTCTCGAGTTGCGGCAGGTCTTCTCCAGTTACGACGGGGACCTCAGGGACCCGCTCTGGTGGCCTCAGGAAAGGCCAGTCCCCATGCGAGTTGCTAGGGGACCTCTCTGGATTCCTCTCCCGTCCATGCCGGGTCCTCAGTCCTTGTGTGGAGTCGGGGCCGGAACCTGAGGATTCCTCTCCAGTGTTGCCATGGATCTTGGGGTGCTTCTGAGTCTCCCCAGGGGAGTCAGGCCTCGTCTCGAGTGGGGGCATGCACGTGCGCTTTCCTCCCGAGCTGCAGCAGTAGTGTCACGCTTCCTGTCACGTGGATCAAGGGATCTGTGGCTTTCCCTCGAGGCTGTCCCTCGAGGCTTTCCCACGAGTCTTTCCCACAGGGCTGTGCCGCGTGCCACCTTGGTGTGAGTCGATCCTGGGCATGAAAGACGAGCTGGTGAAGGGAAAAGAGGTTCCTCTGGAATGGACTGAGACATCTGGGGGACTCTTGGAAAGGTGGCACGGCCCTGGAGTTCCTCTCGCCGTTCCTGTTGAGAGGGCCTCCTCTTGAGATGCGACGGGAACGCCGGGAACTCTTTCCCGTCGAAGCAGGGAAAGGATCCCTCATCTCGAGCTACGAGGCGGAAACGGGGCTCCTCTGGATGTGGGCGGGACCCTCGTGATTCCTCTCGAGTGGAGACGGCTAGGTCGGGGACTTCTTGATTTGCACCAAGGGTGTGAAGGACCCTTTCGAAGTTCCAGAGGTGAGGTGTGATCAGCCTCGAGACGCCTCAGCGGAAATGGGCCTCATCTCGCCTGGAGGGGAGAACCTCCTGGATTTTGTCGAGTTGCGGCAGGTCTTCTCGAGTTACGACGGGGACCTCAGGGACCCGCTCTGGTGGCCTCAGGAAAGGCCAGTCCCCATGCGAGTTGCTAGGGGACCTCTCGGGATTCCTCTCCCGTCCATGCCGGGGCCTCAGTCCTTGTGTGGAGTCGGGGCCGGAACCTGAGGATTCCTCTCCAGTGTTGCCATGGATCTTGGGGTGCTTCTGAGTCTCCCCAGGGGAGTCAGGCCTCGTCTCGAGTGGGGGCATGCACGTGCGCTTTCCTCCCGAGCTGCAGCAGTAGTGTCACGCTTCCTGTCACGTGGATCAAGGGATCTGTGGCTTTCCCTCGAGGCTGTCCCTCGAGGCTTTCCCACGAGGCTTTCCCACAGGGCTGTGCCACGTGCCACCTTGGTGTGAGTCGATCCTCGGCGTGAAAGACGAGCCGGTGAAGGGAAAAGAGGTTCCTCTGGAATGGACTGAGACATCTGGGGGACTCTTGGAATGGTGGCACGACCCTGGAGTTCCTCTCGCCGTTCCTGTTGAGAGGGCCTCCTCTTGAGATGCGACGGGAACGCCGGGAACTCTTTCCCGACGAAGCAGGGAAAGGATCCCTCATCTCGAGCTACGAGGCGGAAACGGGGCTCCTCTGGATGTGGGCGGGACTCTCGTGATTCCTCTCGAGTGGAGACGGCTAGGTCGGGGAACTTCTTGATTTGCACCAAGGGTGTGAAGGACCCTTTCGAAGTTCCAGAGGTGAGGTGTGATCAGCCTCGAGACTCCTCAGCGGAAATGGGCCTCATCTCGCCTGGAGGGGAGAACCTCCTGGATTTTCTCGAGTTGCGGCAGGTCTTCTCGAGTTACGACGGGGACCTCAGGGACCCGCTCTGGTGGCGTCAGGAAAGGCCAGTCCGCATGCGAGTTGCTAGGGGACCTCTCGGGATTCCTCTCCCGTCCATGCCGGGGCCTCAGTCCTTGTGTGGAGTCGGGGCCGGAACCTGAGGATTCCTCTCCAGTGTTGCCATGGATCTTGGGGTGCTTCTGAGTCTCCCCAGGGGAGTCAGGCCTCGTCTCGAGTGGGGGCATGCACGTGCGCTTTCCTCCCGAGCTGCAGCAGTAGTGTCACGCTTCCTGTCACGTGGATCAAGGGATCTGTGGCTTTCCCTCGAGGCTGTCCCTCGAGGCTTTCCCACGAGGCTTTCCCACAGGGCTGTGCCACGTGCCACCTTGGTGTGAGTCGATCCTCGGCGTGAAAGACGAGCCGGTGAAGGGAAAAGAGGTTCCTCTGGAATGGACTGAGACATCTGGGGGACTCTTGGAATGGTGGCACGACCCTGGAGTTCCTCTCGCCGTTCCTGTTGAGAGGGCCTCCTCTTGAGATGCGACGGGAACGCCGGGAACTCTTTCCCGTCGAAGCAGGGAAAGGATCCCTCATCTCGAGCTACGAGGCGGAAACGGGGCTCCTCTGGATGTGGGCGGGACCCTCGTGATTCCTCTCGAGTGGAGACGGCTAGGTCGGGGAACTTCTTGATTTGCACCAAGGGTGTGAAGGACCCTTTCGAAGTTCCAGAGGTGAGGTGTGATCCGCCTCGAGACGCCTCAGCGGAAATGGGCCTCATCTCGCCTGGAGGGGAGAACCTCCTGGATTTTCTCGAGTTGCGGCAGGTCTTCTCGAGTTACGACGGGGACCTCAGGGACCCGCTCTGGTGGCCTCAGGAAAGGCCAGTCCCCATGCGAGTTGCTAGGGGAACTCTCGGGATTCCTCTCCCGTCCATGCCGGGGCTCAGTCCTTGTGTGGAGTCGGGGCCGGAACCTGAGGATTCCTCTCCAGTGTTGCCATGGATCTTGGGGTGCTTCTGAGTCTCCCCAGGGGAGTCAGGCCTAGTCTCGAGTGGGGGCATGCACGTGCGCTTTCCTCCCGAGCTGCAGCAGTAGTGTCACGATTCCTGTCACGTGGATCAAGGGATCTGTGGCTTTCCCTCGAGGCTGTCCCTCGAGGCTTTCCCATGAGTCTTTCCCACAGGGCTGTGCCGCGTGCCACCTTGGTGTGAGTCGATCCTCGGCATGAAAGACGAGCTGGTGAAGGGAAAAGAGGTTCCTCTGGAATGGACTGAGACATCTGGGGGACTCTTGGAAAGGTGGCACGGCCCTGGAGTTCCTCTCGCCGTTCCTGTTGAGAGGGCCTCCTCTTGAGATGCGACGGGAACGCCGGGAACTCTTTCCCGACGAAGCAGGGAAAGGATCCATCATCTCGAGCTACGAGGCGGAAACGGGGCTCCTCTGGATGTGGGCGGGACCCTCGTGATTCCTCTCGAGTGGAGACGGGTATGTCGGGGAACTTCTTGATTTGCACCAAGGGTGTGAAAGACCCTTTCGAAGTTCCAGAGGTGAGGTGTGATCAGCCTCGAGACGCCTCAGCGGAAATGGGCCTCATCTCGCCTGGAGGGGAGAACCTCCTGGATTTTCTCGAGTTGCGGCATGTCTTCTCGAGTTACGACGGGGACCTCAGGGACCCGCTCTGGTGGCCTCAGGAAAGGCCAGTCCCCATGCGAGTTGCTAGGGGACCTCTCGGGATTCCTCTCCCGTCCATGCCGGGGCCTCAGTCCTTGTGTGGAGTCGGGGCCGGAACCTGAGGATTCCTCTCCAGTGTTGCCATGGATCTTGGGGTGCTTCTGAGTCTCCGCAGGGGAGTCAGGCCTCGTCTCGAGTGGGGGCATGCACGTGCGCTTTCCTCCCGAGCTGCAGCAGTAGTGTCACGCTTCCTGTCACGTGGATCAAGGGATCTGTGGCTTTCCCTCGAGGCTGTCCCTCGAGGCTTTCCCACGAGGCTTTCCCACAGGGCTGTGCCGCGTGCCACCTTGGTGTGAGTCGATCCTCGGCGTGAAAGACGAGGTGGTGAAGGGAAAAGAGGTTCCTCTGGAATGGACTGAGACATCTGGGGGACTCTTGGAATGGTGGCACGACCCTGGAGTTCCTCTCGCCGTTCCTGTTGAGAGGGCCTCCTCTTGAGATGCGACGTGAACGCCGGGAACTCTTTCCCGTCGAAGTAGGGAAAGGATCCCTCATCTCGAGCTACGAGGCGGAAACGGGGCTCCTCTGGATGTGGGCGGGACCCTCGTGATTCCTCTCGAGTGGAGACGGCTAGGTCGGGGAACTTCTTGATTTGCACTAAGGGTGTGAAGGACCCTTTCGAAGTTCCAGAGGTGAGGTGTGATCAGCCTCGAGACGCCTCAGCGGAAATGGGCCTCATCTCGCCTGGAGGGGAGAACCTCCTGGATTTTCTCGAGTTGCGGCAGGTCTTCTCGAGTTACGACGGGGACCTCAGGGACCCGCTCTGGTGGCCTCAGGAAAGGCCAGTCCCCATGCGAGTTGCTAGTGGACCTCTCGGGATTCCTCTGCCGTCCATGCCGGGGCCTCAGTCCTTCTGTGGAGTCGGGGCCGGAACCTGAGGATTCCTCTCCAGTGTTGCCATGGATCTTGGGGTGCTTCTGAGTCTCCCCAGGGGAGTCAGGCCTCGTCTCGAGTGGGGGCATGCACGTGCGCTTTCCTGCCGAGCTGCAGCAGTAGTGTCACGCTTCCTGTCACGTGGATCAAGGGATCTGTGGCTTTCCCTCGAGGCTGTCCCTCGAGGCTTTCCCACGAGGCTTTCCCACAGGGCTGTGCCACGTGCCACCTTGGTGTGAGTCGATCCTCGGCGTGAAAGACGAGCCGGTGAAGGGAAAAGAGGTTCCTCTGGAATGGACTGAGACATCTGGGGGACTCTTGGAATGGTGGCACGACCCTGGAGTTCCTCTCGCCGTTCCTGTTGAGAGGGCCTCCTCTTGAGATGCGACGGGAACGCCGGGAACTCTTTCCCGACAAAACAGGGAAAGGATCCCTCATTTCGAGCTACGAGGCGGAAACGGGGCTCCTCTGGATGTGGGCGGGACCCTCGTGATTCCTCTCGAGTGGAGACGGCTAGGTCGGGGAACTTCTTGATTTGCACCAAGGGTGTGAAGGACCCTTTCGAAGTTCCAGAGGTGAGGTGTGATCCGCCTCGAGACGCCTCAGCGGAAATGGGCCTCATCTCGCCTGGAGGGGAGAACCTCCTGGATTTTCTCGAGTTGCGGCAGGTCTTCTCGAGTTACGACGGGGACCTCAGGGACCCGCTCTGGTGGCCTCAGGAAAGGCCAGTCCCCATGCGAGTTGCTAGGGGACCTCTCGGGATTCCTCTCCCGTCCATGCCGGGGCTCAGTCCTTGTGTGGAGTCGGGGCCGGAACCTGATGATTCCTCTCCAGTGTTGCCATGGATCTTGGGGTGCTTCTGAGTCTCCCCAGGGGAGTCAGGCCTCGTCTCGAGTGGGGGCATGCACGTGCGCTTTCCTCCCGAGCTGCAGCAGTAGTGTCACGCTTCCTGTCACGTGGATCAAGGGATCTGTGGCTTTCCCTCGAGGCTGTCCCTCGAGGCTTTCCCACGAGGCTTTCCCACAGGGCTGTGCCACGTGCCACCATGGTGTGAGTCGATCCTCGGCGTGAAAGACGAGCCGGTGAACGGAAAAGAGGTTCCTCTGGAATGGACTGAGACATCTGGGGGACTCTTGGAATGGTGGCACGACCCTGGAGTTCCTCTCGCCGTTCCTGTTGAGAGGGCCTCCTCTTGAGATGCGACGGGAACGCCGGGAAATCTTTCCCGACGAAGCAGGGAAAGGATCCCTCATCTCGAGCTACGAGGCGGAAACCGGGCTCCTCTGGATGTGGGCGGGACCCTCGTGATTCCTCTCGAGTGGAGACGGGTATGTCGGGGAACTTCTTGATTTGCACCAAGGGTGTGAAAGACCCTTTCGAAGTTCCAGAGGTGAGGTGTGATCAGCCTCGAGACGCCTCAGCGGAAATGGGCCTCATCTCGCCTGGAGGGGAGAACCTCCTGGATTTTCTCGAGTTGCCGCAGGTCTTCTCGAGTTACGACGGGGACCTCAGGGACCCGCTCTGGTGGCCTCAGGAAAGGCCAGTCCCCATGCGAGTTGCTAGGGGACCTCTCGGGATTCCTCTCCCGTCCATGCAGGGTCCTCAGTCCTTGTGTGGAGTCGGGGCCGGAACCTGAGGATTCCTCTCCAGTGTTGCCATGGATCTTGGGGTGCTTCTGAGTCTCCGCAGGGGAGTCAGGCCTCGTCTCGAGTGGGGGCATGCACGTGCGCTTTCCTCCCGAGCTGCAGCAGTAGTGTCACGCTTCCTGTCACGTGGATCAAGGGATCTGTGGCTTTCCCTCGAGGCTGTCCCTCGAGGCTTTCCCACGAGGCTTTCCCACAGGGCTGTGCCGCGTGCCACCTTGGTGTGAGTCGATCCTCGGCGTGAAAGACGAGGTGGTGAAGGGAAAAGAGGTTCCTCTGGAATGGACTGAGACATCTGGGGGACTCTTGGAATGGTGGCACGACCCTGGAGTTCCTCTCGCCGTTCCTGTTGAGAGGGCCTCCTCTTGAGATGCGACGGGAACGCCGGGAACTCTTTCCCGTCGAAGTAGGGAAAGGATCCCTCATCTCGAGCTACGAGGCGGAAACGGGGCTCCTCTGGATGTGGGCGGGACCCTCGTGATTCCTCTCGAGTGGAGACGGCTAGGTCGGGGAACTTCTTGATTTGCACCAAGGGTGTGAAGGACCCTTTCGAAGTTCCAGAGGTGAGGTGTGATCAGCCTCGAGACGCCTCAGCGGAAATGGGCCTCATCTCGCCTGGAGGGGAGAACCTCCTGGATTTTCTCGAGTTGCGGCAGGTCTTCTCGAGTTACGACGGGGACCTCAGGGACCCGCTCTGGTGGCCTCAGGAAAGGCCAGTCCCCATGCGAGTTGCTAGTGGACCTCTCGGGATTCCTCTCCCGTCCATGCCGGGGCCTCAGTCCTTGTGTGGAGTCGGGGCCGGAACCTGAGGATTCCTCTCCAGTGTTGCCATGGATCTTGGGGTGCTTCTGAGTCTCCCCAGGGGAGTCAGGCCTCGTCTCGAGTGGGGGCATGCACGTGCGCTTTCCTCCCGAGCTGCAGCAGTAGTGTCACGCTTCCTGTCACGTGGATCAAGGGATCTGTGGCTTTCCCTCGAGGGTGTCCCTCGAGGCTTTCCCACGAGGCTTTCCCACAGGGCTGTGCCACGTGCCACCTTGGTGTGAGTCGATCCTCGGCGTGAAAGACGAGCCGGTGAAGGGAAAAGAGGTTCCTCTGGAATGGACTGAGACATCTGGGGGACTCTTGGAATGGTGGCACGACCCTGGAGTTCCTCTCGCCGTTCCTGTTGAGAGGGCCTCCTCTTGAGATGCGACGGGAACGCCGGGAACTCTTTCCCGTCGAAGCAGGGAAAGGATCCCTCATCTCGAGCTACGAGGCGGAAACGGGGCTCCTCTGGATGTGGGCGGGACCCTCGTGATTCCTCTCGAGTGGAGACGGCTAGGTCGGGGAACTTCTTGATTTGCACCAAGGGTGTGAAGGACCCTTTCGAAGTTCCAGAGGTGAGGTGTGATCCGCCTCGAGACGCCTCAGCGGAAATGGGCCTCATCTCGCCTGGAGGGGAGAACCTCCTGGATTTTCTCGAGTTGCGGCAGGTCTTCTCGAGTTACGACGGGGACCTCAGGGACCCGCTCTGGTGGCCTCAGGAAAGGCCAGTCCCCATGCGAGTTGCTAGGGGACCTCTCGGGATTCCTCTCCCGTCCATGCCGGGGCTCAGTCCTTGTGTGGAGTCGGGGCCGGAACCTGAGGATTCCTCTCCAGTGTTGCCATGGATCTTGGGGTGCTTCTGAGTCTCCCCAGGGGAGTCAGGCCTCGTCTCGAGTGGGGGCATGCACGTGCGCTTTCCTCCCGAGCTGCAGCAGTAGTGTCACGCTTCCTGTCACGTGGATCAAGGGATCTGTGGCTTTCCCTCGAGGCTGTCCCTCGAGGCTTTCCCACGAGGCTTTCCCACAGGGCTGTGCCACGTGCCACCTTGGTGTGAGTCGATCCTCGGCGTGAAAGACGAGCCGGTGAACGGAAAAGAGGTTCCTCTGGAATGGACTGAGACATCTGGGGGACTCTTGGAATGGTGGCACGACCCTGGAGTTCCTCTCGCCGTTCCTGTTGAGAGGGCCTCCTCTTGAGATGCGACGGGAACGCCGGGAAATCTTTCCCGACGAAGCAGGGAAAGGATCCCTCATCTCGAGCTACGAGGCGGAAACCGGGCTCCTCTGGATGTGGGCGGGACCCTCGTGATTCCTCTCGAGTGGAGACGGTTAGGTCGGGGAACTTCTTGATTTGCACCAAGGGTGTGAAGGACCCTTTCAAAGTTCCAGAGGTGAGGTGTGATCAGCCTCGAGACGCCTCAGCGGAAATGGGCCTCATCTCGCCTGGAGGGGAGAACCTCCTGGATTTTCTCGAGTTGCGGCAGGTCTTCTCGAGTTACGACGGGGACCTCAGGGACCCGCTCTGGTGGCCTCAGGAAAGGCCAGTCCCCATGTGAGTTGCTAGGGGACCTCTCTGGATTCCTCTCCCGTCCATGCCGGGTCCTCAGTCCTTGTGTGGAGTCGGGGCCGGAACCTGAGGATTCCTCTCCAGTGTTGCCATGGATCTTGGGGTGCTTCTGAGTCTCCCCAGGGGAGTCAGGCCTCGTCTCGAGTGGGGGCATGCACGTGCGCTTTCCTCCCGAGCTGCAGCAGTAGTGTCACGCTTCCTGTCACGTGGATCAAGGGATCTGTGGCTTTCCCTCGAGGCTGTCCCTCGAGGCTTTCCCACGAGTCTTTCCCACAGGGCTGTGCCGCGTGCCACCTTGGTGTGAGTCGATCCTCGGCATGAAAGACGAGCTGGTGAAGGGAAAAGAGGTTCCTCTGGAATGGACTGAGACATCTGGGGGACTCTTGGAAAGGTGGCACGGCCCTGGAGTTCCTCTCGCCGTTCCTGTTGAGAGGGCCTCCTCTTGAGATGCGACGGGAACGCCGGGAACTCTTTCCCGACGAAGCAGGGAAAGGATCCCTCATCTCGAGCTACGAGGCGGAAACGGGGCTCCTCTGGATGTGGGCGGGACCCTCGTGATTCCTCTCGAGTGGACACGGGTATGTCGGGGAACTTCTTGATTTGCACCAAGGGTGTGAAGGACCCTTTCGAAGTTCCAGAGGTGAGGTGTGATCAGCCTCGAGACGCCTCAGCGGAAATGGGCCTCATCTCGCCTGGAGGGGAGAACCTCCTGGATTTTCTCGAGTTGCGGCATGTCTTCTCGAGTTCCGACGGGGACCTCAGGGACCCGCTCTGGTGGCCTCAGGAAAGGCCAGTCCCCATGCGAGTTGCTAGGGGACCTCTCGGGATTCCTCTCCCGTCCATGCAGGGGCCTCAGTCCTTGTGTGGAGTCGGGGCCGGAACCTGAGGATTCCTCTCCAGTGTTGCCATGGATCTTGGGGTGCTTCTGAGTCTCCGCAGGGGAGTCAGGCCTCGTCTCGAGTGGGGGCATGCACGTGCGCTTTCCTCCCGAGCTGCAGCAGTAGTGTCACGCTTCCTGTCACGTGGATCAAGGGATCTGTGGCTTTCCCTCGAGGCTGTCCCTCGAGGCTTTCCCACGAGGCTTTCCCACAGGGCTGTGCCACGTGCCACCTTGGTGTGAGTCGATCCTCGGCGTGAAAGACGAGCCAGTGAAGGGAAAAGAGGTTCCTCTGGAATGGACTGAGACATCTGGGGGACTCTTGGAATGGTGGCACGACCCTGGAGTTCCTCTCGCCGTTCCTGTTGAGAGGGCCTCCTCTTGAGATGCGACGGGAACGCCGGGAAATCTTTCCCGACGAAGCAGGGAAAGGATCCCTCATCTCGAGCTACGAGGCGGAAACCGGGCTCCTCTGGATGTGGGCGGGACCCTCGTGATTCCTCTCGAGTGGAGACGGTTAGGTCGGGGAACTTCTTGATTTGCACCAAGGGTGTGAAGGACCCTTTCAAAGTTCCAGAGGTGAGGTGTGATCAGCCTCGAGACGCCTCAGCGGAAATGGGCCTCATCTCGCCTGGAGGGGAGAACCTCCTGGATTTTCTCGAGTTGCGGCAGGTCTTCTCGAGTTACGACGGGGACCTCAGGGACCCGCTCTGGTGGCCTCAGGAAAGGCCAGTCCCCATGCGAGTTGCTAGCGGACCTCTCTGGATTCCTCTCCCGTCCATGCCGGGTCCTCAGTCCTTGTGTGGAGTCGGGGCCGGAACCTGAGGATTCCTCTCCAGTGTTGCCATGGATCTTGGGGTGCTTCTGAGTCTCCCCAGGGGAGTCAGGCCTCGTCTCGAGTGGGGGCATGCACGTGCGCTTTCCTCCCGAGCTGCAGCAGTAGTGTCACGCTTCCTGTCACGTGGATCAAGGGATCTGTGGCTTTCCCTCGAGGCTGTCCCTCGAGGCTTTCCCACGAGTCTTTCCCACAGGGCTGTGCCGCGTGCCACCTTGGTGTGAGTCGATCCTCGGCATGAAAGACGAGCTGGTGAAGGGAAAAGAGGTTCCTCTGGAATGGACTGAGACATCTGGGGGACTCTTGGAAAGGTGGCACGGCCCTGGAGTTCCTCTCGCCGTTCCTGTTGAGAGGGCCTCCTCTTGAGATGCGACGGGAACGCCGGGAACTCTTTCCCGTCGAAGCAGGGAAAGGATCCCTCATCTCGAGCTACGAGGCGGAAACGGGGCTCCTCTGGATGTGGGCGGGACCCTCGTGATTCCTCTCGAGTGGAGACGGGTATGTCGGGGAACTTCTTGATTTGCACCAAGGGTGTGAAGGACCCTTTCGAAGTTCCAGAGGTGAGGTGTGATCAGCCTCGAGACGCCTCAGCGGAAATGGGCCTCATCTCGCCTGGAGGGGAGAACCTCCTGGATTTTCTCGAGTTGCGGCATGTCTTCTCGAGTTACGACGGGGACCTCAGGGACCCGCTCTGGTGGCCTCAGGAAAGGCCAGTCCCCATGCGAGTTGCTAGGGGACCTCTCGGGATTCCTCTCCCGTCCATGCAGGGGCCTCAGTCCTTGTGTGGAGTCGGGGCCGGAACCTGAGGATTCCTCTCCAGTGTTGCCATGGATCTTGGGGTGCTTCTGAGTCTCCGCAGGGGAGTCAGGCCTCGTCTCGAGTGGGGGCATGCACGTGCGCTTTCCTCCCGAGCTGCAGCAGTAGTGTCACGCTTCCTGTCACGTGGATCAAGGGATCTGTGGCTTTCCCTCGAGGCTGTCCCTCGAGGCTTTCCCACGAGGCTTTCCCACAGGGCTGTGCCACGTGCCACCTTGGTGTGAGTCGATCCTCGGCGTGAAAGACGAGCCAGTGAAGGGAAAAGAGGTTCCTCTGGAATGGACTGAGACATCTGGGGGACTCTTGGAATGGTGGCACGACCCTGGAGTTCCTCTCGCCGTTCCTGTTGAGAGGGCCTCCTCTTGAGATGCGACGGGAACGCCGGGAAATCTTTCCCGACGAAGCAGGGAAAGGATCCCTCATCTCGAGCTACGAGGCAGAAACCGGGCTCCTCTGGATGTGGGCGGGACCCTCGTGATTCCTCTCGAGTGGAGACGGCTAGGTCGGGGAACTTCTTGATTTGCACCAAGGGTGTGAAGGACCCTTTCAAAGTTCCAGAGGTGAGGTGTGATCAGCCTCGAGACGCCTCAGCGGAAATGGGCCTCATCTCGCCTGGAGGGGAGAACCTCCTGGATTTTCTCGAGTTGCGGCAGGTCTTCTCGAGTTACGACGGGGACCTCAGGGACCCGCTCTGGAGTCCTCAGGAAAGGCCAGTCCCCATTCGAGTTGCTAGGGGACCTCTCGGGATTCCTCTGCCGTCCATGCCGGGGCCTCAGTCCTTGTGTGGAGTCGGGGCCGGAACCTGAGGATTCCTCTCCAGTGTTGCCATGGATCTTGGGGTGCTTCTGAGTCTCCCCAGGGGATTCAGGCCTCGTCTCGAGTGGGGGCATGCACGTGCGCTTTCCTGCCGAGCTGCAGCAGTAGTGTCACGCTTCCTGTCACGTGGATCAAGGGATCTGTGGCTTTCCCTCGAGGCTGTCCCTCGAGGCTTTCCCACGAGGCTTTCCCACAGGGCTGTGCCACGTGCCACCTTGGTGTGAGTCGATCCTCGGCGTGAAAGACGAGCCGGTGAAGGGAAAAGAGGTTCCTCTGGAATGGACTGAGACATCTGGGGGACTCTTGGAATGGTGGCACGACCCTGGAGTTCCTCTCGCCGTTCCTGTTGAGAGGGCCTCCTCTTGAGATGCGACGGGAACGCCGGGAACTCTTTCGCGACAAAACAGGGAAAGGATCCCTCATTTCGAGCTACGAGGCGGAAACGGGGCTCCTCTTGATGTGGGCGGGACCCTCGTGATTCCTCTCGAGTGGAGACGGCTAGGTCGGGGAACTTCTTGATTTGCACCAAGGGTGTGAAGGACCCTTTCGAAGTTCCAGAGGTGAGGTGTGATCAGCCTCGAGACGCCTCAGCGGAAATGGGCCTCATCTCGCCAGGAGGGGAGAACCTCCTGGATTTTCTCGAGCTGCGGCAGGTCTTCTCGAGTTACGACGGGGACCTCAGGGACACGCTCTGGTGGCCTCAGGAAAGGCCAGTCCCCATGCGAGTTGCCAGGGGACCTATCGGGATTCTTCTCCCGTCCATGCCGGGGCCTCAGTCCTTGTGTGGAGTCGGGGCCGGAACCTGAGGATTCCTCTCCAGTGTTGCCATGGATCTTGGGGTGATTCTGAGTCTCCCCAGGGGAGTCAGGCCTCGTCTCGAGTGGGGGCATGCACGTGCACTTTCCTCCCGAGCTGCAGCAGTAGTGTCACGTTTCCTGTCACGTCGATCAAGGGATCTGTGGCTTTCCCTCGAGGGTGTCCCTCGAGGCTTTCCCACGAGGCTTTCCCACAGGGCTGAGCCACGTGCCACCTTGGTGTGAGTCGATCCTCGGCGTGAAAGACGAGCCGGTGAAGGGAAAAGAGGTTCCTCTGGAATGGAGTGAGACATCTGGTGACTCTTGGAAAGATGGCACGACCCTGGAGTTCTTCTCGCCGTTCCTGTTGAGAGGGCCTCCTCTTGAGATGCGACGGGAACGCCGGGAACTCTTTCCCGACGAAGCAGGGAAAGGATCCCTCATCTCGAGCTACGAGGCGGAAACCGGGCTCCTCTGGATGTGGGCGGGACACTCGTGATTCCTCTCGAGTGGAGACGGCTAGGTCGGGGAACTTCTTGATTTGCACCAAGGGTGTGAAGGACCCTTTCGAAGTTCCAGAGGTGAGGTGTGATCAGCCTCGAGACGCCTCAGCGGAAATGGGCCTCATCTCGCCTGGAGGGGAGAACCTCCTGGATTTTCTCGAGTTGCGGCAGGTCTTCTCGAGTTACGACGGGGACCTCAGGGACCCGCTCTGGAGTCCTCAGGAAAGGCCAGTCCCCATTCGAGTTGCTAGGGGACCTCTCGGGATTCCTCTGCCGTCCATGCCGGGGCCTCAGTCCTTGTGTGGAGTCGGGGCCGGAACCTGAGGATTCCTCTCCAGTGTTGCCATGGATCTTGGGGTGCTTCTGAGTCTCCCCAGGGGATTCAGGCCTCGTCTCGAGTGGGGGCATGCACGTGCGCTTTCCTGCCGAGCTGCAGCAGTAGTGTCACGCTTCCTGTCACGTGGATCAAGGGATCTGTGGCTTTCCCTCGAGGCTGTCCCTCGAGGCTTTCCCACGAGGCTTTCCCACAGGGCTGTGCCACGTGCCACCTTGGTGTGAGTCGATCCTCGGCGTGAAAGACGAGCCGGTGAAGGGAAAAGAGGTTCCTCTGGAATGGACTGAGACATCTGGGGGACTCTTGGAATGGTGGCACGACCCTGGAGTTCCTCTCGCCGTTCCTGTTGAGAGGGCCTCCTCTTGAGATGCGACGGGAACGCCGGGAACTCTTTCCCGACAAAACAGGGAAAGGATCCCTCATTTCGAGCTACGAGGCGGAAACGGGGCTCCTCTTGATGTGGGCGGGACCCTCGTGATTCCTCTCGAGTGGAGACGGCTAGGTCGGGGAACTTCTTGATTTGCACCAAGGGTGTGAAGGACCCTTTCGAAGTTCCAGAGGTGAGGTGTGATCAGCCTCGAGACGCCTCAGCGGAAATGGGCCTCATCTCGCCAGGAGGGGAGAACCTCCTGGATTTTCTCGAGCTGCGGCAGGTCTTCTCGAGTTACGACGGGGACCTCAGGGACACGCTCTGGTGGCCTCAGGAAAGGCCAGTCCCCATGCGAGTTGCCAGGGGACCTATCGGGATTCTTCTCCCGTCCATGCCGGGGCCTCAGTCCTTGTGTGGAGTCGGGGCCGGAACCTGAGGATTCCTCTCCAGTGTTGCCATGGATCTTGGGGTGATTCTGAGTCTCCCCAGGGGAGTCAGGCCTCGTCTCGAGTGGGGGCATGCACGTGCACTTTCCTCCCGAGCTGCAGCAGTAGTGTCACGCTTCCTGTCACGTCGATCAAGGGATCTGTGGCTTTCCCTCGAGGGTGTCCCTCGAGGCTTTCCCACGAGGCTTTCCCACAGGGCTGAGCCACGTGCCACCTTGGTGTGAGTTGATCCTCGGCGTGAAAGACGAGCCGGTGAAGGGAAAAGAGGTTCCTCTGGAATGGAGTGAGACATCTGGTGACTCTTGGAAAGATGGCACGACCCTGGAGTTCTTCTCGCCGTTCCTGTTGAGAGGGCCTCCTCTTGAGATGCGACGGGAATGCCGGGAACTCTTTCCCGACGAAGCAGGGAAAGGATCCCTCATCTCGAGCTACGAGGCGGAAACCGGGCTCCTCTGGATGTGGGCGGGACACTCGTGATTCCTCTCGAGTGGAGACGGCTAGGTCGGGGAACTTCTTGATTTGCACCAAGGGTGTGAAGGACCCTTTCGAAGTTCCAGAGGTGAGGTGTGATCAGCCTCGAGACGCCTCAGCGGAAATGGGCCTCATCTCGCCTGGAGGGGAGAACCTCCTGGATTTTCTCGAGTTGCGGCAGGTCTTCTCGAGTTACGACGGGGACCTCAGGGACCCGCTCTGGAGTCCTCAGGAAAGGCCAGTCCCCATTCGAGTTGCTAGGGGACCTCTCGGGATTCCTCTGCCGTCCATGCCGGGGCCTCAGTCCTTGTGTGGAGTCGGGGCCGGAACCTGAGGATTCCTCTCCAGTGTTGCCATGGATCTTGGGGTGCTTCTGAGTCTCCCCAGGGGATTCAGGCCTCGTCTCGAGTGGGGGCATGCACGTGCGCTTTCCTGCCGAGCTGCAGCAGTAGTGTCACGCTTCCTGTCACGTGGATCAAGGGATCTGTGGCTTTCCCTCGAGGCTGTCCCTCGAGGCTTTCCCACGAGGCTTTCCCACAGGGCTGTGCCACGTGCCACCTTGGTGTGAGTCGATCCTCGGCGTGAAAGACGAGCCGGTGAAGGGAAAAGAGGTTCCTCTGGAATGGACTGAGACATCTGGGGGACTCTTGGAATGGTGGCACGACCCTGGAGTTCCTCTCGCCGTTCCTGTTGAGAGGGCCTCCTCTTGAGATGCGACGGGAACGCCGGGAACTCTTTCCCGACAAAACAGGGAAAGGATCCCTCATTTCGAGCTACGAGGCGGAAACGGGGCTCCTCTAGATGTGGGCGGGACCCTCGTGATTCCTCTCGAGTGGAGACGGCTAGGTCGGGGAACTTCTTGATTTGCACCAAGGGTGTGAAGGAGCCTTTCGAAGTTCCAGAGGTGAGGTGTGATCAGCCTCGAGACGCCTCAGCGGAAATGGGCCTCATCTCGCCTGGAGGGGAGAACCTCCTGGATTTTCTCGAGCTGCGGCAGGTCTTCTCGAGTTACGACGGGGACCTCAGGGACACGCTCTGGTGGCCTCAGGAAAGGCCAGTCCCCATGCGAGTTGCCAGGGGACCTATCGGGATTCTTCTCCCGTCCATGCCGGGGCCTCAGTCCTTGTGTGGAGTCGGGGCCGGAACCTGAGGATTCCTCTCCAGTGTTGCCATGGATCTTGGGGTGCTTCTGAGTCTCCCCAGGGGAGTCAGGCCTCATCTCGAGTGGGGGCATGCACGTGCGCTTTCCTCCCGAGCTGCAGCAGTAGTGTCACGCTTCCTGTCACGTGGATCAAGGGATCTGTGGCTTTCCCTCGAGGCTGTCCCTCGAGGCTTTCCCACGAGTCTTTCCCACAGGGCTGTGCCGCGTGCCACCTTGGTGTGAGTCGATCCTCGGCGTGAAAGACGAGCTGGTGAAGGGAAAAGAGGTTCCTCTGGAATGGACTGAGACATCTGGGGGACTCTTGGAAAGGTGGCACGGCCCTGGAGTTCCTCTCGCCGTTCCTGTTGAGAGGGCCTCCTCTTGAGATGCGACGGGAACGCCGGGAACTCTTTCCCGACGAAGCAGGGAAAGGATCCCTCATCTCGAGCTACGAGGCGGAAACCGGGCTCCTCTGGATGTGGAAGGGACCCTCGTGATTCCTCTCGAGTGGAGACGGGTATGTCGGGGAAATTCTTGATTTGCACCAAGGGTGTGAAGGACCCTTTCGAAGTTCCAGAGGTGAGGTGTGATCAGCCTCGAGACGCCTCAGCGGAAATGGGCCTCATCTCGCCTGGAGGGGAGAACCTCCTGGATTTTCTCGAGTTGCGGCAGGTCTTCTCGAGTTACGACGGGGACCTCAGGGACCCGCTCTGGTGGCCTCAGGAAAGGCCAGTCCGCATGCGAGTTGCTAGGGGACCTCTCGGGATTCCTCTCCCATCCATGCAGGGGCCTCAGTCCTTGTGTGGAGTCGGGGCCGGAACCTGAGGATTCCTCTCCAGTGTTGCCATGGATCTTGGGGTGCTTCTGAGTCTCCGCAGGGGAGTCAGGCCTCGTCTCGAGTGGGGGCATGCACGTGCGCTTTCCTCCCGAGCTGCAGCAGTAGTGTCACGCTTCCTGTCACGTGGATCAAGGGATCTGTGGCTTTCCCTCGAGGCTGTCCCTCGAGGTTTTCCCACGAGGCTTTCTCACAGGGCTGTGCCGCGTGCCACGTTGGTGTGAGTCGATCCTCGGCGTGAAAGACGAGCTGGTGAAGGGAAAAGAGGTTCCTCTGGAATGGACTGAGACATCTGGGGGACTCTTGGAATGGTGGCACGACCCTGGAGTTCCTCTCGCCGTTCCTGTTGAGAGGGCCTCCTCTTGAGATGCGACGGGAACGCCGGGAACTCTTTCCCGTCGAAGTAGGGAAAGGATCCCTCATCTCGAGCTACGAGGCGGAAACGGGGCTCCTCTGGATGTGGGCGGGACCCTCGTGATTCCACTCGAGTGGAGACGGCTAGGTCGGGGAACTTCTTGATTTGCACCAAGGGTGTGAAGGAGCCTTTCGAAGTTCCAGAGGTGAGGTGTGATCAGCCTCGAGACGCCTCAGCGGAAATGGGCCTCATCTCGCCTGGAGGGGAGAACCTCCTGGATTTTCTCGAGTTGCGGCAGGTCTTCTCGAGTTACGACGGGGACCTCAGGGACCCGCTCTGGAGTCCTCAGGAAAGGCCAGTCCCCATTCGAGTTGCTAGGGGACCTCTCGGGATTCCTCTCCCGTCCATGCCGGGGCCTCAGTCCTTGTGTGGAGTCGGGGCCGGAACCTGAGGATTCCTCTCCAGTGTTGCCATGGATCTTGGGGTGCTTCTGAGTCTCCCCAGGGGAGTCAGGCCTCGTCTCGAGTGGGGGCATGCACGTGCGCTTTCCTGCCGAGCTGCAGCAGTAGTGTCACGCTTCCTGTCACGTCGATCAAGGGATCTGTGGCTTTCCCTCGAGGGTGTCCCTCGAGGCTTTCCCACGAGGCTTTCCCACAGGGCTGAGCCACGTGCCACCTTGGTGTGAGTGGATCCTCGGCGTGAAAGACGAGCCGGTGAAGGGAAAAGAGGTTCCTCTGGAATGGAGTGAGACATCTGGTGACTCTTGGAAAGATGGCACGACCCTGGAGTTCCTCTCGCCGTTCCTGTTGAGAGGGCCTCCTCTTGAGATGCGACGGGAACGCCGGGAACTCTTTCCCGACGAAGCAGGGAAAGGATCCCTCATCTCGAGCTACGAGGCGGAAACCGGGCTCCTCTGGATGTGGGCGGGACACTCGTGATTCCTCTCGAGTGGAGACGGCTAGGTCGGGGAACTTCTTGATTTGCACCAAGGGTGTGAAGGACCCTTTCGAAGTTCCAGAGGTGAGGTGTGATCAGCCTCGAGACGCCTCAGCGGAAATGGGCCTCATCTCGCCTGGAGGGGAGAACCTCCTGGATTTTCTCGAGTTGCGGCAGGTCTTCTCGAGTTACGACGGGGACCTCAGGGACCCGCTCTGGTGGCCTCAGGAAAGGCCAGTCCCCATGCGAGTTGCTAGGGGACCTCTCGGGATTCCTCTCCCGTCCATGCAGGGGCCTCAGTCCTTGTGTGGAGTCGGGGCCGGAACCTGAGGATTCCTCTCCAGTGTTGCCATGGATCTTGGGGTGCTTCTGAGTCTCCCCAGGGGAGTCAGGCCTCGTCTCGAGTGGGGGCATGCACGTGTGCTTTCCTCCCGAGCTGCAGCAGTAGTGTCACGCTTCCTGTCACGTGGATCAAGGGATCTGTGGCTTTCCCTCGAGGCTGTCCCTCGAGGCTTTCCCACGAGGCTTTCCCACAGGGCTGTGCCACGTGCCACCTCGGTGTGAGTCGATCCTCGGCGTGAAAGACGAGCTGGTGAAGGGAAAAGAGGTTCCTCTGGAATGGACTGAGACATCTGGGGGACTCTTTTAATGGTGGCACGACCCTGGAGTTCCTCTCGCCGTTCCTGTTGAGAGGGCCTCCACTTGAGATGCGACGGGAACGCCGGGAACTCTTTCCCGACGAAGCAGGGAAAGGATCCCTCATCTCGAGCTACGAGGAGGAAACCGGGCTCCTCTGGATGTGGAAGGGACCCTCGTGATTCCTCTCGAGTGGAGACGGGTATGTCGGGGAAATTCTTGATTTGCACCAAGGGTGTGAAGGACCCTTTCGAAGTTCCAGAGGTGAGGTGTGATCAGCCTCGAGACGCCTCAGCGGAAATGGGCCTCATCTCGCCTGGAGGGGAGAACCTCCTGGATTTTCTCGAGTTGCGGCAGGTCTTCTCGAGTTACGACGGGGACCTCAGGGACCCGCTCTGGTGGCCTCAGGAAAGGCCAGTCCCCATGCGAGTTGCTAGGGGACCTCTCTGGATTCCTCTCCCGTCCATGCCGGGTCCTCAGTCCTTGTGTGGAGTCGGGGCCGGAACCTGAGGATTCCTCTCCAGTGTTGCCATGGATCTTGGGGTGCTTCTGAGTCTCCCCAGGCAAGTCAGGCCTCATCTCGAGTGGGGGCATGCACGTGCGCTTTCCTCCCGAGCTGCAGCAGTAGTGTCACGCTTCCTGTCACGTGGATCAAGGGATCTGTGGCTTTCCCTCGAGGCTGTCCCTCGAGGCTTTCCCACGAGTCTTTCCCACAGGGCTGTGCCGCGTGCCACCTTGGTGTGAGTCGATCCTCGGCGTGAAAGACGAGCTGGTGAAGGGAAAAGACGTTCCTCTGGAATGGACTGAGACATCTGGGGGACTCTTGGAAAGGTGGCACGGCCCTGGAGTTCCTCTCGCCGTTCCTGTTGAGAGGGCCTCCTCTTGAGATGCGACGGGAACGCCGGGAACTCTTTCCCGTCGAAGTAGGGAAAGGATCCCTCATCTCGAGCTACGAGGCGGAAACGGGGCTCCTCTGGATGTGGGCGGGACCCTCGTGATTCCACTCGAGTGGAGACGGCTAGGTCGGGGAACTTCTTGATTTGTACCAAGGGTGTGAAGGAGCCTTTAGAAGTTCCAGAGGTGAGGTGTGATCAGCCTCGAGACGCCTCAGCGGAAATGGGCCTCATCTCGCCTGGAGGGGAGAACCTCCTGGATTTTCTCGAGTTGCGGCAGGTCTTCTCGAGTTACGACGGGGACCTCAGGGACCCGCTCTGGAGTCCTCAGGAAAGGCCAGTCCCCATTCGAGTTGCTAGGGGACCTCTCGGGATTCCTCTCCCGTCCATGCAGGGGCCTCAGTCCTTGTGTGGAGTCGGGGCCGGAACCTGAGGATTCCTCTCCAGTGTTGCCATGGATCTTGGGGTGCTTCTGAGTCTCCCCAGGGGAGTCAGGCCTCGTCTCGAGTGGGGGCATGCACGTGCGCTTTCCTGCCGAGCTGCAGCAGTAGTGTCAGGCTTCCTGTCACGTGGATCAAGGGATCTGTGGCTTTCCCTCGAGGCTGTCCCTCGAGGCTTTCCCACGAGGCTTTCCCACAGGGCTGTGCCACGTGCCACCTTGGTGTGAGTCGATCCTCGGCGTGAAAGACGAGCCGGTGAAGGGAAAAGAGGTTCCTCTGGAATGGACTGAGACATCTGGGGGACTCTTGGAATGGTGGCACGACCCTGGAGTTCGTCTCGCCGTTCCTGTTGAGAGGGCCTCCTCTTGAGATGCGACGGGAACGCCGGGAACTCTTTCCCGACAAAACAGGGAAAGGATCCCTCATTTCGAGCTACGAGGCGGAAACGGGGCTCCTCTTGATGTGGGCGGGACCCTCGTGATTCCTCTCGAGTGGAGACGGCTAGGTCGGGGAACTTCTTGATTTGCACCAAGGGTGTGAAGGACCCTTTCGAAGTTCCAGAGGTGAGGTGTGATCAGCCTCGAGACGCCTCAGCGGAAATGGGCCTCATCTCGCCTGGAGGGGAGAACCTCCTGGATTTTCTCGAGCTGCGGCAGGTCTTCTCGAGTTACGACGGGGACCTCAGGGACACGCTCTGGTGGCCTCAGGAAAGGCCAGTCCCCATGCGAGTTGCCAGGGGACCTATCGGGATTCTTCTCCCGTCCATGCCGGGGCCTCAGTCCTTGTGTGGAGTCGGGGCCGGAACCTGAGGATTCCTCTCCAGTGTTGCCATGGATCTTGGGGTGATTCTGAGTCTCCCCAGGGGAGTCAGGCCTCGTCTCGAGTGGGGGCATGCACGTGCACTTTCCTCCCGAGCTGCAGCAGTAGTGTCACGCTTCCTGTCACGTCGATCAAGGGATCTGTGGCTTTCCCTCGAGGGTGTCCCTCGAGGCTTTCCCACGAGGCTTTCCCACAGGGCTGAGCCACGTGCCACCTTGGTGTGAGTCGATCCTCGGCGTGAAAGACGAGCCGGTGAAGGGAAAAGAGGTTCCTCTGGAATGGAGTGAGACATCTGGTGACTCTTGGAAAGATGGCACGACCCTGGAGTTCCTCTCGCCGTTCCTGTTGAGAGGGCCTCCTCTTGAGATGCGACGGGAACGCCGAGAACTCTTTCCCGACGAAGCAGGGAAAGGATCCCTCATCTCGAGCTACGAGGCGGAAACCGGGCTCCTCTGGATGTGGGCGGGACACTCGTGATTCCTCTCGAGTGGAGACGGCTAGGTCGGGGAACTTCTTGATTTGCACCAAGGGTGTGAAGGACCCTTTCGAAGTTCCAGAGGTGAGGTGTGATCAGCCTCGAGACGCCTCAGCGGAAATGGGCCTCATCTCGCCTGGAGGGGAGAACCTCCTGGATTTTCTCGAGTTGCGGCAGGTCTTCTCGAGTTACGACGGGGACCTCAGGGACCCGCTCTGGTGGCCTCAGGAAAGGCCAGTCCCCATGCGAGTTGCTAGGGGACCTCTCGGGATTCCTCTCCCGTCCATGCAGGGGCCTCAGTCCTTGTGTGGAGTCGGGGCCGGAACCTGAGGATTCCTCTCCAGTGTTGCCATGGATCTTGGGGTGCTTCTGAGTCTCCCCAGGGGAGTCAGGCCTCGTCTCGAGTGGGGGCATGCACGTGTGCTTTCCTCCCGAGCTGCAGCAGTAGTGTCACGCTTCCTGTCACGTGGATCAAGGGATCTGTGGCTTTCCCTCGAGGCTGTCCCTCGAGGCTTTCCCACGAGGCTTTCCCACAGGGCTGTGCCACGTGCCACCTTGGTGTGAGTCGATCCTCGGCGTGAAAGACGAGCTGGTGAAGGGAAAAGAGGTTCCTCTGGAATGGACTGAGACATCTGGGGGACTCTTTTAATGGTGGCACGACCCTGGAGTTCCTCTCGCCGTTCCTGTTGAGAGGGCCTCCTCTTGAGATGCGACGGGAACGCCGGGAACTCTTTCCCGACGAAGCAGGGAAAGGATCCCTCATCTCGAGCTACGAGGCGGAAACCGGGCTCCTCTGGATGTGGAAGGGACCCTCGTGATTCCTCTCGAGTGGAGACGGGTATGTCGGGGAACTTCTTGATTTGCACCAAGGGTGTGAAGGACCCTTTCGAAGTTCCAGAGGTGAGGTGTGATCAGCCTCGAGACGCCTCAGCGGAAATGGGCCTCATCTCGCCTGGAGGGGAGAACCTCCTGGATTTTCTCGAGTTGCGGCAGGTCTTCTCGAGTTACGACGGGGACCTCAGGGACCCGCTCTGGTGGCCTCAGGAAAGGCCAGTCCCCATGCGAGTTGCTAGGGGACCTCTCTGGATTCCTCTCCCGTCCATGCCGGGTCCTCAGTCCTTGTGTGGAGTTGGGGCCGGAACCTGAGGATTCCTCTCCAGTGTTGCCATGGATCTTGGGGTGCTTCTGAGTCTCCCCAGGGGAGTCAGGCCTCATCTAGAGTGGGGGCATGCACGTGCGCTTTCCTGCCGAGCTGCAGCAGTAGTGTCACGCTTCCTGTCACGTGGATCAAGGGATCTGTGGCTTTCCCTCCAGGCTGTCCCTCGAGGCTTTCCCACGAGGCTTTCCCACAGGGCTGTGCCACGTGCCACCTTGGTGTGAGTCGATCCTCGGCGTGAAAGACGAGCCGGTGAAGGGAAAAGAGGTTCCTCTGGAATGGACTGAGACATCTGGGGGACTCTTGGAATGGTGGCACGACCCTGGAGTTCCTCTCGCCGTTCCTGTTGAGAGGGCCTCCTCTTGAGATGCGACGGGAACGCCGGGAACTCTTTCCCGACAAAACAGGGAAAGGATCCCTCATTTCGAGCTACGAGGCGGAAACGGGGCTCCTCTAGATGTGGGCGGGACCCTCGTGATTCCTCTCGAGTGGAGACGGCTAGGTCGGGGAACTTCTTGATTTGCACCAAGGGTGTGAAGGAGCCTTTCGAAGTTCCAGAGGTGAGGTGTGATCAGCCTCGAGACGCCTCAGCGGAAATGGGCCTCATCTCGCCTGGAGGGGAGAACCTCCTGGATTTTCTCGAGCTGCGGCAGGTCTTCTCGAGTTACGACGGGGACCTCAGGGACACGCTCTGGTGGCCTCAGGAAAGGCCAGTCCCCATGCGAGTTGCCAGGGGACCTATCGGGATTCTTCTCCCGTCCATGCCGGGGCCTCAGTCCTTGTGTGGAGTCGGGGCCGGAACCTGAGGATTCCTCTCCAGTGTTGCCATGGATCTTGGGGTGATTCTGAGTCTCCCCAGGGGAGTCAGGCCTCGTCTCGAGTGGGGGCATGCACGTGCACTTTCCTCCCGAGCTGCAGCAGTAGTGTCACGCTTCCTGTCACGTCGATCAAGGGATCTGTGGCTTTCCCTCGAGGGTGTCCCTCGAGGCTTTCCCACGAGGCTTTCCCACAGGGCTGAGCCACGTGCCACCTTGGTGTGAGTCGATCCTCGGCGTGAAAGACGAGCCGGTGAAGGGAAAAGAGGTTCCTCTGGAATGGAGTGAGACATCTGGTGACTCTTGGAAAGATGGCACGACCCTGGAGTTCCTCTCGCCGTTCCTGTTGAGAGGGCCTCCTCTTGAGATGCGACGGGAACGCCGGGAACTCTTTCCCGACGAAGCAGGGAAAGGATCCCTCATCTCGAGCTACGAGGCGGAAACCGGGCTCCTCTGGATGTGGGCGGGACACTCGTGATTCCTCTCGAGTGGAGACGGCTAGGTCGGGGAACTTCTTGATTTGCACCAAGGGTGTGAAGGACCCTTTCGAAGTTCCAGAGGTGAGGTGTGATCAGCCTCGAGACGCCTCAGCGGAAATGGGCCTCATCTCGCCTGGAGGGGAGAACCTCCTGGATTTTCTCGAGTTGCGGCAGGTCTTCTCGAGTTACGACGGGGACCTCAGGGACCCGCTCTGGTGGCCTCAGGAAAGGCCAGTCCCCATGCGAGTTGCTAGGGGACCTCTCGGGATTCCTCTCCCGTCCATGCAGGGGCCTCAGTCCTTGTGTGGAGTCGGGGCCGGAACCTGAGGATTCCTCTCCAGTGTTGCCATGGATCTTGGGGTGCTTCTGAGTCTCCCCAGGGGAGTCAGGCCTCGTCTCGAGTGGGGGCATGCACGTGTGCTTTCCTCCCGAGCTGCAGCAGTAGTGTCACGCTTCCTGTCACGTGGATCAAGGGATCTGTGGCTTTCCCTCGAGGCTGTCCCTCGAGGCTTTCCCACGAGGCTTTCCCACAGGGCTGTGCCACGTGCCACCTTGGTGTGAGTCGATCCTCGGCGTGAAAGACAAGCCGGTGAAGGGAAAAGAGGTTCCTCTGGAATGGACTGAGACATCTGGGGGACTCTTTTAATGGTGGCACGACCCTGGAGTTCCTCTCGCCGTTCCTGTTGAGAGGGCCTCCACTTGAGATGCGACGGGAACGCCGGGAACTCTTTCCCGACGAAGCAGGGAAAGGATCCCTCATCTCGAGCTACGAGGCGGAAACCGGGCTCCTCTGGATGTGGAAGGGACCCTCGTGATTCCTCTCGAGTGGAGACGGGTATGTCGGGGAAATTCTTGATTTGCACCAAGGGTGTGAAGGACCCTTTCGAAGTTCCAGAGGTGAGGTGTGATCAGCCTCGAGACGCCTCAGCGGAAATGGGCCTCATCTCGCCTGGAGGGGAGAACCTCCTGGATTTTCTCGAGTTGCGGCAGGTCTTCTCGAGTTACGACGGGGACCTCAGGGACCCGCTCTGGTGGCCTCAGGAAAGGCCAGTCCCCATGCGAGTTGCTAGGGGACCTCTCTGGATTCCTCTCCCGTCCATGCCGGGTCCTCAGTCCTTGTGTGGAGTCGGGGCCGGAACCTGAGGATTCCTCTCCAGTGTTGCCATGGATCTTGGGGTGCTTCTGAGTCTCCCCAGGGGAGTCAGGCCTCATCTAGAGTGGGGGCATGCACGTGCGCTTTCCTCCCGAGCTGCAGCAGTAGTGTCACGCTTCCTGTCACGTGGATCAAGGGATCTGTGGCTTTCCCTCGAGGCTGTCCCTCGAGGCTTTCCCACGAGTCTTTCCCACAGGGCTGTGCCGCGTGCCACCTTGGTGTGAGTCGATCCTCGGCGTGAAAGACGAGCTGGTGAAGGGAAAAGAGGTTCCTCTGGAATGGACTGAGACATCTGGGGGACTCTTGGAAAGGTGGCACGGCCCTGGAGTTCCTCTCGCCGTTCCTGTTGAGAGGGCCTCCTCTTGAGATGCGACGGGAACGCCGGGAACTCTTTCCCGCCGAAGCAGGGAAAGGATCCCTCATTTCGAGCTACGAGGCGGAAACGGGGCTCCTCTTGATGTGGGCGGGACCCTCGTGATTCCTCTCGAGTGGAGACGGCTAGGTCGGGGAACTTCTTGATTTGCACCAAGGGTGTGAAGGACCCTTTCGAAGTTCCAGAGGTGAGGTGTGATCAGCCTCGAGACGCCTCAGCGGAAATGGGCCTCATCTCGCCTGGAGGGGAGAACCTCCTGGATTTTCTCGAGCTGCGGCAGGTCTTCTCGAGTTACGACGGGGACCTCAGGGACACGCTCTGGTGGCCTCAGGAAAGGCCAGTCCCCATGCGAGTTGCCAGGGGACCTATCGGGATTCTTCTCCCGTCCATGCCGGGGCCTCAGTCCTTGTGTGGAGTCGGGGCCGGAACCTGAGGATTCCTCTCCAGTGTTGCCATGGATCTTGGGGTGATTCTGAGTCTCCCCAGGGGAGTCAGGCCTCGTCTCGAGTGGGGGCATGCACGTGCACTTTCCTCCCGAGCTGCAGCAGTAGTGTCACGCTTCCTGTCACGTCGATCAAGGGATCTGTGGCTTTCCCTCGAGGCTGTCCCTCGAGGCTTTCCCACGAGGCTTTCCCACAGGGCTGTGCCACGTGCCACCTTGGTGTGAGTCGATCCTCGGCGTGAAAGACGAGCTGGTGAAGGGAAAAGAGGTTCCTCTGGAATGGACTGAGACATCTGGGGGACTCTTTTAATGGTGGCACGACCCTGGAGTTCCTCTCGCCGTTCCTGTTGAGAGGGCCTCCACTTGAGATGCGACGGGAACGCCGGGAACTCTTTCCCGACGAAGCAGGGAAAGGATCCCTCATCTCGAGCTACGAGGCGGAAACCGGGCTCCTCTGGATGTGGAAGGGACCCTCGTGATTCCTCTCGAGTGGAGACGGGTATGTCGGGGAAATTCTTGATTTGCACCAAGGGTGTGAAGGACCCTTTCGAAGTTCCAGAGGTGAGGTGTGATCAGCCTCGAGACGCCTCAGCGGAAATGGGCCTCATCTCGCCTGGAGGGGAGAACCTCCTGGATTTTCTCGAGTTGCGGCAGGTCTTCTCGAGTTACGACGGGGACCTCAGGGACCCGCTCTGGTGGCCTCAGGAAAGGCCAGTCCCCATGCGAGTTGCTAGGGGACCTCTCTGGATTCCTCTCCCGTCCATGCCGGGTCCTCAGTCCTTGTGTGGAGTCGGGGCCGGAACCTGAGGATTCCTCTCCAGTGTTGCCATGGATCTTGGGGTGCTTCTGAGTCTCCCCAGGGGAGTCAGGCCTCATCTCGAGTGGGGGCATGCACGTGCGCTTTCCTCCCGAGCTGCAGCAGTAGTGTCACGCTTCCTGTCACGTGGATCAAGGGATCTGTGGCTTTCCCTCGAGGCTGTCCCTCGAGGCTTTCCCACGAGTCTTTTCCACAGGGCTGTGCCGCGTGCCACCTTGGTGTGAGTCGATCCTCGGCGTGAAAGACGAGCTGGTGAAGGGAAAAGAGGTTCCTCTGGAATGGACTGAGACATCTGGGGGACTCTTGGAAAGGTGGCACGGCCCTGGAGTTCCTCTCGCCATTCCTGTTGAGAGGGCCTCCTCTTGAGATGCGACGGGAACGCCGGGAACTCTTTCCCGACGAAGCAGGGAAAGGATCCCTCATCTCGAGCTACGAGGCGGAAACCGGGCTCCTCTGGATGTGGAAGGGACCCTCGTGATTCCTCTCGAGTGGAGACGGGTATGTCGGGGAAATTCTTGATTTGCACCAAGGGTGTGAAGGACCCTTTCAAAGTTCCAGAGGTGAGGTGTGATCAGCCTCGAGACGCCTCAGCGGAAATGGGCCTCATCTCGCCTGGAGGGGAGAACCTCCTGGATTTTCTCGAGTTGCGGCAGGTCTTCTCGAGTTACGACGGGGACCTCAGGGACCCGCTCTGGTGGCCTCAGGAAAGGCCAGTCCCCATGCGAGTTGCTAGGGGACCTCTCTGGATTCCTCTCCCGTCCATGCCGGGTCCTCAGTCCTTGTGTGGAGTCGGGGCCGGAAACTGAGGATTCCTCTCCAGTGTTGCCATGGATCTTGGGGTGCTTCTGAGTCTCCCCAGGGGAGTCAGGCCTCATCTCGAGTGGGGGCATGCACGTGCGCTTTCCTCCCGAGCTGCAGCAGTAGTGTCACGCTTCCTGTCACGTGGATCAAGGGATCTGTGGCTTTCCCTCGAGGCTGTCCCTCGAGGCTTTCCCACGAGTCTTTCCCACAGGGCTGTGCCGCGTGCCACCTTGGTGTGAGTCGATCCTCGGCGTGAAAGACGAGCTGGTGAAGGGAAAAGAGGTTCCTCTGGAATGGACTGAGACATCTGGGGGACTCTTGGAAAGGTGGCACGGCCCTGGAGTTCCTCTCGCCGTTCCTGTTGAGAGGGCCTCCTCTTGAGATGCGACGGGAACGCCGGGAACTCTTTCCCGACGAAGCAGGGAAAGGATCCCTCATCTCGAGCTACGAGGCGGAAACGGGGCTCCTCTGGATGTGGACGGGACCCTCGTGATTCCTCTCGAGTGGAGACGGCTCGGTCGGGGAACTTCTTGATTTGCACCAAGGGTGTGAAGGACCCTTTCGAAGTTCCAGAGGTGAGGAGTGATCAGCCTCGAGACGCCTCAGCGGAAATGGGCCTCATCTCGCCTGGAGGGGAGAACCTCCTGGATTTTCTCGAGTTGCGGCAGGTCTTCTCGAGTTACGACGGGGACCTCAGGGACCCGCTCTGGTGGCCTCAGGAAAGGCCAGTCCCCATGCGAGTTGCTAGGGGACCTCTCGGGATTCCTCTCCCGTCCATGCAGGGGCCTCAGTCCTTGTGTGGAGTCGGGGCCGGAACCTGAGGATTCCTCTCCAGTGTTGCCATGGATCTTGGGGTGCTTCTGAGTCTCCCCAGGGGAGTCAGGCCTCGTCTCGAGTGGGGGCATGCACGTGCGCTTTCCTGCCGAGCTGCAGCAGTAGTGTCACGCTTCCTGTCACGTGGATCAAGGGATCTGTGGCTTTCCCTCGAGGCTGTCCCTCGAGGCTTTCCCACGAGGCTTTCCCACAGGGCTGTGCCGCGTGCCACCTTGGTGTGAGTCGATCCTCGGCGTGAAAGACGAGCTGGTGAAGGGAAAAGAGGTTCCTCTGGAATGGACTGAGACATCTGGGGGACTCTTGGAATGGTGGCACGACCCTGGAGTTCCTCTCGCCGTTCCTGTTGAGAGGGCCTCCTCTTGAGATGCGACGGGAACGCCGGGAACTCTTTCCCGTCGAAGTAGGGAAAGGATCCCTCATCTCGAGCTACGAGGCGGAAACGGGGCTCCTCTGGATGTGGGCGGGACCCTCGTGATTCCTCTCGAGTGGAGACGGCTAGGTCGGGGAACTTCTTGATTTGCACCAAGGGTGTGAAGGACCCTTTCGAAGTTCCAGAGGTGAGGTGTGATCAGCCTCGAGACGCCTCAGCGGAAATGGGCCTCATCGCGCCTGGAGGGGAGAACCTCCTGGATTTTCTCGAGTTGCGGCAGGTCTTCTCGAGTTACGACGGGGACCTCAGGGACCCGCTCTGGTGGCCTCAGGAAAGGCCAGTCCCCATGCGAGTTGCTAGTGGACCTCTCGGGATTCCTCTCCCGTCCATGCCGGGGCCTCAGTCCTTCTGTGGAGTCGGGGCCGGAACCTGAGGATTCCTCTCCAGTGTTGCCATGGATCTTGGGGTGCTTCTGAGTCTCCCCAGGGGAGTCAGGCCTCGTCTCGAGTGGGGGCATGCACGTGCGCTTTCCTGCCGAGCTGCAGCAGTAGTGTCACGCTTCCTGTCACGTGGATCAAGGGATCTGTGGCTTTCCCTCGAGGCTGTCCCTCGAGGCTTTCCCACGAGGCTTACCCACAGGGCTGTGCCGCGTGCCACCTTGGTGTGAGTCGATCCTCGGCGTGAAAGACGAGCCGGTGAAGGGAAAAGAGGTTCCTCTGGAATGGACTGAGACATCTGGGAGACTCTTGGAATGGTGGCACGACCCTGGAGTTCCTCTCGCCGTTCCTGTTGAGAGGGCCTCCCCTTGAGATGCGACGGGAACACCGGGAACTCTTTCCCGTCGAAGCAGGGAAAGGATCCCTCATCTCGAGCTACGAGGCGGAAACGGGGCTCCTCTGGATGTGGGCGGGACACTCGTGATTCCACTCGAGTGGAGACGGCTAGGTCGGGGAACTTCTTGATTTGCACCAAGGGTGTGAAGGAGCCTTTCGAAGTTCCAGAGGTGAGGTGTGATCAGCCTCGAGACGCCTCAGCGGAAATGGGCCTCATCTCGCCTGGAGGGGAGAACCTCCTGGATTTTCTCGAGTTGCGGCAGGTCTTCTCGAGTTACGACGGGGACCTCAGGGACCCGCTCTGGTGGCCTCAGGAAAGGCCAGTCCCCATGCGAGTTGCTAGGGGACCTCTCTGGATTCCTCTCCCGTCCATGCCGGGTCCTCAGTCCTTGTGTGGAGTCGGGGCCGGAACCTGAGGATTCCTCTCCAGTGTTGCCATGGATCTTGGGGTGCTTCTGAGTCTCCCCAGGGAGTCAGGCCTCATCTCGAGTGGGGGCATGCACGTGCGCCTTCCTCCCGAGCTGCAGCAGTAGTGTCACGCTTCCTGTCACGTGGATCAAGGGATCTGTGGCTTTCCCTCGAGGCTGTCCCTCGAGGCTTTCCCACGAGTCTTTCCCACAGGGCTGTGCCGCGTGCCACCTTGGTGTGAGTCGATCCTCGGCGTGAAAGACGAGCTGGTGAAGGGAAAAGAGGTTCCTCTGGAATGGACTGAGACATCTGGGGGACTCTTGGAATGGTGGCACGACCCTGGAGTTCCTCTCGCCGTTCCTGTTGAGAGGGCCTCCTCTTGAGATGCGACGGGAACGCCGGGAACTCTTTCCCGTCGAAGTAGGGAAAGGATCCCTCATCTCGAGCTACGAGGCGGAAACGGGGCTCCTCTGGATGTGGGCGGGACCCTCGTGATTCCACTCGAGTGGAGACGGCTAGGTCGGGGAACTTCTTGATTTGCACCAAGGGTGTGAAGGACCCTTTCGAAGTTCCAGAGGTGAGGTGTGATCAGCCTCGAGACGCCTCAGCGGAAATGGGCCTCATCTCGCCTGGAGGGGAGAACCTCCTGGATTTTCTCGAGTTGCGGCAGGTCTTCTCGAGTTACGACGGGGACCTCAGGGACCCGCTCTGGAGTCCTCAGGAAAGGCCAGTCCCCATTCGAGTTGCTAGGGGACCTCTCGGGATTCCTCTCCCGTCCATGCCGGGGCCTCAGTCCTTGTGTGGAGTCGGGGCCGGAACCTGAGGATTCCTCTCCAGTGTTGCCATGGATCTTGGGGTGCTTCTGAGTCTCCCCAGGGGAGTCAGGCCTCGTCTCGAGTGGGGGCATGCACGTGCGCTTTCCTGCCGAGCTGCAGCAGTAGTGTCACGCTTCCTGTCACGTGGATCAAGGGATCTGTGGCTTTCCCTCGAGGCTGTCCCTCGAGGCTTTCCCACGAGGCTTTCCCACAGGGCTGTGCCACGTGCCACCTTGGTGTGAGTCGATCCTCGGCGTGAAAGACGAGCCGGTGAAGGGAAAAGAGGTTCCTCTGGAATGGACTGAGACATCTGGGGGACTCTTGGAATGGTGGCACGACCCTGGAGTTCGTCTCGCCGTTCCTGTTGAGAGGGCCTCCTCTTGAGATGCGACGGGAACGCCGGGAACTCTTTCCCGACAAAACAGGGAAAGGATCCCTCATTTCGAGCTACGAGGCGGAAACGGGGCTCCTCTTGATGTGGGCGGGACCGTCGTGATTCCTCTCGAGTGGAGACGGCTAGGTCGGGGAACTTCTTGATTTGCACCAAGGGTGTGAAGGACCCTTTCGAAGTTCCAGAGGTGAGGTGTGATCAGCCTCGAGACGCCTCAGCGGAAATGGGCCTCATCTCGCCTGGAGGGGAGAACCTCCTGGATTTTCTCGAGCTGCGGCAGGTCTTCTCGAGTTACGACGGGGACCTCAGGGACACGCTCTGGTGGACTCAGGAAAGGCCAGTCCCCATGCGAGTTTCCAGGGGACCTATCGGGATTCTTCTCCCGTCCATGCCGGGGCCTCAGTCCTTGTGTGGAGTCGGGGCCGGAACCTGAGGATTCCTCTCCAGTGTTGCCATGGATCTTGGGGTGATTCTGAGTCTCCCCAGGGGAGTCAGGCCTCGTCTCGAGTGGGGGCATGCACGTGCACTTTCCTCCCGAGCTGCAGCAGTAGTGTCACGCTTCCTGTCACGTGGATCAAGGGATCTGTGGCTTTCCCTCGAGGGTGTCCCTCGAGGCTTTCCCACGAGGCTTTCCCACAGGGCTGAGCCACGTGCCACCTTGGTGTGAGTCGATCCTCGGTGTGAAAGACGAGCCGGTGAAGGGAAAAGAGGTTCCTCTGGAATGGAGTGAGACATCTGGTGACTCTTGGAAAGATGGCACGACCCTGGAGTTCCTCTCGCCGTTCCTGTTGAGAGGGCCTCCTCTTGAGATGCGACGGGAACGCCGGGAACTCTTTCCCGACGAAGCAGGGAAAGGATCCCTCATCTCGAGCTACGAGGCGGAAACCGGGCTCCTCTGGATGTGGGCGGGACACTCGTGATTCCTCTCGAGTGGAGACGGCTAGGTCGGGGAACTTCTTGATTTGCACCAAGGGTGTGAAGGACCCTTTCGAAGTTCCAGAGGTGAGGTGTGATCAGCCTCGAGACGCCTCAGCGGAAATGGGCCTCATCTCGCCTGGAGGGGAGAACCTCCTGGATTTTCTCGAGTTGCGGCAGGTCTTCTCGAGTTACGACGGGGACCTCAGGGACCCGCTCTGGTGGCCTCAGGAAAGGCCAGTCCCCATGCGAGTTGCTAGGGGACCTCTCGGGATTCCTCTCCCGTCCATGCAGGGGCCTCAGTCCTTGTGTGGAGTCGGGGCCGGAACCTGAGGATTCCTCTCCAGTGTTGCCATGGATCTTGGGGTGCTTCTGAGTCTCCCCAGGGGAGTCAGGCCTCGTCTCGAGTGGGGGCATGCACGTGTGCTTTCCTCCCGAGCTGCAGCAGTAGTGTCACGCTTCCTGTCACGTGGATCAAGGGATCTGTGGCTTTCCCTCGAGGCTGTCCCTCGAGGCTTTCCCACGAGGCTTTCCCACAGGGCTGTGCCACGTGCCACCTTGGTGTGAGTCGATCTTCGGCGTGAAAGACGAGCTGGTGAAGGGAAAAGAGGTTCCTCTGGAATGGACTGAGACATCTGGGGGACTCTTTTAATGGTGGCACGACCCTGGAGTTCCTCTCGCCGTTCCTGTTGAGAGGGCCTCCACTTGAAATGCGACGGGAACGCCGGGAACTCTTTCCCGACGAAGCAGGGAAAGGATCCCTCATCTCGAGCTACGAGGCGGAAACCGGGCTCCTCTGGATGTGGAAGGGACCCTCGTGATTCCTCTCGAGTTGAGACGGGTATGTCGGGGAAATTCTTGATTTGCACCAAGGGTGTGAAGGAGCCTTTCGAAGTTCCAGAGGTGAGGTGTGATCAGCCTCGAGACGCCTCAGCGGAAATGGGCCTCATCTCGCCTGGAGGGGAGAACCTCCTGGATTTTCTCGAGTTGCGGCAGGTCTTCTCGAGTTACGACGGGGACCTCAGGGACCCGCTCTGGTGGCCTCAGGAAAGGCCAGTCCCCATGCGAGTTGCTAGGGGACCTCTCTGGATTCCTCTCCCGTCCATGCCGGGTCCTCAGTCCTTGTGTGGAGTCGGGGCCGGAACCTGAGGATTCCTCTCCAGTGTTGCCATGGATCTTGGGGTGCTTCTGAGTCTCCCCAGGGGAGTCAGGCCTCATCTCGAGTGGGGGCATGCACGTGCGCTTTCCTCCCGAGCTGCAGCAGTAGTGTCACGCTTCCTGTCACGTGGATCAAGGGATCTGTGGCTTTCCCTCGAGGCTGTCCCTCGAGGCTTTCCCACGAGTCTTTCCCACAGGGCTGTGCCGCGTGCCACCTTGGTGTGAGTCGATCCTCGGCGTGAAAGACGAGCTGGTGAAGGGAAAAGAGGTTCCTCTGGAATGGACTGAGACATCTGGGGGACTCTTGGAAAGGTGGCACGGCCCTGGAGTTCCTCTCGCCGTTCCTGTTGAGAGGGCCTCCTCTTGAGATGCGACGGGAACGCCGGGAACTCTTTCCCGACGAAGCAGGGAAAGGATCCCTCATCTCGAGCTACGAGGCGGAAACCGGGCTCCTCTGGATGTGGAAGGGACCCTCGTGATTCCTCTCGAGTGGAGACGGGTATGTCGGGGAAATTCTTGATTTGCACCAAGGGTGTGAAGGACCCTTTCGAAGTTCCAGAGGTGAGGTGTGATCAGCCTCGAGACGCCTCAGCGGAAATGGGCCTCATCTCGCCTGGAGGGGAGAACCTCCTGGATTTTCTCGAGTTGCGGCAGGTCTTCTCGAGTTACGACGGGGACCTCAGGGACCCGCTCTGGTGGCCTCAGGAAAGGCCAGTCCCCATGCGAGTTGCTAGGGGACCGCTCTGGATTCCTCTCCCGTCCATGCCGGGTCCTCAGTCCTTGTGTGGAGTCGGGGCCGGAACCTGAGGATTCCTCTCCAGTGTTGCCATGGATCTTGGGGTGCTTCTGAGTCTCCCCAGGGGAGTCAGGCCTCGTCTCGAGTGGGGGCATGCACGTGCGCTTTCCTGCCGAGCTGCAGCAGTAGTGTCACGCTTCCTGTCACGTGGATCAAGGGATCTGTGGCTTTCCCTCGAGGCTGTCCCTCGAGGCTTTCCCACGAGGCTTTCCCACAGGGCTGTGCCGCGTGCCACCTTGGTGTGAGTCGATCCTCGGCGTGAAAGACGAGCTGGTGAAGGGAAAAGAGGTTCCTCTGGAATGGACTGAGACATCTGGGGGACTCTTGGAATGGTGGCACGACCCTGGAGTTCCTCTCGCCGTTCCTGTTGAGAGGGCCTCCTCTTGAGATGCGACGGGAACGCCGGGAACTCTTTCCCGTCGAAGTAGGGAAAGGATCCCTCATCTCGAGCTACGAGGCAGAAACGGGGCTCCTCTGGATGTGGGCGGGACCCTCGTGATTCCTCTCGAGTGGAGACGGCTAGGTCGGGGAACTTCTTGATTTGCACCAAGGGTGTGAAGGACCCTTTCGAAGTTCCAGAGGTGAGGTGTGATCAGCCTCGAGACGCCTCAGCGGAAATGGGCCTCATCGCGCCTGGAGGGGAGAACCTCCTGGATTTTCTCGAGTTGCGGCAGGTCTTCTCGAGTTACGACGGGGACCTCAGGGACCCGCTCTGGTGGCCTCAGGAAAGGCCAGTCCCCATGCGAGTTGCTAGTGGACCTCTCGGGATTCCTCTCCCGTCCATGCCGGGGCCTCAGTCCTTCTGTGGAGTCGGGGCCGGAACCTGAGGATTCCTCTCCAGTGTTGCCATGGATCTTGGGGTGCTTCTGAGTCTCCCCAGGGGAGTCAGGCCTCGTCTCGAGTGGGGGCATGCACGTGCGCTTTCCTCCCGAGCTGCAGCAGTAGTGTCACGCTTCCTGTCACGTGGATCAAGGGATCTGTGGCTTTCCCTCGAGGCTGTCCCTCGAGGCTTTCCCACGAGGCTTTCCCACAGGGCTGTGCCGCGTGCCACCTTGGTGTGAGTCGATCCTCGGCGTGAAAGACGAGCCGGTGAAGGGAAAAGAGGTTCCTCTGGAATGGACTGAGACATCTGGGAGACTCTTGGAATGGTGGCACGACCCTGGAGTTCCTCTCGCCGTTCCTGTTGAGAGGGCCTCCTCTTGAGATGCGACGGGAACGCCGGGAACTCTTTCCCGTCGAAGCAGGGAAAGGATCCCTCATCTCGAGCTACGAGGCGGAAACGGGGCTCCTCTGGATGTGGGCGGGACCCTCGTGATTCCACTCGAGTGGAGACGGCTAGGTCGGGGAACTTCTTGATTTGCACCAAGGGTGTGAAGGAGCCTTTCGAAGTTCCAGAGGTGAGGTGTGATCAGCCTCGAGACGCCTCAGCGGAAATGGGCCTCATCTCGCCTGGAGGGGAGAACCTCCTGGATTTTGTCGAGTTGCGGCAGGTGTTCTCGAGTTACGACGGGGACCTCAGGGACCCGCTCTGGAGGCCTCAGGAAAGGCCAGTCCCCATTCGAGTTGCTAGGGGACCTCTCGGGATTCCTCTCCCGTCCATGCCGGGGCCTCAGTCCTTGTGTGGAGTCGGGGCCGGAACCTGAGGATTCCTCTCCAATGTTGCCATGGATCTTGGGGTGCTTCTGAGTCTCCCCAGGGGAGTCAGGCCTCGTCTCGAGTGGGGGCATGCACGTGCGCTTTCCTGCCGAGCTGCAGCAGTAGTGTCACGCTTCCTGTCACGTGGATCAAGGGATCTGTGGCTTTCCCTCGAGGCTGTCCCTCGAGGCTTTCCCACGAGGCTTTCCCACAGGGCTGTGCCGCGTGCCACCTTGGTGTGAGTCGATCCTCGGCGTGAAAGACGAGCTGGTGAAGGGAAAAGAGGTTCCTCTGGAATGGACTGAGACATCTGGGGGACTCTTGGAATGGTGGCACGACCCTGGAGTTCCTCTCGCCGTTCCTGTTGAGAGGGCCTCCTCTTGAGATGCGACGGGAACGCCGGGAACTCTTTCCCGTCGAAGTAGGGAAAGGATCCCTCATCTCGAGCTACGAGGCGGAAACGGGGCTCCTCTGGATGTGGGCGGGACCCTCGTGATTCCTCTCGAGTGGAGACGGCTAGGTCGGGGAACTTCTTGATTTGCACCAAGGGTGTGAAGGAGCCTTTCGAAGTTCCAGAGGTGAGGTGTGATCAGCCTCGAGACGCCTCAGCGGAAATGGGCCTCATCTCGCCTGGAGGGGAGAACCTCCTGGATTTTCTCGAGTTGCGGCAGGTCTTCTCGAGTTACGACGGGGACCTCAGGGACCCGCTCTGGAGGCCTCAGGAAAGGCCAGTCCCCATTCGAGTTGCTAGGGGACCTCTCGGGATTCCTCTCCCGTCCATGCCAGGGCCTCAGTCCTTGTGTGGAGTCGGGGCCGGAACCTGAGGATTCCTCTCCAGTGTTGCCATGGATCTTGGGGTGCTTCTGAGTCTCCCCAGGGGAGTCAGGCCTCGTCTCGAGTGGGGGCATGCACGTGCGCTTTCCTCCCGAGCTGCAGCAGTAGTGTCACGCTTCCTGTCACGTGGATCAAGGGATCTGTGGCTTTCCCTCGAGGCTGTCCCTCGAGGCTTTCCCACGAGGCTTTCCCACAGGGCTGTGCCGCGTGCCACCTTGGTGGGAGTCGATCCTCGGCGTGAAAGACGAGCCGGTGAAGGGAAAAGAGGTTCCTCTGGAATGGACTGAGACATCTGGGAGACTCTTGGAATGGTGGCACGACCCTGGAGTTCCTCTCGCCGTTCCTGTTGAGAGGGCCTCCTCTTGAGATGCGACGGGAACGCCGGGAACTCTTTCCCGTCGAAGCAGGGAAAGGATCCCTCATCTCGAGCTACGAGGCGGAAACGGGGCTCCTCTGGATGTGGGCGGGACCCTCGTGATTCCACTCGAGTGGAGACGGCTAGGTCGGGGAACTTCTTGATTTTCACCAAGGGTGTGAAGGAGCCTTTCGAAGTTCCAGAGGTGAGGTGTGATCAGCCTCGAGACGCCTCAGCGGAAATGGGCCTCATCTCGCCTGGAGGGGAGAACCTCCTGGATTTTCTCGAGTTGCGGCAGGTCTTCTCGAGTTACGACGGGGACCTCAGGGACCCGCTCTGGAGGCCTCAGGAAAGGCCAGTCCCCATTCGAGTTGCTAGGGGACCTCTCGGGATTCCTCTCCCGTCCATGCCGGGGCCTCAGTCCTTGTGTGGAGTCGGGGCCGGAACCTGAGGATTCCTCTCCAGTGTTGCCATGGATCTTGGGGTGCTTCTGAGTCTCCCCAGGGGAGTCAGGCCTCGTCTCGAGTGGGGGCATGCACGTGCGCTTTCCTGCCGAGCTGCAGCAGTAGTGTCACGCTTCCTGTCACGTGGATCAAGGGATCTGTGGCTTTCCCTCGAGGCTGTCCCTCGAGGCTTTCCCACGAGGCTTTCCCACAGGGCTGTGCCGCGTGCCACCTTGGTGTGAGTCGATCCTCGGCGTGAAAGACGAGCTGGTGAAGGGAAAAGAGGTTCCTCTGGAATGGACTGAGACATCTGGGGGACTCTTGGAATGGTGGCACGACCCTGGAGTTCCTCTCGCCGTTCCTGTTGAGAGGGCCTCCTCTTGAGATGCGACGGGAACGCCGGGAACTCTTTCCCGTCGAAGTAGGGAAAGGATCCCTCATCTCGAGCTACGAGGCGGAAACGGGGCTCCTCTGGATGTGGGCGGGACCCTCGTGATTCCTCTCGAGTGGAGACGGCTAGGTCGGGGAACTTCTTGATTTGCACCAAGGGTGTGAAGGACCCTTTCGAAGTTCCAGAGGTGAGGTGTGATCAGCCTCGAGACGCCTCAGCGGAAATGGGCCTCATCGCGCCTGGAGGGGAGAACCTCCTGGATTTTCTCGAGTTGCGGCAGGTCTTCTCGAGTTACGACGGGGACCTCAGGGAACCGCTCTGGTGGCCTCAGGAAAGGCCAGTCCCCATGCGAGTTGCTAGTGGACCTCTCGGGATTCCTCTCCCGTCCATGCCGGGGCCTCAGTCCTTCTGTGGAGTCGGGGCCGGAACCTGAGGATTCCTCTCCAGTGTTGCCATGGATCTTGGGGTGCTTCTGAGTCTCCCCAGGGGAGTCAGGCCTCGTCTCGAGTGGGGGCATGCACGTGCGCTTTCCTCCCGAGCTGCAGCAGTAGTGTCACGCTTCCTGTCACGTGGATCAAGGGATCTGTGGCTTTCCCTCGAGGCTGTCCCTCGAGGCTTTCCCACGAGGCTTTCCCACAGGGCTGTGCCGCGTGCCACCTTGGTGAGAGTCGATCCTCGGCGTGAAAGACGAGCCGGTGAAGGGAAAAGAGGTTCCTCTGGAATGGACTGAGACATCTGGGAGACTCTTGGAATGGTGGCACGACCCTGGAGTTCCTCTCGCCGTTCCTGTTGAGAGGGCATCCTCTTGAGATGCGACGGGAACGCCGGGAACTCTTTCCCGTCGAAGCAGGGAAAGGATCCCTCATCTCGAGCTACGAGGCGGAAACGGGGCTCCTCTGGATGTGGGCGGGACCCTCGTGATTCCACTCGAGTGGAGACGGCTAGGTCGGGGAACTTCTTGATTTGCACCAAGGGTGTGAAGGAGCCTTTCGAAGTTCCAGAGGTGAGGTGTGATCAGCCTCGAGACGCCTCAGCGGAAATGGGCCTCATCTCGCCTGGAGGGGAGAACCTCCTGGATTTTCTCGAGTTGCGGCAGGTCTTCTCGAGTTACGACGGGGACCTCAGGGACCCGCTCTGGAGGCCTCAGGAAAGGCCAGTCCCCATGCGAGTTGCTAGTGGACCTCTCGGGATTCCTCTCCCGTCCATGCCGGGGCCTCAGTCCTTCTGTGGAGTCGGGGCCGGAACCTGAGGATTCCTCTCCAGTGTTGCCATGGATCTTGGGGTGCTTCTGAGTCTCCCCAGGGGAGTCAGGCCTCGTCTCGAGTGGGGGCATGCACGTGCGCTTTCCTGCCGAGCTGCAGCAGTAGTGTCACGCTTCCTGTCACGTGGATCAAGGGATCTGTGGCTTTCCCTCGAGGCTGTCCCTCGAGGCTTTCCCACGAGGCTTTCCCACAGGGCTGTGCCGCGTGCCACCTTGGTGTGAGTCGATCCTCGGCGTGAAAGACGAGCCGGTGAAGGGAAAAGAGGTTCCTCTGGAATGGACTGAGACATCTGGGAGACTCTTGGAATGGTGGCACGACCCTGGAGTTCCTCTCGCCGTTCCTCTTGAGAGGGCCTCCTCTTGAGATGCGACGGGAACGCCGGGAACTCTTTCCCGTCGAAGCAGGGAAAGGATCCCTCATCTCGAGCTACGAGGCGGAAACGGGGCTCCTCTGGATGTGGGCGGGACACTCGTGATTCCACTCGAGTGGAGACGGCTAGGTCGGGGAACTTCTTGATTTGCACCAAGGGTGTGAAGGAGCCTTTCGAAGTTCCAGAGGTGAGGTGTGATCAGCCTCGAGACGCCTCAGCGGAAATGGGCCTCATCTCGCCTGGAGGGGAGAACCTCCTGGATTTTCTCGAGTTGCGGCAGGTCTTCTCGAGTTACGACGGGGACCTCAGGGACCCGCTCTGGTGGCCTCAGGAAAGGCCAGTCCCCATGCGAGTTGCTAGGGGACCTCTCTGGATTCCTCTCCCGTCCATGCCGGGTCCTCAGTCCTTGTGTGGAGTCGGGGCCGGAACCTGAGGATTCCTCTCCAGTGTTGCCATGGATCTTGGGGTGCTTCTGAGTCTCCCCAGGGGAGTCAGGCCTCGTCTCGAGTGGGGGCATGCACGTGTGCTTTCCTCCCGAGCTGCAGCAGTAGTGTCACGCTTCCTGTCACGTGGATCAAGGGATCTGTGGCTTTCCCTCGAGGCTGTCCCTCGAGGCTTTCCCACGAGGCTTTCCCACAGGGCTGTGCCACGTGCCACCTTGGTGTGAGTCGATCCTCGGCGTGAAAGACGAGCTGGTGAAGGGAAAAGAGGTTCCTCTGGAATGGACTGAGACATCTGGGGGACTCTTTTAATGGTGGCACGACCCTGGAGTTCCTCTCGCCGTTCCTGTTGAGAGGGCCTCCACTTGAAATGCGACGGGAACGCCGGGAACTCTTTCCCGACGAAGCAGGGAAAGGATCCCTCATCTCGAGCTACGAGGCGGAAACCGGGCTCCTCTGGATGTGGAAGGGACCCTCGTGATTCCTCTCGAGTGGAGAAGGGTATGTCGGGGAAATTCTTGATTTGCACCAAGGGTGTGAAGGAGCCTTTCGAAGTTCCAGAGATGAGGTGTGATCAGCCTCGAGACGCCTCAGCGGAAATGGGCCTCATCTCGCCTGGAGGGGAGAACCTCCTGGATTTTCTCGAGTTGCGGCAGGTCTTCTCGAGTTACGACGGGGACCTCAGGGACCCGCTCTGGTGGCCTCAGGAAAGGCCAGTCCCCATGCGAGTTGCTAGGGGACCTCTCTGGATTCCTCTCCCGTCCATGCCGGGTCCTCAGTCCTTGTGTGGAGTCGGGGCCGGAACCTGAGGATTCCTCTCCAGTGTTGCCATGGATCTTGGGGTGCTTCTGAGTCTCCCCAGGGGAGTCAGGCCTCATCTCGAGTGGGGGCATGCACGTGCGCTTTCCTCCCGAGCTGCAGCAGTAGTGTCACGCTTCCTGTCACGTGGATCAAGGGATCTGTGGCTTTCCCTCGAGGCTGTCCCTCGAGGCTTTCCCACGAGTCTTTCCCACAGGGCTGTGCCGCGTGCCACCTTGGTGTGAGTCGATCCTCGGCGTGAAAGACGAGCTGGTGAAGGGAAAAGAGGTTCCTCTGGAATGGACTGAGACATCTGGGGGACTCTTGGAAAGGTGGCACGGCCCTGGAGTTCCTCTCGCCGTTCCTGTTGAGAGGGCCTCCTCTTGAGATGCGACGGGAACGCCGGGAACTCTTTCCCGACGAAGCAGGGAAAGGATCCCTCATCTCGAGCTACGAGGCGGAAACCGGGCTCCTCTGGATGTGGAAGGGACCCTCGTGATTCCTCTCGAGTGGAGACGGGTATGTCGGGGAAATTCTTGATTTGCACCAAGGGTGTGAAGGACCCTTTCGAAGTTCCAGAGGTGAGGTGTGATCAGCCTCGAGACGCCTCAGCGGAAATGGGCCTCATCTCGCCTGGAGGGGAGAACCTCCTGGATTTTCTCGAGTTGCGGCAGGTCTTCTCGAGTTACGACGGGGACCTCAGGGACCCGCTCTGGTGGCCTCAGGAAAGGCCAGTCCCCATGCGAGTTGCTAGGGGACCGCTCTGGATTCCTCTCCCGTCCATGCCGGGTCCTCAGTCCTTGTGTGGAGTCGGGGCCGGAACCTGAGGATTCCTCTCCAGTGTTGCCATGGATCTTGGGGTGCTTCTGAGTCTCCCCAGGGGAGTCAGGCCTCATCTCGAGTGGGGGCATGCACGTGCGCTTTCCTCCCGAGCTGCAGCAGTAGTGTCACGCTTCCTGTCACGTGGATCAAGGGATCTGTGGCTTTCCCTCGAGGCTGTCCCTCGAGGCTTTCCCACGAGTCTTTCCCACAGGGCTGTGCCGCGTGCCACCTTGGTGTGAGTCGATCCTCGGCGTGAAAGACGAGCTGGTGAAGGGAAAAGAGGTTCCTCTGGAATGGACTGAGACATCTGGGGGACTCTTGGAAAGGTGGCACGGCCCTGGAGTTCCTCTCGCCGTTCCTGTTGAGAGGGCCTCCTCTTGAGATGCGACGGGAACGCCGGGAACTCTTTCCCGACGAAGCAGGGAAAGGATCCCTCATCTCGAGCTACGAGGCGGAAACGGGGCTCCTCTGGATGTGGGCGGGACCCTCGTGATTCCTCTCGAGTGGAGACGGGTATGTCGGGGAACTTCTTGACTTGCACCAAGGGTGTGAAGGACCCTTTCGAAGTTCCAGAGGTGAGGTGTGATCAGCCTCGAGACGCCTCAGCGGAAATGGGCCTCATCTCGCCTGGAGGGGAGAACCTCCTGGATTTTCTCGAGTTGCGGCAGGTCTTCTCGAGTTACGACGGGGACCTCAGGGACCCGCTCTGGTGGCCTCAGGAAAGGCCAGTCCCCATGCGAGTTGCTAGGGGACCTCTCGGGATTCCTCTCCCGTCCATGCAGGGGCCTCAGTCCTTGTGTGGAGTCGGGGCCGGAACCTGAGGATTCCTCTCCAGTGTTGCCATGAATCTTGGGGTGCTTCTGAGTCTCCCCAGGGGAGTCAGGCCTCGTCTCGAGTGGGGGCATGCACGTGCGCTTTCCTGCCGAGCTGCAGCAGTAGTGTCACGCTTCCTGTCACGTGGATCAAGGGATCTGTGGCTTTCCCTCGAGGCTGTCCCTCGAGGCTTTCCCACGAGGCTTTCCCACAGGGCTGTGCCGCGTGC
Source organism: Budorcas taxicolor (assembly GCF_023091745.1). Lineage (NCBI taxonomy): Eukaryota > Metazoa > Chordata > Mammalia > Artiodactyla > Bovidae > Budorcas > Budorcas taxicolor. Next base: position 984,048 of record NW_026292783.1, on the reverse strand, counting down.
CACCTTGGTGTGAGTCGATCCTCGGCGTGAAAGACGAGCTGGTGAAGGGAAAAGAGGTTCCTCTGGAATGGACTGAGACATCTGGGGGACTCTTGGAATGGTGGCACGACCCTGGAGTTCCTCTCGCCGTTCCTGTTGAGAGGGCCTCCTCTTGAGATGCGACGGGAACGCCGGGAACTCTTTCCCGTCGAAGTAGGGAAAGGATCCCTCATCTCGAGCTACGAGGCGGAAACGGGGCTCCTCTGGATGTGGGCGGGACCCTCGTGATTCCTCTCGAGTGGAGACGGCTAGGTCGGGGAACTTCTTGATTTGCACCAAGGGTGTGAAGGACCCTTTCGAAGTTCCAGAGGTGAGGTGTGATCAGCCTCGAGACGCCTCAGCGGAAATGGGCCTCATCGCGCCTGGAGGGGAGAACCTCCTGGATTTTCTCGAGTTGCGGCAGGTCTTCTCGAGTTACGACGGGGACCTCAGGGACCCGCTCTGGAGGCCTCAGGAAAGGCCAGTCCCCATTCGAGTTGCTAGGGGACCTCTCGGGATTCCTCTCCCGTCCATGCCGGGGCCTCAGTCCTTGTGTGGAGTCGGGGCCGGAACCTGAGGATTCCTCTCCAGTGTTGCCATGGATCTTGGGGTGCTTCTGAGTCTCCCCAGGGGAGTCAGGCCTCGTCTCGAGTGGGGGCATGCACGTGCGCTTTCCTCCCGAGCTGCAGCAGTAGTGTCACGCTTCCTGTCACGTGGATCAAGGGATCTGTGGCTTTCCCTCGAGGCTGTCCCTCGAGGCTTTCCCACGAGGCTTTCCCACAGGGCTGTGCCGCGTGCCACCTTGGTGGGAGTCGATCCTCGGCGTGAAAGACGAGCCGGTGAAGGGAAAAGAGGTTCCTCTGGAATGGACTGAGACATCTGGGAGACTCTTGGAATGGTGGCACGACCCTGGAGTTCCTCTCGCCGTTCCTGTTGAGAGGGCCTCCTCTTGAGATGCGACGGGAACGCCGGGAACTCTTTCCCGTCGAAGCAGGGAAAGGATCCCTCATCTCGAGCTACGAGGCGGAAACGGGGCTCCTCTGGATGTGGGCGGGACCCTCGTGATTCCACTCGAGTGGAGACGGCTAAGTCGGGGAACTTCTTGATTTGCACCAAGGGTGTGAAGGAGCCTTTCGAAGTTCCAGAGGTGAGTTGTGATCAGCCTCGAGACGCCTCAGCGGAAATGGGCCTCATCTCGCCTGGAGGGGAGAACCTCCTGGATTTTCTCGAGTTGCGGCAGGTGTTCTCGAGTTACGACGGGGACCTCAGGGACCCGCTCTGGAGGCCTCAGGAAAGGCCAGTCCCCATTCGAGTTGCTAGGGGACCTCTCGGGATTCCTCTCCCGTCCATGCCGGGGCCTCAGTCCTTGTGTGGAGTCGGGGCCGGAACCTGAGGATTCCTCTCCAATGTTGCCATGGATCTTGGGGTGCTTCTGAGTCTCCCCAGGGGAGTCAGGCCTCGTCTCGAGTGGGGGCATGCACGTGCGCTTTCCTGCCGAGCTGCAGCAGTAGTGTCACGCTTCCTGTCACGTGGATCAAGGGATCTGTGGCTTTCCCTCGAGGCTGTCCCTCGAGGCTTTCCCACGAGGCTTTCCCACAGGGCTGTGCCGCGTGCCACCTTGGTGTGAGTCGATCCTCGGCGTGAAAGACGAGCTGGTGAAGGGAAAAGAGGTTCCTCTGGAATGGACTGAGACATCTGGGGGACTCTTGGAATGGTGGCACGACCCTGGAGTTCCTCTCGCCGTTCCTGTTGAGAGGGCCTCCTCTTGAGATGCGACGGGAACGCCGGGAACTCTTTCCCGTCGAAGTAGGGAAAGGATCCCTCATCTCGAGCTACGAGGCGGAAACGGGGCTCCTCTGGATGTGGGCGGGACCCTCGTGATTCCTCTCGAGTGGAGACGGCTAGGTCGGGGAACTTCTTGATTTGCACCAAGGGTGTGAAGGAGCCTTTCGAAGTTCCAGAGGTGAGGTGTGATCAGCCTCGAGACGCCTCAGCGGAAATGGGCCTCATCTCGCCTGGAGGGGAGAACCTCCTGGATTTTCTCGAGTTGCGGCAGGTCTTCTCGAGTTACGACGGGGACCTCAGGGACCCGCTCTGGAGGCCTCAGGAAAGGCCAGTCCCCATTCGAGTTGCTAGGGGACCTCTCGGGATTCCTCTCCCGTCCATGCCGGGGCCTCAGTCCTTGTGTGGAGTCGGGGCCGGAACCTGAGGATTCCTCTCCAGTGTTGCCATGGATCTTGGGGTGCTTCTGAGTCTCCCCAGGGGAGTCAGGCCTCGTCTCGAGTGGGGGCATGCACGTGCGCTTTCCTGCCGAGCTGCAGCAGTAGTGTCACGCTTCCTGTCACGTGGATCAAGGGATCTGTGGCTTTCCCTCGAGGCTGTCCCTCGAGGCTTTCCCACGAGGCTTTCCCACAGGGCTGTGCCGCGTGCCACCTTGGTGTGAGTCGATCCTCGGCGTGAAAGACGAGCTGGTGAAGGGAAAAGAGGTTCCTCTGGAATGGACTGAGACATCTGGGGGACTCTTGGAATGGTGGCACGACCCTGGAGTTCCTCTCGCCGTTCCTGTTGAGAGGGCCTCCTCTTGAGATGCGACGGGAACGCCGGGAACTCTTTCCCGTCGAAGTAGGGAAAGGATCCCTCATCTCGAGCTACGAGGCGGAAACGGGGCTCCTCTGGATGTGGGCGGGACCCTCGTGATTCCTCTCGAGTGGAGACGGCTAGGTCGGGGAACTTCTTGATTTGCACCAAGGGTGTGAAGGAGCCTTTCGAAGTTCCAGAGGTGAGGTGTGATCAGCCTCGAGACGCCTCAGCGGAAATGGGCCTCATCTCGCCTGGAGGGGAGAACCTCCTGGATTTTCTCGAGTTGCGGCAGGTCTTCTCGAGTTACGACGGGGACCTCAGGGACCCGCTCTGGAGGCCTCAGGAAAGGCCAGTCCCCATTCGAGTTGCTAGGGGACCTCTCGGGATTCCTCTCCCGTCCATGCCGGGGCCTCAGTCCTTGTGTGGAGTCGGGGCCGGAACCTGAGGATTCCTCTCCAGTGTTGCCATGGATCTTGGGGTGCTTCTGAGTCTCCCCAGGGGAGTCAGGCCTCGTCTCGAGTGGGGGCATGCACGTGCGCTTTCCTCCCGAGCTGCAGCAGTAGTGTCACGCTTCCTGTCACGTGGATCAAGGGATCTGTGGCTTTCCCTCGAGGCTGTCCCTCGAGGCTTTCCCACGAGGCTTTCCCACAGGGCTGTGCCGCGTGCCACCTTGGTGGGAGTCGATCCTCGGCGTGAAAGACGAGCCGGTGAAGGGAAAAGAGGTTCCTCTGGAATGGACTGAGACATCTGGGAGACTCTTGGAATGGTGGCACGACCCTGGAGTTCCTCTCGCCGTTCCTGTTGAGAGGGCCTCCTCTTGAGATGCGACGGGAACGCCGGGAACTCTTTCCCGTCGAAGCAGGGAAAGGATCCCTCATCTCGAGCTACGAGGCGGAAACGGGGCTCCTCTGGATGTGGGCGGGACCCTCGTGATTCCACTCGAGTGGAGACGGCTAGGTCGGGGAACTTCTTGATTTGCACCAAGGGTGTGAAGGAGCCTTTCGAAGTTCCAGAGGTGAGGTGTGATCAGCCTCGAGACGCCTCAGCGGAAATGGGCCTCATCTCGCCTGGAGGGGAGAACCTCCTGGATTTTCTCGAGTTGCGGCAGGTCTTCTCGAGTTACGACGGGGACCTCAGGGACCCGCTCTGGAGGCCTCAGGAAAGGCCAGTCCCCATTCGAGTTGCTAGGGGACCTCTCGGGATTCCTCTCCCGTCCATGCCGGGGCCTCAGTCCTTGTGTGGAGTCGGGGCCGGAACCTGAGGATTCCTCTCCAGTGTTGCCATGGATCTTGGGGTGCTTCTGAGTCTCCCCAGGGGAGTCAGGCCTCGTCTCGAGTGGGGGCATGCACGTGCGCTTTCCTGCCGAGCTGCAGCAGTAGTGTCACGCTTCCTGTCACGTGGATCAAGGGATCTGTGGCTTTCCCTCGAGGCTGTCCCTCGAGGCTTTCCCACGAGGCTTTCCCACAGGGCTGTGCCGCGTGCCACCTTGGTGAGAGTCGATCCTCGGCGTGAAAGACGAGCCGGTGAAGGGAAAAGAGGTTCCTCTGGAATGGACTGAGACATCTGGGAGACTCTTGGAATGGTGGCACGACCCTGGAGTTCCTCTCGCCGTTCCTGTTGAGAGGGCATCCTCTTGAGATGCGACGGGAACGCCGGGAACTCTTTCCCGTCGAAGCAGGGAAAGGATCCCTCATCTCGAGCTACGAGGCGGAAACGGGGCTCCTCTGGATGTGGGCGGGACCCTCGTGATTCCACTCGAGTGGAGACGGCTAGGTCGGGGAACTTCTTGATTTGCACCAAGGGTGTGAAGGAGCCTTTCGAAGTTCCAGAGGTGAGGTGTGATCAGCCTCGAGACGCCTCAGCGGAAATGGGCCTCATCTCGCCTGGAGGGGAGAACCTCCTGGATTTTCTCGAGTTGCGGCAGGTCTTCTCGAGTTACGACGGGGACCTCAGGGACCCGCTCTGGAGGCCTCAGGAAAGGCCAGTCCCCATTCGAGTTGCTAGGGGACCTCTCGGGATTCCTCTCCCGTCCATGCCGGGGCCTCAGTCCTTGTGTGGAGTCGGGGCCGGAACCTGAGGATTCCTCTCCAGTGTTGCCATGGATCTTGGGGTGCTTCTGAGTCTCCCCAGGGGAGTCAGGCCTCGTCTCGAGTGGGGGCATGCACGTGCGCTTTCCTGCCGAGCTGCAGCAGTAGTGTCACGCTTCCTGTCACGTGGATCAAGGGATCTGTGGCTTTCCCTCGAGGCTGTCCCTCGAGGCTTTCCCACGAGGCTTTCCCGCAGGGCTGTGCCACGTGCCACCTTGGTGTGAGTCGATCCTCAGCGTGAAAGACGAGCCGGTGAAGGGAAAAGAGTTTCCTCTGGAATGGACTGAGACATCTGGGGGACTCTTGGAATGGTGGCACGACCCTGGAGTTCCTCTCGCCGTTCCTGTTGAGAGGGCCTCCTCTTGAGATGCGACGGGAACGCCGGGAACTCTTTCCCGACAAAACAGGGAAAGGATCCCTCATTTCGAGCTACGAGGCGGAAACGGGGCTCCTCTTGATGTGGGCGGGACCCTCGTGATTCCTCTCGAGTGGAGACGGCTAGGTCGGGGAACTTCTTGATTTGCACCAAGGGTGTGAAGGACCCTTTCGAAGTTCCAAAGGGGAGGTGTGATCAGCCTCGAGACGCCTCAGCGGAAATGGGCCTCATCTCGCCTGGAGGGGAGAACCTCCTGGATTTTCTCGAGCTGCGACAGGTCTTCTCGAGTTACGACGGGGACCACAGGGACACGCTCTGGTGGCCTCAGGAAAGGCCAGTCCCCATGCGAGTTGCCAGGGGACCTATCGGGATTCTTCTCCCGTCCATGCCGGGGCCTCAGTCCTTGTGTGGAGTCGGGGCCGGAACCTGAGGATTCCTCTCCAGTGTTGCCATGGATCTTGGGGTGATTCTGAGTCTCCCCAGGGGAGTCAGGCCTCGTCTCGAGTGGGGGCATGCACGTGCACTTTCCTCCCGAGCTGCAGCAGTAGTGTCACGCTTCCTGTCACGTCGATCAAGGGATCTGTGGCTTTCCCTCGAGGCTGTCCCTCGAGGCTTTCCCACGAGGCTTTCCCACAGGGCTGAGCCACGTGCCACCTTGGTGTGAGTCGATCCTCGGCGTGAAAGACGAGCCGGTGAAGGGAAAAGAGGTTCCTCTGGAATGGAGTGAGACATCTGGTGACTCTTGGAAAGATGGCACGACCCTGGAGTTCCTCTCGCCGTTCCTGTTGAGAGGGCCTCCTCTTGAGATGCGACGGGAACGCCGGGAACTCTTTCCCGACGAAGCAGGGAAAGGATCCCTCATCTCGAGCTACGAGGCGGAAACCGGGCTCCTCTGGATGTGGGCGGGACACTCGAGATTCCTCTCGAGTGGAGACGGCTAGGTCGGGGAACTTCTTGATTTGCACCAAGGGTGTGAAGGACCCTTTCGAAGTTCCAGAGGTGAGGTGTGATCAGCCTCGAGACGCCTCAGCGGAAATGGGCCTCATCTCGCCTGGAGGGGAGAACCTCCTGGATTTTCTCGAGTTGCGGCAGGTCTTCTCGAGTTACGACGGGGACCTCAGGGACCCGCTCTGGTGGCCTCAGGAAAGGCCAGTCCCCATGCGAGTTGCTAGGGGACCTCTCGGGATTCCTCTCCCGTCCATGCCGGGGCCTCAGTCCTTGTGTGGAGTCGGGGCCGGAACCTGAGGATTCCTCTCCAGTGTTGCCATGGATCTTGGGGTGCTTCTGAGTCTCCGCAGGGGAGTCAGGCCTCGTCTCGAGTGGGGGCATGCACGTGCGCTTTCCTCCCGAGCTGCAGCAGTAGTGTCACGCTTCCTGTCACGTGGATCAAGGGATCTGTGGTTTCCCTCGAGGCTGTCCCTCGAGGCTTTCCCACGAGGCTTTCCCACAGGGCTGTGCCGCGTGCCACCTTGGTGTGAGTCGATCCTCGGCGTGAAAGACGAGCCGGTGAAGGGAAAAGAGGTTCCTCTGGAATGGACTGAGACATCTGGGAGACTCTTGGAATGGTGGCACGACCCTGGAGTTCCTCTCGCCGTTCCTGTTGAGAGGGCCTCCTCTTGAGATGCGACGGGAACGCCGGGAACTCTTTCCCGTCGAAGCAGGGAAAGGATCCCTCATCTCGAGCTACGAGGCGGAAACGGGGCTCCTCTGGATGTGGGCGGGACCCTCGTGATTCCTCTCGAGTGGAGACGGCTAGGTCGGGGAACTTCTTGATTTGCACCAAGGGTGTGAAGGACCCTTTCGAAGTTCCAGAGGTGAGGTGTGATCAGCCTCGAGACGCCTCAGCGGAAATGGGCCTCATCTCGCCTGGAGGGGAGAACCTCCTGGATTTTCTCGAGTTGCGGCAGGTCTTCTCGAGTTACGACGGGGACCTCAGGGACCCTCTCTGGTGGCCTCAGGAAAGGCCAGTCCCCATGCGAGTTGCTAGGGGACCTCTCGGGATTCCTCTCCCGTCCATGCAGGGGCCTCAGTCCTTGTGTGGAGTCGGGGCCGGAACCTGAGGATTCCTCTCCAGTGTTGCCATGGATCTTGGGGTGCATCTGAGTCTCCCCAGGGGAGTCAGGCCTCGTCTCGAGTGGGGGCATGCACGTGTGCTTTCCTCCCGAGCTGCAGCAGTAGTGTCACGCTTCCTGTCACGTGGATCAAGGGATCTGTGGCTTTCCCTCGAGGCTGTCCCTCGACGCTTTCCCACGAGTCTTTCCCACAGGGCTGTGCCACGTGCCACCTTGGTATGAGTCGATCCTCGGCGTGAGAGACGAGCCGGTGAAGGGAAAAGAGGTTCCTCTGGAATGGACTGAGACATCTGGGGGACTCTTTTAATGGTGGCACGACCCTGGAGTTCCTCTCGCCGTTCCTGTTGAGAGGGCCTCCTCTTGAGATGCGACGGGAACGCCGGGAACTCTTTCCCGACGAAGCAGGGAAAGGATCCCTCATCTCGAGCTACGAGGCGGAAACCGGGCTCCTCTGGATGTGGGCGGGACCCTCGTGATTCCTCTCGAGTGGAGACGGGTATGTCGGGGAAATTCTTGATTTGCACCAAGGGTGTGAAGGACCCTTTCGAAGTTCCAGAGGTGAGGTGTTATCAGCCTCGAGACGCCTCAGCGGAAATGGGCCTCATCTCGCCTGGAGGGGAGAACCTCCTGGATTTTCTCGAGTTGCGGCAGGTCTTCTCGAGTTACGACGGGGACCTCAGGGACCCGCTCTGGTGGCCTCAGGAAAGGCCAGTCCCCATGCGAGTTGCTAGGGGACCTCTCGGGATTCCTCTCCCGTCCATGCCGGGGCCCCAGTCCTTGTGTGGAGTCGGGGCCGGAACCTGAGGATTCCTCTCCAGTGTTGCCATGGATCTTGGGGTGCTTCTGAGTCTCCCCAGGGGAGTCAGGCCTCGTCTCGAGTGGGGGCATGCACGTGCACTTTCCTCCCGAGCTGCAGCAGTAGTGTCACGCTTCCTGTCACGTCGATCAAGGGATCTGTGGCTTTCCCTCGAGGCTGTCCCTCGAGGCTTTCCCATGAGGCTTTCCCACAGGGCTGAGCCACGTGCCACCTTGTTGTGAGTCGATCCTCGGCGTGAAAGACGAGCCGGTGAAGGGAAAAGAGGTTCCTCTGGAATGGAGTGAGACATCTGGTGACTCTTGGAAAGATGGCACGACCCTGGAGTTCCTTTCGCCGTTCCTGTTGAGAGGGCCTCCTCTTGAGATGCGACGGGAACGCCGGGAACTCTTTCCCGACGAAGCAGGGAAAGGATCCCTCATCTCGAGCTACGAGGCGGAAACCGGGCTCCTCTGGATGTGGGCGGGACACTCGTGATTCCTCTCGAGTGGAGACGGCTAGGTCGGGGAACTTCTTGATTTGCACCAAGGGTGTGAAGGACCCTTTCGAAGTTCCAGAGGTGAGGTGTGATCAGCCTCGAGACGCCTCAGCGGAAATGGGCCTCATCTCGCCTGGAGGGGAGAACCTCCTGGATTTTCTCGAGTTGCGGCAGGTCTTCTCGAGTTACGACGGGGACCTCAGGGACCCGCTCTGGTGGCCTCAGGAAAGGCCAGTCCCCATGCGAGTTGCTAGGGGACCTCTCGGGATTCCTCTCCCGTCCATGCAGGGGCCTCAGTCCTTGTGTGGAGTCGGGGCCGGAACCTGAGGATTCCTCTCCAGTGTTGCCATGGATCTTGGGGTGCTTCTGAGTCTCCCCAGGGGAGTCAGGCCTCGTCTCGAGTGGGGGCATGCAGGTGTGCTTTCCTCCCGAGCTGCAGCAGTAGTGTCACGCTTCCTGTCACGTGGATCAAGGGATCTGTGGCTTTCCCTCGAGGCTGTCCCTCGAGGCTTTCCCACGAGGCTTTCCCACAGGGCTGTGCCACGTGCCACCTTGGTGTGAGTCGATCCTCGGCGTGAAAGACGAGCCGGTGAAGGGAAAAGAGGTTCCTCTGGAATGGACTGAGAAATCTGGGGGACTCTTTTAATGGTGGCACGACCCTGGAGTTCCTCTCGCCGTTCCTGTTGAGAGGGCCTCCACTTGAGATGCGACGGGAACGCCGGGAACTCTTTCCCGACGAAGCAGGGAAAGGATCCCTCATCTCGAGCTGCGAGGCGGAAACCGGGCTCCTCTGGATGTGGGCGGGACCCTCGTGATTCCTCTCGAGTGGAGACGGGTATGTCGGGGAAATTCTTGATTTGCACCAAGGGTGTGAAGGACCCTTTCGAAGTTCCAGAGGTGAGGTGTGATCAGCCTCGAGACGCCTCAGCGGAAATGGGCCTCATCTCGCCTGGAGGGGAGAACCTCCTGGATTTTCTCGAGTTGCGGCAGGTCTTCTCGAGTTACGACGGGGACCTCAGGGACCCGCTCTGGTGGCCTCAGGAAAGGCCAGTCCCCATGCGAGTTGCTAGGGGACCTCTCGGGATTCCTCTCCCGTCCATGCCGGGGCCTCAGTCCTTGTGTGGAGTCGGGGCCGGAACCTGAGGATTCCTCTCCAGTGTTGCCATGGATCTTGGGGTGCTTCTGAGTCTCCCCAGGGGAGTCAGGCCTCGTCTCGAGTGGGGGCATGCACGTGCGCTTTCCTCCCGAGCTGCAGCAGTAGTGTCACGCTTCCTGTCACGTGGATCAAGGGATCTGTGGCTTTCCCTCAAGGCTGTCCCTCCAGGCTTTCCAACGAGTCTTTCCCACAGGGCTGTGCCACGTGCCACCTTGGTGTGAGTCGATCCTCGGCGTGAAAGACGAGCCGGTGAAGGGAAAAGAGGTTCCTCTGGAATGGACTGAGACATCTGGGGGACTCTTGGAATGGTGGCACGACCCTGGAGTTCCTCTCGCCGTTCCTGTTGAGAGGGCCTCCTCTTGAGATGCGACGGGAACGCCGGGAACTCTTTCCCGACAAAGCAGGGAAAGGATCCCTCATCTCGAGCTACGAGGCGGAAACGGGGCTCCTCTGGATGTGGGGGGGACCCTCGTGATTCCTCTCGAGTGGAGACGGCTAGGTCGGGGAACTTCTTGATTTGCACCAAGGGTGTGAAGGACCCTTTCGAAGTTCCAGAGGTGAGGTGTGATCAGCCTCGAGACGCCTCAGCGGAAATGGGCCTCATCTCGCCTGGAGGGGAGAACCTCCTGAATTTTCTCGAGTTGCGGCAGGTCTTCTCGAGTTACGACGGGGACCTTAGGGACACGCTCTGGTGGCCCCAGGAAAGGCCAGTCCCCATGCGAGTTGCTAGGGGACCTCTCGGGATTCCTCTCCCGTCCATGCCAGGGCCTCAGTCCTTGTGTGGAGTCGGGGCCGGAACCTGAGGTTTCCTCTCCAGTGTTGCCATGGATCTTGGGGTGCTTCTGAGTCTCCCCAGGGGAGTCAGGCCTCGTCTCGAGTGGGGGCATGCACGTGCGCTTTCCTCCCGAGCTGCAGCAGTAGTGTCACGCTTCCTGTCACGTGGATCAAGGGATCTGTGGCTTTCCCTCGAGGCTGTCCCTCGAGGCTTTCCCATGAGGCTTTCCCACAGGGTTGAGCCACGTGCCACCTTGGTGTGAGTCGATCCTCGGCGTGAAAGACGAGCCGGTGAAGGGAAAAGAGGTTCCTCTGGAATGGAGTGAGACATCTGGTGACTCTTGGAAAGATGGCACGACCCTGGAGTTCCTTTCGCCGTTCCTGTTGAGAGGGCCTCCTCTTGAGATGCGACGGGAACGCCGGGAACTCTTTCCCGACGAAGCAGGGAAAGGATCCCTCATCTCGAGCTACGAGACGGAAACCGGGCTCCTCTGGATGTGGGCGGGACCCTCGTGATTCCTCTCGAGTGGAGACGGCTAGGTCGGGGAACTTCTTGATTTGCACCAAGGGTGTGAAGGACCCTTTCGAAGTTCCAGAGGTGAGGTGTGATCAGCCTCGAGACGCCTCAGCGGAAATGGGCCTCATCTCGCCTGGAGGGGAGAACCTCCTGGATTTTCTCGAGTTGCGGCACGTCTTCTCGAGTTACGACGGGGACCTCAGGGACCCGCTCTGGTGGCCTCAGGAAAGGCCAGTCCCCATGCGAGTTGCTAGGGGACCTCTCGGGATTCCTCTCCCGTCCATGCCGGGGCCTCAGTCCTTGTGTGGAGTCGGGGCCGGAACCTGCGGATTCCTCTCCAGTGTTGCCATGGATCTTGGGGTGCTTCTGAGTCTCCCCAGGGGAGTCAGGCCTCGTCTCGAGTGGGGGCATGCACGTGCGCTTTCCTCCCGAGCTGCAGCAGTAGTGTCACGCTTCCTGTCACGTGGATCAAGGGATCTGTGGCTTTCCCTCGAGGCTGTCCCTCGAGGCTTTCCCACGAGGCTTTCCCACAGGGCTGTGCCACGTGCCACCTTGGTGTGAGTCGATCCTCGGCGTGAAAGACGAGCCGGTGAAGGGAAAAGAGGTTCCTCTGGAATGGACTGAGACATCTGGGGGACTCTTGGAATGGTGGCACGACCCTGGAGTTCCTCTCGCCGTTCCTGTTGAGAGGGCCTCCTCTTGAGATGCGACGGGAACGCCGGGAACTCTTTCCCGACGAAGCAGGGAAAGGATCCCTCATCTCGAGCTACGAGGCGGAAACCGGGCTCCTCTGGATGTGGGCGGGACCCTCGTGATTCCTCTCGAGTGGAGACGGGTATGTCGGGGAACTTCTTGATTTGCACCAAGGGTGTGAAGGACCCTTTCGAAGTTCCAGAGGTGAGGTGTGATCAGCCTCGAGACGCCTCAGCGGAAATGGGCCTCATCTCGCCTGGAGGGGAGAACCTCCTGGATTTTGTCGAGTTGCGGCAGGTCTTCTCGAGTTACGACGGGGACCTCAGGGACCCGCTCTGGTGGCCTCAGGAAAGGCCAGTCCCCATGCGAGTTGCTAGGGGACCTCTCGGGATTCCTCTCCCGTCCATGCCGGGGCCTCAGTCCTTGTGTGGAGTCGGGGCCGGAACCTGAGGATTCCTCTCCAGTGTTGCCATGGATCTTGGGGTGCTTCTGAGTCTCCCCAGGGGAGTCAGGCCTCGTCTCGAGTGGGGGCATGCACGTGCGCTTTCCTCCCGAGCTGCAGCAGTAGTGTCACGCTTCCTGTCACGTGGATCAAGGGATCTGTGGCTTTCCCTCGAGGCTGTCCCTCGAGGCTTTCCCACGAGGCTTTCCCACAGGGCTGTGCCACGTGCCACCTTGGTGTGAGTCGATCCTCGGCGTGAAACACGAGCTGGTGAAGGGAAAAGAGGTTCCTCTGGAATGGACTGAGACATCTGGGGGACTCTTGGAATGGTGGCACGACCCTGGAGTTCCTCTCGCCGTTCCTGTTGAGAGAGCCTCCTCTTGAGATGCGACGGGAACGCCGGGAACTCTTTCCCGTCGAAGCAGGGAAAGTATCCCTCATCTCGAGCTACGAGGCGGAAACGGGGCTCCTCTGGATGTGGGCGGGACCCTCGTGATTCCTCTCGAGTGGAGACGGCTAGGTCGGGGAACTTCTTGATTTGCACCAAGGGTGTGAAGGAGCCTTTCGAAGTTCCAGAGGTGAGGTGTGATCAGCCTCGAGACGCCTCAGCGGAAATGGGCCTCATCTCGCCTGGAGGGGAGAACCTCCTGGATTTTCTCGAGTTGCGGCAGGTCTTCTCGAGTTACGACGGGGACCTCAGGGACCCGCTCTGGTGGCATCAGGAAAGGCCAGTCCCCATGCGAGTTGCTAGTGGACCTCTCGGGATTCCTCTCCCGTCCATGCCGGGGCCTCAGTCCTTGTGTGGAGTCGGGGCCGGAACCTGAGGATTCCTCTCCAGTGTTGCCATGGATCTTGGGGTGCTTCTGAGTCTCCCCAGGGGAGTCAGGCCTCGTCTCGAGTGGGGGCATGCACGTGCGCTTTCCTCCCGAGCTGCAGCAGTAGTGTCACGCTTCCTGTCACGTGGATCAAGGGATCTGTGGCTTTCCCTCGAGGCTGTCCCTCGAGGCTTTCCCACGAGGCTTTCCCACAGGGCTGAGCCACGTGCCACCTTGGTGTGAGTCGATCCTCGGCGTGAAAGACGAGCCGGTGAAGGGAAAAGAGGTTCCTCTGGAATGGAGTGAGACATCTGGTGACTCTTGGAAAGATGGCACGACCCTGGAGTTCCTCTCGCCGTTCCTGTTGAGAGGGCCTCCTCTTGAGATGCGACGGGAACGCCGGGAACTCTTTCCCGACGAAGCAGGGAAAGGATCCCTCATCTCGAGCTACGAGGCGGAAACCGGGCTCCTCTGGATGTGGGCGGGACACTCGTGATTCCTCTCGAGTGGAGACGGCTATGTCGGGGAACTTCTTGATTTGCACCAAGGGTGTGAAGGAGCCTTTCGAAGTTCCAGAGGTGAGGTGTGATCAGCCTCGAGACGCCTCAGCGGAAATGGGCCTCATCTCACCTGGAGGGGAGAACCTCCTGGATTTTCTCGAGTTGCGGCAGGTCTTCTCGAGTTACGACGGGGACCTCAGGGACCCGCTCCGGTGGCCTCAGGAAAGGCCAGTCCCCATGCGAGTTGCTAGGGGGCCTCTCGGGATTCCTCTCCCGTCCATCCCGGGGCCTCAGTCCTTGTGTGGAGACGGGGCCGGAACCTGAGGATTGCTCTCCAGTGTTGCCATGGATCTTGGGGTGCTTCTGAGTCTCCCCAGGGGAGTCAGGCCTCGTCTCGAGTGGGGGCATGCACGTGCGCTTTCCTCCCGAGCTGCAGCAGTAGTGTCACGCTTCCTGTCACGTGGATCAAGGGATCTGTGGCTTTCCCTCGAGGCTGTCCCTCGAGGCTTTCCCACGAGGCTTTCCCACAGGGCTGTGCCACGTGCCACCTTGGTGTGAGTGGATCCTCGGCGTGAAAGACGAGCCGGTGAAGGGAAAAGAGGTTCCTCTGGAATGGACTGAGACATCTGGGGGACTCTTGGAATGGTGGCACGACCCTGGAGTTCCTCTCGCCGTTCCTGTTGAGAGGGCCTCCTCTTGAGATGCGACGGGAACGCCGGGAACTCTTTCCCGACGAAGCAGGGAAAGGATCCCTCATCTCGAGCTACGAGGCGGAAACGGGGCTCCTCTGGATGTGGGCGGGACCCTCGTGATTCCTCTCGAGTGGAGACGGGTATGTCGGGGAACTTCTTGATTTGCACCAAGGGTGTGAAGGACCCTTTCGAAGTTCCAGAGGTGAGGTGTGATCAGCCTCGAGACGCCTCAGCGGAAATGGGCCTCATCTCGCCTGGAGGGGAGAACCTCCTGGATTTTCTCGAGTTGCGGCAGGTCTTCTCGAGTTACGACGGGGACCTCAGGGACCCGCTCTGGTGGCCTCAGGAAAGGCCAGTCCCCATGCGAGTTGCTAGGGGACCTCTCGGGATTCCTCTCCCGTCCATGCCGGGGCCTCAGTCCTTGTGTGGAGTCGGGGCCGGAACCTGAGGATTCCTCTCCAGTGTTGCCATTGATCTTGGGGTGCTTCTGAGTCTCCCCAGGGGAGTCAGGCCTCGTCTCGAGTGGGGGCATGCACGTGCGCTTTCCTCCCGAGCTGCAGCAGTAGTGTCACGCTTCCTGTCACGTGGATCAAGGGATCTGTGGCTTTCCCTCGAGGCTGTCCCTCGAGGCTTTCCCATGAGGCTTTCCCACAGGGCTGTGCCGCGTGCCACCTTGGTGTGAGTCGATCCTCGGCGTGAAAGACGAGCCGGTGAAGGGAAAAGAGGTTCCTCTGGAATGGACTGAGACATCTGGGAGACTCTTGGAATGGTGGCACAACCCTGGAGTTCCTCTCGCCGTTCCTGTTGAGAGGGCCTCCTCTTGAGATGCGACGGGAATGCCGGGAACTCTTTCCCGTCGAAGCAGGGAAAGGATCCCTCATCTCGAGCTACGAGGCGGAAACGGGGCTCCTCTGGATGTGGGCGGGACCCTCGTGATTCCACTCGAGTGGAGACGGCTAGGTCGGGGAACTTCTTGATTTGCACCAAGGGTGTGAAGGAGCCTTTCGAAGTTCCAGAGGTGAGGTGTGATCAGCCTCGAGACGCCTCAGCGGAAATGGGCCTCATCTCGCCTGGAGGGGAGAACCTCCTGGATTTTCTCGAGTTGCGGCAGGTCTTCTCGAGTTATGACGGGGACCTCAGGGACCCGCTCTGGAGGCCTCAGGAAAGGCCAGTCCCCATTCGAGTTGCTAGGGGACCTCTCGGGATTCCTCTCCCGTCCATGCCGGGGCCTCAGTCCTTGTGTGGAGTCGGGGCCGGAACCTGAGGATTCCTCTCCAGTGTTGCCATGGATCTTGGGGTGCTTCTGAGTCTCCCCAGGGGAGTCAGGCCTCGTCTCGAGTGGGGGCATGCACGTGCGCTTTCCTCCCGAGCTGCAGCAGTAGTGTCACGCTTCCTGTCACGTGGATCAAGGGATCTGTGGCTTTCCCTCGAGGCTGTCCCTCGAGGCTTTCCCACGAGGCTTTCCCACAGGGCTGTGCCACGTGCCACCTTGGTGTGAGTCGATCCTCGGCGTGAAAGACGAGCCGGTGAAGGGAAAAGAGGTTCCTCTGGAATGGACTGAGACATCTGGGGGACTCTTGGAATGGTGGCACGACCCTGGAGTTCCTCTCGCCGTTCCTGTTGAGAGGGCCTCCTCTTGAGATGCGACGGGAACGCCGGGAACTCTTTCCCGACGAAGCAGGGAAAGGATCCCTCATCTCGAGCTACGAGGCGGAAACCGGGCTCCTCTGGATGTGGGCGGGACCCTCGTGATTCCTCTCGAGTGGAGACGGGTATGTCGGGGAACTTCTTGATTTGCACCAAGGGTGTGAAGGACCCTTTCGAAGTTCCAGAGGTGAGGTGTGATCAGCCTCGAGACGCCTCAGCGGAAATGGGCCTCATCTCGCCTGGAGGGGAGAACCTCCTGGATTTTGTCGAGTTGCGGCAGGTCTTCTCGAGTTACGACGGGGACCTCAGGGACCCGCTCTGGTGGCCTCAGGAAAGGCCAGTCCCCATGCGAGTTGCTAGGGGACCTCTCGTGATTCCTCTCCCGTCCATGCCGGGGCCTCAGTCCTTGTGTGGAGTCGGGGCCGGAACCTGAGGATTCCTCTCCAGTGTTGCCATGGATCTTGGGGTGCTTCTGAGTCTCCCCAGGGGAGTCAGGCCTCGTCTCGAGTGGGGGCATGCACGTGCGCTTTCCTCCCGAGCTGCAGCAGTAGTGTCACGCTTCCTGTCACGTGGATCAAGGGATCTGTGGCTTTCCCTCGAGGCTGTCCCTCGAGGCTTTCCCACGAGGCTTTCCCACAGGGCTGTGCCACGTGCCACCTTGGTGTGAGTCGATCCTCGGCGTGAAACACGAGCTGGTGAAGGGAAAAGAGGTTATTCTGGAATGGACTGAGACATCTGGGGGACTCTTGGAATGGTGGCACGACCCTGGAGTTCCTCTCGCCGTTCCTGTTGAGAGAGCCTCCTCTTGAGATGCGACGGGAACGCCGGGAACTCTTTCCCGTCGAAGCAGGGAAAGTATCCCTCATCTCGAGCTACGAGGCGGAAACGGGGCTCCTCTGGATGTGGGCGGGACCCTCGTGATTCCTCTCGAGTGGAGACGGCTAGGTCGGGGAACTTCTTGATTTGCACCAAGGGTGTGAAGGAGCCTTTCGAAGTTCCAGAGGTGAGGTGTGATCAGCCTCGAGACGCCTCAGCGGAAATGGGCCTCATCTCGCCTGGAGGGGAGAACCTCCTGGATTTTCTCGAGTTGCGGCAGGTCTTCTCGAGTTACGACGGGGACCTCAGGGACCCGCTCTGGTGGCCTCAGGAAAGGCCAGTCCCCATGCGAGTTGCTAGTGGACCTCTCGGGATTCCTCTCCCGTCCATGCCGGGGCCTCAGTCCTTGTGTGGAGTCGGGGCCGGAACCTGAGTATTCCTCTCCAGTGTTGCCATGGATCTTGGGGTGCTTCTGAGTCTCCCCAGGGGAGTCAGGCCTCGTCTCGAGTGGGGGCATGCACGTGCGCTTTCCTCCCGAGCTGCAGCAGTAGTGTCACGCTTCCTGTCACGTGGATCAAGGGATCTGTGGCTTTCCCTCGAGGCTGTCCCTCGAGGCTTTCCCACGAGGCTTTCCCACAGGGCTGTGCCACGTGCCACCTTGGTGTGAGTCGATCCTCGGCGTGAAAGACGAGCCGGTGAAGGGAAAAGAGGTTCCTCTGGAATGGACTGAGACATCTGGGGGACTCTTGGAATGGTGGCACGACCCTGGAGTTCCTCTCGCCGTTCCTGTTGAGAGGGCCTCCTCTTGAGATGCGACGGGAACGCCGGGAACTCTTTCCAGACGAAGCAGGGAAAGGATCCCTCATCTCGAGCTACGAGGCGGAAACCGGGCTCCTCTGGATGTGGGCGGGACCCTCGTGATTCCTCTCGAGTGGAGACGGCTAGGTCGGGGAACTACTTGATTTGCACCAAGGGTGTGAAGGAACCTTTCGAAGTGCCAGAGGTGAGGTGTGATCAGCCTCGAGACGCCTCAGCGGAAATGGGCCTCATCTCGCCTGGAGGGGAGAACCTCCTGGATTTCCTTGAGTTGCGGCAGGTCTTCTCGAGTTACGACGGGGACCACAGGGACCCGCTCTGGTGGCCTCAGGAAAGGCCAGTCCCCATGCGAGTTGCTAGGGGACCTCTCGGGATTCCTCTCCCGTCCATGCCGGGGCCTCAGTCCTTGTGTGGAGTCGGGGCCGGAACCTGAGGATTCCTCTCCAGTGTTGCCATGGATCTTGGGGTGCTTCTGAGTCTCCCCATGGGAGTCAGGCCTCGTCTCGAGTGGGGGCATGCACGTGCGCTTTCCTCCCGAGCTGCAGCAGTAGTGTCACGCTTCCTGTCACGTGGATCAAGGGATCTGTGGCTTTCCCTCGAGGCTGTCCCTCGAGGCTTTCCCACGAGGCTTTCCCACAGGGCTGTGCCACGTGCCACCTTGGTGTGAGTCGATCCTCGGCGTGAAAGACGAGCCGGTGAAGGGAAAAGAGGTTCCTCTGGAATGGACTGAGACATCTGGGGGACTCTTGGAATGGTGGCACGACCCTGGAGTTCCTCTCGCCGTTCCTGTTGAGAGGGCCTCCTCTTGAGGTGCGACGGGAACGCCGGGAACTCTTTCCCGACGAAGCAGGGAAAGGATCCCTCATCTCGAGCTACGAGGCGGAAACGGGGCTCCTCTCGATGTGGGCGGGACCCTCGTGATTCCTCTCGAGTGGAGACGGCTAGGTCGGGGAACTTCTTGATTTGCACCAAGGGTGTGAAGGAGCCTTTCGAAGTTCCAGAGGTGAGGTGTGATCAGCCTCGAGACGCCTCAGCGGAAATGGGCCTCATCTCGCCTGGAGGGGAGAACCTCCTGGATTTTCTCGAGTTGCGGCAGGTCTTCTCGAGTTACGACGGGGACCTCAGGGACCCGCTCTGGTGGCCTCAGGAAAGGCCAGTCCCCATGCGAGTTGCTAGGGGACCTCTCGGGATTCCTCTCCCGTCCATGCCGGGGCCTCAGTCCTTGTGTGGAGTTGGGGCCGGAACCTGAGGATTCCTCTCCAGTGTTGCCATGGATCTTGGGGTGCTACTGAGTCTCCCCAGGGGAGTCAGGCTTCGTCTCGAGTGGGGGCATGCACGTGTGCTTTCCTCCCGAGCTGCAGCAGTAGTGTCACGCTTCCTGTCACGTGGATCAAGGGATCTGTGGCTTTCCCTCGAGGCTGTCCCTCGAGGCTTTCCCACGAGGCTTTCCCACAGGGCTGTGCCACGTGCCACCTTGGTGTGAGTCGATCCTCGGCGTGAAAGACGAGCCGGTGAAGGGAAAAGAGGTTCCTCTGGAATGGACTGAGACATCTGGGGGACTCTTGGAATGGTGGCACGCCTCTGGAGTTCCTCTCGCCGTTCCTGTTGAGAGGGCCTCCTCTTGAGATGCGACGGGAACGCCGGGAACTCTTTCCCGACGAAGCAGGGAAAGGATCCCTCATCTCGAGCTACGAGGCGGAAACGGGGCTCCTCTGGATGTGGGC
The DNA here is from genome assembly GCF_023091745.1 of Budorcas taxicolor. Taxonomy (NCBI): domain Eukaryota; kingdom Metazoa; phylum Chordata; class Mammalia; order Artiodactyla; family Bovidae; genus Budorcas; species Budorcas taxicolor. The sequence goes on along the minus strand of NW_026292783.1, from coordinate 965,031 downwards.
CTGACCCTCGTGATTCCTCTCGAGTGGAGACGGCTAGGTCGGGGAACTTCTTGATTTGCACCAAGGGTGTGAAGGAGCCTTTCGAAGTTCCAGAGGTGAGGTGTGATCAGCCTCGAGACGCCTCAGCGGAAATGGGCCTCATCTCGCCTGGAGGGGAGAACCTCCTGGATTTTCTCGAGTTGCGGCAGGTCTTCTCGAGTTACGACGGGGACCTCAGGGACCCGCTCTGGTGGCCTCAGGAAAGGCCAGTCCCCATGCGAGTTGCTAGGGGACCTCTCGGGATTCCTCTCCCGTCCATGCCGGGGCCTCAGTCCTTGTGTGGAGTCGGGGCCGGAACCTGAGGATTCCTCTCCAGTGTTGCCATGGATCTTGGGGTGCTTCTGAGTCTCCCCAGGGGAGTCAGGCCTCGTCTCGAGTGGGGGCATGCACGTGCGCTTTCCTCCCGAGCTGCAGCAGTAGTGTCACGCTTCCTGTCACGTGGATCAAGGGATCTGTGGCTTTCCCTCGAGGCTGTCCCTCGAGGCTTTCCCACGAGGCTTTCCCACAGGGCTGTGTCACGTGCCACCTTGGTGTGAGTCGATCCTCGGCGTGAAAGACGAGCCGGTGAAGGGAAAAGAGGTTCCTCTGGAATGGACTGAGACATCTGGGGGACTCTTGGAATGGTGGCACGACCCTGGAGTTCCTCTCGCCGTTCCTGTTGAGAGGGCCTCCTCTTGAGATGCGACGGGAACGCCGGGAACTCTTTCCCGACGAAGCAGGGAAAGGATCCCTCATCTCGAGCTACGAGGCGGAAACGGAGCTCCTCTGGATGTGGGCGGGACCCACGTGATTCCTCTCGAGTGGAGACGGCGAGGTTGGGGAACTTCTTGATTTGCACCAAGGGTGTGAAGGAGCCTTTCGAAGTTCCAGAGGTGAGGTGTGATCAGCCTCGAGACGCCTCAGCGGAAATGGGCCTCATCTCGCCTGGAGGGGAGAACCTCCTGGATTTTCTCGAGTTGCGGCAGGTCTTCTCGAGTTACGACGGGGACCTCAGGGACCCGCTCTGGTGGCCTCAGGAAAGGCCAGTCCCCATGCGAGTTGCTAGGGGACATCTCGGGATTCCTCTCCCGTCCATGCCGGGGCCTCAGTCCTTGTGTGGAGTCGGGGCCGGAACCTGAGGATTCCTCTCCAGTGTTGCCATGGATCTTGGGGTGCTTCTGAGTCTCCCCAGGGGAGTCAGGCCTCGTCTCGAGTGGGGGCATGCACGTGCGCTTTCCTCCCGAGCTGCAGCAGTAGTGTCACGCTTCCTGTCACGTGGATCAAGGGATCTGTGGCTTTCCCTCGAGGCTGTCCCTCGTGGCTTTCCCACGAGGCTTTCCCACAGGGCTGTGCCACGTGCCACCTTGGTGTGAGTCGATCCTCGGCGTGAAAGACGAGCCGGTGAAGGGAAAAGAGGTTCCTCTGGAATGGACTGAGACATCTGGGGGACTCTTGGAATGGTGGCACGACCCTGGAGTTCCTCTCGCCGTTCCTGTTGAGAGGGCCTCCTCTTGAGATGCGACGGGAACGCCGGGAACTCTTTCCCGACGAAGCAGGGAAAGGATCCCTCATCTCGAGCTACGAGGCGGAAACGGAGCTCCTCTGGATGTGGGCGGGACCCACGTGATTCCTCTCCAGTGGAGACGGCGAGGTTGGGGAACTTCTTGATTTGCACCAAGGGTGTGAAGGACCCTTTCGAAGTGCCAGAGGTGAGGTGTGATCAGCCTCGAGACGCCTCAGCGGAAATGGGCCTCATCTCGCCTGGAGGGGAGAACCTCCTGGATTATCTCGAGTTGCGGCAGGTCTTCTCGAGTTACGACGGGGACCTCAGGGACCCGCTCTGGTGGCCTCAGGAAAGGCCAGTCCCCATGCGAGTTGCTAGGGGACCTCTCGGGATTCCTCTCCCGTCCATGCCGGGGCCTCAGTCCTTGTGTGGAGTTGGGGCCGGAACCTGAGGATTCCTCTCCAGTGTTGCCATGGATCTTTGGGTGCTTCTGAGTCTCCCCAGGGGAGTCAGGCCTCGTCTCGAGTGGGGGCATGCACGTGCGCTTTCCTCCCGAGCTGCAGCAGTAGTGTCACGCTTCCTGTCACGTGGATCAAGGGATCTGTGGCTTTCCCACGAGGCTGTCCCTCGAGGCTTTCCCACGAGGCTTTCCCACAGGGCTGTGCCACATGCCACCATGGTGTGAGTGGATCCTCGGCGTGAAAGACGAGCCGGTGAAGGGAAAAGAGGTTCCTCTGGAATGGACTGAGACATCTGGGGGACTCTTGGAATGGTGGCACGACCCTGGAGTTCCTCTCGCCGTTCCTGTTGAGAGGGCCTCCTCTTGAGATGCGACGGGAACGCCGGGAACTCTTTCCCGACGAAGCAGGGAAAGGATCCCTCATCTCGAGCTACGAGGCGGAAACGGGGCTCCTCTGGATGTGGGCGGGACCCTCGTGATTCCTCTCGAGTGGAGACGGCTAGGTCGGGGAACTTCTTGATTTGCACCAAGGGTGTGAAGGAGCCTTTCGAAGTTCCAGAGGTGAGGTGTGATCAGCCTCGAGACGCCTCAGCGGAAATGGGCCTCATCTCGCCTGGAGGGGAGAACCTCCTGGATTTTCTCGAGTTGCGGCAGGTCTTCTCGAGTTACGACGGGGACCTCAGGGACCCGCTCTGGTGGCCTCAGGAAAGGCCAGTCCCCATGCGAGTTGCTAGGGGACCTCTCGGGATTCCTCTCCCGTCCATGCCGGGGCCTCAGTCCTTGTGTGGAGTCGGGGCCGGAACCTGAGGATTCCTCTCCAGTGTTGCCATGGATCTTGGGGTGCTTCTGAGTCTCCCCATGGGAGTCAGGCCTCGTCTCGAGTGGGGGCATGCACGTGCGCTTTCCTCCCGAGCTGCAGCAGTAGTGTCACGCTTCCTGTCACGTGGATCAAGGGATCTGTGGCTTTCCCTCGAGGCTGTCCCTCGAGGCTTTCCCACGAGGCTTTCCCACAGGGCTGTGCCACGTGCCACCTTGGTGTGAGTCGATCCTCGGCGTGAAAGACGAGCCGGTGAAGGGAAAAGAGGTTCCTCTGGAATGGACTGAGACATCTGGGGGACTCTTGGAATGGTGGCATGACCCTGGAGTTCCTCTCGCCGTTCCTGTTGAGAGAGCCTCCTCTTGAGATGCGACGGGAACGCCGGGAACTCTTTCCCGACGAAGCAGGGAAAGGATCCCTCATCTCGAGCTACGAGGCGGAAACGGGGCTCCTCTGGATGTGGGCGGGACCCACGTGATTCCTCTCGAGTGGAGACGGCGAGGTTGGGGAACTTCTTGATTTGCACCAAGGGTGTGAAGGACCCTTTCGAAGTGCCAGAGGTGAGGTGTGATCAGCCTCGAGACGCCTCAGCGGAAATGGGCCTCATCTCGCCTGGAGGGGAGAACCTCCTGGATTTTCTCGAGTTGCGGCAGGTCTTCTCGAGTTACGACGGGGACCTCAGGGACCCGCTCTGGTGGCCTCAGGAAAGGCCAGTCCCCATGCAAGTTGCTAGGGGACCTCTCGGGATTCCTCTCCTGTCCATGCCGGGGCCTCAGTCCTTGTGTGGAGTCGGGGCCGGAACCTGAGGATTCCTCTCCAGTGTTGCCATGGATCTTGGGGTGCTTCTGAGTCTCCCCAGGGGAGTCAGGCCTCGTCTCGAGTGGGGGCATGCACGTGCGCTTTCCTCCCGAGCTGCAGCAGTAGTGTCACGCTTCCTGTCACGTGGATCAAGGGATCTGTGGCTTTCCCTCGAGGCTGTCCCTCGAGGCTTTCCCACGAGGCTTTCCCACAGGGCTGTGCCACGTGCCACCTTGGTGTGAGTCGATCCTCGGCGTGAAAGACGAGCCGGTGAAGGGGAAAGAGGTTCCTCTGGAATGGACTGAGACATCTGGGGGACTCTTGGAATGGTGGCACGACCCTGGAGTTCCTCTCGCCGTTCCTGTTGAGAGGGCCTCCTCTTGAGATGCGACGGGAACGCCGGGAACTCTTTCCCGGCGAAGCAGGGAAAGGATCCCTCATCTCGAGCTACGAGGCGGAAACGGGGCTCCTCTGGATGTGGGCGGGACCCTCGTGATTCCTCTCGAGTGGTGACGGCTAGGTCGGGGAACTTCTTGATTTGCACCAAGGGTGTGAAGGAGCCTTTCGAAGTTCCAGAGGTGAGGTGTGATCAGCCTCGAGACGCCTCAGCGGAAATGGGCCTCATCTCGCCTGGAGGGGAGAACCTCCTGGATTTTCTCGAGTTGCGGCAGGTCTTCTCGAGTTACGACGGGGACCTCAGGGACCCGCTCTGGTGGCCTCAGGAAAGGCCAGTCCCCATGCGAGTTGCTAGGGGACCTCTCGGGATGCCTCTCCCGTCCATGCCGGGGCCTCAGTCCTTGTGTGGAGTCGGGGCCGGAACCTGAGGATTCCTCTCCAGTGTTGCCATGGATCTTGGGGTGCTTCTGAGTCTCCCCAGGGGAGTCAGGCCTCGTCTCGAGTGGGGGCATGCACGTGCGCTTTCCTCCCGAGCTGCAGCAGTAGTGTCACGCTTCCTGTCACGTGGATCAAGGGATCTGTGGCTTTCCCACGAGGCTGTCCCTCGAGGCTTTCCCAAGAGGCTTTCCCACAGGGCTGTGCCACGTGCCACCTTGGTGTGAGTCGATCCTCGGCGTGAAAGACGAGACGGTGAAGGGAAAAGAGGTTCCTCTGGAATGGACTGAGACATCTGGGGGACTCTTGGAATGGTGGCACGACCCTGGAGTTCCTCTCGCCGTTCCTGTTGAGAGGGCCTCCTCTTGAGATGCGACGGGAACGCCGGGAACTCTTTCCCGACGAAGCAGGGAAAGGATCCCTCATCTCGAGCTACGAGGCGGAAACGGGGCTCCTCTGGATGTGGGCGGGACCCTCGTGATTCCTCTCGAGTGGAGACGGCTAGGTCGGGGAACTTCTTGATTTGCACCAAGGGTGTGAAGGAGCCTTTCGAAGTTCCAGAGGTGAGGTGTGATCAGCCTCGAGACGCCTCAGCGGAAATGGGCCTCATCTCGCCTGGAGGGGAGAACCTCCTGGATTTTCTCGAGTTACGGCAGGTCTTCTCGAGTTACGACGGGGACCTCAGGGACCCGCTCTGGTGGCCTCAGGAAAGGCCAGTCCCCATGCGAGTTGCTAGGGGACCTCTCGGGATTCCTCTCCCGTCCATGCCGGGGCCTCAGTCCTTGTGTGGAGTCGGGGCCGGAACCTGAGAATTCCTCTCCAGTGTTGCCATGGATCTTGGGGTGCTTCTGAGTCTCCCCATGGGAGTCAGGCCTCGTCTCGAGTGGGGGCATGCACGTGCGCTTTCCTCCCGAGCTGCAGCAGTAGTGTCACGCTTCCTGTCACGTGGATCAAGGGATCTGTGGCTTTCCCTCGAGGCTGTCCCTCGAGGCTTTCCCACGAGGCTTTCCCACAGGGCTGTGCCACGTGCCACCTTGGTGTGAGTCGATCCTCGGCGTGAAAGACGAGCCGGTGAAGGGAAAAGAGGTTCCTCTGGAATGGACTGAGACATCTGGGGGACTCTTGGAATGGTGGCACGACCCTGGAGTTCATCTCGCCGTTCCTGTTGAGAGGGCCTCCTCTTGAGATGCGACGGGAACGCCGGGAACTCTTTCCCGGCGAAGCAGGGAAAGGATCCCTCATCTCGAGCTACGAGGCGGAAACGGGGCTCCTCTGGATGTGGGCGGGACCCTCGTGATTCCTCTCGAGTGGAGACGGCTAGGTCGGGGAACTTCTTGATTTGCACCAAGGGTGTGAAGGAGCCTTTCGAAGTTCCAGAGGTGAGGTGTGATCAGCCTCGAGACGCCTCAGCGGAAATGGGCCTCATCTCGCCTGGAGGGGAGAACCTCCTGGATTTTCTCGAGTTGAGGCAGGTCTTCTCGAGTTATGACGGGGACCTCAGGGACCCGCTCTGGTGGCCTCAGGAAAGGCCAGTCCCCATGCGAGTTGCTAGGGGACCTCTCGGGATTCCTCTCCCGTCCATGCCGGGGCCTCAGTCCTTGTGTGGAGTCGGGGCCGGAACCTGAGGATTCCTCTCCAGTGTTGCCATGGATCTTTGGGTGCTTCTGAGTCTCCCCAGGGGAGTCAGGCCTCGTCTCGAGTGGGGACATGCACGTGCGCTTTCCTCCCGAGCTGCAGCAGTAGTGTCACGCTTCCTGTCACGTGGATCAAGGGATCTGTGGCTTTCCCACGAGGCTGTCCCTCGAGGCTTTCCCAAGAGGCTTTCCCACAGGGCTGTGCCACGTGCCACCTTGGTGTGAGTCGATCCTCGGCGTGAAAGACGAGACGGTGAAGGGAAAAGAGGTTCCTCTGGAATGGACTGAGACATCTGGGGGACTCTTGGAATGGTGGCACGACCCTGGAGTTCCTCTCGCCGTTCCTGTTGAGAGGGCCTCCTCTTGAGATGGGACGGGAACGCCGGGAACTCTTTCCCGACGAAGCAGGGAAAGGATCCCTCATCTCGAGCTACAAGGCGGAAACGGGGCTCCTCTGGATGTGGGCGGGACCCTCGTGATTCCTCTCGAGTGGAGACGGCTAGGTCGGGGAACTTCTTGATTTGCACCAAGGGTGTGAAGGAGCCTTTCGAAGTTCCAGAGGTGAAGTGTGATCAGCCTCGAGACGCCTCAGCGGAAATGGGCCTCATCTCGGCTGGAGGGGAGAACCTCCTGGATTTTCTCGAGTTGCGGCAGGTCTTCTCGAGTTACGACGGGGACCTCAGGGACCCGCTCTGGTGGCCTCAGGAAAGGCCAGTCCCCATGCGAGTTGCTAGGGGACCTCTCGGGATTCCTCTCCCGTCCATGCCGGGGCCTCAGTCCTTGTGTGGAGTCGGGGCCGGAACCTGAGGATTCCTCTCCAGTGTTGCCATGGATCTTAGGGTGCTTCTGAGTCTCCCCATGGGAGTCAGGCCTCGTCTCCAGTGGGGGCATGCACGTGCGCTTTCCTCCCGAGCTGCAGCAGTAGTGTCACGCTTCCTGTCACGTGGATCAAGGGATCTGTGGCTTTCCCTCGAGTCTGTCCCTCGAGGCTTTCCCAAGAGGCTTTCCCACAGGGCTGTGCCACGTGCCACCTTGGTGTGAGTCGATCCTCGGCGTGAAAGACGAGCCGGTGAAGGGAAAAGAGGTTCCTCTGGAATGGACTGAGACATCTGGGGGACTTTTGGAATGGTGGCACGACCCTGGAGTTCCTCTCGCCGTTCCTGTTGAGAGGGCCTCCTCTTGAGATGCGACGGGAACGCCGGGAACTCTTTCCCGACGAAGCAGGGAAAGGATCCCTCATCTCGAGCTACGAGGCGGAAACGGGGCTCCTCTGGATGTGGGCGGGACCCTCGTGATTCCTCTCGAGTGGAGACGGCTAGGTCGGGGAACTTCTTGATTTGCACCAAGGGTGTGAAGGAGCCTTTCGAAGTTCCAGAGGTGAGGTGTGATCAGCCTCGAGACGCCTCAGCGGAAATGGGCCTCATCTCGCCTGGAGGGGAGAACCTCCTGGATTTTCTCGAGTTGCGGCAGGTCTTCTCGAGTTACGACGGGGACCTCAGGGACCCGCTCTGGTGGCCTCAGGAAAGGCCAGTCCCCATGCGAGTTGCTAGGGGACCTCTCGGGATTCCTATCCCATCCATGCCGGGGCCTCAGTCCTTGTGTGGAGTCGGGGCCGGAACCTGAGGATTCCTCTCCAGTGTTGCCATGGATCTTGGGGTGCTTCTGAGTCTCCCCAGGGGAGTCAGGCCTCGTCTCGAGTGGGGGCATGCACGTGCGCATTCCTCCCCAGCTGCAGCAGTAGTGTCATGCTTCCTGTCACGTGGATCAAGGGATCTGTGGCTTTCCCTCGAGGCTGTCCCTCGAGGCTTTCCCACGAGGCTTTCCCACAGGGCTGTGCCACGTGCCACCTTGGTGTGAGTCGATCCTCGGCGTGAAAGACGAGCCGGTGAAGGGAAAAGAGGTTCCTCTGGAATGGACTGAGACATCTGGGGGACTTTTGGAATGGTGGCACGACCCTGGAGTTCCTCTCGCCGTTCCTGTTGAGAGGGCCTCCTCTTGAGATGCGACGGGAACGCCGGGAACTCTTTCCCGACGAAGCAGGGAAAGGATCCCTCATCTCGAGCTACGAGGCGGAAACGGGGCTCCTCTGGATGTGGGCGGGACCCACGTGATTCCTCTCGAGTGGAGAGGGCGAGGTTGGGGAACTTCTTGATTTGCACCAAGGGTGTGAAGGACCCTTTCGAAGTGAAAGAGGTGAGGTGTGATCAGCCTCGAGACGCCTCAGCGGAAATGGGCCTCATCTCGCCTGGAGGGGAGAACCTCCTGGATTTTCTCGAGTTGCGGCAGGTCTTCTCGAGTTACGACGGGGACCTCAGGGACCCGCTCTGGTGGCCTCAGGAAAGGCCAGTCCCCATGCAAGTTGCTAGGGGACCTCTCGGGATTCCTCTCCCGTCCATGCCGGGGCCTCAGTCCTTGTGTGGAGTCGGGGCCGGAACCTGAGGATTCCTCTCCAGTGTTGCCATGGATCTTGGGGTGCTTCTGAGTCTCCCCAGGGGAGTCAGGCCTCGTCTCGAGTGGGGGCATGCACGTGCGCTTTCCTCCCGAGCTGCAGCAGTAGTGTCACACTTCCTGTCACGTGGATCAAGGGATCTGTGGCTTTCCCTCGAGGCTGTCCCTCGAGGCTTTCCCACGAGGCTTTCCCACAGGGCTGTGCCACGTGCCACCTTGGTGTGAGTCGATCCTCGGCGTGAAAGACGAGCCGGTGAAGGGAAAAGTGGTTCCTCTGGAATGGACTGAGACATCTGGGGGACTCTTGGAATGGTGGGACGACCCTGGAGTTCCTCTCGCCGTTCCTGTTGAGAGGGCCTCCTCTTGAGATGCGACGGGAACGCCGGGAACTCTTTCCCGGCGAAGCAGGGAAAGGATCCCTCATCTCGAGCTACGAGGCGGAAACGGGGCTCCTCTGGATGTGGGCGGGACCCTCGTGATTCCTCTCGAGTGGAGACGGCTAGGTCGGGGAACTTCTTGATTTGCACCAAGGGTGTGAAGGAGCCTTTCGAAGTTCCAGAGGTGAGGTGTGATCAGCCTCGAGACGCCTCAGCGGAAATGGGCCTCATCTCGCCTGGAGGGGAGAACCTCCTGGATTTTCTCGAGTTGCGGCAGGTCTTCTCGAGTTACGACGGGGACCTCAGGGACCCGCTCTGGTGGCCTCAGGAAAGGCCAGTCCCCATGCGAGTTGCTAGGGGACCTCTCGGGATTCCTATCCCGTCCATGCCGGGGCCTCAGTCCTTGTGTGGAGTCGGGGCCGGAACCTGAGGATTCCTCTCCAGTGTTGCCATGGATCTTGGGGTGCTTCTGAGTCTCCCCAGGGGAGTCAGGCCTCGTCTCGAGTGGGGGCATGCACGTGCGCTTTCCTCCCCAGCTGCAGCAGTAGTGTCACGCTTCCTGTCACGTGGATCAAGGGATCTGTGGCTTTCTCTCGAGGCTGTCCCTCGAGGCTTTCCCACGAGGCTTTCCCACAGGGCTGTGCCACGTGCCACCTTGGTGTGAGTCGATCCTCGGCGTGAAAGACGAGCCGGTGAAGGGAAAAGAGGTTCCTCTGGAATGGACTGAGACATCTGGGGGACTCTTGGAATGGTGGCACGACCCTGGAGTTCCTCTCGCCGTTCCTGTTGAGAGGGCCTCCTCTTGAGATGCGACGGGAACGCCGGGAACTCTTTCCCGACGAAGCAGGGAAAGGATCCCTCATCTCGAGCTACGAGGCGGAAACGGGGCTCCTCTGGATGTGGGCGGGACCCACGTGATTCCTCTCGAGTGGAGACGGCTAGGTCGGGGAACTTCTTGATTTGCACCAAGGGTGTGAAGGAACCTTTCGAAGTGCCAGAGGTGAGGTGTGATCAGCCTCGAGACGCCTCAGCGGAAATGGGCCTCATCTCGCCTGGAGGGGAGAACCTCCTGGATTTTCTCGAGTTGCGGCAGGTCTTCTCGAGTTACGACGGGGACCTCAGGGACCCGCTCTGGTGGCCTCTGGAAAGGCCAGTCCCCATGCGAGTTGCTAGGGGACCTCTCGGGATTCCTCTCCCGTCCATGCCGGGGCCTCAGTCCTTGTGTGGAGTCGGGGCTGGTACCTGAGGATTCCTCTCCAGTGTTGCCATGGATCTTGGGGTGCTTCTGAGTCTCCCCAGGGGAGTCAGGCCTCGTCTCGAGTGGGGGCATGCACGTGCGCTTTCCTCCCGAGCTGCAGCAGTAGTGTCACGCTTCCTGTCACGTGGATCAAGGGATCTGTGGCTTTCCCTCGAGGCTGTCCCTCGAGGCTTTCCCACGAGGCTTTCCCACAGGGCTGTGCCACGTGCCACCTTGGTGTGAGTCGATCCTCGGCGTGAAAGACGAGCCGGTGAAGGGAAAAGAGGTTCCTCTGGAATGGACTGAGACATCTGGGGGACTCTTGGAATGGTGGCACGACCCTGGAGTTCCTCTCGCCGTTCCTGTTGAGAGGGCCTCCTCTTGAGATGCGACGGGAACGCCGGGAACTCTTTCCCGACGAAGCAGGGAAAGGATCCCTCATCTCGAGCTACGAGGCGGAAACGGGGCTCCTCTGGATGTGGGCGGGACCCTCGTGATTCCTCTCGAGTGGAGACGGCTAGGTCGGGGAACTTCTTGATTTGCACCAAGGGTGTGAAGGACCCTTTCGAAGTTCCAGAGGTGAGGTGTGATCAGCCTCGAGACGCCTCAGCGGAAATGGGCCTCATCTCGCCTGGAGGGGAGAACCTCCTGGATTTTCTCGAGTTGCGGCAGGTCTTCTCGAGTTAAGACGGGGACCTCAGGGACCCGCTCTGGTGGCCTCAGGAAAGGCCAGTCCCCATTCGAGTTGCTAGGGGACCTCTCGGGATTCCTCTCCCGTCCATGCCGGGGCCTCAGTCCTTGTGTGGAGTCGGGGCTGGAACCTGAGGATTCCTCTCCAGTGTTGCCATGGATCTTGGGGTGCTTCTGAGTCTCCCCAGGGGAGTCAGGCCTCGTCTCGAGTGGGGGCATGCACGTGCGCTTTCCTCCCGAGCTGCAGCAGTAGTGTCACGATTCCTGTCACGTGGATCAAGGGATCTGTGGCTTTCCCTCGAGGCTGTCCCTCGAGGCTTTCCCACGAGGCTTCCCCACAGGGCTGTGCCACGTGCCACCTTGGTGTGAGTCGATCCTCGGCGTGAAAGACGAGCCGGTGAAGGGAAAAGAGGTTCCTCTGGAATGGACTGAGACATCTGGGGGACTCTTGGAATGGTGGCACGACCCTGGAGTTCCTCTCGCCGTTCCTGTTGAGAGGGCCTCCTCTTGAGATGCGACGGGAACGCCGGGAACTCTTTCCCGACGAAGCAGGGAAAGGATCCCTCATCTCGAGCTACGAGGCGGAAACGGGGCTCCTCTGGATGTGGGCGGGACCCTCGTGATTCCTCTCGAGTGGAGACGGGTATGTCGGGGAACTTCTTGATTTGCACCAAGGGTGTGAAGGAGCCTTTCGAAGTTCCAGAGGTGAGGTGTGATCAGCCTCGAGACGCCTCAGCGGAAATGGGCCTCATCTCGCCTGGAGGGGAGAACCTCCTGGATTTTCTCGAGTTGCGGCAGCTCTTCTCGAGTTATGACGGGGACCTCAGGGACCCGCTCTGGTGGCCTCAGGAAAGGCCAGTCCCCATGCGAGTTGCTAGGGGACCTCTCGGGATTCCTCTCCCGTCCATGCCGGGGCCTCAGTCCTTGTGTGGAGTCGGGGCCGGAACCTGAGGATTCCTCTCCAGTGTTGCCATGGATCTAGGGGTGCTTCTGAGTCTCCCCAGGGGAGTCAGGCCTCGTCTCGAATGGGGGAATGCAAGTGCGCTTTCCTCCCGAGCTGCAGCAGTAGTGTCACGCTTCCTGTCACGTGGATCAAGGGATCTGTGGCTTTCCCTCGAGGCTGTCCCTCGAGGCTTTCCCACGAGGCTTTCCCACAGGGCTGTGCCACGTGCCACCTTGTTGTGAGTCGTACCTCGGCGTGAAAGACGAGCCGGTGAAGGGAAATGAGGTTCCTCTGGAATGGACTGAGACATCTGGGGGACTCTTGGAATGGTGGCACGACCCTGGAGTTCCTCTCGCCGTTCCTGTTGAGAGGGCCTCCTCTTGAGATGCGACGGGAACGCCGGGATCTCTTTCCCGACGAAGCAGGGAAAGGATCCCTCATCTCGAGCTACGAGGCGGAAACGGGGCTCCTCTGGATGTGGGCGGGACCCTCGTGATTCCTCGCGAGTGGAGACGGCTAGGTCGGGGAACTTCTTGATTTGCACCAAGGGTGTGAAGGACCCTTTCGAAGTTCCAGAGGTGAGGTGTGATCAGCCTCGAGACGCCTCAGCGGAAATGGGCCTCATCTCGCTGGAGGGGAGAACCTCCTGGATTTTCTCGAGTTGCGGCAGCTCTTCTCGAGTTACGACGGGGACCTCAGGGACCCGCTCTGGTGGCCTCAGGAAAGGCCAGTCCCCATGCGAGTTGCTAGGGGACCTCTCGGGATTCCTCTCCCGTCCATGCCGGGGCCTCAGTCCTTGTGTGGAGTCGGGGCTGGAACCTGAGGATTACTCTCCAGTGTTGCCATGGTTCTTGGGGTGCTTCTGAGTCTCCCCAGGGGAGTCAGGCCTCGTCTCGAGTGGGGGCATGCACGTGCGCTTTCCTCCCGAGCTGCAGCAGTAGTGTCACGCTTCCTGTCACGTGGATCAAGGGATCTGTGGCTTTCCCTCGAGGCTGTCCCTCGAGGCTTTCCCACGAGGCTTTCCCACAGGGCTGTGCCACGTGCCACCTTGGTGTGAGTCGATCCTCGGCGTGAAAGACGAGCCGATGAAGTGAAAAGAGGTTCCTCTGGAATGGACTGAGACATCTGGGGGACTCTTGGAATGCTGGCACGACCCTGGAGTTCCTCTCGCCGTTCCTGTTGAGAGGGCCTCCTCTTGAGATGCGACGGGAACGCCGGGAACTCTTTCCCGACGAAGCAGGGAAAGGATCCCTCATCTCGAGCTACGAGGCGGAAACGGGGCTCCTCTGGATGTGGGCGGGACCCTCGTGATTCCTCTCGAGTGGAGACGGCTAGGTCGAGGAACTTCTTGATTTGCACCAAGGGTGTGAAGGACCCTTTCGAAGTTCCAGAGGTGAGGTGTGATCAGCCTCGAGACGCCTCAGCGGAAATGGGCCTCATCTCGCCTGGAGGGGAGAACCTCCTGGATTTTCTCGAGTTGCGGCAGCTCTTCTCGAGTTATGACGGGGACCTCAGGGACCCGCTCTGGTGGCCAAGGGAAAGGCCAGTCCCCATGCGAGTTGCTAGGGGACCACTTGGGATTCCTCTCCCGTCCATGCCGGGGCCTCAGTCCTTGTGTGGAGTCGGGGCCGGAACCTGAGGATTCCTCTCCAGTGTTGCCATGGATCTAGGGGTGCTTCTGAGTCTCCCCAGGGGAGTCAGGCCTCGTCTCGAATGGGGGCATGCACGTGCGCTTTCCTCCCGAGGTGCAGCATTAGTGTCACGCTTCCTGTCACGTGGATCAAGGGATCTGTGGCTTTCCCTCGAGGCTGCCCTCGAGGCTTTCCCACGAGGCTTTCCCACAGGGCTGTGCCACGTGCCACCTTGGTGTGAGTCGTACCTCGGCGTGAAAGACGAGCCGGTGAAGGGAAAAGAGGTTCCTCTGGAATGGACTGAGACATCTGGGGGACTCTTGGAATGGTGGCACGACCCTGGAGTTCCTCTCGCCGTTCCTGTTGAGAGGGCCTCCTCTTGAGATGCGACGGGAACGCCGGGATCTCTTTCCCGACGAAGCAGGGAAAGGATCCCTCATCTCGAGCTACGAGGCGGAAACGGGGCTCCTCTGGATGTGGGCGGGACCCTCGTGATTCCTGCCGAGTGGAGACGGCTAGGTCGGGGAACTTCTTGATTTGCACCAAGGGTGTGAAGGACCCTTTCGAAGTTCCAGAGGTGAGGTGTGATCAGCCTCGAGACGCCTCAGCGGAAATGGGCCTCATCTCGCTGGAGGGGAGAACCTCCTGGATTTTCTCGAGTTGCGGCAGGTCTTCTCGAGTTACGACGGGGACCTCAGGGACTCGCTCTGGTGGCCTCAGGAAAGGCCAGTCCCCATGCGTGTTGCTAGTGGACCTCTCGGGATTCCTCTCCGGTCCATGCCGGGGCCTCAGTCCTTGTGTGGAGTCGGGGCCGGAACCTGAGGATTCCTCTCCAGTGTTGCCATGGATCTTGGGGTGCTTCTGAGTCTCCCCAGGGGAGTCAGGCCTCGTCTCGAGTGGGGGCATGAACGTAAGCTTTCCTCCCGAGGTGCAGCAGTAGTGTCACGCTTCCTGTCACGTGGATCAAGGGATCTGTGGCTTTCCCTCGAGGCTGTCCCTCGAGGCTTTCCCACGAGGTTTCCCACAGGGCTGTGCCACGTGCCACCTTGGTGTGAGTCGATCCTCGGCGTGAAAGACGAGCCGGTGAAGGGAAAAGAGGTTCCTCTGGAATGGACTGACACATCTGGGGGACTCTTGGAATGGTGGCACGACCCTGGAGTTCCTCTCGCCGTTCCTCTTGAGAGGGCCTCCTCTTGAGATGCGACGGGAACGCCGGGAACTCTTTCCCGACGAAGCAGGGAAAGGATCCCTCATCTCGAGCTACGAGGCGGAAACGGGGCTCCTCTGGATGTGGGCGGGACCCTCGTGATTCCTCTCGAGTGGAGACGGGTATGTCGGGGAACTTCTTGATTTGCACCAAGGGTGTGAAGGAGCCTTTCGAAGTTCCAGAGGTGAGGTGTGATCAGCCTCGAGACGCCTCAGCGGAAATGGGCCTCATCTCGCCTGGAGGGGAGAACCTCCTGGATTTTCTCGAGTTGCGGCAGCTCTTCTCGAGTTATGACGGGGACCTCAGGGACCCGCTTTTGTGGCCTCAGGAAAGGCCAGTCCCCATGCGAGTTGCTAGGGGACCTCTCGGGATTCCTCTCCCGTCCATGCCGGGGCCTCAGTCCTTGTGTGGAGTCGGGGCCGGAACCTGAGGATTCCTCTCCAGTGTTGCCATGGATCTTGGGGTGCTTCTGAGTCTCCCCAGGGGAGTCAGGCCTCGTCTCGAGTGGGGGCATGCACGTGCGCTTTCCTTCGGAGCTGCAGCAGTAGTGTCACGCTTCCTGTCACGTGGATCAAGGGATCTGTGGCTTTCCCTTGAGGCTGTCCCTCGAGGCTTTCCCACGAGGCTTTCCCACAGGGCTGTGCCATGTGCCACCTTGGTGTGAGTCGATCCTCGGCGTGAAAGACGAGCCGGTGAAGGGAAAAGAGGTTCCTCTGGAATGGACTGAGACATCTGGGGGACTCTTGGAATGGTGGCACGACCCTGGAGTTCCTCTCGCCGTTCCTGTTGAGAGGGCCTCCTCTTGAGATGCGACGGGAACGCCGGGAACTCTTTCCCGACGAAGCAGGGAAAGGATCCCTCATCTCGAGCTACGAGGCGGAAACGGGGCTCCTCTGGATGTGGGCGGGACCCTCGTGATTCCTCTCGAGTGGAGACGGCTAGGTCGGGGAACTTCTTGATTTGCACCAAGGGTGTGAAGGACCCTTTCGAAGTTCCAGAGGTGAGGTGTGATCAGCCTCGAGACGCCTCAGCGGAAATGGGCCTCATCTCGCCTGGAGGGGAGAACCTCCTGGATTTTCTCGAGCTGCGGCAGGTCTTCTCGAGTTACGACGGGGACCTCAGGGACCCGCTCTGGTTGCCTCAGGAAAGGCCAGTCCCCGTGCGAGTTGCTAGGGGACCTCTCGGGATTCCTCTCCCGTCCATGCCGGGGCCTCAGTCCTTGTGTGGAGTCGGGGCCGGAACCTGAGGATTCCTCTCCAGTGTTGCCATGGATCTTTGGGTGCTTCTGAGTCTCCCCAGGGGAGTCAGGCCTCGTCTCGATTGGGGGCATGCACGTGCGCTTTCCTCCCGAGCTGCAGCAGTAGTGTCACGCTTCCTGTCACGTGGATCAAGGGATCTGTGGCTTTCCCTCGAGGCTGTCCCTCGAGGCTTTCCCACGAGGCTTTCCCACAGGGCTGTGCCACGTGCCACCTTGGTGTGAGTCGATCCTCGGCGTGAAAGACGAGCCGGTGAAGGGAAAAGAGGTTCCTCTGGAATGGACTGAGACATCTGGGGGACTCTTGGAATGGTGGCACGACCCTGGAGTTCCTCTCGCCGTTCCTGTTGAGAGGGCCTCCTCTTGAGATGCGACGGGAACGCCGGGAACTCTTTCCCGACGAAGCAGGGAAAGGATCCCTCATCTCGAGCTACGAGGCGGAAACGGGGCTCCTCTGGATGTGGGCGGGACCCTCGTGATTCCTGCCGAGTGGAGACGGCTAGGTCGGGGAACTTCTTGATTTGCACCAAGGGTGTGAAGGACCCTTTCGAAGTTCCAGAGGTGAGGTGTGATCAGCCTCGAGACGCCTCAGCGGAAATGGGCCTCATCTCGCTGGAGGGGAGAACCTTCTGGATTTTCTCGAGTTGCGGCAGGTCTTCTCGAGTTACGACGGGGACCTCAGGGACTCGCTCTGGTGGCCTCAGGAAAGGCCAGTCCCCATGCGAGTTGCTAGGGGACCTATCGGGATTCCTCTCCGGTCCATGCCGGGGCCTCAGTCCTTGTGTGGAGTCGGGGCCGGAACCTGAGGATTCCTCTCCAGTGTTGCCATGGATCTTGGGGTGCTTCTGAGTCTCCCCAGGGGAGTCAGGCCTCGTCTCGAGTGGGGGCATGAACGTAAGCTTTCCTCCCGAGGTGCAGCAGTAGTGTCACGCTTCCTGTCACGTGGATCAAGGGATCTGTGGCTTTCCCTCGAGGCTGTCCCTCGAGGCTTTCCCACGAGGTTTCCCACAGGGCTGTGCCACGTGCCACCTTGGTGTGAGTCGATCCTAGGCGTGAAAGACAAGCCGGTGAAGGGAAAAGAGGTTCCTCTGGAATGGACTGACACATCTGGGGGACTCTTGGAATGGTGGCACGACCCTGGAGTTCCTCTCGCCGTTCCTCTTGAGAGGGCCTCCTCTTGAGATGCGACGGGAACGCCGGGAACTCTTTCCCGACGAAGCAGGGAAAGGATCCCTCATCTCGAGCTACGAGGCGGAAACGGGGCTCCTCTGGATGTGGGCGGGACCCTCGTGATTCCTCTCGAGTGGAGACGGGTATGTCGGGGAACTTCTTGATTTGCACCAAGGGTGTGAAGGAGCCTTTCGAAGTTCCAGAGGTGAGGTGTGATCAGCCTCGAGACGCCTCAGCGGAAATGGGCCTCATCTCGCCTGGAGGGGAGAACCTCCTGGATTTTCTCGAGTTGCGGCAGCTCTTCTCGAGTTATGACGGGGACCTCAGGGACCCGCTCTTGTGGCCTCAGGAAAGGCCAGTCCCCATGCGAGTTGCTAGGGGACCTCTCGGGATTCCTCTCCCGTCCATGCCGGGGCCTCAGTCCTTGTGTGGAGTCGGGGCCGGAACCTGAGGATTCCTCTCCAGTGTTGCCATGGATCTTGGGGTGCTTCTGAGTCTCCCCAGGGGAGTCAGGCCTCGTCTCGAGTGGGGGCATGCACGTGCGCTTTCCTTCGGAGCTGCAGCAGTAGTGTCATGCTTCCTGTCACGTGGATCAAGGGATCTGTGGCTTTCCCTTGAGGCTGTCCCTCGAGGCTTTCCCACGAGGCTTTCCCACAGGGCTGTGCCATGTGCCACCTTGGTGTGAGTCGATCCTCGGCGTGAAAGACGAGCCGGTGAAGGGAAAAGAGGTTCCTCTGGAATGGACTGAGACATCTGGGGGACTCTTGGAATGGTGGCACGACCCTGGAGTTCCTCTCGCCGTTCCTGTTGAGAGGGCCTCCTCTTGAGATGCGACGGGAACGCCGGGAACTCTTTCCCGACGAAGCAGGGAAAGGATCCCTCATCTCGAGCTACGAGGCGGAAACGGGGCTCCTCTGGATGTGGGCGGGACCCTCGTGATTCCTCTCGAGTGGAGACGGCTAGGTCGGGGAACTTCTTGATTTGCACCAAGGGTGTGAAGGACCCTTTCGAAGTTCCAGAGGTGAGGTGTGATCAGCCTCGAGACGCCTCAGCGGAAATGGGCCTCATCTCGCCTGGAGGGGAGAACCTCCTGGATTTTCTCGAGCTGCGGCAGGTCTTCTCGAGTTACGACGGGGACCTCAGGGACCCGCTCTGGTTGCCTCAGGAAAGGCCAGTCCCCATGCGAGTTGCTAGGGGACCTCTCGGGATTCCTCTCCCGTCCATGCCGGGGCCTCAGTCCTTGTGTGGAGTCGGGGCCGGAACCTGAGGATTCCTCTCCAGTGTTGCCATGGATCTTTGGGTGCTTCTGAGTCTCCCCAGGGGAGTCAGGCCTCGTCTCGATTGGGGGCATGCACGTGCGCTTTCCTCCCGAGCTGCAGCAGTAGTGTCACGCTTCCTGTCACGTGGATCAAGGGATCTGTGGCTTTCCCTCGAGGCTGTCCCTCGAGGCTTTCCCACGAGGCTTTCCCACAGGGCTGTGCCACGTGCCACCTTGGTGTGAGTCGATCCTCGGCGTGAAAGACGAGCCGGTGAAGGGAAAAGAGGTTCCTCTGGAATGGACTGAGACATCTGGGGGACTCTTGGAATGGTGGCACGACCCTGGAGTTCCTCTCGCCGTTCCTGTTGAGAGGGCCTCCTCTTGAGATGCGACGGGAACGCCGGGAACTCTTTCCCGACGAAGCAGGGAAAGGATCCCTCATCTCGAGCTACGAGGCGGAAACGGGGCTCCTCTGGATGTGGGCGGGACCCTCGTGATTCCTGCCGAGTGGAGACGGCTAGGTCGGGGAACTTCTTGATTTGCACCAAGGGTGTGAAGGACCCTTTCGAAGTTCCAGAGGTGAGGTGTGATCAGCCTCGAGACGCCTCAGCGGAAATGGGCCTCATCTCGCTGGATGGGAGAACCTCCTGGATTTTCTCGAGTTGCGGCAGGTCTTCTCGAGTTACGACGGGGACCTCAGGGACTCGCTCTGGTGGCCTCAGGAAAGGCCAGTCCCCATGCGAGTTGCTAGGGGACCTATCGGGATTCCTCTCCGGTCCATGCCGGGGCCTCAGTCCTTGTGTGGAGTCGGGGCCGGAACCTGAGGATTCCTCTCCAGTGTTGCCATGGATCTTGGGGTGCTTCTGAGTCTCCCCAGGGGAGTCAGGCCTCGTCTCGAGTGGGGGCATGAACGTAAGCTTTCCTCCCGAGGTGCAGCAGTAGTGTCACGCTTCCTGTCACGTGGATCAAGGGATCTGTGGCTTTCCCTCGAGGCTGTCCCTCGAGGCTTTCCCACGAGGTTTCCCACAGGGCTGTGCCACGTGCCACCTTGGTGTGAGTCGATCCTAGGCGTGAAAGACAAGCCGGTGAAGGGAAAAGAGGTTCCTCTGGAATGGACTGACACATCTGGGGGACTCTTGGAATGGTGGCACGACCCTGGAGTTCCTCTCGCCGTTCCTCTTGAGAGGGCCTCCTCTTGAGATGCGACGGGAACGCCGGGAACTCTTTCCCGACGAAGCAGGGAAAGGATCCCTCATCTCGAGCTACGAGGCGGAAACGGGGCTCCTCTGGATGTGGGCGGGACCCTCGTGATTCCTCTCGAGTGGAGACGGGTATGTCGGGGAACTTCTTGATTTGCACCAAGGGTGTGAAGGAGCCTTTCGAAGTTCCAGAGGTGAGGTGTGATCAGCCTCGAGACGCCTCAGCGGAAATGGGCCTCATCTCGCCTGGAGGGGAGAACCTCCTGGATTTTCTCGAGTTGCGGCAGCTCTTCTCGAGTTATGACGGGGACCTCAGGGACCCGCTCTTGTGGCCTCAGGAAAGGCCAGTCCCCATGCGAGTTGCTAGGGGACCTCTCGGGATTCCTCTCCCGTCCATGCCGGGGCCTCAGTCCTTGTGTGGAGTCGGGGCCGGAACCTGAGGATTCCTCTCCAGTGTTGCCATGGATCTTGGGGTGCTTCTGAGTCTCCCCAGGGGAGTCAGGCCTCGTCTCGAGTGGGGGCATGCACGTGCGCTTTCCTTCCGAGCTGCAGCAGTAGTGTCACGCTTCCTGTCACGTGGATCAAGGGATCTGTGGCTTTCCCTTGAGGCTGTCCCTCGAGGCTTTCCCACGAGGCTTTCCCACAGGGCTGTGCCATGTGCCACCTTGGTGTGAGTCGATCCTCGGCGTGAAAGACGAGCCGGTGAAGGGAAAAGAGGTTCCTCTGGAATGGACTGAGACATCTGGGGGACTCTTGGAATGGTGGCACGACCCTGGAGTTCCTCTCGCCGTTCCTGGTGAGAGGGCCTCCTCTTGAGATGCGACGGGAACGCCGGGAACTCTTTCCCGACGAAGCAGGGAAAGGATCCCTCATCTCGAGCTACGAGGCGGAAACCGGGCTCCTCTGGATGTGGGCGGGACCCTCGTGATTCCTCTCGAGTGGAGACGGCTAGGTCGGGGAACTTCTTGATTTGCACCAAGGGTGTGAAGGACCCTTTCGAAGTTCCAGAGGTGAGGTGTGATCAGCCTCGAGACGCCTCAGCGGAAATGGGCCTCATCTCGCCTGGAGGGGAGAACCTCCTGGATTTTCTCGAGCTGCGGCAGGTCTTCTCGAGTTACGACGGGGACCTCAGGGACCCGCTCTGGTTGCCTCAGGAAAGGCCAGTCCCCGTGCGAGTTGCTAGGGGACGTCTCAGGATTCCTCTCCCGTCCATGCCGGGGCCTCAGTCCTTGTGTGGAGTCGGGGCCGGAACCTGAGGATTCCTCTCCAGTGTTGCCATGGATCTTTGGGTGCTTCTGAGTCTCCCCAGGGGAGTCAGGCCTCGTCTCGAGTGGGGGCATGCACGTGCGCTTTCCTCCCGAGCTGCAGCAGTAGTGTCACGCTTCCTGTCACGTGGATCAAGGGATCTGTGGCTTTCCCTCGAGGCTGTCCCTCGAGGCTTTCCCACGAGGCTTTCCCACAGGGCTGTGCCACGTGCCACCTTGGTGTGAGTCGATCCTCGGAGTGAAAGACGAGCCGGTGAAGGGAAAAGAGGTTCCTCTGGAATGGACTGAGACATCTGGGGGACTCTTGGAATGGTGGCACGACCCTGGAGTTCCTCTCGCCGTTCCTGTTGAGAGGGCCTCCTCTTGAGATGCGACGGGAACGCCGGGAACTCTTTCCCGACGAAGCAGGGAAAGGATCCCTCATCTCGAGCTACGAGGCGGAAACGGGGCTCCTCTGGATGTGGGCGGGACCCTCGTGATTCCTCTCGAGTGGAGACGGGTATGTCGGGGAACTTCTTGATTTGCACCAAGGGTGTGAAGGAGCCTTTCGAAGTTCCAGAGGTGAGGTGTGATCAGCCTCGAGACGCCTCAGCGGAAATGGGCCTCATCTCGCCTGGAGGGGAGAACCTCCTGGATTTTCTCGAGTTGCGGCAGCTCTTCTCGAGTTATGACGGGGACCTCAGGGACCCGCTCTGGTGGCCTCAGGAAAGGCCAGTCCCCATGCGAGTTGCTAGGGGACCACTTGGGATTCCTCTCCCGTCCATGCCGGGGCCTCAGTCCTTGTGTGGAGTCGGGGCCGGAACCTGAGGATTCCTCTCCAGTGTTGCCATGGATCTAGGGGTGCTTCTGAGTCTCCCCAGGGGAGTCAGGCCTCGTCTCGATTGGGGGCATGCACGTGCGCTTTCCTCCCGAGGTGCAGCAGTAGTGTCACGCTTCCTGTCACGTGGATCAAGGGATCTGTGGCTTTCCCTCGAGGCTGCCCTCGAGGCTTTCCCACGAGGCTTTCCCACAGGGCTGTGCCACGTGCCACCTTGGTGTGAGTCGTACCTCGGCGTGAAAGACGAGCCGGTGAAGGGAAAAGAGGTTCCTCTGGAATGGACTGAGACATCTGGGGGACTCTTGGAATGGTGGCACGACCCTGGAGTTCCTCTCGCCGTTCCTGTTGAGAGGGCCTCCTCTTGAGATGCGACGGGAACGCCGGGATCTCTTTCCCGACGAAGCAGGGAAAGGATCCCTCATCTCGAGCTACGAGGCGGAAACGGGGCTCCTCTGGATGTGGGCGGGACCCTCGTGATTCCTCGCGAGTGGAGACGGCTAGGTCGGGGAACTTCTTGATTTGCACCAAGGGTGTGAAGGACCCTTTCGAAGTTCCAGAGGTGAGGTGTGATCAGCCTCGAGACGCCTCAGCGGAAATGGGCCTCATCTCGCTGGAGGGGAGAACCTCCTGGATTTTCTCGAGTTGCGGCAGGTCTTCTCGAGTTACGACGGGGAACTCAGGGACCCGCTCTGGTGGCCTCAGGAAAGGCGAGTCCCCATGCGAGTTGCTAGGGGACCTCTCGGGATTCTTCTCCCGTCCATGCCGGGTCCTCAGTCCTTGTGTGGAGTCGGGGCTGGAACCTGAGGATTCCTCTCCAGTGTTGCCATGGATCTTGGGGTGCTTCTGAGTCTCCCCAGGGGAGTCACGCCTCGTCTCGAGTGGGGGCATGCACGTGCGCTTTCCTCCCGAGCTGCAGCAGAGGTGTCACGCTTCCTGTCACGTGGATCAAGGGATCTGTGGCTTTCCCTCGAGGCTGTCCCTCGAGGCTTTCCCACGAGGCTTTCCCACAGGGCTGTGCCACGTGCCACCTTGGTGTGAGTCGATCCTCGGCGTGAAAGACGAGCCGGTGAAGGGAAAAGAGGTTCCTCTGGAATGGACTGAGACATCTGGGGGACTCTTGGCATGGTGGCACGACCCTGGAGTTCCTCTCGCCTTTCCTGTTGAGAGGGCCTCCTCTTGAGATGCGACGGGAATGCCGGGAACTCTTTCCCGAAGAAGCAGGGAAAGGATCCCTCATCTCGAGCTACGAGGCGGAAACGGGGCTCCTCTGCATGTGGGCGGGACCCTCGTGATTCCTCTCGAGTGGAGACGGCTAGTTCGGGGAACTTCTTGAATTGCACCAAGGGTGTGAAGGACCCTTTCGAAGTTCCAGAGGTGAGGTGTGATCAGCCTCGAGACGCCTCAGCGGAAATGGGCCTCATCTCGCCTGGAGGGGAGAACCTCCTGGATTTTCTCCAGTTGCGGCAGGTCTTCTCGAGTTACGACGGGGACCTCAGGGACCCGCTCTGGTGGCCTCAGGAAAGGCCAGTCCCCATGCGAGTTGCTAGGGGACCTCTCGAGATTCCTCTCCCGTCCATGCCGGGGCCTCAGTCCTTTTGTGGAGTCGGGGCCGGAACCTGAGGATTCCTCTCCAGTGTTGCCATGGATCTTGGGGTGCTTCTGAGTCTCCCCAGGGGAGTCAGGCCTCGTCTCGAGTGGGGACATGCACGTGCGCTTTCCTTCCGAGCTGCAGCAGTAGTGTCACGCTTCCTGTCACGTGGATCAAGGGATCTGTGGCTTTCCCTTGAGGCTGTCCCTCGAGGCTTTCCCACGAGGCTTTCCCACAGGGCTGTGCCATGTGCCACCTTGGTGTGAGTCGATCCTCGGCGTGAAAGACGAGCCGGTGAAGGGAAAAGAGGTTCCTCTGGAATGGACTGAGACATCTGGGGGACTCTTGGAATGGTGGCACGACCCTGGAGTTCCTCTCGCCGTTCCTGTTGAGAGGGCCTCCTCTTGAGATGCGACGGGAACGCCGGGAACTCTTTCCCGACGAAGCAGGGAAAGGATCCCTCATCTCGAGCTACGAGGCGGAAACCGGGCTCCTCTGGATGTGGGCGGGACCCTCGTGATTCCTCTCGAGTGGAGACGGCTAGGTCGGGGAACTTCTTGATTTGCACCAAGGGTGTGAAGGACCCTTTCGAAGTTCCAGAGGTGAGGTGTGATCAGCCTCGAGACGCCTCAGCGGAAATGGGCCTCATCTCGCCTGGAGGGGAGAACCTCCTGGATTTTCTCGAGCTGCGGCAGGTCTTCTCGAGTTACGACGGGGACCTCAGGGACCCGCTCTGGTTGCCTCAGGAAAGGCCAGTCCCCGTGCGAGTTGCTAGGGGACCTCTCAGGATTCCTCTCCCGTCCATGCCGGGGCCTCAGTCCTTGTGTGGAGTCGGGGCCGGAACCTGAGGATTCCTCTCCAGTGTTGCCATGGATCTTTGGGTGCTTCTGAGTCTCCCCAGGGGAGTCAGGCCTCGTCTCGAGTGGGGGCATGCACGTGCGCTTTCCTCCCGAGCTGCAGCAGTAGTGTCACGCTTCCTGTCACGTGGATCAAGGGATCTGTGGCTTTCCCTCGAGGCTGTCCCTCGAGGCTTTCCCACGAGGCTTTCCCACAGGGCTGTGCCACGTGCCACCTTGGTGTGAGTCGATCCTCGGCGTGAAAGACGAGCCGGTGAAGGGAAAAGAGGTTCCTCTGGAATGGACTGAGACATCTGGGGGACTCTTGGAATGGTGGCACGACCCTGGAGTTCCTCTCGCCGTTCCTGTTGAGAGGGCCTCCTCTTGAGATGCGACGGGAACGCCGGGAACTCTTTCCCGACGAAGCAGGGAAAGGATCCCTCATCTCGAGCTACGAGGCGGAAACGGGGCTCCTCTGGATGTGGGCGGGACCCTCGTGATTCCTCTCGAGTGGAGACGGGTATGTCGGGGAACTTCTTGATTTGCACCAAGGGTGTGAAGGAGCCTTTCGAAGTTCCAGAGGTGAGGTGTGATCAGCCTCGAGACGCCTCAGCGGAAATGGGCCTCATCTCGCCTGGAGGGGAGAACCTCCTGGATTTTCTCGAGTTGCGGCAGCTCTTCTCGAGTTATGACGGGGACCTCAGGGACCCGCTCTGGTGGCCTCAGGAAAGGCCAGTCCCCATGCGAGTTGCTAGGGGACCACTTGGGATTCCTCTCCCGTCCATGCCGGGGCCTCAGTCCTTGTGTGGAGTCGGGGCCGGAACCTGAGGATTCCTCTCCAGTGTTGCCATGGATCTAGGGGTGCTTCTGAGTCTCCCCAGGGGAGTCAGGCCTCGTCTCGAATGGGGGCATGCACGTGCGCTTTCCTCCCGAGGTGCAGCAGTAGTGTCACGCTTCCTGTCACGTGGATCAAGGGATCTGTGGCTTTCCCTCGAGGCTGCCCTCGAGGCTTTCCCACGAGTCTTTCCCACAGGGCTGTGCCACGTGCCACCTTGGTGTGAGTCGTACCTCGGCGTGAAAGACGAGCCGGTGAAGGGAAAAGAGGTTCCTCTGGAATGGACTGAGACATCTGGGGGACTCTTGGAATGGTGGCACGACCCTGGAGTTCCTCTCGCCGTTCCTGTTGAGAGGGCCTCCTCTTGAGATGCGACGGGAACGCCGGGATCTCTTTCCTGACGAAGCAGGGAAAGGATCCCTCATCTCGAGCTACGAGGCGGAAACGGGGCTCCTCTGGATGTGGGCGGGACCCTCGTGATTCCTGCCGAGTGGAGACGGCTAGGTCGGGGAACTTCTTGATTTGCACCAAGGGTGTGAAGGACCCTTTCGAAGTTCCAGAGGTGAGGTGTGATCAGCCTCGAGACGCCTCAGCGGAAATGGGCCTCATCTCGCTGGAGGGGAGAACCTCCTGGATTTTCTCGAGTTGCGGCAGGTCTTCTCGGGTTACGACGGGGACCTAAGGGACTCGCTCTGGTGGCCTCAGGAAAGGCCAGTCCCCATGCGAGTTGCTAGGGGACCTCTCGGGATTCCTCTCCCGTCCATGCCGGGGCCTCAGTCCTTGTGTGGAGTCGGGGCCGGAACCTGAGGATTCCTCTCCAGTGTTGCCATGGATCTTGGGGTGCTTCTGAGTCTCCCCAGGGGAGTCAGGCTTCGTCTCGAGTGGGGGCATGAACGTGTGCTTTCCTCCCGAGGTGCAGCAGTAGTGTCACGCTTCCTGTCACGTGGATCAAGGGATCTGTGGCTTTCCCTCGAGGCTGTCCCTCGAGGCTTTCCCACGAGGTTTCCCACAGGGCTGTGCCACGTGCCACCTTGGTGTGAGTCGATCCTTGGCGTGAAAGACGAGCCGGTGAAGGGAAAAGAGGTTCCTCTGGAATGGACTGAGACATCTGAGGGACTCTTGGAATGGTGGCACGACCCTGGAGTTCCTCTCGCCGTTCCTGTTGAGAGGGCCTCCTCTTGAGATGCGACGGGAATGCCGGGAACTCTTTCCCGAAGAAGCAGGGAAAGGATCCCTCATCTCGAGCTACGAGGCGGAAACGGGGCTCCTCTGCATGTGGGCGGGACCCTCGTGATTCCTCTCGAGTGGAGACGGCTAGTTCGGGGAACTTCTTGAATTGCACCAAGGGTGTGAAGGACCCTTTCGAAGTTCCAGAGGTGAGGTGTGATCAGCCTCGAGACGCCTCAGCGGAAATGGGCCTCATCTCGCCTGGAGGGGAGAACCTCCTGGATTTTCTCCAGTTGCGGCAGGTCTTCTCGAGTTACGACGGGGACCTCAGGGACCCGCTCTGGTGGCCTCAGGAAAGGCCAGTCCCCATGCGAGTTGCTAGGGGACCTCTCGAGATTCCTCTCCCGTCCATGCCGGGGCCTCAGTCCATTTGTGGAGTCGGGGCCGGAACCTGAGGATTCCTCTCCAGTGTTGCCATGGATCTTGGGGTGCTTCTGAGTCTCCCCAGGGGAGTCAGGCCTCGTCTCGAGTGGGGGCATGCACGTGCGCTTTCCTCCCGAGCTGCAGCAGTAGTGTCACGCTTCCTGTCACGTGGATCAAGGGATCTGTGGCTTTCCCTTGAGGCTGTCCCTCGAGGCTTTCCCACGAGGCTTTCCCACAGGGCTGTGCCATGTGCCACCTTGGTGTGAGTCGATCCTCGGCGTGAAAGACGAGCCGGTGAAGGGAAAAGAGGTTCCTCTGGAATGGACTGAGACATCTGGGGGACTCTTGGAATGGTGGCACGACCCTGGAGTACCTCTCGCCGTTCCTGTTGAGAGGGCCTCCTCTTGAGATGCGACGGGAACGCCGGGAACTCTTTCCCGACGAAGCAGGGAAAGGATCCCTCATCTCGAGCTACGAGGCGGAAACGGGGCTCCTCTGGATGTGGGCGGGACCCTCGTGATTCCTCTCGAGTGGAGACGGCTAGGTCGGGGAACTTCTTGATTTGCACCAAGGGTGTGAAGGACCCTTTCGAAGTTCCAGAGGTGAGGTGTGATCAGCCTCGAGACGCCTCAGCGGAAATGGGCCTCATCTCGCCTGGAGGGGAGAACCTCCTGGATTTTCTCGAGCTGCGGCAGGTCTTCTCGAGTTACGACGGGGACCTCAGGGACCCGCTCTGGTTGCCTCAGGAAAGGCCAGTCCCCGTGCGAGTTGCTAGGGGACCTCTCGGGATTCCTCTCCCGTCCATGCCGGGGCCTCAGTCCTTGTGTGGAGTCGGGGCCGGAACCTGAGGATTCCTCTCCAGTGTTGCCATGGATCTGGGGGTGCTTCTGAGTCTCCCCAGGGGAGTCAGGCCTCGTCTCGAGTGGGGGCATGCACGTGCGCTTTCCTCCCATGCTGCAGCAGTAGTGTCACGCTTCCTGTCACGTGGATCAAGGGATCTGTGGCTTTCCCTCGAGGCTTTCCCACGAGGCTTTCCCACAGGGCTGTGCCACGTGCCACCTTGGTGTGAGTCGATCCTCGGCGTGAAAGACGAGCCGGTGAAGGGAAAGAGGTTCCTCTGGAATGGACTGAGACATCTGGGGGACTCTTGGAATGGTGGCACGACCCTGGAGTTCCTCTCGCCGTTCCTGTTGAGAGGGCCTCCTCTTGAGATGCGACGGGAAGGCCGGAACTCTTTCCCGACGAAGCAGGGAAAGGATCCCTCATCTCGAGCTACGAGGCGGAAACGGGGCTCCTCTGGATGTGGGCGGGACCCTCGTGATTCCTCTCGAGTGGAGACGGGTATGTCGGGGAACTTCTTGATTTGCACCAAGGGTGTGAAGGAGCCTTTCGAAGTTCCAGAGGTGAGGTGTGATCAGCCTCGAGACGCCTCAGCGGAAATGGGCCTCATCTCGCCTGGAGGGGAGAACCTCCTGGATTTTCTCGAGTTGCGGCAGCTC
Organism: Budorcas taxicolor; assembly: GCF_023091745.1. Classification (NCBI taxonomy): domain Eukaryota; kingdom Metazoa; phylum Chordata; class Mammalia; order Artiodactyla; family Bovidae; genus Budorcas; species Budorcas taxicolor. The sequence goes on along the minus strand of NW_026292783.1, from coordinate 937,124 downwards.
TTCTCGAGTTATGACGGGGACCTCAGGGACCCGCTCTTGTGGCCTCAGGAAAGGCCAGTCCCCATGCGAGTTGCTAGGGGACCTCTCGGGATTCCTCTCCCGTCCATGCCGGGGCCTCAGTCCTTGTGTGGAGTCGGGGCCGGAACCTGAGGATTCCTCTCCAGTGTTGCCATGGATCTAGGGGTGCTTCTGAGTCTCCCCAGGGGAGTCAGGCCTCGTCTCGAGTGGGGGCATGCACGTGCGCTTTCCTCCCGAGGTGCAGCAGTAGTGTCACGCTTCCTGTCACGTGGATCAAGGGATCTGTGGCTTTCCCTCGAGGCTGTCCCTCGAGGCTTTCCCACGAGGCTTTCCCACAGGGCTGTGCCACGTGCCACCTTGGTGTGAGTCGTACCTCGGCGTGAAAGACGAGCCGGTGAAGGGAAAAGAGGTTCCTCTGGAATGGACTGAGACATCTGGGGGACTCTTTGAATGGTGGCACGACCCTGGAGTTCCTCTCGCCGTTCCTGTTGAGAGGGCCTCCTCTTGAGATGCGACGGGAACGCCGGGATCTCTTTCCCGACGAAGCAGGGAAAGGATCCCTCATCTCGAGCTACGAGGCGGAAACGGGGCTCCTCTGGATGTGGGCGGGACCCTCGTGATTCCTCGCGAGTGGAGACGGCTAGGTCGGGGAACTTCTTGATTTGCACCAAGGGTGTGAAGGACCCTTTCGAAGTTCCAGAGGTGAGGTGTGATCAGCCTCGAGACGCCTCAGCGGAAATGGGCCTCATCTCGCTGGAGGGGAGAACCTCCTGGATTTTCTCGAGTTGCGGCAGGTCTTCTCGAATTACGACGGGGACCTCAGGGACCCGCTCTGGTGGCCTCAGGAAAGGCCAGTCCCCATGCGAGTTGCTAGGGGACCTCTCGGGATTCTTCTCCCGTCCATGCCGGGTCCTCAGTCCTTGTGTGGAGTCGGGGCTGGAACCTGAGGATTCCTCTCCAGTGTTGCCATGGATCTTGGGGTGCTTCTGAGTCTCCCCAGGGGAGTCACGCCTCGTCTCGAGTGGGGGCATGCACGTGCGCTTTCCTCCCGAGCTGCAGCAGTAGTGTCACGCTTCCTGTCACGTGGATCAAGGGATCTGTGGCTTTCCCTCGAGGCTGTCCCTCGAGGCTTTCCCACGAGGCTTTCCCACAGGGCTGTGCCACGTGCCACCTTGGTGTGAGTCGATCCTCGGCGTGAAAGACGAGCCGGTGAAGGGAAAAGAGGTTCCTCTGGAATGGACTGAGACATCTGGGGGACTCTTGGCATGGTGGCACGACCCTGGAGTTCCTCTCGCCGTTCCTGTTGAGAGGGCCTCCTCTTGAGATGCGACGGGAATGCCGGGAACTCTTTCCCGAAGAAGCAGGGAAAGGATCCCTCATCTCGAGCTACGAGGCGGAAACGGGGCTCCTCTGCATGTGGGCGGGACCCTCGTGATTCCTCTCGAGTGGAGACGGCTAGTTCGGGGAACTTCTTGAATTGCACCAAGGGTGTGAAGGACCCTTTCGAAGTGCCAGAGGTGAGGTGTGATCAGCCTCGAGACGCCTCAGCGGAAATGGGCCTCATCTCGCCTGGAGGGGAGAACCTCCTGGATTTTCTCCAGTTGCGGCAGGTCTTCTCGAGTTACGACGGGGACCTCAGGGACCCGCTCTGGTGGCCTCAGGAAAGGCCAGTCCCCATGCGAGTTGCTAGGGGACCTCTCGAGATTCCTCTCCCGTCCATGCCGGGGCCTCAGTCCTTTTGTGGAGTCGGGGCCGGAACCTGAGGATTCCTCTCCAGTGTTGCCATGGATCTTGGGGTGCTTCTGAGTCTCCCCAGGGGAGTCAGGCCTCGTCTCGAGTGGGGGCATGCACGTGCGCTTTCCTTCCAAGCTGCAGCAGTAGTGTCACGCTTCCTGTCACGTGGATCAAGGGATCTGTGGCTTTCCCTTGAGGCTGTCCCTCGAGGCTTTCCCACGAGGCTTTCCCACAGGGCTGTGCCATGTGCCACCTTGGTGTGAGTCGATCCTCGGCGTGAAAGACGAGCCGGTGAAGGGAAAAGAGGTTCCTCTGGAATGGACTGAGACATCTGGGGGACTCTTGGAATGGTGGCACGACCCTGGAGTTCCTCTCGCCGTTCCTGTTGAGAGGGCCTCCTCTTGAGATGCGACGGGAACGCCGGGAACTCTTTCCCGACGAAGCAGGGAAAGGATCCCTCATCTCGAGCTACGAGGCGGAAACGGGGCTCCTCTGGATGTGGGCGGGACCCTCGTGATTCCTCTCGAGTGGAGACGGCTAGGTCGGGGAACTTCTTGATTTGCACCAAGGGTGTGAAGGACCCTTTCGAAGTTCCAGAGGTGAGGTGTGATCAGCCTCGAGACGCCTCAGCGGAAATGGGCCTCATCTCGCCTGGAGGGGAGAACCTCCTGGATTTTCTCGAGCTGCGGCAGGTCTTCTCGAGTTACGACGGGGACCTCAGGGACCCGCTCTGGTTGCCTCAGGAAAGGCCAGTCCCCGTGCGAGTTGCTAGGGGACCTCTCGGGATTCCTCTCCCGTCCATGCCGGGGCCTCAGTCCTTGTGTGGAGTCGGGGCCGGAACCTGAGGATTCCTCTCCAGTGTTGCCATGGATCTTGGGGTACTTATGAGTCTCCCCAGGGGAGTCAGGCCTCGTCTCGAGTGGGGGCATGCACGTGCGCTTTCCTCCCATGCTGCAGCAGTAGTGTCACGCTTCCTGTCACGTGGATCAAGGGATCTGTGGCTTTCCCTCGAGGCTTTCCCACGAGGCTTTCCCACAGGGCTGTGCCACGTGCCACCTTGGTGTGAGTCGATCCTCGGCGTGAAAGACGAGCCGGTGAAGGGAAAGAGGTTCCTCTGGAATGGACTGAGACATCTGGGGGACTCTTGGAATGGTGGCACGACCCTGGAGTTCCTCTCGCCGTTCCTGTTGAGAGGGCCTCCTCTTGAGATGCGACGGGAAGGCCGGGAACTCTTTCCCGATGAAGCAGGGAAAGGATCCCTCATCTCGAGCTACGAGGCGGAAACGGGGCTCCTCTGGATGTGGGCGGGACCCTCGTGATTCCTCTCGCGTGGAGACGGCTAGGTCGGGGAACTTCTTGATTTGCACCAAGGGTGTGAAGGAGCCTTTCGAAGTTCCAGAGGTGAGGTGTGATCAGCCTCGAGACGCCTCAGCGGAAATGGGCCTCATCTCGCCTGGAGGGGAGAACCTCCTGGATTTTCTCGAGCTGCGGCAGGTCTTCTCGAGTTACGACGGGGACCACAGGGACCCGCTCTGGTTGCATCAGGAAAAGCCAGTCCCCGTGCGAGTTGCTAGGGGACCTCTCGGGATTCCTCTCCCGTCCATGCCGGGGCCTCAGTCCTTGTGTGGAGTCGGGGCCGGAACCTGAGGATTCCTCTCCAGTGTTGCCATGGATCTAGGGGTGCTTCTGAGTCTCCCCAGGGGAGTCAGGCCTCGTCTCGAGTGGGGGAATGCACGTGCGCTTTCCTCCCGAGCTGCAGCAGTAGTGTCACGCTTCCTGTCACGTGGATCAAGGGATCTGTGGCTTTCCCTCGAGGCTGTCCCTCGAGGCTTTCCCACGAGGCTTTCCCACAGGGCTGTGCCACGTGCCACCTTGGTGTGAGTTGTACCTCGGCGTGAAAGACGAGCAGGTGAAGGGAAAAGAGGTTCCTCTGGAATGGACTGAGACATCTGGGGGACTCTTGGAATGGTGGCACGACCCTGGAGTTCCTCTCGCCGTTCCTGTTGAGAGGGCCTCCTCTTGAGATGCGACGGGAACGCCGGGAACTCTTTCCCGACGAAGCAGGGAAAGGATCCCTCATCTCGAGGTATGAGGCAGAAACGGGGCTCCTCTGGATGTGGGCGGGACCCTCGTGATTCCTCTCGAGTGGAGACGGCTAGGTCGGGGAACTTCTTGATTTGCACCAAGGGTGTGAAGGAGCCTTTCGAAGTTCCAGAGGTGAGGTGTGATCAGCCTCGAGACGCCTCAGCGGAAATGGGCCTCATCTCGCCTGGAGGGGAGAACCTACTGGATTTTCTCGAGCTGCGGCAGGTCTTCTCGAGTTACGACGGGGACCTCAGGGACCCGCTCTGGTGGCCTCAGGAAAGGCCAGTCCCCATGCGAGTTGCTAGGGGACCTCTCGAGATTCCTCTCCCGTCCATGCCGGGGCCTCAGTCCTTTTGTGGAGTCGGGGCCGGAACCTGAGGATTCCTCTCCAGTGTTGCCATGGATCTTGGGGTGCTTCTGAGTCTCCCCAGGGGAGTCAGGCCTCGTCTCGAGTGGGGGCATGCACGTGCGCTTTCCTTCCGAGCTGCAGCAGTAGTGTCACGTTTCCTGTCACGTGGATCAAGGGATCTGTGGCTTTCCCTTGAGGCTGTCCCTCGAGGCTTTCCCACGAGGCTTTCCCACAGGGCTGTGCCATGTGCCACCTTGGTGTGAGTCGATCCTCGGCGTGAAAGACGAGCCGGTGAAGGGAAAAGAGGTTCCTCTGGAATGGACTGAGACATCTGGGGGACTCTTGGAATGGTGGCACGACCCTGGAGTTCCTCTCGCCGTTCCTGTTGAGAGGGCCTCCTCTTGAGATGCGACGGGAACGCCGGGAACTCTTTCCCGACGAAGCAGGGAAAGGATCCCTCATCTCGAGCTACGAGGCGGAAACGGGGCTCCTCTGGATGTGGGCGGGACCCTCGTGATTCCTCTCGAGTGGAGACGGCTAGGTCGGGGAACTTCTTGATTTGCACCAAGGGTGTGAAGGACCCTTTCGAAGTTCCAGAGGTGAGGTGTGATCAGCCTCGAGACGCCTCAGCGGAAATGGGCCTCATCTCGCCTGGAGGGGAGAACCTCCTGGATTTTCTCGAGCTGCGGCAGGTCTTCTCGAGTTACGACGGGGACCTCAGGGACCCGCTCTGGTTGCCTCAGGAAAGGCCAGTCCCCGTGCGAGTTGCTAGGGGACCTCTCGGGATTCCTCTCCCGTCCATGCCGGGGCCTCAGTCCTTGTGTGGAGTCGGGGCCGGAACCTGAGGATTCCTCTCCAGTGTTGCCATGGATCTTGGGGTACTTATGAGTCTCCCCAGGGGAGTCAGGCCTCGTCTCGAGTGGGGGCATGCACGTGCGCTTTCCTCCCGAGCTGCAGCAGTAGTGTCACGCTTCCTGTCACGTGGATCAAGGGATCTGTGGCTTTCCCTCGAGGCTTTCCCACGAGGCTTTCCCACAGGGCTGTGCCACGTGCCACCTTGGTGTGAGTCGATCCTCGGCGTGAAAGACGAGCCGGTGAAGGGAAAGAGGTTCCTCTGGAATGGACTGAGACATCTGGGGGACTCTTGGAATGGTGGCACGACCCTGGAGTTCCTCTCGCCTTTCCTGTTGAGAGGGCCTCCTCTTGAGATGCGACGGGAAGGCCGGGAACTCTTTCCCGATGAAGCAGGGAAAGGATCCCTCATCTCGAGCTACGAGGCGGAAACGGGGCTCCTCTGGATGTGGGCGGGACCCTCGTGATTCCTCTCGAGTGGAGACGGCTAGGTCGGGGAACTTCTTGATTTGCACCAAGGGTGTGAAGGAGCCTTTCGAAGTTCCAGAGGTGAGGTGTGATCAGCCTCGAGACGCCTCAGCGGAAATGGGCCTCATCTCGCCTGGAGGGGAGAACCTCCTGGATTTTCTCGAGCTGCGGCAGGTCTTCTCGAGTTACGACGGGGACCACAGGGACCCGCTCTGGTTGCATCAGGAAAAGCCAGTCCCCGTGCGAGTTGCTAGGGGACCTCTCGGGATTCCTCTCCCGTCCATGCCGGGGCCTCAGTCCTTGTGTGGAGTCGGGGCCGGAACCTGAGGATTCCTCTCCAGTGTTGCCATGGATCTAGGGGTGCTTCTGAGTCTCCCCAGGGGAGTCAGGCCTCGTCTCGAGTGGGGGCATGCACGTGCGCTTTCCTCCCGAGCTGCAGCAGTAGTGTCACGCTTCCTGTCACGTGGATCAAGGGATCTGTGGCTTTCCCTCGAGGCTGTCCCTCGAGGCTTTCCCACGAGGCTTTCCCACAGGGCTGTGCCACGTGCCACCTTGGTGTGAGTTGTACCTCGGCGTGAAAGACGAGCAGGTGAAGGGAAAAGAGGTTCCTCTGGAATGGACTGAGACATCTGGGGGACTCTTGGAATGGTGGCACGACCCTGGAGTTCCTCTCGCCGTTCCTGTTGAGAGGGCCTCCTCTTGAGATGCGACGGGAACGCCGGGAACTCTTTCCCGACGAAGCAGGGAAAGGATCCCTCATCTCGAGGTATGAGGCAGAAACGGGGCTCCTCTGGATGTGGGCGGGACCCTCGTGATTCCTCTCGAGTGGAGACGGCTAGGTCGGGGAACTTCTTGATTTGCACCAAGGGTGTGAAGGAGCCTTTCGAAGTTCCAGAGGTGAGGTGTGATCAGCCTCGAGACGCCTCAGCGGAAATGGGCCTCATCTCGCCTGGAGGGGAGAACCTACTGGATTTTCTCGAGCTGCGGCAGGTCTTCTCGAGTTACGACGGGGACCTCAGGGACCCGCTCTGGTTGCATCAGGAAAGGCCAGTCCCCGTGCGAGTTGCTAGGGGACCTCTCGGGATTCCTCTCCCGTCCATGCCGGGGCCTCAGTCCTTGTGTGGAGTCGGGGCCGGAACCTGAGGATTCCTCTCCAGTGTTGCCATGGATCTTGGGGTGCTTCTGAGACTCCCCAGGGGAGTCAGGCCTCGTCTCGAGTGGGGGCATGCACGTGCGCTTTCCTCCCGTGCTGCAGCAGTAGTGTCACGCTTCCTGTCACGTGGATCAAGGGATCTGTGGCTTTCCCTCGAGGCTGTCCCTCGAGGCTTTCCCACGAGGTTTCCCACAGGGCTGTGCCACGTGCCACCTTGGTGTGAGTCGATTATCGGCGTGAAAGACGAGCCGGTGAAGGGAAAAGAGGTTCCTCTGGAATGGACTGAGACATCTGGGGGACTCCTGGAATGGTGGCACGACCCTGGAGTTCCTCTCGCCGTTCCTGTTGAGAGGGCCTCCTCTTGAGATGAGACGGGAACGCCGGGAACTCTTTCCCGACGAAGCAGGGAAAGGATCCCTCATCTCAGCTACGAGGCGGAAACGGGGCTCCTCTGGATGTGGGCGGGACCCTCGTGATTCCTCTCGAGTGGAGACGGCTAGGTCGGGGAACTTCTTGATTTGCACCAAGGGTGTGAAGGACCCTTTTGAAGTTCCAGAGGTGAGGTGTGATCAGCCTCGAGACGCCTCAGCGGAAATGGGCCTCATCTCGCCTGGAGGGGAGAACCTCCTGGATTTTCTCGAGTTGCGGCAGGTCTTCTCGAGTTATGACGGGGACCAGAGGGACCCGCTCTGGTGGCCTCAGGAAAGGCCAGTCCCCATGCGAGTTGCTAGGGGACCTCTCGGGATTCCTCTCCCGTCCATGCCGGGGCCTCAGTCCTTGTGTGGAGTCGGGGCCGGAACCTGAGGATTCCTCTCCAGTGTTGCCATGGATCTTGGGGTGCTTCTGAGTCTCCCCAGGGTTGTCAGGCCTCGTCTCGTGTGGGGGCATGCACGTGCGCTTTCCTCCCGAGGTGCAGCAGTAGTGTCACGCTTCCTGTCACGTGGATCAAGGGATCTGTGGCTTTCCCTCGAGGCTGTCCCTCGAGGCTTTCCCACGAGGTTTCCCACAGGGCTGTGCCACGTGCCACCTTGGTGTGAGTCGATCCTCGGCGTGAAAGACGAGCCGGTGAAGGGAAAAGAGGTTCCTCTGGAATGGACTGAGACATCTGGGGGACTCTTGGAATGGTGGCACGACCCTGGAGTTCCTCTCGCCGTTCCTGTTGAGAGGGCCTCCTCTTGAGATGCGACGGGAACGCCGGGAACTCTTTCCCGACGAAGCAGGGAAAGGATCCCTCATCTTGAGCTACGAGGCGGAAACGGGGCTCCTCTGGATGTGGGCAGGACCCACGTGATTCCTCTCGAGTGGAGACGGCTAGGTCGGGGAACTTCTTGATTTGCACCAAGGGTGTGAAGGACCCTTTCGAAGTGCCAGAGGTGAGGTGTGATCAGCCTCGAGACGCCTCAGCGGAAAAGGGCCTCATCTCGCCTGGAGTGGAGAACCTCCTGGATTTTCTCGAGTTGCGGCAGGTCTTCTCGAGTTACGATGGGGACCACAGGGACCCGCTCTGGTGGCCTCAGGAAAGGCCAGTCCCCATGCGAGTTGCTAGGGGACCTCTCGGGATTCCTCTCCCGTCCATGCCGGGGCCTCAGTCCTTGTGTGGAGTCGGGGCCGGAACCTGAGGGTTCCTCTCCAGTGTTGCCATGGATCTTGGGGTGCTTCTGAGCCTCCCCAGGGGAGTCAGGCCTCGTCTCGAGTGGGGGCATGCACGTGCGCTTTCCTCCCGAGGTGCAGCAGTAGTGTCACGCTTCCTGTCACGTGGATCAAGGGATCTGTGGCTTTCCCTCGAGGCTGTCCCTCGAGGCTTTCCCACGAGGTTTCCCACAGGGTTGTGCCACGTGCCACCTTGGTGTGAGTCGATCCTCGGCGTGAAAGACGAGCCGGTGAAGGGAAAAGAGGTTCCTCTGGAATGGACTGAGACATCTGGGGGACTCTTGGAATGGTGGCACGACCCTGGAGTTCCTCTCGCCGTTCCTGGTGAGAGGGCCTCCTCTCGAGATGCGACGGGAACGCCGGGAACTCTTTCCCGACGAAGCAGGGAAAGGATCCCTCATCTCGAGCTACGAGGCGGAAACGGGGCTCCTCTGGATGTGGGCGGGACCCTCGTGATTCCTCTCGAGTGGAGACGGGTATGTCGGGGAACTTCTTGATTTGCACCAAGGGTGTGAAGGAGCCTTTCGAAGTTCCAGAGGTGAGGTGTGATCAGCCTCGAGACGCCTCAGCGGAAATGGGCCTCATCTCGCCTGGAGGGGAGAACCTCCTGGATTTTCTCGAGTTGCGGCAGCTCTTCTCGAGTTATGACGGGGACCTCAGGGACCCGCTCTTGTGGCCTCAGGAAAGGCCAGTCCCCATGCGAGTTGCTAGGGGACCTCTCGGGATTCCTCTCCCGTCCATGCCGGGGCCTCAGTCCTTGTGTGGAGTTGGGGCCGGAACCTGAGGATTCCTCTCCAGTGTTGCCATGGATCTAGGGGTGCTTCTGAGTCTCCCCAGGGGAGTCAGGCCTCGTCTCGAGTGGGGGCATGCACGTGCGCTTTCCTCCCGAGGTGCAGCAGTAGTGTCACGCTTCCTGTCACGTGGATCAAGGGATCTGTGGCTTTCCCTCGAGGCTGTCCCTCGAGGCTTTCCCACGAGGCTTTCCCACAGGGCTGTGCCACGTGCCACCTTGGTGTGAGTCGTACCTCGGCGTGAAAGACGAGCCGGTGAAGGGAAAAGAGGTTCCTCTGGAATGGACTGAGACATCTGGGGGACTCTTGGAATGGTGGCACGACCCTGGAGTTCCTCTCGCCGTTCCTGTTGAGAGGGCCTCCTCTTGAGATGCGACGGGAACGCCGGGATCTCTTTCCCGACGAAGCAGGGAAAGGATCCCTCATCTCGAGCTACGAGGCGGAAACGGGGCTCCTCTGGATGTGGGCGGGACCCTCGTGATTCCTCGCGAGTGGAGACGGCTAGGTCGGGGAACTTCTTGATTTGCACCAAGGGTGTGAAGAACCCTTTCGAAGTGCCAGAGGTGAGGTGTGATCAGCCTCGAGACGCCTCAGCGGAAATGGGCCTCATCTCGCTGGAGGGGAGAACCTCCTGGATTTTCTCGAGTTGCGGCAGGTCTTCTCGAGTTACGACGGGGACCACAGGGACCCGCTCTGGTGGCCTCAGGAAAGGCCAGTCCCCATGCGAGTTGCTAGGGGACCTCTCGGGATTCCTCTCCCGTCCATGCCGGGGCCTCAGTCCTTGTGTGGAGTCGGGGCCGGAACCTGAGGATTCCTCTCCAGTGTTGCCATGGATCTTGGGGTGCTTCTGAGCTTCCCCAGGGGAGTCAGGCCTCGTCTCGAGTGGGGGCATGCACGTGCGCTTTCCTCCCGAGGTGCAGCAGTAGTGTCACGCTTCCTGTCACGTGGATCAAGGGATCTGTGGCTTTCCCTCGAGGCTGTCCCTCGAGGCTTTCCCACGAGGTTTCCCACAGGGCTGTGCCACGTGCCACCTTGGTGTGAGTCGATCCTCGGCGTGAAAGACGAGCCGGTGAAGGGAAAAGAGGTTCCTCTGGAATGGACTGAGACATCTGGGGGACTCTTGGAATGGTGGCACGACCCTGGAGTTCCTCTCGCCGTTCCTGTTGAGAGGGCCTCCTCTTGAGATGCGACGGGAACGCCGGGAACTCTTTCCCGACGAAGCAGGGAAAGGATCCCTCATCTCGAGCTACGAGGCGGAAACGGGGCTCCTCTGGATGTGTGCGGGACACTCGTGATTCCTCTCGAGTGGAGACGGGTATGTCCGGGAACTTCTTGATTTGCACCAAGGGTGTGAAGGACCCTTTCGAAGTTCCAGAGGTGAGGTGTGATCAGCCTCGAGACGCCTCAGCGGAAATGGGCCTCATCTCGCCTGGAGGGGAGAACCTCCTGGATTTTCTCCAGTTGCGGCAGGTCTTCTCGAGTTACGACAGGGACCTCAGGGACCCGCTCTGGTGGCCTCAGGAAAGGCCAGTCCCCATGCGAGTTGCTAGGGGACCTCTCGGGATTCCTCTCCCGTCCATGCCGGGGCCTCAGTCCTTGTGTGGAGTCGGGGCTGGAACCTGAGGATTCCTCTCCAGTGTTGCCATGGATCTTGGGGTGCTTCTGAGTCTCCCCAGGGGAGTCAGGCCTCTTCTCGAGTGGGGGCATGCACGTGCGCTTTCCTCCCGAGCTGCAGCAGTAGTGTCACGCTTCCTGTCACGTGGATCAAGGGATCTGTGGCTTTCCCTCGAGGCTGTCCCTCGAGGCTTTCCCACGAGGCTTTCCCACAGGGCTGTGCCACGTGCCACCTTGGTGTGAGTCGATCCTCGGCGTGAAAGACGAGCCGGTGAAGGGAAAAGTGGTTCCTCTGGAATGGACTGAGACATCTGGGGGACTCTTGGAATGGTGGCACGACCCTGGAGTTCCTCTCGCCGTTCCTCTTGAGAGGGCCTCCTCTTGAGATGCGACGGGAACGCTGGGAACTCTTTCCCGACGAAGCAGGGAAAGGATCCCTCATCTCAAGCTACGAGGCGGAAACGGGGCTCCTCTGGATGTGGGCGGGACCCTCGTGATTCCTCTCGAGTGGATACGGCTAGGTCGGGGAACTTCTTGATTTGCACCAATGGTGTGAAGGACCCTTTCGAAGTGCCAGAGGTGAGGTGTGATCAGCCTCGAGACGCCTCAGCGGAAATGGGCCTCATCTCGCCTGGAGGGCAGAACCTCCTGGATTTTCTCGAGTTGCGGCAGGTCTTCTCGAGTTACGACGGGGACCTCAGGGACCCGCTCTGGTGGCCTCAGGAAAGGCCAGTCCCCATGCGAGTTGCTAGGGGACCTCTCGGGATTCCTCTCCCGTCCATGCCGGGGCCTCAGTCCTTGTGTGGAGTCGGGGCTGGAACCTGAGGATTCCTCTCCAGTGTTGCCATGGATCTTGGGGTGCTTCTGAGTCTCCCCAGGGGAGTCAGGCCTCGTCTCGAGTGGGGGTATGCACGTGCGCTTTCCTCCCGAGCTGCAGCAGTAGTGTCACGCTTCCTGTCACGTGGATCAAGGGATCTGTGGCTTTCCCTCGAGGCTGTCCCTCGAGGCTTTCACACGAGGCTTTCCCACAGGGCTGTGCCACGTGCCACCTTGGTGTGAGTCGATCCTCGGCGTGAAAGACGAGCCGGTGAAGGGAAAAGAGTTTCCTCTGGAATGGACTGAGACATCTGAGGGACTCTTGGAATGGTGGCACGACCCTGAAGTTCCTCTCGCCGTTCCTCTTGAGAGGGCGTCCACTTGAGATGCGACGGGAACGCCGGGAACTCTTTCCCGACGAAGCAGGGAAAGGATCCCTCATCTCGAGCTACGAGGCGGAAACGGGGCTCCTCTGGATGTGGGCGGGACCCTCGTGATTCCTCGCGAGTGGAGACGGCTAGGTCGGGGAACTTCTTGATTTGCACCAAGGGTGTGAAGGACCCTTTCGAAGTTCCAGAGGTGAGGTGTGATCAGCCTCGAGACGCCTCAGCGGAAATGGGCCTCATCTCGCCTGGAGGGGAGAACCTCCTGGATTTTCTCGAGTTGCGGCAGGTCTTCTCGAGTTACGACGGGGACCTCAGGGACCCGCTCTGGTGGCCTCAGGAAAGGCCAGTACCCATGCGAGTTGCTAGGAGACCTCTCGGGATTCCTCTCCCGTCCATGCCGGGGCGTCAGTCCTTGTGTGGAGTCGGGGCTGGAACCTGAGGATTCCTCTCCAGTGTTGCCATGGATCTTGGGGTGCTTCTGAGTCTCCCCAGGGGAGTCAGGCCTCGTCTCGAGTGGGGGCATGCACGTGCGCTTTCCTACCGAGGTGGAGCAGTAATGTCACGCTTCCTGTCACGTGGATCAAGGGACCTGTGGCTTTCCCTAGAGGCTGTCCCTCGAGGCTTTCCCACGAGGTTTCCCACAGGGCTGTGCCACGTGCCACCTTGGTGTGAGTCGATCCTCGGCGTGAAAGACGAGCCGGTGAAGGGAAAAGAGGTTCCTCTGGAATGGACTGAGACATCTGGGGGACTCTTGGAATGGTGGCACGAACCTGGAGTTCCTCTCGCCGTTCCTGTTGAGAGTGCCTCCTCTTGAGATGCGACGGGAACGCCGGGAACTTTTTCCCGACGAAGCAGGGAAAGGATCCCTCATCTCGAGCTACGAGGCGGAAACGGGGCTCCTCTGGATGTGTGCGGGACACTCGTGATTCCTCTCGAGTGGAGACGGGTATGTCCGGGAACTTCTTCATTTGCACCAAGGGTGTGAAGGACCCTTTCGAAGTTCCAGAGGTGAGGTGTGATCAGCCTCGAGACGCCTCAGCGGAAATGGGCCTCATCTCGCCTGGAGGGGAGAACCTCCTGGATTTTCTCGAGTTGCGGCAGGTCTTCTCGAGTTACGACAGGGACCTCAGGGACCCGCTCTGGTGGCCTCAGGAAAGGCCAGTCCCCATGCGAGTTGCTAGGGGACCTCTCGGGATTCCTCTCCCGTCCATGCCGGGGCCTCAGTCCTTGTGTGGAGTCGGGGCTGGAACCTGAGGATTCCTCTCCAGTGTTGCCATGGATCTTGGGGTGCTTCTGAGTCTCCCCAGGGGAGTCAGGCCTCGTCTCGAATGGGGGCATGCACGTGTGCTTTCCTCCCGAGCTGCAGCAGTAGTGTCACGCTTCCTGTCACGTGGATCAAGGGATCTGTGGCTTTCCCTCGAGGCTGTCCCTCGAGGCTTTCCCACGAGGCTTTCCCACAGGGCTGTGCCACGTGCCACCTTGGTGTGAGTCGATCCTCGGCGTGAAAGACGAGCCGGTGAAGGGAAAAGAGGTTCCTCTGGAATGGACTGAGACATCTGGGGGACTCTTGGAATGGTGGCACGACCCTGAAGTTCCTCTCGCCGTTCCTCTTGAGAGGGCGTCCACTTGAGATGCGACGGGAACGCCGGGAACTCTTTCCCGACGAAGCAGGGAAAGGATCCCTCATCTCGAGCTACGAGGCGGAAACGGGGCTCCTCTGGATGTGGGCGGGACCCTCGTGATTCCTCTCGAGTGGAGACGGCTAGGTCGGGGAACTTCTTGATTTGCACCAAGGGTGTGAAGGAGCCTTTCGAAGTTCCAGAGGTGAGGTGTGATCAGCCTCGAGACGCCTCAGCGGAAATGGGCCTCATCTCGCCTGGAGGGGAGAACCTCCTGGATTTTCTCGAGTTGCGGCAGGTCTTCTCGAGTTACGACAGGGACCTCAGGGACCCGCTCTGGTGGCCTCAGGAAAGGCCAGTCCCCATGCGAGTTGCTAGGGGACCTCTCGGGATTCCTCTCCCGTCCATGCCGGGGCGTCAGTCCTTGTGTGGAGTCGGGGCTGGAACCTGAGGATTCCTCTCCAGTGTTGCCATGGATCTTGGGGTGCTTCTGAGTCTCCCCAGGGGAGTCAGGCCTCTTCTCGAGTGGGGGCATGCACGTGCGCTTTCCTCCCGAGTTGCAGCAGTAGTGTCACGCTTCTTGTCACGTGGATCAAGGGATCTGTGCCTTTCCCTCGAGGCTGTCCCTCGAGGCTTTCCCACGAGGCTTTCCCACAGGGCTGTGCCACGTGCCACCTTGGTGTGAGTCGATCCTCGGCGTGAAAGACGAACCGGTGAAGGGAAAAGAGGTTCCTCTGGAATGGACTGAGACATCTGGGGGACTCTTGGAATGGTGGCACGACCCTGGAGTTCCTCTCGCCGTTCCTCTTGAGAGGGCCTCCTCTTGAGATGCGACGGGAACGCCGGGAACTCTTTCCCGACCAAGCAGGGAAAGGATCCCTCATCTCGAGCTACGAGGCGGAAACGGGGCTCCTCTGGATCTGGGCGGGACCCTCGTGATTCCTCTCGAGTGGATACGGCTAGGTCGGGGAACTTCTTGATTTGCACCAATGGTGTGAAGGACCCTTTCGAAGTGCCAGAGGTGAGGTGTGATCAGCCTCGAGACGCCTCAGCGGAAATGGGCCTCATCTCGCCTGGAGGGCAGAACCTCCTGGATTTTCTCGAGTTGCGGCAGGTCTTCTCGAGTTACGACGGGGACCTCAGGGACCCGCTCTGGTGGCCTCAGGAAAGGCCAGTCCCCATGCGAGTTGCTAGGGGACCTCTCGGGATTCCTCTCCCTTCCATGCCGGGGCCTCAGTCCTTGTGTGGAGTCGGGGCTGGAACCTGAGGATTCCTCTCCAGTGTTGCCATGGATCTTGGGGTGCTTCTGAGTCTCCCCAGGGGAGTCAGGCCTCGTCTCGAGTGGGGGTATGCACGTGCGCTTTCCTCCCGAGCTGCAGCAGTAGTGTCACGCTTCCTGTCACGTGGATCAAGGGATCTGTGGCTTTCCCTCGAGGCTGTCCCTCGAGGCTTTCCCACGAGGCTTTCCCACAGGGCTGTGCCACGTGCCACCTTGGTGTGAGTCGATCCTCGGCGTGAAAGACGAGCCGGTGAAGGGAAAAGAGGTTCCTCTGGAATGGACTGAGACATCTGAGGGACTCTTGGAATGGTGGCACGACCCTGAAGTTCCTCTCGCCGTTCCTCTTGAGAGGGCGTCCTCTTGAGATGCGACGGGAACGCCGGGAACTCTTTCCCGACGAAGCAGGGAAAGGATCCCTCATCTCGAGCTACGAGGCGGAAACGGGGCTCCTCTGGATGTGGGCGGGACCCTCGTGATTCCTCTCGAGTGGAGACGGCTAGGTTGGGGAACTTCTTGATTTGCACCAAGGGTGTGAAGGAGCCTTTCGAAGTTCCAGAGGTGAGGTGTGATCAGCCTCGATACGCCTCAGCGGAAATGGGCCTCATCTCGCCTGGAGGGGAGAACCTCCTGGATTTTCTCGAGTTGCGGCAGCTCTTCTCGAGTTACGACGGGGACCTCAGGGACCCGCTCTGGTGGCCTCAGGAAAGGACAGTCCCCATGCGAGTTGCTAGTGGACCTCTCGGGATTCCTCTCCCGTCCATGCCGGGGCCTCAGTCCTTGTGTGGAGTCGGGGCCGGAACCTGAGGATTCCTCTCCAGGGTTGCCATGGGTCTAGGGGTGCTTCTGAGTCTCCCCAGGGGAGTCAGGCCTCGTCTCGAATGGGGGCATGCACGTGCGCTTTCCTCCCGAGCTGCAGCAGTAGTGTCACGCTTCCTGTCACGTGGATCAAGGGATCTGTGGCTTTCCCTCGAGGCTGTCCCTCGAGGCTTTCCCACGAGGCTTTCCCATAGGGCTGTGCCACGTGCCACCTTGGTGTGAGTCGATCCTCGGCGTGAAAGACGAGCCGGTGAAGGGAAAAGAGGTTCCTCTGGAATGGACTGAGACATCTGGGGGACTCTTGGAATGGTGGCACGACCCTGAAGTTCCTCTCGCCGTTCCTCTTGAGAGGGCGTCCACTTGAGATGCGACGGGAACGCCGGGAACTCTTTCCCGACGAAGCAGGGAAAGGATCCCTCATCTCGAGCTACGAGGCGGAAACGGGGCTCCTCTGGATGTGGGCGGGACCCTCGTGATTCCTCTCGAGTGGAGACGGCTAGGTCGGGGAACTTCTTGATTTGCACCAAGGGTGTGAAGGAGCCTTTCGAAGTTCCAGAGGTGAGGTGTGATCAGCCTCGAGACGCCTCAGCGGAAATGGGCCTCATCTCGCCTGGAGGGGAGAACCTCCTGGATTTTCTCGAGTTGCGGCAGCTCTTCTCGAGTTACGACGGGGACCTCAGGGACCCGCTCTGGTGGCCTCAGGAAAGGCCAGTCCCCATGCGAGTTGCTAGGGGACCTCTCGGGATTCCTCTCCCTTCCATGCCGGGGCCTCAGTCCTTGTGTGGAGTCGGGGCTGGAACCTGAGGATTCCTCTCCAGTGTTGCCATGGATCTTGGGGTGCTTCTGAGTCTCCCCAGGGGAGTCAGGCCTCGTCTCGAGTGGGGGTATGCACGTGCGCTTTCCTCCCGAGCTGCAGCAGTAGTGTCACGCTTCCTGTCACGTGGATCAAGGGATCTGTGGCTTTCCCTCGAGGCTGTCCCTCGAGGCTTTCCCACGAGGCTTTCCCACAGGGCTGTGCCACGTGCCACCTTGGTGTGAGTCGATCCTCGGCGTGAAAGACGAGCCGGTGAAGGGAAAAGAGGTTCCTCTGGAATGGACTGAGACATCTGGGGGACTCTTGGAATGGTGGCACGACCCTGGAGTTCCTCTCGCCGTTCCTCTTGAGAGGGCCTCCTCTTGAGATGCGACGGGAACGCCGGGAACTCTTTCCCGACGAAGCAGGGAAAGGATCCCTCATCTCGAGCTACGAGGCGGAAACGGGGCTCCTCTGGATGTGGGCGGGACCCTCGTGATTCCTCTCGAGTGGATACGGCTAGGTCGGGGAACTTCTTGATTTGCACCAAAGGTGTGAAGGACCCTTTCGAAGTGCCAGAGGTGAGGTGTGATCAGCCTCGAGACGCCTCAGCGGAAATGGGCCTCATCTCGCCTGGAGGGCAGAACCTCCTGGATTTTCTCGAGTTGCGGCAGGTCTTCTCGAGTTACGACGGGGACCTCAGGGACCCGCTCTGGTGGCCTCAGGAAAGGCCAGTCCCCATGCGAGTTGCTAGGGGACCTCTCGGGATTCCTCTCCCGTCCATGCCGGGGCGTCAGTCCTTGTGTGGAGTTGGGGCTGGAACCTGAGGATTCCTCTCCAGTGTTGCCATGGATCTTGGGGTGCTTCTGAGTCTCCCCAGGGGAGTCAGGCCTCTTCTCGAGTGGGGGCATGCACGTGCGCTTTCCTCCCGAGTTGCAGCAGTAGTGTCACGCTTCTTGTCACGTGGATCAAGGGATCTGTGGCTTTCCCTCGAGGCTGTCCCTCGAGGCTTTCCCACGAGGCTTTCCCACAGGGCTGTGCCACGTGCCACCTTGGTGTGAGTCGATCCTCGGCGTGAAAGACGAGCCGGTGAAGGGAAAAGAGGTTCCTCTGGAATGGACTGAGACATCTGGGGGACTCTTGGAATGGTGGCACGACCCTGGAGTTCCTCTCGCCGTTCCTGTTGAGAGGGCCTCCTCTTGAGCTGCGACGGGAACGCCGGGAACTCTTTCCCGACGAAGCAGGGAAAGGATCCCTCATCTCGAGCTACGAGGCGGAAACGGGGCTCCTCTGGATGTGGGCGGGACCCTCGTGATTCCTCTCGAGTGGAGACGGCTAGGTCGGGGAACTTCTTGATTTGCACCAAGGGTGTGAAGGACCCTTTCGAAGTTCCAGAGGTGAGGTGTGATCAGCCTCGAGACGCCTCAGCGGAAATGGGCCTCATCTCGCCTGGAGGGGAGAACCTCCTGGATTTTCTCGAGTTGCGGCAGGTCTTCTCGAGTTACGACGGGGACCTCAAGGACCCGCTCTGGTGGCCTCAGGAAAGCCCAGTCCCCATGCGAGTTGCTAGGGGACCTCTCGGGATTCCTCTCCCGTCCATGCCGGGGCCTCAGTCCTTGTGTGGAGTCGGGGCCGGAACCTGAGGATTCCTCTCCAGTGTTGCCATGGATCTTGGGGTGCTTCTGAGTCTCCCCAGGGGAGTCAGGCCTCGTCTCGAGTGGGGTCATGCACGTGCGCTTTCCTCCCGAGCTGCAGCAGTAGTGTCACGCTTCCTGTCACGTGGATCAAGGGATCTGTGGCTTTCCCTCGAGGCTGTCCCTCGAGGCTTTCCCGCGAGGCTTTCCCACAGGGCTGTGCCACGTGCCACCTTGGTGTGAGTCGATCCTCGGCGTGAAAGACGAGCCGGTGAAGGGAAAAGAGGTTCCTCTGGAATGGACTGAGACATCTGGGGGACTCTTGGAATGGTGGCACGACCCTGAAGTTCCTCTCGCCGTTCCTCTTGAGAGGGCGTCCACTTGAGATGCGACGGGAACGCCGGGAACTCTTTCCCGACGAAGCAGGGAAAGGATCCCTCATCTCGAGCTACGAGGCGGAAACGGGGCTCCTCTGGATGTGGGCGGGACCCTCGTGATTCCTCTCGAGTGGAGACGGCTAGGTCGGGGAACTTCTTGATTTGCACCAAGGGTGTGAAGGAGCCTTTCGAAGTTCCAGAGGTGAGGTGTGATCAGCCTCGAGACGCCTCAGCGGAAATGGGCCTCATCTCGCCTGGAGGGGAGAACCTCCTGGATTTTCTCGAGTTGCGGCAGCTCTTCTCGAGTTACGACGGGGACCTCAGGGACCCGCTCTGGTGGCCTCAGGAAAGGACAGTCCCCATGCGAGTTGCTAGTGGACCTCTCGGGATTCCTCTCCCGTCCATGCCGGGGCCTCAGTCCTTGTGTGGAGTCGGGGCCGGAACCTGAGGATTCCTCTCCAGGGTTGCCATGGGTCTAGGGGTGCTTCTGAGTCTCCCCAGGGGAGTCAGGCCTCGTCTCGAATGGGGGCATGCACGTGCGCTTTCCTCCCGAGCTGCAGCAGTAGTGTCACGCTTCCTGTCACGTGGATCAAGGGATCTGTGGCTTTCCCTCGAGGCTGTCCCTCGAGGCTTTCCCACGAGGCTTTCCCACAGGGCTGTGCCACGTGCCACCTTGGTGTGAGTCGATCCTCGGCGTGAAAGACGAGCCGGTGAAGGGAAAAGAGGTTCCTCTGGAATGGACTGAGACATCTGGGGGACTCTTGGAATGGTGGCACGACCCTGAAGTTCCTCTCGCCGTTCCTCTTGAGAGGGCGTCCACTTGAGATGCGACGGGAACGCCGGGAACTCTTTCCCGACGAAGCAGGGAAAGGATCCCTCATCTCGAGCTACGAGGCGGAAACGGGGCTCCTCTGGATGTGGGCGGGACCCTCGTGATTCCTCTCGAGTGGAGACGGCTAGGTCGGGGAACTTCTTGATTTGCACCAAGGGTGTGAAGGAGCCTTTCGAAGTTCCAGAGGTGAGGTGTGATCAGCCTCGAGACGCCTCAGCGGAAATGGGCCTCATCTCGCCTGGAGGGGAGAACCTCCTGGATTTTCTCGAGTTGCGGCAGCTCTTCTCGAGTTACGACGGGGACCTCAGGGACCCGCTCTGGTGGCCTCAGGAAAGGACAGTCCCCATGCGAGTTGCTAGTGGACCTCTCGGGATTCCTCTCCCGTCCATGCCGGGGCCTCAGTCCTTGTGTGGAGTCGGGGCCGGAACCTGAGGATTCCTCTCCAGGGTTGCCATGGGTCTAGGGGTGCTTCTGAGTCTCCCCAGGGGAGTCAGGCCTCGTCGCGAATGGGGGCATGCACGTGCGCTTTCCTCCCGAGCTGCAGCAGTAGTGTCACGCTTCCTGTCACGTGGATCAAGGGATCTGTGGCTTTCCCTCGAGGCTGTCCCTCGAGGCTTTCCCACGAGGCTTTCCCACAGGGCTGTGCCACGTGCCACCTTGGTGTGAGTCGATCCTCGGCGTGAAAGACGAGCCGGTGAAGGGAAAAGAGGTTCCTCTGGAATGGACTGAGACATCTGGGGGACTCTTGGAATGGTGGCACGACCCTGAAGTTCCTCTCGCCGTTCCTCTTGAGAGGGCGTCCACTTGAGATGCGACGGGAACGCCGGGAACTCTTTCCCGACGAAGCAGGGAAAGGATCCCTCATCTCGAGCTACGAGGCGGAAACGGGGCTCCTCTGGATGTGGGCGGGACCCTCGTGATTCCTCTCGAGTGGAGACGGCTAGGTCGGGGAACTTCTTGATTTGCACCAAGGGTGTGAAGGAGCCTTTCGAAGTTCCAGAGGTGAGGTGTGATCAGCCTCGAGACGCCTCAGCGGAAATGGGCCTCATCTCGCCTGGAGGGGAGAACCTCCTGGATTTTCTCGAGTTGCGGCAGGTCTTCTCGAGTTACGACGGGGACCTCAGGGACCCGCTCTGGTGGCCTCAGGAAAGGCCAGTCCCCATGCGAGTTGCTAGGGGACCTCTCGGGATTCCTCTCCCGTCCATGCCGGGGAATCAGTCCTTTTGTGGAGTCGGGGCTGGAACCTGAGGATTCCTCTCCAGTGTTGCCATGGATCTTGGGGTGCTTCTGAGTCTCCCCAGGGGAGTCAGGCCTCGTCTCGAGTGGGGGCATGCACGTGCGCTTTCCTCCCGAGCTGCAGCAGTAGTGTCACGCTTCCTGTCACGTGGATCAAGGGATCTGTGGCTTTCCCTCGAGGCTGTCCCTCGAGGCTTTCCCACGAGGCTTTCCCACAGGGCTGTGCCACGTGCCACCTTGGTGTGAGTCGATCCTCGGTGTGAAAGACGAGCCGGTGAAGGGAAAAGAGGTTCCTCTGGAATGGACTGAGACATCTGAGGGACTCTTGGAATGGTGGCACGACCCTGAAGTTCCTCTCGCCGTTCCTCTTGAGAGGGCGTCCACTTGAGATGCGACGGGAACGCCGGGAACTCTTTCCCGACGAAGCAGGGAAAGGATCCCTCATCTCGAGCTACGAGGCGGAAACGGGGCTCCTCTGGATGTGGGCGGGACCCTCGTGATTCCTCTCGAGTGGAGACGGCTAGGTCGGGGAACTTCTTGATTTGCACCAAGGGTGTGAAGGAGCCTTTCGAAGTTCCAGAGGTGAGGTGTGATCAGCCTCGAGACGCCTCAGCGGAAATGGGCCTCATCTCGCCTGGAGGGGAGAACCTCCTGGATTTTCTCGAGTTGCGGCAGCTCTTCTCGAGTTACGACGGGGACCTCAGGGACCCGCTCTGGTGGCCTCAGGAAAGGACAGTCCCCATGCGAGTTGCTAGTGGACCTCTCGGGATTCCTCTCCCGTCCATGCCGGGGCCTCAGTTCTTGTGTGGAGTCGGGGCCGGAACCTGAGGATTCCTCTCCAGGGTTGCCATGGGTCTAGGGGTGCTTCTGAGTCTCCCCAGGGGAGTCAGGCCTCGTCTTGAATGGGGGCATGCACGTGCGCTTTCCTCCCGAGCTGCAGCAGTAGTGTCACGCTTCCTGTCACGTGGATCAAGGGATCTGTGGCTTTCCCTCGAGGCTGTCCCTCGAGGCTTTCCCACGAGGCTTTCCCACAGGGCTGTGCCACGTGCCACCTTGGTGTGAGTCGATCCTCGGCGTGAAAGACGAGCCGGTGAAGGGAAAAGAGGTTCCTCTGGAATGGACTGAGACATCTGGGGGACTCTTGGAATGGTGGCACGACCCTGGAGTTCCTCTCGCCGTTCCTCTTGAGAGGGCCTCCTCTTGAGATGCGACGGGAACGCTGGGAACTCTTTCCCGACGAAGCAGGGAAAGGATCCCTCATCTCGAGCTACGAGGCGGAAACGGGGCTCCTCTGGATGTGGGCGGGACCCTCGTGATTCCTCTCGAGTGGATACAGCTAGGTCGGGGAACTTCTTGATTTGCACCAATGGTGTGAAGGACCCTTTCGAAGTGCCAGAGGTGAGGTGTGATCAGCCTCGAGACGCCTCAGCGGAAATGGGCCTCATCTCGCCTGGAGGGCAGAACCTCCTGGATTTTCTCGAGTTGCGGCAGGTCTTCTCGAGTTACGACGGGGACCTCAGGGACCCGCTCTGGTGGCCTCA
Organism: Budorcas taxicolor; assembly: GCF_023091745.1. Lineage (NCBI taxonomy): Eukaryota > Metazoa > Chordata > Mammalia > Artiodactyla > Bovidae > Budorcas > Budorcas taxicolor. The sequence continues at coordinate 915,081 of NW_026292783.1, read as the reverse complement.
GGAAAGGCCAGTCCCCATGCGAGTTGCTAGGGGACCTCTCGGGATTCCTCTCCCGTCCATGCCGGGGCCTCAGTCCTTGTGTGGAGTCGGGGCTGGAACCTGAGGATTCCTCTCCAGTGTTGCCATGGATCTTGGGGTGCTTCTGAGTCTCCCCAGGGGAGTCAGGCCTCGTCTCGAGTGGGGGTATGCACGTGCGCTTTCCTCCCGAGCTGCAGCAGTAGTGTCACGCTTCCTGTCACGTGGATCAAGGGATCTGTGGCTTTCCCTCGAGGCTGTCCCTCGAGGCTTTCACACGAGGCTTTCCCACAGGGCTGTGCCACGTGCCACCTTGGTGTGAGTCGATCCTCGGCGTGAAAGACGAGCCGGTGAAGGGAAAAGAGGTTCCTCTGGAATGGACTGAGACATCTGAGGGACTCTTGGAATGGTGGCACGACCCTGAAGTTCCTCTCGCCGTTCCTCTTGAGAGGGCCTCCTCTTGAGATGCGACGGGAACGCCGGGAACTCTTTCCCGACGAAGCAGGGAAAGGATCCCTCATCTCGAGCTACGAGGCGGAAACGGGGCTCCTCTGGATGTGGGCGGGACCCTCGTGATTCCTCTCGAGTGGAGACGGCTAGGTCGGGGAACTTCTTGATTTGCACCAAGGGTGTGAAGGAGCCTTTCGAAGTTCCAGAGGTGAGGTGTGATCAGCCTCGAGACGCCTCAGCGGAAATGGGCCTCATCTCGCCTGGAGGGGAGAACCTCCTGGATTTTCTCGAGTTGCGGCAGCTCTTCTCGAGTTACGACGGGGACCTCAGGGACCCGCTCTGGTGGCCTCAGGAAAGGACAGTCCCCATGCGAGTTGCTAGTGGACCTCTCGGGATTCCTCTCCCGTACATGCCAGGGCCTCAGTCCTTGTGTGGAGTCGGGGCTGGAACCTGAGGATTCCTCTCCAGTGTTGCCATGGATCTTGGGGTGCTTCTGAGTCTCCCCAGGGGAGTCAGGCCTCGTCTCGAGTGGGGGCATGCACGTGCGCTTTCCTCCCGAGGTGGAGCAGTAATGTCACGCTTCCTGTCACGTGGATCAAGGGATCTGTGGCTTTCCCTAGAGGCTGTCCCTCGAGGCTTTCCCACGAGGTTTCCCACAGGGCTGTGCCACGTGCCACCTTGGTGTGAGTCGATCCTCGGCGTGAAAGACGAGCCGGTGAAGGGAAAAGAGGTTCCTCTGGAATGGACTGAGACATCTGGGGGACTCTTGGAATGGTGGCACGACCCTGGAGTTCCTCTCGCCGTTCCTCTTGAGAGGGCCTCCTCTTGAGATGCGACGGGAACGCTGGGAACTCTTTCCCGACGAAGCAGGGAAAGGATCCCTCATCTCGAGCTACGAGGCGGAAACGGGGCTCCTCTGGATGTGGGCGGGACCCTCGTGATTCCTCTCGAGTGGATACGGCTAGGTCGGGGAACTTCTTGATTTGCACCAATGGTGTGAAGGACCCTTTCGAAGTGCCAGAGGTGAGGTGTGATCAGCCTCGAGACGCCTCAGCGGAAATGGGCCTCATCTCGCCTGGAGGGCAGAACCTCCTGGATTTTCTCGAGTTGCGGCAGGTCTTCTCGAGTTACGACGGGGACCTCAGGGACCCGCTCTGGTGGCCTCAGGAAAGGCCAGTCCCCATGCGAGTTGCTAGGGGACCTCTCGGGATTCCTCTCCCGTCCATGCCGGGGCCTCAGTCCTTGTGTGGAGTCGGGGCTGGAACCTGAGGATTCCTCTCCAGTGTTGCCATGGATCTTGGGGTGCTTCTGAGTCTCCCCAGGGGAGTCAGGCCTCGTCTCGAGTGGGGGTATGCACGTGCGCTTTCCTCCCGAGCTGCAGCAGTAGTGTCACGCTTCCTGTCACGTGGATCAAGGGATCTGTGGCTTTCCCTCGAGGCTGTCCCTCGAGGCTTTCACACGAGGCTTTCCCACAGGGCTGTGCCACGTGCCACCTTGGTGTGAGTCGATCCTCGGCGTGAAAGACGAGCCGGTGAAGGGAAAAGAGGTTCCTCTGGAATGGACTGAGACATCTGAGGGACTCTTGGAATGGTGGCACGACCCTGAAGTTCCTCTCGCCGTTCCTCTTGAGAGGGCCTCCTCTTGAGATGCGACGGGAACGCCGGGAACTCTTTCCCGACGAAGCAGGGAAAGGATCCCTCATCTCGAGCTACGAGGCGGAAACGGGGCTCCTCTGGATGTGGGCGGGACCCTCGTGATTCCTCTCGAGTGGAGACGGCTAGGTCGGGGAACTTCTTGATTTGCACCAAGGGTGTGAAGGAGCCTTTCGAAGTTCCAGAGGTGAGGTGTGATCAGCCTCGAGACGCCTCAGCGGAAATGGGCCTCATCTCGCCTGGAGGGGAGAACCTCCTGGATTTTCTCGAGTTGCGGCAGCTCTTCTCGAGTTACGACGGGGACCTCAGGGACCCGCTCTGGTGGCCTCAGGAAAGGACAGTCCCCATGCGAGTTGCTAGTGGACCTCTCGGGATTCCTCTCCCGTACATGCCAGGGCCTCAGTCCTTGTGTGGAGTCGGGGCTGGAACCTGAGGATTCCTCTCCAGTGTTGCCATGGATCTTGGGGTGCTTCTGAGTCTCCCCAGGGGAGTCAGGCCTCGTCTCGAGTGGGGGCATGCACGTGCGCTTTCCTCCCGAGGTGGAGCAGTAATGTCACGCTTCCTGTCACGTGGATCAAGGGATCTGTGGCTTTCCCTAGAGGCTGTCCCTCGAGGCTTTCCCACGAGGTTTCCCACAGGGCTGTGCCACGTGCCACCTTGGTGTGAGTCGATCCTCGGCGTGAAAGACGAGCCGGTGAAGGGAAAAGAGGTTCCTCTGGAATGGACTGAGACATCTGGGGGACTCTTGGAATGGTGGCACGACCCTGGAGTTCCTCTCGCCGTTCCTCTTGAGAGGGCCTCCTCTTGAGATGCGACGGGAACGCTGGGAACTCTTTCCCGACGAAGCAGGGAAAGGATCCCTCATCTCGAGCTACGAGGCGGAAACGGGGCTCCTCTGGATGTGGGCGGGACCCTCGTGATTCCTCTCGAGTGGATACGGCTAGGTCGGGGAACTTCTTGATTTGCACCAATGGTGTGAAGGACCCTTTCGAAGTGCCAGAGGTGAGGTGTGATCAGCCTCGAGACGCCTCAGCGGAAATGGGCCTCATCTCGCCTGGAGGGCAGAACCTCCTGGATTTTCTCGAGTTGCGGCAGGTCTTCTCGAGTTACGACGGGGACCTCAGGGACCCGCTCTGGTGGCCTCAGGAAAGGCCAGTCCCCATGCGAGTTGCTAGGGGACCTCTCGGGATTCCTCTCCCGTCCATGCCGGGGCCTCAGTCCTTGTGTGGAGTCGGGGCTGGAACCTGAGGATTCCTCTCCAGTGTTGCCATGGATCTTGGGGTGCTTCTGAGTCTCCCCAGGGGAGTCAGGCCTCGTCTCGAGTGGGGGTATGCACGTGCGCTTTCCTCCCGAGCTGCAGCAGTAGTGTCACGCTTCCTGTCACGTGGATCAAGGGATCTGTGGCTTTCCCTCGAGGCTGTCCCTCGAGGCTTTCACACGAGGCTTTCCCACAGGGCTGTGCCACGTGCCACCTTGGTGTGAGTCGATCCTCGGCGTGAAAGACGAGCCGGTGAAGGGAAAAGAGGTTCCTCTGGAATGGACTGAGACATCTGAGGGACTCTTGGAATGGTGGCACGACCCTGAAGTTCCTCTCGCCGTTCCTCTTGAGAGGGCCTCCTCTTGAGATGCGACGGGAACGCCGGGAACTCTTTCCCGACGAAGCAGGGAAAGGATCCCTCATCTCGAGCTACGAGGCGGAAACGGGGCTCCTCTGGATGTGGGCGGGACCCTCGTGATTCCTCTCGAGTGGAGACGGCTAGGTCGGGGAACTTCTTGATTTGCACCAAGGGTGTGAAGGAGCCTTTCGAAGTTCCAGAGGTGAGGTGTGATCAGCCTCGAGACGCCTCAGCGGAAATGGGCCTCATCTCGCCTGGAGGGGAGAACCTCCTGGATTTTCTCGAGTTGCGGCAGCTCTTCTCGAGTTACGACGGGGACCTCAGGGACCCGCTCTGGTGGCCTCAGGAAAGGACAGTCCCCATGCGAGTTGCTAGTGGACCTCTCGGGATTCCTCTCCCGTACATGCCAGGGCCTCAGTCCTTGTGTGGAGTCGGGGCTGGAACCTGAGGATTCCTCTCCAGTGTTGCCATGGATCTTGGGGTGCTTCTGAGTCTCCCCAGGGGAGTCAGGCCTCGTCTCGAGTGGGGGCATGCACGTGCGCTTTCCTCCCGAGGTGGAGCAGTAATGTCACGCTTCCTGTCACGTGGATCAAGGGATCTGTGGCTTTCCCTAGAGGCTGTCCCTCGAGGCTTTCCCACGAGGTTTCCCACAGGGCTGTGCCACGTGCCACCTTGGTGTGAGTCGATCCTCGGCGTGAAAGACGAGCCGGTGAAGGGAAAAGAGGTTCCTCTGGAATGGACTGAGACATCTGGGGGACTCTTGGAATGGTGGCACGAACCTGGAGTTCCTCTCGCCGTTCCTGTTGAGAGGGCCTCCTCTTGAGATGCGACGGGAACGCCGGGAACTCTTTCCCGACGAAGCAGGGAAAGGATCCCTCATCTCGAGCTACGAGGCGGAAACGGGGCTCCTCTGGATGTGTGCGGGACACTCGTGATTCCTCTCGAGTGGAGACGGGTATGTCCGGGAACTTCTTGATTTGCACCAAGGGTGTGAAGGACCCTTTCGAAGTTCCAGAGGTGAGGTGTGATCAGCCTCGAGACGCCTCAGCGGAAATGGGCCTCATCTCGCCTGGAGGGGAGAACCTCCTGGATTTTCTCGAGTTGCGGCAGGTCTTCTCGAGTTACGACAGGGACCTCAGGGACCCGCTCTGGTGGCCTCAGGAAAGGCCAGTCCCCATGCGAGTTGCTAGGGGACCTCTCGGGATTCCTCTCCCGTCCATGCCGGGGCCTCAGTCCTTGTGTGGAGTCGGGGCTGGAACCTGAGGATTCCTCTCCAGTGTTGCCATGGATCTTGGGGTGCTTCTGAGTCTCCCCAGGGGAGTCAGGCCTCTTCTCGAGTGGGGGCATGCACGTGCGCTTTCCTCCCGAGCTGCAGCAGTAGTGTCACGCTTCTTGTCACGTGGATCAAGGGATCTGTGGCTTTCCCTCGAGGCTGTCCCTCGAGGCTTTCCCACGAGGCTTTCCCACAGGGCTGTGCCACGTGCCACCTTGGTGTGAGTCGATCCTCGGCGTGAAAGACGAACCGGTGAAGGGAAAAGAGGTTCCTCTGGAATGGACTGAGACATCTGGGGGACTCTTGGAATGGTGGCACGACCCTGGAGTTCCTCTCGCCGTTCCTCTTGAGAGGGCCTCCTCTTGAGATGCGACGGGAACGCCGGGAACTCTTTCCCGACCAAGCAGGGAAAGGATCCCTCATCTCGAGCTACGAGGCGGAAACGGGGCTCCTCTGGATGTGGGCGGGACCCTCGTGATTCCTCTCGAGTGGATACGGCTAGGTCGGGGAACTTCTTGATTTGCACCAATGGTGTGAAGGACCCTTTCGAAGTGCCAGAGGTGAGGTGTGATCAGCCTCGAGACGCCTCAGCGGAAATGGGCCTCATCTCGCCTGGAGGGCAGAACCTCCTGGATTTTCTCGAGTTGCGGCAGGTCTTCTCGAGTTACGACGGGGACCTCAGGGACCCGCTCTGGTGGCCTCAGGAAAGGACAGTCCCCATGCGAGTTGCTAGGGGACCTCTCGGGATTCCTCTCCCTTCCATGCCGGGGCCTCAGTCTTTGTGTGGAGTCGGGGCTGGAACCTGAGGATTCCTCTCCAGTGTTGCCATTCATCTTGGGGTGCTTCTGAGTCTCCCCAGGGGAGTCAGACCTCGTCTCGAGTGGGGGTATGCACGTGCGCTTTCCTCCCGAGCTGCAGCAGTAGTGTCACGCTTCCTGTCACGTGGATCAAGGGATCTGTGGCTTTCCCTCGAGGCTGTCCCTCGAGGCTTTCCCACGAGGCTTTCCCACAGGGCTGTGCCACGTGCCACCTTGGTGTGAGTCGATCCTCGGCGTGAAAGACGAGCCGGTGAAGGGAAAAGAGGTTCCTCTGGAATGGACTGAGACATCTGAGGGACTCTTGGAATGGTGGCACGACCCTGAAGTTCCTCTCGCCGTTCCTCTTGAGAGGGCGTCCACTTGAGATGCGACGGGAACGCCGGGAACTCTTTCCCGACGAAGCAGGGAAAGGATCCCTCATCTCGAGCTACGAGGCGGAAACGGGGCTCCTCTGGATGTGGGCGGGACCCTCGTGATTCCTCTCGAGTGGAGACGGCTAGGTCGGGGAACTTCTTGATTTGCACCAAGGGTGTGAAGGAGCCTTTCGAAGTTCCAGAGGTGAGGTGTGATCAGCCTCGAGACGCCTCAGCGGAAATGGGCCTCATCTCGCCTGGAGGGGAGAACCTCCTGGATTTTCTCGAGTTGCGGCAGCTCTTCTCGAGTTACGACGGGGACCTCAGGGACCCGCTCTGGTGGCCTCAGGAAAGGACAGTCCCCATGCGAGTTGCTAGTGGACCTCTCGGGATTCCTCTCCCGTCCATGCCGGGGCCTCAGTCCTTGTGTGGAGTCGGGGCCGGAACCTGAGGATTCCTCTCCAGGGTTGCCATGGGTCTAGGGGTGCTTCTGAGTCTCCCCAGGGGAGTCAGGCCTCGTCTCGAATGGGGGCATGCACGTGCGCTTTCCTCCCGAGCTGCAGCAGTAGTGTCACGCTTCCTGTCACGTGGATCAAGGGATCTGTGGCTTTCCCTCGAGGCTGTCCCTCGAGGCTTTCCCACGAGGCTTTCCCACAGGGCTGTGCCACGTGCCACCTTGGTGTGAGTCGATCCTCGGCGTGAAAGACGAGCCGGTGAAGGGAAAAGAGGTTCCTCTGGAATGGACTGAGACATCTGGGGGACTCTTGGAATGGTGGCACGACCCTGGAGTTCCTCTCGCCGTTCCTCTTGAGAGGGCCTCCTCTTGAGATGCGACGGGAACGCTGGGAACTCTTTCCCGACGAAGCAGGGAAAGGATCCCTCATCTCGAGCTACGAGGCGGAAACGGGGCTCCTCTGGATGTGGGCGGGACCCTCGTGATTCCTCTCGAGTGGATACGGCTAGGTCGGGGAACTTCCTGATTTGCACCAAGGGTGTGAAGGACCCTTTCGAAGTGCCAGAGGTGAGGTGTGATCAGCCTCGAGACGCCTCAGCGGAAATGGGCCTCATCTCGCCTGGAGGGGAGAACCTCCTGGATTTTCTCGAGTTGCGGCAGGTCTTCTCGAGTTACGACGGGGACCTCAGGGACCCGCTCTGGTGGCCTCAGGAAAGGCCAGTCCCCATGCGAGTTGCTAGGGGACCTCTCGGGATTCCTCTCCCGTCCATGCCGGGGAATCAGTCCTTTTGTGGAGTCGGGGCTGGAACCTGAGGATTCGTCTCCAGTGTTGCCATGGATCTTGGGGTGCTTCTGAGTCTCCCCAGGGGAGTCAGGCCTCGTCTCGAGTGGGGGCATGCACGTGCGCTTTCCTCCCGAGCTGCAGCAGTAGTGTCACGCTTCCTGTCACGTGGATCAAGGGATCTGTGGCTTTCCCTCGAGGCTGTCCCTCGAGGCTTTCCCACGAGGCTTTCCCACAGGGCTGTGCCACGTGCCACCTTGGTGTGAGTCGATCCTCGGCGTGAAAGACGAGCCGGTGAAGGGAAAAGAGGTTCCTCTGGAATGGACTGAGACATCTGGGGGACTCTTGGAATGGTGGCACGACCCTGGAGTTCCTCTCGCCGTTCCTCTTGAGAGGGCCTCCACTTGAGATGCGACGGGAACGCCGGGAACTCTTTCCCGAAGAAGCAGGGAAAGGATCCCTCATCTCGAGCTACGAGGCGGAAACGGGGCTCCTCTGGATGTGGGCGGGACCCTCGTGATTCCTCTCGAGTGGAGACGGCTAGGTCGGGGAACTTCTTGATTTGCACCAAGGGTGTGAAGGAGCCTTTCGAAGTTCCAGAGGTGAGGTGTGATCAGCCTCGAGACGCCTCAGCGGAAATGGGCCTCATTTCGCCTGGAGGGGAGAACCTCCTGGATTTTCTCGAGTTGCGGCAGGTCTTCTCGAGTTACGACGGGGACCTCAGGGACCCGCTCTCGTGGCCTCAGGAAAGGCCAGTCCCCATGCGAGTTGCTAGGGGACCTCTCGGGATTCCTCTCCCGTCCATGCCGGGGCCTCAGTCCTTGTGTGGAGTCGGGGCCGGAACCTGAGGATTCCTCTCCAGTGTTGCCATGGATCTTGGGGTGCTTCTGAGTCTCCCCAGGGGAGTCAGGCCTCGTCTCGAGTGGGGGCATGCACGTGCGCTTTCCTCCCGAGCTGCAGCAGTAGTGTCACGCTTCCTGTCACGTGGATCAAGGGATCTGTGGCTTTCCCTCGAGGCTGTCCCTCGAGGCTTTCCCACGAGGCTTTCCCACAGGGCTGTGCCACGTGCCACCTTGGTGTGAGTCGATCCTCGGCATGAAAGACGAGCCGGTGAAGGGAAAAGAGGTTCCTCTGGAATGGACTGAGACATCTGGGGGACTCTTGGAATGGTGGCACGACCCTGGAGTTCCTCTCGCCGTTCCTCTTGAGAGGGCCTCCACTTGACATGCGACGGGAACGCCGGGAACTCTTTCCCGACGAAGCAGGGAAAGGATCCCTCATCTCGAGCTACGAGGGGGAAACGGGGCTCCTCTGGATGTGGGCGGGACCCTCGTGATTCCTCTCGAGCGGAGACGGCTAGGTCGGGGAACTTCTTGATTTGCACCAAGGGTGTGAAGGAGCCTTTCGAAGTTCCAGAGGTGAGGTGTGATCAGCCTCGAGACGCCTCAGCGGAAATGGGCCTCATCTCGCCTGGAGGGGAGAACCTCCTGGATTTTCTCGAGTTGCGGCAGCTCTTCTCGAGTTATGACGGGGACCTCAGGGACCCGCTCTGGTGGCCTCAGGAAAGGCCAGTCCCCATGCGAGTTGCTAGGGGACCTCTCGGGATTCCTCTCCCGTCCATGCCGGGGAATCAGTCCTTTTGTGGAGTCGGGGCTGGAACCTGAGGATTCCTCTCCAGTGTTGCCATGGATCTTGGGGTGCTTCTGAGTCTCCCCAGGGGAGTCAGGCCTCGTCTCGAGTGGGGGCATGCACGTGCGCTTTCCTCCCGAGCTGCAGCAGTAGTGTCACGCTTCCTGTCACGTGGAACAAGGGATCTGTGGCTTTCCCTCCAGGCTGTCCCTCGAGGCTTTCCACGAGGCTTTCCCACAGGGCTGTGCCACGTGCCACCTTGGTGTGAGTCGATCCTCGGCGTGAAAGACGAGCCGGTGAAGGGAAAAGAGGTTCCTCTGGAATGGACTGAGTCATCTGGGGGACTCTTGGAATGGTGGCACGACCCTGGAGTTCCTCTCGCCGTTCCTGTTGAGAGGGCCTCCTCTTGAGATGCGACGGGAACGCCGGGAACTCTTTCCCGACGAAGCAGGGAAAGGATCCCTCATCTCGAGCTACGAGGCGGAAACGGGGCTCCTCTGGATGTGGGCGGGACCCTCGTGATTCCTCTCGAGTGGAGACGGCTAGGTCGGGGAACTTCTTGATTTGCACCAAGGGTGTGAAGGAGCCTTTCGAAGTTCCAGAGGTGAGGTGTGATCAGCCTCGAGACGCCTCAGCGGAAATGGGCCTCATCTCGCCTGGAGGGGAGAACCTCCTGGATTTTCTCGAGTTGCGGCAGGTCTTCTCGAGTTACGACGGGGACCTCAGGGACCCGCTCTCGTGGCCTCAGGAAAGGCCAGTCCCCATGCGAGATGCTAGGGGACCTCTCGGGATTCCTCTCCCGTCCATGCCGGGGCCTCAGTCCTTGTGTGGAGTCGGGGCCGGAACCTGAGGATTCCTCTCCAGTGTTGCCATGGATCTTGGGGTGCTTCTGAGTCTCCCCAGGGGAGTCAGGCCTCGTCTCGAGTGGGGGCATGCACGTGCGCTTTCCTCCCGAGCTGCAGCAGTAGTGTCACGCTTCCTGTCACGTGGATCAAGGGATCGGTGGCTTTCCCTCGAGTCTGTCCCTCGAGGCTTTCCAATGAGGCTTTCCCACAGGGCTGTGCCACGTGCCACCTTGGTGTGAGTCGATCCTCGGCGTGAAAGACGAGCCGGTGAAGGGAAAAGAGGTTCCTCTGGAATGGACTGAGACATCTGGGGGACTCTTGGAATGGTGGCACGACCCTGGAGTTCCTCTCGCCGTTCCTCTTGAGAGGGCCTCCACTTGACATGCGACGGGAACGCCGGGAACTCTTTCCCGACGAAGCAGGGAAAGGATCCCTCATCTCGAGCTACGAGGGGGAAACGGGGCTCCTCTGGATGTGGGCGGGACCCTCGTGATTCCTCGCGAGTGGAGACGGCTAGGTCGGGGAACTTCTTGATTTGCACCAAGGGTGTGAAGGACCCTTTCGAAGTGCCAGAGGTGAGGTGTGATCAGCCTCGAGACGCCTCAGCGGAAATGGGCCTCATCTCGCCTGGAGGGGAGAACCTCCTGGATTTTCTCGAGTTGCGGCAGGTCTTCTCGAGTTACGACGGGGACCTCAGGGACCCGCTCTGGTGGCCTCAGGAAAGGCCAGTCCCCATGCGAGTTGCTAGGGGACCTCTCGGGATTCCTCTCCCGTCCATGCCGGGGAATCAGTCCTTTTGTGGAGTCGGGGCTGGAACCTGAGGATTCCTCTCCAGTGTTGCCATGGATCTTGGGGTGCTTCTGAGTCTCCCCAGGGGAGTCAGGCCTCGTCTCGAGTGGGGGCATGCACGTGCGCTTTCCTCCCGAGCTGCAGCAGTAGTGTCACGCTTCCTGTCACGTGGATCAAGGGATCTGTGGCTTTCCCTCGAGGCTGTCCCTCGAGGCTTTCCCACGAGGCTTTCCCACAGGGCTGTGCCACGTGCCACCTTGGTGTGAGTCGATCCTCGGCGTGAAAGACGAGCCGGTGAAGGGAAAAGAGGTTCCTCTGGAATGGACTGAGACATCTGGGGGACTCTTGGAATGGTGGCACGACCCTGGAGTTCCTCTCGCCGTTCCTGTTGAGAGGGCCTCCTCTTGAGATGCGACGGGAACGCCGGGAACTCTTTCCCGACGAAGCAGGGAAAGGATCCCTCATCTCGAGCTACGAGGCGGAAACGGGGCTCCTCTGGATGTGGGCGGGACCCTCGTGATTCCTCTCGAGTGGAGACGGCTAGGTCGGGGAACTTCTTGATTTGCACCAAGGGTGTGAAGGAGCCTTTCGAAGTTCCAGAGGTGAGGTGTGATCAGCCTCGAGACGCCTCAGCGGAAATGGGCCTCATCTCGCCTGGAGGGGAGAACCTCCTGGATTTTCTCGAGTTGCGGCAGGTCTTCTCGAGTTACGACGGGGACCTCAGGGACCCGCTCTCGTGGCCTCAGGAAAGGCCAGTCCCCATGCGAGTTGCTAGGGGACCTCTCGGGATTCCTCTCCCGTCCATGCCGGGGCCTCAGTCCTTGTGTGGAGTCGGGGCCGGAACCTGAGGATTCCTCTCCAGTGTTGCCATGGATCTTGGGGTGCTTCTGAGTCTCCCCAGGGGAGTCAGGCCTCTTCTCGAGTGGGGGCATGCACGTGCGCTTTCCTCCCGAGCTGCAGCAGTAGTGTCTCGCTTCTTGTCACGTGGATCAAGGGATCTGTGGCTTTCCCTCGAGGCTGTCCCTCGAGGCTTTCCCACGAGGCTTTCCCACAGGGCTGTGCCACGTGCCACCTTGGTGTGAGTCGATCCTCGGCGTGAAAGACGAACCGGTGAAGGGAAAAGAGGTTCCTCTGGAATGGACTGAGACATCTGGGGGACTCTTGGAATGGTGGCACGACCCTGGAGTTCCTCTCGCCGTTCCTCTTGAGAGGGCCTCCTCTTGAGATGCGACGGGAACGCCGGGAACTCTTTCCCGACGAAGCAGGGAAAGGATCCCTCATCTCGAGCTACGAGGCGGAAACGGGGCTCCTCTGGATGTGGGCGGGACCCTCGTGATTCCTCTCGAGTGGATACGGCTAGGTCGGGGAAGTTCCTGATTTTCACCAAGGGTGTGAAGGACCCTTTCGAAGTGCCAGAGGTGAGGTGTGATCAGCCTCGAGACGCCTCAGCGGAAATGGGCCTCATCTCGCCTGGAGGGGAGAACCTCCTGGATTTTCTCGAGTTGCGGCAGGTCTTCTCGAGTTACGACGGGGACCTCAGGGACCCGCTCTGGTGGCCTCAGGAAAGGCCAGTCCCCATGCGAGTTGCTAGGGGACCTCTCGGGATTCCTCTCCCGTCCATGCCGGGGAATCAGTCCTTTTGTGGAGTCGGGGCTGGAACCTGAGGATTCGTCTCCAGTGTTGCCATGGATCTTGGGGTGCTTCTGAGTCTCCCCAGGGGAGTCAGGCCTCGTCTCGAGTGGGGGCATGCACGTGCGCTTTCCTCCCGAGCTGCAGCAGTAGTGTCACGCTTCCTGTCACGTGGATCAAGGGATCTGTGGCTTTCCCTCGAGGCTGTCCCTCGAGGCTTTCCCACGAGGCTTTCCCACAGGGCTGTGCCACGTGCCACCTTGGTGTGAGTCGATCCTCGGCGTGAAAGACGAGCCGGTGAAGGGAAAAGAGGTTCCTCTGGAATGGACTGAGACATCTGGGGGACTCTTGGAATGGTGGCACGACCCTGGAGTTCCTCTCGCCGTTCCTCTTGAGAGGGCCTCCTCTTGAGATGCGACGGGAACGCCGGGAACTCTTTCCCGAAGAAGCAGGGAAAGGATCCCTCATCTCGAGCTACGAGGCGGAAACGGGGCTCCTCTGGATGTGGGCGGGACCCTCGTGATTCCTCTCGAGTGGAGACGGCTAGGTCGGGGAACTTCTTGATTTGCACCAAGGGTGTGAAGGAGCCTTTCGAAGTTCCAGAGGTGAGGTGTGATCAGCCTCGAGACGCCTCAGCGGAAATGGGCCTCATTTCGCCTGGAGGGGAGAACCTCCTGGATTTTCTCGAGTTGCGGCAGGTCTTCTCGAGTTACGACGGGGACCTCAGGGACCCGCTCTCGTGGCCTCAGGAAAGGCCAGTCCCCATGCGAGTTGCTAGGGGACCTCTCGGGATTCCTCTCCCGTCCATGCCGGGGCCTCAGTCCTTGTGTGGAGTCGGGGCCGGAACCTGAGGATTCCTCTCCAGTGTTGCCATGGATCTTGGGGTGCTTCTGAGTCTCCCCAGGGGAGTCAGGCCTCGTCTCGAGTGGGGGCATGCACCTGCGCTTTCCTCCCGAGCTGCAGCAGTAGTGTCACGCTTCCTGTCACGTGGATCAAGGGATCTGTGGCTTTCCCTCGAGGCTGTCCCTCGAGGCTTTCCCACGAGGCTTTCCCACAGGGCTGTGCCACGTGCCACCTTGGTGTGAGTCGATCCTCGGCATGAAAGACGAGTCGGTGAAGGGAAAAGAGGTTCCTCTGGAATGGACTGAGACATCTGGGGGACTCTTGGAATGGTGGCACGACCCTGGAGTTCCTCTCGCCGTTCCTCTTGAGAGGGCCTCCACTTGACATGCGACGGGAACGCCGGGAACTCTTTCCCGACGAAGCAGGGAAAGGATCCCTCATCTCGAGCTACGAGGGGGAAACGGGGCTCCTCTGGATGTGGGCGGGACCCTCGTGATTCCTCTCGAGCGGAGACGGCTAGGTCGGGGAACTTCTTGATTTGCACCAAGGGTGTGAAGGAGCCTTTCGAAGTTCCAGAGGTGAGGTGTGATCAGCATCGAGACGCCTCAGCGGAAATGGGCCTCATCTCGCCTGGAGGGGAGAACCTCCTGGATTTTCTCGAGTTGCGGCAGCTCTTCTCGAGTTATGACGGGGACCTCAGGGACCCGCTCTGGTGGCCTCAGGAAAGGCCAGTCCCCATGCGAGTTGCTAGGGGACCTCTCGGGATTCCTCTCCCGTCCATGCCGGGGAATCAGTCCTTTTGTGGAGTCGGGGCTGGAACCTGAGGATTCCTCTCCAGTGTTGCCATGGATCTTGGGGTGCTTCTGAGTCTCCCCAGGGGAGTCAGGCCTCGTCTCGAGTGGGGGCATGCACGTGCGCTTTCCTCCCGAGCTGCAGCAGTAGTGTCACGCTTCCTGTCACGTGGAACAAGGGATCTGTGGCTTTCCCTCCAGGCTGTCCCTCGAGGCTTTCCCACGAGGCTTTCCCACAGGGCTGTGCCACGTGCCACCTTGGTGTGAGTCGATCCTCGGCGTGAAAGACGAGCCGGTGAAGGGAAAAGAGGTTCCTCTGGAATGGACTGAGACATCTGGGGGACTCTTGGAATGGTGGCACGACCCTGGAGTTCCTCTCGCCGTTCCTGTTGAGAGGGCCTCCTCTTGAGATGCGACGGGAACGCCGGGAACTCTTTCCCGACGAAGCAGGGAAAGGATCCCTCATCTCGAGCTACGAGGCGGAAACGGGGCTCCTCTGGATGTGGGCGGGACCCTCGTGATTCCTCTCGAGTGGAGACGGCTAGGTCGGGGAACTTCTTGATTTGCACCAAGGGTGTGAAGGAGCCTTTCGAAGTTCCAGAGGTGAGGTGTGATCAGCCTCGAGACGCCTCAGCAGAAATGGGCCTCATCTCGCCTGGAGGGGAGAACCTCCTGGATTTTCTCGAGTTGCGGCAGGTCTTCTCGAGTTACGACGGGGACCTCAGGGACCCGCTCTCTTGGCCTCAGGAAAGGCCAGTCCCCATGCGAGTTGCTAGGGGACCTCTCGGGATTCCTCTCCCGTCCATGCCGGGGCCTCAGTCCTTGTGTGGAGTCGGGGCCGGAACCTGAGGATTCCTCTCCAGTGTTGCCATGAATCTTGGGGTGCTTCTGAGTCTCCCGAGGTGAGTCAGGCCTCGTCTCGAGTGGGGGCATGCACGTGCGCTTTCCTCCCGAGCTGCAGCAGTAGTGTCACGCTTCCTGTCACGTGGATCAAGGGATCGGTGGCTTTCCCTCGAGCCTGTCCCTCGAGGCTTTCCAATGAGGCTTTCCCACAGGGCTGTGCCACGTGCCACCTTGGTGTGAGTCGATCCTCGGCGTGAAAGACGAGCCGGTGAAGGGAAAAGAGGTTCCTCTGGAATGGACTGAGACATCTGGGGGACTCTTGGAATGGTGGCACGACCCTGGAGTTCCTCTCGCCGTTCCTCTTGAGAGGGCCTCCACTTGACATGCGACGGGAACGCCGGGAACTCTTTCCCGACGAAGCAGGGAAAGGATCCCTCATCTCGAGCTACGAGGGGGAAACGGGGCTCCTCTGGATGTGGGCGGGACCCTCGTGATTCCTCGCGAGTGGAGACGGCTAGGTCGGGGAACTTCTTGATTTGCACCAAGGGTGTGAAGGACCCTTTCGAAGTGCCAGAGGTGAGGTGTGATCAGCCTCGAGACGCCTCAGCGGAAATGGGCCTCATCTCGCCTGGAGGGGAGAACCTCCTGGATTTTCTCGAGTTGCGGCAGGTCTTCTCGAGTTACGACGGGGACCTCAGGGACCCGCTCTGGTGGCCTCAGGAAAGGCCAGTCCCCATGCGAGTTGCTAGGGGACCTCTCGGGATTCCTCTCCCGTCCATGCCGGGGAATCAGTCCTTTTGTGGAGTCGGGGCTGGAACCTGAGGATTCCTCTCCAGTGTTGCCATGGATCTTGGGGTGCTTCTGAGTCTCCCCAGGGGAGTCAGGCCTCGTCTCGAGTGGGGGCATGCACGTGCGCTTTCCTCCCGAGCTGCAGCAGTAGTGTCACGCTTCCTGTCACGTGGATCAAGGGATCTGTGGCTTTCCCTCGAGGCTGTCCCTCGAGGCTTTCCCACGAGGCTTTCCCACAGGGCTGTGCCACGTGCCACCTTGGTGTGAGTCGATCCTCGGCGTGAAAGACGAGCCGGTGAAGGGAAAAGAGGTTCCTCTGGAATGGACTGAGACATCTGGGGGACTCTTGGAATGGTGGCACGACCCTGGAGTTCCTCTCGCCGTTCCTGTTGAGAGGGCCTCCTCTTGAGATGCGACGGGAACGCCGGGAACTCTTTCCCGACGAAGCAGGGAAAGGATCCCTCATCTCGAGCTACGAGGCGGAAACGGGGCTCCTCTGGATGTGGGCGGGACCCTCGTGATTCCTCTCGAGTGGAGACGGCTAGGTCGGGGAACTTCTTGATTTGCACCAAGGGTGTGAAGGAGCCTTTCGAAGTTCCAGAGGTGAGGTGTGATCAGCCTCGAGACGCCTCAGCGGAAATGGGCCTCATCTCGCCTGGAGGGGAGAACCTCCTGGATTTTCTCGAGTTGCGGCAGGTCTTCTCGAGTTACGACGGGGACCTCAGGGACCCGCTCTCGTGGCCTCAGGAAAGGCCAGTCCCCATGCGAGTTGCTAGGGGACCTCTCGGGATTCCTCTCCCGTCCATGCCGGGGAATCAGTCCTTTTGTGGAGTCGGGGCTGGAACCTGAGGATTCCTCTCCAGTGTTGCCATGGATCTTGGGGTGCTTCTGAGTCTCCCCAGGGGAGTCAGGCCTCGTCTCGAGTGGGGGCATGCACGTGCGCTTTCCTCCCGAGCTGCAGCAGTAGTGTCACGCTTCCTGTCACGTGGATCAAGGGATCTGTGGCTTTCCCTCGAGGCTGTCCCTCGAGGCTTTCCCACGAGGCTTTCCCACAGGGCTGTGCCACGTGCCACCTTGGTGTGAGTCGATCCTCGGCGTGAAAGACGAGCCGGTGAAGGGAAAAGAGGTTCCTCTGGAATGGACTGAGACATCTGGGGGACTCTTGGAATGGTGGCACGACCCTGGAGTTCCTCTCGCCGTTCCTGTTGAGAGGGCCTCCTCTTGAGATGCGACGGGAACGCCGGGAACTCTTTCCCGACGAAGCAGGGAAAGGATCCCTCATCTCGAGCTACGAGGCGGAAACGGGGCTCCTCTGGATGTGGGCGGGACCATCGTGATTCCTCTCGAGTGGAGACGGCTAGGTCGGGGAACTTCTTGATTTGCACCAAGGGTGTGAAGGAGCCTTTCGAAGTTCCAGAGGTGAGGTGTGATCAGCCTCGAGACGCCTCAGCGGAAATGGGCCTCATCTCGCCTGGAGGGGAGAACCTCCTGGATTTTCTCGAGTTGCGGCAGGTCTTCTCGAGTTACGACGGGGACCTCAGGGACCCGCTCTGGTGGCCTCAGGAAAGGACAGTCCCCATGCGAGTTGCTAGGGGACCTCTCGGGATTCCTCTCCCGTCCATGCCGGGGCCTCAGTCCTTGTGTGGAGTCGGGGCTGGAACCTGAGGATTCCTCTCCAGTGTTGCCATGGATCTTGGGGTGCTTCTGAGTCTCCCCAGGGGAGTCAGGCCACGTCTCGAGTGGGGGCATGCACGTGCGCTTTCCTCCCGAGCTGCAGCAGTAGTGTCACGCTTCCTGTCACGTGGATCAAGGGATCTGTGGCTTTCCCTCGAGGCTGTCCCTCGAGGCTTTCCCACGAGGCTTTCCCACAGGGCTGTGCCACGTGCCACCTTGGTGTGAGTCGATCCTCGGCGTGAAAGACGAGCCGGTGAAGGGAAAAGAGGTTCCTCTGGAATGGACTGAGACATCTGGGGGACTCTTGGAATGGTGGCACGACCCTGGAGTTCCTCTCGCCGTTCCTGTTGAGAGGGCCTCCTCTTGAGATGCGACGGGAACGCCGGGAACTCTTTCCCGACGAAGCAGGGAAAGGATCCCTCATCTCGAGCTACGAGGCGGAAACGGGGCTCCTCTGGATGTGGGCGGGACCATCGTGATTCCTCTCGAGTGGAGACGGCTAGGTCGGGGAACTTCTTGATTTGCACCAAGGGTGTGAAGGAGCCTTTCGAAGTTCCAGAGGTGAGGTGTGATCAGCCTCGAGACGCCTCAGCGGAAATGGGCCTCATCTCGCCTGGAGGGGAGAACCTCCTGGATTTTCTCGAGTTGCGGCAGGTCTTCTCGAGTTACGACGGGGACCTCAGGGACCCGCTCTGGTGGCCTCAGGAAAGGCCAGTCCCCATGCGAGTTGCTAGGGGACCTCTCGGGATTCCTCTCCCGTCCATGCCGGGGCCTCAGTCCTTGTGTGGAGTCGGGGCTGGAACCTGAGGATTCCTCTCCAGTGTTGCCATGGATCTTGGGGTGCTTCTGAGTCTCCCCAGGGGAGTCAGGCCTCGTCTCGAATGGGGGTATGCACGTGCGCTTTCCTCCCGAGCTGCAGCAGTAGTGTCACGCTTCCTGTCACGTGGATCAAGGGATCTGTGGCTTTCCCTCGAGGCTGTCCCTTGAGGCTTTCCCACGAGGCTTTCCCACAGGGCTGTGCCACGTGCCACCTTGGTGTGAGTCGATCCTCGGCGTGAAAGACGAGCCGGTGAAGGGAAAAGAGGTTCCTCTGGAATGGACTGAGACATCTGGGGGACTCTTGGAATGGTGGCACGACCCTGGAGTTCCTCTCGCCGTTCCTCTTGAGAGGGCCTCCACTTGAGATGCGACGGGAACGCCGGGAACTCTTTCCCGACGAAGCAGGGAAAGGATCCCTCATCTCGAGCTACGAGGCGGGAAACGGGGCTCCTCTGGATGTGGGCGGGACCCTCGTGATTGCTCTCGAGTGGAGACGGCTAGGTCGGGGAACTTCTTGATTTGCACCAAGGGTGTGAAGGAGCCTTTCGAAGTTCCAGAGGTGAGGTGTGATCAGCCTCGAGACCCCTCAGCGGAAATGGGCCTCATCTCGCCTGAAGGGGAGAACCTCCTGGATTTTCTCGAGTTGCGGCAGCTCTTCTCGAGTTATGACGGGGACCTCAGGGACCCGCTCTGGTGGCCTCAGGAAAGGCCAGGCCCCATGCGAGTTGCTAGGGGACCTCTCGGGATTCCTCTCCCGTCCATGCCGGGGCCTCAGTCCTTGTGTGGAGTCGGGGCCGGAACCTGAGTATTCCTCTCCAGTGTTGCCATGGATCTAGGGGTGCTTCTGAGTCTCCCCAGGGGAGTCAGGCCTCGTCTCGAATGGGGGCATGCACGTGCGCTTTCCTCCCGAGCTGCAGCAGTAGTGTCACGCTTCCTGTCACGTGGATCAAGGGATCTGCGGCTTTCCCTCGAGGCTGTCCCTCGAGGCTTTCCCACGAGGTTTCCCACAGGGCTGTGCCACGTGCCACCTTGTTGTGAGTCGTACCTTGGCGTGAAAGACGAGCAGGTGAAGGGAAAAGAGGTTCCTCTGGAATGGACTGAGACATCTGGGGGACTCTTGGAATGGTGGCACGACCCTGGAATTCCTCTCGCCGTTCCTGTTGAGAGGGCCTCTTCTTGAGATGCGACGGGAACGCCGGGAACTCTTTCCCGACGAAGCAGGGAAAGGATCCCTCATCTCGAGCTATGAGGCGGAAACGGGGCTCCTCTGGATGTGGGCGGGACCCTCGTGATTCCTCGCGAGTGGAGACGGCTAGGTCGGGGAACTTCTTGATTTGCACCAAGGGTGTGAAGGACCCTTTCGAAGTGCCAGAGGTGAGGTGTGATCAGCCTCGAGACCCCTCAGCGGAAATGGGCCTCATCTCGCCTGGAGGGGAGAACCTCCTGGATTTTCTCGAGTTGCGGCAGGTCTTCTCGAGTTACGACGGGGACCTCAGGGACCCGCTCTGGTGGCCTCAGGAAAGGCCAGTCCCCATGCGAGTTTCTAGGGGACCTCTCGGGATTCCTCTCCCGTCCATGCCGGGGAATCAGTCCTTTTGTGGAGTCGGGGCTGGAACCTGAGGATTCCTCTCCAGTGTTGCCATGGATCTTGGGGTGCTTCTGAGTCTCCCCAGGGGAGTCAGGCCTCGGCTCGAGTGGGGGCATGCACGTGCGCTTTCCTCCCGAGCTGCAGCAGTAGTGTCACGCTTCCTGTCACGTGGATCAAGGGATCTGTGGCTTTCCCTCGAGGCTGTCCCTCGAGGCTTTCCCACGAGGCTTTCCCACAGGGCTGTGCCACGTGCCACCTTGGTGTGAGTCGATCCTCGGCGTGAAAGACGAGCCGGTGAAGGGAAAAGAGGTTCCTCTGGAATGGACTGAGACATCTGGGGGACTCTTGGAATGGTGGCACGACCCTGGAGTTCCTCTCGCCGTTCCTGTTGAGAGGGCCTCCTCTTGAGATGCGACGGGAACGCCGGGAACTCTTTCCCGACGAAGCAGGGAAAGGATCCCTCATCTCGAGCTACGAGGCGGAAACGGGGCTCCTCTGGATGTGGGCGGGACCCTCGTGATTCCTCTCGAGTGGAGACGGCTAGGTCGGGGAACTTCTTGATTTGCACCAAGGGTGTGAAGGAGCCTTTCGAAGTTCCAGAGGTGAGGTGTGATCAGCCTCGAGACGCCTCAGCGGAAATGGGCCTCATCTCGCCTGGAGGGGAGAACCTCCTGGATTTTCTCGAGTTGCGGCAGCTCTTCTCGAGTTATGACGGGGACCTCAGGGACCCGCTCTGGTGGCCTCAGGAAAGGCCAGTCCCCATGCGAGTTGCTAGGGGACCTCTCGGGATTCCTCTCCCGTCCATGCCGGGGCCTCAGTCCTTGTGTGGAGTCGGGGCTGGAACCTGAGGATTCCTCTCCAGTGTTGCCATGGATCTAGGGGTGCTTCTGAGTCTCCCCTGGGGAGTCAGGCCTCGTCTCGAATGGGGGCATGCACGAGCGCTTTCCTCCCGAGCTGCAGCAGTAGTGTCACGCTTCCTGTCACGTGGATCAAGGGATCTGTGGCTTTCCCTCGAGGCTGTCCCTCGAGGCTTTCCCACGAGGCTTTCCCACAGGGCTGTGCCACGTGCCACCTTGGTGTGAGTCGATCCTCGGCGTGAAAGACGAGCCGGTGAAGGGAAAAGAGGTTCCTCTGGAATGGACTGAGACATCTGAGGGACTCTTGGAATGGTGGCACGACCCTGAAGTTCCTCTCGCCGAACCTCTTGAGAGGGCCTCCTCTTGAGATGCGACGGGAACGCTGGGAACTCTTTCCCGACGAAGCAGGGAAAGGATCCCTCATCTCGAGCTACGAGGCGGAAACGGGGCTCCTCTGGATGTGGGCGGGACCCTCGTGATTCCTCTCGAGTGGAGACGGCTAGGTCGGGGAACTTCTTGATTTGCACCAAGGGTGTGAAGGAGCCTTTCGAAGTTCCAGAGGTGAGGTGTGATCAGCCTCGAGACGCCTCAGCGGATATGGGCCTCATCTCGCCTGGAGGGGAGAACCTCCTGGATTTTCTCGAGTTGCGGCAGCTCTTCTCGAGTTACGACGGGGACCTCAGGGACCCGCTCTGGTGGCCTCAGGAAAGGACAGTCCCCATGCGAGTTGCTAGTGGACCTCTCGGGATTCCTCTCCCGTACATGCCAGGGCCTCAGTCCTTGTGTGGAGTCGGGGCTGGAACCTGAGGATTCCTCTCCAGTGTTGCCATGGATCTTGGGGTGCTTCTGAGTCTCCCCAGGGGAGTCAGGCCTCGTCTCGAGTGGGGGCATGCACGTGCGCTTTCCTCCCGAGCTGCAGCAGTAATGTCACGCTTCCTGTCACGTGGATCAAGGGATCTGTGGCTTTCCCTAGAGGCTGTCCCTCGAGGCTTTCCCACGAGGTTTCCCACAGGGCTGTGCCACGTGCCACCTTGGTGTGAGTCGATCCTCGGCGTGAAAGACGAGCCGGTGAAGGGAAAAGAGGTTCCTCTGGAATGGACTGAGACATCTGGGGGACTCTTGGAATGGTGGCACGAACCTGGAGTTCCTCTCGCCGTTCCTGTTGAGAGGGCCTCCTCTTGAGATGCGACGGGAACGCCGGGAACTCTTTCCCGACGAAGCAGGGAAAGGATCCCTCATCTCGAGCTACGAGGCGGAAACGGGGCTCCTCTGGATGTGTGCGGGACACTCGTGATTCCTCTCGAGTGGAGACGGGTATGTCCGGAAACTTCTTGATTTGCACCAAGGGTGTGAAGGACCCTTTCGAAGTTCCAGAGGTGAGGTGTGATCAGCCTCGAGACGCCTCAGCGGAAATGGGCCTCATCTCGCCTGGAGGGGAGAACCTCCTGGATTTTCTCGAGTTGCGGCAGCTCTTCTCGAGTTACGACGGGGACCTCAGGGACCCGCTCTGGTGGCCTCAGGAAAGGACAGTCCCCATGCGAGTTGCTAGTGGACCTCTCGGGATTCCTCTCCCGTCCATGCCGGGGCCTCAGTTCTTGTGTGGAGTCGGGGCCGGAACCTGAGGATTCCTCTCCAGGGTTGCCATGGGTCTAGGGGTGCTTCTGAGTCTCCCCAGGGGAGTCAGGCCTCGTCTTGAATGGGGGCATGCACGTGCGCTTTCCTCCCGAGCTGCAGCAGTAGTGTCACGCTTCCTGTCACGTGGATCAAGGGATCTGTGGCTTTCCCTCGAGGCTGTCCCTCGAGGCTTTCCCACGAGGCTTTCCCACAGGGCTGTGCCACGTGCCACCTTGGTGTGAGTCGATCCTCGGCGTGAAAGACGAGCCGGTGAAGGGAAAAGAGGTTCCTCTGGAATGGACTGAGACATCTGGGGGACTCTTGGAATGGTGGCACGACCCTGGAGTTCCTCTCGCCGTTCCTCTTGAGAGGGCCTCCACTTGACATGCGACGGGAACGCCGGGAACTCTTTCCCGACGAAGCAGGGAAAGGATCCCTCATCTCGAGCTACGAGGGGGAAACGGGGCTCCTCTGGATGTGGGCGGGACCCTCGTGATTCCTCGCGAGTGGAGACGGCTAGGTCGGGGAACTTCTTGATTTGCACCAAGGGTGTGAAGGACCCTTTCGAAGTGCCAGAGGTGAGGTGTGATCAGCCTCGAGACGCCTCAGCGGAAATGGGCCTCATCTCGCCTGGAGGGGAGAACCTCCTGGATTTTCTCGAGTTGCGGCAGGTCTTCTCGAGTTACGACGGGGACCTCAGGGACCCGCTCTGGTGGCCTCAGGAAAGGCCAGTCCCCATGCGAGTTACTAGGGGACCTCTCGGGATTCCTCTCCCGTCCATGCCCGGGAATCAGTCCTTTTGTGGAGTCGGGGCTGGAACCTGAGGATTCCTCTCCAGTGTTGCCATGGATCTTGGGGTGCTTCTGAGTCTCCCCAGGGGAGTCAGGCCTCGTCTCGAGTGGGGGCATGCACGTGCGCTTTCCTCCCGAGCTGCAGCAGTAGTGTCACGCTTCCTGTCACGTGGATCAAGGGATCTGTGGCTTTCCCTCGAGGCTGTCCCTCGAGGCTTTCCCACGAGGCTTTCCCACAGGGCTGTGCCACGTGCCACCTTGGTGTGAGTCGATCCTCGGCGTGAAAGACGAGCCGGTGAAGGGAAAAGAGGTTCCTCTGGAATGGACTGAGACATCTGGGGGACTCTTGGAATGGTGGCACGACCCTGGAGTTCCTCTCGCCGTTCCTGTTGAGAGGGCCTCCTCTTGAGATGCGACGGGAACGCCGGGAACTCTTTCCCGACGAAGCAGGGAAAGGATCCCTCATCTCGAGCTACGAGGCGGAAACGGGGCTCCTCTGGATGTGGGCGGGACCCTCGTGATTCCTCTCGAGTGGAGACGGCTAGGTCGGGGAACTTCTTGATTTGCACCAAGGGTGTGAAGGAGCCTTTCGAAGTTCCAGAGGTGAGGTGTGATCAGCCTCGAGACGCCTCAGCGGAAATGGGCCTCATCTCGCCTGGAGGGGAGAACCTCCTGGATTTTCTCGAGTTGCGGCAGGTCTTCTCGAGTTACGACGGGGACCTCAGGGACCCGCTCTCGTGGCCTCAGGAAAGGCCAGTCCCCATGCGAGTTGCTAGGGGACCTCTCGGGATTCCTCTCCCGTCCATGCCGGGGAATCAGTCCTTTTGTGGAGTCGGGGCTGGAACCTGAGGATTCCTCTCCAGTGTTGCCATGGATCTTGGGGTGCTTCTGAGTCTCCCCAGGGGAGTCAGGCCTCGTCTCGAGTGGGGGCATGCACGTGCGCTTTCCTCCCGAGGTGGAGCAGTAATGTCACGCTTCCTGTCACGTGGATCAAGGGATCTGTGGCTTTCCCTCGAGGCTGTCCCTCGAGGCTTTCCCACGAGGCTTTCCCACAGGGCTGTGCCACGTGCCACCTTGGTGTGAGTCGATCCTCGGCGTGAAAGACGAGCCGGTGAAGGGAAAAGAGGTTCCTCTGGAATGGACTGAGACATCTGGGGGACTCTTGGAATGGTGGCACGACCCTGGAGTTCCTCTCGCCGTTCCTGTTGAGAGGGCCTCCTCTTGAGATGCGACGGGAACGCCGGGAACTCTTTCCCGACGAAGCAGGGAAAGGATCCCTCATCTCGAGCTACGAGGCGGAAACGGGGCTCCTCTGGATGTGGGCGGGACCATCGTGATTCCTCTCGAGTGGAGACGGCTAGGTCGGGGAACTTCTTGATTTGCACCAAGGGTGTGAAGGAGCCTTTCGAAGTTCCAGAGGTGAGGTGTGATCAGCCTCGAGACGCCTCAGCGGAAATGGGCCTCATCTCGCCTGGAGGGGAGAACCTCCTGGATTTTCTCGAGTTGCGGCAGGTCTTCTCGAGTTACGACGGGGACCTCAGGGACCCGCTCTGGTGGCCTCAGGAAAGGACAGTCCCCATGCGAGTTGCTAGGGGACCTCTCGGGATTCCTCTCCCGTCCATGCCGGGGCCTCAGTCCTTGTGTGGAGTCGGGGCTGGAACCTGAGGATTCCTCTCCAGTGTTGCCATGGATCTTGGGGTGCTTCTGAGTCTCCCCAGGGGAGTCAGGCCACGTCTCGTGTGGGGGCATGCACGTGCGCTTTCCTCCCGAGCTGCAGCAGTAGTGTCACGCTTCCTGTCACGTGGATCAAGGGATCTGTGGCTTTCCCTCGAGGCTGTCCCTCGAGGCTTTCCCACGAGGCTTTCCCACAGGGCTGTGCCACGTGCCACCTTGGTGTGAGTCGATCCTCGGCGTGAAAGACGAGCCGGTGAAGGGAAAAGAGGTTCCTCTGGAATGGACTGAGACATCTGGGGGACTCTTGGAATGGTGGCACGACCCTGGAGTTCCTCTCGCCGTTCCTGTTGAGAGGGCCTCCTCTTGAGATGCGACGGGAACGCCGGGAACTCTTTCCCGACGAAGCAGGGAAAGGATCCCTCATCTCGAGCTACGAGGCGGAAACGGGGCTCCTCTGGATGTGGGCGGGACCATCGTGATTCCTCTCGAGTGGAGACGGCTAGGTCGGGGAACTTCTTGATTTGCACCAAGGGTGTGAAGGAGCCTTTCGAAGTTCCAGAGGTGAGGTGTGATCAGCCTCGAGACGCCTCAGCGGAAATGGGCCTCATCTCGCCTGGAGGGGAGAACCTCCTGGATTTTCTCGAGTTGCGGCAGGTCTTCTCGAGTTACGACGGGGACCTCAGGGACCCGCTCTGGTGGCCTCAGGAAAGGCCAGTCCCCATGCGAGTTGCTAGGGGACCTCTCGGGATTCCTCTCCCGTCCATGCCGGGGCCTCAGTCCTTGTGTGGAGTCGGGGCTGGAACCTGAGGATTCCTCTCCAGTGTTGCCATGGATCTTGGGGTGCTTCTGAGTCTCCCCAGGGGAGTCAGTCCTCGTCTCGAATGGGGGTATGCACGTGCGCTTTCCTCCCGAGCTGCAGCAGTAGTGTCACGCTTCCTGTCACGTGGATCAAGGGATCTGTGGCTTTCCCTCGAGGCTGTCCCTTGAGGCTTTCCCACGAGGCTTTCCCACAGGGCTGTGCCACGTGCCACCTTGGTGTGAGTCGATCCTCGGCGTGAAAGACGAGCCGGTGAAGGGAAAAGAGGTTCCTCTGGAATGGACTGAGACATCTGGGGGACTCTTGGAATGGTGGCACGACCCTGGAGTTCCTCTCGCCGTTCCTCTTGAGAGGGCCTCCACTTGAGATGCGACGGGAACGCCGGGAACTCTTTCCCGACGAAGCAGGGAAAGGATCCCTCATCTCGAGCTACGAGGCGGAAACGGGGCTCCTCTGGATGTGGGCGGGACCCTCGTGATTGCTCTCGAGTGGAGACGGCTAGGTCGGGGAACTTCTTGATTTGCACCAAGGGTGTGAAGGAGCCTTTCGAAGTTCCAGAGGTGAGGTGTGATCAGCCTCGAGACCCCTCAGCGGAAATGGGCCTCATCTCGCCTGAAGGGGAGAACCTCCTGGATTTTCTCGAGTTGCGGCAGCTCTTCTCGAGTTATGACGGGGACCTCAGGGACCCGCTCTGGTGGCCTCAGGAAAGGCCAGGCCCCATGCGAGTTGCTAGGGGACCTCTCGGGATTCCTCTCCCGTCCATGCCGGGGCCTCAGTCCTTGTGTGGAGTCGGGGCCGGAACCTGAGTATTCCTCTCCAGTGTTGCCATGGATCTAGGGGTGCTTCTGAGTCTCCCCAGGGGAGTCAGGCCTCGTCTCGAATGGGGGCATGCACGTGCGCTTTCCTCCCGAGCTGCAGCAGTAGTGTCACGCTTCCTGTCACGTGGATCAAGGGATCTGCGGCTTTCCCTCGAGGCTGTCCCTCGAGGCTTTCCCACGAGGTTTCCCACAGGGCTGTGCCACGTGCCACCTTGTTGTGAGTCGTACCTTGGCGTGAAAGACGAGCAGGTGAAGGGAAAAGAGGTTCCTCTGGAATGGACTGAGACATCTGGGGGACTCTTGGAATGGTGGCACGACCCTGGAATTCCTCTCGCCGTTCCTGTTGAGAGGGCCTCTTCTTGAGATGCGACGGGAACGCCGGGAACTCTTTCCCGACGAAGCAGGGAAAGGATCCCTCATCTCGAGCTATGAGGCGGAAACGGGGCTCCTCTGGATGTGGGCGGGACCCTCGTGATTCCTCGCGAGTGGAGACGGCTAGGTCGGGGAACTTCTTGATTTGCACCAAGGGTGTGAAGGACCCTTTCGAAGTGCCAGAGGTGAGGTGTGATCAGCCTCGAGACCCCTCAGCGGAAATGGGCCTCATCTCGCCTGGAGGGGAGAACCTCCTGGATTTTCTCGAGTTGCGGCAGGTCTTCTCGAGTTACGACGGGGACCTCAGGGACCCGCTCTGGTGGCCTCAGGAAAGGCCAGTCCCCATGCGAGTTTCTAGGGGACCTCTCGGGATTCCTCTCCCGTCCATGCCGGGGAATCAGTCCTTTTGTGGAGTCGGGGCTGGAACCTGAGGATTCCTCTCCAGTGTTGCCATGGATCTTGGGGTGCTTCTGAGTCTCCCCAGGGGAGTCAGGCCTCGGCTCGAGTGGGGGCATGCACGTGCGCTTTCCTCCCGAGCTGCAGCAGTAGTGTCACGCTTCCTGTCACGTGGATCAAGGGATCTGTGGCTTTCCCTCGAGGCTGTCCCTCGAGGCTTTCCCACGAGGCTTTCCCACAGGGCTGTGCCACGTGCCACCTTGGTGTGAGTCGATCCTCGGCGTGAAAGACGAGCCGGTGAAGGGAAAAGAGGTTCCTCTGGAATGGACTGAGACATCTGGGGGACTCTTGGAATGGTGGCACGACCCTGGAGTTCCTCTCGCCGTTCCTGTTGAGAGGGCCTCCTCTTGAGATGCGACGGGAACGCAGGGAACTCTTTCCCGACGAAGCAGGGAAAGGATCCCTCATCTCGAGCTACGAGGCGGAAACGGGGCTCCTCTGGATGTGGGCGGGACCCTCGTGATTCCTCTCGAGTGGAGACGGCTAGGTCGGGGAACTTCTTGATTTGCACCAAGGGTGTGAAGGAGCCTTTCGAAGTTCCAGAGGTGAGGTGTGATCAGCCTCGAGACGCCTCAGCGGAAATGGGCCTCATCTCGCCTGGAGGGGAGAACCTCCTGGATTTTCTCGAGTTGCGGCAGCTCTTCTCGAGTTATGACGGGGACCTCAGGGACCCGCTCTGGTGGCCTCAGGAAAGGCCAGTCCCCATGCGAGTTGCTAGGGGACCTCTCGGGATTCCTCTCCCGTCCATGCCGGGGCCTCAGTCCTTGTGTGGAGTCGGGGCCGGAACCTGAGGATTCCTCTCCAGTGTTGCCATGGATCTAGGGGTGCTTCTGAGTCTCCCCTGGGGAGTCAGGCCTCGTCTCGAATGGGGGCATGCACGAGCGCTTTCCTCCCGAGCTGCAGCAGTAGTGTCACGCTTCCTGTCACGTGGATCAAGGGATCTGTGGCTTTCCCTCGAGGCTGTCCCTCGAGGCTTTCCCACGAGGCTTTCCCACAGGGCTGTGCCACGTGCCACCTTGGTGTGAGTCGATCCTCGGCGTGAAAGACGAGCCGGTGAAGGGAAAAGAGGTTCCTCTGGAATGGACTGAGACATCTGAGGGACTCTTGGAATGGTGGCACGACCCTGAAGTTCCTCTCGCCGAACCTCTTGAGAGGGCCTCCTCTTGAGATGCGACGGGAACGCTGGGAACTCTTTCCCGACGAAGCAGGGAAAGGATCCCTCATCTCGAGCTACGAGGCGGAAACGGGGCTCCTCTGGATGTGGGCGGGACCCTCGTGATTCCTCTTGAGTGGAGACGGCTAGGTCGGGGAACTTCTTGATTTGCACCAAGGGTGTGAAGGAGCCTTTCGAAGTTCCAGAGGTGAGGTGTGATCAGCCTCGAGACGCCTCAGCGGATATGGGCCTCATCTCGCCTGGAGGGGAGAACCTCCTGGATTTTCTCGAGTTGCGGCAGCTCTTCTCGAGTTACGACGGGGACCTCAGGGACCCGCTCTGGTGGCCTCAGGAAAGGACAGTCCCCATGCGAGTTGCTAGTGGACCTCTCGGGATTCCTCTCCCGTACATGCCAGGGCCTCAGTCCTTGTGTGGAGTCGGGGCTGGAACCTGAGGATTCCTCTCCAGTGTTGCCATGGATCTTGGGGTGCTTCTGAGTCTCCCCAGGGGAGTCAGGCCTCGTCTCGAGTGGGGGCATGCACGTGCGCTTTCCTCCCGAGGTGGAGCAGTAATGTCACGCTTCCTGTCACGTGGATCAAGGGATCTGTGGCTTTCCCTAGAGGCTGTCCCTCGAGGCTTTCCCACGAGGTTTCCCACAGGGCTGTGCCACGTGCCACCTTGGTGTGAGTCGATCCTCGGCGTGAAAGACGAGCCGGTGAAGGGAAAAGAGGTTCCTCTGGAATGGACTGAGACATCTGGGGGACTCTTGGAATGGTGGCACGAACCTGGAGTTCCTCTCGCCGTTCCTGTTGAGAGGGCCTCCTCTTGAGATGCGACGGGAACGCCGGGAACTCTTTCCCGACGAAGCAGGGAAAGGATCCCTCATCTCGAGCTACGAGGCGGAAACGGGGCTCCTCTGGATGTGTGCGGGACACTCGTGATTCCTCTCGAGTGGAGACGGGTATGTCCGGAAACTTCTTGATTTGCACCAAGGGTGTGAAGGACCCTTTCGAAGTTCCAGAGGTGAGGTGTGATCAGCCTCGAGACGCCTCAGCGGAAATGGGCCTCATCTCGCCTGGAGGGGAGAACCTCCTGGATTTTCTCGAGTTGCGGCAGGTCTTCTCGAGTTACGACAGGGACCTCAGGGACCCGCTCTGGTGGCCTCAGGAAAGGCCAGTCCCCATGCGAGTTGCTAGGGGACCTCTCGGGATTCCTCTCCCGTCCATGCCGGGGCGTCAGTCCTTGTGTGGAGTCGGGGTTGGAACCTGAGGATTCCTCTCCAGTGTTGCCATGGATCTTGGGGTGCTTCTGAGTCTCCCCAGGGGAGTCAGGCCTCTTCTCGAGTGGGGGCATGCACGTGCGCTTTCCTCCCGAGTTGCAGCAGTAGTGTCACGCTTCTTGTCACGTGGATCAAGGGATCTGTGGCTTTCCCTCGAGGCTGTCCCTCGAGGCTTTCCCACGAGGCCTTCCCACAGGGCTGTGCCACGTGCCACCTTGGTGTGAGTCGATCCTCGGCGTGAAAGACGAACCGGTGAAGGGAAAAGAGGTTCCTCTGGAATGGACTGAGACATCTGGGGGACTCTTGGAATGGTGGCACGACCCTGGAGTTCCTCTCGCCGTTCCTCTTGAGAGGGCCTCCTCTTGAGATGCAACGGGAACGCCGGGAACTCTTTCCCGACCAAGCAGGGAAAGGATCCCTCATCTCGAGCTACGAGGCGGAAACGGGGCTCCTCTGGAAGTGGGCGGGACCCTCGTGATTCCTCTCGAGTGGATACGGCTAGGTCGGGGAACTTCTTGATTTGCACCAATGGTGTGAAGGACCCTTTCGAAGTGCCAGAGGTGAGGTGTGATCAGCCTCGAGACGCCTCAGCGGAAATGGGCCTCATCTCGCCTGGAGGGCAGAACCTTCTGGATTTTCTCGAGTTGCGGCAGGTCTTCTCGAGTTACGACGGGGACCTCAGGGACCCGCTCTGGTGGCCTCAGGAAAGGCCAGTCCCCATGCGAGTTGCTAGGGGACCTCTCGGGATTCCTCTCCCGTCCATGCCGGGGCCTCAGTCCTTTTGTGGAGTCGGGGCTGGAACCTGAGGATTCCTCTCCAGTGTTGCCATGGATCTTGGGGTGCTTCTGAGTCTCCCCAGGGGAGTCAGGCCTCGTCTCGAGTGGGGGTATGCACGTGCGCTTTCCTCCCGAGCTGCAGCAGTAGTGTCACGCTTCCTGTCACGTGGATCAAGGGATCTGTGGCTTTCCCTCGAGGCTGTCCCTCGAGGCTTTCACACGAGGCTTTCCCACAGGGCTGTGCCACGTGCCACCTTGGTGTGAGTCGATCCTCGGCGTGAAAGACGAGCCGGTGAAGGGAAAAGAGGTTCCTTTGGAATGGACTGAGACATCTGGGGGAGTCTTGGAATGGTGGCACGACCCTGAAGTTCCTCTCGCCGTTCCTCTTGAGAGGGCGTCCACTTGAGATGCGACGGGAACGCCGGGAACTCTTTCCCGACGAAGCAGGGAAAGGATCCCTCATCTCGAGCTACGAGGCGGAAACGGGGCTCCTCTGGATGTGGGCGGGACCCTCGTGATTCCTCTCGAGTGGAGACGGCTAGGTCGGGGAACTTCTTGATTTGCACCAAGGGTGTGAAGGAGCCTTTCGAAGTTCCAGAGGTGAGGTGTGATCAGCCTCGAGACGCCTCAGCGGAAATGGGCCTCATCTCGCCTGGAGGGGAGAACCTCCTGGATTTTCTCGAGTTACGGCAGCTCTTCTCGAGTTACGACGGGGACCTCAGGAACCCGCTCTGGTGGCCTCAGGAAAGGCCAGTCCCCATGCGAGTTGCTAGTGGACCTCTCGGGATTCCTCTCCCGTCCATGCCGGGGCCTCAGTCCTTGTGTGGAGTCGGGGCCGGAACCTGAGGATTCCTCTCCAGGGTTGCCATGGGTCTAGGGGTGCTTCTGAGTCTCCCCAGGGGAGTCAGGCCTCGTCTCGAATGGGGGCATGCACGTGCGCCTTCCTCCCGAGCTGCAGCAGTAGTGTCACGCTTCCTGTCACGTGGATCAAGGGATCTGTGGCTTTCCCTCGAGGCTGTCCCTCGAGGCTTTCCCACGAGGCTTTCCCACAGGGCTGTGCCACGTGCCAACTTGGTGTGAGTCGATCCTCGGCGTGAAAGACGAGCCGGTGAAGGGAAAAGAGGTTCCTCTGGAATGGACTGAGACATCTGGGGGACTCTTGGAATGGTGGCACGACCCTGGAGTTCCTCTCGCCGTTCCTCTTGAGAGGGCCTCCTCTTGAGATGCGACGGGAACGCCGGGAACTCTTTCCCGACGAAGCAGGGAAAGGATCCCTCATCTCGAGCTACGAGGCGGAAACGGGGCTCCTCTGGATGTGGGCGGGACCCTCGTGATTCCTCTCGAGTGGATACGGCTAGGTCGGGGAACTTCCTGATTTGCACCAAGGGTGTGAAGGACCCTTTCGAAGTGCCAGAGGTGAGGTGTGATCAGCCTCGAGACGCCTCAGCGGAAATGGGCCTCATCTCGCCTGGAGGGGAGAACCTCCTGGATTTTCAGGAGTTGCGGCAGGTCTTCTCGAGTTACGACGGGGACCTCAGGGACCCGCTCTGGTGGCCTCAGGAAAGGCCAGTCCCCATGCGAGTTGCTAGGGGACCTCTCGGGATTCCTCTCCCGTCCATGCCGGGGAATCAGTCCTTTTGTGGAGTCGGGGCTGGAACCTGAGGATTCCTCTCCAGTGTTGCCATGGATCTTGGGGTGCTTCTGAGTCTCCCCAGGGGAGTCAGGCCTCGTCTCGAGTGGGGGCATGCACGTGCGCTTTCCTCCCGAGCTGCAGCAGTAGTGTCACGCTTCCTGTCACGTGGATCAAGGGATCTGTGGCTTTCCCTCGAGGCTGTCCCTCGAGGCTTTCCCACGAGGCTTTCCCACAGGGCTGTGCCACGTGCCACCTTGGTGTGAGTCGATCCTCGGTGTGAAAGACGAGCCGGTGAAGGGAAAAGAGGTTCCTCTGGAATGGACTGAGACATCTGAGGGACTCTTGGAATGGTGGTACGACCCTGAAGTTCCTCTCGCCGTTCCTCTTGAGAGGGCGTCCACTTGAGATGCGACGGGAAGGCCGGGAACTCTTTCCCGACGAAGCAGGGAAAGGATCCCTCATCTCGAGCTACGAGGCGGAAACGGGGCTCCTCTGGATGTGGGCGGGACCCTCGTGATTCCTCTCGAGTGGAGACGGCTAGGTCGGGGAACTTCTTGATTTGCACCAAGGGTGTGAAGGAGCCTTTCGAAGTTCCAGAGGTGAGGTGTGATCAGCCTCGAGACGCCTCAGCGGAAATGGGCCTCATCTCGCCTGGAGGGCAGAACCTCCTGGATTTTCTCGAGTTGCGGCAGCTCTTCTCGAGTTACGACGGGGACCTCAGGGACCCGCTCTGGTGGCCTCAGGAAAGGCCAGTCCCCATGCGAGTTGCTAGGGGACCTCTCGGGATTCCTCTCCCGTCCATGCCGGGGCCTCAGTCCTTGTGTGGAGTCGGGGCTGGAACCTGAGGATTCCTCTCCAGTGTTGCCATGGATCTTGGGGTGCTTCTGAGTCTCCCCAGGGGAGTCAGGCCTCGTCTCGAGTGGGGGTATGCACGTGCGCTTTCCTCCCGAGCTGCAGCAGTAGTGTCACGCTTCCTGTCACGTGGATCAAGGGATCTGTGGCTTTCCCTCGAGGCTGTCCCTCGAGGCTTTCCCACGAGGCTTTCCCACAGGGCTGTGCCACGTGCCACCTTGGTGTGAGTCGATCCTCGGCGTGAAAGACGAGCCGGTGAAGGGAAAAGAGGTTCCTCTGGAATGGACTGAGACATCTGAGGGACTCTTGGAATGGTGGCACGACCCTGAAGTTCCTCTCGCCGTTCCTCTTGAGAGGGCGTCCACTTGAGATGCGACGGGAACGCCGGGAACTCTTTCCCGACGAAGCAGGGAAAGGATCCCTCATCTCGAGCTACGAGGCGGAAACGGGGCTCCTCTGGATGTGGGCGGGACCCTCGTGATTCCTCTCGAGTGGAGACGGCTAGGTCGGGGAACTTCTTGATTTGCACCAAGGGTGTGAAGGAGCCTTTCGAAGTTCCAGAGGTGAGGTGTGATCAGCCTCGAGACGCCTCAGCGGAAATGGGCCTCATCTCGCCTGGAGGGGAGAACCTCCTGGATTTTCTCGAGTTGCGGCAGCTCTTCTCGAGTTACGACGGGGACCTCAGGGACCCGCTCTGGTGGCCTCAGGAAAGGACAGTCCCCATGCGAGTTGCTAGTGGACCTCTCGGGATTCCTCTCCCGTCCATGCCGGGGCCTCAGTCCTTGTGTGGAGTCGGGGCTGGAACCTGAGGATTCCTCTCCAGGGTTGCCATGGGTCTAGGGGTGCTTCTGAGTCTCCCCAGGGGAGTCAGGCCTCGTCTTGAATGGGGGCATGCACGTGCGCTTTCCTCCCGAGCTGCAGCAGTAGTGTCACGCTTCCTGTCACGTGGATCAAGGGATCTGTGGCTTTCCCTCGAGGCTGTCCCTCGAGGCTTTCCCACGAAGCTTTCCCACAGGGCTGTGCCACGTGCCACCTTGGTGTGAGTCGATCCTCGGCGAGAAAGACGAGCCGGTGAAGGGAAAAGAGGTTCCTCTGGAATGGACTGAGACATCTGGGGGACTCTTGGAATGGTGGCACGACCCTGGAGTTCCTCTCGCCGTTCCTCTTGAGAGGGCCTCCTCTTGAGATGCGACGGGAACGCTGGGAACTCTTTCCCGACGAAGCAGGGAAAGGATCCCTCATCTCGAGCTACGAGGCGGAAACGGGGCTCCTCTGGATGTGGGCGGGACCCTCGTGATTCCTCTCGAGTGGATACGGCTAGGTCGGGGAACTTCTTGATTTGCACCAATGGTGTGAAGGACCCTTTCGAAGTGCCAGAGGTGAGGTGTGATCAGCCTCGAGACGCCTCAGCGGAAATGGGCCTCATCTCGCCTGGAGGGCAGAACCTCCTGGATTTTCTCGAGTTGCGGCAGGTCTTCTCGAGTTACTACGGGGACCTCAGGGACCCGCTCTGGAGGCCTCAGGAAAGGCCAGTCCCCATGCGAGTTGCTAGGGGACCTCTCGGGATTCCTCTCCCGTCCATGCCGGGGCCTCAGTCCTTGTGTGGAGTCGGGGCTGGAACCTGAGGATTCCTCTCCAGTGTTGCCATGGATCTTGGGGTGCTTCTGAGTCTCCCCAGGGGAGTCAGGCCTCGTCTCGAGTGGGGGTATGCACGTGCGCTTTCCTCCCGAGCTGCAGCAGTAGTGTCACGCTTCCTGTCACGTGGATCAAGGGATCTGTGGCTTTCCCTCGAGGCTGTCCCTCGAGGCTTTCCCACGAGGCTTTCCCACAGGGCTGTGCCACGTGCCACCTTGGTGTGAGTCGATCCTCGGCGTGAAAGACGAGCCGGTGAAGGGAAAAGAGGTTCCTCTGGAATGGACTGAGACATCTGAGGGACTCTTGGAATGGTGGCACGACCCTGAAGTTCCTCTCGCCGTTCCTCTTGAGAGGGCCTCCTCTTGAGATGCGACGGGAACGCTGGGAACTCTTTCCCGACGAAGCAGGGAAAGGATCCCTCATCTCGAGCTACGAGGCGAAAACGGGGCTCCTCTGGATGTGGGCGGGACCCTCGTGATTCCTCTCGAGTGGAGACGGCTAGGTCGGGGAACTTCTTGATTTGCACCAAGGGTGTGAAGGAGCCTTTCGAAGTTCCAGAGGGGAGGTGTGATCAGCCTCGAGACGCCTCAGCGGAAATGGGCCTCATCTCGCCTGGAGGGGAGAACCTCCTGGATTTTCTCGAGTTGCGGCAGCTCTTCTCGAGTTACGACGGGGACCTCAGGGACCCGCTCTGGTGGCCTCAGGAAAGGACAGTCCCCATGCGAGTTGCTAGTGGACCTCTCGGGATTCCTCTCCCGTACATGCCAGGGCCTCAGTCCTTGTGTGGAGTCGGGGCTGGAACCTGAGGATTCCTCTCCAGTGTTGCCATGGATCTTGGGGTGCTTCTGAGTCTCCCCAGGGGAGTCAGGCCTCGTCTCGAGTGGGGGCATGCACGTGCGCTTTCCTCCCGAGGTGGAGCAGTAATGTCACGCTTCCTGTCACGTGGATCAAGGGATCTGTGGCTTTCCCTAGAGGCTGTCCCTCGAGGCTTTCCCACGAGGTTTCCCACAGGGCTGTGCCACGTGCCACCTTGGTGTGAGTCGATCCTCGGCGTGAAAGACGAGCCGGTGAAGGGAAAAGAGGTTCCTCTGGAATGGACTGAGACATCTGGGGGACTCTTGGAATGGTGGCACGAACCTGGAGTTCCTCTCGCCGTTCCTGTTGAGAGGGCCTCCTCTTGAGATGCGACGGGAACGCCGGGAACTCTTTCCCGACGAAGCAGGGAAAGGATCACTCATCTCGAGCTACGAGGCGGAAACGGGGCTCCTCTGGATGTGTGCGGGACACTCGTGATTCCTCTCGAGTGGAGACGGGTATGTCCGGGAACTTCTTGATTTGCACCAAGGGTGTGAAGGACCCTTTCGAAGTTCCAGAGGTGAGGTGTGATCAGCCTCGAGACGCCTCAGCGGAAATGGGCCTCATCTCGCCTGGAGGGGAGAACCTCCTGGATTTTCTCGAGTTGCGGCAGGTCTTCTCGAGTTACGACAGGGACCTCAGGGACCCGCTCTGGTGGCCTCAGGAAAGGCCAGTCCCCATGCGAGTTGCTAGGGGACCTCTCGGGATTCCTCTCCCGTCCATGCCGGGGAATCAGTCCTTTTGTGGAGTCGGGGCTGGAACCTGAGGATTCCTCTCCAGTGTTGCCATGGATCTTGGGGTGCTTCTGAGTCTCCCCAGGGGAGTCAGGCCTCGTCTCGAGTGGGGGCATGCACGTGCGCTTTCCTCCCGAGCTGCAGCAGTAGTGTCACGCTTCCTGTCACGTGGATCAAGGGATCTGTGGCTTTCCCTCGAGGCTGTCCCTCGAGGCTTTCCCACGAGGCTTTCCCACAGGGCTGTGCCACGTGCCACCTTGGTGTGAGTCGATCCTCGGTGTGAAAGACGAGCCGGTGAAGGGAAAAGAGGTTCCTCTGGAATGGACTGAGACATCTGAGGGACTCTTGGAATGGTGGCACGACCCTGAAGTTCCTCTCGCCGTTCCTCTTGAGAGGGCGTCCACTTGAGATGCGACGGGAACGCCGGGAACTCTTTCCCGACGAAGCAGGGAAAGGATCCCTCATCTCGAGCTACGAGGCGGAAACGGGGCTCCTCTGGATGTGGGCGGGACCCTCGTGATTCCTCTCGAGTGGATACGGCTAGGTCGGGGAACTTCTTGATTTGCACCAAGGGTGTGAAGGAGCCTTTCGAAGTTCCAGAGGTGAGGTGTGATCAGCCTCGAGACGCCTCAGCGGAAATGGGCCTCATCTCGCCTGGAGGGCAGAACCTCCTGGATTTTCTCGAGTTGCGGCAGCTCTTCTCGAGTTACGACGGGGACCTCAGGGACCCGCTCTGGTGGCCTCAGGAAAGGCCAGTCCCCATGCGAGTTGCTAGGGGACCTCTCGGGATTCCTCTCCCGTCCATGCCGGGGCGTCAGTCCTTGTGTGGAGTCGGGGCTGGAACCTGAGGATTCCTCTCCAGTGTTGCCATGGATCTTGGGGTGCTTCTGAGTCTCCCCAGGGGAGTCAGGCCTCGTCTCGAGTGGGGGTATGCACGTGCGCTTTCCTCCCGAGCTGCAGCAGTAGTGTCACGCTTCCTGTCACGTGGATCAAGGGATCTGTGGCTTTCCCTCGAGGCTGTCCCTCGAGGCTTTCACACGAGGCTTTCCCACAGGGCTGTGCCACGTGCCACCTTGGTGTGAGTCGATCCTCGGCGTGAAAGACGAGCCGGTGAAGGGAAAAGAGGTTCCTCTGGAATGGACTGAGACATCTGAGGGACTCTTGGAATGGTGGCACGACCCTGAAGTTCCTCTCGCCGTTCCTCTTGAGAGGGCGTCCACTTGAGATGCGACGGGAACGCCGGGAACTCTTTCCCGACGAAGCAGGGAAAGGATCCCTCATCTCGAGCTACGAGGCGGAAACGGGGCTCCTCTGGATGTGGGCGGGACCCTCGTGATTCCTCTCGAGTGGAGACGGCTAGGTCGGGGAACTTCTTGATTTGCACCAAGGGTGTGAAGGAGCCTTTCGAAGTTCCAGAGGTGAGGTGTGATCAGCCTCGAGACGCCTCAGCGGAAATGGGCCTCATCTCGCCTGGAGGGCAGAACCTCCTGGATTTTCTCGAGTTGGGGCAGCTCTTCTCGAGTTACGACGGGGACCTCAGGGACCCGCTCTGGTGGCCTCAGGAAAGGACAGTCCCCATGCGAGTTGCTAGTGGACCTCTCGGGATTCCTCTCCCGTCCATGCCGGGGCCTCAGTCCTTGTGTGGAGTCGGGGCCGGAACCTGAGGATTCCTCTCCAGGGTTGCCATGGGTCTAGGGGTGCTTCTGAGTCTCCCCAGGGGAGTCAGGCCTCGTCTCGAATGGGGGCATGCACGTGCGCTTTCCTCCCGAGCTGCAGCAGTAGTGTCACGCTTCCTGTCACGTGGATCAAGGGATCTGTGGCTTTCCCTCGAGGCTGTCCCTCGAGGCTTTCCCACGAAGCTTTCCCACAGGGCTGTGCCACGTGCCACCTTGGTGTGAGTCGATCCTCGGCGTGAAAGACGAGCCGGTGAAGGGAAAAGTGGTTCCTCTGGAATGGACTGAGACATCTGGGGGACTCTTGGAATGGTGGCACGACCCTGGAGTTCCTCTCGCCGTTCCTCTTGAGAGGGCCTCCTCTTGAGATGCGACGGGAACGCTGGGAACTCTTTCCCGACGAAGCAGGGAAAGGATCCCTCATCTCGAGCTACGAGGCGGAAACGGGGCTCCTCTGGATGTGGGCGGGACCCTCGTGATTCCTCTCGAGTGGATACGGCTAGGTCGGGGAACTTCTTGATTTGCACCAATGGTGTGAAGGACCCTTTCGAAGTGCCAGAGGTGAGGTGTGATCAGCCTCGAGACGCCTCAGCGGAAATGGGCCTCATCTCGCCTGGAGGAGAGAACCTCCTGGATTTTCTCGAGTTGCGGCAGCTCTTCTCGAGTTACGACGGGGACCTCAGGGACCCGCTCTGGTGGCCTCAGGAAAGGACAGTCCCCATGCGAGTTGCTAGTGGACCTCTCGGGATTCCTCTCCCGTCCATGCCGGGGCCTCAGTCCTTGTGTGGAGTCGGGGCCGGAACCTGAGGATTCCTCTCCAGGGTTGCCATGGGTCTAGGGGTGCTTCTGAGTCTCCCCAGGGGAGTCAGGCCTCGTCTCGAATGGGGGCATGCACGTGCGCTTTCCTCCCGAGCTGCAGCAGTAGTGTCACGCTTCCTGTCACGTGGATCAAGGGATCTGTGGCTTTCCCTCGAGGCTGTCCCTCGAGGCTTTCCCACGAGGCTTTCCCACAGGGCTGTGCCACGTGCCACCTTGGTGTGAGTCGATCCTCGGCGTGAAAGACGAGCCGGTGAAGGGAAAAGAGGTTCCTCTGGAATGGACTGAGACATCTGGGGGACTCTTGGAATGGTGGCACGACCCTGAAGTTCCTCTCGCCGTTCCTCTTGAGAGGGCGTCCACTTGAGATGCGACGGGAACGCCGGGAACTCTTTCCCGACGAAGCAGGGAAAGGATCCCTCATCTCGAGCTACGAGGCGGAAACGGGGCTCCTCTGGATGTGGGCGGGACCCTCGTGATTCCTCTCGAGTGGAGACGGCTAGGTCGGGGAACTTCTTGATTTGCACCAAGGGTGTGAAGGAGCCTTTCGAAGTTCCAGAGGTGAGGTGTGATCAGCCTCGAGACGCCTCAGCGGAAATGGGCCTCATCTCGCCTGGAGGGGAGAACCTCCTGGATTTTCTCGAGTTGCGGCAGCTCTTCTCGAGTTACGACGGGGTCCTCAGGGACCCGCTCTGGTGGCCTCAGGAAAGGACAGTCCCCATGCGAGTTGCTAGTGGACCTCTCGGGATTCCTCTCCCGTACATGCCAGGGCCTCAGTCCTTGTGTGGAGTCGGGGCTGGAACCTGAGGATTCCTCTCCAGGGTTGCCATGGATCTTGGGGTGCTTCTGAGTCTCCCCAGGGGAGTCAGGCCTCGTCTCGAGTGGGGGCATGCACGTGCGCTTTCCTCCCGAGGTGGAGCAGTAATGTCACGCTTCCTGTCACGTGGATCAAGGGATCTGTGGCTTTCCCTAGAGGCTGTCCCTCGAGGCTTTCCCACGAGGTTTCCCACAGGGCTGTGCCACGTGCCACCTTGGTGTGAGTCGATCCTCGGCGTGAAAGACGAGCCGGTGAAGGGAAAAGAGGTTCCTCTGGAATGGACTGAGACATCTGGGGGACTCTTGGAATGGTGGCACGACCCTGGAGTTCCTCTCGCCGTTCCTGTTGAGAGGGCCTCCTCTTGAGATGCGACGGGAACGCCGGGAACTCTTTCCCGACGAAGCAGGGAAAGGATCACTCATCTCGAGCTACGAGGCGGAAACGGGGCTCCTCTGGATGTGTGCGGGACACTCGTGATTCCTCTCGAGTGGAGACGGGTATGTCCGGGAACTTCTTGATTTGCACCAAGGGTGTGAAGGACCCTTTCGAAGTTCCAGAGGTGAGGTGTGATCAGCCTCGAGACGCCTCAGCGGAAATGGGCCTCATCTCGCCTGGAGGGGAGAACCTCCTGGATTTTCTCGAGTTGCGGCAGGTCTTCTCGAGTTACGACAGGGACCTCAGGGACCCGCTCTGGTGGCCTCAGGAAAGGCCAGTCCCCATGCGAGTTGCTAGGGGACCTCTCGGGATTCCTCTCCCGTCCATGCCGGGGCGTCAGTCCTTGTGTGGAGTCGGGGCTGGAACCTGAGGTTTCCTCTCCAGTGTTGCCATGGATCTTGGGGTGCTTCTGAGTCTCCCCAGGGGAGTCAGGCCTCTTCTCGAGTGGGGGCATGCACGTGCGCTTTCCTCCCGAGTTGCAGCAGTAGTGTCACGCTTCTTGTCACGTGGATCAAGGGATCTGTGGCTTTCCCTCGAGGCTGTCCCTCGAGGCTTTCCCACGAGGCTTTCCCACAGGGCTGTGCCACGTGCCACCTTGGTGTGAGTCGATCCTCGGCGTGAAAGACGAACCGGTGAAGGGAAAAGAGGTTCCTCTGGAATGGACTGAGACATCTGGGGGACTCTTGGAATGGTGGCACGACCCTGGAGTTCCTCTCGCCGTTCCTCTTGAGAGGGCCTCCTCTTGAGATGCGACGGGAACGCCGGGAACTCTTTCCCGACCAA
Organism: Budorcas taxicolor; assembly: GCF_023091745.1. Taxonomy (NCBI): domain Eukaryota; kingdom Metazoa; phylum Chordata; class Mammalia; order Artiodactyla; family Bovidae; genus Budorcas; species Budorcas taxicolor. Next base: position 874,590 of record NW_026292783.1, on the reverse strand, counting down.
GCAGGGAAAGGATCCCTCATCTCGAGCTACGAGGCGGAAACGGGGCTCCTCTGGATGTGGGCGGGACCCTCGTGATTCCTCTCGAGTGGATACGGCTAGGTCGGGGAACTTCTTGATTTGCACCAAGGGTGTGAAGGACCCTTTCGAAGTGCCAGAGGTGAGGTGTGATCAGCCTCGAGACGCCTCAGCGGAAATGGGCCTCATCTCGCCTGGAGGGCAGAAACTCCTGGATTTTCTCGAGTTGCGGCAGGTCTTCTCGAGTTACGACGGGGACCTCAGGGACCCGCTCTGGTGGCCTCAGGAAAGGCCAGTCCCCATGCGAGTTGCTAGGGGACCTCTCGGGATTCCTCTCCCTTCCATGCCGGGGCCTCAGTCCTTGTGTGGAGTCGGGGCTGGAACCTGAGGATTCCTCTCCAGTGTTGCCATGGATCTTGGGGTGCTTCTGAGTCTCCCCAGGGGAGTCAGGCCTCGTCTCGAGTGGGGGTATGCACGTGCGCTTTCCTCCCGAGCTGCAGCAGTAGTGTCACGCTTCCTGTCACGTGGATCAAGGGATCTGTGGCTTTCCCTCGAGGCTGTCCCTCGAGGCTTTCCCACGAGGCTTTCCCACAGGGCTGTGCCACGTGCCACCTTGGTGTGAGTCGATCCTCGGCGTGAAAGACGAGCCGGTGAAGGGAAAAGAGGTTCCTCTGGAATGGACTGAGACATCTGAGGGACTCTTGGAATGGTGGCACGACCCTGAAGTTCCTCTCGCCGTTCCTCTTGAGAGGGCGTCCACTTGAGATGCGACGGGAACGCCGGGAACTCTTTCCCGACGAAGCAGGGAAAGGATCCCTCATCTCGAGCTACGAGGCGGAAACGGGGCTCCTCTGGATGTGGGCGGGACCCTCGTGATTCCTCTCGAGTGGAGACGGCTAGGTCGGGGAACTTCTTGATTTGCACCAAGGGTGTGAAGGAGCCTTTCGAAGTTCCAGAGGTGAGGTGTGATCAGCCTCGAGACGCCTCAGCGGAAATGGGCCTCTTCTCGCCTGGAGGAGAGAACCTCCTGGATTTTCTCGAGTTGCGGCAGCTCTTCTCGAGTTACGACGGGGACCTCAGGGACCCGCTCTGGTGGCCTCAGGAAAGGACAGTCCCCATGCGAGTTGCTAGTGGACCTCTCGGGATTCCTCTCCCGTCCATGCCGGGGCCTCAGTCCTTGTGTGGAGTCGGGGCCGGAACCTGAGGATTCCTCTCCAGGGTTGCCATGGGTCTAGGGGTGCTTCTGAGTCTCCCCAGGGGAGTCAGGCCTCGTCTCGAATGGGGGCATGCACGTGCGCTTTCCTCCCGAGCTGCAGCAGTAGTGTCACGCTTCCTGTCACGTGGATCAAGGGATCTGTGGCTTTCCCTCGAGGCTGTCCCTCGAGGCTTTCCCACGAGGCTTTCCCACAGGGCTGTGCCACGTGCCACCTTGGTGTGAGTCGATCCTCGGCGTGAAAGACGAGCCGGTGAAGGGAAAAGAGGTTCCTCTGGAATGGACTGAGACATCTGGGGGACTCTTGGAATGGTGGCACGACCCTGAAGTTCCTCTCGCCGTTCCTCTTGAGAGGGCGTCCACTTGAGATGCGACGGGAACGCCGGGAACTCTTTCCCGACGAAGCAGGGAAAGGATCCCTCATCTCGAGCTACGAGGCGGAAACGGGGCTCCTCTGGATGTGGGCGGGACCCTCGTGATTCCTCTCGAGTGGAGACGGCTAGGTCGGGGAACTTCTTGATTTGCACCAAGGGTGTGAAGGAGCCTTTCGAAGTTCCAGAGGTGAGGTGTGATCAGCCTCGAGACGCCTCAGCGGAAATGGGCCTCATCTCGCCTGGAGGGGAGAACCTCCTGGATTTTCTCGAGTTGCGGCAGCTCTTCTCGAGTTACGACGGGGACCTCAGGGACCCGCTCTGGTGGCCTCAGGAAAGGACAGTCCCCATGCGAGTTGCTAGTGGACCTCTCGGGATTCCTCTCCCGTCCATGCCGGGGCCTCAGTCCTTGTGTGGAGTCGGGGCCGGAACCTGAGGATTCCTCTCCAGGGTTGCCATGGGTCTAGGGGTGCTTCTGAGTCTCCCCAGGGGAGTCAGGCCTCGTCTCGAATGGGGGCATGCACGTGCGCTTTCCTCCCGAGCTGCAGCAGTAGTGTCACGCTTCCTGTCACGTGGATCAAGGGATCTGTGGCTTTCCCTCGAGGCTGTCCCTCGAGGCTTTCCCACGAAGCTTTCCCACAGGGCTGTGCCACGTGCCACCTTGGTGTGAGTCGATCCTCGGCGTGAAAGACGAGCCGGTGAAGGGAAAAGTGGTTCCTCTGGAATGGACTGAGACATCTGGGGGACTCTTGGAATGGTGGCACGACCCTGGAGTTCCTCTCGCCGTTCCTCTTGAGAGGGCCTCCTCTTGAGATGCGACGGGAACGCTGGGAACTCTTTCCCGACGAAGCAGGGAAAGGATCCCTCATCTCGAGCTACGAGGCGGAAACGGGGCTCCTCTGGATGTGGGCGGGACCCTCGTGATTCCTCTCGAGTGGATACGGCTAGGTCGGGGAACTTCTTGATTTGCACCAATGGTGTGAAGGACCCTTTCGAAGTGCCAGAGGTGAGGTGTGATCAGCCTCGAGACGCCTCAGCGGAAATGGGCCTCATCTCGCCTGGAGGAGAGAACCTCCTGGATTTTCTCGAGTTGCGGCAGCTCTTCTCGAGTTACGACGGGGACCTCAGGGACCCGCTCTGGTGGCCTCAGGAAAGGACAGTCCCCATGCGAGTTGCTAGTGGACCTCTCGGGATTCCTCTCCCGTCCATGCCGGGGCCTCAGTCCTTGTGTGGAGTCGGGGCCGGAACCTGAGGATTCCTCTCCAGGGTTGCCATGGGTCTAGGGGTGCTTCTGAGTCTCCCCAGGGGAGTCAGGCCTCGTCTCGAATGGGGGCATGCACGTGCGCTTTCCTCCCGAGCTGCAGCAGTAGTGTCACGCTTCCTGTCACGTGGATCAAGGGATCTGTGGCTTTCCCTCGAGGCTGTCCCTCGAGGCTTTCCCACGAGGCTTTCCCACAGGGCTGTGCCACGTGCCACCTTGGTGTGAGTCGATCCTCGGCGTGAAAGACGAGCCGGTGAAGGGAAAAGAGGTTCCTCTGGAATGGACTGAGACATCTGGGGGACTCTTGGAATGGTGGCACGACCCTGAAGTTCCTCTCGCCGTTCCTCTTGAGAGGGCGTCCACTTGAGATGCGACGGGAACACCGGGAACTCTTTCCCGACGAAGCAGGGAAAGGATCCCTCATCTCGAGCTACGAGGCGGAAACGGGGCTCCTCTGGATGTGGGCGGGACCCTCGTGATTCCTCTCGAGTGGAGACGGCTAGGTCGGGGAACTTCTTGATTTGCACCAAGGGTGTGAAGGAGCCTTTCGAAGTTCCAGAGGTGAGGTGTGATCAGCCTCGAGACGCCTCAGCGGAAATGGGCCTCATCTCGCCTGGAGGGGAGAACCTCCTGGATTTTCTCGAGTTGCGGCAGCTCTTCTCGAGTTACGACGGGGACCTCAGGGACCCGCTCTGGTGGCCTCAGGAAAGGACAGTCCCCATGCGAGTTGCTAGTGGACCTCTCGGGATTCCTCTCCCGTACATGCCAGGGCCTCAGTCCTTGTGTGGAGTCGGGGCTGGAACCTGAGGATTCCTCTCCAGGGTTGCCATGGATCTTGGGGTGCTTCTGAGTCTCCCCAGGGGAGTCAGGCCTCGTCTCGAGTGGGGGCATGCACGTGCGCTTTCCTCCCGAGGTGGAGCAGTAATGTCACGCTTCCTGTCACGTGGATCAAGGGATCTGTGGCTTTCCCTAGAGGCTGTCCCTCGAGGCTTTCCCACGAGGTTTCCCACAGGGCTGTGCCACGTGCCACCTTGGTGTGAGTCGATCCTCGGCGTGAAAGACGAGCCGGTGAAGGGAAAAGAGGTTCCTCTGGAATGGACTGAGACATCTGGGGGACTCTTGGAATGGTGGCACGACCCTGGAGTTCCTCTCGCCGTTCCTGTTGAGAGGGCCTCCTCTTGAGATGCGACGGGAACGCCGGGAACTCTTTCCCGACGAAGCAGGGAAAGGATCACTCATCTCGAGCTACGAGGCGGAAACGGGGCTCCTCTGGATGTGTGCGGGACACTCGTGATTCCTCTCGAGTGGAGACGGGTATGTCCGGGAACTTCTTGATTTGCACCAAGGGTGTGAAGGACCCTTTCGAAGTTCCAGAGGTGAGGTGTGATCAGCCTCGAGACGCCTCAGCGGAAATGGGCCTCATCTCGCCTGGAGGGGAGAACCTCCTGGATTTTCTCGAGTTGCGGCAGGTCTTCTCGAGTTACGACAGGGACCTCAGGGACCCGCTCTGGTGGCCTCAGGAAAGGCCAGTCCCCATGCGAGTTGCTAGGGGACCTCTCGGGATTCCTCTCCCGTCCATGCCGGGGCGTCAGTCCTTGTGTGGAGTCGGGGCTGGAACCTGAGGTTTCCTCTCCAGTGTTGCCATGGATCTTGGGGTGCTTCTGAGTCTCCCCAGGGGAGTCAGGCCTCTTCTCGAGTGGGGGCATGCACGTGCGCTTTCCTCCCGAGTTGCAGCAGTAGTGTCACGCTTCTTGTCACGTGGATCAAGGGATCTGTGGCTTTCCCTCGAGGCTGTCCCTCGAGGCTTTCCCACGAGGCTTTCCCACAGGGCTGTGCCACGTGCCACCTTGGTGTGAGTCGATCCTCGGCGTGAAAGACGAACCGGTGAAGGGAAAAGAGGTTCCTCTGGAATGGACTGAGACATCTGGGGGACTCTTGGAATGGTGGCACGACCCTGGAGTTCCTCTCGCCGTTCCTCTTGAGAGGGCCTCCTCTTGAGATGCGACGGGAACGCCGGGAACTCTTTCCCGACCAAGCAGGGAAAGGATCCCTCATCTCGAGCTACGAGGCGGAAACGGGGCTCCTCTGGATGTGGGCGGGACCCTCGTGATTCCTCTCGAGTGGATACGGCTAGGTCGGGGAACTTCTTGATTTGCACCAAGGGTGTGAAGGACCCTTTCGAAGTGCCAGAGGTGAGGTGTGATCAGCCTCGAGACGCCTCAGCGGAAATGGGCCTCATCTCGCCTGGAGGGCAGAAACTCCTGGATTTTCTCGAGTTGCGGCAGGTCTTCTCGAGTTACGACGGGGACCTCAGGGACCCGCTCTGGTGGCCTCAGGAAAGGCCAGTCCCCATGCGAGTTGCTAGGGGACCTCTCGGGATTCCTCTCCCTTCCATGCCGGGGCCTCAGTCCTTGTGTGGAGTCGGGGCTGGAACCTGAGGATTCCTCTCCAGTGTTGCCATGGATCTTGGGGTGCTTCTGAGTCTCCCCAGGGGAGTCAGGCCTCGTCTCGAGTGGGGGTATGCACGTGCGCTTTCCTCCCGAGCTGCAGCAGTAGTGTCACGCTTCCTGTCACGTGGATCAAGGGATCTGTGGCTTTCCCTCGAGGCTGTCCCTCGAGGCTTTCCCACGAGGCTTTCCCACAGGGCTGTGCCACGTGCCACCTTGGTGTGAGTCGATCCTCGGCGTGAAAGACGAGCCGGTGAAGGGAAAAGAGGTTCCTCTGGAATGGACTGAGACATCTGAGGGACTCTTGGAATGGTGGCACGACCCTGAAGTTCCTCTCGCCGTTCCTCTTGAGAGGGCGTCCACTTGAGATGCGACGGGAACGCCGGGAACTCTTTCCCGACGAAGCAGGGAAAGGATCCCTCATCTCGAGCTACGAGGCGGAAACGGGGCTCCTCTGGATGTGGGCGGGACCCTCGTGATTCCTCTCGAGTGGAGACGGCTAGGTCGGGGAACTTCTTGATTTGCACCAAGGGTGTGAAGGAGCCTTTCGAAGTTCCAGAGGTGAGGTGTGATCAGCCTCGAGACGCCTCAGCGGAAATGGGCCTCTTCTCGCCTGGAGGAGAGAACCTCCTGGATTTTCTCGAGTTGCGGCAGCTCTTCTCGAGTTACGACGGGGACCTCAGGGACCCGCTCTGGTGGCCTCAGGAAAGGACAGTCCCCATGCGAGTTGCTAGTGGACCTCTCGGGATTCCTCTCCCGTCCATGCCGGGGCCTCAGTCCTTGTGTGGAGTCGGGGCCGGAACCTGAGGATTCCTCTCCAGGGTTGCCATGGGTCTAGGGGTGCTTCTGAGTCTCCCCAGGGGAGTCAGGCCTCGTCTCGAATGGGGGCATGCACGTGCGCTTTCCTCCCGAGCTGCAGCAGTAGTGTCACGCTTCCTGTCACGTGGATCAAGGGATCTGTGGCTTTCCCTCGAGGCTGTCCCTCGAGGCTTTCACACGAGGCTTTCCCACAGGGCTGTGCCACGTGCCACCTTGGTGTGAGTCGATCCTCGGCGTGAAAGACGAGCCGGTGAAGGGAAAAGAGGTTCCTCTGGAATGGACTGAGACATCTGGGGGACTCTTGGAATGGTGGCACGACCCTGAAGTTCCTCTCGCCGTTCCTCTTGAGAGGGCGTCCACTTGAGATGCGACGGGAACGCCGGGAACTCTTTCCCGACGAAGCAGGGAAAGGATCCCTCATCTCGAGCTACGAGGCGGAAACGGGGCTCCTCTGGATGTGGGCGGGACCCTCGTGATTCCTCTCGAGTGGAGACGGCTAGGTCGGGGAACTTCTTGATTTGCACCAAGGGTGTGAAGGAGCCTTTCGAAGTTCCAGAGGTGAGGTGTGATCAGCCTCGAGACGCCTCAGCGGAAATGGGCCTCATCTCGCCTGGAGGGGAGAACCTCCTGGATTTTCTCGAGTTGCGGCAGCTCTTCTCGAGTTACGACGGGGACCTCAGGGACCCGCTCTGGTGGCCTCAGGAAAGGACAGTCCCCATGCGAGTTGCTAGTGGACCTCTCGGGATTCCTCTCCCGTCCATGCCGGGGCCTCAGTCCTTGTGTGGAGTCGGGGCCGGAACCTGAGGATTCCTCTCCAGGGTTGCCATGGGTCTAGGGGTGCTTCTGAGTCTCCCCAGGGGAGTCAGGCCTCGTCTCGAATGGGGGCATGCACGTGCGCTTTCCTCCCGAGCTGCAGCAGTAGTGTCACGCTTCGTGTCACGTGGATCAAGGGATCTGTGGCTTTCCCTCGAGGCTGTCCCTCGAGGCTTTCCCACGAGGCTTTCCCACAGGGCTGTGCCACGTGCCACCTTGGTGTGAGTCGATCCTCGGCGTGAAAGACGAGCCGGTGAAGGGAAAAGAGGTTCCTCTGGAATGGACTGAGACATCTGGGGGACTCTTGGAATGGTGGCACGACCCTGGAGTTCCTCTCGCCGTTCCTCTTGAGAGGGCCTCCTCTTGAGATGCGACGGGAACGCTGGGAACTCTTTCCCGACGAAGCAGGGAAAGGATCCCTCATCTCGAGCTACGAGGCGGAAACGGGGCTCCTCTGGATGTGGGCGGGACCCTCGTGATTCCTCTCGAGTGGATACGGCTAGGTCGGGGAACTTCTTGATTTGCACCAATGGTGTGAAGGACCCTTTCGAAGTGCCAGAGGTGAGGTGTGATCAGCCTCGAGACGCCTCAGCGGAAATGGGCCTCATCTCGCCTGGAGGGCAGAACCTTCTGGATTTTCTCGAGTTGCGGCAGGTCTTCTCGAGTTACGACGGGGACCTCAGGGACCCGCTCTGGTGGCCTCAGGAAAGGCCAGTCCCCATGCGAGTTGCTAGGGGACCTCTCGGGATTCCTCTCCCGTCCATGCCGGGGCCTCAGTCCTTTTGTGGAGTCGGGGCTGGAACCTGAGGATTCCTCTCCAGTGTTGCCATGGATCTTGGGGTGCTTCTGAGTCTCCCCAGGGGAGTCAGGCCTCGTCTCGAGTGGGGGTATGCACGTGCGCTTTCCTCCCGAGCTGCAGCAGTAGTGTCACGCTTCCTGTCACGTGGATCAAGGGATCTGTGGCTTTCCCTCGAGGCTGTCCCTCGAGGCTTTCACACGAGGCTTTCCCACAGGGCTGTGCCACGTGCCACCTTGGTGTGAGTCGATCCTCGGCGTGAAAGACGAGCCGGTGAAGGGAAAAGAGGTTCCTCTGGAATGGACTGAGACATCTGGGGGACTCTTGGAATGGTGGCACGACTCTGAAGTTCCTCTCGCCGTTCCTCTTGAGAGGGCGTCCACTTGAGATGCGACGGGAACGCCGGGAACTCTTTCCCGACGAAGCAGGGAAAGGATCCCTCATCTCGAGCTACGAGGCGGAAACGGGGCTCCTCTGGATGTGGGCGGGACCCTCGTGATTCCTCTCGAGTGGAGACGGCTAGGTCGGGGAACTTCTTGATTTGCACCAAGGGTGTGAAGGAGCCTTTCGAAGTTCCAGAGGTGAGGTGTGATCAGCCTCGAGACGCCTCAGCGGAAATGGGCCTCATCTCGCCTGGAGGGGAGAACCTCCTGGATTTTCTCGAGTTACGGCAGCTCTTCTCGAGTTACGACGGGGACCTCAGGGACCCGCTCTGGTGGCCTCAGGAAAGGACAGTCCCCATGCGAGTTGCTAGTGGACCTCTCGGGATTCCTCTCCCGTCCATGCCGGGGCCTCAGTCCTTGTGTGGAGTCGGGGCCGGAACCTGAGGATTCCTCTCCAGGTTGCCATGGGTCTAGGGGTGCTTCTGAGTCTCCCCAGGGGAGTCAGGCCTCATCTCGAATGGGGGCATGCACGTGCGCTTTCCTCCCGAGCTGCAGCAGTAGTGTCACGCTTCCTGTCACGTGGATCAAGGGATCTGTGGCTTTCCCTCGAGGCTGTCCCTCGAGGCTTTCCCACGAGGCTTTCCCACAGGGCTGTGCCACGTGCCACCTTGGTGTGAGTCGATCCTCGGCGTGAAAGACGAGCCGGTGAAGGGAAAAGAGGTTCCTCTGGAATGGACTGAGACATCTGGGGGACTCTTGGAATGGTGGCACGACCCTGGAGTTCCTCTCGCCGTTCCTCTTGAGAGGGCCTCCTCTTGAGATGCGACGGGAACGCTGGGAACTCTTTCCCGACGAAGCAGGGAAAGGATCCCTCATCTCGAGCTACGAGGCGGAAACGGGGCTCCTCTGGATGTGGGCGGGACCCTCGTGATTCCTCTCGAGTGGATACGGCTAGGTCGGGGAACTTCCTGATTTGCACCAAGGGTGTGAAGGACCATTTCGAAGTGCCAGAGGTGAGGTGTGATCAGCCTCGAGACGCCTCAGCGGAAATGGGCCTCATCTCGCCTGGAGGGGAGAACCTCCTGGATTTTCTCGAGTTGCGGCAGGTCTTCTCGAGTTACGACGGGGACCTCAGGGACCCGCTCTGGTGGCCTCAGGAAAGGCCAGTCCCCATGCGAGTTGCTAGGGGACCTCTCGGGATTCCTCTCCCGTCCATGCCGGGGAATCAGTCCTTTTGTGGAGTCGGGGCTGGAACCTGAGGATTCCTCTCCAGTGTTGCCATGGATCTTGGGGTGCTTCTGAGTCTCCCCAGGGGAGTCAGGCCTCGTCTCGAGTGGGGGCATGCACGTGCGCTTTCCTCCCGAGCTGCAGCAGTAGTGTCACGCTTCCTGTCACGTGGATCAAGGGATCTGTGGCTTTCCCTGGAGGCTGTCCCTCGAGGCTTTCCAACGAGGCTTTCCCACAGGGCTGTGCCACGTGCCACCTTGGTGTGAGTCGATCCTCGGCGTGAAAGACGAGCCGGTGAAGGGAAAAGAGGTTCCTCTGGAATGGACTGAGACATCTGAGGGACTCTTGGAATGGTGGCACGACCCTGAAGTTCCTCTCGCCGTTCCTCTTGAGAGGGCGTCCACTTGAGATGCGACGGGAACGCCGGGAACTCTTTCCCGACGAAGCAGGGAAAGGATCCCTCATCTCGAGCTACGAGGCGGAAACGGGGCTCCTCTGGATGTGGGCGGGACCCTCGTGATTCCTCTCGAGTGGAGACGGCTAGGTCGGGGAACTTCTTGATTTGCACCAAGGGTGTGAAGGAGCCTTTCGAAGTTCCAGAGGTGAGGTGTGATCAGCCTCGAGACGCCTCAGCGGAAATGGGCCTCATCTCGCCTGGAGGGAAGAACCTCCTGGATTTTCTCGAGTTGCGGCAGCTCTTCTCGAGTTACGACGGGGACCTCAGGGACCCGCTCTGGTGGCCTCAGGAAAGGACAGTCCCCATGCGAGTTGCTAGTGGACCTCTCGGGATTCCTCTCCCGTCCATGCCGGGGCCTCAGTCCTTGTGTGGAGTCGGGGCCGGAACCTGAGGATTCCTCTCCAGGGTTGCCATGGGTCTAGGGGTGCTTCTGAGTCTCCCCAGGGGAGTCAGGCCTCGTCTTGAATGGGGGCATGCACGTGCGCTTTCCTCCCGAGCTGCAGCACTAGTGTCACGCTTCCTGTCACGTGGATCAAGGGATCTGTGGCTTTCCCTCGAGGCTGTCCCTCGAGGCTTTCCCACGAGGCTTTCCCACAGGGCTGTGCCACGTGCCACCTTGGTGTGAGTCGATCCTCGGCGTGAAAGACGAGCCGGTGAAGGGAAAAGAGGTTCCTCTGGAATGGACTGAGACATCTGGGGGACTCTTGGAATGGTGGCACGACCCTGGAGTTCCTCTCGCCGTTCCTCTTGAGAGGGCCTCCTCTTGAGATGCGACGGGAACGCTGGGAACTCTTTCCCGACGAAGCAGGGAAAGGATCCCTCATCTCGAGCTACGAGGCGGAAACGGGGCTCCTCTGGATGTGGGCGGGACCCTCGTGATTCCTCTCGAGTGGATACAGCTAGGTCGGGGAACTTCTTGATTTGCACCAATGGTGTGAAGGACCCTTTCGAAGTGCCAGAGGTGAGGTGTGATCAGCCTCGAGACGCCTCAGCGGAAATGGGCCTCATCTCGCCTGGAGGGCAGAACCTCCTGGATTTTCTCGAGTTGCGGCAGGTCTTCTCGAGTTACGACGGGGACCTCAGGGACCCGCTCTGGTGGCCTCAGGAAAGGCCAGTCCCCATGCGAGTTGCTAGGGGACCTCTCAGGATTCCTCTCCCGTCCATGCCGGGGCCTCAGTCCTTGTGTGGAGTCGGGGCTGGAACCTGAGGATTCCTCTCCAGTGTTGCCATGGATCTTGGGGTGCTTCTGAGTCTCCCCAGGGGAGTCAGGCCTCGTCTCGAGTGGGGGTATGCACGTGCGCTTTCCTCCCGAGCTGCAGCAGTAGTGTCACGCTTCCTGTCACGTGGATCAAGGGATCTGTGGCTTTCCCTCGAGGCTGTCCCTCGAGGCTTTCACACGAGGCTTTCCCACAGGGCTGTGCCACGTGCCACCTTGGTGTGAGTCGATCCTCGGCGTGAAAGACGAGCCGGTGAAGGGAAAATAGGTTCCTCTGGAATGGACTGAGACATCTGAGGGACTCTTGGAATGGTGGCACGACCCTGAAGTTCCTCTCGCCGTTCCTCTTGAGAGGGCGTCCACTTGAGATGCGACGGGAACGCCGGGAACTCTTTCCCGACGAAGCAGGGAAAGGATCCCTCATCTCGAGCTACGAGGCGGAAACGGGGCTCCTCTGGATGTGGGCGGGACCCTCGTGATTCCTCTCGAGTGGAGACGGCTAGGTCGGGGAACTTCTTGATTTGCACCAAGGGTGTGAAGGAGCCTTTCGAAGTTCCAGAGGTGAGGTGTGATCAGCCTCGAGACGCCTCAGCGGAAATGGGCCTCATCTCGCCTGGAGGGGAGAACCTCCTGGATTTTCTCGAGTTGCGGCAGCTCTTCTCGAGTTACGACGGGGACCTCAGGGACCCGCTCTGGTGGCCTCAGGAAAGGACAGTCCCCATGCGAGTTGCTAGTGGACCTCTCGGGATTCCTCTCCCGTCCATGCCGGGGCCTCAGTCCTTGAGTGGAGTCGGGACCGGAACCTGAGGATTCCTCTCCAGGGTTGCCATGGGTCTAGGGGTGCTTCTGAGTCTCCCCAGGGGAGTCAGGCCTCGTCTCGAATGGGGGCATGCACGTGCGCTTTCCTCCCGAGCTGCAGCACTAGTGTCACGCTTCCTGTCACGTGGATCAAGGGATCTGTGGCTTTCCCTCGAGGCTGTCCCTCGAGGCTTTCCCACGAAGCTTTCCCACAGGGCTGTGCCACGTGCAACCTTGGTGTGAGTCGATCCTCGGCGTGAAAGACGAGCCGGTGAAGGGAAAAGAGGTTCCTCTGGAATGGACTGAGACATCTGGGGGACTCTTGGAATGGTGGCACGACCCTGGAGTTCCTCTCGCCGTTCCTCTTGAGAGGGCCTCCTCTTGAGATGCGACGGGAACGCTGGGAACTCTTTCCCGACGAAGCAGGGAAAGGATCCCTCATCTCGAGCTACGAGGCGGAAACGGGGCTCCTCTGGATGTGGGCGGGACCCTCGTGATTCCTCTCGAGTGGATACGGCTAGGTCGGGGAACTTCTTGATTTGCACCAATGGTGTGAAGGACCCTTTCGAAGTGCCAGAGGTGAGGTGTGATCAGCCTCGAGACGCCTCAGCGGAAATGGGCCTCATCTCGCCTGGAGGGCAGAACCTCCTGGATTTTCTCGAGTTGCGGCAGGTCTTCTCGAGTTACGACGGGGACCTCAGGGACCCGCTCTGGTGGCCTCAGGAAAGGCCAGTCCCCATGCGAGTTGCTAGGGGACCTCTCGGGATTCCTCTCCCGTCCATGCCGGGGCCTCAGTCCTTGTGTGGAGTCGGGGCTGGAACCTGAGGATTCCTCTCCAGTGTTGCCATGGATCTTGGGGTGCTTCTGAGTCTCCCCAGGGGAGTCAGGCCTCGTCTCGAGTGGGGTATGCACGTGCGCTTTCCTCCCGAGCTGCAGCAGTAGTGTCACGCTTCCTGTCACGTGGATCAAGGGATCTGTGGCTTTCCCTCGAGGCTGTCCCTCGAGGCTTTCCCACGAGGCTTTCCCACAGGGCTGTGCCACGTGCCACCTTGGTGTGAGTCGATCCTCGGCGTGAAAGACGAGCCGGTGAAGGGAAAAGAGGTTCCTCTGGAATGGACTGAGACATCTGAGGGACTCTTGGAATGGTGGCACGACCCTGAAGTTCCTCTCGCCGTTCCTCTTGAGAGGGCGTCCACTTGAGATGCGACGGGAACGCCGGGAACTCTTTCCCGACGAAGCAGGGAAAGGATCCCTCATCTCGAGCTACGAGGCGGAAACGGGGCTCCTCTGGATGTGGGCGGGACCCTCGTGATTCCTCTCGAGTGGAGACGGCTAGGTCGGGGAACTTCTTGATTTGCACCAAGGGTGTGAAGGAGCCTTTCGAAGTTCCAGAGGTGAGGTGTGATCAGCCTCGAGACGCCTCAGCGGAAATGGGCCTCATCTCGCCTGGAGGGGAGAACCTCCTGGATTTTCTCGAGTTGCGGCAGCTCTTCTCGAGTTACGACGGGGACCTCAGGGACCCGCTCTGGTGGCCTCAGGAAAGGACAGTCCCCATGCGAGTTGCTAGTGGACCTCTCGGGATTCCTCTCCCGTCCATGCCGGGGCCTCAGTCCTTGTGTGGAGTCGGGGCCGGAACCTGAGGATTCCTCTCCAGGGTTGCCATGGGTCTAGGGGTGCTTCTGAGTCTCCCCAGGGGAGTCAGGCCTCGTCTCGAATGGGGGCATGCACGTGCGCTTTCCTCCCGAGCTGCAGCAGTAGTGTCACGCTTCCTGTCACGTGGATCAAGGGATCTGTGGCTTTCCCTCGAGGCTGTCCCTCGAGGCTTTCCCACGAGGCTTTCCCACAGGGCTGTGCCACGTGCCACCTTGGTGTGAGTCGATCCTCGGCGTGAAAGACGAGCCGGTGAAGGGAAAAGAGGTTCCTCTGGAATGGACTGAGACATCTGGGGGACTCTTGGAATGGTGGCACGACCCTGGAGTTCCTCTCGCCGTTCCTCTTGAGAGGGCCTCCTCTTGAGATGCGACGGGAACGCTGGGAACTCTTTCCCGACGAAGCAGGGAAAGGATCCCTCATCTCGAGCTACGAGGCGGAAACGGGGCTCCTCTGGATGTGGGCGGGACCCTCGTGATTCCTCTCGAGTGGATACGGCTAGGTCGGGGAACTTCCTGATTTGCACCAAGGGTGTGAAGGACCCTTTCGAAGTGCCAGAGGTGAGGTGTGATCAGCCTCGAGACGCCTCAGCGGAAATGGGCCTCATCTCGCCTGGAGGGGAGAACCTCCTGGATTTTCTCGAGTTGCGGCAGGTCTTCTCGAGTTACGACGGGGACCTCAGGGACCCGCTCTGGTGGCCTCAGGAAAGGCCAGTCCCCATGCGAGTTGCTAGGGGACCTCTCGGGATTCCTCTCCCGTCCATGCCGGGGAATCAGTCCTTTTGTGGAGTCGGGGCTGGAACCTGAGGATTCCTCTCCAGTGTTGCCATGGATCTTGGGGTGCTTCTGAGTCTCCCCAGGGGAGTCAGGCCTCGTCTCGAGTGGGGGCATGCACGTGCGCTTTCCTCCCGAGCTGCAGCAGTAGTGTCACGCTTCCTGTCACGTGGATCAAGGGATCTGTGGCTTTCCCTCGAGGCTGTCCCTCGAGGCTTTCCCACGAGGCTTTCCCACAGGGCTGTGCCACGTGCCACCTTGGTGTGAGTCGATCCTCGGCGTGAAAGACGAGCCGGTGAAGGGAAAAGAGGTTCCTCTGGAATGGACTGAGACATCTGGGGGACTCTTGGAATGGTGGCACGACCCTGGAGTTCCTCTCGCCGTTCCTCTTGAGAGGGCCTCCACTTGAGATGCGACGGGAACGCCGGGAACTCTTTCCCGAAGAAGCAGGGAAAGGATCCCTCATCTCGAGCTACGAGGCGGAAACGGGGCTCCTCTGGATGTGGGCGGGACCATCGTGATTCCTCTCGAGTGGAGACGGCTAGGTCGGGGAACTTCTTGATTTGCACCAAGGGTGTGAAGGAGCCTTTCGAAGTTCCAGAGGTGAGGTGTGATCAGCCTCGAGACGCCTCAGCGGAAATGGGCCTCATCTCGCCTGGAGGGGAGAACCTCCTGGATTTTCTCGAGTTGCGGCAGGTCTTCTCGAGTTACGACGGGGACCTCAGGGACCCGCTCTGGTGGCCTCAGGAAAGGCCAGTCCCCATGCGAGTTGCTAGGGGACCTCTCGGGATTCCTCTCCCGTCCATGCCGGGGCCTCAGTCCTTGTGTGGAGTCGGGGCTGGAACCTGAGGATTCCTCTCCAGTGTTGCCATGGATCTTGGGGTGCGTCTGAGTCTCCCCAGGGGAGTCAGGCCTCGTCTCGAGTGGGGGCATGCACGTGCGCTTTCCTCCCGAGCTGCAGCAGTAGTGTCACGCTTCCTGTCACGTGGAACAAGGGATCTGTGGCTTTCCCTCCGGGCTGTCCCTCGAGGCTTTCCCACGAGGCTTTCCCACAGGGCTGTGCCACTTGCCACCTTGGTGTGAGTCGATCCTCGGCGTGAAAGACGAGCCGGTGAAGGGAAAAGAGGTTCCTCTGGAATGGACTGAGACATCTGGGGGACTCTTGGAATGGTGGCACGACCCTGGAGTTCCTCTCGCCGTTCCTGTTGAGAGGGCCTCCTCTTGAGATGCGACGGGAACGCCGGGAACTCTTTCCCGACGAAGCAGGGAAAGGATCCCTCATCTCGAGCTACGAGGCGGAAACGGGGCTCCTCTGGATGTGGGCGGGACCCTCGTGATTCCTCTCGAGTGGAGACGGCTAGGACGGGGAACTTCTTGATTTGCACCAAGGGTGTGAAGGAGCCTTTCGAAGTTCCAGAGGTGAGGTGTGATCAGCCTCGAGACGCCTCAGCGGAAATGGGCCTCATCTCGCCTGGAGGGGAGAACCTCCTGGATTTTCTCGAGTTGCGGCAGGTCTTCTCGAGTTACGACGGGGACCTCAGGGACCCGCTCTCGTGGCCTCAGGAAAGGCCAGTCCCCATGCGAGTTGCTAGGGGACCTCTCGGGATTCCTCTCCCGTCCATGCCGGGGCCTCAGTCCTTGTGTGGAGTCGGGGCCGGAACCTGAGGATTCCTCTCCAGTGTTGCCATGGATCTTGGGGTGCTTCTTAGTCTCCCCAGGGGAGTCAGGCCTCGTCTCGAGTGGGGGCATGCACGTGCGCTTTCCTCCCGAGCTGCAGCAGTAGTGTCACGCTTCCTGTCACGTGGATCAAGGGATCTGTGGCTTTCCCTCGAGGCTGTCCCTCGAGGCTTTCCCACGAGGCTTTCCCACAGGGCTGTGCCACGTGCCACCTTGGTGTGAGTCGATCCTCGGCGTGAAAGACGAGCCGGTGAAGGGAAAAGAGGTTCCTCTGGAATGGACTGAGACATCTGGGGGACTCTTGGAATGGTGGCATGACCCTGGAGTTCCTCTCGCCGTTCCTCTTGAGAGGGCCTCCACTTGACATGCGACGGGAACGCCGGGAACTCTTTCCCGACGAAGCAGGGAAAGGATCCCTCATCTCGAGCTACGAGGGGGAAACGGGGCTCCTCTGGATGTGGGCGGGACCCTCGTGATTCCTCGCGAGTGGAGACGGCTAGGTCGGGGAACTTCTTGATTTGCACCAAGGGTGTGAAGGACCCTTTCGAAGTGCCAGAGGTGAGGTGTGATCAGCCTCGAGACGCCTCAGCGGAAATGGGCCTCATCTCGCCTGGAGGGGAGAACCTCCTGGATTTTCTCGAGTTGCGGCAGGTCTTCTCGAGTTACGAGGGGGACCTCAGGGACCCGCTCTGGTGGCCTCAGGAAAGGCCAGTCCCCATGCGAGTTGCTAGGGGACCTCTCGGGATTCCTCTCCCGTCCATGCCGGGGAATCAGTCCTTTTGTGGAGTCGGGGCTGGAACCTGAGGATTCCTCTCCAGTGTTGCCATGGATCTTGGGGTGCTTCTGAGTCTCCCCAGGGGAGTCAGGCCTCGTCTCGAGTGGGGCATGCACGTGCGCTTTCCTCCCGAGCTGCAGCAGTAGTGTCACGCTTCCTGTCACGTGGATCAAGGGATCTGTGGCTTTCCCTCGAGGCTGTCCCTCGAGGCTTTCCCACGAGGCTTTCCCACAGGGCTGTGCCACGTGCCACCTTGGTGTGAGTCGATCCTCGGCGTGAAAGACGAGCCGGTGAAGGGAAAAGAGGTTCCTCTGGAATGGACTGAGACATCTGGGGGACTCTTGGAATGGTGGCACGACCCTGGAGTTCCTCTCGCCGTTCCTGTTGAGAGGGCCTCCTCTTGAGATGCGACGGGAACGCCGGGAACTCTTTCCCGACGAAGCAGGGAAAGGATCCCTCATCTCGAGCTACGAGGCGGAAACGGGGCTCCTCTGGATGTGGGCGGGACCATCGTGATTCCTCTCGAGTGGAGACGGCTAGGTCGGGGAACTTCTTGATTTGCACCAAGGGTGTGAAGGAGCCTTTCGAAGTTCCAGAGGTGAGGTGTGATCAGCCTCGAGACGCCTCAGCGGAAATGGGCCTCATCTCGCCTGGAGGGGAGAACCTCCTGGATTTTCTCGAGTTGCGGCAGGTCTTCTCGAGTTACGACGGGGACCTCAGGGACCCGCTCTGGTGGCCTCAGGAAAGGCCAGTCCCCATGCGAGTTGCTAGGGGACCTCTCGGGATTCCTCTCCCGTCCATGCCGGGGCCTCAGTCCTTGTGTGGAGTCGGGGCTGGAACCTGAGGATTCCTCTCCAGTGTTGCCATGGATCTTGGGGTGCTTCTGAGTCTCCCCAGGGGAGTCAGGCCACGTCTCGAGTGGGGGCATGCACGTGCGCTTTCCTCCCGAGCTGCAGCAGTAGTGTGACGCTTCCTGTCATGTGGATCAAGGGATCTGTGGCTTTCCCTCGAGGCTGTCCCTCGAGGCTTTCCCACGAGGCTTTCCCACAGGGCTGTGCCACGTGCCACCTTGGTGTGAGTCGATCCTCGGCGTGAAAGACGAGCCGGTGAAGGGAAAAGAGGTTCCTCTGGAATGGACTGAGACATCTGGGGGACTCTTGGAATGGTGGCACGACCCTGGAGTTCCTCTCGCCGTTCCTGTTGAGAGGGCCTCCTCTTGAGATGCGACGGGAACGCCGGGAACTCTTTCCCGACGAAGCAGGGAAAGGATCCCTCATCTCGAGCTACGAGGCGGAAACGGGGCTCCTCTGGATGTGGGCGGGACCATCGTGATTCCTCTCGAGTGGAGACGGCTAGGTCGGGGAACTTCTTGATTTGCACCAAGGGTGTGAAGGAGCCTTTCGAAGTTCCAGAGGTGAGGTGTGATCAGCCTCGAGACGCCTCAGCGGAAATGGGCCTCATCTCGCCTGGAGGGGAGAACCTCCTGGATTTTCTCGAGTTGCGGCAGGTCTTCTCGAGTTACGACGGGGACCTCAGGGACCCGCTCTGGTGGCCTCAGGAAAGGCCAGTCCCCATGCGAGTTGCTAGGGGACCTCTCGGGATTCCTCTCCCGTCCATGCCGGGGCCTCAGTCCTTGTGTGGAGTCGGGGCTGGAACCTGAGGATTCCTCTCCAGTGTTGCCATGGATCTTGGGGTGCTTCTGAGTCTCCCCAGGGGAGTCAGGCCTCGTCTCGAATGGGGGTATGCACGTGCGCTTTCCTCCCGAGCTGCAGCAGTAGTGTCACGCTTCCTGTCACGTGGATCAAGGGATTTGTGGCTTTCCCTCGAGGCTGTCCCTTGAGGCTTTCCCACGAGGCTTTCCCACAGGGCTGTGCCACGTGCCACCTTGGTGTGAGTCGATCCTCGGCGTGAAAGACGAGCCGGTGAAGGGAAAAGAGGTTCCTCTGGAATGGACTGAGACATCTGGGGGACTCTTGGAATGGTGGCACGACCCTGGAGTTCCTCTCGCCGTTCCTCTTGAGAGGGCCTCCACTTGAGATGCGACGGGAACGCCGGGAACTCTTTCCCGACGAAGCAGGGAAAGGATCCCTCATCTCGAGCTACGAGGCGGAAACGGGGCTCCTCTGGATGTGGGCGGGACCCTCGTGATTGCTCTCGAGTGGAGACGGCTAGGTCGGGGAACTTCTTGATTTGCACCAAGGGTGTGAAGGAGCCTTTCGAAGTTCCAGAGGTGAGGTGTGATCAGCCTCGAGACCCCTCAGCGGAAATGGGCCTCATCTCGCCTGAAGGGGAGAACCTCCTGGATTTTCTCGAGTTGCGGCAGCTCTTCTCGAGTTATGACGGGGACCTCAGGAACCCGCTCTGGTGGCCTCAGGAAAGGCCAGGCCCCATGCGAGTTGCTAGGGGACCTCTCGGGATTCCTCTCCCGTCCATGCCGGGGCCTCAGTCCTTGTGTGGAGTCGGGGCCGGAACCTGAGTATTCCTCTCCAGTGTTGCCATGGATCTAGGGGTGCTTCTGAGTCTCCCCAGGGGAGTCAGGCCTCGTCTCGAATGGGGGCATGCACGTGCGCTTTCCTCCCGAGCTGCAGCAGTAGTGTCACGCTTCCTGTCACGTGGATCAAGGGATCTGCGGCTTTCCCTCGAGGCTGTCCCTCGAGGCTTTCCCACGAGGTTTCCCACAGGGCTGTGCCACGTGCCACCTTGTTGTGAGTCGTACCTCGGCGTGAAAGACGAGCAGGTGAAGGGAAAAGAGGTTCCTCTGGAATGGACTGAGACATCTGGGGGACTCTTGGAATGGTGGCACGACCCTGGAATTCCTCTCGCCGTTCCTGTTGAGAGGGCCTCTTCTTGAGATGCGACGGGAACGCCGGGAACTCTTTCCCGACGAAGCAGGGAAAGGATCCCTCATCTCGAGCTTTGAGGCGGAAACGGGGCTCCTCTGGATGTGGGCGGGACCCTCGTGATTCCTCGCGAGTGGAGACGGCTAGGTCGGGGAACTTCTTGATTTGCACCAAGGGTGTGAAGGACCCTTTCGAAGTGCCAGAGGTGAGGTGTGATCAGCCTCGAGACCCCTCAGCGGAAATGGGCCTCATCTCGCCTGGAGGGGAGAACCTCCTGGATTTTCTCGAGTTGCGGCAGGTCTTCTCGAGTTACGACGGGGACCTCAGGGACCCGCTCTGGTGGCCTCAGGAAAGGCCAGTCCCCATGCGAGTTTCTAGGGGACCTCTCGGGATTCCTCTCCCGTCCATGCCGGGGAATCAGTCCTTTTGTGGAGTCGGGGCTGGAACCTGAGGATTCCTCTCCAGTGTTGCCATGGAACTTGGGGTGCTTCTGAGTCTCCCCAGGGGAGTCAGGCCTCGGCTCGAGTGGAGGCATACACGTGCGCTTTCCTCCCGAGCTGCAGCAGTAGTGTCACGCTTCCTGTCACGTGGATCAAGGGATCTGTGGCTTTCCCTAGAGGCTGTCCCTCGAGGCTTTCCCACGAGGTTTCCCACAGGGCTGTGCCACGTGCCACCTTGGTGTGAGTCGATCCTCGGCGTGAAAGACGAGCCGGTGAAGGGAAAAGAGGTTCCTCTGGAATGGACTGAGACATCTGGGGGACTCTTGGAATGGTGGCACGAACCTGGAGTTCCTCTCGCCGTTCCTGTTGAGAGGGCCTCCTCTTGAGATGCGACGGGAACGCCGGGAACTCTTTCCCGACGAAGCAGGGAAAGGATCCCTCATCTCGAGCTACGAGGCGGAAACGGGGCTCCTCTGGATGTGTGCGGGACACTCGTGATTCCTCTCGAGTGGAGACGGGTATGTCGGGGAACTTCTTGATTTGCACCAAGGGTGTGAAGGACCCTTTCGAAGTTCCAGAGGTGAGGTGTGATCAGCCTCGAGACGCCTCAGCGGAAATGGGCCTCATCTCGCCTGGAGGGGAGAACCTCCTGGATTTTCTCGAGTTGCGGCAGGTCTTCTCGAGTTACGACAGGGACCTCAGGGACCCGCTCTGGTGGCCTCAGGAAAGGCCAGTCCCCATGCGAGTTGCTAGGGGACCTCTCGGGATTCCTCTCCCGTCCATGCCGGGGCCTCAGTCCTTGTGTGGAGTCGGGGCTGGAACCTGAGGATTCCTCTCCAGTGTTGCCATGGATCTTGGGGTGCTTCTGAGTCTCCCCAGGGGAGTCAGGCCTCTTCTCGAGTGGGGGCATGCACGTGCGCTTTCCTCCCGAGCTGCAGCAGTAGTGTCACGCTTCTTGTCACGTGGATCAAGGGATCTGTGGCTTTCCCTCGAGGCTGTCCCTCGAGGCTTTCCCACGAGGCTTTCCCACAGGGCTGTGCCACGTGCCACCTTGGTGTGAGTCGATCCTCGGCGTGAAAGACGAACCGGTGAAGGGAAAAGAGGTTCCTCTGGAATGGACTGAGACATCTGGGGGACTCTTGGAATGGTGGCACGACCCTGGAGTTCCTCTCGCCGTTCCTCTTGAGAGGGCCTCCTCTTGAGATGCGACGGGAACGCCGGGAACTCTTTCCCGACCAAGCAGGGAAAGGATCCCTCATCTCGAGCTACGAGGCGGAAACGGGGCTCCTCTGGATGTGGGCGGGACCCTCGTGATTCCTCTCGAGTGGATACGGCTAGGTCGGGGAACTTCTTGATTTGCACCAATGGTGTGAAGGACCCTTTCGAAGTGCCAGAGGTGAGGTGTGATCAGCCTCGAGACGCCTCAGCGGAAATGGGCCTCATCTCGCCTGGAGGGCAGAACCTCCTGGATTTTCTCGAGTTGCGGCAGGTCTTCTCGAGTTACGACGGGGACCTCAGGGACCCGCTCTGGTGGCCTCAGGAAAGGACAGTCCCCATGCGAGTTGCTAGGGGACCTCTCGGGATTCCTCTCCCTTCCATGCCGGGGCCTCAGTCCTTGTGTGGAGTCGGGGCTGGAACCTGAGGATTCCTCTCCAGTGTTGCCATGGATCTTGGGGTGCTTCTGAGTCTCCCCAGGGGAGTCAGGCCTCGTCTCGAGTGGGGGTATGCATGTGCGCTTTCCTCCCGAGCTGCAGCAGTAGTGTCACGCTTCCTGTCACGTGGATCAAGGGATCTGTGGCTTTCCCTCGAGGCTGTCCCTCGAGGCTTTCCCACGAGGCTTTCCCACAGGGCTGTGCCACGTGCCACCTTGGTGTGAGTCGATCCTCGGCGTGAAAGACGAGCCGGTGAAGGGAAAAGAGGTTCCTCTGGAATGGACTGAGACATCTGAGGGACTCTTGGAATGGTGGCACGACCCTGAAGTTCCTCTCGCCGTTCCTCTTGAGAGGGCGTCCACTTGAGATGCGACGGGAACGCCGGGAACTCTTTCCCGACGAAGCAGGGAAAGGATCCCTCATCTCGAGCTACGAGGCGGAAACGGGGCTCCTCTGGATGTGGGCGGGACCCTCGTGATTCCTCTCGAGTGGAGACGGCTAGGTCGGGGAACTTCTTGATTTGCACCAAGGGTGTGAAGGAGCCTTTCGAAGTTCCAGAGGTGAGGTGTGATCAGCCTCGAGACGCCTCAGCGGAAATGGGCCTCATCTCGCCTGGAGGGGAGAACCTCCTGGATTTTCTCGAGTTGCGGCAGGTCTTCTCGAGTTACGACGGGGACCTCAGGGACCCGCTCTGGTGGCCTCAGGAAAGGACAGTCCCCATGCGAGTTGCTAGTGGACCTCTCGGGATTCCTCTCCCGTCCATGCCGGGGCCTCAGTCCTTGTGTGGAGTCGGGGCCGGAACCTGAGGATTCCTCTCCAGGGTTGCCATGGGTCTAGGGGTGCTTCTGAGTCTCCCCAGGGGAGTCAGGCCTCGTCTCGAATGGGGGCATGCACGTGCGCTTTCCTCCCGAGCTGCAGCAGTAGTGTCACGCTTCCTGTCACGTGGATCAAGGGATCTGTGGCTTTCCCTAGAGGCTGTCCCTCGAGGCTTTCCCACGAGGTTTCCCACAGGGCTGTGCCACGTGCCACCTTGGTGTGAGTCGATCCTCGGCGTGAAAGACGAGCCGGTGAAGGGAAAAGAGGTTCCTCTGGAATGGACTGAGACATCTGGGGGACTCTTGGAATGGTGGCACGAACCTGGAGTTCCTCTCGCCGTTCCTGTTGAGAGGGCCTCCTCTTGAGATGCGACGGGAACGCCGGGAACTCTTTCCCGACGAAGCAGGGAAAGGATCCCTCATCTCGAGCTACGAGGCGGAAACGGGGCTCCTCTGGATGTGTGCGGGACACTCGTGATTCCTCTCGAGTGGAGACGGGTATGTCCGGGAACTTCTTGATTTGCACCAAGGGTGTGAAGGACCCTTTCGAAGTTCCAGAGGTGAGGTGTGATCAGCCTCGAGACGCCTCAGCGGAAATGGGCCTCATCTCGCCTGGAGGGGAGAACCTCCTGGATTTTCTCGAGTTGCGGCAGGTCTTCTCGAGTTACGACAGGGACCTCAGGGACCCGCTCTGGTGGCCTCAGGAAAGGCCAGTCCCCATGCGAGTTGCTAGGGGACCTCTCGGGATTCCTCTCCCGTCCATGCCGGGGCCTCAGTCCTTGTGTGGAGTCGGGGCTGTAACCTGAGGATTCCTCTCCAATGTTGCCATGGATCTTGGGGTGCTTCTGAGTCTCCCCAGGGGAGTCAGGCCTCGTCTCGAGTGGGGGTATGCACGTGCGCTTTCCTCCCGAGCTGCAGCAGTAGTGTCACGCTTCCTGTCACGTGGATCAAGGGATCTGTGGCTTTCCCTCGAGGCTGTCCCTCGAGGCTTTCCCACGAGGCTTTCCCACAGGGCTGTGCCACGTGCCACCTTGGTGTGAGTCGATCCTCGGCGTGAAAGACGAGCCGGTGAAGGGAAAAGAGGTTCCTCTGGAATGGACTGAGACATCTGAGGGACTCTTGGAATGGTGGCACGACCCTGAAGTTCCTCTCGCCGTTCCTCTTGAGAGGGCGTCCACTTGAGATGCGACGGGAACGCCGGGAACTCTTTCCCGACGAAGCAGGGAAAGGATCCCTCATCTCGAGCTACGAGGCGGAAACGGGGCTCCTCTGGATGTGGGCGGGACCCTCGTGATTCCTCTCGAGTGGAGACGGCTAGGTCGGGGAACTTCTTGATTTGCACCAAGGGTGTGAAGGAGCCTTTCGAAGTTCCAGAGGTGAGGTGTGATCAGCCTCGAGACGCCTCAGCGGAAATGGGCCTCATCTCGCCTGGAGGGGAGAACCTCCTGGATTTTCTCGAGTTGCGGCAGGTCTTCTCGAGTTACGACGGGGACCTCAGGGACCCGCTCTGGTGGCCTCAGGAAAGGACAGTCCCCATGCGAGTTGCTAGTGGACCTCTCGGGATTCCTCTCCCGTCCATGCCGGGGCCTCAGTCCTTGTGTGGAGTCGGGGCCGGAACCTGAGGATTCCTCTCCAGGGTTGCCATGGGTCTAGGGGTGCTTCTGAGTCTCCCCAGGGGAGTCAGGCCTCGTCTCGAATGGGGGCATGCACGTGCGCTTTCCTCCCGAGCTGCAGCAGTAGTGTCACGCTTCCTGTCACGTGGATCAAGGGATCTGTGGCTTTCCCTAGAGGCTGTCCCTCGAGGCTTTCCCACGAGGTTTCCCACAGGGCTGTGCCACGTGCCACCTTGGTGTGAGTCGATCCTCGGCGTGAAAGACGAGCCGGTGAAGGGAAAAGAGGTTCCTCTGGAATGGACTGAGACATCTGGGGGACTCTTGGAATGGTGGCACGAACCTGGAGTTCCTCTCGCCGTTCCTGTTGAGAGGGCCTCCTCTTGAGATGCGACGGGAACGCCGGGAACTCTTTCCCGACGAAGCAGGGAAAGGATCCCTCATCTCGAGCTACGAGGCGGAAACGGGGCTCCTCTGGATGTGTGCGGGACACTCGTGATTCCTCTCGAGTGGAGACGGGTATGTCCGGGAACTTCTTGATTTGCACCAAGGGTGTGAAGGACCCTTTCGAAGTTCCAGAGGTGAGGTGTGATCAGCCTCGAGACGCCTCAGCGGAAATGGGCCTCATCTCGCCTGGAGGGGAGAACCTCCTGGATTTTCTCGAGTTGCGGCAGGTCTTCTCGAGTTACGACAGGGACCTCAGGGACCCGCTCTGGTGGCCTCAGGAAAGGCCAGTCCCCATGCGAGTTGCTAGGGGACCTCTCGGGATTCCTCTCCCGTCCATGCCGGGGCGTCAGTCCTTGTGTGGAGTCGGGGCTGGAACCTGAGGATTCCTCTCCAGTGTTGCCATGGATCTTGGGGTGCTTCTGAGTCTCCCCAGGGGAGTCAGGCCTCTTCTCGAGTGGGGGCATGCACGTGCGCTTTCTTCCCGAGTTGCAGCAGTAGTGTCACGCTTCCTGTCACGTGGATCAAGGGATCTGTGGCTTTCCCTCGAGGCTGTCCCTCGAGGCTTTCCCACGAGGCTTTCCCACAGGGCTGTGCCACGTGCCACCTTGGTGTGAGTCGATCCTCGGCGTGAAAGACGAACCGGTGAAGGGAAAAGAGTTTCCTCTGGAATGGACTGAGACATCTGGGGGACTCTTGGAATGGTGGCACGACCCTGGAGTT
This sequence comes from Budorcas taxicolor, assembly GCF_023091745.1. Classification (NCBI taxonomy): domain Eukaryota; kingdom Metazoa; phylum Chordata; class Mammalia; order Artiodactyla; family Bovidae; genus Budorcas; species Budorcas taxicolor. The sequence goes on along the minus strand of NW_026292783.1, from coordinate 849,375 downwards.
CCTCTCGCCGTTCCTCTTGAGAGGGCCTCCTCTTGAGATGCGACGGGAACGCCGGGAACTCTTTCCCGACCAAGCAGGGAAAGGATCCCTCATCTCGAGCTACGAGGCGGAAACGGGGCTCCTCTGGATGTGGGCGGGACCCTCGTGATTCCTCTCGAGTGGATACGGCTAGGTCGGGGAACTTCTTGATTTGCACCAATGGTGTGAAGGACCCTTTCGAAGTGCCAGAGGTGAGGTGTGATCAGCCTCGAGACGCCTCAGCGGAAATGGGCCTCATCTCGCCTGGAGGGCAGAACCTCCTGGATTTTCTCGAGTTGCGGCAGGTCTTCTCGAGTTACGACGGGGACCTCAGGGACCCGCTCTGGTGGCCTCAGGAAAGGCCAGTCCCCATGCGAGTTGCTAGGGGACCTCTCGGGATTCCTCTCCCTTCCATGCCGGGGCCTCAGTCCTTGTGTGGAGTCGGGGCTGTAACCTGAGGATTCCTCTCCAATGTTGCCATGGATCTTGGGGTGCTTCTGAGTCTCCCCAGGGGAGTCAGGCCTCGTCTCGAGTGGGGGTATGCACGTGCGCTTTCCTCCCGAGCTGCAGCAGTAGTGTCACGCTTCCTGTCACGTGGATCAAGGGATCTGTGGCTTTCCCTCGAGGCTGTCCCTCGAGGCTTTCCCACGAGGCTTTCCCACAGGGCTGTGCCACGTGCCACCTTGGTGTGAGTCGATCCTCGGCGTGAAAGACGAGCCGGTGAAGGGAAAAGAGGTTCCTCTGGAATGGACTGAGACATCTGGGGGACTCTTGGAATGGTGGCACGACCCTGAAGTTCCTCTCGCCGTTCCTCTTGAGAGGGCGTCCACTTGAGATGCGACGGGAACGCCGGGAACTCTTTCCCGACGAAGCAGGGAAAGGATCCCTCATCTCGAGCTACGAGGCGGAAACGGGGCTCCTCTGGATGTGGGCGGGACCCTCGTGATTCCTCTCGAGTGGAGACGGCTAGGTCGGGGAACTTCTTGATTTGCACCAAGGGTGTGAAGGAGCCTTTCGAAGTTCCAGAGGTGAGGTGTGATCAGCCTCGAGACGCCTCAGCGGAAATGGGCCTCATCTCGCCTGGAGGGGAGAACCTCCTGGATTTTCTCGAGTTGCGGCAGCTCTTCTCGAGTTACGACGGGGACCTCAGGGACCCGCTCTGGTGGCCTCAGGAAAGGACAGTCCCCATGCGAGTTGCTAGTGGACCTCTCGGGATTCCTCTCCCGTCCATGCCAGGGGCCTCAGTCCTTGTGTGGAGTCGGGGCCGGAACCTGAGGATTCCTCTCCAGGGTTGCCATGGGTCTAGGGGTGCTTCTGAGTCTCCCCAGGGGAGTCAGGCCTCGTCTCGAATGGGGGCATGCACGTGCGCTTTCCTCCCGAGCTGCAGCAGTAGTGTCACGCTTCCTGTCACGTGGATCAAGGGATCTGTGGCTTTCCCTCGAGGCTGTCCCTCGAGGCTTTCCCACGAGGCTTTCCCACAGGGCTGTGCCACGTGCCACCTTGGTGTGAGTCGATCCTCGGCGTGAAAGACGAGCCGGTGAAGGGAAAAGAGGTTCCTCTGGAATGGACTGAGACATCTGGGGGACTCTTGGAATGGTGGCACGACCCTGGAGTTCCTCTCGCCGTTCCTCTTGAGAGGGCCTCCTCTTGAGATGCGACGGGAACGCTGGGAACTCTTTCCCGACGAAGCAGGGAAAGGATCCCTCATCTCGAGCTACGAGGCGGAAACGGGGCTCCTCTGGATGTGGGCGGGACCCTCGTGATTCCTCTCGAGTGGATACGGCTAGGTGGGGGAACTTCTTGATTTGCACCAATGGTGTGAAGGACCCTTTCGAAGTGCCAGAGGTGAGGTGTGATCAGCCTCGAGACGCCTCAGCGGAAATGGGCCTCATCTCGCCTGGAGGGCAGAACCTTCTGGATTTTCTCGAGTTGCGGCAGGTCTTCTCGAGTTACGACGGGGACCTCAGGGACCCGCTCTGGTGGCCTCAGGAAAGGCCAGTCCCCATGCGAGTTGCTAGGGGACCTCTCGGGATTCCTCTCCCGTCCATGCCGGGGCCTCAGTCCTTTTGTGGAGTCGGGGCTGGAACCTGAGGATTCCTCTCCAGTGTTGCCATGGATCTTGGGGTGCTTCTGAGTCTCCCCAGGGGAGTCAGGCCTCGTCTCGAGTGGGGGTATGCACGTGCGCTTTCCTCCCGAGCTGCAGCAGTAGTGTCACGCTTCCTGTCACGTGGATCAAGGGATCTGTGGCTTTCCCTCGAGGCTGTCCCTCGAGGCTTTCACACGAGGCTTTCCCACAGGGCTGTGCCACGTGCCACCTTGGTGTGAGTCGATCCTCGGCGTGAAAGACGAGCCGGTGAAGGGAAAAGAGGTTCCTCTGGAATGGACTGAGACATCTGGGGGACTCTTGGAATGGTGGCACGACCCTGAAGTTCCTCTCGCCGTTCCTCTTGAGAGGGCGTCCACTTGAGATGCGACGGGAACGCCGGGAACTCTTTCCCGACGAAGCAGGGAAAGGATCCCTCATCTCGAGCTACGAGGCGGAAACGGGGCTCCTCTGGATGTGGGCGGGACCCTCGTGATTCCTCTCGAGTGGAGACGGCTAGGTCGGGGAACTTCTTGATTTGCACCAAGGGTGTGAAGGAGCCTTTCGAAGTTCCAGAGGTGAGGTGTGATCAGCCTCGAGACGCCTCAGCGGAAATGGGCCTCATCTCGCCTGGAGGGGAGAACCTCCTGGATTTTCTCGAGTTACGGCAGCTCTTCTCGAGTTACGACGGGGACCTCAGGGACCCGCTCTGGTGGCCTCAGGAAAGGACAGTCCCCATGCGAGTTGCTAGTGGACCTCTCGGGATTCCTCTCCCGTCCATGCCGGGGCCTCAGTCCTTGTGTGGAGTCGGGGCCGGAACCTGAGGATTCCTCTCCAGGGTTGCCATGGGTCTAGGGGTGCTTCTGAGTCTCCCCAGGGGAGTCAGGCCTCGTCTCGAATGGGGGCATGCACGTGCGCTTTCCTCCCGAGCTGCAGCAGTAGTGTCACGCTTCCTGTCACGTGGATCAAGGGATCTGTGGCTTTCCCTCGAGGCTGTCCCTCGAGGCTTTCCCACGAGGCTTTCCCACAGGGCTGTGCCACGTGCCACCTTGGTGTGAGTCGATCCTCGGCGTGAAAGACGAGCCGGTGAAGGGAAAAGAGGTTCCTCTGGAATGGACTGAGACATCTGGGGGACTCTTGGAATGGTGGCACGACCCTGGAGTTCCTCTCGCCGTTCCTCTTGAGAGGGCCTCCTCTTGAGATGCGACGGGAACGCCGGGAACTCTTTCCCGACGAAGCAGGGAAAGGATCCCTCATCTCGAGCTACGAGGCGGAAACGGGGCTCCTCTGGATGTGGGCGGGACCCTCGTGATTCCTCTCGAGTGGATACGGCTAGGTCGGGGAACTTCCTGATTTGCACCAAGGGTGTGAAGGACCCTTTCGAAGTGCCAGAGGTGAGGTGTGATCAGCCTCGAGACGCCTCAGCGGAAATGGGCCTCATCTCGCCTGGAGGGGAGAACCTCCTGGATTTTCTCGAGTTGCGGCAGGTCTTCTCGAGTTACGACGGGGACCTCAGGGACCCGCTCTGGTGGCCTCAGGAAAGGCCAGTCCCCATGCGAGTTGCTAGGGGACCTCTCGGGATTCCTCTCCCGTCCATGCCGGGGAATCAGTCCTTTTGTGGAGTCGGGGCTGGAACCTGAGGATTCCTCTCCAGTGTTGCCATGGATCTTGGGGTGCTTCTGAGTCTCCCCAGGGGAGTCAGGCCTCGTCTCGAGTGGGGGCATGCACGTGCGCTTTCCTCCCGAGCTGCAGCAGTAGTGTCACGCTTCCTGTCACGTGGATCAAGGGATCTGTGGCTTTCCCTCGAGGCTGTCCCTCGAGGCTTTCCCACGAGGCTTTCCCACAGGGCTGTGCCACGTGCCACCTTGGTGTGAGTCGATCCTCGGTGTGAAAGACGAGCCGGTGAAGGGAAAAGAGGTTCCTCTGGAATGGACTGAGACATCTGAGGGACTCTTGGAATGGTGGCACTACCCTGAAGTTCCTCTCGCCGTTCCTCTTGAGAGGGCGTCCACTTGAGATGCGACGGGAACGCCGGGAACTCTTTCCCGACGAAGCAGGGAAAGGATCCCTCATCTCGAGCTACGAGGCGGAAACGGGGCTCCTCTGGATGTGGGCGGGACCCTCGTGATTCCTCTCGAGTGGAGACGGCTAGGTCGGGGAACTTCTTGATTTGCACCAAGGGTGTGAAGGAGCCTTTCGAAGTTCCAGAGGTGAGGTGTGATCAGCCTCGAGACGCCTCAGCGGAAATGGGCCTCATCTCGCCTGGAGGGGAGAACCTCCTGGATTTTCTCGAGTTGCGGCAGGTCTTCTCGAGTTACGACGGGGACCTCAGGGACCCGCTCTGGTGGCCTCAGGAAAGGACAGTCCCCATGCGAGTTGCTAGTGGACCTCTCGGGATTCCTCTCCCGTCCATGCCGGGGCCTCAGTCCTTGTGTGGAGTCGGGGCCGGAACCTGAGGATTCCTCTCCAGGGTTGCCATGGGTCTAGGGGTGCTTCTGAGTCTCCCCAGGGGAGTCAGGCCTCGTCTTGAATGGGGGCATGCACGTGCGCTTTCCTCCCGAGCTGCAGCAGTAGTGTCACGCTTCCTGTCACGTGGATCAAGGGATCTGTGGCTTTCCCTCGAGGCTGTCCCTCGAGGCTTTCCCACGAGGCTTTCCCACAGGGCTGTGCCACGTGCCACCTTGGTGTGAGTCGATCCTCGGCGTGAAAGACGAGCCGGTGAAGGGAAAAGAGGTTCCTCTGGAATGGACTGAGACATCTGGGGGACTCTTGGAATGGTGGCACGACCCTGGAGTTCCTCTCGCCGTTCCTCTTGAGAGGGCCTCCTCTTGAGATGCGACGGGAACGCTGGGAACTCTTTCCCGACGAAGCAGGGAAAGGATCCCTCATCTCGAGCTACGAGGCGGAAACGGGGCTCCTCTGGATGTGGGCGGGACCCTCGTGATTCCTCTCGAGTGGATACGGCTAGGTCGGGGAACTTCTTGATTTGCACCAATGGTGTGAAGGACCCTTTCGAAGTGCCAGAGGTGAGGTGTGATCAGCCTCGAGACGCCTCAGCGGAAATGGGCCTCATCTCGCCTGGAGGGCAGAACCTCCTGGATTTTCTCGAGTTGCGGCAGGTCTTCTCGAGTTACGACGGGGACCTCAGGGACCCGCTCTGGTGGCCTCAGGAAAGGCCAGTCCCCATGCGAGTTGCTAGGGGACCTCTCGGGATTCCTCTCCCGTCCATGCCGGGGCCTCAGTCCTTGTGTGGAGTCGGGGCTGGAACCTGAGGATTCCTCTCCAGTGTTGCCATGGATCTTGGGGTGCTTCTGAGTCTCCCCAGGGGAGTCAGGCCTCGTCTCGAGTGGGGGTATGCACGTGCGCTTTCCTCCCGAGCTGCAGCAGTAGTGTCACGCTTCCTGTCACGTGGATCAAGGGATCTGTGGCTTTCCCTCGAGGCTGTCCCTCGAGGCTTTCACACGAGGCTTTCCCACAGGGCTGTGCCACGTGCCACCTTGGTGTGAGTCGATCCTCGGCGTGAAAGACGAGACGGTGAAGGGAAAAGAGGTTCCTCTGGAATGGACTGAGACATCTGAGGGACTCTTGGAATGGTGGCACGACCCTGAAGTTCCTCTCGCCGTTCCTCTTGAGAGGGCGTCCACTTGAGATGCGACGGGAACGCCGGGAACTCTTTCCCGACGAAGCAGGGAAAGGATCCCTCATCTCGAGCTACGAGGCGGAAACGGGGCTCCTCTGGATGTGGGCGGGACCCTCGTGATTCCTCTCGAGTGGAGACGGCTAGGTCGGGGAACTTCTTGATTTGCACCAAGGGTGTGAAGGAGCCTTTCGAAGTTCCAGAGGTGAGGTGTGATCAGCCTCGAGACGCCTCAGCGGAAATGGGCCTCATCTCGCCTGGAGGGGAGAACCTCCTGGATTTTCTCGAGTTGCGGCAGCTCTTCTCGAGTTACGACGGGGACCTCAGGGACCCGCTCTGGTGGCCTCAGGAAAGGACAGTCCCCATGCGAGTTGCTAGTGGACCTCTCGGGATTCCTCTCCCGTCCATGCCGGGGCCTCAGTCCTTGTGTGGAGTCGGGACCGGAACCTGAGGATTCCTCTCCAGGGTTGCCATGGGTCTAGGGGTGCTTCTGAGTCTCCCCAGGGGAGTCAGGCCTCGTCTCGAGTGGGGGCATGCACGTGCGCTTTCCTCCCGAGCTGCAGCAGTAGTGTCACGCTTCCTGTCACGTGGATCAAGGGATCTGTGGCTTTCCCTCGAGGCTGTCCCTCGAGGCTTTCCCACGAAGCTTTCCCACAGGGCTGTGCCACGTGCCACCTTGGTGTGAGTCGATCCTCGGCGTGAAAGACGAGCCGGTGAAGGGAAAAGAGGTTCCTCTGGAATGGACTGTGACATCTGGGGGACTCTTGGAATGGTGGCACGACCCTGGAGTTCCTCTCGCCGTTCCTCTTGAGAGGGCCTCCTCTTGAGATGCGACGGGAACGCTGGGAACTCTTTCCCGACGAAGCAGGGAAAGGATCCCTCATCTCGAGCTACGAGGCGGAAACGGGGCTCCTCTGGATGTGGGCGGGACCCTCGTGATTCCTCTCGAGTGGATACGGCTAGGTCGGGGAACTTCTTGATTTGCACCAATGGTGTGAAGGACCCTTTCGAAGTGCCAGAGGTGAGGTGTGATCAGCCTCGAGACGCCTCAGCGGAAATGGGCCTCATCTCGCCTGGAGGGGAGAACCTCCTGGATTTTCTCGAGTTGCGGCAGGTCTTCTCGAGTTACGACGGGGACCTCAGGGACCCGCTCTGGTGGCCTCAGGAAAGGCCAGTCCCCATGCGAGTTGCTAGGGGACCTCTCGGGATTCCTCTCCCGTCCATGCCGGGGCCTCAGTCCTTGTGTGGAGTCGGGGCTGGAACCTGAGGATTCCTCTCCAGTGTTGCCATGGATCTTGGGGTGCTTCTGAGTCTCCCCAGGGGAGTCAGGCCTCGTCTCGAGTGGGGGTATGCACGTGTGCTTTCCTCCCGAGCTGCAGCAGTAGTGTCACGCTTCCTGTCACGTGGATCAAGGGATCTGTGGCTTTCCCTCGAGGCTGTCCCTCGAGGCTTTCACACGAGGCTTTCCCACAGGGCTGTGCCACGTGCCACCTTGGTGTGAGTCGATCCTCGGCGTGAAAGACGAGCCGGTGAAGGGAAAAGAGGTTCCTCTGGAATGGACTGAGACATCTGAGGGACTCTTGGAATGGTGGCACGACCCTGAAGTTCCTCTCGCCGTTCCTCTTGAGAGGGCCTCCTCTTGAGATGCGACGGGAACGCCGGGAACTCTTTCCCGACGAAGCAGGGAAAGGATCCCTCATCTCGAGCTACGAGGCGGAAACGGGGCTCCTCTGGATGTGGGCGGGACCCTCGTGATTCCTCTCGAGTGGAGACGGCTAGGTCGGGGAACTTCTTGATTTGCACCAAGGGTGTGAAGGAGCCTTTCGAAGTTCCAGAGGTGAGGTGTGATCAGCCTCGAGACACCTCAGCGGAAATGGGCCTCATCTCGCCTGGAGGGGAGAACCTCCTGGATTTTCTCGAGTTGCGGCAGCTCTTCTCGAGTTACGACGGGGACCTCAGGGACCCGCTCTGGTGGCCTCAGGAAAGGACAGTCCCCATGCGAGTTGCTAGTGGACCTCTCGGGATTCCTCTCCCGTACATGCCAGGGCCTCAGTCCTTGTGTGGAGTCGGGGCTGGAACCTGAGGATTCCTCTCCAGTGTTGCCATGGATCTTGGGGTGCTTCTGAGTCTCCCCAGGGGAGTCAGGCCTCGTCTCGAGTGGGGGCATGCACGTGCGCTTTCCTCCCGAGGTGGAGCAGTAATGTCACGCTTCCTGTCACGTGGATCAAGGGATCTGTGGCTTTCCCTAGAGGCTGTCCCTCGAGGCTTTCCCACGAGGTTTCCCACAGGGCTGTGCCACGTGCCACCTTGGTGTGAGTCGATCCTCGGCGTGAAAGACGAGCCGGTGAAGGGAAAAGAGGTTCCTCTGGAATGGACTGAGACATCTGGGGGACTCTTGGAATGGTGGCACGAACCTGGAGTTCCTCTCGCCGTTCCTGTTGAGAGGGCCTCCTCTTGAGATGCGACGGGAACGCCGGGAACTCTTTCCCGACGAAGCAGGGAAAGGATCCCTCATCTCGAGCTACGAGGCGGAAACGGGGCTCCTCTGGATGTGTGCGGGACACTCGTGATTCCTCTCGAGTGGAGACGGGTATGTCCGGGAACTTCTTGATTTGCACCAAGGGTGTGAAGGACCCTTTCGAAGTTCCAGAGGTGAGGTGTGATCAGCCTCGAGACGCCTCAGCGGAAATGGGCCTCATCTCGCCTGGAGGGGAGAACCTCCTGGATTTTCTCGAGTTGCGGCAGGTCTTCTCGAGTTACGACAGGGACCTCAGGGACCCGCTCTGGTGGCCTCAGGAAAGGCCAGTCCCCATGCGAGTTGCTAGGGGACCTCTCGGGATTCCTCTCCCGTCCATGCCGGGGCCTCAGTCCTTATGTGGAGTCGGGGCTGGAACCTGAGGATTCCTCTCCAGTGTTGCCATGGATCTTGGGGTGCTTCTGAGTCTCCCCAGGGGAGTCAGGCCTCTTCTCGAGTGGGGGCATGCACGTGCGATTTCCTCCCGAGCTGCAGCAGTAGTGTCACGCTTCTTGTCACGTGGATCAAGGGATATGTGGCTTTCCCTCGAGGCTGTCCCTCGAGGCTTTCCCACGAGGCTTTCCCACAGGGCTGTGCCACGTGCCACCTTGGTGTGAGTCGATCCTCGGCGTGAAAGACGAACCGGTGAAGGGAAAAGAGGTTCCTCTGGAATGGACTGAGACATCTGGGGGACTCTTGGAATGGTGGCACGACCCTGGAGTTCCTCTCGCCGTTCCTCTTGAGAGGGCCTCCTCTTGAGATGCGACGGGAACGCCGGGAACTCTTTCCCGACCAAGCAGGGAAAGGATCCCTCATCTCGAGCTACGAGGCGGAAACGGGGCTCCTCTGGATGAGGGCGGGACCCTCGTGATTCCTCTCGAGTGGATACGGCTAGGTCGGGGAACTTCTTGATTTGCACCAATGGTGTGAAGGACCCTTTCGAAGTGCCAGAGGTGAGGTGTGATCAGCCTCGAGACGCCTCAGCGGAAATGGGCCTCATCTCGCCTGGAGGGCAGAACCTCCTGGATTTTCTCGAGTTGCGGCAGGTCTTCTCGAGTTACGACGGGGACCTCAGGGACCCGCTCTGGTGGCCTCAGGAAAGGACAGTCCCCATGCGAGTTGCTAGGGGACCTCTCGGGATTCCTCTCCCTTCCATGCCGGGGCCTCAGTCCTTGTGTGGAGTCGGGGCTGGAACCTGAGGATTCCTCTCCAGTGTTGCCATGGATCTTGGGGTGCTTCTGAGTCTCCCCAGGGGAGTCAGGCCTCGTCTCGAGTGGGGGTATGCACGTGCGCTTTCCTCCCGAGCTGCAGCAGTAGTGTCACGCTTCCTGTCACGTGGATCAAGGGATCTGTGGCTTTCCCTCGAGGCTGTCCCTCGAGGCTTTCCCACGAGGCTTTCCCACAGGGCTGTGCCACGTGCCACCTTGGTGTGAGTCGATCCTCGGCGTGAAAGACGAGCCGGTGAAGGGAAAAGAGGTTCCTCTGGAATGGACTGAGACATCTGAGGGACTCTTGGAATGGTGGCACGACCCTGAAGTTCCTCTCGCCGTTCCTCTTGAGAGGGCGTCCACTTGAGATGCGACTGGAACGCCGGGAACTCTTTCCCGACGAAGCAGGGAAAGGATCCCTCATCTCGAGCTACGAGGCGGAAACGGGGCTCCTCTGGATGTGGGCGGGACCCTCGTGATTCCTCTCGAGTGGAGACGGCTAGGTCGGGGAACTTCTTGATTTGCACCAAGGGTGTGAAGGAGCCTTTCGAAGTTCCAGAGGTGAGGTGTGATCAGCCTCGAGACGCCTCAGCGGAAATGGGCCTCATCTCGCCTGGAGAGGAGAACCTCCTGGATTTTCTCGAGTTGCGGCAGCTCTTCTCGAGTTACGACGGGGACCTCAGGGACCCGCTCTGGTGGCCTCAGGAAAGGACAGTCCCCATGCGAGTTGCTAGTGGACCTCTCGGGATTCCTCTCCCGTCCATGCCGGGGCCTCAGTCCTTGTGTGGAGTCGGGGCCGGAACCTGAGGATTCCTCTCCAGGGTTGCCATGGGTCTAGGGGTGCTTCTGAGTCTCCCCAGGGGAGTCAGGCCTCGTCTCGAATGGGGGCATGCACGTGCGCTTTCCTCCCGAGCTGCAGCAGTAGTGTCACGCTTCCTGTCACGTGGATCAAGGGATCTGTGGCTTTCCCTCGAGGCTGTCCCTCGAGGCTTTCCCACGAGGCTTTCCCACAGGGCTGTGCCACGTGCCACCTTGGTGTGAGTCGATCCTCGGCGTGAAAGACGAGCCGGTGAAGGGAAAAGAGGTTCCTCTGGAATGGACTGAGACATCTGGGGGACTCTTGGAATGGTGGCACGACCCTGGAGTTCCTCTCGCCGTTCCTCTTGAGAGGGCCTCCTCTTGAGATGCGACGGGAACGCTGGGAACTCTTTCCCGACGAAGCAGGGAAAGGATCCCTCATCTCGAGCTACGAGGCGGAAACGGGGCTCCTCTGGATGTGGGCGGGACCCTCGTGATTCCTCTCGAGTGGATACGGCTAGGTCGGGGAACTTCCTGATTTGCACCAAGGGTGTGAAGGACCCTTTCGAAGTGCCAGAGGTGAGGTGTGATCAGCCTCGAGACGCCTCAGCGGAAATGGGCCTCATCTCGCCTGGAGGGGAGAACCTCCTGGATTTTCTCGAGTTGCGGCAGGTCTTCTCGAGTTACGACGGGGACCTCAGGGACCCGCTCTGGTGGCCTCAGGAAAGGCCAGTCCCCATGCGAGTTGCTAGGGGACCTCTCGGGATTCCTCTCCCGTCCATGCCGGGGAATCAGTCCTTTTGTGGAGTCGGGGCTGGAACCTGAGGATTCCTCTCCAGTGTTGCCATGGATCTTGGGGTGCTTCTGAGTCTCCCCAGGGGAGTCAGGCCTCGTCTCGAGTGGGGGCATGCACGTGCGCTTTCCTCCCGAGCTGCAGCAGTAGTGTCACGCTTCCTGTCACGTGGATCAAGGGATCTGTGGCTTTCCCTCGAGGCTGTCCCTCGAGGCTTTCCCACGAGGCTTTCCCACAGGGCTGTGCCACGTGCCACCTTGGTGTGAGTCGATCCTCGGCGTGAAAGACGAGCCGGTGAAGGGAAAAGAGGTTCCTCTGGAATGGACTGAGACATCTGGGGGACTCTTGGAATGGTGGCACGACCCTGGAGTTCCTCTCGCCGTTCCTCTTGAGAGGGCCTCCACTTGAGATGCGACGGGAACGCCGGGAACTCTTTCCCGAAGAAGCAGGGAAAGGATCCCTCAGCTCGAGCTACGAGGCGGAAACGGGGCTCCTCTGGATGTGGGCGGGACCCTCGTGATTCCTCTCGAGTGGAGACGGCTAGGTCGGGGAACTTCTTGATTTGCACCAAGGGTGTGAAGGAGCCTTTCGAAGTTCCAGAGGTGAGGTGTGATCAGCCTCGAGACGCCTCAGCGGAAATGGGCCTCATTTCGCCTGGAGGGGAGAACCTCCTGGATTTTCTCGAGTTGCGGCAGGTCTTCTCGAGTTACGACGGGGACCTCAGGGACCCGCTCTGGTGGCCTCAGGAAAGGCCAGTCCCCATGCGAGTTGCTAGGGGACCTCTCGGGATTCCTCTCCCGTCCATGCCGGGGCCTCAGTCCTTGTGTGGAGTCGGGGCCGGAACCTGAGGATTCCTCTCCAGTGTTGCCATGGATCTTGGGGTGCTTCTGAGTCTCCCCAGGGGAGTCAGGCCTCGTCTCGAGTGGGGGCATGCACGTGCGCTTTCCTCCCGAGCTGCAGCAGTAGTGTCACGCTTCCTGTCACGTGGATCAAGGGATCTGTGGCTTTCCCTCGAGGCTGTCCCTCGAGGCTTTCCCACGAGGCTTTCCCACAGGGCTGTGCCACGTGCCACCTTGGTGTGAGTCGATCCTCGGCATGAAAGACGAGCCGGTGAAGGGAAAAGAGGTTCCTCTGGAATGGACTGAGACATCTGGGGGACTCTTGGAATGGTGGCACGACCCTGGAGTTCCTCTCGCCGTTCCTCTTGAGAGGGCCTCCACTTGACATGCGACGGGAACGCCGGGAACTCTTTCCCGACGAAGCAGGGAAAGGATCCCTCAGCTCGAGCTACGAGGGGGAAACGGGGCTCCTCTGGATGTGGGCGGGACCCTCGTGATTCCTCTCGAGCGGAGACGGCTAGGTCGGGGAACTTCTTGATTTGCACCAAGGGTGTGAAGGAGCCTTTCGAAGTTCCAGAGGTGAGGTGTGATCAGCCTCGAGACGCCTCAGCGGAAATGGGCCTCATCTCGCCTGGAGGGGAGAACCTCCTGGATTTTCTCGAGTTGCGGCAGCTCTTCTCGAGTTATGACGGGGACCTCAGGGACCCGCTCTGGTGGCCTCAGGAAAGGCCAGTCCCCATGCGAGTTGCTAGGGGACCTCTCAGGATTCCTCTCCCGTCCATGCCGGGGCCTCAGTCCTTGTGTGGAGTCGGGGCTGGAACCTGAGGATTCCTCTCCAGTGTTGCCATGGATCTTGGGGTGCTTCTGAGTCTCCCCAGGGGAGTCAGGCCTCGTCTCGAGTGGGGGCATGCACGTGCGCTTTCCTCCCGAGCTGCAGCAGTAGTGTCACGCTTCCTGTCACGTGGAACAAGGGATCTGTGGCTTTCCCTCCAGGCTGTCCCTCGAGGCTTTCCCACGAGGCTTTCCCACAGGGCTGTGCCACGTGCCACCTTGGTGTGAGTCGATCCTCGGCGTGAAAGACGAGCCGGTGAAGGGAAAAGAGGTTCCTCTGGAATGGACTGAGACATCTGGGGGACTCTTGGAATGGTGGCACGACCCTGGAGTTCCTCTCGCTGTTCCTGTTGAGAGGGCCTCCTCTTGAGATGCGACGGGAACGCCGGGAACTCTTTCCCGACGAAGCAGGGAAAGGATCCCTCATCTCGAGCTACGAGGCGGAAACGGGGCTCCTCTGGATGTGGGCGGGACCCTCGTGATTCCTCTCGAGTGGAGACGGCTAGGTCGGGGAACTTCTTGATTTGCACCAAGGGTGTGAAGGAGCCTTTCGAAGTTCCAGAGGTGAGGTGTGATCAGCCTCGAGACGCCTCAGCGGAAATGGGCCTCATCTCGCCTGGAGGGGAGAACCTCCTGGATTTTCTCGAGTTGCGGCAGGTCTTCTCGAGTTACGACGGGGACCTCAGGGACCCGCTCTCGTGGCCTCAGGAAAGGCCAGTCCCCATGCGAGTTGCTAGGGGACCTCTCGGGATTCCTCTCCCGTCCATGCCGGGGCCTCAGTCCTTGTGTGGAGTCGGGGCCGGAACCTGAGGATTCCTCTCCAGTGTTGCCATGGATCTTGGGGTGCTTCTGAGTCTCCCCAGGGGAGTCAGGCCTCGTCTCGAGTGGGGGCATGCACGTGCGCTTTCCTCCCGAGCTGCAGCAGTAGTGTCACGCTTCCTGTCACGTGGATCAAGGGATCTGTGGCTTTCCCTCGAGGCTGTCCCTCGAGGCTTTCCCACGAGGCTTTCCCACAGGGCTGTGCCACGTGCCACCTTGGTGTGAGTCGATCCTCGGCGTGAAAGACGAGCCAGTGAAGGGAAAAGAGGTTCCTCTGGAATGGACTGAGACATCTGGGGGACTCTTGGAAAGGTGGCACGACCCTGGAGTTCCTCTCGCCGTTCCTCTTGAGAGGGCCTCCACTTGACATGCGACGGGAACGCCGGGAACTCTTTCCCGACGAAGCAGGGAAAGGATCCCTCATCTCGAGCTACGAGGGGGAAACGGGGCTCCTCTGGATGTGGGCGGGACCATCGTGATTCCTCTCGAGTGGAGACGGCTAGGTCGGGGAACTTCTTGATTTGCACCAAGGGTGTGAAGGAGCCTTTCGAAGTTCCAGAGGTGAGGTGTGATCAGCCTCGAGACGCCTCAGCGGAAATGGGCCTCATCTCGCCTGGAGGGGAGAACCTCCTGGATTTTCTCGAGTTGCGGCAGGTCTTCTCGAGTTACGACGGGGACCTCAGGGACCCGCTCTGGTGGCCTCAGGAAAGGACAGTCCCCATGCGAGTTGCTAGGGGACCTCTCGGGATTCCTCTCCCGTCCATGCCGGGGCCTCAGTCCTTGTGTGGATTCGGGGCTGGAACCTGAGGATTCCTCTCCAGTGTTGCCATGGATCTTGGGGTGCTTCTGAGTCTCCCCAGGGGAGTCAGGCCACGTCTCGAGTGGGGGCATGCACGTGCGCTTTCCTCCCGAGCTGCAGCAGTAGTGTCACGCTTCCTGTCATGTGGATCAAGGGATCTGTGGCTTTCCCTCGAGGCTGTCCCTCGAGGCTTTCCCACGAGGCTTTCCCACAGGGCTGTGCCACGTGCCACCTTGGTGTGAGTCGATCCTCGGCGTGAAAGACGAGCCGGTGAAGGGAAAAGAGGTTCCTCTGGAATGGACTGAGACATCTGGGGGACTCTTGGAATGGTGGCACGACCCTGGAGTTCCTCTCGCCGTTCCTGTTGAGAGGGCCTCCTCTTGAGATGCGACGGGAACGCCGGGAACTCTTTCCCGACGAAGCAGGGAAAGGATCCCTCATCTCGAGCTACGAGGCGGAAACGGGGCTCCTCTGGATGTGGGCGGGACCATCGTGATTCCTCTCGAGTGGAGACGGCTAGGTCGGGGAACTTCTTGATTTGCACCAAGGGTGTGAAGGAGCCTTTCGAAGTTCCAGAGGTGAGGTGTGATCAGCCTCGAGACGCCTCAGCGGAAATGGGCCTCATCTCGCCTGGAGGGGAGAACCTCCTGGATTTTCTCGAGTTGCGGCAGGTCTTCTCGAGTTACGACGGGGATCTCAGGGACCCGCTCTGGTGGCCTCAGGAAAGGCCAGTCCCCATGCGAGTTGCTAGGGGACCTCTCGGGATTCCTCTCCCGTCCATGCCGGGGCCTCAGTCCTTGCGTGGAGTCGGGGCTGGAACCTGAGGATTCCTCTCCAGTGTTGCCATGGATCTTGGGGTGCTTCTGAGTCTCCCCAGGGGAGTCAGGCCTCGTCTCGAATGGGGGTATGCACGTGCGCTTTCCTCCCGAGCTGCAGCAGTAGTGTCACGCTTCCTGTCACGTGGATCAAGGGATCTGTGGCTTTCCCTCGAGGCTGTCCCTTGAGGCTTTCCCACGAGGCTTTCCCACAGGGCTGTGCCACGTGCCACCTTGGTGTGAGTCGATCCTCGGCGTGAAAGACTAGCCGGTGAAGGGAAAAGAGGTTCCTCTGGAATGGACTGAGACATCTGGGGGACTCTTGGAATGGTGGCACGACCCTGGAGTTCCTCTCGCCGTTCCTCTTGAGAGGGCCTCCACTTGAGATGCGACGGGAACGCCGGGAACTCTTTCCCGACGAAGCAGGGAAAGGATCCCTCATCTCGAGCTACGAGGCGGAAACGGGGCTCCTCTGGATGTGGGCGGGACCCTCGTGATTGCTCTCGAGTGGAGACGGCTAGGTCGGGGAACTTCTTGATTTGCACCAAGGGTGTGAAGGAGCCTTTCGAAGTTCCAGAGGTGAGGTGTGATCAGCCTCGAGACCCCTCAGCGGAAATGGGCCTCATCTCGCCTGAAGGGGAGAACCTCCTGGATTTTCTCGAGTTGCGGCAGCTCTTCTCGAGTTATGACGGGGACCTCAGGGACCCGCTCTGGTGGCCTCAGGAAAGGCCAGGCCCCATGCGTGTTGCTAGGGGACCTCTCGGGATTCCTCTCCCGTCCATGCCGGGGCCTCAGTCCTTGTGTGGAGTCGGGGCCGGAACCTGAGTATTCCTCTCCAGTGTTGCCATGGATCTAGGGGTGCTTCTGAGTCTCCCCAGGGGAGTCAGGCCTCGTCTCGAATGGGGGCATGCACGTGCGCTTTCCTCCCGAGCTGCAGCAGTAGTGTCACGCTTCCTGTCACGTGGATCAAGGGATCTGCGGCTTTCCCTCGAGGCTGTCCCTCGAGGCTTTCCCACGAGGTTTCCCACAGGGCTGTGCCACGTGCCACCTTGTTGTGAGTCGTACCTCGGCGTGAAAGACGAGCAGGTGAAGGGAAAAGAGGTTCCTCTGGAATGGACTGAGACATCTGGGGGACTCTTGGAATGGTGGCACGACCCTGGAATTCCTCTCGCCGTTCCTGTTGAGAGGGCCTCTTCTTGAGATGCGACGGGAACGCCGGGAACTCTTTCCCGACGAAGCAGGGAAAGGATCCCTCATCTCGAGCTATGAGGCGGAAACGGGGCTCCTCTGGATGTGGGCGGGACCCTCGTGATTCCTCGCGAGTGGAGACGGCTAGGTCGGGGAACTTCTTGATTTGCACCAAGGGTGTGAAGGACCCTTTCGAAGTGCCAGAGGTGAGGTGTGATCAGCCTCGAGACCCCTCAGCGGAAATGGGCCTCATCTCGCCTGGAGGGGAGAACCTCCTGGATTTTCTCGAGTTGCGGCAGGTCTTCTCGAGTTACGACGGGGACCTCAGGGACCCGCTCTGGTGGCCTCAGGAAAGGCCAGTCCCCATGCGAGTTTCTAGGGGACCTCTCGGGATTCCTCTCCCGTCCATGCCGGGGAATCAGTCCTTTTGTGGAGTCGGGGCTGGAACCTGAGGATTCCTCTCCAGTGTTGCCATGGATCTTGGGGTGCTTCTGAGTCTCCCCAGGGGAGTCAGGCCTCGGCTCGAGTGGGGGCATGCACGTGCGCTTTCCTCCCGAGCTGCAGCAGTAGTGTCACGCTTCCTGTCACGTGGATCAAGGGATCTGTGGCTTTCCCTCGAGGCTGTCCCTCGAGGCTTTCCCACGAGGCTTTCCCACAGGGCTGTGCCACGTGCCACCTTGGTGTGAGTCGATCCTCGGCGTGAAAGACGAGCCGGTGAAGGGAAAAGAGGTTCCTCTGGAATGGACTGAGACATCTGGGGGACTCTTGGAATGGTGGCACGACCCTGGAGTTCCTCTCGCCGTTCCTGTTGAGAGGGCCTCCTCTTGAGATGCGACGGGAACGCAGGGAACTCTTTCCCGACGAAGCAGGGAAAGGATCCCTCATCTCGAGCTACGAGGCGGAAACGGGGCTCCTCTGGATGTGGGCGGGACCCTCGTGATTCCTCTCGAGTGGAGACGGCTAGGTCGGGGAACTTCTTGATTTGCACCAAGGGTGTGAAGGAGCCTTTCGAAGTTCCAGAGGTGAGGTGTGATCAGCCTCGAGACGCCTCAGCGGAAATGGGCCTCATCTCGCCTGGAGGGGAGAACCTCCTGGATTTTCTCGAGTTGCGGCAGCTCTTCTCGAGTTATGACGGGGACCTCAGGGACCCGCTCTGGTGGCCTCAGGAAAGGCCAGTCCCCATGCGAGTTGCTAGGGGACCTCTCGGGATTCCTCTCCCGTCCATGCCGGGGCCTCAGTCCTTGTGTGGAGTCGGGGCCGGAACCTGAGGATTCCTCTCCAGTGTTGCCATGGATCTAGGGGTGCTTCTGAGTCTCCCCAGGGGAGTCAGGCCTCGTCTCGAATGGGGGCATGCACGTGCACTTTCCTCCCGAGCTGCAGCAGTAGTGTCACGCTTCCTGTCACGTGGATCAAGGGATCTGTGGCTTTCCCTCGAGGCTGTCCCTCGAGGCTTTCCCACGAGGCTTTCCCACAGGGCTGTGCCACGTGCCACCTTGGTGTGAGTCGTACCTCGGCGTGAAAGACGAGCAGGTGAAGGGAAAAGAGGTTCCTCTGGAATGGACTGAGACATCTGGGGGACTCTTGGAATGGTGGCACGACCCTGGAATTCCTCTCGCCGTTCCTGTTGAGAGGGCCTCCTCTTGAGATGCGACGGGAACGCCGGGAACTCTTTCCCGACGAAGCAGGGAAAGGATCCCTCATCTCGAGCTACGAGGGGGAAACGGGGCTCCTCTGGATGTGGGCGGGACCCTCGTGATTCCTCGCGAGTGGAGACGGCTAGGTCGGGGAACTGCTTGATTTGCACCAAGGGTGTGAAGGACCCTTTCGAAGTGCCAGAGGTGAGGTGTGATCAGCCTCGAGACGCCTCAGCGGAAATGGGCCTCATCTCGCCTGGAGGGGAGAACCTCCTGGATTTTCTCGAGTTGCGGCAGGTCTTCTCGAGTTACGACGGGGACCTCAGGGACCCGCTCTGGTGGCCTCAGGAAAGGCCAGTCCCCATGCGAGTTGCTAGGGGACCTCTCGGGATTCCTCTCCCGTCCATGCCGGGGAATCAGTCCTTTTGTGGAGTCGGGGCTGGAACCTGAGGATTCCTCTCCAGTGTTGCCATGGATCTTGGGGTGCTTCTGAGTCTCCCCAGGGGAGTCAGGCCTCGGCTCGAGTGGGGGCATGCACGTGCGCTTTCCTCCCGAGCTGCAGCAGTAGTGTCACGCTTCCTGTCACGTGGATCAAGGGATCTGTGGCTTTCCCTCCAGGCTGTCCCTCGAGGCTTTCCCACGAGGCTTTCCCACAGGGCTGTGCCACGTGCCACCTTGGTGTGAGTCGATCCTCGGCGTGAAAAACGAGCCGGTGAAGGGAAAAGAGGTTCCTCTGGAATGGACTGAGACATCTGGGGGACTCTTGGAATGGTGGCACGACCCTGGAGTTCCTCTCGCCGTTCCTGTTGAGAGGGCCTCCTCTTGAGATGCGACGGGAACGCCGGGAACTCTTTCCCGACGAAGCAGGGAAAGGATCCCTCATCTCGAGCTACGAGGCGGAAACGGGGCTCCTCTGGATGTGGGCGGGACCCTCGTGATTCCTCTCGAGTGGAGATGGCTAGGTCAGGGAACTTCTTGATTTGCACCAAGGGTGTGAAGGACCCTTTCGAAGTGCCAGAGGTGAGGTGTGATCAGCCTCGAGACGCCTCAGCGGAAATGGGCCTCATCTCGCCTGGAGGGGAGAACCTCCTGGATTTTCTCGAGTTGCGGCACGTCTTCTCGAGTTACGACGGGGACATCAGGGACCCGCTCTGGTGGCCTCAGGAAAGGCCAGTCCCCATGCGAGTTGCTAGGGGACCTCTCGGGATTCCTCTCCCGTCCATGCCGGGGAATCAGTCCTTTTGTGGAGTCGGGGCTGGAACCTGAGGATTCCTCTCCAGTGTTGCCATGGATCTTGGGGTGCTTCAGAGTCTCCCCAGGGGAGTCAGGCCTCGTCTCGAGTGGGGGCATGCACGTGCGCTTTCCTCCCGAGCTGCAGCAGTAGTGTCACGCTTCCTGTCACGTGGATCAAGGGATCTGTGGCTTTCCCTAGAGGCTGTCCCTCGAGGCTTTCCCACGAGGCTTTCCCACAGGGCTGTGCCACGTGCCACCTTGGTGTGAGTCGATCCTCGGCGTGAAAGACGAGCCGGTGAAGGGAAAAGAGGTTCCTCTGGAATGGACTGAGACATCTGGGGGACTCTTGGAATGGTGGCACGACCCTGGAGTTCCTCTCGCCGTTCCTGTTGAGAGGGCCTCCTCTTGAGATGCGACGGGAACGCCGGGAACTCTTTCCCGACGAAGCAGGGAAAGGATCCCTCATCTCGAGCTACGAGGGGGAAACGGGGCTCCTCTGGATGTGGGCGGGACCCTCGTGATTCCTCTCGAGTGGAGACGGCTAGGTCGGGGAACTTCTTGATTTGCACCAAGGGTGTGAAGGGCCCTTTCGAAGTGCCAGAGGTGAGGTGTGATCAGCCTCGAGACGCCTCAGCGGAAATGGGCCTCATCTCGCCTGGAGGGGAGAACCTCCTGGATTTTCTCGAGTTGCGGCAGGTCTTCTCGAGTTACGACGGGGACCACAGGGACCCGCTCTGGTGGCCTCAGGAAAGGCCAGTCCCCATGCGAGTTGCTAGGGGCCCTCTCGGGATTCCTCTCCCGTCCATGCCGGAGCCTCAGTCCTTGTGTGGTGTCGGGGCCGGAACCTGAGGATTCCTCTCCAGTGTTGCCATGGATCTTGGGGTGCTTCTGAGTCTCCCCAGGGGAGTCAGGCCTCGTCTCGAGTGGGGGCATGCACGTGCGCTTTCCTCCCGAGGTGCAGCAGTAGTGTCACGCTTCCTGTCACGTGGATCAAGGGATCTGTGTCTTTCCCTCGAGGCTGTCCCTCGAGGCTTTCCCACGAGGTTTCCCACAGGGCTGTGCCACGTGCCACCTTGGTGTGAGTCGATCCTCGGCGTGAAAGACGATCCGGTAAAGGGAAAAGAGGTTCCTCTGGAATGGACTGAGACATCTGGGGGACTCTTGGAATGGTGGCACGACCCTGGAGTTCCTCTCGCCATTCCTGTTGAGAGGGCCTCCTCTTGAGATGCGACGGGAACGCCGGGAACTCTTTCCCGACGAAGCAGGGAAAGGATCCCTCATCTCGAGCTACGAGGCGGAAACGGGGCTCCTCTGGATGTGGGCGGGACCCTCGTGATTCCTCTCGAGTGGATACGGCTAGGTCGGGGAACTTCTTGATCTGCACCAAGGGTGTGAAGGACCCTTTCGAAGTTCCAGAGGTGAGGTGTGATCAGCCTCGAGACGCCTCAGCGGAAATGCGCCTCATCTCGCCTGGAGGGGAGAACCTCCTGGATTTTCTTTATTTGCGGCAGGTCTTCTCGATTTACGACGGGGACCACAGGGACCCGCTCTGGTGGCCTCAGGAAAGGCCAGTCCCCATGCGAGTTGCTAGGGGACCTCTCGGGATTCCTCTCCCGTCCATGCCGGGGCCTCAGTCCTTGTGTGGAGTCGGGGCCGGAACCTGAGGATTCCTCTCCAGTGTTGCCATGGATCTTGGGGTGCTTCTGAGTCTCCCCAGGGGAGTCAGGCCTCGTCTCGAGTGGGGGCATGCACGTGCGCTTTCCTCCCGAGCTGCAGCAGTAGTGTCACGCTTCCTGTCACGTGGATCAAGGGATCTGTGGCTTTCCCTCGAGGCTGTCCCTCGAGGCTTTCCCACGAGGCTTTCCCACAGGGCTGTGCCACGTGCCACCTTGGTGGGAGTCGATCCTCGGCGTGAAAGACGAGCCGGTGAAGGGAAAAGAGGTTCCTCTGGAATGGACTGAGACATCTGGGGGACTCTTGGAATGGTGGCACGACCCTGGAGTTCCTCTCGCCGTTCCTGTTGAGAGGGCCTCCTCTTGAGATGCGACGGGAACGCCGGGAACTCTTTCCCGACGAAGCAGGGAAAGGATCCCTCATCTCGAGCTACGAGGCGGAAACGGGGCTCCTCTGGATGTGGGCGGGACCCTCGTGATTCCTCTCGAGTGGAGATGGCTAGGTCGGGGAACTTCTTGATCTGCACCAAGGGTGTGAAGGACCCTTTCGAAGTTCCAGAGGTGAGGTGTGATCAGCCTCGAGACGCCTCAGCGGAAATGCGCCTCATCTCGCCTGGAGGGGAGAACCTCCTGGATTTTCTTTATTTGCGGCAGGTCTTCTCGATTTACGACGGGGACCACAGGGACCCGCTCTGGTGGCCTCAGGAAAGGCCAGTCCCCATGCGAGTTGCTAGGGGACCTCTCGGGATTCCTCTCCCGTCCATGCCGGGGCCCCAGTCCTTGTGTGGAGTCGGGGCCGGAACCTGAGGATTCCTCTCCAGTGTTGCCATGGATCTTGGGGTGCCTCTGAGTCTCCCCAGGGGAGTCAGGCCTCGTCTCGAGTGGGGGCATGCACGTGCGCTTTCCTCCCGAGCGGCAGCAGTAGTGTCACGCTTCCTGTCACGTGGATCAAGGGATCTGTGGCTTTCCCTCGAGGCTGTCCCTCGAGGCTTTCCCACGAGGCTTTCCCACAGGGCTGTTCCACGTGCCACCTTGGTGTGAGTCGATCCTCGGCGTGAAAGACGAGCCGGTGACGGGAAAAGAGGTTCCTCTGGAATGCACTGAGACATCTGGGGGACTCTTGGAATGGTGGCACGACCCTGGAGTTCCTCTCGTCGTTCCTGTTGAGAGGGCCTCCTCTTGAGATGCGACGGGAACGCCGGGAACTCTTTCCCGACGAAGCAGGGAAAGGATCCCTCATCTCGAGCTACGAGGCGGAAACGGGGCTCCTCTGGATGTGGGCGGGACACTCATGATTCCTCTCGAGTGGAGACGGGTATGTCCGGGAACTTCTTGATTTGCACCAAGGGTGTGAAGGACCCTTTCGAAGTTCCAGAGGTGAGGTGTGATCAGCCTCGAGACGCCTCAGCGGAAATGGGCCTCATCTCGCCTGGAGGGGAGAACCTCCTGGATTTTCTCGAGTTGCGGCAGGTCTTCTCGAGTTACGACGGGGACCTCAGGGAGCCGCTCTGGTGGCCTCAGGAAAGGCCAGTCCCCATGCGAGTTGCTAGGGGACCTCTCGGGATTCCTCTCCCGTCCATGCCGGGGCCTCAGTCCTTGTGTGGAGTCGGGGCCGGAACCTGAGGATTGCTCTCCAGTGTTGCCATGGATCTTGGGGTGCTTCTGAGTCTCCCCAGGGGAGTCAGGCCTCGTCTCGAGTGGGGGCATGCACGTGCGCTTTCCTCCCGAGGTGCAGCAGTAGTGTCACGCTTCCTGTCACGTGGATCAAGGGATCTGTGGCTTTCCCTCGAAGCTGTCCCTCGAGGCTTTCCCACGAGGCTTTCCCACAGGGCTGTGCCACGTGCCACCTTGGTGTGAGTCGATCCTCGGCGTGAAAGACGAGCCGGTGAAGGGAAAAGAGGTTCCTCTGGAATGGACTGAGACATCTGGGGGACTCTTGGAATGGTGGCACGACCCTGGAGTTCCTCTCGCCGTTCCTGTTGAGAGGGCCTCCTCTTGAGATGCGACGGGAACGCCGGGAACTCTTTCCCGACGAAGCAGGGAAAGGATCCCTCATCTCGAGCTACGAGGCGGAAACGGGGCTCCTCTGGATGTGGGCGGGACCCTCGTGATTCCTCTCGAGTGGAGACGGCTAGGTCGGGGAACTTCTTGATTTGCACCAAGGGTGTGAAGGACCCTTTCGAAGTTCCAGAGGTGAGGTGTGATCAGCCTCGATACGCCTCAGCGGAAATGGGCCTCATCTCGCCTGGAGGGGAGAACCTCCTGGATTTTCTCGATTTGCGGCAGCTTTTCTCGAGTTATGACGGGGACCTCAGGGACCCGCTCTGGTGGCCTCAGGAAAGGCCAGTCCCCATGCGAGTTGCTAGGGGACCTCTCGGGATTCCTCTCCCGTCCATGCCGGGGCCTCAGTCCTTGTGTGGAGTCGGGGCTGGTACCTGAGGATTCCTCTCCAGTGTTGCCATGGATCTAGGGGTGCTTCTGAGTCTCCCCAGGGGAGTCAGGCCTCGTCTCGAATGGGGGCATGCACGTGCGCTTTCCTCCCGAGCTGCAGCAGTAGTGTCACGCTTCCTGTCACGTGGATCAAGGGATCTGTGGCTTTCCCTCGAGGCTGTCCCTGGAGGCTTTCCCACGAGGCTTTCCCACAGGGCTGTGCCACGTGCCACCTTGGTGTGAGTCGTACCTCGGCTTGAAAGACGAGCGGGTGAAGGGAAAAGAGGTTCCTCTGGAATGGACTGAGACATCTGGGGGACTCTTGGAATGGTGGCACGACCCTGGAGTTCCTCTCGCCGTTCCTGTTGAGAGGGCCTCCTCTTGAGATGCGACGGGAACGCCGGGAACTCTTTCCCGACGAAGCAGGGAAAGGATCCCTCATCTCGAGCTACGAGGCGGAAACGGGGCTCCTCTGGATGTGGGCGGGACCCTCGTGATTCCTCGCGAGTGGAGACGGCTAGGTCGGGGAACTTCTTGATTTTGCAACAAGGGTGTGAAGGACCCTTTCGAAGTTCCAGAGGTGAGGTGTGATCAGCCTCGAGACGCCTCAGCGGAAATGGGCCTCATCTCGCTGGAGGGGAGAACCTCCTGGATTTTCTCGAGTTGCGGCAGGTCTTCTCGAGTTACGACGGGGACCTCAGGGACCCGCTCTGGTGGCCTCTGGAAAGGCCAGTCCCCATGCGAGTTGCTAGGGGACCTCTCGAGATTCCTCTCCCGTCCATGCCGGGGCCTCAGTCCTTGTGTGGAGTCGGGGCTGGTACCTGAGGATTCCTCTCCAGTGTTGCCAGGGATCTTGGGGTGCTTCTGAGTCTCCCCAGGGGAGTCAGGCCTCGTCTCGTGTGGGGGCATGCACGTGCGCTTTCCTCCCGAGCTGCAGCAGTAGTGTCACGCTTCCTGTCACGTGGATCAAGGGATCTGTGGCTTTCCCTCGAGGCTGTCCCTCGAGGCTTTCCCACGAGGCTTTCCCACAGGGCTGTGCCACGTGCCACCTTGTTGTGAGTCGATCCTCGGCGTGAAAGACGAGCCGGTGAAGGGAAAAGAGGTTCCTCTGGAATGGACTGAGACATCTGGGGGACTCTTGGAATGGTGGCACGACCCTGGAGTTCCTCTCGCCGTTCCTGTTGAGAGGGCCTCCTCTTGAGATGCGACGGGAACGCCGGGAACTCTTTCCCGACGAAGCAGGGAAAGGATCCCTCATCTCGTGCTACGAGGCGGAAACGGGGCTCCTCTGGATGTGGGCGGGACCCTCGTGATTCCTCTCGAGTGGGGACAGCTAGGTCGGGGAACTTCTTGATTTGCACCAAGGGTGTGAAAGACCCTTTCGAAGTTCCAGAGGTGAGGTGTGATCAGCCTCGAGACGCCTCAGCGGAAATGGGCCTCATCTCGCCTGGAGGGGAGAACCTCCTGGATTTTCTCGAGTTGCGGCAGCTCTTCTCGAGTTATGACGGGGACCTCAGGGACCCGCTCTGGTGGCCTCAGGAAAGGCCAGTCCCCATGCGAGTTGCTAGGGGACCTCTCGGGATTCCTCTCCCGTCCATGCCGGGGCCTCAGTCCTTGTGTGGAGTCGGGGCCGGAACCTGAGTATTCCTCTCCAGTGTTGCCATGGATCTAGGGGTGCTTCTGAGTCTCCCCAGGGGAGTCAGGCCTCGTCTCGAATGGGGGCATGCACGTGCGCTTTCCTCCCGAGCTGCAGCAGTAGTGTCACGCTTCCTGTCACGTGGATCAAGGGATCTGTGGCTTTCCCTCGAGGCTGTCCCTCGAGGCTTTCCCACGAGGCTTTCCCACAGGGCTGTGCCACGTGCCACCTTGGTGTGAGTCGTACCTCGGCGTGAAAGACGAGCCGGTGAAGGGAAAAGAGGTTCCTCTGGAATGGACTGAGACATCTGGGGGACTCTTGGAATGGTGGCACGACCCTGGAGTTCCTCTCGCCGTTCCTGTTGAGAGGGCCTCCTCTTGAGATGCGACGGGAACGCCGGGATCTCTTTCCCGACGAAGCAGGGAAAGGATCCCTCATCTCGAGCTACGAGGCGGAAACGGGGCTCCTCTGGATGTGGGCGGGACCCTCGTGATTCCTCGCGAGTGGAGACGGCTAGGTCGGGGAACTTCTTGATTTGCACCAAGGGTGTGAAGGACCCTTTCGAAGTTCCAGAGGTGAGGTGTGATCAGCCTCGAGACGCCTCAGCGGAAATGGGCCTCATCTCGCCTGGAGGGGAGAACCTCCTGGATTTTCTCGAGTTGCGGCAGGTCTTCTCGAGTTACGACGGGGACATCAGGGACCCGCTCTGGTGGCCTCAGGAAAGGCCAGTCCCCATGCGAGTTGCTAGGGGACCTCTCGGGATTCCTCTCCCGTCCATGCCGGGGCCTCAGTCCTTGTGTTGAGTCGGGGCTGGAACCTGAGGATTCCTCTCCAGTGTTGCCATGGTTCTTGGGGTGCTTCTGAGTCTCCCCAGGGGAGTCAGGCCTCGTCTCGAGTGGGGGCATGCACGTGCGCTTTCCTCCCGAGCTGCAGCAGTAGTGTCACGCTTCCTGTCACGTGGATCAAGGGATCTGTGGCTTTCCCTCGAGGCTGTCCCTCGAGGCTTTCCCACGAGGCTTACCCACAGGGCTGTGCCACGTGTCACCTTGGTGTGAGTCGATCCTCGGCGTGAAAGACGAGCCGGTGAAGGGAAAAGAGGTTCCTCTGGAATGGACTGAGACATCTGGGGGACTCTTGGAATGGTGGCACGACCCTGGAGTTCCTCTCGCCGTTCCTGTTGAGAGGGCCTCCTCTTGAGATGCGACGGGAACGCCGGGAACTCTTTCCCGACGAAGCAGGGAAAGGATCCCTCATCTCGAGCTACGAGGCGGAAACGGGGCTCCTCTGGATGTGGGCGGGACCCTCGTGATTCCTCTCGAGTGGAGACGGATATGTCGGGGAACTTCTTGATTTGCACCAAGGGTGTGAAGGACACTTTCGAAGTTACAGAGGTGAGGTGTGATCAGCCTCGAGACGCCTCAGCGGAAATGGGCCTCATCTCGCCTGGAGGGGAGAACCTCCTGGATTTTCTCGAGTTGCGGCAGCTCTTCTCGAGTTATGACGGGGACCTCAGGGACCCGCTCTGGTGGCCTCAGGAAAGGCCAGTCCCCATGCGAGTTGCTAGGGGACCTCTCGGGATTCCTCTCCCGTCCATACCGGGGCCTCAGTCCTTGTGTGGAGTCGGGGCCGGAACCTGAGGATTCCTCTCCAGTGTTGCCATGGATCTAGGGGTGCTTCTGAGTCTCCCCAGGGGAGTCAGGCCTCGTCTCGAATGGGGGCATGCACGTGCGCTTTCCTCCCGCGGTGCAGCAGTAGTGTCACGCTTCCTGTCACGTGGATCAAGGGATCTGTTGCTTTCCCTCGAGGCTGTCCCTTGAGGCTTTCCCACGAGGCTTTCCCACAGGGCTGTGCCACGTGCCACCTTGGTGTGAGTCGTACCTCGGCCTGAAAGACGAGCCGGTGAAGGGAAAAGAGGTTCCTCTGGAATGGACTGAGACATCTGGGGGACTCTTGGAATGGTGGCACGACCCTGGAGTTCCTCTCGCCGTTCCTGTTGAGAGGGCCTCCTCTTGAGATGCGACGGGAACGCCGGGATCTCTTTCCTGACGAAGCAGGGAAAGGATCCCTCATCTCGAGCTACGAGGCGGAAACGGGGCTCCTCTGGATGTGGGCGGGACCCTCGTGATTCCTCGCGAGTGGAGACGGCTAGGTCGGGGAACTTCTTGATTTGCACCAAGGGTGTGAAGGACCCTTTCGAAGTTCCAGAGGTGAGGTGTGATCAGCCTCGAGACGCCTCAGCGGAAATGGGCCTCATCTCGCCTGGAGGGGAGAACCTCCTGGATTTTCTCGAGTTGCGGCAGGTCTTCTCGAGTTACGACGGGGACCTCAGGGACCCGCTCTGGTGGCCTCAGGAAAGGCCAGTCCCCATGCGAGTTGCTAGGGGACCTCTCGGGATTCCTCTCCCGTCCATGCCGGGGCCTCAGTCCTTGTGTTGAGTCGGGGCTGGAACCTGAGGATTCCTCTCCAGTGTTGCCGTGGTTCTTGGGGTGCTTCTGAGTCTCCCCAGGGGAGTCAGGCCTCGTCTCGAGTGGGGGCATGCACGTGCGCTTTCCTCCCGAGCTGCAGCAGTAGTGTCACGATTCCTGTCACGTGGATCAAGGGATCTGTGGCTTTCCCTCGAGGCTGTCCCTCGAGGCTTTCCCACGAGGCTTCCCCACAGGGCTGTGCCACGTGCCACCTTGGTGTGAGTCGATCCTCGGCGTGAAAGACGAGCCGGTGAAGGGAAAAGAGGTTCCTCTGGAATGGACTGAGACATCTGGGGGACTCTTGGAATGGTGGCACGACCCTGGAGTTCCTCTCGCCGTTTCTGTTGAGAGGGCCTCCTCTTGAGATGCGACGGGAACGCCGGGAACTCTTTCCCGACGAAGCAGGGAAAGGATCCCTCATCTCGAGCTACGAGGCGGAAACGGGGCTCCTCTGGATGTGGGCGGGACCCTCGTGATTCCTCTCGAGTGGAGACGGGTATGTCGGGGAACTTCTTGATTTGCACCAAGGGTGTGAAGGAGCCTTTCGAAGTTCCAGAGGTGAGGTGTGATCAGCCTCGAGACGCCTCAGCGGAAATGGGCCTCATCTCGCCTGGAGGGGAGAACCTCCTGGATTTTCTCGAGTTGCGGCAGCTCTTCTCGAGTTATGACGGGGACCTCAGGGACCCGCTCTGGTGGCCTCAGGAAAGGCCAGTCCCCATGCGAGTTGCTAGGGGACCTCTCGGGATTCCTCTCCCGTCCATGCCGGGGCCTCAGTCCTTGTGTGGAGTCGGGGCCGGAACCTGAGGATTCCTCTCCAGTGTTGCCATGGATCTAGGGGTGCTTCTGAGTCTCCCCAGGGGAGTCAGGCCTCGTCTCGAGTGGGGGCATGCACGTGCGCTTTCCTCCCGAGCTGCAGCAGTAGTGTCACGCTTCCTGTCACGTGGATCAAGGGATCTGTGGCTTTCCCTCGAGGCTGTCCCTCGAGGCTTTCCCACGAGGCTTTCCCACAGGGCTGTGCCACGTGCCACCTTGGTGTGAGTCGATCCTCGGCGTGAAAGACGAGCCGGTGAAGGGAAAAGAGGTTCCTCTGGAATGGACTGAGACATCTGGGGGACTCTTGGAATGGTGGCACGACCCTGGAGTTCCTCTCGCCGTTCCTCTTGAGAGGGCCTCCTCTTGAGTTGCGACGGGAACGCCGGGAACTCTTTCCCGACGAAGCAGGGAAAGGATCCCTCATCTCGAGCTACGAGGCGGAAACGGGGCTCCTCTGGATGTGGGCGTGACCCTCGTGATTCCTCTCGAGTGGAGACGGCTAGGTCGGGGAACTTCTTGATTTGCACCAAGGGTGTGAAGGACCCTTTCGAAGTTCCAGAGGTGAGGTGTGATCAGCCTCGAGACGCCTCAGCGGAAATGGGCCTCATCTCGCCTGGAGGGGAGAACCTCCTGGATTTTCTCGAGTTGCGGCAGGTCTTCTCGAGTTACGACGAGACCTCAGGGAGCCGCTCTGGTGGCCTCAGGAAAGGCCAGTCCCCATGCGAGTTGCTAGGGGACCTCTCGGGATTCCTCTTCCGTCCATGCCGGGGCCTCAGTCCTTGTGTGGAGTCGGGGCCGGAACCTGAGGATTCCTCTCCAGTGTTGCCATGGATCTAGGGGTGCTTCTGAGTCTCCCCAGGGGAGTCAGGCCTCGTCTCGAATGGGGGCATGCACGTGCGCTTTCCTCCCGAGCTGCAGCAGTAGTGTCACGCTTCCTGTCACGTGGATCAAGGGATCTGTGGCTTTCCCTCGAGGCTGTCACTGGAGGCTTTCCCACGAGGCTTTCCCACAGGGCTGTGCCACGTGCCACCTTGGTGTGAGTCGTACCTCGGCTTGAAAGACGAGCGGGTGAAGGGAAAAGAGGTTCCTCTGGAATGGACTGAGACATCTGGGGGACTCTTGGAATGGTGGCACGACCCTGGAGTTCCTCTCGCCGTTCCTGTTGAGAGGGCCTCCTCTTGAGATGCGACGGGAACGCCGGGAACTCTTTCCCGACGAAGCAGGGAAAGGATCCCTCATCTCGAGCTACGAGGCGGAAACGGGGCTCCTCTGGATGTGGGCGGGACCCTCGTGATTCCTCGCGAGTGGAGACGGCTAGGTCGGGGAACTTCTTGATTTGCAGCAAGGGTGTGAAGGACCCTTTCGAAGTTCCAGAGGTGAGGTGTGATCAGCCTCGAGACGCCTCAGCGGAAATGGGCCTCATCTCGCTGGAGGGGAGAACCTCCTGGATTTTCTCGAGTTGCGGCAGGTCTTCTCGAGTTACGACGGGGACCTCAGGGACCCGCTCTGGTGGCCTCTGGAAAGGCCAGTCCCCATGCGAGTTGCTAGGGGACCTCTCGGGATTCCTCTCCCGTCCATGCCGGGGCCTCAGTCCTTGTGTGGAGTCGGGGCTGGTACCTGAGGATTCCTCTCCAGTGTTGCCAGGGATATTGGGGTGCTTCTGAGTCTCCCGAGGGGAGTCAGGCCTCCTCTCGAGTGGGGGCATGCACGTGCGCTTTCCTCCCGAGCTGCAGCAGTAGTGTCACGCTTCCTGTCACGTGGATCAAGGGATCTGTGGCTTTCCCTCGAGGCTGTCCCTCGAGGCTTTCCCACGAGGCTTTCCCACAGGGCTGTGCCACGTGCCACCTTGTTGTGAGTCGATCCTCGGCGTGAAAGACGAGCCGGTGAAGGGAAAAGAGGTTCCTCTGGAATGGACTGAGACATCTGGGGGACTTTTGGAATGGTGGCACGACCCTGGAGTTCCTCTCGCCGTTCCTGTTGAGAGGGCCTCCACTTGAGATGCGACGGGAACGCCGGGAACTCTTTCCCGACGAAGCAGGGAAAGGATCCCTCATCTCGTGCTACGAGGCGGAAACGGGGCTCCTCTGGATGTGGGCGGGACCCTCGTGATTCCTCTCGAGTGGGGACAGCTAGGTCGGGGAACTTCTTGATTTGCACCAAGGGTGTGAAAGACCCTTTCGAAGTTCCAGAGGTGAGGTGTGATCAGCCTCGAGACGCCTCAGCGGAAATGGGCCTCATCTCGCCTGGAGGGGAGAACCTCCTGGATTTTCTCGAGTTGCGGCAGCTCTTCTCGAGTTATGACGGGGACCTCAGGGACCCGCTCTGGTGGCCTCAGGAAAGGCCAGTCCCCATGCGAGTTGCTAGGGGACCTCTCGGGATTCCTCTCCCGTCCATGCCGGGGCCTCAGTCCTTGTGTGGAGTCGGGGCCGGAACCTGAGGATTCCTCTCCAGTGTTGCCATGGATCTTGGGGTGCTTCTGAGTCTCCCCAGGGGAGTCAGGCCTCGTCTCGAGTGGGGGCATGCACGTGCGCTTTCCTCCCGAGCGGCAGCAGTAGTGTCACGCTTCCTGTCACGTGGATCAAGGGATCTGTGGCTTTCCCTCGAGGCTGTCCTCGAAGCTTTCCCACGAGGTTTCCCACAGGGCTGTGCCACGTGCCACCTTGGTGTGAGTCGATCCTCGGCGTGAAAGACGAGCCGGTGAAGGGAAAAGAGGTTCCTCTGGAATGGACTGAGACATCTGGGGGACTCTTGGAATGGTGGCACGACTCTGGAGTTCCTCTCGCCGTTCCTGTTGAGAGGGCCTCCTCTTGAGATGCGACGGGAACGCCGGGAACTCTTTCCCGACGAAGCAGGAAAGGATCCCTCATCTCGAGCTACGAGGCGGAAACGGGGCTCCTCTGGATGTGGGCGGGACCCTCGTGATTCCTCTCGAGTGGAGACGGCTAGGTCGAGGAACTTCTTGATCTGCACCAAGGGTGTGAAGGACCCTTTCGAAGTTCCAGAGGTGAGGTGTGATCAGCCTCGAGACGCCTCAGCGGAAATGGGCCTCATCTCGCCTGGAGGGGAGAACCTCCTGGATTTTCTCGAGTTGCGGCAGGTCTTCTCAAGTTACGACGGGGACCACAGGGACCCGCTCCGGTGGCCTCAGGAAAGGCCAGTCCCCATGCGAGTTGCTAGGGGACCTCTCGGGATTCCTCTCCCGTCCATGCCGGGGCCTCAGTCCTTGTGTGGAGTCGGGGCCGGAACCTGAGGATTCCTCTCCAGTGTTGCCATGGATCTAGGGGTGCTTCTGAGTCTCCCCAGGGGAGTCAGGCCTCGTCTCGAGTGGGGGCATGCACGTGCGCTTTCCTCCCGAGCTGCAGCAGTAGTGTCACGCTTCCTGTCACGTGGATCAAGGGATCTGTGGCTTTCCCTCGAGGCTGTCCCTCGAGGCTTTCCCACGAGGTTTCCCACAGGGCTGTGCCACGTGCCACCTTGGTGTGAGTTGATCCTCGGCGTGAAAGACGAGCCGGTGAAGGGAAAAGAGGTTCCTCTGGAATGGACTGAGACATCTGGGGGACTCTTGGAATGGTGGCACGACCCTGGAGTTCCTCTCGTCGTTCCTGTTGAGAGGGCCTCCTCTTGAGATGCGACGGGAACGCCGGGAACTCTTTCCCGACGAAGCAGGGAAAGGATCCCTCATCTCGAGCTACGAGGCGGAAACGGGGCTCCTCTGGATGTGGGCGGGACACTCATGATTCCTCTCAAGTGGAGACGGGTATGTCCGGGAACTTCTTGATTTGCACCAAGGGTGTGAAGGACCCTTTCGAAGTTCCAGAGGTGAGGTGTGATCAGCCTCGAGACGCCTCAGCGGAAATGGGCCTCATCTCGCCTGGAGGGGAGAACCTCCTGGATTTTCTCGAGTTGTGGCAGGTCTTCTCGAGTTACGACGGGGACCTCAGGGAGCCGCTCTGGTGGCCTCAGGAAAGGCCAGTCCCCATGCGAGTTGCTAGGGGACCTCTCGGGATTACTCTCCCGTCCATGCCGGGGCCTCAGTCCTTGTGTGGAGTCGGGGCCGGAACCTGAGGATTGCTCTCCAGTGTTGCCATGGATCGTGGGGTGCTTCTGAGTCTCCCCAGGGGAGTCAGGCCTCGTCTCGAGTGGGGGCATGCACGTGCGCTTTCCTCCCGAGGTGCAGCAGTAGTGTCACGCTTCCTTTCACGTGGATTAAGGGATCTGTGGCTTTCCCTCGAGGCTGTCCCTCGAGGCTTTCCCACGAGGCTTTCCCACAGGGCTGTGCCACGTGCCACCTTTGTGTGAGTCGATCCTCGGCGTGAAAGACGAGCCGGTGAAGGGAAAAGAGGTTCCTCTGGAATGGACTGAGACATCTGGGGGACTCTTGGAATGGTG
This sequence comes from Budorcas taxicolor, assembly GCF_023091745.1. Classification (NCBI taxonomy): domain Eukaryota; kingdom Metazoa; phylum Chordata; class Mammalia; order Artiodactyla; family Bovidae; genus Budorcas; species Budorcas taxicolor. The sequence continues at coordinate 816,759 of NW_026292783.1, read as the reverse complement.
GCACGACCCTGGAGTTCCTCTCGCCGTTCCTCTTGAGAGGGCCTCCTCTTGAGATGCGACGGGAACGCCGGGAACTCTTTCCCGACGAAGCAGGGAAAGGATCCCTCATCTCGAGCTACGAGGCGGAAACGGGGCTCCTCTGGATGTGGGCGGGACCCTCGTGATTCCTCGCGAGTGGAGACGGCTAGGTCGGGGAACTTCTTGATTTGCAGCAAGGGTGTGAAGGACCCTTTCGAAGTTCCAGAGGTGAGGTGTGATCAGCCTCGAGACGCCTCAGCGGAAATGGGCCTCATCTCGCTGGAGGGGAGAACCTCCTGGATTTTCTCGAGTTGCGGCAGGTCTTCTCGAGTTACGACGGGGACCTCAGGGACCCGCTCTGGTGGCCTCTGGAAAGGCCAGTCCCCATGCGAGTTGCTAGGGGACCTCTCGGGATTCCTCTCCCGTCCATGCCGGGGCCTCAGTCCTTGTGTGGAGTCGGGGCTGGTACCTGAGGATTCCTCTCCAGTGTTGCCAGGGATCTTGGGGTGCTTCTGAGTCTCCCCAGGGGAGTCAGGCCTCCTCTCGAGTGGGGGCATGCACGTGCGCTTTCCTCCCGAGCTGCAGCAGTAGTGTCACGCTTCCTGTCACGTGGATCAAGGGATCTGTGGCTTTCCCTCGAGGCTGTCCCTCGAGGCTTTCCCACGAGGCTTTCCCACAGGGCTGTGCCACGTGCCACCTTGTTGTGAGTCGATCCTCGGCGTGAAAGACGAGCCGGTGAAGGGAAAAGAGGTTCCTCTGGAATGGACTGAGACATCTGGGGGACTCTTGGAATGGTGGCACGACCCTGGAGTTCCTCTCGCCGTTCCTGTTGAGAGGACCTCCTCTTGAGATGCGACGGGAACGCCGGGAACTCTTTCCCGACGAAGCAGGGAAAGGATCCCTCATCTCGTGCTACGAGGCGGAAACGGGGCTCCTCTGGATGTGGGCGGGACCCTCGTGATTCCTCTCGAGTGGGGACAGCTAGGTCGGGGAACTTCTTGATTTGCACCAAGGGTGTGAAGGACACTTTCGAAGTTCCAGAGGTGAGGTGTGATCAGCCTCGAGACGCCTCAGCGGAAATGGGCCTCATCTCGCCTGGAGGGGAGAACCTCCTGGATTTTCTCGAGTTGCGGCAGCTCTTCTCGAGTTATGACGGGGACCTCAGGGACCCGCTCTGGTGGCCTCAGGAAAGGCCAGTCCCCATGCGAGTTGCTAGGGGACCTCTCGGGATTCCTCTCCCGTCCATACCGGGGACTCAGTCCTTGTGTGGAGTCGGGGCCGGAACCTGAGGATTCCTCTCCAGTGTTGCCATGGATCTAGGGGTGCTTCTGAGTCTCCCCAGGGGAGCCAGGCCTCGTCTCGAATGGGGGCATGCACGTGCGCTTTCCTCCCGCGGTGCAGCAGTAGTGTCACGCTTCCTGTCACGTGGATCAAGGGATCTGTTGCTTTCCCTCGAGGCTGTCCCTTGAGGCTTTCCCACGAGGCTTTCCCACAGGGCTGTGCCACGTGCCACCTTGGTGTGAGTCGTACCTCGGCGTGAAAGACGAGCCGGTGAAGGGAAAAGAGGTTCCTCTGGAATGGACTGAGACATCTGGGGGACTCTTGGAATGGTGGCACGACCCTGGAGTTCCTCTCGCCTTTCCTGTTGAGAGGGCCTCCTCTTGAGATGCGACGGGAACGCCGGGATCTCTTTCCCGACGAAGCAGTGAAAGGATCCCTCATCTCGAGCTACGAGGCGGAAACGGGGCTCCTCTGGATGTGGGCGGGACCCTCGTGATTCCTCGCGAGTGGAGACGGCTAGGTCGGGGAACTTCTTGATTTGCACCAAGGGTGTGAAGGACCCTTTCGAAGTTCCAGAGGTGAGGTGTGATCAGCCTCGAGACGCCTCAGCGGAAATGGGCCTCATCTCGCCTGGAGGGGAGAACCTCCTGGATTTTCTCGAGTTGCGGCAGGTCTTCTCGAGTTACGACGGGGACCTCAGGGACCCGCTCTGGTGGCCTCAGGAAAGGCCAGTCCCCATTCGAGTTGCTAGGGGACCTCTCGGGATTCCTCTCCCGTCCATGCCGGGGCCTCAGTCCTTGTGTGGAGTCGGGGCTGGTACCTGAGGATTCCTCTCCAGTGTTGCCATGGATCTTGGGGTGCTTCTGAATCTCCCCAGGGGAGTCAGGCCTCGTCTCGAGTGGGGGCATGCACGTGCGCTTTCCTCCCGAGCTGCAGCAGTAGTGTCACGCTTCCTGTCACGTGGATCAAGGGATCTGTGGCTTTCCCTCGAGGCTGTCCCTCGAGGCTTTCCCACGAGGCTTACCCACAGGGCTGTGCCACGTGTCACCTTGGTGTGAGTCGATCCTCGGCGTGAAAGACGAGCCGGTGAAGGGAAAAGAGGTTCCTCTGGAATGGACTGAGACATCTGGGGGACTCTTGGAATGGTGGCACGACCCTGGAGTTCCTCTCGCCGTTCCTGTTGAGAGGGCCTCCTCTTGAGATGCGACGGGAACGCCGGGAACTCTTTCCCGACGAAGCAGGGAAAGGATCCCTCATCTCGAGCTACTAGGCGGAAACGGGGCTCCTCTGGATATGGGCGGGACCCTCGTGATTCCTCTCGAGTGGAGACGGGTATGTCGGGGAACTTCTTGATTTGCACCAAGGGTGTGAAGGACCCTTTCGAAGTTCCAGAGGTGAGGTGTGATCAGCCTCGAGACGCCTCAGCGGAAATGGGCCTCATCTCGCCTGGAGGGGAGAACCTCCTGGATTTTCTCGAGTTGCGGCAGCTCTTCTCGAGTTATGACGGGGACCTCAGGGACCCGCTCTGGTGGCCTCAGGAAAGGCCAGTCCCCATGCGAGTTGCTAGGGGACCTCTCGGGATTCCTCTCCCGTCCATACCGGGGCCTCAGTCCTTGTGTGGAGACGGGGCCGGAACCTGAGGATTCCTCTCCAGTGTTGCCATGGATCTAGGGGTGCTTCTGAGTCTCCCCAGGGGAGTCAGGCCTCGTCTCAAATGGGGGCATGCACGTGCGCTTTCCTCCCGCGGTGCAGCAGTAGTGTCACGCTTCCTGTCAAGTGGATCAAGGGATCTGTTGCTTTCCCTCGAGGCTGTCCCTTGAGGCTTTCCCACGAGGCTTTCCCACAGGGCTGTGCCACGTGCCACCTTGGTGTGAGTCGTACCTCGGCGTGAAAGACGAGCCGGTGAAGGGAAAAGAGGTTCCTCTGGAATGGACTGAGACATCTGGGGGACTCTTGGAATGGTGGCACGACCCTGGAGTTCCTCTCGCCGTTCCTGTTGAGAGGGCCTCCTCTTGAGATGTGACGGGAACGCCGGGATCTCTTTCCCGACGAAGCAGGGAAAGGATCCCTCATCTCGAGCTACGAGGCGGAAACGGGGCTCCTCTGGATGTGGGCGGGACCCTCGTGATTCCTCGCGAGTGGAGACGGCCAGGTCGGGGAACTTCTTGATTTGCACCAAGGGTGTGAAGGACCCTTTCGAAGTTCCAGAGGTGAGGTGTGATCAGCCTCGAGACGCCTCAGCGGAAATGGGCCTCATCTCGCCTGGAGGGGAGAACCTCCTGGATTTTCTCGAGTTGCGGCAGGTCTTCTCGAGTTACGACGGGGACCTCAGGGACCCGCTCTGGTGGCCTCAGGAAAGGCCAGTCCCCATTCGAGTTGCTAGGGGACCTCTCGGGATTCCTCTCCCGTCCATGCCGGGGCCTCAGTCCTTGTGTGGAGTCGGGGCTGGTACCTGAGGATTCCTCTCCAGTGTTGCCATGGATCTAGGGGTGCTTCTGAGTCTCCCCAGGGGAGTCAGGCCTCGTCTCGAGTGGGGGCATGCACGTGCGATTTCCTCCCGAGCTGCAGCAGTAGTGTCACGATTCCTGTCACGTGGATCAAGGGATCTGTGGCTTTCCCTCGAGGCTGTCCCTCGAGGCTTTCCCACGAGGCCTCCCCACAGGGCTGTGCCACGTGCCACCTTGGTGTGAGTCGATCCTCGGCGTGAAAGACGAGCCGGTGAAGGGAAAAGAGGTTCCTCTGGAATGGACTGAGACATCTGGGGGACTCTTGGAATGGTGGCACGACCCTGGAGTTCCTCTCGCCGTTCCTCTTGAGAGGGCCTCCTCTTGAGTTGCGACGGGAACGCCGGGAACTCTTTCCCGACGAAGCAGGGAAAGGATCCCTCATCTCGAGCTACGAGGCGGAAACGGGGCTCCTCTGGATGTGGGCGTGACCCTCGTGATTCCTCTCGAGTGGAGACGGCTAGGTCGGGGAACTTCTTGATTTGCACCAAGGGTGTGAAGGACCCTTTCGAAGTTCCAGAGGTGAGGTGTGATCAGCCTCGAGACGCCTCAGCGGAAATGGGCCTCATCTCGCCTGGAGGGGAGAACCTCTTGGATTTTCTCGAGTTGCGGCAGGTCTTCTCGAGTTACGACGGGACCTCAGGGAGCCGCTCTGGTGGCCTCAGGAAAGGCCAGTCCCCATGCGAGTTGCTAGGGGACCTCTCGGGATTCCTCTCCCGTCCATGCCGGGGCCTCAGTCCTTGTGTGGAGTCGGGGCCGGAACCTGAGGATTCCTCTCCAGTGTTGCCATGGATCTTGGGGTGCTTCTGAGTCTCCCCAGGGGAGTCAGGCCTCGTCTCGAGTGGGGGCATGCACGTGCGCTTTCCTCCCGAGCTGCAGCAGTAGTGTCACGCTTCCTGTCACGTGGATCAAGGGATCTGTGGCTTTCCCTCGAGGCTGTCCCTCGAGGCTTTCCCACGAGGCTTTCCCACAGGGCTGTGCCACGTGCCACCTTGGTGTGAGTCGATCCTCGGCGTGAAAGACGAGCCGGTGAAGGGAAAAGAGGTTCCTCTGGAATGGACTGAGACATCTGGGGGACTCTTGGAATGGTGGCACGACCCTGGAGTTCCTCTCGCCGTTCCTGTTGAGAGGGCCTCCTCTTGAGATGCGACGGGAACGTCGGGAACTCTTTCCCGACGAAGCAGGGAAAGGATCCCTCATCTCGAGCTACGAGGCGGAAACGGGGCTCCTCTGGATGTGGGCGGGACCCTCGTGATTCCTCTCGAGTGGAGACGGGTATGTCCGGGAACTTCTTGATTTGCAGCAAGGGTGTGAAGGACCCTTTCGAAGTTCCAGAGGTGAGGTGTGATCAGCCTCGAGACGCCTCAGCGGAAATGGGCCTCATCTCGCCTGAGGGGAGAACCTCCTGGATTTTCTCGAGTTGCGGCAGGTCTTCTCGAGTTACGACGGGGACCTCAGGGACCCGCTCTGGTGGCCTCAGGAAAGGCCAGTCCCCATGCGAGTTGCTAGGGGACCTCTCGGGATTCCTCTCCCGTCCATGCCGGGGCCTCAGTCCTTGTGTGGAGTCGGGGTCGGAACCTGAGGATTCCTCTCCAGTGTTGCCATGGATCTTGGGGTGCTTCTGAGTCTCCCCAGGGGAGTCAGGCCTCGTCTCGAGTGGGGGCATGCACGTGCGCTTTCCTCCCGAGCTGCAGCAGTAGTGTCACGCTTCCTGTCACGTGGATCAAGGGATCTGTGGCTTTCCCTCGAGGCTGTCCCTCGAGGCTTTCCCACGAGGCTTTCCCACAGGGCTGTGCCACGTGCCACCTTGGTGTGAGTCGATCCTCGGCGTGAAAGACGAGCCGGTGAAGGGAAAAGAGGTTCCTCTGGAATGGACTGAGACATCTGGGGGACTCTTGGAATGGTGGCACGACCCTGGAGTTCCTCTCGCCGTTCCTCTTGAGAGGGCCTCCTCTTGAGTTGCGACGGGAACGCCGGGAACTCTTTCCCGACGAAGCAGGGAAAGGATCCCTCATCTCGAGCTACGAGGCGGAAACGGGCTCCTCTGGATGTAGGCATGACCCTCGTGATTCCTCTCGAGTGGAGACGGCTAGGTCGGGGAACTTCTTGATTTGCACCAAGGGTGTGAAGGACCCTTTCGAAGTTCCAGAGGTGAGGTGTGATCAGCCTCGAGACGCCTCAGCGGAAATGGGCCTCATCTCGCCTGGAGGAGAGAACCTCCTGGATTTTCTCGAGTTGCGGCAGGTCTTCTCGAATTACGACGGGACCTCAGGGACCCGCTCTGGTGGCCTCAGGAAAGGCCAGTCCCCATGCGAGTTGCTAGGGGACCTCTCGGGATTCCTCTCCCGTCCATGCCGGGGCCTCAGTCCTTGTGTGGAGTCGGGGCCGGAACCTGAGGATTCCTCTCCAGTGTTGCCATGGATCTTGGGGTGCTTCTGAGTCTCCCCAGGGGAGTCAGGCCTCGTCTCGAGTGGGGGCATGCACGTGCGCTTTCCTCCCGAGCTGCAGCAGTAGTGTCACGCTTCCTGTCACGTGGATCAAGGGATCTGTGGCTTTCCTTCGAGGCTGTCCCTCGAGGCTTTCCCACGAGGCTTTCCCACAGGGCTGTGCCACGTGCCACCTTGGTGTGAGTCGTACCTCGGCGTGAAAGACGAGCCGGTGAAGGGAAAAGAGGTTCCTCTGGAATGGACTGAGACATCTGGGGGACTCTTGGAATGGTGGCACGACCCTGGAGTTCCTCTCGCCGTTCCTGTTGAGAGGGCCTCCACTTGAGATGCGACGGGAACGCCGGGAAATTTTTCCCGACCAAGCAGGGAAAGGATCCCTCATCTCGAGCTACGAGGCGGAAACGGGGCTCCTCTGGATGTGGGCGGGACCCTCGTGATTCCTCGCGAGTGGAGACGGCTAGGTCGGGGAACTTCTTGATTTGCACCAAGGGTGTGAAGGACCCTTTCGAAGTTCCAGAGGTGAGGTGTGATCAGCCTCGAGACGCCTCAGCGGAAATGGGCCTCATCTCGCCTGGAGGGGAGAATCTCCTGGATTTTCTCCAGTTGCGGCAGGTCTTCTCGAGTTACGACGGGGACCTCAGGGACCCGCTCTGGTGGCCTCAGGAAAGGCCAGTCCCCATGCGAGTTGTTAGGGGACCTCTCGAGATTCCTCTCCCGTCCATGCCGGGGCCTCAGTCCTTGTGTGGAGTCGGGGACGGAACCTGAGGATTCCTCTCCAGTGTTGCCATGGATCTTGGGGTGCTTCTGAGTCTCTCCAGGGGAGTCAGGCCTCGTCTCGAGTGGGGGCATGCACGTGCGCTTCCCTCCCGAGCTGCAGCAGTAGTGTCACGCTTCCTGTCACGTGGATCAAGGGATCTGTGGCTTTCCCTCGAGGCTGTCCCTCGAGGCTTTCCCACGAGGCTTTCCCACAGGGCTGTGCCACGTGCCACCTTGGTGTGAGTCGATCCTCGGCGTGAAAGACGAGCCGGTGAAGGGAAAAGAGTTTCCTCTGGAATGGACTGAGACATCTGGGGGACTCTTGGAATGCTGGCACGACCCTGGAGTTCCTCTCGCCGCTCCTGTTCAGAGGGCCTCCGCTTGAGATGCGACGGGAAGGCCGGGAACTCTTTCCCGACGAAGCAGGGAAAGGATCCCTCATCTCGAGCTACGAGGCGGAAACGGGGCTCCTCTGGATGTGGGCGGGACCCGCGTGATTCCTCTCGAGTGGAGACGGGTATGTCTGGGAACTTCTTGGTTTGCACCAAGGGTGTGAAGGACCGTTTCGAAGTTCCAGAGGTGAGGTGTGATCAGCCTCGAGATGCCTCAGCGGAAATGGGCCTCATCTCGCCTGGAGGGGAGAACCTCCTGGATTTTCTCGAGTTGCGGCAGGTCTTCTCGAGTTACGACGGGGACCTCAGGGACCCGCTCTGGTGGCCTCAGGAAAGGCCAGTCCCCATGCGAGTTGCAAGGGGACCTCTCGGGATTCCTCTCCCGTCCATGCCGGGGCCTAAGACCTTGTGTTGAGTCGGGGCCGAACCTGAGGATTCCTCTCCAGTGTTGCCATGGATCTTGGGGTGCTTCTGAGTCTCCCGAGGTGAGTCAGGCCTCGTCTCGAGTGGGGGCATGCACGTGCGCTTTCCTCCCGAGCTGCAGCAGTAGTGTCACGCTTCCTGTCACGTGGATCAAGGAATCTGTGGTTTCCCTCGAGGCTGTCCCTCGAGGATTTCCCACGAGGCTTTCCCACAGGGCTGTGCCACGTGCCACCTTGTTGTGAGTCGATCCTCGGCGTGAAAGATGAGCCGGTGAAGGGAAAAGAGGTTCCTCTGGAATGGACTGAGACATCTGGGGGACTCTTGGAATGGTGGCACGACCCTGGAGTTCCTCTCGCCTTTCCTGTTGAGAGGGCCTCCTCTTGAGATGCGACGGGAACGCCGGGAACTCTTTCCCAACGAAGCAGGGAAAGGATCCCTCACCTCGAGCTACGAGGCGGAAACGGGGCTCCTCTGGATGTGGGCGGGACCCTCGTGATTCCTCTCGAGTGGAGACGGGTATGTCGGGGAACTTCTTGATTTGCACCAAGGGTGTGAAGGACCCTTTCGAAGGTACAGAGGTGAGGTGTGATCAGCCTCGAGACGCCTCAGCAGAAATGGGCCTCATCTCGCCTGGAGGGGAGAACCTCCTGGATTTTCTCGAGTTGAGGCAGGTCTTCTCGAGTTACGACGGGGACCTCAGGGACCCGCTCTGGTGGCCTCAAGAAAGGCCAGTCCCCGTGAGAGTTGCTAGGGGTCATCTCAGGATTCCTCTCCCGTCCATGCCGGAGCCCAAGACCTTGTGTGGAGTCGGGGCCGAACCTGAGGATTCCTCTCCAGTGTTGCCATGGATCTTGGGGTGCTTCTGAGTCTCCCGAGGGGAGTCAGGCCTCGTCTCGAGTGGGGGCATGCACGTGCGCTTCCCTCCCGAGCTTCAACAGTAGTGTCACGCTTCCTGTCACGTGGATCAAGGGATCTGTGGCTTTCCCTCGAGGCTGTCCCTCGAGGTTTTCCCACGAGGCTTTCCCACAGGGCTGTGCCACGTGCCACCTTGTTGTGAGTCGATCCTCGGTGTGAAAGACGAGCCGGTGAAGGGAAAAGAGGTTCCTCTGGAATGGACTGAGACATCTGGGGGACTCTTGGAATGGTGGCACGACCCTGGAGTTCCTCTCGCCGCTCCTGTTGAGAGGGCCTCCTCTTGAGATGCGACGGGATCGCCGGGAACTCTTTCCCGACGAAGCAGGGATAGGATCCCTCATCTCGAGCTACGAGGCGGAAACGGGGCTCCTCTGGATGTGGGCGGGACCATCGTGTTTCCTCTCGAGTGGAGACGGGTATGTCGGGGAACTTCTTGATTTGCACCAAGGGTGTGAAGTACCGTTTCGAAGTTCCAGAGGTGAGATGTGATCACCCTCGAGACGCCTCAGCGGAAATGGGCCTCATCTCGCCTGGAGGGGAGAACCTCCTGGATTTTCTCGAGTTGCGGCAGGTCTTCTCGAGTTACAACGGGGACCTCAGGGACGCGCTCTGGTGGCCTCAGGAAAGGCCAGTCCACATGCGAGTTGCTATGGGACCTCTCGGGATTCCTCTCCTGTCCATGCCGGGGCCTCAGTCCTTGTGTGGAGTCGGGGCCGGAACCTGAGGATTCCTCTCCAGTGTTGCCATGGATCTAGGGGTGCTTCTGAGTCTCCCCAGGGGAGTCAGGCCTCGTCTCGAGTGGGGGCATGCACGTGCGCTTTCCTCCCGAGCTGCAGCAGTAGTGTCACGCTTCCTGTCACGTGGATCAAGGGATCTGTGGCTTTCCCTCGAGGCTGTCCCTCGAGGCTTTCCCACGAGGCTTTCCCACAGGGCTGTGCCACGTGCCACCTTGGTGTAAGTCGATCCACGGCGTGAAAGACGAGCCGGTGAAGGCAAAAGAGGTTCCTCTGGAATGGACTGAGACATCTGGGGGACTCTTGGAATGCTGGTACGACCATGGAGTTCCTCTCGCCGCTCCTGTTCAGAGGGCCTCCTCTTGAGATGCGACGGGAACACCGGGAACTCTTTCCCGACGAAGCAGGGAAAGGATCCCTCATCTCGAGCTACGAGGCGGAAACGGGGCTCCTCTGGATGTGGGCGGGACCCTCGTGATTCCTCGCGAGTGGAGACGGGTATGTCTGGGAACTTCTTGATTTGCACCAAGGGTGTGAAGGACCCTTTCGAAGTTCCATAGGTGAGGTGTGATCAGCCTCGAGATGCCTCAGCGGAAATGGGCCTCATCTCGCCTGGAGGGGAGAACCTCCTGGATTTTCTCGAGGTGCGCCAGGTCTTCTCGAGTTACGACGGGGACCTCAGGGACCCGCTCTGGTGGCCTCAGGAAAGGCCAGTCCCCATGCGAGTTGCTAGGGGACCTCTCGGGATTCCTCTCCCGTCCATGCCGGGGCCTCAGTCCTTGTGTGGAGGCGGGGCCCGAACCTGAGGATTCCTCTCCAGTGTTGCCTTGGATCTTGGGGTGCTTCTGAGTCTCCCCAGGGGAGTCAGGCCTCGTCTCCAGTGGGGGCATGCACGTGCGCTTCCCTCCCGAGCTGCAGCAGTAGTGTCACGCTTCCTGTCACGTGGATCAAGGGATCTGTGGCTTTCCCTCGAGGCTGTCCCTCGAGGCTTTCCCACGAGGCTTTCCCACAGGGCTGTGCCACGTGCCACCTTGGTGTGAGTCGATCCTCGGCGTGAAAGACGAGCCGTTGATGGGAAAACAGGTTCCTCTGGAATGGACTGAGACATCTGGGGGACTCTTGGAATGGTGGCACGACCCTGGAGTTCCTCTCGCCGTTCCTCTTGAGAGGGCCTCCTCTTGAGATGCGACGGGAACGCCGGGAACTCTTTCCCGACGAAGCAGGGAAAGGATCCCTCATCTCGAGCTACGAGGCGGAAACGGGGCTCCTCTGGATGTGGGCGGGACCCTCGTGATTCCTCTCGAGTGGAGACGGCAGGTCGAGGAACTTCTTGATTTGCACCAAGGGTGTGGTGAAGGACCCTTTCGAAGTTCCAGAGGTGAGGTGTGATCAGCCTCGAGACGCCTCAGCGGAAATGGGCCTCATCTCGCCTGGAGGGGCGAACCTCCTGGATTTTCTCGAGTTGCGGCAGGTCTTCTCGAGTTACGACGGGGACCTCAGGGACCCGCTCTGGTGGCCTCAGGAAAGGCCAGTCCCCATGCGAGTTGCTAGGGGACCTCTCGGGATTCCTCTCCCGTCCATGCCGGGGCCTCAGTCCTTGTGTGGAGTCGGGGCCGGAACCTGAGGATTGCTCTCCAGTGTTGCCATGGATCTTGGGGTGCTTCTGAGTCTCCCCAGGGGAGTCAGGCCTCGTCTCGAGTGGGGGCATGCACGTGCGCTTTCCTCCGAGCTGCAGCAGTAGTGTCACGCTTCCTGTCACGTGGATCAAGGGATCTGTGGCTTTCCCTCGAGGCTGTCCCTCGAGGCTTTCCCACGAGGCTTCCCAGAGGGCTGTGCCACGTGCCACCTTGGTGTGAGTCGATCCTCGGCGTGAAAGACGAGCCGGTGAAGGGAAAAGAGGTTCCTCTGGAATGGACTGAGACATCTGGGGGACTCTTGGAATGGTGGCACGACCCTGGAGTTCCTCTCGTCGTTCCTGTTGAGAGGGCCTCCTCTTGAGATGCGACCGGAACGCCGGGAACTCTTTCCCGACGAAGCAGGGAAAGGATCCCTCATCTCGAGCTACGAGGCGGAAACGGGGCTCCTCTGGATGTGGGCGGGACCCTCGTGATTCGTCTCGAGTGGAGACGGCTAGGTCGGGGAACTTCTTGATTTGCACCAAGGGTGTGAAGGACCCTTTCGAAGTTCCAGAGGTGAGGTGTGATCAGCCTCGAGACGCCTCAGCGGAAATGGGCCTCATCTCGCCTGGAGGGGAGAACCTCCTGGATTTTCTCGAGTTGCGGCAGGTCTTCTCGAGTTACGACGGGGACCTCAGGGACCCGCTCTGGTGGCCTCAGGAAAGGCCAATCCCCATGCGAGTTGCTAGGGGACCTCTCGGATTCCTCTCCCGTCCATGCCGGGGCCTCAGTCCTTGTGTGGAGTCGGGGCCAGAACCTGAGGATTGCTCTCCAGTGTTGCCATGGATCTTGGGGTGCTTCTGAGTCTCCCCAGGGGAGTCAGGCCTCGTCTCGAGTGGGGGCATGCACGTGCGCTTTCCTCCCGAGCTGCAGCAGTAGTGTCACGCTTCCTGTCACGTGGATCAAGGGATCTGTGGCTTTCCCTCGAGGCTGTCCCTCGAGGCTTTCCCACGAGGCTTTCCCACAGGGCTGTGCCACGTGCCACCTTGGTGTGAGTCGATCCTCGGCGTGAAAGACGAGCCGGTGAAGGGAAAAGAGGTTCCTCTGGAATGGACTGAGACATCTGGGGGACTCTTGGAATGGTGGCACGACCCTGGAGTTCCTCTCGCCGTTCCTGTTGAGAGGGCCTCCTCTTGAGATGCGACGGGAAGGCCGGGAACTCTTTCCCGACGAAGCAGGGAAAGGATCCCTCATCTCGAGCTACGAGGCGGAAACGGGGCTCCTCTGGATGTGGGCGGGACCCTCGTGATTCCTCTCGAGTGGAGACGGCAGGTCGAGGAACTTCTTGATTTGCACCAAGGGTGTGAAGGACCCTTTCGAAGTTCCAGAGGTGAGGTGTGATCAGCCTCGAGACGCCTCAGCGGAAATGGGCCTCATCTCGCCTGGAGGGGCGAACCTCCTGGATTTTCTCGAGTTGCGGCAGGTCTTCTCGACTTACGACGGGGACCTCAGGGACCCGCTCTGGTGGCCTCAGGAAAGGCCAGTCCCCATGCGAGTTGCTAGGGGACCTCTCGGGATTCCTCTCCCGTCCATGCCGGGGCCTCAGTCCTTGTGTGGAGTCGGGGCCGGAACCTGAGGATTGCTGTCCAGTGTTGCCATGGATCTTGGGGTGCTTCTGAGTCTCCCCAGGGGAGTCAGGCCTCGTCTCGAGTGGGGGCATGCACGTGCGCTTTCCTCCCGAGCTGCAGCAGTAGTGTCACGCTTCCTGTCACGTGGATCAAGGGATCTGTGGCTTTCCCTCGAGGCTGTCCCTCGAGGCTTTCCCACGAGGCTTTCCCACAGGGCTGTGCCACGTGCCACCTTGGTGTGAGTCGATCCTCGGCGTGAAAGACGAGCCGGTGAAGGGAAAAGAGGTTCCTCTGGAATGGACTGAGACATCTGGGGGACTCTTGGAATGGTGGCACGACCCTGGAGTTCCTCTCGCCGTTCCTGTTGAGAGGGCCTCCTCTTGAGATGCGACGGGAACGCCGGGAACTCTTTCCCGACGAAGCAGGGAAAGGATCCCTCATCTCGAGCTACGAGGCGGAAACGGGGCTCCTCTGGATGTGGGCGGGACCCTCGTGATTCCTCTCGAGTGGAGACGGCAGGTCGAGGAACTTCTTGATTTGCACCAAGGGTGTGAAGGACCCTTTCGAAGTTCCAGAGGTGAGGTGTGATCAGCCTCGAGACGCCTCAGCGGAAATGGGCCTCATCTCGCCTGGAGGGGCGAACCTCCTGGATTTTCTCGAGTTGCGGCAGGTCTTCTCGACTTACGACGGGGACCTCAGGGACCCCCTCTGGTGGCCTCAGGAAAGGCCAGTCCCCATGCGAGTTGCTAGGGGACCTCTCGGGATTCCTCTCCCGTCCATGCCGGGGCCTCAGTCCTTGTGTGGAGTCGGGGCCGGAACCTGAGGATTGCTCTCCAGTGTTGCCATGGATCTTGGGGTGCTTCTGAGTCTCCCCAGGGGAGTCAGGCCTCGTCTCGAGTGGGGGCATGCACGTGCGCTTTCCTCCCGAGCTGCAGCAGTAGTGTCACGCTTCCTGTCACGTGGATCAAGGGATCTGTGGCTTTCCCTCGAGGCTGTCCCTCGAGGCTTTCCCACGAGGCTTTCCCACAGGGCTGTGCCACGTGCCACCTTGGTGTGAGTCGATCCTCGGCGTGAAAGACGAGCCGGTGAAGGGAAAAGAGGTTCCTCTGGAATGGACTGAGACATCTGGGGGACTCTTGGAATGGTGGCACGACCCTGGAGTTCCTCTCGCCGTTCCTGTTGAGAGGGCCTCCTCTTGAGATGCGACGGGAACGCCGGGAACTCTTTCCCGACGAAGCAGGGAAAGGATCCCTCATCTCGAGCTACGAGGCGGAAACGGGGCTCCTCTGGATGTGGGCGGGATCCTCGTGATTCGTCTCGAGTGGAGACGGCTAGGTCGGGGAACTTCTTGATTTGCACCAAGGGTGTGAAGGACCCTTTCGAAGTTCCAGAGGTGAGGTGTGATCAGCCTCGAGACGCCTCAGCGGAAATGGGCCTCATCTCGCCTGGAGGGGAGAACCTCCTGGATTTTCTCGAGTTGCGGCAGGTCTTCTCCAGTTACGACGGGGACCTCAGGGACCCGCTCTGGTGGCCTCAGGAAAGGCCAGTCCCCATGCGAGTTGCTAGGGGACCTCTCGGGATTCCTCTCCCGTCCATGCCGGGGCCTCAGTCCTTGTGTGGAGTCGGGGCCGGAACCTGAGGATTCCTCTCCAGTGTTGCCATGGATCTTGGGGTGCTTCTGAGTCTCCCCAGGGGAGTCAGGCCTCGTCTCGAGTGGGGGCATGCACGTGCGCTTTCCTCCCGAGCTGCAGCAGTAGTGTCACGCTTCCTGTCACGTGGATCAAGGGATCTGTGGCTTTCCCTCGAGGCTGTGCCTCGAGGCTTTCCCACGAGGCTTTCCCACAGGGCTGTGCCACGTGCCACCTTGGTGTGAGTCGATCCTCGGCGTGAAAGACAAGCCGGTGAATGGAAAAGAGGTTCCTCTGGAATGGACTGAGACATCTGGGGGACTCTTGGAATGGTGGCACGACCCTGGAGTTCCTCTCGCCGTTCCTGTTGAGAGGGCCTCCTCTTGAGATGCGACGGGAACGCCGGGAACTCTTTCCCGACGAAGCAGGGAAAGGATCCCTCATCTCGAGCTACGAGGCGGAAACGGGGCTCCTCTGGATGTGGGCGGGACCCTCGTGATTCCTCTCGAGTGGAGACGGCAGGTCGAGGAACTTCTTGATTTGCACCAAGGGTGTGAAGGACCCTTTCGAAGTTCCAGAGGTGAGGTGTGATCAGCCTCGAGACGCCTCAGCGGAAATGGGCCTCATCTCGCCTGGAGGGGAGAACCTCCTGGATTTTCTCGAGTTGCGGAAGGTCTTCTCGAGTTACGACGGGGACCTCAGGGACCCGCTCTGGTGGCCTCAGGAAAGGCCAGTCCCCATGCGAGTTGCTAGGGGACCTCTCGGGATTCCTCTCCCGTCCATGCCGGGGCCTCAGTCCTTGTGTGGAGTCGGGGCCGGAACCTGAGGATTGCTCTCCAGTGTTGCCATGGATCTTGGGGTGCTTCTGAGTCTCCCCAGGGGAGTCAGGCCTCGTCTCGAGTGGGGGCATGCACGTGCGCTTTCCTCCCGAGCTGCAGCAGTAGTGTCACGCTTCCTGTCACGTGGATCAAGGGATCTGTGGCTTTCCCTCGAGGCTGTCCCTCGAGGCTTTCCCACGAGGCTTTCCCACAGGGCTGTGCCACGTGCCACCTTGGTGTGAGTCGATCCTCGGCGTGAAAGACGAGCCGGTGAAGGGAAAAGAGCTTCCTCTGGAATGGACTGAGACATCTGGGGGACTCTTGGAATGGTGGCACGACCCTGGAGTTCCTCTCGCCGTTCCTGTTGAGAGGGCCTCCTCTTGAGATGCGACGGGAACGCCGGGAACTCTTTCCCGACGAAGCAGGGAAAGGATCCCTCATCTCGAGCTACGAGGCGGAAACGGGGCTCCTCTGGATGTGGGCGGGACCCTCGTGATTCCTCTCGAGTGGAGACGGCAGGTCGAGGAACTTCTTGATTTGCACCAAGGGTGTGAAGGACCCTTTCGAAGTTCCAGAGGTGAGGTGTGATCAGCCTCGAGACGCCTCAGCGGAAATGGGCCTCATCTCGCCTGGAGGGGCGAACCTCCTGGATTTTCTCGAGTTGCGGCAGGTCTTCTCGACTTACGACGGGGACCTCAGGGACCCGCTCTGGTGGCCTCAGGAAAGGCCAGTCCCCATGCGAGTTGCTAGGGGACCTCTCGGGATTCCTCTCCCGTCCATGCCGGGGCCTCAGTCCTTGTGTGGAGTCGGGGCCGGAACCTGAGGATTCCTCTCCACTGTTGCCATGGATCTTGGGGTGCTTCTGAGTCTCCCCAGGGGAGTCAGGCCTCGTCTCGAGTGGGGGCATGCACGTGCGCTTTCCTCCCGAGCTGCAGCAGTAGTGTCACGCTTCCTGTCACGTGGATCAAGGGATCTGTGGCTTTCCCTCGAGGCTGTCCCTCGAGGCTTTCCCACGAGGCTTTCCCACAGGGCTGTGCCACGTGCCACCTTGGTGTGAGTCGATCCTCGGCGTGAAAGACGAGCCGGTGAAGGGAAAAGAGGTTCCTCTGGAATGGACTGAGACATCTGGGGGACTCTTGGAATGGTGGCACGACCCTGGAGTTCCTCTCGCCGTTCCTGTTGAGAGGGGCTCCTCTTGAGATGCGACGGGAACGCCGGGAACTCTTTCCCGACGAAGCAGGGAAAGGATCCCTCATCTCGAGCTACGAGGCGGAAACGGGGCTCCCCTGGATGTGGGCGGGACCCTCGTGATTCCTCTCGAGTGGAGACGGCAGGTCGAGGAACTTCTTGATTTGCACCAAGGGTGTGAAGGACCCTTTCGAAGTTCCAGAGGTGAGGTGTGATCAGCCTCGAGACGCCTCAGCTGAAATGGGCCTCATCTCGCCTGGAGGGGCGAACCTCCTGGATTTTCTCGAGTTGCGGCAGATCTTCTCGACTTACGACGGGGACCTCAGGGACCCGCTCTGGTGGCCTCAGGAAAGGCCAGTCCCCATGCGAGTTGCTAGGGGACCTCTCGGGATTCCTCTCCCGTCCATGCCGGGGCCTCAGTCCTTGTGTGGAGTCGGGGCCGGAACCTGAGGATTCCTCTCCAGTGTTGCCATGGATCTTGGGGTGCTTCTGAGTCTCCCCAGGGGAGTCAGGCCTCGTCTCGAGTGGGGGCATGCACGTGCGCTTTCCTCCCGAGCTGCAGCAGTAGTGTCACGCTTCCTGTCACGTGGATCAAGGGATCTGTGGCTTTCCCTCGAGGCTGTCCCTCGAGGCTTTCCCACGAGGCTTTCCCACAGGGCTGTGCCACGTGCCACCTTGGTGTGAGTCGATCCTCGGCGTGAAAGACGAGCCGGTGAAGGGAAAAGAGGTTCCTCTGGAATGGACTGAGACATCTGGGGGACTCTTGGAATGGTGGCACGACCCTGGAGTTCCTCTCGCCGTTCCTGTTGAGAGGGCCTCCTCTTGAGATGCGACGGGAACGCCGGGAACTCTTTCCCGACGAAGCAGGGAAAGGATCCCTCATCTCGAGCTACGAGGCGGAAACGGGGCTCCTCTGGATGTGGGCGGGACCCTCGTGATTCCTCTCGAGTGGAGACGGCAGGTCGAGGAACTTCTTGATTTGCACCAAGGGTGTGAAGGACCCTTTCGAAGTTCCAGAGGTGAGGTGTGATCAGCCTCGAGACGCCTCAGCGGAAATGGGCCTCATCTCGCCTGGAGGGGCGAACCTCCTGGATTTTCTCGAGTTGCGGCAGGTCTTCTCGACTTACGACGGGGACCTCAGGGACCCGCTCTGGTGGCCTCAGGAAAGGCCAGTCCCCATGCGAGTTGCTAGGGGACCTCTCGGGATTCCTCTCCCGTCCATGCCGGGGCCTCAGTCCTTGTGTGGAGTCGGGGCCGGAACCTGAGGATTGCTCTCCAGTGTTGCCATGGATCTTGGGGTGCTTCTGAGTCTCCCCAGGGGAGTCAGGCCTCGTCTCGAGTGGGGGCATGCACGTGCGCTTTCCTCCCGAGCTGCAGCAGTAGTGTCACGCTTCCTGTCACGTGGATCAAGGGATCTGTGGCTTTCCCTCGAGGCTGTCCCTCGAGGCTTTCCCACGAGGCTTTCCCACAGGGCTGTGCCACGTGCCACCTTGGTGTGAGTCGATCCTCGGCGTGAAAGACGAGCCGGTGAAGGGAAAAGAGGTTCCTCTGGAATGGACTGAGACATCTGGGGGACTCTTGGAATGGTGGCACGACCCTGGAGTTCCTCTCGCCGTTCCTGTTGAGAGGGCCTCCTCTTGAGATGCGACGGGAACGCCGGGAACTCTTTCCCGACGAAGCAGGGAAAGGATCCCTCATCTCGAGCTACGAGGCGGAAACGGGGCTCCTCTGGATGTGGGCGGGACCCTCGTGATTCCTCTCGAGTGGAGACGGCAGGTCGAGGAACTTCTTGATTTGCACCAAGGGTGTGAAGGACCCTTTCGAAGTTCCAGAGGTGAGGTGTGATCAGCCTCGAGACGCCTCAGCGGAAATGGGCCTCATCTCGCCTGGAGGGGAGAACCTCCTGGATTTTCTCGAGTTGCGGCAGGTCTTCTCGAGTTACGACGGGGACCTCAGGGACCCGCTCTGGTGGCCTCAGGAAAGGCCAGTCCCCATGCGAGTTGCTAGGGGACCTCTCGGGATTCCTCTCCCGTCCATGCCGGGGCCTCAGTCCTTGTGTGGAGTCGGGGCCGGAACCTGAGGATTGCTCTCCAGTGTTGCCATGGATCTTGGGGTGCTTCTGAGTCTCCCCAGGGGAGTCAGGCCTCGTCTCGAGTGGGGGCATGCACGTGCGCTTTCCTCCCGAGCTGCAGCAGTAGTGTCACGCTTCCTGTCACGTGGATCAAGGGATCTGTGGCTTTCCCTCGAGGCTGTCCCTCGAGGCTTTCCCACGAGGCTTTCCCACAGGGATGTGCCACGTGCCACCTTGGTGTGAGTCGATCCTCGGCGTGAAAGACGAGCCGGTGAAGGGAAAAGAGGTTCCTCTGGAATGGACTGAGACATCTGGGGGACTCTTGGAATGGTGGCACGACACTGGAGTTCCTCTCGCCGTTCCTGTTGAGAGGGCCTCCTCTTGAGATGCGACGGGAACGCCGGGAACTCTTTCCCGACGAAGCAGGGAAAGGATACCTCATCTCGAGCTACGAGGCGGAAACGGGGCTCCTCTGGATGTGGGCGGGACCCTCGTGATTCCTCTCGAGTGGAGACGGCAGGTCGAGGAACTTCTTGATTTGCACCAAGGGTGTGAAGGGCCCTTTCGAAGTTCCAGAGGTGATGTGTGATCAGCCTCGAGACGCCTCAGCGGAAATGGGCCTCATCTCGCCTGGAGGGGAGAACCTCCTGGATTTTCTCGAGTTGCGGCAGGTCTTCTCGACTTACGACGGGGACCTCAGGGACCCGCTCTGGTGGCCTCAGGAAAGGCCAGTCCCCATGCGAGTTGCTAGGGGACCTCTCGGGATTCCTCTCCCGTCCATGCCGGGGCCTCAGTCCTTGTGTGGAGTCGGGGCCGGAACCTGAGGATTCCTCTCCAGTGTTGCCATGGATCTTGGGGTGCTTCTGAGTCTCCCCAGGGGAGTCAGGCCTCGTCTCGAGTGGGGCCATGCACGTGCGCTTTCCTCCCGAGCTGCAGCAGTAGTGGCACGCTTCCTGTCACGTGGATCAAGGGATCTGTGTCTTTCCCTCGAGGCTGTCCCTCGAGGCTTTCCCACGAGGCTTTCCCACAGGGCTGTGCCACGTGCCACCTTGGTGTGAGTCGATCCTCGGCGTGAAAGACGAGCCGGTGAAGGGAAAAGAGGTTCCTCTGGAATGGACTGAGACATCTGGGGGACTCTTGGAATGGTGGCACGACCCTGGAGTTCCTCTCGCCGTTCCTGTTGAGAGGGCCTCCTCTTGAGATGCGACGGGAACGCCGGGAACTCTTTCCCGACGAAGCAGGGAAAGGATCCCTCATCTCGAGCTACGAGGCGGAAACGGGGCTCCTCTGGATGTGGGCGGGACCCTCGTGATTCCTCTCGAGTGGAGACGGCAGGTCGAGGAACTTCTTGATTTGCACCAAGGGTGTGAAGGACCCTTTCGAAGTTCCAGAGGTGAGGTGTGATCAGCCTCGAGACGCTTCAGCGGAAATGGGCCTCATCTCGCCTGGAGGGGCGAACCTCCTGGATTTTCTCGAGTTGCGGCAGGTCTTCTCGACTTACGACGGGGACCTCAGGGACCCGCTCTGGTGGCCTCAGGAAAGGCCAGTCCCCATGCGAGTTGCTAGGGGACCTCTCGGGATTCCTCTCCCGTCCATGCCGGGGCCTCAGTCCTTGTGTGGAGTCGGGGCCGGAACCTGAGGATTCCTCTCCAGTGTTGCCATGGATCTTGGGGTGCTTCTGAGTCTCCCCAGGGGAGTCAGGCCTCGTCTCGAGTGGGGGCATGCACGTGCGCTTTCCTCCCGAGCTGCAGCAGTAGTGTCACGCTTCCTGTCACGTGGATCAAGGGATCTGTGGCTTTCCCTCGAGGCTGTCCCTCGAGGCTTTCCCACGAGGCTTTCCCACAGGGCTGTGCCACGTGCCACCTTGGTGTGAGTCGATCCTCGGCGTGAAAGACGAGCCGGTGAAGGGAAAAGAGGTTCCTCTGGAATGGACTGAGACATCTGGGGGACTCTTGGAATGGTGGCACGACCCTGGAGTTCCTCTCGCCGTTCCTGTTGAGAGGGCCTCCTCTTGAGATGCGACGGGAACGCCGGGAACTCTTTCCCGACGAAGCAGGGAAAGGATCCCTCATCTCGAGCTACGAGGCGGAAACGGGGCTCCTCTGGATGTGGGCGGGACCCTCGTGATTCCTCTCGAGTGGAGACGGCAGGTCGAGGAACTTCTTGATTTGCACCAAGGGTGTGAAGGACCCTTTCGAAGTTCCAGAGGTGAGGTGTGATCAGCCTCGAGACGCCTCAGCGGAAATGGGCCTCATCTCGCCTGGAGGGGCGAACCTCCTGGATTTTCTCGAGTTGCGGCAGGTCTTCTCGACTTACGACGGGGACCTCAGGGACCCGCTCTGGTGGCCTCAGGAAAGGCCAGTCCCCATGCGAGTTGCTAGGGGACCTCTCGGGATTCCTCTCCCGTCCATGCCGGGGCCTCAGTCCTTGTGTGGAGTCGGGGCCGGAACCTGAGGATTCCTCTCCACTGTTGCCATGGATCTTGGGGTGCTTCTGAGTCTCCCCAGGGGAGTCAGGCCTCGTCTCGAGTGGGGGCATGCACGTGCGCTTTCCTCCCGAGCTGCAGCAGTAGTGTCACGCTTCCTGTCACGTGGATCAAGGGATCTGTGGCTTTCCCTCGAGGCTGTCCCTCGAGGCTTTCCCACGAGGCTTTCCCACAGGGCTGTGCCACGTGCCACCTTGGTGTGAGTCGATCCTCGGCGTGAAAGACGAGCCGGTGAAGGGAAAAGAGGTTCCTCTGGAATGGACTGAGACATCTGGGGGACTCTTGGAATGGTGGCACGACCCTGGAGTTCCTCTCGCCGTTCCTGTTGAGAGGGGCTCCTCTTGAGATGCGACGGGAACGCCGGGAACTCTTTCCCGACGAAGCAGGGAAAGGATCCCTCATCTCGAGCTACGAGGCGGAAACGGGGCTCCCCTGGATGTGGGCGGGACCCTCGTGATTCCTCTCGAGTGGAGACGGCAGGTCGAGGAACTTCTTGATTTGCACCAAGGGTGTGAAGGACCCTTTCGAAGTTCCAGAGGTGAGGTGTGATCAGCCTCGAGACGCCTCAGCTGAAATGGGCCTCATCTCGCCTGGAGGGGCGAACCTCCTGGATTTTCTCGAGTTGCGGCAGATCTTCTCGACTTACGACGGGGACCTCAGGGACCCGCTCTGGTGGCCTCAGGAAAGGCCAGTCCCCATGCGAGTTGCTAGGGGACCTCTCGGGATTCCTCTCCCGTCCATGCCGGGGCCTCAGTCCTTGTGTGGAGTCGGGGCCGGAACCTGAGGATTCCTCTCCAGTGTTGCCATGGATCTTGGGGTGCTTCTGAGTCTCCCCAGGGGAGTCAGGCCTCGTCTCGAGTGGGGGCATGCACGTGCGCTTTCCTCCCGAGCTGCAGCAGTAGTGTCACGCTTCCTGTCACGTGGATCAAGGGATCTGTGGCTTTCCCTCGAGGCTGTCCCTCGAGGCTTTCCCACGAGGCTTTCCCACAGGGCTGTGCCACGTGCCACCTTGGTGTGAGTCGATCCTCGGCGTGAAAGACGAGCCGGTGAAGGGAAAAGAGGTTCCTCTGGAATGGACTGAGACATCTGGGGGACTCTTGGAATGGTGGCACGACCCTGGAGTTCCTCTCGCCGTTCCTGTTGAGAGGGCCTCCTCTTGAGATGCGACGGGAACGCCGGGAACTCTTTCCCGACGAAGCAGGGAAAGGATCCCTCATCTCGAGCTACGAGGCGGAAACGGGGCTCCTCTGGATGTGGGCGGGACCCTCGTGATTCCTCTCGAGTGGAGACGGCAGGTCGAGGAACTTCTTGATTTGCACCAAGGGTGTGAAGGACCCTTTCGAAGTTCCAGAGGTGAGGTGTGATCAGCCTCGAGACGCCTCAGCGGAAATGGGCCTCATCTCGCCTGGAGGGGCGAACCTCCTGGATTTTCTCGAGTTGCGGCAGGTCTTCTCGACTTACGACGGGGACCTCAGGGACCCGCTCTGGTGGCCTCAGGAAAGGCCAGTCCCCATGCGAGTTGCTAGGGGACCTCTCGGGATTCCTCTCCCGTCCATGCCGGGGCCTCAGTCCTTGTGTGGAGTCGGGGCCGGAACCTGAGGATTGCTCTCCAGTGTTGCCATGGATCTTGGGGTGCTTCTGAGTCTCCCCAGGGGAGTCAGGCCTCGTCTCGAGTGGGGGCATGCACGTGCGCTTTCCTCCCGAGCTGCAGCAGTAGTGTCACGCTTCCTGTCACGTGGATCAAGGGATCTGTGGCTTTCCCTCGAGGCTGTCCCTCGAGGCTTTCCCACGAGGCTTTCCCACAGGGCTGTGCCACGTGGCACCTTGGTGTGAGTCGATCCTCGGCGTGAAAGACGAGCCGGTGAAGGGAAAAGAGGTTCCTCTGGAATGGACTGAGACATCTGGGGGACTCTTGGAATGGTGGCACGACCCTGGAGTTCCTCTCGCCGTTCCTGTTGAGAGGGCCTCCTCTTGAGATGCGACGGGAACGCCGGGAACTCTTTCCCGACGAAGCAGGGAAAGGATCCCTCATCTCGAGCTACGAGGTGGAAACGGGGCTCCTCTGGATGTGGGCGGGACCCTCGTGATTCCTCTCGAGTGGAGACGGCAGGTCGAGGAACTTCTTGATTTGCACCAAGGGTGTGAAGGACCCTTTCGAAGTTCCAGAGGTGAGGTGTGATCAGCCTCGAGACGCCTCAGCGGAAATGGGCCTCATCTCGCCTGGAGGGGAGAACCTCCTGGATTTTCTCGAGTTGCGGCAGGTCTTCTCGAGTTACGACGGGGACCTCAGGGACCCGCTCTGGTGGCCTCAGGAAAGGCCAGTCCCCATGCGAGTTGCTAGGGGACCTCTAGGGATTCCTCTCCCGTCCATGCCGGGGCCTCAGTCCTTGTGTGGAGTCGGGGCCGGAACCTGAGGATTGCTCTCCAGTGTTGCCATGGATCTTGGGGTGCTTCTGAGTCTCCCCAGGGGAGTCAGGCCTCGTCTCGAGTGGGGGCATGCACGTGCGCTTTCCTCCCGAGCTGCAGCAGTAGTGTCACGCTTCCTGTCACGTGGATCAAGGGATCTGTGGCTTTCCCTCGAGGCTGTCCCTCGAGGCTTTCCCACGAGGCTTTCCCACAGGGCTGTGCCACGTGCCACCTTGGTGTGAGTCGATCCTCGGCGTGAAAGACGAGCCGGTGAAGGGAAAAGAGGTTCCACTGGAATGGACTGAGACATCTGGGGGACTCTTGGAATGGTGGCACGACCCTGGAGTTCCTCTCGCCGTTCCTGTTGAGAGGGCCTCCTCTTGAGATGCGACGGGAACGCCGGGAACTCTTTCCCGACGAAGCAGGGAAAGGATCCCTCATCTCGAGCTACGAGGCGGAAACGGGGCTCCTCTGGATGTGGGCGGGACCCTCGTGATTCCTCTCGAGTGGAGACGGCAGGTCGAGGAACTTCTTGATTTGCACCAAGGGTGTGAAGGACCCTTTCGAAGTTCCAGAGGTGAGGTGTGATCAGCCTCGAGACGCCTCAGCGGAAATGGGCCTCATCTCGCCTGGAGGGGAGAACCTCCTGGATTTTCTCGAGTTGCGGCAGGTCTTCTCGAGTTACGACGGGGACCTCAGGGACCCGCTCTGGTGGCCTCAGGAAAGGCCAGTCCCCATGCGAGTTGCTAGGGGACCTCTCGGGATTCCTCTCCCGTCCATGCCGGGGCCTCAGTCCTTGTGTGGAGTCGGGGCCGGAACCTGAGGATTGCCCTCCAGTGTTGCCATGGATCTTGGGGTGCTTCTGAGTCTCCCCAGGGGAGTCAGGCCTCGTCTCGAGTGGGGGCATGCACGTGCGCTTTCCTCCCGAGCTGCAGCAGTAGTGTCACGCTTCCTGTCACGTGGATCAAGGGATCTGTGGCTTTCCCTCGAGGCTGTCCCTCGAGGCTTTCCCACGAGGCTTTCCCACAGGGCTGTGCCACGTGCCACCTTGGTGTGAGTCGATCCTCGGCGTGAAAGACGAGCCGGTGAAGGGAAAAGAGGTTCCTCTGGAATGGACTGAGACATCTGGGGGACTCTTGGAATGGTGGCACGACACTGGAGTTCCTCTCGCCGTTCCTGTTGAGAGGGCCTCCTCTTGAGATGCGACGGGAACGCCGGGAACTCTTTCCCGACGAAGCAGGGAAAGGATACCTCATCTCGAGCTACGAGGCGGAAACGGGGCTCCTCTGGATGTGGGCGGGACCCTCGTGATTCCTCTCGAGTGGAGACGGCAGGTCGAGGAACTTCTTGATTTGCACCAAGGGTGTGAAGGGCCCTTTCGAAGTTCCAGAGGTGATGTGTGATCAGCCTCGAGACGCCTCAGCGGAAATGGGCCTCATCTCGCCTGGAGGGGAGAACCTCCTGGATTTTCTCGAGTTGCGGCAGGTCTTCTCGACTTACGACGGGGACCTCAGGGACCCGCTCTGGTGGCCTCAGGAAAGGCCAGTCCCCATGCGAGTTGCTAGGGGACCTCTCGGGATTCCTCTCCCGTCCATGCCGGGGCCTCAGTCCTTGTGTGGAGTCGGGGCCGGAACCTGAGGATTCCTCTCCAGTGTTGCCATGGATCTTGGGGTGCTTCTGAGTCTCCCCAGGGGAGTCAGGCCTCGTCTCGAGTGGGGCCATGCACGTGCGCTTTCCTCCCGAGCTGCAGCAGTAGTGGCACGCTTCCTGTCACGTGGATCAAGGGATCTGTGTCTTTCCCTCGAGGCTGTCCCTCGAGGCTTTCCCACGAGGCTTTCCCACAGGGCTGTGCCACGTGCCACCTTGGTGTGAGTCGATCCTCGGCGTGAAAGACGAGCCGGTGAAGGGAAAAGAGGTTCCTCTGGAATGGACTGAGACATCTGGGGGACTCTTGGAATGGTGGCACGACCCTGGAGTTCCTCTCGCCGTTCCTGTTGAGAGGGCCTCCTCTTGAGATGCGACGGGAACGCCGGGAACTCTTTCCCGACGAAGCAGGGAAAGGATCCCTCATCTCGAGCTACGAGGCGGAAACGGGGCTCCTCTGGATGTGGGCGGGACCCTCGTGATTCCTCTCGAGTGGAGACGGCAGGTCGAGGAACTTCTTGATTTGCACCAAGGGTGTGAAGGACCCTTTCGAAGTTCCAGAGGTGAGGTGTGATCAGCCTCGAGACGCTTCAGCGGAAATGGGCCTCATCTCGCCTGGAGGGGCGAACCTCCTGGATTTTCTCGAGTTGCGGCAGGTCTTCTCGACTTACGACGGGGACCTCAGGGACCCGCTCTGGTGGCCTCAGGAAAGGCCAGTCCCCATGCGAGTTGCTAGGGGACCTCTCGGGATTCCTCTCCCGTCCATGCCGGGGCCTCAGTCCTTGTGTGGAGTCGGGGCCGGAACCTGAGGATTCCTCTCCAGTGTTGCCATGGATCTTGGGGTGCTTCTGAGTCTCCCCAGGGGAGTCAGGCCTCGTCTCGAGTGGGGGCATGCACGTGCGCTTTCCTCCCGAGCTGCAGCAGTAGTGTCACGCTTCCTGTCACGTGGATCAAGGGATCTGTGGCTTTCCCTCGAGGCTGTCCCTCGAGGCTTTCCCACGAGGCTTTCCCACAGGGCTGTGCCACGTGCCACCTTGGTGTGAGTCGATCCTCGGCGTGAAAGACGAGCCGGTGAAGGGAAAAGAGCTTCCTCTGGAATGGACTGAGACATCTGGGGGACTCTTGGAATGGTGGCACGACCCTGGAGTTCCTCTCGCCGTTCCTGTTGAGAGGGCCTCCTCTTGAGATGCGACGGGAACGCCGGGAACTCTTTCCCGACGAAGCAGGGAAAGGATCCCTCATCTCGAGCTACGAGGCGGAAACGGGGCTCCTCTGGATGTGGGCGGGACCCTCGTGATTCCTCTCGAGTGGAGACGGCAGGTCGAGGAACTTCTTGATTTGCACCAAGGGTGTGAAGGACCCTTTCGAAGTTCCAGAGGTGAGGTGTGATCAGCCTCGAGACGCCTCAGCGGAAATGGGCCTCATCTCGCCTGGAGGGGCGAACCTCCTGGATTTTCTCGAGTTGCGGCAGGTCTTCTCGACTTACGACGGGGACCTCAGGGACCCGCTCTGGTGGCCTCAGGAAAGGCCAGTCCCCATGCGAGTTGCTAGGGGACCTCTCGGGATTCCTCTCCCGTCCATGCCGGGGCCTCAGTCCTTGTGTGGAGTCGGGGCCGGAACCTGAGGATTCCTCTCCAGTGTTGCCTTGGATCTTGGGGTGCTTCTGAGTCTCCCCAGGGGAGTCAGGCCTCGTCTCGAGTGGGGGCATGCACGTGCGCTTTCCTCCCGAGCTGCAGCAGTAGTGTCACGCTTCCTGTCACGTGGATCAAGGGATCTGTGGCTTTCCCTCGAGGCTGTCCCTCGAGGCTTTCCCGCGAGGCTTTCCCACAGGGCTGTGCCACGTGCCACCTTGGTGTGAGTCGATCCTCGGCGTGAAAGACGAGCCGGTGAAGGGAAAAGAGGTTCCTCTGGAATGGACTGAGACATCTGGGGGACTCTTGGAATGGTGGCACGACCCTGGAGTTCCTCTCGCCGTTCCTGTTGAGAGGGCCTCCTCTTGAGATGCGACGGGAACGCCGGGAACTCTTTCCCGACGAAGCAGGGAAAGGATCCCTCATCTCGAGCTACGAGGCGGAAACGGGGCTCCTCTGGATGTGGGCGGGACCCTCGTGATTCCTCTCGAGTGGAGACGGCAGGTCGAGGAACTTCTTGATTTGCACCAAGGGTGTGAAGGACCCTTTCGAAGTTCCAGAGGTGAGGTGTGATCAGCCTCGAGACGCCTCAGCGGAAATGGGCCTCATCTCGCCTGGAGGGGCGAACCTCCTGGATTTTCTCGAGTTGCGGCAGGTCTTCTCGACTTACGACGGGGACCTCAGGGACCCGCTCTGGTGGCCTCAGGAAAGGCCAGTCCCCATGCGAGTTGCTAGGGGACCTCTCGGGATTCCTCTCCCGTCCATGCCGGGGCCTCAGTCCTTGTGTGGAGTCGGGGCCGGAACCTGAGGATTCCTCTCCAGTGTTGCCATGGATCTTGGGGTGCTTCTGAGTCTCCCCAGGGGAGTCAGGCCTCGTCTCGAGTGGGGGCATGCACGTGCGCTTTCCTCCCGAGCTGCAGCAGTAGTGTCACGCTTCCTGTCACGTGGATCAAGGGATCTGTGGCTTTCCCTCGAGGCTGTCCCTCGAGGCTTTCCCGCGAGGCTTTCCCACAGGGCTGTGCCACGTGCCACCTTGGTGTGAGTCGATCCTCGGCGTGAAAGACGAGCCGGTGAAGGGAAAAGAGGTTCCTCTGGAATGGACTGAGACATCTGGGGGACTCTTGGAATGGTGGCACGACCCTGGAGATCCTCTCGCCGTTCCTGTTGAGAGGGCCTCCTCTTGAGATGCGACGGGAACGCCGGGAACTCTTTCCCGACGAAGCAGGGAAAGGATCCCTCATCTCGAGCTACGAGGCGGAAACGGGGCTCCTCTGGATGTGGGCGGGACCCTCGTGATTCCTCTCGAGTGGAGACGGCAGGTCGAGGAACTTCTTGATTTGCACCAAGGGTGTGAAGGACCCTTTCGAAGTTCCAGAGGTGAGGTGTGATCAGCCTCGAGACGCCTCAGCGGAAATGGGCCTCATCTCGCCTGGAGGGGCGAACCTCCTGGATTTTCTCGAGTTGCGGCAGGTCTTCTCGACTTACGACGGGGACCTCAGGGACCCGCTCTGGTGGCCTCAGGAAAGGCCAGTCCCCATGCGAGTTGCTAGGGGACCTCTCGGGATTCCTCTCCCGTCCATGCCGGGGCCTCAGTCCTTGTGTGGAGTCGGGGCCGGAACCTGAGGATTGCTCTCCAGTGTTGCCATGGATCTTGGGGTGCTTCTGAGTCTCCCCAGGGGAGTCAGGCCTCGTCTCGAGTGGGGGCATGCACGTGCGCTTTCCTCCCGAGCTGCAGCAGTAGTGTCACGCTTCCTGTCACGTGGATCAAGGGATCTGTGGCTTTCCCTCGAGGCTGTCCCTCGAGGCTTTCCCACGAGGCTTTCCCACAGGGCTGTGCCACGTGCCACCTTGGTGTGAGTCGATCCTCGGCGTGAAAGACGAGCCGGTGAAGGGAAAAGAGGTTCCTCTGGAATGGACTGAGACATCTGGGGGACTCTTGGAATGGTGGCACGACCCTGGAGTTCCTCTCGCCGTTCCTGTTGAGAGGGCCTCCTCTTGAGATGCGACGGGAACGCCGGGAACTCTTTCCCGACGAAGCAGGGAAAGGATCCCTCATCTCGAGCTACGAGGCGGAAACGGGGCTCCTCTGGATGTGGGCGGGACCCTCGTGATTCCTCTCGAGTGGAGACGGCAGGTCGAGGAACTTCTTGATTTGCACCAAGGGTGTGAAGGACCCTTTCGAAGTTCCAGAGGTGAGGTGTGATCAGCCTCGAGACGCCTCAGCGGAAATGGGCCTCATCTCGCCTGGAGGGGCGAACCTCCTGGATTTTCTCGAGTTGCGGCAGGTCTTCTCGACTTACGACGGGGACCTCAGGGACCCGCTCTGGTGGCCTCAGGAAAGGCCAGTCCCCATGCGAGTTGCTAGGGGACCTCTCGGGATTCCTCTCCCGTCCATGCCGGGGCCTCAGTCCTTGTGTGGAGTCGGGGCCGGAACCTGAGGATTGCTCTCCAGTGTTGCCATGGATCTTGGGGTGCTTCTGAGTCTCCCCAGGGGAGTCAGGCCTCGTCTCGAGTGGGGGCATGCACGTGCGCTTTCCTCCCGAGCTGCAGCAGTAGTGTCACGCTTCCTGTCACGTGGATCAAGGGATCTGTGGCTTTCCCTCGAGGCTGTCCCTCGAGGCTTTCCCACGAGGCTTTCCCACAGGGCTGTGCCACGTGCCACCTTGGTGTGAGTCGATCCTCGGCGTGAAAGACGAGCCGGTGAAGGGAAAAGAGGTTCCTCTGGAATGGACTGAGACATCTGGGGGACTCTTGGAATGGTGGCACGACCCTGGAGTTCCTCTCGCCGTTCCTGTTGAGAGGGCCTCCTCTTGAGATGCGACGGGAACGCCGGGAACTCTTTCCCGACGAAGCAGGGAAAGGATCCCTCATCTCGAGCTACGAGGCGGAAACGGGGCTCCTCTGGATGTGGGCGGGACCCTCGTGATTCCTCTCGAGTGGAGACGGCAGGTCGAGGAACTTCTTGATTTGCACCAAGGGTGTGAAGGACCCTTTCGAAGTTCCAGAGGTGAGGTGTGATCAGCCTCGAGACGCCTCAGCGGAAATGGGCCTCATCTCGCCTGGAGGGGAGAACCTCCTGGATTTTCTCGAGTTGCGGCAGGTCTTCTCGAGTTACGACGGGGACCTCAGGGACCCGCTCTGGTGGCCTCAGGAAAGGCCAGTCCCCATGCGAGTTGCTAGTGGACCTCTCGGGATTCCTCTCCCGTCCATGCCGGGGCCTCAGTCCTTGTGTGGAGTCGGGGCCGGAACCTGAGGATTCCTCTCCAGTGTTGCCATGGATCTTGGGGTGCTTCTGAGTCTCCCCAGGGGAGTCAGGCCTCGTCTCGAGTGGGGGCATGCACGTGCGCTTTCCTCCCGAGCTGCAGCAGTAGTGGCACGCTTCCTGTCACGTGGATCAAGGGATCTGTGTCTTTCCCTCGAGGCTGTCCCTCGAGGCTTTCCCACGAGGCTTTCCCACAGGGCTGTGCCACGTGCCACCTTGGTGTGAGTCGATCCTCGGCGTGAAAGACGAGCCGGTGAAGGGAAAAGAGGTTCCTCTGGAATGGACTGAGACATCTGGGGGACTCTTGGAATGGTGGCACGACCCTGGAGTTCCTCTCGCCGTTCCTGTTGAGAGGGCCTCCTCTTGAGATGCGACGGGAACGCCGGGAACTCTTTCCCGACGAAGCAGGGAAAGGATCCCTCATCTCGAGCTACGAGGCGGAAACGGGGCTCCTCTGGATGTGGGCGCGACCCTCGTGATTCCTCTCGAGTGGAGACGGCAGGTCGAGGAACTTCTTGATTTGCACCAAGGGTGTGAAGGACCCTTTCGAAGTTCCAGAGGTGAGGTGTGATCAGCCTCGAGACGCTTCAGCGGAAATGGGCCTCATCTCGCCTGGAGGGGCGAACCTCCTGGATTTTCTCGAGTTGCGGCAGGTCTTCTCGACTTACGACGGGGACCTCAGGGACCCGCTCTGGTGGCCTCAGGAAAGGCCAGTCCCCATGCGAGTTGCTAGGGGACCTCTCGGGATTCCTCTCCCGTCCATGCCGGGGCCTCAGTCCTTGTGTGGAGTCGGGGCCGGAACCTGAGGATTCCTCTCCAGTGTTGCCATGGATCTTGGGGTGCTTCTGAGTCTCCCCAGGGGAGTCAGGCCTCGTCTCGAGTGGGGGCATGCACGTGCGCTTTCCTCCCGAGCTGCAGCAGTAGTGTCACGCTTCCTGTCACGTGGATCAAGGGATCTGTGGCTTTCCCTCGAGGCTGTCCCTCGAGGCTTTCCCACGAGGCTTTCCCACAGGGCTGTGCCACGTGCCACCTTGGTGTGAGTCGATCCTCGGCGTGAAAGACGAGCCGGTGAAGGGAAAAGAGGTTCCTCTGGAATGGACTGAGACATCTGGGGGACTCTTGGAATGGTGGCACGACCCTGGAGTTCCTCTCGCCGTTCCTGTTGAGAGGGCCTCCTCTTGAGATGCGACGGGAACGCCGGGAACTCTTTCCCGACGAAGCAGGGAAAGGATCCCTCATCTCGAGCTACGAGGCGGAAACGGGGCTCCTCTGGATGTGGGCGGGACCCTCGTGATTCCTCTCGAGTGGAGACGGCAGGTCGAGGAACTTCTTGATTTGCACCAAGGGTGTGAAGGACCCTTTCGAAGTTCCAGAGGTGAGGTGTGATCAGCCTCGAGACGCCTCAGCGGAAATGGGCCTCATCTCGCCTGGAGGGGCGAACCTCCTGGATTTTCTCGAGTTGCGGCAGGTCTTCTCGACTTACGACGGGGACCTCAGGGACCCGCTCTGGTGGCCTCAGGAAAGGCCAGTCCCCATGCGAGTTGCTAGGGGACCTCTCGGGATTCCTCTCCCGTCCATGCCGGGGCCTCAGTCCTTGTGTGGAGTCGGGGCCGGAACCTGAGGATTCCTCTCCAGTGTTGCCATGGATCTTGGGGTGCTTCTGAGTCTCCCCAGGGGAGTCAGGCCTCGTCTCGAGTGGGGGCATGCACGTGCGCTTTCCTCCCGAGCTGCAGCAGTAGTGTCACGCTTCCTGTCACGTGGATCAAGGGATCTGTGGCTTTCCCTCGAGGCTGTCCCTCGAGGCTTTCCCGCGAGGCTTTCCCACAGGGCTGTGCCACGTGCCACCTTGGTGTGAGTCGATCCTCGGCGTGAAAGACGAGCCGGTGAAGGGAAAAGAGGTTCCTCTGGAATGGACTGAGACATCTGGGGGACTCTTGGAATGGTGGCACGACCCTGGAGTTCCTCTCGCCGTTCCTGTTGAGAGGGCCTCCTCTTGAGATGCGACGGGAACGCCGGGAACTCTTTCCCGACGAAGCAGGGAAAGGATCCCTCATCTCGAGCTACGAGGCGGAAACGGGGCTCCTCTGGATGTGGGCGGGACCCTCGTGATTCCTCTCGAGTGGAGACGGCAGGTCGAGGAACTTCTTGATTTGCACCAAGGGTGTGAAGGACCCTTTCGAAGTTCCAGAGGTGAGGTGTGATCAGCCTCGAGACGCCTCAGCGGAAATGGGCCTCATCTCGCCTGGAGGGGAGAACCTCCTGGATTTTCTCGAGTTGCGGCAGGTCTTCTCGAGTTACGACGGGGACCTCAGGGACCCGCTCTGGTGGCCTCAGGAAAGGCCAGTCCCCATGCGAGGTGCTAGGGGACCTCTCGGGATTCCTCTCCCGTCCATGCCGGGGCCTCAGTCCTTGTGTGGAGTCGGGGCCGGAACCTGAGGATTCCTCTCCAGTGTTGCCATGGATCTTGGGGTGCTTCTGAGTCTCCCCAGGGGAGTCAGGCCTCGTCTCGAGTGGGGGCATGCACGTGCGCTTTCCTCCCGAGCTGCAGCAGTAGTGTCACGCTTCCTGTCACGTGGATCAAGGGATCTGTGGCTTTCCCTCGAGGCTGTCCCTCGAGGCTTTCCCACGAGGCTTTCCCACAGGGCTGTGCCACGTGCCACCTTGGTGTGAGTCGATCCTCGGCGTGAAAGACGAGCCGGTGAAGGGAAAAGAGGTTCCTCTGGAATGGACTGAGACATCTGGGGGACTCTTGGAATGGTGGCACGACCCTGGAGTTCCTCTCGCCGTTCCTGTTGAGAGGGCCTCCTCTTGAGATGCGACGGGAACGCCGGGAACTCTTTCCCGACGAAGCAGGGAAAGGATCCCTCATCTCGAGCTACGAGGCGGAAACGGGGCTCCTCTGGATGTGGGCGGGACCCTCGTGATTCCTCTCGAGTGGAGACGGCAGGTCGAGGAACTTCTTGATTTGCACCAAGGGTGTGAAGGACCCTTTCGAAGTTCCAGAGGTGAGGTGTGATCAGCCTCGAGACGCCTCAGCGGAAATGGGCCTCATCTCGCCTGGAGGGGCGAACCTCCTGGATTTTCTCGAGTTGCGGCAGGTCTTCTCGACTTACGACGGGGACCTCAGGGACCCGCTCTGGTGGCCTCAGGAAAGGCCAGTCCCCAGGCGAGTTGCTAGGGGACCTCTCGGGATTCCTCTCCCGTCCATGCCGGGGCCTCAGTCCTTGTGTGGAGTCGGGGCCGGAACCTGAGGATTGCTGTCCAGTGTTGCCATGGATCTTGGGGTGCTTCTGAGTCTCCCCAGGGGAGTCAGGCCTCGTCTCGAGTGGGGGCATGCACGTGCGCTTTCCTCCCGAGCTGCAGCAGTAGTGTCACGCTTCCTGTCACGTGGATCAAGGGATCTGTGGCTTTCCCTCGAGGCTGTCCCTCGAGGCTTTCCCACGAGGCTTTCCCACAGGGCTGTGCCACGTGCCACCTTGGTGTGAGTCGATCCTCGGCGTGAAAGACGAGCCGGAGAAGGGAAAAGAGGTTCCTCTGGAATGGACTGAGACATCTGGGGGACTCTTGGAATGTTGGCACGACCCTGGAGTTCCTCTCGCCGTTCCTGTTGAGAGGGCCTCCTCTTGAGATGCGACGGGAACGCCGGGAACTCTTTCCCGACGAAGCAGGGAAAGGATCCCTCATCTCGAGCTACGAGGCGGAAACGGGGCTCCTCTGGATGTGGGCGCGACCCTCGTGATTCCTCTCGAGTGGAGACGGGTATGTCGGGGAACTTCTTGATTTGCACCAAGGGTGTGAAGGACCCTTTCGAAGTTCCATAGGTGAGGAGTTATCAGCCTCGAGACGCCTCAGCGGAAATGGGCCTCATCTCGCCTGGAGGGGAGAACCTCCTGGATTTTCTCGAGTTGCGGCAGGTCTTCTCGAGTTACGACGGGGACCTCAGGGACCCGCTCTGGTGGCCTCAGGAAAGGCCAGTCCCCATGCGAGTTGCTAGGGGACCTCTCGGGATTCCTCTCCCGTCCATGCCGGGGTTAAGACCTGGTGTGGAGTCCGGGCCGGAACCTGAGGATTCCTCTCCAGTGTTGCCATGGATCTTGGGGTGCTTCTGAGTCTCCCCAGGGGAGTCAGGCATCGTCTCGAGTGGAGGCATGAAAGTGGGCTTTTCTCCCGAACTGAAGCAGTAGTGTCACGCTTCCTGTCACGTGGATCAAGGGATCTGTGGCTTTCCCTCGAGGCTGTCCCTCGAGGTTTCCCACGAGGCTTTCCCACAGGGCTGTGCCACGTGCCACCTTGGTGGGAGTCGATCCTCGGCGTGAAAGACGAGCCAATGAAGGGAAAAGAGTTTACTCTGGAATGGACTGAGACATCTGGGGGACTCTTGGAATGGTGGCACGACCCTGGAGTTCCTCTCGCCGTTCCTGTTGAGAGGGCCTCCTCTTGAGATGCGACGGGAACGCCGGGAACTCTTTCCTGACGAAGCAGGGAAAGGATCCCTCATCTCGAGCTACGAGGCCGAAACGGGGCTCCTCTGGATGTGGGCGGGACGCTCGTGATTCCTCTCGAGTGGAGACGTGTATGTCGGGGAACTTCTTGATTTGCACCAAGGGTGTGAAGGACCCTTTCGAAGTTCCAGAGGTGAGGTGTGATCAGCCTCGAGACGCCTCAGCGGAAATGGGCCTCATCTCGCCTGGAGGGGAGAACCTCCTGGATTTTCTCGAGTTGCGGCAGGTCTTCTCGAGTTACGACGGGGATCTCAGGGACCCGCTCTCGTGGCCTCAGGAAAGGCCAGTCCCCATGCGAGTTGCTAGGGGCCATCTCGGGATACCTCTCCCGTCCACGCCGGGGCTTAAGACCTTGTGTGGAGTCGGGGCCAGAACCTGAGGATTCCTCTCGAGTGTTGCCATGGATCTTGCGGTGCTTCTGAGTCTCCCCAGGGGAGTCAGGCCTTGTCTCGAGTGGGGGCATGCACGTGCGGTTTCCTCCCAAGCTGCAGCAGTAGTGTCATGCTTCCTGTCACGTGGATCAAGGGATCTGTGGCTTTCCCTCGAGGCTGTCCCTCGAGGCTTTCCCACGAGGCTTTCCCACGTGGCTATGCCACGTACCACCTTGGTGGGAGTCGATCCTCGGCGTGAAAGACGAGCCGGTGAAGGGAAAAGATGTTCCTCTGGAACGGACTGAGACATCTGGACTCTTGGAACGGTGGCACGACCCTGGAGTTCCTCTCGCCGTTCCTGTTGAGAGGGCCTCCTCTTGAGATGCGACCGGAACGCCGGGAACTCTTTCCCGACGAAGCCGGGAAAGGATCCCTCATCTCGAGCTACGAGGCGGAAACGGGTCTCCTCTGGATGTGGGCGGGACCCTCGTGATTCCTCTCGAGTGGATACGGGTATGTCGGGGAACTTCTTGATTTGCACCAAGGGTGTGAAGGACCCTTTCGAAGTTGCAGAGGTGAGGTGTGATCAGCCTCGAGACGCCTCAGCGGAAATGGGCCTCATCTCGCCTGGAGGGGAGAACCTCCTGGATTTTCTCGAGTTGCGGCAGGTCTTCCCGAGTTACGAATTTGACATCAGGGACCCGCTCTGGTGGCCTCAGGAAAGGCCAGTCCCCATGCGAGTTGCTAGGGGCCATCTCGGGATTCCTCTCCCGTCCATGCCGGGGCTTAAGACCTTGTGTGGAGTCGGGGCCGGAACCTGAGTATTCCTCTCCAGTGTTGCCATGGATCTTGGGGTGCTTCTGAGTCTCCCGAGTGGAGTCAGGCATCGTCTCGAGTGGGGCCATGCACGTGCGCTTTCCTCCCGAGCTGCAGCAGTAGTGTCACGCTTCCTGTCACGTGGATCTAGGGATCTGTGGCTTTCCCTCGAGGCTGTTCCTCGAGGCTTTCCCACGAGGCTTTCCCACGGGACTATGCCACGTGCCACCTTGGTGGGAGTCGATCCTCGGCGTGAAAGACGAGCCGGTGAAGGGAAAAGAGGTTCCTCTGGAACGGACTGAGACATCTGGACTCTTGGAACGGTGGCACGACCCTGGAGTTCCTCTCGCCGTTCCTGTTGAGAGGGCCTCCTCTTGAGATGCGACGGGAACGCCGGGAACTCTTTCCCGACGAAGCAGGGAAAGGATCCCTCATCCCGAGCTACGAGGCCGAAACGGGGCTCCTCTGGATGTGGGCGGGACACTCGTGTTTCCTCTCGAGTGGAGACGGGTATGTCGGGGAACTTCTTGATTTGCACCAAGGGTGTGAAGGACCCTTTCGAAGTTCCAGAGGTGAGGTGTGATCAGCCTCGAGACGCCTCAGCAGAAATGGGCCTCATCTCGCCTGGAGGGGAGAACCTCCTGGATTTTCTCGAGTTGCGGCAGGTCTTCTCGAGTTACGACGGGGACCTCAGGGACCCGCTCTGGTGGCCTCAGGAAAGGCCAGTCCCCATGCGAGTTGCTAGGGGACCTCTCGGGATTCCTCTCCCGTCCATGCCGGGGCCTCAGTCCTTGTGTGGAGTCGGGGCTGGAACCTGAGGATTCCTCTCCAGTGTTGCCATGGATCTTGGGGTGCTTCTGAGTCTCCCCAGGGGAGTCAGGCCTCGTCTCGAGTGGGGGCATGCACGTGCGCTTTCCTCCCGAGCTGCAGCAGTAGTGTCACGCTTCCTGTCACGTGGATCAAGGGATCTGTGGCTTTCCCTCCAGGCTGTCCCTCGAGGCTTTCCCACGAGGCTTACCCACAGGGCTGTGCCACGTGCCACCTTGGTGTGAGTCGATCCTCGGCGTGAAAGACGAGCCGGAGAAGGGAAAAGAGGTTCCTCTGGAATGGACTGAGACATCTGGGGGACTCTTGGAATGGTGGCACGACCCTGGAGTTCCTCTCGCCGTTCCTGTTGAGAGGGCCTCCTCTTGAGATGCGACGGGAACGCCGGGAACTCTTTCCCGACGAAGCAGGGAAAGGATCCCTCATCTCGAGCTACGAGGCGGAAACGGGGCTCCTCTGGATGTGGGCGCGACCCTCGTGATTCCTCTCGAGTGGAGACGGGTATGTCGGGGAACTTCTTGATTTGCACCAAGGGTGTGAAGGACCCTTTCGAAGTTCCATAGGTGAGGAGTTATCAGCCTCGAGACGCCTCAGCGGAAATGGGCCTCATCTCGCCTGGAGGGGAGAACCTCCTGGATTTTCTCGAGTTGCGGCAGGTCTTCTCGAGTTACGACGGGGACCTCAGGGACCCGCTCTGGTGGCCTCAGGAAAGGCCAGTCCCCATGCGAGTTGCTAGGGGACCTCTCGGGATTCCTCTCCCGTCCATGCCATGGTTAAGACCTGGTGTGGAGTCCGGGCCGGAACCTGAGGATTCCTCTCCAGTGTTGCCATGGATCTTGGGGTGCTTCTGAGTCTCCCCAGGGGAGTCAGGCATCGTCTCGAGTGGAGGCATGAAAGTGGGCTTTTCTCCCGAACTGAAGCAGTAGTGTCACGCTTCCTGTCACGTGGATCAAGGGATCTGTGGCTTTCCCTCGAGGCTGTCCCTCGAGGTTTCCCACGAGGCTTTCCCACAGGGCTGTGCCACGTGCCACCTTGGTGGGAGTCGATCCTCGGCGTGAAAGACGAGCCAATGAAGGGAAAAGAGTTTACTCTGGTATGGACTGAGACATCTGGGGGACTCTTGGAATGGT
Organism: Budorcas taxicolor; assembly: GCF_023091745.1. Classification (NCBI taxonomy): domain Eukaryota; kingdom Metazoa; phylum Chordata; class Mammalia; order Artiodactyla; family Bovidae; genus Budorcas; species Budorcas taxicolor. The sequence goes on along the minus strand of NW_026292783.1, from coordinate 779,268 downwards.
GGCACGACCCTGGAGTTCCTCTCGCCGTTCCTGTTGAGAGGGCCTCCTCTTGAGATGCGACGGGAACGCCGGGAACTCTTTCCTGACGAAGCAGGGAAAGGATCCCTCATCTCGAGCTACGAGGCCGAAACGGGGCTCCTCTGGATGTGGGCGGGACGCTCGTGATTCCTCTCGAGTGGAGACGGGTATGTCGTGGAACTTCTTGATTTGCACCAAGGGTGTGAAGGACCCTTTCGAAGTTCCAGAGGTGAGGTGTGATCAGCCTCGAGACGCCTCAGCGGAAATGGGCCTCATCTCGCCTGGAGGGGAGAACCTCCTGGATTTTCTCGAGTTGCGGCAGGTCTTCTCGAGTTACGACGGGGATCTCAGGGACCCGCTCTCGTGGCCTCAGGAAAGGCCAGTCCCCATGCGAGTTGCTAGGGGCCATCTCGGGATACCTCTCCCGTCCACGCCGGGGCTTAAGACCTTGTGTGGAGTCGGGGCCAGAACCTGAGGATTCCTCTCGAGTGTTGCCATGGATCTTGCGGTGCTTCTGAGTCTCCCCAGGGGAGTCAGGCCTTGTCTCGAGTGGGGGCATGCACGTGCGGTTTCCTCCCAAGCTGCAGCAGTAGTGTCATGCTTCCTGTCACGTGGATCAAGGGATCTGTGGCTTTCCCTCGAGGCTGTCCCTCGAGGCTTTCCCACGAGGCTTTCCCACGTGGCTATGCCACGTACCACCTTGGTGGGAGTCGATCCTCGGCGTGAAAGACGAGCCGGTGAAGGGAAAAGATGTTCCTCTGGAACGGACTGAGACATCTGGACTCTTGGAACGGTGGCACGACCCTGGAGTTCCTCTCGCCGTTCCTGTTGAGAGGGCCTCCTCTTGAGATGCGACCGGAACGCCGGGAACTCTTTCCCGACGAAGCAGGGAAAGGATCCCTCATCTCGAGCTACGAGGCGGAAACGGGTCTCCTCTGGATGTGGGCGGGACCCTCGTGATTCCTCTCGAGTGGATACGGGTATGTCGGGGAACTTCTTGATTTGCACCAAGGGTGTGAAGGACCCTTTCGAAGTTGCAGAGGTGAGGTGTGATCAGCCTCGAGACGCCTCAGCGGAAATGGGCCTCATCTCGCCTGGAGGGGAGAACCTCCTGGATTTTCTCGAGTTGCGGCAGGTCTTCCCGAGTTACGAATTTGACATCAGGGACCCGCTCTGGTGGCCTCAGGAAAGGCCAGTCCCCATGCGAGTTGCTAGGGGCCATCTCGGGATTCCTCTCCCGTCCATGCCGGGGCTTAAGACCTTGTGTGGAGTCGGGGCCGGAACCTGAGGATTCCTCTCCAGTGTTGCCATGGATCTTGGGGTGCTTCTGAGTCTCCCGAGTGGAGTCAGGCATCGTCTCGAGTGGGGCCATGCACGTGCGCTTTCCTCTCGAGCTGCAGCAGTAGTGTCACGCTTCCTGTCACGTGGATCTAGGGATCTGTGGCTTTCCCTCGAGGCTGTTCCTCGAGGCTTTCCCACGAGGCTTTCCCACGGGACTATGCCACGTGCCACCTTGGTGGGAGTCGATCCTCGGCGTGAAAGACGAGCCGGTGAAGGGAAAAGAGGTTCCTCTGGAACGGACTGAGACATCTGGACTCTTGGAACGGTGGCACGACCCTGGAGTTCCTCTCGCCGTTCCTGTTGAGAGGGCCTCCTCTTGAGATGCGACGGGAACGCCGGGAACTCTTTCCCGACGAAGCAGGGAAAGGATCCCTCATCCCGAGCTACGAGGCCGAAACGGGGCTCCTCTGGATGTGGGCGGGACACTCGTGTTTCCTCTCGAGTGGAGACGGGTATGTCGGGGAACTTCTTGATTTGCACCAAGGGTGTGAAGGACCCTTTCGAAGTTCCAGAGGTGAGGTGTGATCAGCCTCGAGACGCCTCAGCAGAAATGGGCCTCATCTCGCCTGGAGGGGAGAACCTCCTGGATTTTCTCGAGTTGCGGCAGGTCTTCTCGAGTTACGACGGGGACCTCAGGGACCCGCTCTCGTGGCCTCAGGAAAGGCCAGTCCCCATGCGAGTTGCTAGGGGCCATCTCGGGATACCTCTTCCGTCCATGCAGGGGCATCAGACCTTGTGTGGAGTCGGGGCCAGAACCTGAGGATTCCTCTCCAGTGTTGCCATGGATCTTGCGGTGCTTCTGAGTCTCCCCAGGGGAGTCAGGCCTCGTCTCGAGTGGGGGCATGCACGTGCGGTTTCCTCCCAAGCTGCAGCAGTAGTGTCATGCTTCCTGTCACGTGGATCAAGGGATCTGTGGCTTTCCCTCGAGGCTGTCCCTCGAGGCTTTCCCACGAGGCTTTCCCACGTGGCTATGCCACGTGCCACCTTGGTGGGAGTCGATCCTCGGCGTGAAAGACGAGCCGGTGAAGGGAAAAGATGTTCCTCTGGAACGGACTGAGACATCTGGACTCTTGGAACGGTGGCACGACCCTGGAGTTCCTCTCGCCGTTCCTGTTGAGAGGGCCTCCTATTGAGATGCGACGGGAACGCCGGGAACTCTTTCCCGACGAAGCAGGGAAAGGATCCCTCATCTCGAGCTACGAGGCGGAAACGGGTCTCCTCTGGATGTGGGCGGGACCCTCGTGATTCCTCTCGAGTGGATACGGGTATGTCGGGGAACTTCTTGATTTGCACCAAGGGTGTGAAGTACCCTTTCGAAGTTGCAGAGGTGAGGTGTGATCAGCCTCGAGACGCCTCAGCGGAAATGGGCCTCATCTCGCCTGGAGGGGAGAACCTCCTGGATTTTCTCGAGTTGCGGCAGGTCTTCCCGAGTTACGAATTTGACATCAGGGACCCGCTCTGGTGGCCTCAGGAAAGGCCAGTCCCCATGCGAGTTGCTAGGGGCCATCTCGGGATTCCTCTCCCGTCCATGCCGGGGCTTAAGACCTTGTGTGGAGTCGGGGCCGGAACCTGAGGATTCCTCTCCAGTGTTGCCATGGATCTTGGGGTGCTTCTGAGTCTCCCGAATGGAGTCAGGCATCGTCTCGAGTGGGGGCATGCACGTGCGCTTTCCTCCCGAGCTGCAGCAGTAGTGTCACGCTTCCTGTCACGTGGATCAAGGGATCTGTGGCTTTCCCTCGAGGCTGTCCCTTGAGGCTTTCCCACGAGGCTTACCCACAGGGCTGTGCCACGTGCCACCTTGGTGGGAGTCGCATCCTCGGCGTGAAAGAGGAGACGGAGAAGGGAAAAGAGGTGCCTCTTTAATGGACTGAGACATCTGGGGGACTCTTGGAATGGTGGCACGACCCTGGAGTTCCTCTCGCCGTTCCTGTTGAGAGGGCCTCCTCTTGAAATGCGAAGAGAACGCCGGGAACTCTTTCCCGACGAAGCAGGGAAAGGATCCCTCATCTCGAGCTACGAGGCGGAAACGGGGCTCCTCTGGATGTGGGCACGACCCTCGTGATTCCTCTCGAGTGGAGACGGGTATGTCGGGGAACTTCTTGATTTGCACCAAGGGTGTGAAGGACCCTTTCGAAGTTCCAGAGGTGAGGTGTGATCAGCCTCGAGACGCCTCAGAGGAAACGGGCCTCATCTCGCCTGGAGGGGAGAACCTCCTGGATTTTCTCGAGATGCGGCAGGTCTTCCCGAGTTACGAATTTGACATCAGGGACTCGCTCTGGTGGCCTCAGGAAAGGCCAGTCCCCATGCGAGTTGCTAGGGGCCATCTCGGGATTCCTCTCCCGTCCATGCCGGGGCTTAAGACCTTGTGTGGAGTCGGGGCCGGAACCTGAGGATTCCTCTCCAGTGTTGCCATGGATCCTGGGGTGCTTCTCAGTCTCCCCAGGGGAGTCAGGCCTCGTCTCGAGTGGGGGCATGCACGTGCGCTTTCCTCCCGAGCTGCAGCAGTAGTGTCACGCTTCCTGTCACGTGGATCAAGGGATCTGTGGCTTTCCCTCGAGGCTGTCCCTCGAGGCTTTCCCACGAGGCTTACCCACAGGGCTGTGCCACGTGCCACCTTGGTGGGAGTCGATCCTCGGCCTGAAAGACGAGCCGGTGAAGGGAAAAGAGGTTCCTCTGGAATGGACTGAGACATCTGGGGGACTCTTGGAATGGTGGCACGACCCTGGAGTTCCTCTCGCCGTTCCTGTTGAGAGGGCCTCCTCTTGAGATGCGACGGGAACGCCGGGAACTCTTTCCCGACGAAGCAGGGAAAGGATCCCTCATCCCGAGCTACGAGGCCGAAACGGGGCTCCTCTGGTTGTGGGCGGGACACTCGTGTTTCCTCTCGAGTGGAGACGGGTATGTCGGGGAACTTCTTGATTTGCACCAAGGGTGTGAAGTACCCTTTCGAAGTTCCAGAGGTGAGGTGTGATCAGCCTCGAGACGCCTCAGCGGAAATGGGCCTCATCTCGCCTGGAGGGGAGAACCTCCTGGATTTTCTCGAGATGCGGCAGGTCTTCCCGAGTTACGAATTTGACATCAGGGACCCGCTCTGGTGGCCTCAGGAAAGGCCAGTCCCCATGCGAGTTGCTAGGGGCCATCTCGGGATTCCTCTCCCGTCCATTCCGGGGCTTAAGACCTTGTGTGGAGTCGGGGCCGGAACCTGAGGATTCCTCTCCAGGGTTGCCATGGATCCTGGGGTGCTTCTCAGTCTCCCCAGGGGAGTCAGGCCTCGTCTCGAGTGGGGGCATGCACGTGCGCTTTCCTCCCGAGCTGCAGCAGTAGTGTCACGCTTCCTGTCACGTGGATCAAGGGATCTGTGGCTTTCCCTCGAGGCTGTCCCTCGAGGCTTTCCCACGAGGCTTACCCACAGGGCTGTGCCACGTGCCACCTTGGTGGGAGTCGATCCTCGGCCTGAAAGACGAGCCGGTGAAGGGAAAAGAGGTTCCTCTGGAATGGACTGAGACATCTGGGGGACTCTTGGAATGGTGGCACGACCCTGGAGTTCCTCTCGCCGTTCCTGTTGAGAGGGCCTCCTCTTGAGATGCGACGGGAACGCCGGGAACTCTTTCCCGACGAAGCAGGGAAAGGATCCCTCATCCCGAGCTACGAGGCCGAAACGGGGCTCCTCTGGATGTGGGCGGGACACTCGTGTTTCCTCTCGAGTGGAGACGGGTATGTCGGGGAACTTCTTGATTTGCACCAAGGGTGTGAAGGACCCTTTCGAAGTTCCAGAGGTGAGGTGTGATCAGCCTCGAGACGCCTCAGCGGAAATGGGCCTCATCTCGCCTGGAGGGGAGAACCTCCTGGATTTTCTCGAGTTGCGGCAGGTCTTCTCGAGTTACGACGGGGACCTCAGGGACCCGCTCTCGTGGCCTCAGGAAAGGCCAGTCCCCATGCGAGTTGCTAGGGGCCATCTCGGGATTCCTCTCCCGTCCATGCCGGGGCTTAAGACCTTGTGTGGAGTCGGGGCCGGAACCTGAGGATTCCTCTCCAGTGTTGCCATGGATCTTGGGGTGCTTCTGAGTCTCCCGAGTGGAGTCAGGCATCGTCTCGAGTGGGGGCATGCACGTGCGCTTTCCTCCCGAGCTGCAGCAGTAGTGTCACGCTTCCTGTCACGTGGATCAAGGGATCTGTGGCTTTCCCTCGAGGCTGTCCCTTGAGGCTTTCCCACGAGGCTTACCCACAGGGCTGTGCCACGTGCCACCTTGGTGGGAGTCGCATCCTCGGCGTGAAAGAGGAGACGGAGAAGGGAAAAGAGGTTCCTCTTTAATGGACTGAGACATCTGGGGGACTCTTGGAATGGTGGCACGACCCTGGAGTTCCTCTCGCCGTTCCTGTTGAGAGGGCCTCCTCTTTAAATGCGAAGAGAACGCCGGGAACTCTTTCCCGACGAAGCAGGGAAAGGATCCCTCATCTCGAGCTACGAGGCGGAAACGGGGCTCCTCTGGATGTGGGCACGACCCTCGTGATTCCTCTCGAGTGGAGATGGGTATGTCTGGGAACTTCTTGATTTGCACCAAGGGTGTGAAGGACCCTTTCGAAGTTCCAGAGGTGAGGTGTGATCAGCCTCGAGACGCCTCAGAGGAAACGGGCCTCATCTCGCCTGGAGGGGAGAACCTCCTGGATTTTCTCGAGTTGCGGCAGGTCTTCCCGAGTTACGAATGGGACCTCAGGGACCCGCTCTGGTGGCCTCAGGAAAGGCCAGTCCCCATGCGAGTTGCCAGGGGCCATCCCGGGATTCCTCTCCCGTCCATGCCGGGGCTTAAGACCTTGTGTGGAGTCGGGGCCGGAACCTGAGGATTCGTCTCCAGTGTTGCCATGGATCTTGGGGTGCTTCTGAGTCTCCCCAGGGGAGTCAGGCCTCGTCTCGAGTGGGGGCATGCACGTGCGCTTTCCTCCCGAGCTGCAGCAGTAGGGTCACGCTTCCTGTCACGTGGATCAAGGGATCTGTGGCTTTCCCTCGAGGCTGTCCCTCGAGGCTTTCCCACCAGGCTTACCCACAGGGCTGTGCCACGTGCCACCTTGGTGGGAGTCGATCCTCGGCGTGAAAGACGAGCCTGAGAAGGGAAAAGAGGTTCCTCTGGAATGGACTGAGACATCTGGGGGACTCTTGGAATGGTGGCACGACCCTGGAGTTCCTCTCGCCGTTCCTGTTGAGAGGGCCTCCTCTTGAGATGCGACGGGAACGCCGGGAACTCTTTCCCGACGAAGCAGGGAAAGGATCCCTCATCTCGAGCTACGAGGCGGAAACGGGGCTCCTCTGGATGTGGGCGCGACCCTCGTGATTCCTCTCGAGTGGAGACGGGTATGTCGGGGAACTTCTTGATTTGCACCAAGGGTGTGAAGGACCCTTTCGAAGTTCCAGAGGTGAGGTGTGATCAGCCTCGAGACGCCTCAGCGGAAATGGGCCTCATCTCGCCTGGAGGGGAGAACCTCCTGGATTTTCTCGAGTTGCGTCAGGTCATCCCGTGTTACGAATGGGACCTCAGGGACCCGCTCTGGTGGCCTCAGGAAAGGCCAGTCCCCATGCGAGTTGCTAGGGGCCATCTCGGGATTCCTCTCCCGTCCATGCCGGGGTTAAGACCTGGTGTGGAGTCCGGGCCGGAACCTGAGGATTCCTCTCCAGTGTTGCCATGGATCTTGGGGTGCTTCTGAGTCTCCCCAGGGGAGTCAGGCATCGTCTCGAGTGGAGGCATGAAAGTGGGCTTTTCTCCCGAACTGAAGCAGTAGTGTCACGCTTCCTGTCACGTGGATCAAGGGATCTGTGGCTTTCCCTCCAGGCTGTCCCTCGAGGTTTCCCACGAGGCTTTCCCACAGGGCTGTGCCACGTGCCACCTTGGTGGGAGTCGATCCTCGGCGTGAAAGACGAGCCAATGAAGGGAAAAGAGTTTCCTCTGGAATGGACTGAGACATCTGGGGGACTCTTGGAATGGTGGCACGACCCTGGAGTTCCTCTCGCCGTTCCTGTTGAGAGGGCCTCCTCTTGAGATGCGACGGGAACGCCGGGAACTCTTTCCCGACGAAGCAGGGAAAGGATCCCTCATCTCGAGCTACGAGGCCGAAACGGGGCTCCTCTGGATGTGGGAGGGACCCTCGTGATTCCTCTCGAGTGGAGACGGGTATGTCGGGGAACTTCTTGATTTGCACCAAGGGTGTGAAGGACCCTTTCGAAGTTCCAGAGGTGAGGTGTGATCAGCCTCGAGACGCCTCAGCGGAAATGGGCCTCATCTCGCCTGGAGGGGAGAACCTCCTGGATTTTCTCGAGTTGCGGCAGGTCTTCTCCAGTTACGACGGGGACCTCAGGGACCCGCTCTGGTGGCCTCAGGAAAGGCCAGTCCCCATGCGAGTTGCTAGGGGACCTCTCGGGATTCCTCTCCCGTCCATGCCGGGGTTAAGACCTGGTGTGGAGTCCGGGCCGGAACCTGAGGATTCCTCTCCAGTGTTGCCATGGATCCTGGGGTGCTTCTCAGTCTCCCCAGGGGAGTCAGGCCTCGTCTCGAGTGGGGGCATGCACGTGCGCTTTCCTCCCGAGCTGCAGCAGTAGTGTCACGCTTCCTGTCACGTGGATCAAGGGATCTGTGGCTTTCCCTCGAGGCTGTCCCTCGAGGCTTTCCCACGAGGCTTACCCACAGGGCTGTGCCACGTGCCACCTTGGTGTGAGTCGATCCTCGGCCTGAAAGACGAGCCGGTGAAGGGAAAAGAGGTTCCTCTGGAATGGACTGAGACATCTGGGGGACTCTTGGAATGGTGGCACGACCCTGGAGTTCCTCTCGCTGTTCCTGTTGAGAGGGCCTCCTCTTGAGATGCGACCGGAACGCCGGGAACTCTTTCCCGACGAAGCAGGGAAAGGATCCCTCATCTCGAGCTACGAGGCCGAAACGGGGCTCCTCTGGATGTGGGCGGGACACTCGTGTTTCCTCTCGAGTGGAGACGGGTATGTCGGGGAACTTCTTGATTTGCACCAAGGGTGTGAAGGACCGTTTTGAAGTTCCAGAGGTGAGGTGTGATCAGCCTCGAGCCACCACAGCGGAAATGGGCCTCATCTCGCCTGGAGGGGAGAACCTCCTGGATTTTCTCGAGTTGCGGCAGGTCTTCTCGAGTTACGACGGGGACCTCAGGGACCCGCTCTCGTGGCCTCAGGAAAGGCCAGTCCCCATGCGAGTTGCTAGGGGCCATCTCGGGATACCTCTCCCGTCCATGCCGGGGCTTAAGACCTTGTGTGGAGTCGGGGCCAGAACCTGAGGATTCCTCTCTAGTGTTGCCATGGATCTTGCGGTGCTTCTGAGTCTCCCCATGGGAGTCAGGCCTCGTCTCGAGTCGGGGCATGCACGTGCGGTTTCCTCCCGAGCTGCAGCAGTAGTGTCACGCTTCCTGTCACGTGGATCAAGGGATCTGTGGCTTTCCCTCGAGGCTGTCCCTCGAGGCTTTCCCACGAGGCTTTCCCACGTGGCTATGTCACGTGCCACCTTGGTGGGAGTCGATCCTCGGCGTGAAAGACGAGCCGGTGAAGGGAAAAGATGTTCCTCTGGAACGGACTGAGACATCTGGACTCTTGGAACGGTGGCACGACCCTGGAGTTCCTCTCGCCGTTCCTGTTGAGAGGGCCTCCTCTTGAGATGCGACCGGAACGCCGGGAACTCTTTCCCGACGAAGCAGGGAAAGGATCCCTCATCTCGAGCTACGAGGCGGAAACGGGTCTCCTCTGGATGTGGGCGGGACCCTCGTGATTCCTCTCGAGTGGATACGGGTATGTCGGGGAACTTCTTGATTTGCACCAAGGGTGTGAAGTACCCTTTCGAAGTTGCAGAGGTGAGGTGTGATCAGCATCGAGACGCCTCAGCGGAAATGGGCCTCATCTCGCCTGGAGGGGAGAACCTCCTGGATTTTCTCGAGTTGCGGCAGGTCTTCCCGAGTTACGAATTTGACATCAGGGACCCGCTCTGGTGGCCTCAGGAAAGGCCAGTCCCCATGCGAGTTGCCAGGGGCCATCCCGGGATTCCTCTCCCGTCCATGCCGGGGCTTAAGACCTTGTGTGGAGTCGGGGCCGGAACCTGAGGATTCGTCTCCAGTGTTGCCATGGATCTTGGGGTGCTTCTCAGTCTCCCCAGGGGAGTCAGGCCCCGTCTCGAGTGGGGGCATGCACGTGCGCTTTCCTCCCGAGCTGCAGCAGTAGTGTCACGCTTCCTGTCACGTGGATCAAGGGATCTGTGGCTTTCCCTCGAGGCTGTTCCTCGAGGCTTTCCCACGAGGCTTTCCCACGGGATTTTGCCACGTGCCACCTTGGTGGGAGTCGATCCTCGGCGTGAAAGACGAGCCGGTGAAGGGAAAAGAGGTTCCTCTGGAACGGACTGAGACATCTGGACTCTTGGAACGGTGGCACGACCCTGGAGTTCCTCTCGCCGTTCCTGTTGAGAGGGCCTCCTCTTGAGATGCGACGGGAACGCCGGGAACTCTTTCCCGACGAAGCAGGGAAAGGATCCCTCATCTCGAGCTACGAGGCGGAAACGGGGCTCCTCTGGATGTGGGCGGGACCCTCTTGATTCCTCTCGAGTGGATACGGGTATGTCGGGGAACTTCTTGATTTGCACCAAGGGTGTGAAGGACCCTTTCGAAGTTCCAGAGGAGAGGTGTGATCAGCCTCGAGACGCCTCAGCGGAAATGGGCCTCATCTCGCCTGGAGGGGAGAACCTCCTGGATTTTCTCGAGTTGCGGCAGGTCTTCCCGAGTTAAGAATGGGACATCAGGGACCCGCTCTGGTGGCCTCAGGAAAGGCCAGTCCCCATGCGAGTTGCTAGGGGCCATCTCGGGATTCCTCTCCCGTCCATGCCGGGGCTTAAGACCTTGTGTGTAGTCGGGGCCGGAACCTGAGGATTCCTCTCCAGTGTTGCCATGGATCCTGGGGTGCTTCTCAGTCTCCCCAGGGGAGTCAGGCCTCGTCTCGAGTGGGGGCATGCACGTGCGCTTTCCTCCCGAGCTGCAGCAGTAGTGTCACGCGTCCTGTCACGTGGATCAAGGGATCTGTGGCTTTCCCTCGAGGCTGTCCCTCGAGGCTTTCCCACGAGGCTTTCCCACGGGGCTATGCCACGTGCCACCTTGGTGGGAGTTGATCCTCGGCGTGAAAGACGAGCCGGTGAAGGGAAAAGAGGTTCCTCTGGAACGGACTGAGACATCTGGACTCTTGGAATGGTGGCACGACCCTGGAGTTCCTCTCGCCGTTCCTGTTGAGAGGGCCTCCTCTTGAGATGCGACGGGAACGCCGGGAACTCTTTCCCGACGAAGCAGGGAAAGGATCCCTCATCTCGAGCTACGAGGCCGAAACGGGGCTCCTCTGGATGTGGGCGGGACACTCGTGTTTCCTCTCGAGTGGAGACGGGTATGTCGGGGAACTTCTTGATTTGCACCAAGGGTGTGAAGGACCCTTTCGAAGTTCCAGAGGTGAGGTGTGATCAGCCTCGAGCCACCACAGCGGAAATGGGCCTCATCTCGCCTGGAGGGGAGAACCTCCTGGATTTTCTCGAGTTGCGGCAGGTCTTCTCGAGTTACGACGGGGACCTCAGGGACCCGCTCTCGTGGCCTCAGGAAAGGCCAGTCCCCATGCGAGTTGCTAGGGGCCATCTCGGGATACCTCTCCCGTCCATGCCGGGGCTTAAGACCTTGTGTGGAGTCGGGGCCAGAACCTGAGGATTCCTCTCTAGTGTTGCCATGGATCTTGCGGTGCTTCTGAGTCTCCCCAGGGGAGTCAGGCCTCGTCTCGAGTCGGGGCATGCACGTGCGGTTTCCTCCCGAGCTGCAGCAGTAGTGTCACGCTTCCTGTCACGTGGATCAAGGGATCTGTGGCTTTCCCTCGAGGCTGTCCCTCGAGGCTTTCCCACGAGGCTTTCCCACGTGGCTATGTCACGTGCCACCTTGGTGGGAGTCGATCCTCGGCGTGAAAGACGAGCCGGTGAAGGGAAAAGATGTTCCTCTGGAACGGACTGAGACATCTGGACTCTTGGAACGGTGGCACGACCCTGGAGTTCCTCTCGCCGTTCCTGTTGAGAGGGCCTCCTCTTGAGATGCGACCGGAACGCCGGGAACTCTTTCCCGACGAAGCAGGGAAAGGATCCCTCATCTCGAGCTACGAGGCGGAAACGGGTCTCCTCTGGATGTGGGCGGGACCCTCGTGATTCCTCTCGAGTGGATACGGGTATGTCGGGGAACTTCTTGATTTGCACCAAGGGTGTGAAGTACCCTTTCGAAGTTGCAGAGGTGAGGTGTGATCAGCCTCGAGACGCCTCAGCGGAAATGGGCCTCATCTCGCCTGGAGGGGAGAACCTCCTGGATTTTCTCGAGTTGCGGCAGGTCTTCCCGAGTTACGAATTTGACATCAGGGACCCGCTCTGGTGGCCTCAGGAAAGGCCAGTCCCCATGCGAGTTGCCAGGGGCCATCCCGGGATTCCTCTCCCGTCCATGCCGGGGCTTAAGACCTTGTGTGGAGTCGGGGCCGGAACCTGAGGATTCGTCTCCAGTGTTGCCATGGATCTTGGGGTGCTTCTCAGTCTCCCCAGGGGAGTCAGGCCCCGTCTCGAGTGGGGGCATGCACGTGCGCTTTCCTCCCGAGCTGCAGCAGTAGTGTCACGCTTCCTGTCACGTGGATCAAGGGATCTGTGGCTTTCCCTCGAGGCTGTTCCTCGAGGCTTTCCCACGAGGCTTTCCCACGGGACTATGCCACGTGCCACCTTGGTGGGAGTCGATCCTCGGCGTGAAAGACGAGCCGGTGAAGGGAAAAGAGGTTCCTCTGGAACGGACTGAGACATCTGGACTCTTGGAACGGTGGCACGACCCTGGAGTTCCTCTCGCCGTTCCTGTTGAGAGGGCCTCCTCTTGAGATGCGACGGGAACGCCGGGAACTCTTTCCCGACGAAGCAGGGAAAGGATCCCTCATCTCGAGCTACGAGGCGGAAACGGGGCTCCTCTGGATGTGGGCGGGACCCTCTTGATTCCTCTCGAGTGGATACGGGTATGTCGGGGAACTTCTTGATTTGCACCAAGGGTGTGAAGGACCCTTTCGAAGTTCCAGAGGAGAGGTGTGATCAGCCTCGAGACGCCTCAGCGGAAATGGGCCTCATCTCGCCTGGAGGGGAGAACCTCCTGGATTTTCTCGAGTTGCGGCAGGTCTTCCCGAGTTAAGAATGGGACATGAGGGACCCGCTCTGGTGGCCTCAGGAAAGGCCAGTCCCCATGCGAGTTGCTAGGGGCCATCTCGGGATTCCTCTCCCGTCCATGCCGGGGCTTAAGACCTTGTGTGTAGTCGGGGCCGGAACCTGAGGATTCCTCTCCAGTGTTGCCATGGATCCTGGGGTGCTTCTCAGTCTCCCCAGGGGAGTCAGGCCTCGTCTCGAGTGGGGGCATGCACGTGCGCTTTCCTCCCGAGCTGCAGCAGTAGTGTCACGCTTCCTGTCACGTGGATCAAGGGATCTGTGGCTTTCCCTCGAGGCTGTCCCTCGAGGCTTTCCCACGAGGCTTACCCACAGGGCTGTGCCACGTGCCACCTTGGTGGGAGTCGATCCTCGGCCTGAAAGACGAGCCGGTGAAGGGAAAAGAGGTTCCTCTGGAATGGACTGAGACATCTGGGGGACTCTTGGAATGGTGGCACGACCCTGGAGATCCTCTCGCCGTTCCTGTTGAGAGGGCCTCCTCTTGAGATGCGACGGGAACGCCGGGAACTCTTTCCCGACGAAGCAGGGAAAGGATCCCTCATCTCGAGCTACGAGGCCGAAACGGGGCTCCTCTGGATGTGGGCGGGACACTCGTGTTTCCTCTCGAGTGGAGACGGGTATGTCGGGGAACTTCTTGATTTGCACCAAGGGTGTGAAGGACCCTTTCGAAGTTCCAGAGGTGAGGTGTGATCAGCCTCGAGACGCCTCAGCGGAAATGGGCCTCATCTCGCCTGGAGGGGAGAACCTCCTGGATTTTCTCGAGTTGCGGCAGGTCTTCTCGAGTTACGACGGGGACCTCAGGGACCCGCTCTCGTGGCCTCAGGAAAGGCCAGTCCCCATGCGAGTTGCTAGGGGCCATCTCAGGATACCTCTTCCGTCCATGCCGGGGCTTAAGACCTTGTGTGGAGTCGGGGCCAGAACCTGAGGATTCCTCTCCAGTGTTGCCATGGATCTTGCGGTGCTTCTGAGTCTCCCCAGGGGAGTCAGGCCTCGTCTCGAGTGGGGGCATGCACGTGCGGTTTCCTCCCAAGCTGCAGCAGTAGTGTCATGCTTCCTGTCACGTGGATCAAGGGATCTGTGGCTTTCCCTCGAGGCTGTCCCTCGAGGCTTTCCCACGAGGCTTTCCCACGTGGCTATGCCACGTACCACCTTGGTGGGAGTCGATCCTCGGCGTGAAAGACGAGCCGGTGAAGGGAAAAGATGTTCCTCTGGAACGGACTGAGACATCTGGACTCTTGGAACGGTGGCACGACCCTGGAGTTCCTCTCGCCGTTCCTGTTGAGAGGGCCTCCTCTTGAGATGCGACGGGAACGCCGGGAACTCTTTCCCGACGAAGCAGGGAAAGGATCCCTCATCTCGAGCTACGAGGCGGAAACGGGTCTCCTCTGGATGTGGGCGGGACCCTCGTGATTCCTCTCGAGTGGATACGGGTATGTCGGGGAACTTCTTGATTTGCACCAAGGGTGTGAAGTACCCTTTCGAAGTTCCAGAGGTGAGGTGTGATCAGCCTCGAGACGCCTCAGCGGAAATGGGCCTCATCTCGCCTGGAGGGGAGAACCTCCTGGATTTTCTCGAGTTGCGGCAGGTCTTCTCGAGTTACGAATTTGACATCAGGGACCCGCTCTGGTGGCCTCAGGAAAGGCCAGTCCCCATGCGAGTTGCTAGGGGCCATCTCGGGATTCCTCTCCCGTCCATGCCGGGGCTTAAGACCTTGTGTGGAGTCGGGGCCGGAACCTGAGGATTCCTCTCCAGTGTTGCCATGGATCTTGGGGTGCTTCTGAGTCTCCCGAGTGAAGTCAGGGATCGTCTCGAGTGGGGGCATGCACGTGCGCTTTCCTCCCGAGCTGCAGCAGTAGTGTCACGCTTCCTGTCACGTGGATCAAGGGATCTGTGGCTTTCCCTCGAGGCTGTCCCTTGAGGCTTTCCCACGAGGCTTACCCACAGGGCTGTGCCACGTGCCACCTTGGTGGGAGTCGCATCCTCGGCGTGAAAGAGGAGACGGAGAAGGGAAAAGAGGTTCCTCTTTAATGGACTGAGACATCTGGGGGACTCTTGGAACGGTGGCACGACCCTGGAGTTCCTCTCGCCGTTCCTGTTGAGAGGGCCTCCTCTTGAAATGCGAAGAGAACGCCGGGAACTCTTTCCCGACGAAGCAGGGAAAGGATCCCTCATCTCGAGCTACGAGGCGGAAACGGGGCTCCTCTGGATGTGGGTGCGACCCTCGTGATTCCTCTCGAGTGGAGACGGGTATGTCGGGGAACTTCTTGATTTGCACCAAGGGTGTGAAGGACCCTTTCGAAGTTCCAGAGGTGAGGTGTGATCAGCCTCGAGACGCCTCAGAGGAAACGGGCCTCATCTCGCCTGGAGGGGAGAACCTCCTGGATTTTCTCGAGTTGCGGCAGGTCTTCCCGAGTTACGAATGGGACCTCAGGGACCCGCTCTGGCGGCCTCAGGAAAGGCCAGTCCCCATGCGAGTTGCCAGGGGCCATCCCGGGATTCCTCTCCCGTCCATGCCGGGGCTTAAGACCTTGTGTGGAGTCGGGGCCGGAACCTGAGGATTCGTCTCCAGTGTTGCCATGGATCTTGGGGTGCTTCTCAGTCTCCCCAGGGGAGTCAGGCCCCGTCTCGAGTGGGGGCATGCACGTGCGCTTTCCTCCCGAGCTGCAGCAGTAGTGTCACGCTTCCTGTCACGTGGATCAAGGGATCTGTGGCTTTCCCTCGAGGCTGTTCCTCGAGGTTTTCCCACGAGGCTTTCCCACGGGACTATGCCACGTGCCACCTTGGTGGGAGTCGATCCTCGGCGTGAAAGACGAGCCGGTGAAGGGAAAAGAGGTTCCTCTGGAACGGACTGAGACATCTGGACTCTTGGAACGGTGGCACGACCCTGGAGTTCCTCTCGCCGTTCCTGTTGAGAGGGCCTCCTCTTGAGATGCGACGGGAACGCCGGGAACTCTTTCCCGACGAAGCAGGGAAAGGATCCCTCATCTCGAGCTACGAGGCGGAAACGGGGCTCCTCTGGATGTGGGCGGGACCCTCTTGATTCCTCTCGAGTGGATACGGGTATGTCGGGGAACTTCTTGATTTGCACCAAGGGTGTGAAGGACCCTTTCGAAGTTCCAGAGGAGAGGTGTGATCAGCCTCGAGACGCCTCAGCGGAAATGGGCCTCATCTCGCCTGGAGGGGAGAACCTCCTGGATTTTCTCGAGTTGCGGCAGGTCTTCCCGAGTTACGAATGGGACATCAGGGACCCGCTCTGGTGGCCTCAGGAAAGGCCAGTCCCCATGCGAGTTGCTAGGGCCATCTCGGGATTCCTCTCCCGTCCATGCCGGGGCTTAAGACCTTGTGTGGAGTCGGGGCCGGAACCTGAGGATTCCTCTCCAGTGTTGCCATGGATCTTGGGGTGCTTCTGAGTCTCCCCAGGGGAGTCAGGCATCGTCTCAAGTGGAGGCATGAAAGTGGGCTTTTCTCCCGAACTGAAGCAGTAGTGTCACGCTTCCTGTCACGTGGATCAAGGGATCTGTGGCTTTCCCTCCAGGCTGTCCATCGAGGTTTCCCACGAGGCTTTCCCACAGGGCTGTGCCACGTGCCACCTTGGTGGGAGTCGATCCTCGGCGTGAAAGACGAGCCAATGAAGGGAAAAGAGTTTACTCTGGAATGGACTGAAACATCTGGGGGACTCTTGAAATGGTGGCACGACCCTGGAGTTCCTCTCGCCATTCCTGTTGAGAGGGCCTCCTCTTGAGATGCGACGGGAACGCCGGGAACTCTTTCCCGACGAAGCAGGGAAAGGATCCCTCATCTCGAGCTACGAGGCCGAAACGGGGCTCCTCTGGATGTGGGCGGGACGCTCGTGATTCCTCTCGAGTGGAGACGGGTATGTCGGGGAACTTCTTGATTTGCACCAAGGGTGTGAAGGACCCTTTCGAAGTTCCAGAGGTGAGGTGTGATCAGCCTCGAGACGCCTCAGCGGAAATGGGCCTCATCTCGCCTGGAGGGGAGAACCTCCTGGATTTTCTCGAGTTGCGGCATGTCTTCCCGAGTTACGAATGGGACCTCAGGGACCCGCTTTGGTGGCCTCAGGAAAGGCCAGTCCCCATGCGAGTTGCTAGGGGCCATCTCGGGATTCCTCTCCCGTCCATGCCGGGGCTTAATACCTTGTGTGGAGTTGGGGCCGGAACCTGAGGATTCCTCTCCAGTGTTGCCATGGATCTTGGGGTGCTTCTCATTCTCCCCAGGGGAGTCAGGCCTCGTCTCGAGTGGGGGCATGCACGTGCGCTTTCCTCCCGAGCTGCAGCAGTAGTGTCACGCTTCCTGTCACGTGGATCAAGGGATCTGTGGCTTTCCCTCGAGGCTGTCCCTCGAGGCTTTCCCACGAGGCTTTCCCACGGGGCTATGCTACGTGCCACCTTGGTGGGAGTCGATCCTCGGCGTGAAAGACGAGCCGGTGAAGGGAAAAGAGGTTCCTCTGGAATGGACTGATACATCTGGACTCTTGGAATGGTGGCACGACCCTGGAGTTCCTCTCGCCGTTCCTGTTGAGAGGGCCTCCTCTTGAGATGCGACGGGAACGCCGGGAACTCTTTCCCGACGAAGCAGGGAAAGGATCCCTCATCTCGAGCTACGAGGCCGAAACGGGGCTCTTCTGGATGTGGGCGGGACACTCGTGTTTCCTCTCGAGTGGAGACGGGTATGTCGGGGAACTTCTTGATTTGCACCAAGGGTGTGAAGGACCGTTTCGAAGTTCCAGAGGTGAGGTGTGATCAGCCTCGAGCCACCACAGCGGAAATGGGCCTCATCTCGCCTGGAGGGGAGAACCTCCTGGATTTTCTCGAGTTGCGGCAGGTCTTCTCGAGTTACGACGGGGACCTCAGGGACCCGCTCTCGTGGCCTCAGGAAAGGCCAGTCCCCATGCGAGTTGCTAGGGGCCATCTCGGGATACCTCTCCCGTCCATGCCGGGGCTTAAGACCTTGTGTGGAGTCGGGGCCAGAACCTGAGGATTCCTCTCCAGTGTTGCCATGGATCTTGCGGTGCTTCTGAGTCTCCCCAGGGGAGTCAGGCCTCGTCTCGAGTGGGGGCATGCACGTGCGGTTTCCTCCCGAGCTGCAGCAGTAGTGTCACGCTTCCTGTCACCTGGATCAAGGGATCTGTGGCTTTCCCTCGAGGCTGTCCCTCGAGGCTTTCCCACGAGGCTTTCCCACGTGGCTATGCCACGTGCCACCTTGGTGGGAGTCGATCCTCGGCGTGAAAGACGAGCCGGTGAAGGGAAAAGATGTTCCTCTGGAACGGACTGAGACATCTGGACTCTTGGAACGGTGGCACGACCCTGGAGTTCCTCTCGCCGTTCCTGTTGAGAGGGCCTCCTCTTGAGATGCGACCGGAACGCCGGGAACTCTTTCCCGACGAAGCAGGGAAAGGATCCCTCATCTCGAGCTACGAGGCGGAAACGGGTCTCCTCTGGATGTGGGCGGGACCCTCGTGATTCCTCTCGAGTGGATACGGGTATGTCGGGGAACTTCTTGATTTGCACCAAGGGTGTGAAGTACCCTTTCGAAGTTGCAGAGGTGAGGTGTGATCAGCCTCGTGACGCCTCAGCGGAAATGGGCCTCATCTCGCCTGGAGGGGAGAACCTCCTGGATTTTCTCGAGTTGCGGCAGGTCTTCCCGAGTTGGGAATTTGACATCAGGGACCCGCTCTGGTGGCCTCAGGAAAGGCCAGTCCCCATGCGAGTTGTTAGGGGCCATCTCGGGATTCCTCTCCCGTCCATGCCGGGGCTTAAGACCTTGTGTGTAGTCGGGGCCGGAACCTGAGGATTCCTCTCCAGTGTTGCCATGGATCCTGGGGTGCTTCTCAGTCTCCCCAGGGGAGTCAGGCCTCGTCTCGAGTGGGGGCATGCACGTGCGCTTTCCTCCCGAGCTGCAGCAGTAGTGTCACGCTTCCTGTCACGTGGATCAAGGGATCTGTGGCTTTCCCTCGAGGCTGTCCCTCGAGGCTTTCCCACGAGGCTTACCCACAGGGCTGTGCCACGTGCCACCTTGGTGGGAGTCGATCCTCGGCCTGAAAGACGAGCCGGTGAAGGGAAAAGAGGTTCCTCTGGAATGGACTGAGACATCTGGGGGACTCTTGGAATGGTGGCACGACCCTGGAGTTCCTCTCGCCGTTCCTGTTGAGAGGGCCTCCTCTTGAGATGCGACGGGAACGCCGGGAACTCTTTCCCGATGAAGCAGGGAAAGGATCCCTCATCTCGAGCTACGAGGCCGAAACGGGGCTCCTCTGGATGTGGGAGGGACCCTCGTGATTCCTCTCGAGTGGAGACGGGTATGTCGGGGAACTTCTTGATTTGCACCAAGGGTGTGAAGGACCCTTTCGAAGTTCCAGAGGTGAGGTGTGATCAGACTCGAGACGCCTCAGCGGAAATGGGCCTCATCTCGCCTGGAGGGGAGAACCTCCTGGATTTTCTCGAGTTGCGGCAGGTCTTCTCCAGTTACGACGGGGACCTCAGGGACCCGCTCTGGTGGCCTCAGGAAAGGCCAGTCCCCATGCGAGTTGCTAGGGGCCATCTCGGGATTCCTCTCCCGTCCATGCTGGGGTTAAGACCTGGTGTGGAGTCGGGGCCGGAACCTGAGGATTCCTCTCCAGTGTTGCCATGGATCTTGGGGTGCTTCTCATTCTCCCCAGGGGAGTCAGGCCTCGTCTCGAGTGGGGGCATGCACGTGCGCTTTCCTCCCGAGCTGCAGCAGTAGTGTCACGCTTCCTGTCACGTGGATCAAGGGATCTGTGGCTTTCCCTCGAGGCTGTCCCTCGAGGCTTTCCCACGAGGCTTTCCCACGGGGCTATGCCACGTGCCACCTTGGTGGGTGTCGATCCTCGGCGTGAAAGACGAGCCGGTGAAGGGAAAAGAGGTTCCTCTGGAACGGACTGAGACATCTGGACTCTTGGAATGGTGGCACGACCCTGGAGTTCCTCTCGCCGTTCCTGTTGAGAGGGCCTCCTCTTGAGATGCGACGGGAACGCCGGGAACTCTTTCCCGACGAAGCAGGGAAAGGATCCCTCATCTCGAGCTACGAGGCCGAAACGGGGCTCCTCTGGATGTGGGCGGGACACTCGTGTTTCCTCTCGAGTGGAGACGGGTATGTCGGGGAACTTCTTGATTTGCACCAAGGGTGTGAAGGACCGTTTCGAAGTTCCAGAGGTGAGGTGTGATCAGCCTCGAGCCACCACAGCGGAAATGGGCCTCATCTCGCCTGGAGGGGAGAACCTCCTGGATTTTCTCGAGTTGCGGCAGGTCTTCTCGAGTTACGACGGGGACCTCAGGGACCCGCTCTCGTGGCCTCAGGAAAGGCCAGTCCCCATGCGAGTTGCTAGGGGCCATCTCGGGATTCCTCTCCCGTCCATGCCGGGGCTTAAGACCTTGTGTGTAGTCGGGGCCGGAACCTGAGGATTCCTCTCCAGTGTTGCCATGGATCCTGGGGTGCTTCTCAGTCTCCCCAGGGGAGTCAGGCCTCGTCTCGAGTGGGGGCATGCACGTGCGCTTTCCTCCCGAGCTGCAGCAGTAGTGTCACGCTTCCTGTCACGTGGATCAAGGGATCTGTGGCTTTCCCTCGAGGCTGTCCCTCGAGGCTTTCCCACGAGGCTTACCCACAGGGCTGTGCCACGTGCCACCTTGGTGGGAGTCGATCCTCGGCCTGAAAGACGAGCCGGTGAAGGGAAAAGAGGTTCCTCTGGAATGGACTGAGACATCTGGGGGACTCTTGGAATGGTGGCACGACCCTGGAGTTCCTCTCGCCGTTCCTGTTGAGAGGGCCTCCTCTTGAGATGCGACGGGAACGCCGGGAACTCTTTCCCGACGAAGCAGGGAAAGGATCCCTCATCTCGAGCTACGAGGCGGAAACGGGGCTCCTCTGGATGTGGGCGCGACCCTCGTGATTCCTCTCGAATGGAGACGGGTATGTCGGGGAACTTCTTGATTTGCACCAAGGGTGTGAAGGAGCCTTTCGAATTTCCAGAGGTGAGGTGTGATCAGCCTCGAGACGCCTCAGCGGAAATGGGCCTCATCTCGCCTGGAGGGGAGAACCTCCTGGATTTTCTCGAGTTGCGGCAGGTCTTCCCGAGTTCCGAATGGGACATCAGGGACCCGCTCTGGTGGCCTCAGGAAAGGCCAGTCCCCATGCGAGTTGCTAGGGGCCATCTCGGGATTCCTCTCCCGTCCATGCCGGGGCTTAAGACCTTGTGTGGAGTCGGGTCCGGAACTTGAGGATTCCTCTCCAGTGTTGCCATGGATCTTGGGGTGCTTCTGAGTCTCCCCAGGGGAGTCAGGCCTCGTCTCGAGTGGGGGCATGCACGTGCGCTTTCCTCCCGAGCTGCAGCAGTAGTGTCACGCTTCCTGTCACGTGGATCAAGGGATCTGTGGCTTTCCCTCGAGGCTGTCCCTCGAGGCTTTCCCACGAGGCTTACCCACAGGGCTGTGCCACGTGCCACCTTGGTGGGAGTCGATCCTCGGCGTGAAAGACGAGCCGGTGAAGGGAAAAGAGGTTCCTCTGGAATGGACTGAGACATCTGGGGGACTCTTGGAATGGTGGCACGACCCTGGAGTTCCTCTCGCCGTTCCTGTTGAGAGGGCCTCCTCTTTAGTTGCGACGGGAATGCCGGGAACTCTTTCCCGACGAAGCAGGGAAAGGATCCCTCATCTCGAGCTACGAGGCGGAAACGGGGCTCCTCTGGATGTGGGCGGGACCCTCGTGATTCCTCTCGAGTGGAGACGGGTATGTCGGGGAACTTCTTGATTTGCACCAAGGGTGTGAAGGACCCTTTCGAAGTTCCAGAGGTGAGGTGTGATCAGCCTCGAGACGCCTCAGCGGAAACGGGCCTCAACTCGCCTGGAGGTGAGAACCTCCTGGATTTTCTCGAGTTGCGGCAGGTCTTCCCGAGGTACGAATGGGACCTCAGGGACCCGCTCTGGTGGCCTCAGGAAAGGCCAGTCCCCATGCGAGTTGCTAGGGGCCATCTCGGGATTCCTCTCCCGTCCATGCCGGGGCTTAAGACCTTGTGTGGAGTCGGGGCCGGAACCTGAGGATTCCTCTCCAGTGTTGCCATGGATCCTGGGGTGCTTCTCAGTCTCCCCAGGGGAGTCAGGCCTCGTCTCGAGTGGGGGCATGCACGTGCGCTTTCCTCCCGAGCTGCAGCAGTAGTGTCACGCTTCCTGTCACGTGGATCAAGGGATCTGTGGCTTTCCCTCGAGGCTGTCCCTCGAGGCTTTCCCACGAGGCTTACCCACAGGGCTGTGCCACGTGCCACCTTGGTGGGAGTCGATCCTCGGCCTGAAAGACGAGCCGGTGAAGGGAAAAGAGGTTCCTCTGGAATGGACTGAGACATCTGGGGGACTCTTGGAATGGTGGCACGACCCTGGAGTTCCTCTCGCCGTTCCTGTTGAGAGGGCCTCCTCTTGAGATGCGACGGGAACGCCGGGAACTCTTTCCCGATGAAGCAGGGAAAGGATCCCTCATCTCGAGCTACGAGGCCGAAACGGGGCTCCTCTGGATGTGGGAGGGACCCTCGTGATTCCTCTCGAGTGGAGACGGGTATGTCGGGGAACTTCTTGATTTGCACCAAGGGTGTGAAGGACCCTTTCGAAGTTCCAGAGGTGAGGTGTGATCAGACTCGAGACGCCTCAGCGGAAATGGGCCTCATCTCGCCTGGAGGGGAGAACCTCCTGGATTTTCTCGAGTTGCGGCAGGTCTTCTCCAGTTATGACGGGGACCTCAGGGACCCGCTCTGGTGGCCTCAGGAAAGGCCAGTCCCCATGCGAGTTGCTAGGGGCCATCTCGGGATTCCTCTCCCGTCCATGCTGGGGTTAAGACCTGGTGTGGAGTCGGGGCCGGAACCTGAGGATTCCTCTCCAGTGTTGCCATGGATCTTGGGGTGCTTCTCATTCTCCCCAGGGGAGTCAGGCCTCGTCTCGAGTGGGGGCATGCACGTGCGCTTTCCTCCCGAGCTGCAGCAGTAGTGTCACGCTTCCTGTCACGTGGATCAAGGGATCTGTGGCTTTCCCTCGAGGCTGTCCCTCGAGGCATTCCCACGAGGCTTTCCCACGGGGCTATGCCACGTGCCACCTTGGTGGGTGTCGATCCTCGGCGTGAAAGACGAGCCGGTGAAGGGAAAAGAGGTTCCTCTGGAACGGACTGAGACATCTGGACTCTTGGAATGGTGGCACGACCCTGGAGTTCCTCTCGCCGTTCCTGTTGAGAGGGCCTCCTCTTGAGATGCGACGGGAACGCCGGGAACTCTTTCCCGACGAAGCAGGGAAAGGATCCCTCATCTCGAGCTACGAGGCCGAAACGGGGCTCCTCTGGATGTGGGCGGGACACTCGTGTTTCCTCTCGAGTGGAGACGGGTATGTCGGGGAACTTCTTGATTTGCACCAAGGGTGTGAAGGACCGTTTCGAAGTTCCAGAGGTGAGGTGTGATCAGCCTCGAGCCACCACAGCGGAAATGGGCCTCATCTCGCCTGGAGGGGAGAACCTCCTGGATTTTCTCGAGTTGCGGCAGGTCTTCTCGAGTTACGACGGGGACCTCAGGGACCCGCTCTCGTGGCCTCAGGAAAGGCCAGTCCCCATGCGAGTTGCTAGGGGCCATCTCGGGATTCCTCTCCCGTCCATGCCGGGGCTTAAGACCTTGTGTGTAGTCGGGGCCGGAACCTGAGGATTCCTCTCCAGTGTTGCCATGGATCCTGGGGTGCTTCTCAGTCTCCCCAGGGGAGTCAGGCCTCGTCTCGAGTGGGGGCATGCACGTGCGCTTTCCTCCCGAGCTGCAGCAGTAGTGTCACGCTTCCTGTCACGTGGATCAAGGGATCTGTGGCTTTCCCTCGAGGCTGTCCCTCGAGGCTTTCCCACGAGGCTTACCCACAGGGCTGTGCCACGTGCCACCTTGGTGGGAGTCGATCCTCGGCCTGAAAGACGAGCCGGTGAAGGGAAAAGAGGTTCCTCTGGAATGGACTGAGACATCTGGGGGACTCTTGGAATGGTGGCACGACCCTGGAGTTCCTCTCGCCGTTCCTGTTGAGAGGGCCTCCTCTTGAGATGCGACGGGAACGCCGGGAACTCTTTCCCGACGAAGCAGGGAAAGGATCCCTCATCTCGAGCTACGAGGCGGAAACGGGGCTCCTCTGGATGTGGGCGCGACCCTCGTGATTCCTCTCGAATGGAGACGGGTATGTCGGGGAACTTCTTGATTTGCACCAAGGGTGTGAAGGAGCCTTTCGAATTTCCAGAGGTGAGGTGTGATCAGCCTCGAGACGCCTCAGCGGAAATGGGCCTCATCTCGCCTGGAGGGGAGAACCTCCTGGATTTTCTCGAGTTGCGGCAGGTCTTCCCGAGTTCCGAATGGGACATCAGGGACCCGCTCTGGTGGCCTCAGGAAAGGCCAGTCCCCATGCGAGTTGCTAGGGGCCATCTCGGGATTCCTCTCCCGTCCATGCCGGGGCTTAAGACCTTGTGTGGAGTCGGGTCCGGAACTTGAGGATTCCTCTCCAGTGTTGCCATGGATCTTGGGGTGCTTCTGAGTCTCCCCAGTGGAGTCAGGCCTCGTCTCGAGTGGGGGCATGCACGTGCGCTTTCCTCCCGAGCTGCAGCAGTAGTGTCACGCTTCCTGTCACGTGGATCAAGGGATCTGTGGCTTTCCCTCGAGGCTGTCCCTCGAGGCTTTCCCACGAGGCTTACCCACAGGGCTGTGCCACGTGCCACCTTGGTGGGAGTCGATCCTCGGCGTGAAAGACGAGCCGGTGAAGGGAAAAGAGGTTCCTCTGGAATGGACTGAGACATCTGGGGGACTCTTGGAATGGTGGCACGACCCTGGAGTTCCTCTCGCCGTTCCTGTTGAGAGGGCCTCCTCTTTAGTTGCGACGGGAATGCCGGGAACTCTTTCCCGACGAAGCAGGGAAAGGATCCCTCATCTCGAGCTACGAGGCGGAAACGGGGCTCCTCTGGATGTGGGCGGGACCCTCGTGATTCCTCTCGAGTGGAGACGGGTATGTCGGGGAACTTCTTGATTTGCACCAAGGGTGTGAAGGACCCTTTCGAAGTTCCAGAGGTGAGGTGTGATCAGCCTCGAGACGCCTCAGCGGAAACGGGCCTCAACTCGCCTGGAGGTGAGAACCTCCTGGATTTTCTCGAGTTGCGGCAGGTCTTCCCGAGGTACGAATGGGACCTCAGGGACCCGCTCTGGTGGCCTCAGGAAAGGCCAGTCCCCATGCGAGTTGCTAGGGGCCATCTCGGGATTCCTCTCCCGTCCATGCCGGGGCTTAAGACCTTGTGTGGAGTCGGGGCCGGAACCTGAGGATTCCTCTCCAGTGTTGCCATGGATCCTGGGGTGCTTCTCAGTCTCCCCAGGGGAGTCAGGCCTCGTCTCGAGTGGGGGCATGCACGTGCGCTTTCCTCCCGAGCTGCAGCAGTAGTGTCACGCTTCCTGTCACGTGGATCAAGGGATCTGTGGCTTTCCCTCGAGGCTGTCCCTCGAGGCTTTCCCACGAGGCTTTCCCACGGGGCTATGCCACGTGCCACCTTGGTGGGAGTCGATCCTCGGCGTGAAAGACGAGCCGGTGAAGGGAAAAGAGATTCCTCTGGAACGGACTGAGACATCTGGACTCTTGGAATGGTGGCACGACCCTGGAGTTCCTCTCGCCGTTCCTGTTGAGAGGGCCTCCTCTTGAGATGCGATGGGAACGTCGGGAACTCTTTCCCGACGACGAAGGGAAAGGATCCCTCATCTCGAGCTACGAGGCGGAAACGGGGCTCCTCTGGATGTGGGCGGGACCCTCGTGTTTCCTCTCGAGTGGAGACGGGTATGTCGGGGAACTTCTTGATTTGCACCAAGGGTGTGAAGGACCCTTTCGAAGTTCCAGAGGTGAGGTGTGATCAGCCTCGAGACGCCTCAGGGGAAATGGGCCTCATCTCGCCTGGAGGGGAGAACCTCCTGGATTTTCTCGAGTTGCGGCAGGTCTTCTCGAGTTACGACGGGGACCTCAGGGACCCGCTCTGTTGGCCTCAGGAAAGGCCAGTCCCCATGCGAGTTGCTAGGGGCCATCTCGGGATCCCTCTCCCATCCATGTCGGGGCTTAAGACCTTGTGTGGAGTCGGTGCCGGAACCTGAGGATTCCTCTCCAGTGTTGCCATGGATCTTGGGGTGCTTCTCAGTCTCCCCAGCGGAGTCAGGCCTCGTCTCGAGTGGGGGCATGCACGTGCGCTTTCCTCCCGAGATGCAGCAGTAGTGTCACCCTTCCTGTCACGTGGATCAAGGGATCTGTGGCTTTTCCTCGAGGCTGTCCCTCGAGGCTTTCCCACGAGGCTTTCCCACGGGGCTATGCCACGTGCCACCTTGGTGGGAGTCGATCCTCGGCGTAAAAGAAGAGCCGGTGAAGAGAAAAGAGGTTCCTCTGGAACGGACTGAGACATCTGGACTCTTGGAACGGTGGCACGACCCTGGAGTTCCTCTCGCCGTTCCTGTTGAGAGGGCCTCCTCTTGAGATGCGACGGGAACGCCGGGAACTCTTTCCCGACGAAGCAGGGAAAGGATCCCTCATCTCGAGCTACGAGGCCGAAACGGGGCTCCTCTGGATGTGGGCGGGACCCTCGTGATTCCTCTCGAGTGGAGACGGGTATGTCGGGGAACTTCTTGATTTGCACCAAGGGTGTGAAGGACCCTTTCGAAGTTCCAGAGGTGAGGTGTGATCAGCCTCGAGACGCCTCAGCGGAAATGGGCCTCATCTCGCCTGGAGGGGAGAACCTCCTGGATTTTCTCGAGTTGCGGCAGGTCTTCCCGAGTTACGAATGGGACTTCAGGGACCCGTTTTGGTGGCCTCAGGAAAGGCCAGTTCCCATGCGACGTGCTAGGGGACCTCTCGGGATTTCTCTCCCGTCCATGCCGGGGCCTCAGTCCTTGTGTGGAGTCGGGGCCGGAACCTGAGGATTCCTCTCCAGTGTTGCCATGGATCTTGGGGTGCTTCTGAGTCTCCCCAGTGGAGTCGGGCATCGTCTCGAGTGGGGGCATGCACGTGCGCTTTCCTCCCGAGCTGCAGCAGTAGTGTCACGCTTCCTGTCACCTGGATCAAGGGATCTGTGGCTTTCCCTCGAGGCTGTCCCTCGAGGCTTTCCCACGAGGCTTTCCCACAGGGCTGTGCCACGTGCCACCTTGGTGGGAGTCGATCCTCGGCGTGAAAGACGAGCCGGTGAAGGGAAAAGAGGTTCCTCTGGAATGGACTGAGACATCTGGGGGACTCTTGGAATGGTGGCACGACCCTGGAGTTCCTCTCGCCGTTCCTGTTGAGAGGGCCTCCTCTTGAGATGCGACGGGAACGCCGGGAACTCTTTCCCGACGAAGCAGGGAAAGGATCCCTCATCTCGAGCTACGAGGCGGAAACGGGGCTCCTCTGGATGTGGGCGGGACCCTCGTGATTCCTCTCGAGTGGAGACGGGTATGTCGGGGAACTTCTTGATTTGCACCAAGGGTGTGAAGGACCCTTTCGAAGTTCCAGAGGTGAGGTGTGATCAGCCTCGAGACGCCTCAGCGGAAATGGGCCTCATCTCGCCTGGAGGGGAGAACCTCCTGGATTTTCTCGAGTTGTAGCAGGTCTTCTCGAGTTACGATGGGGACCTCAGGGACACGCTCTGGTGGCCTCAGCAAAGGCCAGTCCCCATGCGAGTTGCTAGGGGACATCTCGGGATTCCTCTCCCGTCCATGCCGGGGCTTAAGACCTTGTGTGGAGTCGGGGCCGGAACCTGAGGATTCCTCTCCAGTGTTGCCATGGATCTTGGGGTGCTTCTGAGTCTCCCCAGGGGAGTCAGGCATCGTCTCGAGAGGGGGCATGCACGTGCGCTTTCCTGCCGAGCTGCAACAGTAGTGTAACGCTTCCTGTCACGTGGATCAAGGGATCTGTGGCTTTCCCTCGAGGCTGTCCCTCGAGGCTTTCCCACGAGGCTTTCCCACAGGGCTGTGCCACGTGCCACCTTGGTGGGAGTCGATCCTCGGCGTGAAAGACGAGCCGGTGTAGGGAAAAGAGGTTCCTCTGGAATGGACTGAGACATCTGGGGGACTCTTGGAATGGTGGCACGACCCTGGAGTTCCTCTCGCCATTCCTGTTGAGAGGGCCTCCTCTTGAGATGCGACGGGAACGCCGGGAATCTTTCCCGACGAAGCAGGGAAAGGATCCCTCATCTCGAGCTATGAGGCGGAAACGGGGCTCCTCTGGATGTGGGCGGGACCCTCGTGATTCCTCTCGAGTGGAGACGGGTATGTCGGGGAACTTCTTGATTTGCACCAAGGGTGTGAAGGACCCTTTCGAAGTTCCACAGGTGAGGTGTGATCAGCCTCAAGACGCCTCAGGGGAAATGGGCCTCATCTCGCCTGGAGGGGAGAACCTCCTGGATTTTCTCGAGTTGCGGCAGGTCTTCCCGAGTTACGAATGGGACTTCAGGGACCCGCTCTGGTGGCCTCAGGAAAGGCCAGTCCCCATGCGAGGTGCTAGGGGACCTCTCGGGATTTCTCTCCCGTCCATGCCGGGGCCTCAGTCCTTGTGTGGAGTCGGGGCCGGAACCTGAGGATTCCTCTCCAGTGTTGCCATGGATCTTGGGGTGCTTCTGAGTCTCCCCAGTGGAGTCGGGCATCGTCTCGAGTGGGGGCATGCACGTGCGCTTTCCTCCCGAGCTGCAGCAGTAGTGTCACGCTTCCTGTCACCTGGATCAAGGGATCTGTGGCTTTCCCTCGAGGCTGTCCCTCGAGGCTTTCCCACGAGGCTTTCCCACAGGGCTGTGCCACGTGCCACCTTGGTGGGAGTCGATCCTCGGCGTGAAAGACGAGCCGGTGAAGGGAAAAGAGGTTCCTCTGGAATGGACTGAGACATCTGGGGGACTCTTGGAATGGTGGCACGACCCTGGAGTTCCTCTCGCCGTTCCTGTTGAGAGGGCCTCCTCTTGAGATGCGACGGGAACGCCGGGAACTCTTTCCCGACGAAGCAGGGAAAGGATCCCTCATCTCGAGCTACGAGGCGGAAACGGGGCTCCTCTGGATGTGGGCGGGACCCTCGTGATTCCTCTCGAGTGGAGACGGGTATGTCGGGGAACTTCTTGATTTGCACCAAGGGTGTGAAGGACCCTTTCGAAGTTCCAGAGGTGAGGTGTGATCAGCCTCGAGACGCCTCAGCGGAAATGGGCCTCATCTCGCCTGGAGGGGAGAACCTCCTGGATTTTCTCGAGTTGTAGCAGGTCTTCTCGAGTTACGATGGGGACCTCAGGGACACGCTCTGGTGGCCTCAGCAAAGGCCAGTCCCCATGCGAGTTGCTAGGGGACATCTCGGGATTCCTCTCCCGTCCATGCCGGGGCTTAAGACCTTGTGTGGAGTCGGGGCCGGAACCTGAGGATTCCTCTCCAGTGTTGCCATGGATCTTGGGGTGCTTCTGAGTCTCCCCAGGGGAGTCAGGCATCGTCTCGAGAGGGGGCATGCACGTGCGCTTTCCTGCCGAGCTGCAACAGTAGTGTAACGCTTCCTGTCACGTGGATCAAGGGATCTGTGTCTTTCCCTCGAGGCTGTCCCTCGAGGCTTTCCCACGAGGCTTTCCCACAGGGCTGTGCCACGTGCCACCTTGGTGGGAGTCGATCCTCGGCGTGAAAGACGAGCCGGTGTAGGGAAAAGAGGTTCCTCTGGAATGGACTGAGACATCTGGGGGACTCTTGGAATGGTGGCACGACCCTGGAGTTCCTCTCGCCATTCCTGTTGAGAGGGCCTCCTCTTGAGATGCGACGGGAACGCCGGGAATCTTTCCCGACGAAGCAGGGAAAGGATCCCTCATCTCGAGCTATGAGGCGGAAACGGGGCTCCTCTGGATGTGGGCGGGACCCTCGTGATTCCTCTCGAGTGGAGACGGGTATGTCGGGGAACTTCTTGATTTGCACCAAGGGTGTGAAGGACCCTTTCGAAGTTCCACAGGTGAGGTGTGATCAGCCTCAAGACGCCTCAGGGGAAATGGGCCTCATCTCGCCTGGAGGGGAGAACCTCCTGGATTTTCTCGAGTTGCGGCAGGTCTTCCCGAGTTACGAATGGGACTTCAGGGACCCGCTCTGGTGGCCTCAGGAAAGGCCAGTCCCCATGCGAGGTGCTAGGGGACCTCTCGGGATTTCTCTCCCGTCCATGCCGGGGCCTCAGTCCTTGTGTGGATTCGGGGCCGGAACCTGAGGATTCCTCTCCAGTGTTGCCATGGATCTTGGGGTGCTTCTGAGTCTTCCCAGTGGAGTCGGGCATCGTCTCGAGTGGGGGCATGCACGTGCACTTTCCTCCCGAGCTGCAGCAGTAGTGTCACGCTTCCTGTCACGTGGATCAAGGGATCTGTGGCTTTCCCTCGAGGCTGTCCCTCGAGGCTTTCCCACGAGGCTTTCCCACGGGGCTATGCCACGTGCCACCTTGGTGGGAGTCGATCCTCGGCGTGAAAGACGAGCCGGTGAAGGGAAAAGAGGTTCCTCTGGAACGGACTGAGACATCTGGACTCTTGGAACGGTGGCACGACCCTGGAGTTCCTCTCGCCGTTCCTGTTGAGAGGGCCTCCTCTTGAGATGCGACGGGAACGCCGGGAACTCTTTCCCGACGAAGCAGGGAAAGGATCCCTCATCTCGAGCTACGAGGCGGAAACGGGGCTCCTCTGGATGTGGGCGGGACCCTCGTGATTCCTCTCGAGTGGATACGGGTATGTCGGGGAACTTCTTGATTTGCACCAGGGGGGTGAAGGACCCTTTCGAAGTTCCAGAGGAGAGGTGTGATCAGCCTCGAGACGCCTCAGCGGAAATGGGCCTCATCTCGCCTGGAGGGGAGAACCTCCTGGATTTTCTCGAGTTGCGACAGGTCTTCCCGAGTTACGAATGGGACCTCAGGGACCCGCTCTGGTGGCCTCAGGAAAGGCCAGTCCCCATGCGAGTTGCTAGGGGCCATCTCGGGATACCTCTCCCGTACATGCCGGGGCTTAAGACCTTTTGTGGATTCGGGGCCGGAACCTGAGGATTCCTCTCCAGTGTTGCCATG
The DNA here is from genome assembly GCF_023091745.1 of Budorcas taxicolor. NCBI lineage: Eukaryota > Metazoa > Chordata > Mammalia > Artiodactyla > Bovidae > Budorcas > Budorcas taxicolor. The sequence goes on along the minus strand of NW_026292783.1, from coordinate 748,616 downwards.
GATCTTGGGGTGCTTCTGAGTCTCCCCAGGGGAGTCAGGCCTCGTCTCGAGTGGAGGCATGAAAGTGGGCTTTTCTCCCGAGCTGCAGCAGTAGTGTCACGCTTCCTGTCACCTGGATCAAGGGATCTGTGGCTTTCCCTCGAGGCTGTCCCTCGAGGCTTTCCCACGAGGCTTTCCCACAGGGCTGTGCCACGTGCCACCTTGGTGGGAGTCGATCCTCGGCGTGAAAGACGAGCCGGTGTAGGGAAAAGAGGTTCCTCTGGAATGGACTGAGACATCTGGGGGACTCTTGGAATGGTGGCACGACCCTGGAGTTCCTCTCGCCGTTCCTGTTGAGAGGGCCTCCTCTTGAGATGCGACGGGAACGCCGGGAACTCTTTCCCGACGAAGCAGGGAAAGGATCCCTCATCTCGAGCTACGAGGCGGAAACGGGGCTCCTCTGGATGTGTGCGGGACCCTCGTGTTTCCTCTCGAGTGGAGACGGGTATGTCGGGGAACTTCTTGATTTGCACCAAGGGTGTGAAGGACCCTTTCGACGTTCCAGAGGTGAGGTGTGATCAGCCTCGAGACGCCTCAGCGGAAATGGGCCTCATCTCGCCTGGAGGGGAGAACCTCCTGGATTTTCTCAAGTTGCGGCAGGTCTTCTCGAGTTACGACGGGGACCTCAGGGACCCGCTCTGGTGGCCTCAGGAAAGGCCAGTCCCCATGCGAGGTGCTAGGGGCCATCTCGGGATCCCTCTCCCGTCCATGTCGGGGCTTAAGACCTTGTGTGGAGTCGGTGCCGGAACCTGAGGATTCCTCTCCAGTGTTGCCATGGATCTTGGGGTGCTTCTCAGTCTCCGCATGGGAGTCAGGCCTCGTCTCGAGTGGGGGCATGCACGTGCACTTTCCTCCCGAGGTGCAGCAGTAGTGTCACCCTTCCTGTCACGAGGATCAAGGGATCTGTTGCTTTCCCTCGAGGCTGTCCCTCGAGGCTTTCCCACGAGGCTTTCCCACGGGGCTATGCCACGTGCCACCTTGGTGGGAGTCGATCCTCGGCGTGAAAGACGAGCCGGTGAAGGGAAAAGAGGTTCCTCTGGAACGGACTGAGACATCTGGACTCTTGGAACGGTGGCACGACCCTGGAGTTTCTCTCGGCGTTCCTGTTGAGAGGGCCTCCTCTTGAGATGCGACGGGAAAGCCGGGAACTCTTTCCCGACGAAGCAGGGAAAGGATCCCTCATCTCGAGCTCCGAGGCGGAAACGGGGCTCCTCTGGATGTGGGCGGGACCCTCGTGATTCGTCTCGAGAGGATACGGGTATGTCGGGGAACTTCTTGATTTGCACCAAGGGTGTGAAGGACCCTTTGGAAGTTCCACAGGTGAGGTGTGATCAGCCTCAAGACGCCTCAGTGGAAATGGGCCTCATCTCGCCTGGAGGGGAGAACCTCCTGGATTTTCTCTAGTTGCCGCAGGTCTTCCCGAGTTACGAATGGGACTTCAGGGACCCGCTTTGGTGGCCTCAGGAAAGGCCAGTTCCCATGCGAGGTGCTAGGGGACCTCTCGGGATTTCTCTCCCGTCCATGGCGGGTCCTCAGTCCTTGTGTGGAGTCGGGGCCGGAACCTGAGGATTCCTCTCCAGTGTTGCCATGGATCTTGGGGTGCTTCTGAGTTTCCCCAGTGGAGTCAGGCATCGTCTCGAGTGGGGGCATGCACGTGCGCTTTCCTCTCGAGCTGCAGCAGTAGTGTCACGCTTCCTGTCACCTGGATCAAGGGATCTGTGGATTCCCTCGAGGCTGTCCCTCGAGGCTTTCCCACGAGGCTTTCCCACAGGGCTGTGACACGTGCCACCTTGGTGGGAGTCGATCCTCGGCGTGAAAGACGAGCCGGTGAAGGGAAAAGAGTTTCCTCTGGAATGGACTGAGACATCTGGGGGACTCTTGGAATGGTGGCACGACCCTGGAGTTCCTCTCGCCGTTCCTGTTGAGAGGGCCTCCTCTTGAGATGCGACGGGAACGCCGGGAATCTTTCCCGACGAAGCAGGGAAAGGATCCCTCATCTCGAGCAACGAGGCGGAAACGGGGCTCCTCTGGATGTGGGCGGGACCCTCGTGATTCCTCTCGAGTGGATACGGGTATTTCGGGGAACTTCTTGATTTGCACCAAGGGTGTGAAGGACCTTTTGGAAGTTCCACAGGTGAGGTGTGATCAGCCTCAAGACGCCTCAGCGGAAATGGACCTCATCTCGCATGGAGGGGAGAACCTCCTGGATTTTCTCGAGTTGCGGCAGGTCTTCCCGAGTTACGAAAGGGACTTCAGGGACCCGCTCTGGTGGCCTCAGGAAAGGCCAGTCCCCATGCGAGGTGCTAGGGGACCTCTCGGGATTTCTCTCCCGTCCATGGCGGGGCCTCAGTCCTTGTGTGGAGTCGGGGCCGGAACCTGAGGATTCCTCTCCAGTGTTGCCATGGATCTTGGGGTGCTTCTGAGACTCCCCAGTGGAGTCGGGCATCGTCTCGAGTGGGGGCATGCACGTGCGCTTTCCTCCCGAGCTGCAGCTGTAGTGTCACGCTTCCTGTCACCTGGATCAAGGGATCTGTGGCTTTCCCTCGAGTCTGTCCCTCGAGGCTTTCCCACGAGGCTTTCCCACAGGGCTGTGACACGTGCCACCTTGGTGGGAGTCGATCCTCGGCGTGAAAGACGAGCCGGTGAAGGGAAAAGAGGTTCCTCTGGAATGGACTGAGACATCTGAGGGACTCTTGGAATGGTGGCACAACCCTGGAGTTCCTCTCGCCGTTCCTGTTGAGAGGGCCTCCTCTTGAGATGCGACGGGAACGCCGGGAACTCTTTCCCGACGAAGCAGGGAAAGGATCCCTCATCTCGAGCTACGAGGCCGAAATGGGGCTCCTCTGGATGTGGGCGGGACCCTCGTGATTCCTCTCGAGTGGAGACGGGTATGTCGGGGAACTTCTTGATTTGCACCAAGGGTGTGAAGGACCCTTTCGAAGTTCCAGAGGTGAGGTGTGATCAGCCTCGAGACACCTCAGCGGAAATGGGCCTCATCTCGCCTGGAGGGGAGAACCTCCTGGATTTTCTCGAGTTGCGGCAGGTCTTCCCGAGTTTCGACGGGGACCTCAGGAACCCGCTCTGGTGGCCTCAGGAAAGGCCAGTCCCCATGCGAGGTGCTAGAGGACCTCTCGGGATTTCTCTCCCGTCCATGCCGGGGCCTCAGTCCTTGTGTGGAGTCGGGGCCGGAACCTGAGGATTCCTCTCCAGTGTTACCATGGATCTTGGGGTGCTTCTCAGTCTCCCGAGGGGAGTCAGGCCTCGTCTCGAGTGGGGGCATGCACGTGCGCTTTCCTCCCGAGCTGCAGCAGTAGTGTCACGCTTCCTGTCACCTGGATCAAGGGATCTGTGGATTCCCTCGAGGCTTCCGATGGAGGCTTTCCCACGAGGCTTTCTCACAGGGCTGTGCCACGTGCCACCTTGGTGTGAGTCGATCCTCGGCCTGAAAGACGAGCCGGTGAAGGGAAAAGAGGTTCCTCTGGAATGGACTGAGACATCTGGGGGACTCTTGGAATGGTGGCACGACCCTGGAGTTCCTCTCGCCGTTCCTGTTGAGAGGGCCTCCTCTTGAGATGCGACGGGAACGCCGGGAACTCTTTCCCGACGAAGCAGGGAAAGCATCCCTCATCTCGAGCTACGAGGCGGAAACGGGGCTCCTCTGGATGTGGGCGCGACCCTCGTGATTCCTCTCGAGTGGAGACGGGTATGTCGGGGAACTTCTTGATTTGCACCAAGGGTGTGAAGGACCCTTTCGAAGTTCCAGAGGTGAGGTGTGATCAGCCTCGAGACGCCTCAGCGGAAATGGGCCTCATCTCGCCTGGAGGGGAGAACCTCCTGGATTTTCTCGAGTTGCAGCAGGTCTTCTCGAGTTACGATGGGGACCTCAGGGACACGCTCTGGTGACCTCAGCAAAGGACAGTCCCCATGCGAGTTGCGAGGGGACATCTCGGGATTCCTCTCCCGTCCATGCCGGGGCTTAAGACCTTGTGTGGATTCGGGGCCGGAACCTGAGGATTCCTCTCCAGTGTTGCCATGGATCTTGGGGTGCTTCTGAGTCTCCCCAGGGGAGTCAGGCATCGTCTCGAGAGGGGGCATGCACATGCGCTTTCCTCCCGAGCTGCAGCAGTAGTGTAACGCTTCCTGTCACGTGGATCAAGGGATCTGTGGCTTTCCCTCGAGGCTGTCCCTTGAGGCTTTCCCACGAGGCTTTCCCACAGGGCTGTGCCACGTGCCACCTTGGTGGGAGTCGATCCTCGGCGTGAAAGACGAGCCGGTGTAGGGAAAAGAGGTTCCTCTGGAATGGACTGAGACATCTGGGGGTCTCTTGGAATGGTGGCACGACCCTGGAGTTCCTCTCGCCATTCCTGTTGAGAGGGCCTCCTCTTGAGATGCGACGGGAACGCCGGGAATCTTTACCGACGAAGCAGGGAAAGGATCCCTCATCTCGAGCTACGAGGCGGAAACGGGGCTCCTCTGGATGTGGGCGGGACCCTCGTGATTCCTCTCGAGTGGAGACGGGTATGTCGGGGAACTTCTTGATTTGCACCAAGGGTGTGAAGGACCCTTTTGAAGTTCCACAGGTGAGGTGTGATCAGCCTCAAGACGCCTCAGCGGAAATGGGCCTCATCTCGCCTGGAGGGGAGAACCTCCTGGATTTTCTCTAGTTGCGGCAGGTCTTCCCGAGTTACGAATGGGACTTCAGGGACCCGCTCTGGTGGCCTCAGGAAAGGCCAGTCCCCATGCGAGGTGCTAGGGGACCTCTCGGGATTTCTCTCCCGTCCATGCCGGGGCCTCAGTCCTTGTGTGGAGTCGGGGCCGGAACCTGAGGATTCCTCTCCAGTGTTGCCATGGATCTTGGGGTACTTCTGAGTCTCCCCAGGGGAGTCAGGCATCGTTTCGTGAGGGGGCATGCACGTGCGCTTTCCTCCCGAGCTGCAGCAGTAGTGTCACGCTTCCTGTCACGTGGATCAAGGGATCTGTGCCTTTCCCTCGAGGCTGTCCCTCGAGGCTTTCCCACGAGGCTTTCCCACAGGGCTGTGCCACGTGCCACCTTGGTGGGAGTCGATCCTCGGCGTGAAAGACGAGCCGGTGTAGGGAAAAGAGGTTCCTCTGGAATGGACTGAGACATCTGGGGGACTCTTGGAATGGTGGCACGACCCTGGAGTTCCTCTCGCCGTTCCTGTTGAGAGGGCCTCCTCTTGAGATGCGACGGGAACGCCGGGAATCTTTCCCGACGAAGCAGGGAAAGGATCCCTCATCTCGAGCTACGAGGCGGAAACGGGGCTCCTCTGGATGTGGGCGGGACCCTCGTGATTCCTCTCGAGTGGAGACGGGTATGTCGGGGAACTTCTTGATTTGCACCAAGGGTGTGAAGGACCCTTTCGAAGTTCCAGAGGTGAGGTGTGATCAGCCTCGAGACGCCTCAGCGGAAATGGGCCTCATCTCGCCTGGAGGGGAGAACCTCCTGGATTTTCTCGAGTTGCGGCAGGTATTCTCGAGTTACGACGGGGACCTCAGGGACCCGCTCTGGTGGCCTCAGGAAAGGCCAGTCCCCATGCGAGTTGCTAGGGGCCATCTCGTGATTCCTCTCCCGTCCATGCCGGGGTTAAGACCTGGTTTGGAGTCGGGGCCGGAACCTGAGGATTCCTCTCCAGTGTTGCCATGGATCTTGGGGTGCTTCTCAGGCTCCCCAGGGGAGTCAGGCATCGTCTCGAGTGGAGGCATGCAAGTGGGCTTTCCTCCCGAACTGAAGCAGTAGTGTCACGCTTCCTGTCACGTGGATCAAGGGATCTGTGGCTTTCCCTCGAGGCTGTTCCTTGAGGCTTTCCCACGAGGCTTTCCCACAGGGCTGTGCCACGTGCCACCTTGGTGGGAGTCGATCCTCGGCGTGAAAGACGAGCCGATTAAGGGAAAAGAGGTTCCTCTGGAATGGACTGAGACATCTGGGGAACTCTTGGAATGGTGGCACGGCCCTGGAGTTCCTATCGCCGTTCCTGTTGAGAGGGCCTCCTCTTGAGATGCGACGGGAACGCCGGGAACTCTTTCCCGACGAAGCAGGGAAAGGATCCCTCATCTCGAGCTACGAGGCGGAAACGGGGCTCCTCTGGATGTGGGCGGGACCCTCGTGATTCCTCTCGAGTGGAAACGGGTATGTCGGGGAACTTCTTGATTTGCACCAAGGGTGTGAAGGACCCTTTCGAAGTTCCAGAGGTGAGGTGTGATCAGCTTCGAGACGCCTCAGTGGAAATGGGCCTCATCTCGCCTGGAGGGGAGAACCTCCTGGATTTTCTCGAGTTGTGGCAGGTCTTCCCGAGTTACGGCGGGGACCTCAGGGACCCGCTCTGTTGGCCTCAGGAAAGGCCAGTCCCCATGCGAGTTGCTAGGGGCCATCTCGGGATTCCACTCCCGTCCATGCCGGGGTCTCAGTCCTTGTGTGGGGTCGGGGCCGGAACCTGAGGATTCCCCTCCAGTGTTTCCATGGAACTTTGGGTGCCTCTCCGTCTCCCAAGGGGAGTCAGGACTCGTCTCGAGTGGGGGCATGCACGTGCGCTTTCCTCCCGAGCTGCAGCAGTAGTGTCTCGCTTCCTGTGACGTGGATCAAGGGATCTGTGGCTTTCCCTCGAGGCTGTCCCTCGAGGCTTTCCCACGAGGCTTTCGCACGGGGCTATGCCACGTGCCACCTTGGTGGGAGTCGATCCTCGGCGTGAAAGACGAACCGGTGAAGGGAAAAGAGGTTCCTCTGGAATGGACTGAGACATCTGGGGGACTCTTGGAATGGTGGCACGACCCTGGAGTTCCTCTCGCCATTCCCGTTGAGAGGGCCTCCTCTTGAGATACCTCGGTAACGCCGGGAACTCTTTCCCGACGAAGCAGGGAAAGGATCCCTCATCTCGAGCTACGAGGCGGAAACGGGGCTCCTCTGGATGTGGGCGGGACCCTCGTGATTCCTCTCGAGTGGAGACGGGTATGTCGGGGAACTTCTTGATTTGCACCAAGGGTGTGAAGGACCCTTTCGAAGTTCCAGAGGTGAGGTGTGATCAGCCTCGAGACGTCTCAGCGGAAATGGCCTCATCTCGCCTGGAGGGGAGAACCTCCTGGATTTTCTCGAGTTGCGGCAGGTCTTCTCGACTTACGACGGGGACCTCAGGGACACGCTCTGGTGGCCTCAGGAAAGGCCAGTCCCCATGCGAGGTGCTAGGGGACCTCTCGGGATTCCTCTCCCGTCCATGCCGCGGCCTCAGTCCTTGTGTGGAGTCGGGGCCGGAACCTGAGGATTCCTCTCCAGTGTTGCCATGGATCTTGGGGTGCTTCTGAGTCTCCCCAGGGGAGTCAGGCCTCGTCTCGAGTGGGGGCATGCACGTGCGCTTTCCTCCCGAGCTGCAGCAGTAGTGTCACGCTTCCTGTCACGTGGATCAAGGGATCTGTGGCTTTCCCTCGAGGCTGTCCCTCGAGGCTTTCCCACGAGGCTTTCCCACAGGGCTGTGCCACGTGCCACCTTGGTGGGAGTCGATCCTCGGCGTGAAAGACGAGCCGGTGTAGGGAAAAGAGGTTCCTCTGGAATGGACTGAGACATCTGGGGGACTCTTGGAATGGTGGCACGACCCTGGAGTTCCTCTCGCCGTTCCTGTTGAGAGGGCCTCCTCTTGAGATGCGACGGGAACGCCGGGAATCTTTCCCGACGAAGCAGGGAAAGGATACCTCATCTCGAGCTACGAGGCGGAAACGGGGCTCCTCTGGATGTGGGCGGGACCCTCGTGATTCCTCTCGAGTGGCGACGGGTATGTCGGGGAACTTCTTGATTTGCACCAAGGGTGTGAAGGACCCTTTCGAAGTTCCAGAGGTGAGGTGTGATCAGCCTTGAGACGCCTCAGCGGAAATGGGCCTCATCTCGCCTGGAGGGGAGAACCTCCTGGATTTTCTCGAGTTGCGGCGGGTATTCTCGAGTTACGACGGGGACCTCAGGGACCCGCTCTGGTGGCCTCAGGAAAGGCCAGTCCCCATGCGAGTTGCTAGGGGCCATCTCGTGATTCCTCTCCCGTCCATGCCGGGGTTAAGACCTGGTTTGGAGTCGGGGCCGGAACCTGAGGATTCCTCTCCAGTGTTGCCATGGATCTTGGGGTGCTTCTCAGTTTCCCCAGGGGAGTCAGGCATCGTCTCGAGTGGAGGAATGTAAGTGGGCTTTCCTCCCGAACTGAAGCAGTAGTGTCACGCTTCCTGTCACGTGGATCAAGGGATCTGTGGCTTTCCCTCGAGGCTGTCCCTCGAGGCTTTCCCACGAGGCTTTCCCACAGGGCTGTGCCACGTGCCACCTTAGTGGGAGTCGATCCTCGGCGTGAAAGACGAGCCGGTGTAGGGAAAAGAGGTTCCTCTGGAATGGACTGAGACATCTGGGGGACGCTTGGAATGGTGGCACGACCCTGGAGTTCCTCTCGCCGTTCCTGTTGAGAGGGCCTCCTCTTGAGATGCGACGGGAACGCCGGGAACTCTTTCCCGACGAAGCAGGGAAAGGATCCCTCATCTCGAGCTACGAGGCGGAAACGGGGCTCCTCTGGATGTGGGCGGGACCCTCGTGATTCCTCTCGAGTGGAGACGGGTATGTCGGGGAACTTCTTGATTTGCACCAAGGGTGTGAAGGACCCTTTCGAAGTTCCAGAGGTGAGGTGTGATCAGCCTCGAGACGCCTCAGCGGAAATGGGCCTCATCTCGCCTGGAGGGGAGAACCTCCTGGATTTTCTCGAGTTGCGGCAGGTCTTCCCGAGTTACGACGGGGACCTCAGGGACCCGCTCTGGTGGCCTCAGGAAAGGCCAGTCCCCATGCGAGGTGCTAGGGGACCTCTCGGGATTTCTCTCCCGTCCATGCCGGGGCCTAAGACCTTGTGTGGAGTCGGGGCCGGAACCTGAGGATTCCTCTCCAGTGTTGCCATGGATCTTGGGGTGCTTCTCAGTCTCCCGAGGGGAGTCAGGCCTCGTCTCGAGTGGGGGCATGCACGTGCGCTTTCATCCCGAGCCGCAGCAGTAGTGTCACGCATCCTGTCACCTGGATCAAGGGATCTGTGGATTCCCTAGAGGCTTCCGATGGAGGCTTTCCCACGAGGCTTTCCCACAGGGCTGTGCCACGTGCCACCTTGGTGTGAGTCGATCCTCGGCCTGAAAGACGAGCCGGTGAAGGGAAAAGAGGTTCCTCTGGAATTGACTGAGACATCTGGGGGACTCTTGGAATGGTGGCAAGACCCTGGAGTTCCTTTCGCCGTTCCTGTTGAGAGGGCCTCCTCTTGAGATGCGACGGGAACGCTGGGAACTCTTTCCCGACGAAGCAGGGAAAGGATCCCTCACCTCGAGCTACGAGGCGGAAACGGGGCTCCTCTGGATGTGGGTGGGACCCTCGTGACTCCTCTCGAGTTGATACGGGTATGTCGGGGAACTTCTTGATTTGCACCAAGGGTGTGAAGGACCCTTTCAAAGTTCCAGAGGTGAGGTGTGATCATCCTCGAGACGTCTCAGCGGAAATGTGCCTCATCTCGCCTGGAGGGGAGAACCTCCTGGATTTTCTCGAGTTGCAGCAGGTCTTCTCGAGTTACGATGGGGACCTCAGGGACACGCTCTGATGGCCTCAGCAAAGGCCAGTCCCCATGCGAGTTGCTAGGGGACATCTCGGGATTCCTCTCCCGTCCATGCCGGGGCTTAAGACCTTGTGTGGAGTCGGGGCCGGAACCTGAGCATTCCTCTCCAGTGTTGCCATGGATCTTGGGGTGCTTCTCAGTCTCCCCAGGGGAGTCAGGCATCGTCTCGAGAGGGGACATGCACGTGCGCTTTCCTCCCGCGCTGCAGCAGTAGTGTCACGCTTCCTGTCACGTGGATCAAGGGATCTGTAGCTTTCCCTCGAGGCTGTCCCTCGAGGCTTTCCCACGAGGCTTTCCCACAGGGCTGTGACACGTGACACCTTGGTGGGGGTCGATCATCGGCGTGAAAGACGAGCCGGTGTAGGGAAAGAGGTTCCTCTGGAATGGACTGAGACATCTGGGGGACTCTTGGAATGGTGGCACGACCCTGGAGTTCCTCTCGCCGTTCCTGTTGAGAGGGCCTCCTCTTGAGATGCGACGGGAACGCCGGGAACTCTTTCCCGACGAAGCAGGGAAAGGATCCCTCATCTCGAGCTACGAGGCGGAAACGGGGCTCCTCTGGATGTGGGCGGGACCCTCGTGATTCCTCTCGAGTGGAGACGGGTATGTCGGGGAACTTCTTGATTTGCACCAAGGGTGTGATGGACCCTTTCGAAGTTCCAGAGGTGAGGTGTGATCAGCCTCGAGACGCCTCAGCGGAAATGGGCCTCATCTCGCCTGGAGGGGAGAACCTCCTGGATTTTCTCGAGTTGTGGCAGGTCTTCCCGAGTTACGGCAGGGACCTCAGGGACCCGCTCTGGTGGCCTCAGGAAAGGCCAGTCCCCATGCGAGTTGCTAGGGGCCATCTCGGGATTCCACTCCCGTCCATGCCGGGGTCTCAGTCCTTGTGTGGGGTCGGGGCCGGAACCTGAGGATTCCTCTCCAGTGTTTCCATGGATCTTTGGGTGCCTCTCCGTCTCCCAAGGGGAATCAGGCCTCGTCTCGAGTGGGGGCATGCACGTGCGCTTTCCTCCCGAGCTGCAGCAGTAGTGTCTCGCTTCCTGTGACGTGGATCAAGGGATCTGTGGCTTTCCCTCGAGGCTGTCCCTCGAGGCTTTCCCACGAGGCTTTCGCACGGGGCTATGCCACGTGCCACCTTGGTGGGAGTCGATCCTCGGCGTGAAAGACGAACCGGTGAAGGGAAAAGAGGTTCCTCTGGAATGGACTGAGACATCTGGGGGACTCTTGGAATGGTGGCACGACCCTGGAGTTCCTCTCGCCGTTCCCGTTGAGAGGGCCTCCTCTTGAGATACCTCGGGAACGCCGGGAACTCTTTCCCGACGAAGCAGGGAAAGGATCCCTCATCTCGAGCTACGAGGCGGAAACGGGGCTCCTCTGGATGTGGGCGGGACCCTCGTGATTCCTCTCGAGTGGAGACGGGTATGTCGGGGAACTTCTTGATTTGCACCAAGGGTGTGAAGGACCCTTTCGAAGTTCCAGAGGTGAGGTGTGATCAGCCTCGAGACGCCTCAGCGGAAATGGGCCTCATCTCGCCTGGAGGGGAGAACCTCCTGGATTTTCTCGAGTTGCGGCAGGTCTTCCCGAGTTACGACGGGGACCTCAGGGACCCGCTCTGGTGGCCTCAGGAAAGGCCAGTCCCCATGCGAGTTGCTAGGGGACCTCTCGGGATTTCTCTCCCGTCCATGCCGGGGCCTCAGTCCTTGTATGGAGTCGGGGCCGGAACCTGAGGATTCCTCTCCAGTGTTGCCATGGATCTTGGGGTGCTTCTCAGTCTCCCCAGGGGAGTCAGGCATCGTCTCGAGTGGAGGCATGCAAGTGGGCTTTCCTCCCGAACTGAAGCAGTAGTGTCACGCTTCCTGTCACGTGGATCAAGGGATCTGTGGCTTTCCCTCGAGGCTGTCCCTCGAGGCTTTCCCACGAGGCTTTCCCACAGGGCTGTGCCATGTGCCACCTTGGTGGGAGTCGATCCTCGGCGTGAAAGACGAGCCGGTGAAGGGAAAAGAGGTTCATCTGGAATGGACTGAGACATCTGGGGGACTCTTGGAATGTTGGCACGGCCCTGGAGTTCCTATCGCCGTTCCTGTTGAGAGGGCCTCCTCTTGAGATGCGACGGGAACGCCGGGAACTCTTTCCCGACGAAGCAGGGAAAGGATCCCTCATCTCGAGCTACGAGGCGGAAACGGGGCTCCTCTGGATGTGGGCGGGACCCTCGTGATTCCTCTCGAGTGGAAACGGGTATGTCAGGGAACTTCTTGATTTGCACCAAGGGTGTGAAGGACCCTTTCGAAGTTCCACAGGTGAGGTGTGATCAGCCTCGAGACGCCTCAGCGGAAATGGGCCTCATCTCGCCTGGAGGGGAGAACCTCCTGGATTTTCTCGAGTTGCGGCAGGTCTTCCCGAGTTACGAATGGGACTTCAGGGACCCGCTCTGGTGGCCTCAGGAAAGGCCAGTCCCCATGCGAGGTGCTAGGGGACCTCTCGGGATTCCTCTCCCGTCCATGCCGGGGCCTCAGTCCTTGTGTGGAGTCGGGGCCGGAACCTGAGGATTCCTCTCCAGTGTTGCCATGGATCTTGGGGTGCTTCTGAGTCTCCCTAGTGGAGTCGGGCATCGTCTCGAGTGGGGGCATGCACGTGCGCTTTCCTCCCGAGCTGCAGCAGTAGTGTCACGCTTCCTGTCACCTGGATCAAGGGATCTGTGGCTTTCCCTCGAGGCTGTCCCTCGAGGCTTTCCCACGAGGCTTTCCCACAGGGCTGTGCCACGTGCCACCTTGGTGGGAGTCGATCCTCGGCGTGAAAGACGAGCCGGTGAAGGGAAAAGAGGATCCTCTGGAATGGATTGAGACATCTGGGGGACTCTTGGAATGGTGGCACGACCCTGGAGTTCCTCTCGCCGTTCCTGTTGAGAGGGCCTCCTCTTGAGATGCGACGGGAACGCCGGGAACTCTTTCCCGACGAAGCAGGGAAAGGATCCCTCATCTCGAGCTACGAGGCGGAAACGGGGCTCCTCTGGATGTGGGCGCGACCCTCGTGATTCCTCTCGAGTGGAGACGGGTATGTCGGGGAACTTCTTGATTTGCACCAAGGGTGTGAAGGACCCTTTCGAAGTTCCAGAGGTGAGGTGTGATCAGCCTCAAGACGCCTCAGCGGAAATGGGCCTCATCTCGCCTGGAGGGGAGAACCTCCTGGATTTTCTCGAGTTGCGGCAGGTCTTCCCAAGTTACGAATGGGACTTCAGGGACCCGCTCTTGTGGCCTCAGGAAAGGCCAGTCCCCATGCGAGGTGCTAGGGGACCTCTCGGGATTTCTCTCCCGTCCATGCCGGGGCCTCAGTCCTTGTGTGGAGTCGGGGCCGGAACCTGAGGATTCCTCTCCAGTGTTGCCATGGATCTTGGGGTGCTTCTGAGTCTCCCCAGTGGAGTCGGGCATCATCTCGAGTGGGGGCATGCACGTGCGCTTTCCTCCCGAGCTGCAGCAGTAGTGTCACGCTTCCTGTCACCTGGATCAAGGGATCTGTGGCTTTCCCTCGAGGCTGTTGCTCGAGGCTTTCCCACGAGGCTTTCCCACAGGGCTGGGCCACGTGCCACCTTGGTGGGAGTCGATCCTTGGCGTGAAAGACGAGCAGGTGAAGGGAAAAGAGGATCCTCTGGAATGGACTGAGACATCTGGGGACTCTTGGAATGGTGGCACGACCCTGGAGTTCCTCTCGCCGTTCCTGTTGAGAAGGCCTCCCCTTGAGATGCGACGGGAACGCCGGGAACTCTTTCCCGACGAAGCAGGAAAGGATCCCTCATCTCGAGCTACGAGGCCGAAACGGGGCTCCTCTGGATGTGGGCGGGACCCTCGTGATTCCTCTCGAGTGGAGACGGGTATGTCGGGGAACTTCTTGATTTGCACCAAGGGTGTGAAGGAGCCTTTCGAAGTTCCAGAGGTGAGGTGTGATCAGCCTCGAGACGCCTCAGCGGAAATGGGCCTCATCTCGCCTGGAGGGGAGAACCTCCTGGATTTTCTCGAGTTGCGTTAGGTCTTCCCGAGTTACGAATGGGACTTCAGGGACCCGCTCTGGTGGCCTCAGGAAAGGCCAGTCCCCATGCGAGGTGCTAGGGGACCTCTCGGGATTTCTCTCCCGTCCATGCCGGGGCCTCAGTCCTTGTGTGGAGTCGGGGCCGGAACCTGAGGATTCCTCTCCAGTGTTGCCATGGATCTTGGGGTGCTTCTGAGTCTCCCCAGTGGAGTCGGGCATCGTCTCGAGTGGGGGCATGCACGTGCGCTTTCCTCCCGAGCTGCAGCAGTAGTGTCACGCTTCCTGTCACGTGGATCAAGGGATCTGTGGCTTTCCCTCGAGGCTGTCCCTCGAGGCTTTCCCACGAGGCTTTCCCACAGGGCTGTGCCACGTGCCACCTTGGTGGGAGTCGATCCTCGGCGTGAAATACGAGCCGGTGAAGGGAAAATAGGATCCTCTGGAATGGACTGAGACATCTGGGGGACTCTTGGAATGGTGGCACGACCCTGGAGTTCCTCTCGCCGTTCCTGTTGAGAGGGCCTCCTCTTGAGATGCGACGGGAACGCCGGGAACTCTTTCCCGACGAAGCAGGGAAAGGATCCCTCACCTCGAGCTACGAGGCGGAAACGGGGCTCCTCTGGATGTGGGCGGGACCCTCGTGATTCCTCTCGAGTGGAGACGGGTATGTCGGGGAACTTCTTGATTTGCACCAAGGGTGTGAAGGACCCTTTCGAAGTTCCAGAGGTGAGGTGTGATCAGCCTCGAGACGCCTCAGCGGAAATGGGCCTCATTTCGCCTGGAGGGGAGAACCTCCTGGATTTTCTCGAGTTGCGGCAGGTCTTCTCGAGTTACGACGGGGACCTCAGGGACCCGCTCTGGTGGCCTCAGGAAAGGCCAGTCCCCATGCGAGTTGATAGGGGCCATCTCGTGATTCCTCTCCCGTCCATGCCGGGGTTAAGACCTGGTTTGGAGTCGGGGCCGGAACCTGAGGATTCCTCTCCAGTGTTGCCATGGATCTTGGGGTGCTTCTCAGTCTCCCCAGGGGAGTCAGGCATCGTCTCGAGTGGAGGTATGTAAGTGGGCTTTCCTCCCGAACTGAAGCAGTAGTGTCACGCTTCCTGTCACGTGGATCAAGGGATCTGTGGCTTTCCCTCGAGGCTGTCCCTCGAGGCTTTCCCACGAGGCTTTCCCACAGGGCTGTGCCACGTGCCACCTTGGTGGGAGTCGATCCTCGGCGTGAAAGACGAGCCGGTGTAGGGAAAAGAGGTTCCTCTGGAATGGACTGAGACATCTGGGGGACTCTTGGAATGGTGGCACGACCCTGGAGTTCCTCTCGCCGTTCCTGTTGAGAGGGCCTCCTCTTGAGATGCGACGGGAACGCCGGGAACTCTTTCCCGACGAAGCAGGGAAAGGATCCCTCATCTCGAGCTACGAGGCGGAAACGGGGCTCCTCTGGATGTGGGCGGGACCCTCGTGATTCCTCTCGAGTGGAGACGGGTATGTCGGGGAACTTCTTGATTTGCACCAAGGGTGTGAAGGACCCTTTCGAAGTTCCAGAGGTGAGGTGTGATCAGCCACGAGACGCCTCAGCGGAAATGGGCCTCATCTCGCCTGGAGGGGAGAACCTCCTGGATTTTCTCGAGTTGCGGCAGGTCTTCCCGAGTTACGACGGGGACCTCAGGGACCCGCTCTGGTGGCCTCAGGAAAGGCCAGTCCCCATGCGAGGTGCTAGGGGACCTCTCGGGATTTCTCTCCCGTCCATGCCGGGGCCTCAGTCCTTGTATGGAGTCGGTGCCGGAACCTGAGGATTCCTCTCCAGTGTTGCCATGGATCTTGGGGTGCTTCTCAGTCTCCCCAGGGGAGTCAGGCATCGTCTCGAGTGGAGGCATGCAAGTGGGCTTTCCTCCCGAACTGAAGCAGTAGTGTCACGCTTCCTGTCACGTGGATCAAGGGATCTGTGGCTTTCCCTCGAGGCTGTCCCTCGAGGCTTTCCCACGAGGCTTTCCCACAGGGCTGTGCCACGTGCCACCTTGGTGGGAGTCGATCCTCGGCGTGAAAGACGAGCCGATTAAGGGAAAAGAGGTTCCTCTGGAATGGACTGAGACATCTGGGGGACTCTTGGAATGGTGGCACGGCCCTGGAGTTCCTATCGCCGTTCCTGTTGAGAGGGCCTCCTCTTGAGATGCGACGGGAAGGCCGGGAACTCTTTCCCGACGAAGCAGGGAAAGGATCCCTCATCTCGAGCTACGAGGCGGAAACGGGGCTCCTCTGGATGTGGGCGCGACCCTCGTGATTCCTCCCGAGTGGAGACGGGTATGTCGGGGAACTTCTTGATTTGCACCAAGGGTGTGAAGGAGCCTTTCGAAGTTCCAGAGGTGAGGTGTGATCAGCCTCGAGACGCCTCAGCGGAAATGGGCCTCATCTCGCCTGGAGGGGAGAACCTCCTGGATTTTCTCGAGTTGCGGCAGGTCTTCTCCAGTTATGACGGGGACCTCAGGGACCCGCTCTGGTGGCCTCAGGAAAGGCCAGTCCCCATGCGAGTTGCTAGGGGCCCTCTCGGGATTCCTCTCCCGTCCATGCCGGAGTTAAGACCTGGTGTGGAGTCGGGGTCGGAACCTGAGGATTCCTCTCCAGTGTTGCCATGGATATTGGGGTGCTTCTGAGTCTCCCCAGGGGAGTCAGGCATCGTCTCGTTTGGAGGCATGAAAGTGGGCTTTTCTCCCGAACTGAAGCAGTAGTGTCACGCTTCCTGTCACGAGGATCAAGGGATCTGTGGCTTTCCCTCGAGGCTGTCCCTCGAGGCTTTCCCACGAGGCTTTCCCACAGGGCTGTGCCACGTGCCACCTTGGTGGGAGTCGATCCTCGGCGTGAAAGACGAGCCAATGTTGGGAAAAGAGGTTCCTCTGGAATGGACTGAGACATCTGGGGGACTCTTGGATTGGTGGCACGACCCTGGAGTTCCTCTCGCCGTTCCTGTTGAGAGGGCCTCCTCTTGAGATGCGACGGGAACGCCGGGAACTCTTTCCCGACGAAGCAGGGAAAGCATCCCTCATCTCGAGCTACGAGGCGGAAACGGGGCTCCTCTGGATGTGGGCGGGACCCTCGTGATTCCTCTCGAGTGGAAACGGGTATGTCAGGGAACTTCTTGATTTGCACCAAGGGTGTGAAGGACCCTTTCGAAGTTCCAGAGGTGAGGTGTGATCAGCCTCGAGACGCCTCAGCGGAAATGGGCCTCATATCGCCTGGAGGGGAGAACCTCCTGGATTTTCTCGAGTTGCGGCAGGTCTTCCCGAGTTACGAATGGGACTTCAGGGACCCGCTCTGGTGGCCTCAGGAAAGGCCAGTCCCCATGCGAGGTGCTAGGGGACTTCTCGGGATTCCTCTCCCGTCCATGCCGGGGCCTCAGTCCTTGTGTGGAGTCGGGGCCGGAACCTGAGGATTCCTCTCCAGTGTTGCCATGGATCTTGGGGTGCTTCTGAGTCTCCCCAGTGGAGTCGGGCATCGTCTCGAGTGGGGGCATGCACGTGCGCTTTCCTCCCGAGCTGCAGCAGTAGTGTCACGCTTCCTGTCACGTGGATCAAGGGATCTGTGGCTTTCCCTCGAGGCTGTCCCTCGAGGCTTTCCCACGAGGCTTTCCCACAGGGCTGTGCCACGTGCCACCTTGGTGGGAGTCGATCCTCGGCGTGAAAGACGAGCCGGTGAAGGGAAAAGAGGATCCTCTGGAATGGACTGAGACATCTGGGGGACTCTTGGAATGGTGGCACGACCCTGGAGTTCCTCTCGCCGTTCCTGTTGAGAGGGCCTCCTCTTGAGATGCGACGGGAACGCCGGGAACTCTTTCCCGACGAAGCAGGGAAAGGATCCCTCATCTCGAGCTACGAGGCGGAAATGGGGCTCCTCTGGATGTGGGCGGGACCCTCGTGATTCCTCTCGAGTGGAGACGGGTATGTCGGGGAACTTCTTGATTTGCACCAAGGGTGTGAAGGACCCTTTCGAAGTTCCAGAGGTGAGGTGTGATCAGCCTCGAGACGCCTCAGCGGAAATGGGCCTCATCTCGCCTGGAGGGGAGAACCTCCTGGATTTTCTCGAGTTGCGGCAGGTCTTCTCGAGTTACGACGGGGACCTCAGGGACCCGCTCTGGTGGCCTCAGGAAAGGCCAGTCCCCATGCGAGTTGCTAGGGGCCCTCTCGGGATTCCTCTCCCGTCCATGCCGGGGCCTAAGACCTTGTGTGGAGTCGGGGCCGGAACCTGAGGATTCCTCTCCAGTGTTGCCATGGATCTTGGGGTGCTTCTCTGTCTCCCGAGGGGAGTCAGGCCTCGTCTCGAGTGGGGGCATGCACGTGCACTTTCCTCCTGAGCCGCAGCAGTAGTGTCACGCTTCCTGTCACCTGGATCAAGGGATCTGTGGATTCCCTCGAGGCTTCCGATGGAGGCTTTCCCACGAGGCTTTCCCACAAGGCTGTGCCACGTGCCACCTTGGTGTGAGTCGATCCTCGGCCTGAAAGACGAGCCGGTGAAGGGAAAAGAGGTTCCTCTGGAATTGACTGAGACATCTGGGGGACTCTTGGAATGGTGGCACGACCCTGGAGTTCCTCTCGCCGTTCCTGTTGAGAGGGCCTCCTCTTGAGATGCGACGGGAACGCCGGGAACTCTTTCCCGACGAAGCAGGGAAAGGATCCCTCATCTCGAGCTACGAGGCGGAAACGGGGCTCCTCTGGATGTGGGTGGGACCCTCGTGATTCCTCTCGAGTTGATACGGGTATGTCGGGGAACTTCTTGATTTGCACCAAGGGTGTGAAGGACCCTTTCAAAGTTCCAGAGGTGAGGTGTGATCATCCTCGAGACGTCTCAGCGGAAATGGGCCTCATCTCGCCTGGAGGGGAGAACCTCCTGGATTTTCTCGAGTTGCAGCAGGTCTTCTCGAGTTACGATGGGGACCTCAGGGACACGCTCTGGTGGCCTCAGCAAAGGCCAGTCCCCATGCGAGTTGCTAGGGGACATCTCGGGATTCCTCTCCCGTCCATGCCGGGGCTTAAGACCTTGTGTGGAGTCGGGGCCGGAACCTGAGGATTCCTCTCCAGTGTTGCCATGGATCTTGGGGTGCTTCTCAGTCTCCCCAGGGGAGTCAGGCATCGTCTCGAGAGGGGGCATGCACGTGCGCTTTCCTCCCGCGCTGCAGCAGTAGTGTCACGCTTCCTGTCACGTGGATCAAGGGATCTGTGGCTTTCCCTCGAGGCTGTCCCTCGAGGCTTTCCCACGAGGCTTTCCCACAGGGCTGTGACACGTGACACCTTGGTGGGGGTCGATCCTCGGCGTGAAAGACGAGCCGGTGTAGGGAAAGAGGTTCCTCTGGAATGGACTGAGACATCTGGGGGACTCTTGGAATGGTGGCACGACCCTGGAGTTCCTCTCGCCGTTCCTGTTGAGAGGGCCTCCTCTTGAGATGCGACGGGAACGCCGGGAACTCTTTCCCGACGAAGCAGGGAAAGGATCCCTCATCTCGAGCTACGAGGCGGAAACGGGGCTCCTCTGGATGTGGGCGGGACCCTCGTGATTCCTCTCGAGTGGAGACGGGTATGTCGGGGAACTTCTTGATTTGCACCAAGGGTGTGATGGACCCTTTCGAAGTTCCAGAGGTGAGGTGTGATCAGCCTCGAGACGCCTCAGTGGAAATGGGCCTCATCTCGCCTGGAGGGGAGAACCTCCTGGATTTTCTCGAGTTGTGGCAGGTCTTCCCGAGTTACGGCGGGGACCTCAGGGACCCGCTCTGGTGGCCTCAGGAAAGGCCAGTCCCCATGCGAGTTGCTAGGGGCCATCTCGGGATTCCACTCCCGTCCATGCCGGGGTCTCAGTCCTTGTGTGGGGTCGGGGCCGGAACCTGAGGATTCCTCTCCAGTGTTTCCATGGATCTTTGGGTGCCTCTCCGTCTCCCAAGGGGAGTCAGGCCTCGTCTCGAGTGGGGGCATGCACGTGCGCTTTCCTCCCGAGCTGCAGCAGTAGTGTCTCGCTTCCTGTGACGTGGATCAAGGGATCTGTGGCTTTCCCTCGAGGCTGTCCCTCGAGGCTTTCCCACGAGGCTTTCGCACGGGGCTATGCCACGTGCCACCTTGGTGGGAGTCGATCCTCGGCGTGAAAGACGAACCGGTGAAGGGAAAAGAGGTTCCTCTGGAATGGACTGAGACATCTGGGGGACTCTTGGAATGGTGGCACGACCCTGGAGTTCCTCTCGCCGTTCCCGTTGAGAGGGCCTCCTCTTGAGATACCTCGGGAACGCCGGGAACTCTTTCCCGACGAAGCAGGGAAAGGATCCCTCATCTCGAGCTACGAGGCGGAAACGGGGCTCCTCTGGATGTGGGCGGGACCCTCGTGATTCCTCTCGAGTGGAGACGAGTATGTCGGGGAACTTCTTGATTTGCACCAAGGGTGTGAAGGACCCTTTCGAAGTTCCAGAGGTGAGGTGTGATCAGCCTCGAGACTTCTCAGCGGAAATGGCCTCATCTCGCCTGGAGGGGAGAACCTCCTGGATTTTCTCGAGTTGCGGCAGGTATTCTCGAGTTACGACGGGGACCTCAGGGACCCGCTCTGGTGGCCTCAGGAAAGGCCAGTCCCCATGCGAGTTGCTAGGGGCCATCTCGTGATTCCTCTCCCGTCCATGCCGGGGTTAAGACCTGGTTTGGAGTCGGGGCCGGAACCTGAGGATTCCTCTCCAGTGTTGCCCTGGATCTTGGGGTGCTTCTCAGTCTCCCCAGGGGAGTCAGGCATCGTCTCGAGTGGAGGCATGTAAGTGGGCTTTCCTCCCGAACTGAAGCAGTAGTGTCACGATTCCTGTCACGTGGATCAAGGTATCTGTGGCTTTCCCTCGAGGCTGTCCCTCGAGGCTTTCCCACGAGGCTTTCCCACAGGGCTGTGCCACGTGCCACCTTGGTGGGAGTCGATCCTCGGCGTGAAAGACGAGCCGGTGTAGGGAAAAGAGGTTCCTCTGGAATGGACTGAGACATCTGGGGGACTCTTGGAATGGTGGCACGACCCTGGAGTTCCTCTCGCCGTTCCTGTTGAGAGGGCCTCCTCTTGAGATGCGACGGGAACGCCGGGAACTCTTTCCCGACGAAGCAGGGAAAGGATCCCTCATCTCGAGCTACGAGGCGGAAACGGGGCTCCTCTGGATGTGGGCGGGACCCTCGTGATTCCTCTCGAGTGGAGACGGCTATGTCGGGGAACTTCTTGATTTGCACCAAGGGTGTGAAGGACCCTTTCGAAGTTCCAGAGGTGAGGTGTGATCAGCCTCGAGACGCCTCAGCGGAAATGGGCCTCATCTCGCCTGGAGGGGAGAACCTCCTGGATTTTCTCGAGTTGCGGCAGGTCTTCCCGAGTTACGACGGGGACCTCAGGGACCCGCTCTGGTGGCCTCAGGAAAGGCCAGTCCCCATGCGAGGTGCTAGGGAACCTCTCGGGATTCCTCTCCCGTCCATGCCGGGGCCTCAGTCCTTGTGTGGAGTCGGGGCCGGAACCTGAGGATTCCTCTCCAGTGTTGCCATGGATCTTGGGGTGCTTCTCAGTCTCCCGAGGGGAGTCAGGCCTCGTCTCGTGTGGGGGCATGCACGTGCGCTTTCCTCCCGAGCTGCAGCAGTAGTGTCACGCTTCCTGTCACCTGGATCAAGGGATCTGTGGATTCCCTCGAGGCTTCCGATGGAGGCTTTCCCACGAGGCTTTCTCACAGGGCTGTGCCACGTGCCACGTTGGTGTGAGTCGATCCTCGGCGTGAAAGACGAGCCGGTGAAGGGAAAAGAGGTTCCTCTGGAATTGACTGAGACATCTGGGGGACTCTTGGAATGGTGGCACGACCCTGGAGTTCCTCTCGCCGTTCCTGTTGAGAGGGCCTCCTCTTGAGATGCGACGGGAACGCCGGGAACTCTTTCCCGACGAAGCAGGGAAAGGATCCCTCATCTCGAGCTACGAGGCGGAAACGGGGCTCCTCTGGATGTGGGCGCGACCCTCGTGATTCCTCTCGAGTGGAGACGGGTATGTCGGGGAACTTCTTGATTTGCACCAAGGGTGTGAAGGACCCTTTCGAAGTTCCAGAGGTGAGGTGTGATCAGCCTCGAGACGCCTCAGCGGAAATGGGCCTCATCTCGCCTGGAGGGGAGAACCTCCTGGATTTTCTCGAGTTGCAGCAGGTCTTCTCGAGTTACGATGGGGACCTCAGGGACACGCTCTGGTGGCCTCAGCAAAGGCCAGTCCCCATGCGAGTTGCGAGGGGACATCCCGGGATTCCTCTCCCGTCCATGCCGGGGCTTAAGACCTTGTATGGAGTCGGGGCCGGAACCTGAGGATTCCTCTCCAGTGTTGCCATGGATCTTGGGGTGCTTCTGAGTCTCCCCAGGGGAGTCAGGCATCGTCTCGAGAGGGGGCATGCACGTGCGCTTTCCTCCCGAGCTGCAGCAGTAGTGTCACGCTTCCTGTCACGTGGATCAAGGGATCTGTGGCTTTCCCTCGAGGCTGTCCCTCGAGGCTTTCCCACGAGGCTTTCCCACAGGGCTGTGACACGTGACACCTTGGTGGGGGTCGATCCTCGGCGTGAAAGACGAGCCGGTGTAGGGAAAGAGGTTCCTCTGGAATGGACTGAGACATCTGGGGGACTCTTGGAATGGTGGCACGACCCTGGAGTTCCTCTCGCCGTTCCTGTTGAGAGGGCCTCCTCTTGAGATGCGACGGGAACGCCGGGAACTCTTTCCCGACGAAGCAGGGAAAGGATCCCTCATCTCGAGCTACGAGGCGGAAACGGGGCTCCTCTGGATGTGGGCGGGACCCTCGTGATTCCTCTCGAGTGGAGACGGGTATGTCGGGGAACTTCTTGATTTGCACCAAGGGTGTGATGGACCCTTTCGAAGTTCCAGAGGTGAGGTGTGATCAGCCTCGAGACGCCTCAGTGGAAATGGGCCTCATCTCGCCTGGAGGGGAGAACCTCCTGGATTTTCTCGAGTTGTGGCAGGTCTTCCCGAGTTACGGCGGGGACCTCAGGGACCCGCTCTGGTGGCCTCAGGAAAGGCCAGTCCCCATGCGAGTTGCTAGGGGCCATCTCGGGATTCCACTCCCGTCCATGCCGGGGTCTCAGTCCTTGTGTGGGGTCGGGGCCGGAACCTGAGGATTCCTCTCCAGTGTTTCCATGGATCTTTGGGTGCCTCTCCGTCTCCCAAGGGGAGTCAGGCCTCGTCTCGAGTGGGGGCATGCACGTGCGCTTTCCTCCCGAGCTGCAGCAGTAGTGTCTCGCTTCCTGTGACGTGGATCAAGGGATCTGTGGCTTTCCCTCGAGGCTGTCCCTCGAGGCTTTCCCACGAGGCTTTCGCACGGGGCTATGCCACGTGCCACCTTGGTGGGAGTC
The DNA here is from genome assembly GCF_023091745.1 of Budorcas taxicolor. Taxonomy (NCBI): domain Eukaryota; kingdom Metazoa; phylum Chordata; class Mammalia; order Artiodactyla; family Bovidae; genus Budorcas; species Budorcas taxicolor. Next base: position 725,579 of record NW_026292783.1, on the reverse strand, counting down.
GATCCTCGGCGTGAAAGACGAACCGGTGAAGGGAAAAGAGGTTCCTCTGGAATGGACTGAGACATCTGGGGGACTCTTGGAATGGTGGCACGACCCTGGAGTTCCTCTCGCCGTTCCCGTTGAGAGGGCCTCCTCTTGAGATACCTCGGGAACGCCGGGAACTCTTTCCCGACGAAGCAGGGAAAGGATCCCTCATCTCGAGCTACGAGGCGGAAACGGGGCTCCTCTGGATGTGGGCGGGACCATCGTGATTCCTCTCGAGTGGAGACGGGTATGTCGGGGAACTTCTTGATTTGCACCAAGGGTGTGAAGGACCCTTTCGAAGTTCCAGAGGTGAGGTGTGATCAGCCTCGAGACTTCTCAGCGGAAATGGCCTCATCTCGCCTGGAGGGGAGAACCTCCTGGATTTTCTCGAGTTGCGGCAGGTATTCTCGAGTTACGACGGGGACCTCAGGGACCCGCTCTGGTGGCCTCAGGAAAGGCCAGTCCCCATGCGAGTTGCTAGGGGCCATCTCGTGATTCCTCTCCCGTCCATGCCGGGGTTAAGACCTGGTTTGGAGTCGGGGCCGGAACCTGAGGATTCCTCTCCAGTGTTGCCCTGGATCTTGGGGTGCTTCTCAGTCTCCCCAGGGGAGTCAGGCATCGTCTCGAGTGGAGGCATGTAAGTGGGCTTTCCTCCCGAACTGAAGCAGTAGTGTCACGATTCCTGTCACGTGGATCAAGGTATCTGTGGCTTTCCCTCGAGGCTGTCCCTCGAGGCTTTCCCACGAGGCTTTCCCACAGGGCTGTGCCACGTGCCACCTTGGTGGGAGTCGATCCTCGGCGTGAAAGACGAGCCGGTGTAGGGAAAAGAGGTTCCTCTGGAATCGACTGAGACATCTGGGGGACTCTTGGAATGGTGGCACGACCCTGGAGTTCCTCTCGCCGTTCCTGTTGAGAGGGCCTCCTCTTGAGATGCGACGGGAACGCCGGGAACTCTTTCCCGACGAAGCAGGGAAAGGATCCCTCATCTCGAGCTACGAGGCGGAAACGGGGCTCCTCTGGATGTGGGCGGGACCCTCGTGATTCCTCTCGAGTGGAGACGGCTATGTCGGGGAACTTCTTGATTTGCACCAAGGGTGTGAAGGACCCTTTCGAAGTTCCAGAGGTGAGGTGTGATCAGCCTCGAGACGCCTCAGCGGAAATGGGCCTCATCTCGCCTGGAGGGGAGAACCTCCTGGATTTTCTCGAGTTGCGGCAGGTCTTCCCGAGTTACGACGGGGACCTCAGGGACCCGCTCTGGTGGCCTCAGGAAAGGCCAGTCCCCATGCGAGGTGCTAGGGAACCTCTCGGGATTCCTCTCCCGTCCATGCCGGGGCCTCAGTCCTTGTGTGGAGTCGGGGCCGGAACCTGAGGATTCCTCTCCAGTGTTGCCATGGATCTTGGGGTGCTTCTCAGTCTCCCGAGGGGAGTCAGGCCTCGTCTCGTGTGGGGGCATGCACGTGCGCTTTCCTCCCGAGCTGCAGCAGTAGTGTCACGCTTCCTGTCACCTGGATCAAGGGATCTGTGGATTCCCTCGAGGCTTCCGATGGAGGCTTTCCCACGAGGCTTTCTCACAGGGCTGTGCCACGTGCCACGTTGGTGTGAGTCGATCCTCGGCCTGAAAGACGAGCCGGTGAAGGGAAAAGAGGTTCCTCTGGAATTGACTGAGACATCTGGGGGACTCTTGGAATGGTGGCACGACCCTGGAGTTCCTATCGCCGTTCCTGTTGAGAGGGCCTCCTCTTGAGATGCGACGGGAACGCCGGGAACTCTTTCCCGACGAAGCAGGGAAAGGATCCCTCATCTCGAGCTACGAGGCGGAAACGGGGCTCCTCTGGATGTGGGCGCGACCCTCGTGATTCCTCTCGAGTGGAGACGGGTATGTCGGGGAACTTCTTGATTTGCACCAAGGGTGTGAAGGACCCTTTCGAAGTTCCAGAGGTGAGGTGTGATCAGCCTCGAGACGCCTCAGCGGAAATGGGCCTCATCTCGCCTGGAGGGGAGAACCTCCTGGATTTTCTCGAGTTGCAGCAGGTCTTCTCGAGTTACGATGGGGACCTCAGGGACACGCTCTGGTGGCCTCAGCAAAGGCCAGTCCCCATGCGAGTTGCGAGGGGACATCCCGGGATTCCTCTCCCGTCCATGCCGGGGCTTAAGACCTTGTATGGAGTCGGGGCCGGAACCTGAGGATTCCTCTCCAGTGTTGCCATGGATCTTGGGGTGCTTCTGAGTCTCCCCAGGGGAGTCAGGCATCGTCTCGAGAGGGGGCATGCACGTGCGCTTTCCTCCCGAGCTGCAGCAGTAGTGTAACGCTTCCTGTCACGTGGATCAAGGGATCTGTGGCTTTCCCTCGAGGCTGTCCCTTGAGGCTTTCCCACGAGGCTTTCCCACAGGGCTGTGCCACGTGCCACCTTGGTGGGAGTCGATCCTCGGCGTGAAAGACGAGCCGGTGTAGGGAAAAGAGGTTCCTCTGGAATGGACTGAGACATCTGGGGGACTCTTGGAATGGTGGCACGACCCTGGAGTTCCTCTCGCCATTCCTGTTGAGAGGGCCTCCTCTTGAGATGCGACGAGAACGCCGGGAATCTTTCCCGACGAAGCAGGGAAAGGATCCCTCATCTCGAGCTACGAGGCGGAAACGGGGCTCCTCTGGATGTGGGCGGGACCCTCGTGATTCCTCTCGAGTGGAGACGGGTATGTCGGGGAACTTCTTGATTTGCACCAAGGGTGTGAAGGACCCTTTCGAAGTTCCAGAGGTGAGGTGTGATCAGCCTCGAGACGCCTCAGCGGAAATGGGCCTCATCTCGCCTGGAGGGGAGAACCTCCTGGATTTTCTCGAGTTGCGGCAGGTCTTCCCGAGTTACGACGGGGACCTCAGGGACCCGCTCTGGTGGCCTCAGGAAAGGCCAGTCCCCATGCGAGGTGCTAGGGGACCTCTCGGGATTTCTCTCCCGTCCATGCCGGGGCCTCAGTCCTTGTGTGGAGTCGGGGCGGAACCTGAGGATTCCTCTCCAGTGTTGCCATGGATCTTGGGGTGCTTCTCAGTCTCCCGAGGGGAGTCAGGCCTCGTCTCGTGTGGGGGCATGCACGTGCGCTTTCCTCCCGAGCTGCAGCAGTAGTGTCACGCTTCCTGTCACCTGGATCAAGGGATCTGTGGATTCCCTCGAGGCTTCCGATGGAGGCTTTCCCACGAGGCTTTCTCACAGGGCTGTGCCACGTGCCACCTTGGTGTGAGTCGATCCTCGGCCTGAAAGACGAGCCGGTGAAGGGAAAAGAGGTTCCTCTGGAATTGACTGAGACATCTGGGGGACTCTTGGAATGGTGGCACGACCCTGGAGTTCCTATCGCCGTTCCTGTTGAGAGGGCCTCCTCTTGAGATGCGACGGGAACGCCGGGAACTCTTTCCCGACGAAGCAGGGAAAGGATCCCTCATCTCGAGCTACGAGGCGGAAACGGGGCTCCTCTGGATGTGGGCGCGACCCTCGTGATTCCTCTCGAGTGGAGACGGGTATGTCGGGGAACTTCTTGATTTGCACCAAGGGTGTGAAGGACCCTTTCGAAGTTCCAGAGGTGAGGTGTGATCAGCCTCGAGACGCCTCAGCGGAAATGGGCCTCATCTCGCCTGGAGGGGAGAACCTCCTGGATTTTCTCGAGTTGCAGCAGGTCTTCTCGAGTTACGATGGGGACCTCAGGGACACGCTCTGGTGGCCTCAGCAAAGGCCAGTCCCCATGTGAGTTGCGAGGGGACATCTCGGGATTCCTCTCCCGTCCATGCCGGGGCTTAAGACCTTGTATGGAGTCGGGGCCGGAACCTGAGGATTCCTCTCCAGTGTTGCCATGGATCTTGGGGTGCTTCTGAGTCTCCCCAGGGGAGTCAGGCATCGTCTCGAGAGGGGGCATGCACGTGCGCTTTCCTCCCGAGCTGCAGCAGTAGTGTAACGCTTCCTGTCACGTGGATCAAGGGATCTGTGGCTTTCCCTCGAGGCTGTCCCTTGAGGCTTTCCCACGAGGCTTTCCCACAGGGCTGTGCCACGTGCCACCTTGGTGGGAGTCGATCCTCGGCGTGAAAGACGAGCCGGTGTAGGGAAAAGAGGTTCCTCTGGAATGGACTGAGACATCTGGGGGACTCTTGGAATGGTGGCACGACCCTGGAGTTCCTCTCGCCATTCCTGTTGAGAGGGCCTCCTCTTGAGATGCGACGAGAACGCCGGGAATCTTTCCCGACGAAGCAGGGAAAGGATCCCTCATCTCGAGCTACGAGGCGGAAACGGGGCTCCTCTGGATGTGGGCGGGACCCTCGTGATTCCTCTCGAGTGGAGACGGGTATGTCGGGGAACTTCTTGATTTGCACCAAGGGTGTGAAGGACCCTTTCGAAGTTCCACAGGTGAGGTGTGATCAGTCTCAAGACGCCTCAGCGAAAATGGGCCTCATCTCGCCTGGAGGGGAGAACCTCCTGGATTTTCTCGAGTTGCGGCAGGTCTTCCCGAGTTACGAATGGGACTTCAGGGACCCGCTCTGGTGGCCTCAGGAAAGGCAAGTCCCCATGCGAGGTGCTAGGGGACCTCTCGGGATTTCTCTCCCGTCCATGCCGGGGCCTCAGTCCTTGTGTGGAGTCGGGGCCGGAACCTGAGGATTCCTCTCCAGTGTTGCCATGGATCTTGGGGTGCTTCTGAGTCTCCCCAGTGGAGTCGGGCATCGTCTCGAGAGGGGGCATGCACGTGCGCTTTCCTCCCGAGCTGCAGCAGTAGTGTCACGCTTCCTGTCACGTGGATCAAGGGATATGTGGCTTTCCCTCGAGGCTGTCCCTCGAGGCTTTCCCACGAGGCTTTCCCACAGGGCTGTGCCACGTGCCACCTTGGTGGGAGTCGAAGCTCGGCGTGAAAGACGAGCCGGTGAAGGGAAAAGAGGATCCTCTGGAATGGACTGAGACATCTGGGGGACTCTTGGAATGGTGGCACGACCCTGGAGTTCCTCTCGCCGTTCCTGTTGAGAGGGCCTCCTCTTGAGATGCGACGGGAACGCCGGGAACTCTTTCCCGACGAAGCAGGGAAAGGATCCCTCATCTCGAGCTACGAGGCGGAAACGGGGCTCCTCTGGATGTGGGCGGGACCCTCGTGATTCCTCTCGAGTGGAGACGGGTATGTCGGGGAACTTCTTGATTTGCACCAAGGGTGTGTAGGACCCTTTCGAAGTTCCAGAGGTGAGGTGTGATCAGCCTCGAGACGCCTCAGCGGAAATGGGCCTCATCTCGCCTGGAGGGGAGAACCTCCTGGATTTTCTCGAGTTGCGGCAGGTCTTCCCGAGTTATGACGGGGACGTCAGGGACCCGCTCTGGTGGCCTCAGGAAAGGCCAGTCCCCATGCGAGGTGCTAGGGGACCTCTCGGGATTTCTCTCCCGTCCATGCCGGGGCCTCAGTCCTTGTGTGGACTCGGGGCCGGAACCTGAGGATTCCTCTCCAGTGTTGCCATGGATCTTGGGGTGCTTCTCAGTCTCCCGAGGGGAGTCAGGCCTCGTCTCGAGTGGGGGCATGCACGTGCGCTTTCCTCCGGAGCTGCAGCAGTAGTGTCACGCTTCCTGTCACCTGGATCAAGGGATCTGTGGATTGCCTCGAGGCTTCCGATGGAGGCTTTCCAACGAGGCTTTCTCACAGGGCTGTGCCACGTGCCACCTTGGTGTGAGTCGATCCTCGGCGTGAAAGACGCGCCGGTGAAGGGAAAAGAGGTTCCTCTGGAATTGACTGAGACATCTGGGGGACTCTTGGAATGGTGGCACGACCCTGGAGTTCCTCTCGCCGTTCCTGTTGAGAGGGCCTCCTCTTGAGATGCGACGGGAACCCCGGGAACTCTTTCCCGACGAAGCAGGGAAAGGATCCCTCATCTCGAGCTACGAGGCGGAAACGGGGCTCCTCTGGATGTGGGTGGGACCCTCGTGATTCCTCTCGAGTTGATACGGGTATGTCGGGGAACTTCTTGATTTGCACCAAGGGTGTGAAGGACCCTTTCAAAGTTCCAGAGGTGAGGTGTGATCATCCTCGAGACGTCTCAGCGGAAATGGGCCTCATCTCGCCTGGAGGGGAGAACCTCCTGGATTTTCTCGAGTTGCAGCACGTCTTCTCGAGTTACGATGGGGACCTCAGGGACACGCTCTGGTGGCCTCAGCAAAGGCCAGTCCCCATGCGAGTTGCTAGGGGACATCTCGGGATTCCTCTCCCGTGCAAGCCGGGGCTTAAGACCTTGTGTGGAGTCGGGGCCGGAACCTGAGGATTCCTCTCCAGTGTTTCCATGGATCTTGGGGTGCTTCTCAGTCTCCCCAGGGGAGTCAGGCATCGTCTCGAGAGGGGGCATGCACGTGCGCTTTCCTCCCGCGCTGCAGCAGTAGTGTCACGCTTCCTGTCACGTGGATCAAGGGATCTGTGGCTTTCCCTCGAGGCTGTCCCTCGAGGCTTTCCCACGAGGCTTTCCCACAGGGCTGTGCCACGTGCCACCTTGGTGGGAGTCGATCCTCGGCGTGAAATTCGAGCCGGTGTAGGGAAAAGAGGTTCCTCTGGAATGGACTGAGACATCTGGGGGACTCTTGGAATGGTGGCACGACCCTGGAGTTCCTCTCGCCGTTCCTGTTGAGAGGGCCTCCTCTTGAGATGCGACGGGAACGCCGGGAATCTTTCCCGACGAAGCAGGGAAAGGATACCTCATCTCGAGATACGAGGCGGAAACGGGGCTCCTCTGGATGTGGGCGGGACCCTCGTGATTCCTCTCGAGTGGCGACGGGTATGTCGGGGAACTTCTTGATTTGCACCAAGGGTGTGAAGGACCCTTTCGAAGTTCCAGAGGTGAGGTGTGATCAGCCTCGAGACGCCTCAGGGGAAATGGGCCTCATCTCGCCTGGAGGGAAGAACCTCCTGGATTTTCTCGAGTTGCGGCAGGTCTTCCCGAGTTACGAATGGGACTTCAGGGACCCGCTCTGGTGGCCTCAGGAAAGGCAAGTCCCCATGCGAGGTGCTAGGGGACCTCTCGGGATTTCTCTCCCGTCCATGCCGGGGCCTCAGTCCTTGTGTGGAGTCGGGGCCGGAACCTGAGGATTCCTCTCCAGTGTTGCCATGGATCTTGGGGTGCTTCTGAGTCTCCCCAGTGGAGTCGGGCATCGTCTCGAGTGGGGGCATGCACGTGCGCTTTCCTCCCGAGCTGCAGCAGTAGTGTCACGCTTCCTGTCACGTGGATCAAGGGATCTGTGGCTTTCCCTCGAGGCTGTCCCTCGAGGCTTTCCCACGAGGCTTTCCCACAGGGCTGTGCCACGTGCCACCTTGGTGGGAGTCGAAGCTCGGCGTGAAAGACGAGCCGGTGAAGGGAAAAGAGGATCCTCTGGAATGGACTGAGACATCTGGGGGACTCTTGGAATGGTGGCACGACCCTGGAGTTCCTCTCGCCGTTCCTGTTGAGAGGGCCTCCTCTTGAGATGCGACGGGAACGCCGGGAACTCTTTCCCGACGAAGCAGGGAAAGGATCCCTCATCTCGAGCTACGAGGCGGAAACGGGGCTCCTCTGGATGTGGGCGGGACCCTCGTGATTCCTCTCGAGTGGAGACGGGTATGTCGGGGAACTTCTTGATTTGCACCAAGGGTGTGAAGGACCCTTTCGAAGTTCCAGAGGTGAGGTGTGATCAGCCTCGAGACGCCTCAGCGGAAATGGGCCTCATCTCGCCTGGAGGGGAGAACCTCCTGGATTTTCTCGAGTTGCGGCAGGTCTTCCCGAGTTACGACGGGGACGTCAGGGACCCGCTCTGGTGGCCTCAGGAAAGGCCAGTCCCCATGCGAGGTGCTAGGGGACCTCTCGGGATTTCTCTCCCGTCCATGCCGGGGCCTCAGTCCTTGTGTGGAGTCGGGGCCGGAACCTGAGGATTCCTCTCCAGTGTTCCCATGGATCTTGGGGTGCTTCTCAGTCTCCCGAGGGGAGTCAGGCCTCGTCTCGAGTGGGGGCATGCACGTGCGCTTTCCTCCCGAGCTGCAGCAGTAGTGTCACGCTTCCTGTCACCTGGATCAAGGGATCTGTGGATTCCCTTGAGGCTTCCGATGGAGGCTTTCCCACGAGGCTTTCTCACAGGGCTGTGCCACGTGCCACCTTGGTGGGAGTCGATCCTCGGCGTGAAAGACGAGCCGGTGTAGGGAAAAGAGGTTCCTCTGGAATGGACTGAGACATCTGGGGGACTCTTGGAATGGTGGCACGACCCTGGAGTTCCTCTGGCCGTTCCTGTTGAGAGGGCCTCCTCTTGAGATGCGACGGGAACGCCGGGAACTCTTTCCCGACGAAGCAGGGAAAGGATCCCTCATCTCGAGCTACGAGGCGGAAACGGGGCTCCTCTGGATGTGGGCGCGACCCTCGTGATTCCTCTCGAGTGGAGACGGGTATGTCGGGGAACTTCTTGATTTGCACCAAGGGTGTGAAGGACCCTTTCGAAGTTCCAGAGGTGAGGTGTGATCAGCCTCGAGACGCCTCAGCGGAAATGGGCCTCATCTCGCCTGGAGGGGAGAACCTCCTGCATTTTCTCGAGTTGCAGCAGGTCTTCTCGAGTTACGATGGGGACCTCAGGGACACCCTCTGGTGGCCTCAGCAAAGGCCAGTCCCCATGCGAGTTGCGAGGGGACATCTCGGGATTCCTCTCCCGTCCATGCCGGGGCTTAAGACCTTGTGTGGAGTCGGGGCCGGAACCTGAGGATTCCTCTCCAGTGTTGCCATGGATCTTGGGGTGCTTCTGAGTCTCCCCAGGGGAGTCAGGCATCGTCTCGAGAGGGGGCATGCACGTGCGCTTTCCTCCGAGCTGCAGCAGTAGTGTAACGCTTCCTGTCACGTGGATCAAGGGATCTGTGGCTTTCCCTCGAGGCTGTCCCTTGAGGCTTTCCCACGAGGCTTTCCCACAGGGCTGTGCCACGTGCCACCTTGGTGGGAGTCGATCCTCGGCGTGAAAGACGAGCCGGTGTAGGGAAAAGAGGTTCCTCTGGAATGGACTGAGACATCTGGGGGACTCTTGGAATGGTGGCACGACCCTGGAGTTCCTCTCGCCATTCCTGTTGAGAGGGCCTCCTCTTGAGATGCGACGAGAACGCCGGGAATCTTTCCCGACGAAGCAGGGAAAGGATCCCTCATCTCGAGCTACGAGGCGGAAACGGGGCTCCTCTGGATGTGGGCGGGACCCTCGTGATTCCTCTCGAGTGGAGACGGGTATGTCGGGGAACTTCTTGATTTGCACCAAGGGTGTGAAGGACCCTTTCGAAGTTCCACAGGTGAGGTGTGATCAGCCTCAAGACGCCTCAGCGGAAATGGGCCTCATCTCGCCTGGAGGGGAGAACCTCCTGGATTTTCTCGAGTTGCGGCAGGTCTTCCCGAGTTACGAATGGGACTTCAGGGACCCGCTCTGGTGGCCTCAGGAAAGGCCAGTCCCCATGCGAGGTGCTAGGGGACCTCTCGGGATTTCTCTCCGGTCCATGCCGGGGCCTCAGTCCTTGTGTGGAGTCGGGCCCGGAACCTGAGGATTCCTCTCCAGTGTTGCCATGGATCTTGGGGTGCTTCTGAGTCTCCCCAGTGGAGTCGGGCATCGTCTCGAGTGGGGGCATGCACGTGCGCTTTCCTCCCGAGCTGCAGCAGTAGTGTCACGCTTCCTGTCACGTGGATCAAGGGATCTGTGGCTTTCCCTCGAGGCTGTCCCTCGAGGCTTTCCCACGAGGCTTTCCCACAGGGCTGTGCCACGTGCCACCTTGGTGGGAGTCGATCCTCGGCGTGAAAGACGAGCCGGTGAAGGGAAAAGAGGATCCTCTGGAATGGACTGAGACATCTGGGGGACTCTTGGAATGGTGGCACGACCCTGGAGTTCCTCTCGCCGTTCCTGTTGAGAGGGCCTCCTCTTGAGATGCGACGGGAACGCCGGGAACTCTTTCCCGACGAAGCAGGGAAAGGATCCCTCATCTCGAGCTACGAGGCGGAAACGGGGCTCCTCTGGATGTGGGCGGGACCCTCGTGATTCCTCTCGAGTGGAGACGGGTATGTCGGGGAACTTCTTGATTTGCACCAAGGGTGTGAAGGACCCTTTCGAAGTTCCACAGGTGAGGTGTGATCAGCCTCGAGACGCCTCAGCGGAAATGGGCCTCATCTCGCCTGGAGGGGAGAACCTCCTGGATTTTCTCGAGTTGCGGCAGGTCTTCCCGAGTTACGACGGGGACGTCAGGGACCCGCTCTGGTGGCCTCAGGAAAGGCCAGTCCCCATGCGAGGTGCTAGGGGACCTCTCGGGATTTCTCTCCCGTCCATGCCGGGGCCTCAGTCCTTGTGTGGAGTCGGGGCCGGAACCTGAAGATTCCTCTCCAGTGTTGCCATGGATCTTGGGTGCTTCTCAGTCTCCCGAGGGGAGTCAGGCCTCGTCTCGAGTGGGGGCATGCACGTGCGCTTTCCTCCCGAGCTGCAGCAGTAGTGTCACGGTTCCTGTCACCTGGATCAAGGGATCTGTGGATTCCCTCGAGGCTTCCGATGGAGGCTTTCCCACGAGGCTTTCTCACAGGGCTGTGCCACGTGCCACCTTGGTGGGAGTCGATCCTCGGCGTGAAAGACGAGCCGGTGTAGGGAAAAGAGGTTCCTCTGGAATGGACTGAGACATCTGGGGGACTCTTGGAATGGTGGCACGGCCCTGGAGTTCCTATCGCCGTTCCTGTTGAGAGGGCCTCCTCTTGAGATGCGACGGGAACGCCGGGAACTCTTTCCCGACGAAGCAGGGAAAGGATCCCTCATCTCGAGATACGAGGCCGAAATGGGGCTCCTCTGGATGTGGGCGCGACCCTCGTGATTCCTCTCGAGTGGAGACGGGAATGTCGGGGAACTTCTTGATTTGCACCAAGGGTGTGAAGGACCCTTTCGAAGTTCCAGAGGTGAGGTGTGATCAGCCTCGTGACGCCTCAGAGGAAATGGGCCTCATCTCGCCTGGAGGAGAGAACCTCCTGGATTTTCTCGAGTTGCACCAGGTCTTCTCGAGTTACGATGGGGACCTCAGGGACACCCTCTGGTGGCCTCAGCAAAGGCCAGTCCCCATGCGAGTTGCGAGGGGACATCTCGGGATTCCTCTCCCGTCCATGCCGGGGCTTAAGACCTTGTGTGGAGTCGGGGCCGGAACCTGAGGATTCCTCTCCAGTGTTGCCATGGATCTTGGGGTGCTTCTCAGTCTCCCCAGGGGAGTCAGGCATCGTCTCGAGAGGGGGCATGCACGTGCGCTTTCCTCCCGCGCTACAGCAGTAGTGTCACGCTTCCTGTCACGTGGATCAAGGGATCTGTGGCTTTCCCTCGAGGCTGTCCCTCGAGGCTTTCCCACGAGGCTTTCCCACAGGGCTGTGACACGTGACACCTTGGTGGGGGTCGATCCTCGGCGTGAAAGACGAGCCGGTGTAGGGAAAGAGGTTCCTCTGGAATGGACTGAGACATCTGGGGGACTCTTGGAATGGTGGCACGACCCTGGAGTTCCTCTCGCCGTTCCTGTTGAGAGGGCCTCCTCTTGAGATGCGACGGGAACGCCAGGAACTCTTTCCCGACGAAGCAGGGAAAGGATCCCTCATCTCGAGCTACGAGGCGGAAACGGGGCTCTTCTGGATGTGGGCGGGACCCTCGTGATTCCTCTCGAGTGGAGACGGGTATGTCGGGGAACTGCTTGATTTGCACCAAGGGTGTGATGGACCCTTTCGAAGTTCCAGAGGTGAGGTGTGATCAGCCTCGAGACGCCTCAGTGGAAATGGGCCTCATCTCGCCTGGAGGGGAGAACCTCCTGGATTTTCTCGAGTTGTGGCAGGTCTTCCCGAGTTACGGCGGGGACCTCAGGGACCCGCTCTGGTGGCCTCAGGAAAGGCCAGTCCCCATGCGAGTTGCTAGGGGCCATCTCGGGATTCCACTCCCGTCCATGCCGGGGTCTCAGTCCTTGTGTGGGGTCGGGGCCGGAACCTGAGGATTCCTCTCCAGTGTTTCCATGGATCTTTGGGTGCCTCTCCGTCTCCCAAGGGGAGTCAGGCCTCGTCTCGAGTGGGGGCATGCACGTGTGCTTTCCTCCCGAGCTGCAGCAGTAGTGTCTCGCTTCCTGTGACGTGGATCAAGGGATCTGTGGCTTTCCCTCGAGGCTGTCCCTCGAGGCTTTCCCACGAGGCTTTCGCACGGGGCTATGCCACGTGCCACCTTGGTGGGAGTCGATCCTCGGCGTGAAAGACGAACCGGTGAAGGGAAAAGAGGTTCCTCTGGAATGGACTGAGACATCTGGGGGACTCTTGGAATGGTGGCACGACCCTGGAGTTCCTCTCGCCGTTCCCGTTGAGAGGGCCTCCTCTTGAGATACCTCGGGAACGCCGGGAACTCTTTCCCGACGAAGCAGGGAAAGGATCCCTCATCTCGAGCTACGAGGCGGAAACGGGGCTCCTCTGGATGTGGGCGGGACCATCGTGATTCCTCTCGAGTGGAGACGGGTATGTCGGCGAACCTCTTGATTTGCACCAAGGGTGTGAAGGACCCTTTCGAAGTTCCAGAGGTGAGGTGTGATCAGCCTCGAGACGTCTCAGCGGAAATGGCCTCATCTCGCCTGGAGGGGAGAACCTCCTGGATTTTCTCGAGTTGCGGCAGGTCTTCTCGACTTACGACGGGGACCTCAGGGACCCGCTCTGGTGGCCTCAGGAAAGGCCAGTCCCCATGCGAGGTGCTAGGGGACCTCTCGGGATTCCTCTCCCGTCCATGCCGCGGCCTCAGTCCTTGTGTGGAGTCGGGGCCGGAACCTGAGGATTCCTCTCCAGTGTTGCCATGGATCTTGGGGTGCTTCTGAGTCTCCCCAGGGGAGTCAGGCCTCGTCTCGAGTGGGGGCATGCACGTGCGCTTTCCTCCCGAGCTGCAGCAGTAGTGTCACGCTTCCTGTCACGTGGATCAAGGGATCTGTGGCTTTCCCTCGAGGCTGTCCCTCGAGGCTTTCCCACGAGGCTTTCCCACAGGGCTGTGCCACGTGCCACCTTGGTGGGAGTCGATCCTCGGCGTGAAAGACGAGCCGGTGTAGGGAAAAGAGGTTCCTCTGGAATGGACTGAGACATCTGGGGGACTCTTGGAATGGTGTCACGACCCTGGAGTTCCTCTGGCCGTTCCTGTTGAGAGGGCCTCCTCTTGAGATGCGACGGGAACGCCGGGAACTCTTTCCCGACGAAGCAGGGAAAGGATCCCTCATCTCGAGCTACGAGGCCGAAACGGGGCTCCTCTGGATGTGGGCGCGACCCTCGTGATTCCTCTCGAGTGGAGACGGGTATGTCGGGGAACTTCTTGATTTGCACCAAGGGTGTGAAGGACCCTTTCGAAGTTCCAGAGGTGAGGTGTGATCAGCCTCGAGACGCCTCAGCGGAAATGGGCCTCATCTCGCCTGGAGGGGAGAACCTCCTGGATTTTCTCGAGTTGCAGCAGGTCTTCTCGAGTTACGATGGGGACCTCAGGGACACCCTCTGGTGGCCTCAGCAAAGGCCAGTCCCCATGCGAGTTGCGAGGGGACATCTCGGGATTCCTCTCCCGTCCATGCCGGGGCTTAAGACCTTGTGTGGAGTCGGGGCCGGAACCTGAGGATTCCTCTCCAGTGTTGCCATGGATCTTGGGGTGCTTCTGAGTCTCCCCAGGGGAGTCAGGCATCGTCTCGAGAGGGGGCATGCACGTGCGCTTTCCTCCCGAGCTGCAGCAGTAGTGTAACGCTTCCTGTCACGTGGATCAAGGGATCTGTGGCTTTCCCTCGAGGCTGTCCCTTGAGGCTTTCCCACGAGGCTTTCCCACAGGGCTGTGCCACGTGCCACCTTGGTGGGAGTCGATCCTCGGCGTGAAAGACGAGCCGGTGTAGGGAAAAGAGGTTCCTCTGGAATGGACTGAGACATCTGGGGGACTCTTGGAATGGTGGCACGACCCTGGAGTTCCTCTCGCCATTCCTGTTGAGAGGGCCTCCTCTTGAGATGCGACGAGAACGCCGGGAATCTTTCCCGACGAAGCAGGGAAAGGATCCCTCATCTCGAGCTACGAGGCGGAAACGGGGCTCCTCTGGATGTGGGCGGGACCCTCGTGATTCCTCTCGAGTGGAGACGGGTATGTCGGGGAACTTCTTGATTTGCACCAAGGGTGTGAAGGACCCTTTCGAAGTTCCACAGGTGAGGTGTGATCAGCCTCAAGACGCCTCAGCGGAAATGGGCCTCATCTCGCCTGGAGGGGAGAACCTCCTGGATTTTCTCGAGTTGCGGCAGGTCTTCCCGAGTTACGAATGGGACTTCAGGGACCCGCTCTGGTGGCCTCAGGAAAGGCCAGTCCCCATGCGAGGTGCTAGGGGACCTCTCGGGATTTCTCTCCCGTCCATGCCGGGGCCTCAGTCCTTGTGTGGAGTCGGGGCCGGAACCTGAGGATTCCTCTCCAGTGTTGCCATGGATCTTGGGGTGCTTCTCAGTCTCCCCAGTGGAGTCGGGCATCGTCTCGAGTGGGGGCATGCACGTGCGCTTTCCTCCCGAGCTGCAGCAGTAGTGTCACGCTTCGTGTCACCTGGATCAAGGGATCTGTGGCTTTCCCTCGAGGCTGTCCCTCGAGGCTTTCCCACGAGGCTTTCCCACAGGGCTGTGCCACGTGCCACCTTGGTGGGAGTCGATCCTCGGCGTGAAAGACGAGCCGGTGAAGGGAAAAGAGGATCCTCTGGAATGGACTGAGACATCTGGGGGACTCTTGGAATGGTGGCACGACCCTGGAGTTCCTCTCGCCGTTCCTGTTGAGAGGGCCTCCTCTTGAGATGCGACGGGAACGCCGGGAACTCTTTCCCGACGAAGCAGGGAAAGGATCCCTCATCTCGAGCTACGAGGCGGAAACGGGGCTCCTCTGGATGTGGGCGGGACCCTCGTGATTCCTCTCGAGTGGAGACGGGTATGTCGGGGAACTTCTTGATTTGCACCAAGGGTGTGAAGGACCCTTTCGAAGTTCCACAGGTGAGGTGTGATCAGCCTCGAGACGCCTCAGCGGAAATGGGCCTCATCTCGCCTGGAGGGGAGAACCTCCTGGATTTTCTCGAGTTGCGGCAGGTCTTCCCGAGTTACGATGGGGACGTCAGGGACCCGCTCTGGTGGCCTCAGGAAAGGCCAGTCCCCATGCGAGGTGCTAGGGGCCATCTCGGGATTCATCTCCCGTCCATGCCGGGGCCTAAGACCTTGTGTGGAGTCGGGGCCGGAACCTGAGGATTCCTCTCCAGTGTTGCCATGGATCTTGGGGTGCTTCTCAGTCTCCCGACGGGAGTCAGGCCTCGTCTCGAGTGGGGGCATGCACGTGCGCTTTCCTCCCGAGCTGCAGCAGTAGTGTCACGCTTCCTGTCACCTGGATCAAGGGATCTGTGGATTCCCTCGAGGCTTCCGATGGAGGCTTTCCCACGAGGCTTTCTCACAGGGCTGTGCCACGTGCCACCTTGGTGGGAGTCGATCCTCGGCGTGAAAGACGAGCCGGTGTAGGGAAAAGAGGTTCCTCTGGAATGGACTGAGACATCTGGGGGACTCTTGGAATGGTGGCACGGCCCTGGAGTTCCTATCGCCGTTCCTGTTGAGAGGGCCTCCTCTTGAGATGCGACGGGAACGCCGGGAACTCTTTCCCGACGAAGCAGGGAAAGGATCCCTCATCTCGAGCTACGAGGCCGAAATGGGGCTCCTCTGGATGTGGGCACGACCCTCGTGATTCCTCTCGAGTGGAGACGGGTATGTCGGGGAACTTCTTGATTTGCACCAAGGGTGTGAAGGACCCTTTCGAAGTTCCAGAGGTGAGGTGTGATCAGCCTCGAGACGCCTCAGCGGAAATGGGCCTCATCTCGCCTGGAGGGGAGAACCTCCTGGATTTTCTCGAGTTGCAGCAGGTCTTCTCGAGTTACGATGGGGACCTCAGGGACACCCTCTGGTGGCCTCAGCAAAGGCCAGTCCCCATGCGAGTTGCGAGGGGACATCTCGGGATTCCTCTCCCGTCCATGCCGGGGCTTAAGACCTTGTGTGGAGTCGGGGCCGGAACCTGAGGATTCCTCTCCAGTGATGCCATGGATCTTGGGTTGCTTCTGAGTCTCCCCAGGGGAGTCAGGCATCGTCTCGAGAGGGGGCATGCACGTGCGCTTTCCTCCCGAGCTGCAGCAGTAGTGTAACGCTTCCTGTCACGTGGATCAAGGGATCTGTGGCTTTCCCTCGAGTCTGTCCCTTGAGGCTTTCCCACGAGGCTTTCCCACAGGGCTGTGCCACGTGCCACATTGGTGGGAGTCGATCCTCGGCGTGAAAGACGTGCCGGTGTAGGGAAAAGTGGTTCCTCTGGAATGGACTGAGACATCTGGGGGACTCTTGGAATGGTGGCACGACCCTGTAGTTCCTCTCGCCATTCCTGTTGAGAGGGCCTCCTCTTGAGATGCGACGAGAACGCCGGGAATCTTTCCCGAAGAAGCAGGGAAAGGATCCCTCATCTCGAGCTACGAGGCGGAAACGGGGCTCCTCTGGATGTGGGCGGGACCCTCGTGATTCCTCTCGAGTGGAGATGGGTATGTCGGGGAACTTCTTGATTTGCACCAAGGGTGTGAAGGACCCTTTCGAAGTTCCACAGGTGAGGTGTGATCAGCCTCGAGACGCCTCAGCGGAAATGGGCCTCATCTCGCCTGGAGGGGAGAACCTCCTGGATTTTCTCGAGTTGCGGCAGGTCTTCCCGAGTTACGATGGGGACGTCAGGGACCCGCTCTGGTGGCCTCAGGAAAGGCCAGTCCCCATGCGAGGTGCTAGGGGACCTCTCGGGATTTCTCTCCCGTCCATGCCGGGGCCTCAGTCCTTGTGTGGAGTCGGGGCCGGAACCTGAGGATTCCTCTCCAGTGTTGCCATGGATCTTGGGGTGCTTCTGAGTCTCCCCAGTGGAGTCGGGCATCGTCTCGAGTGGGGGCATGCACGTGCGCTTTCCTCCCGAGCTGCAGCAGTAGTGTCACGCTTCCTGTCACGTGGATCAAGGGATCTGTGGCTTTCCCTCGAGGCTGTCCCTCGAGGCTTTCCCACGAGGCTTTCCCACAGGGCTGTGCCACGTGCCACCTTGGTGGGAGGCGATCTTCGTCGTGAAAGACGAGCCGGTGAAGGGAAAAGAGGATCCTCTGGAATGGACTGAGACATCTGGGGGACTCTTGGAATGGTGGCACGACCCTGGAGTTCCTCTCGCCGTTCCTGTTGAGAGGGCCTCCTCTTGAGATGCGACGGGAACGCCGGGAACTCTTTCCCGACGAAGCAGGGAAAGGATCCCTCATCTCGAGCTACGAGGCGGAAACGGGGCTCCTCTGGATGTGGGCGGGACCCTCGTGATTCCTCTCGAGTGGAGACGGGTATGTCGGGGAACTTCTTGATTTGCACCAAGGGTGTGAAGGACCCTTTCGAAGTTCCAGAGGTGAGGTGCGATCAGCCTCGAGACGCCTCAGCGGAAATGGGCCTCATTTCGCCTGGAGGGGAGAACCTCCTGGATTTTCTCGAGTTGCGGCAGGTCTTCTCGAGTTACGACGGGGACCTCAGGGACCCGCTCTGGTGGCCTCAGGAAAGGCCAGTCCCCATGCGAGTTACTAGGGGCCATCTCGGGATTCCTCTCCCGTCCATGCCGGGGCCTAAGACCTTGTGTGGAGTCGGGGCCGGAACCTGAGGATTCCTCTCCAGTGTTGCCATGGATCTTGGGGTGCTTCTCAGTCTCCCGACGGAATCAGGCCTCGTCTCGAGTGGGGGCATGCACGTGCGCTTTCCTCCCGAGCTGCAGCAGTAGTGTCACGCTTCCTGTCACCTGGATCAAGGGATCTGTGGATTCCCTCGAGGCTTCCGATGGAGGCTTTCCCACGAGGCTTTCTCACAGGGCTGTGCCACGTGCCACCTTGGTGTGAGTCGATCCTCGGCGTGAAAGACGAGCCGGTGTAGGGAAAAGAGGTTCCTCTGGAATGGACTGAGACATCTGGGGGACTCTTGGAATGGTGGCACGGCCCTGGAGTTCCTCTCGCCGTTCCTGTTGAGAGGGCCTCCTCTTGAGATGCGACGGGAACGCCGGGAACTCTTTCCCGACGAAGCAGGGAAAGGATCCCTCATCTCGAGCTACGAGGCCGAAACGGGGCTCCTCTGGATGTGGGCGCGACCCTCGTGATTCCTCTCGAGTGGAGACGGGTATGTCGGGGAACTTCTTGATTTGCACCAAGGGTGTGAAGGACCCTTTCGAAGTTCCAGAGGTGAGGTGTGATCAGCCTCGAGACGCCTCAGCGGAAATGGGCCTCATCTCGCCTGGAGGGGAGAACCTCCTGGATTTTCTCGAGTTGCAGCAGGTCTTCTCGAGTTACGATGGGGACCTCAGGGACACCCTCTGGTGGCCTCAGCAAAGGCCAGTCCCCATGCGAGTTGCGAGGGGCCATCTCTGGATTACTCTCCCGTCCATGCCGGGGCTTAAGAACTTGTGTTGAGTCGGGGCCGGAACCTGAGGATTCCTCTCCAGTGTTGCCATGGATCTTGGGGTGCTTCTGAGTCTCCCCAGGGGAGTCAGGCATCGTCTCGAGAGGGGGCATGCACGTGCGCTTTCCTCCCGAGCTGCAGCAGTAGTGTCACGCTTCCTGTCACGTGGATCAAGGGATCTGTGGCTTTCCCTCGAGGCTGTCCCTCGAGGCTTTCCCACGAGGCTTTCCCACAGGGCTGTGCCACGTGCCACCTTGGTGGGAGTCGATCCTCGGCGTGAAAGACGAGCCGGTGAAGGGAAAAGAGGATCCTCTGGAATGGACTGAGACATCTGGGGGACTCTTGGAATGGTGGCACGACCCTGGAGTTCCTCTCGCCGTTCCTGTTGAGAGGGCCTCCTCTTCAGATGCGACGGGAACGCCGGGAACTCTTTCCCGACTAAGCAGGGAAAGGATCCCTCATCTCGAGCTACGAGGCCGAAACGGGGCTCCTCTGGATGTGGGCGGGACCCTCGTGATTCCTCTCGAGTGGAGACGGGTATGTCGGGGAACTTCTTGATTTGCACCAAGGGTGTGAAGGACCCTTTCGAAGTTCCAGAGGTGAGGTGTGATCAGCCTCAAGACGCCTCAGCGGAAATGGGCCTCATCTCGCCTGGAGGGGAGAACCTCCTGAATTTTCTCGAGTTGCGGCAGGTCTTCCCGAGTTACGAATGGGACTTCAGGGACCCGCTCTGGTGGCCTCAGGAAAGGCCAGTCCCCATGCGAGGTGCTAGGGGACCTCTCGGGATTTCTCTCCCGTCCATGCTGGGGCCTCAGTCCTTGTGTGGAGTCGGGGCCGGAACCTGAGGATTCCTCTCCAGTGTTGCCATGGATCTTGGGGTGCTTCTGAGTCTCCCCAGTGGAGTCGGGCATCGTCTCGAGTGGGGGCATGCACGTGCGCTTTCCTCCCGAGCTGCAGCAGTAGTGTCACGCTTCCTGTCACGTGGATCAAGGGATCTGTGGCTTTCCCTCGAGGCTGTCCCTCGAGGCTTTCCCACGAGGCTTTCCCACAGGGCTGTGCCACGTGCCACCTTGGTGGGAGTCGATCTTCGGCGTGAAAGACGAGCCGGTGAAGGGAAAAGAGGATCCTCTGGAATGGACTGAGACATCTGGGGGACTCTTGGAATGGTGGCACAACCCTGGAGTTCCTCTCGCCGTTCCTGTTGAGAGGGCCTCCTCTTGAGATGCGACGGGAACGCCGGGAACTCTTTCCCGACGAAGCAGGGAAAGGATCCCTCATCTCGAGCTACGAGGCCGAAATGGGGCTCCTCTGGATGTGGGCGCGACCCTCGTGATTCCTCTCGAGTGGAGACGGGTATGTCGGGGAACTTCTTGATTTGCACCAAGGGTGTGAAGGACCCTTTCGAAGTTCCAGAGGTGAGGTGTGATCAGTTCGAGACGCCTCAGCGGAAATGGGCCTCATCTCGCCTGGAGGGGAGAACCTCCTGGATTTTCTCGAGTTGCAGCAGGTCTTCTCGAGTTACGATGGGGACCTCAGGGACACCCTCTGGTGGCCTCAGCAAAGGCCAGTCCCCATGCGAGTTGCGAGGGGACATCTCGGGATTCCTCTCCCGTCCATGCCGGGGCTTAAGACCTTGTGTGGAGTCGGGGCCGGAACCTGAGGATTCCTCTCCAGTGATGCCATGGATCTTGGGGTGCTTCTGAGTCTCCCCAGGGGAGTCAGGCATCGTCTCGAGAGGGGGCATGCACGTGCGCTTTCCTCCCGAGCTGCAGCAGTAGTGTCACGCTTCCTGTCACGTGGATCAAGGGATCTGTGGCTTTCCCTCGAGTCTGTCCCTTGAGGCTTTCCCACGAGGCTTTCCCACAGGGCTGTGCCACGTGCCACCTTGGTGGGAGTCGATCCTCGGCGTGAAAGACGAGCCGGTGTAGGGAAAAGTGGTTCCTCTGGAATGGACTGAGACATCTGGGGGACTCTTGGAATGGTGGCACGACCCTGGAGTTCCTCTCGCCATTCCTGTTGAGAGGGCCTCCTCTTGAGATGCGACGAGAACGCCGGGAATCTTTCCCGACGAAGCAGGGAAAGGATCCCTCATCTCGAGCTACGAGGCGGAAACGGGGCTCCTCTGGATGTGGGCGGGACCCTCGTGATTCCTCTCGAGTGGAGACGGGTATGTCGGGGAACTTCTTGATTTGCACCAAGGGTGTGAAGGACCCTTTCGAAGTTCCACAGGTGAGGTGTGATCAGCCTCAAGACGCCTCAGCGGAAATGGGCCTCATCTCGCCTGGAGGGGAGAACCTCCTGGATTTTCTCGAGTTGCGGCAGGTCTTCCCGAGTTACGAATGGGACTTCAGGGAACCGCTCTGGTGGCCTCAGGAAAGGCCAGTCCCCATGCGAGGTGCTAGGGGACCTCTCGGGATTTCTCTCCCGTCCATGCCGGGGCCTCAGTCCTTGTGTGGAGTCGGGGCCGGAACCTGAGGATTCCTCTCCAGTGTTGCCATGGATCTTGGGGTGCTTCTGAGTCTCCCCAGTGGAGTCGGGCATCGTCTCGAGTGGGGGCATGCACGTGCGCTTTCCTCCCGAGCTGCAGCAGTAGTGTCACGCTTCCTGTCACCTGGATCAAGGGATCTGTGGCTTTCCCTCGAGGCTGTCCCTCGAGGCTTTTCCACGAGGCTTTCCCACAGGGCTGTGCCACGTGCCACCTTGGTGGGAGTCGATCCTCGGCGTGAAAGACGAGCCGGTGAAGGGAAAAGAGGATCCTCTGGAATGGACTGAGACATCTGGGGGACTCTTGGAATGGTGGCACGACCCTGGAGTTCCTCTCGCCGTTCCTGTTGAGAGGGCCTCCCCTTGAGATGCGACGGGAACGCCGGGAACTCTTTCCCGACGAATCAGGGAAAGGATCCCTCATCTCGAGCTACGAGGCGGAAACGGGGCTCCTCTGGATGTGGGCGGGACCCTCGTGATTCCTCTCGAGTGGAGACGGGTATGTCGGGGAACTTCTTGATTTGCACCAAGGGTGTGAAGGACCCTTTCGAAGTTCCAGAGGTGAGGTGTGATCAGACTCAAGACGCCTCAGCGGAAATGGGCCTCATCTCGCCTGGAGGGGAGAACCTCCTGGATTTTCTCGAGTTGCGGCAGGTCTTCCCGAGTTACGAATGGGACTTCAGGGACCCGCTCTGGTGGCCTCAGGAAAGGCCAGTCCCCATGCGAGGTGCTAGGGGACCTCTCGGGATTTCTCTCCCGTCCATGCCGGGGCCTCAGTCCTTGTGTGGAGTCGGGGCCGGAACCTGAGGATTCCTCTCCAGTGTTGCCATGGATCTTGGGGTGCTTCTGAGTCTCCCCAGTGGAGTCGGGCATCGTCTCGAGTGGGGGCATGCACGTGCGCTTTCCTCCCGAGCTGCAGCAGTAGTGTCACGCTTCCTGTCACGTGGATCAAGGGATCTGTGGCTTTACCTCGAGGCTGTCCCTCGAGGCTTTCCCACGAGGCTTTCCCACAGGGCTGTGCCACGTGCCACCTTGGTGGGAGTCGATCTTCGGCGTGAAAGACGAGCCGGTGAAGGGAAAAGAGGATCCTCTGGAATGGACTGAGACATCTGGGGGACTCTTGGAATGGTGGCACGGCCCTGGAGTTCCTCTCGCCGTTCCTGTTGAGAGGGCCTCATCTTGAGATGCGACGGGAACGCCGGGAACTCTTTCCCGAAGAAGCAGGGAAAGGATCCCTCATCTCGAGCTACGAGGCCGAAACGGGGCTCCTCTGGATGTGGGCGGGACCCTCGTGATTCCTCTCGAGTGGAGACGGGTATGTCGGGGAACTTCTTGATTTGCACCAAGGGTGTGAAGGACCCTTTCGAAGTTCCAGAGGTGAGGTGTGATCAGCCTCGAGACGCCTCAGCGGAAATGGGCCTCATCTCGCCTGGAGGGGAGAACCTCCTGGATTTTCTCGAGTTGCAGCAGGTCTTCTCGAGTTACGATGGGGACCTCAGGGACACCCTCTGGTGGCCTCAGCAAAGGCCAGTCCCCATGCGAGTTGCGAGGGGACATCTCGGGATTCCTCTCCCGTCCATGCCGGGGCTTAAGAACTTGTGTGGAGTCGGGGCCGGAACCTGAGGATTCCTCTCCAGTGTTGCCATGGATCTTGGGGTGCTTCTGAGTCTCCCCAGGGGAGTCAGGCATCGTCTCGAGAGGGGGCATGCACGTGCGCTTTCCTCCCGAGCTGCAGCAGTAGTGTCACGCTTCCTGTCACGTGGATCAAGGGATCTGTGGCTTTCCCTCGAGGCTGTCCCTCGAGGCTTTCCCACGAGGCTTTCCCACAGGGCTGTGCCACGTGCCACCTTGGTGGGAGTCGATCCTCGGCGTGAAAGACGAGCCGGTGTAGGGAAAAGTGGTTCCTCTGGAATGGACTGAGACATCTGGGGGACTCTTGGAATGGTGGCACGACCCTGGAGTTCCTCTCGCCATTCCTGTTGAGAGGGCCTCCTCTTGAGATGCGACGAGAACGCCGGGAATCTTTCCCGACGAAGCAGGGAAAGGATCCCTCATCTCGAGCTACGAGGCGGAAACGGGGCTCCTCTGGATGTGGGCGGGACCCTCGTGATTCCTCTCGAGTGGAGACGGGTATGTCGGGGAACTTCTTGATTTGCACCAAGGGTGTGAAGGACCCTTTCGAAGTTCCACAGGTGAGGTGTGATCAGCCTCAAGACGCCTCAGCGGAAATGGGCCTCATCTCGCCTGGAGGGGAGAACCTCCTGGATTTTCTCGAGTTGCGGCAGGTCTTCCCGAGTTACGAATGGGACTTCAGGGAACCGCTCTGGTGGCCTCAGGAAAGGCCAGTCCCCATGCGAGGTGCTAGGGGACCTCTCGGGATTTCTCTCCCGTCCATGCCGGGGCCTCAGTCCTTGTGTGGAGTCGGGGCCGGAACCTGAGGATTCCTCTCCAGTGTTGCCATGGATCTTGGGGTGCTTCTGAGTCTCCCCAGTGGAGTCGGGCATCGTCTCGAGTGGGGGCATGCACGTGCGCTTTCCTCCCGAGCTGCAGCAGTAGTGTCACGCTTCCTGTCACCTGGATCAAGGGATCTGTGGCTTTCCCTCGAGGCTGTCCCTCGAGGCTTTTCCACGAGGCTTTCCCACAGGGCTGTGCCACGTGCCACCTTGGTGGGAGTCGATCCTCGGCGTGAAAGACGAGCCGGTGAAGGGAAAAGAGGATCCTCTGGAATGGACTGAGACATCTGGGGGACTCTTGGAATGGTGGCACGACCCTGGAGTTCCTCTCGCCGTTCCTGTTGAGAGGGCCTCCCCTTGAGATGCGACGGGAACGCCGGGAACTCTTTCCCGACGAAGCAGGGAAAGGATCCCTCATCTCGAGCTACGAGGCGGAAACGTGGCTCCTCTGGATGTGGGCGCGACCCTCGTGATTCCTCTCGAGTGGAGACGGGTATGTCGGGGAACTTCTTGATTTGCACCAAGGGTTTGAAGGACCCTTTCGAAGTTCCAGAGGTGAGGTGTGATCAGCCTCGAGACGCCTCAGCGGAAATGGGCCTCATCTCGCCTGGAGGGGAGAACCTCCTGGATTTTCTCGAGTTGCGGCAGGTCTTCTCGAGTTACGACGGGGACCTCAGGGACCCGCTCTGGTGGCCTCAGGAAAGGCCAGTCCCCATGCGAGTTACTAGGGGCCATCTCGGGATTCCTCTCCCGTCCATGCCGGGGCCTAAGACCTTGTGTGGAGTCGGGGCCGGAACCTGAGGATTCCTCTCCAGTGTTGCCATGGATCTTGGGGTGCTTCTCAGTCTCCCGACGGGAGTCAGGCCTCGTCTCGAGTGGGGGCATGCACGTGCGCTTTCCTCCCGAGCTGCAGCAGTAGTGTCACGCTTCCTGTCACCTGGATCAAGGGATCTGTGGATTCCCTCGAGGCTTCCGATGGAGGCTTTCCCACGAGGCTTTCTCACAGGGCTGTGCCACGTGCCACCTTGGTGGGAGTCGATCCTCGGCGTGAAAGACGAGCCGGTGTAGGGAAAAGAGGTTCCTCTGGAATGGACTGAGACATCTGGGGGACTCTTGGAATGGTGGCACGGCCCTGGAGTTCCTATCGCCGTTCCTGTTGAGAGGGCCTCCTCTTGAGATGCGACGGGAACGCCGGGAACTCTTTCCCGACGAAGCAGGGAAAGGATCCCTCATCTCGAGCTACGAGGCCGAAACGGGGCTCCTCTGGATGTGGGCGCGACCCTCGTGATTCCTCTCGAGTGGAGACGGGTATGTCGGGGAACTTCTTGATTTGCACCAAGGGTGTGAAGGACCCTTTCGAAGTTCCAGAGGTGAGGTGTGATCATCCTCGAGACGCCTCAGCGGAAATGGGCCTCATCTCGCCTGGAGGGGAGAACCTTCTGGATTTTCTCGAGTTGCAGCAGGTCTTCTCGAGTTACGATGGGGACCTCAGGGACACCCTCTGGTGGCCTCAGCAAAGGCCAGTCCCCATGCGAGTTGCGAGGGGACATCTCGGGATTCCTCTCCCGTCCATGCCGGGGCTTAAGAACTTGTGTGAAGTCGGGGCCGGAACCTGAGGATTCCTCTCCAGTGTTGCCATGGATCTTGGGGTGCTTCTGAGTCTCCCCAGGGGAGTCAGGCATCGTCTCGAGAGGGGGCATGCACGTGCGCTTTCCTCCCGAGCTGCAGCAGTAGTGTAACGCTTCCTGTCACGTGGATCAAGGGATCTGTGGCTTTCCCTCGAGGCTGTCCCTTGAGGCTTTCCCACGAGGCTTTCCCACAGGGCTGTGCCACGTGCCACCTTGGTGGGAGTCGATCCTCGGCGTGAAAGACGAGCCGGTGTAGGGAAAAGAGGTTCCTCTGGAATGGACTGAGACATCTGGGGGACTCTTGGAATGGTGGCACGACCCTGGAGTTCCTCTCGCCATTCCTGTTGAGAGGGCCTCCTCTTGAGATGCGACGAGAACGCCGGGAATCTTTCCCGACGAAGCAGGGAAAGGATCCCTCATCTCGAGCTACGAGTCGGAAACGGGGCTCCTCTGGATGTGGGCGGGACCCTCGTGATTCCTCTCGAGTGGAGACGGGTATGTCGGGGAACTTCTTGATTTGCACCAAGGGTGTGAAGGACCCTTTCGAAGTTCCACAGGTGAGGTGTGATCAGCCTCAAGACGCCTCAGCGGAAATGGGCCTCATCTCGCCTGGAGGGGAGAACCTCCTGGATTTTCTTGAGTTGCGGCAGGTCTTCCCGAGTTACGAATGGGACTTCAGGGACACGCTCTGGTGGCCTCAGGAAAGGCCAGTCCCCATGCGAGGTGCTAGGGGACCTCTCGGGATTTCTCTCCCGTCCATGCCGGGGCCTCAGTCCTTGTGTGGAGTCGGGGCCGGAACCTGAGGATTCCTCTCCAGTGTTGCCATGGATCTTGGGGTGCTTCTGAGTCTCCCCAGTGGAGTCGGGCATCGTCTCGAGTGGGGGCATGCACGTGCGCTTTCCTCCCGAGCTGCAGCAGTAGTGTCACGCTTCCTGTCATGTGGATCAAGGGATCTGTGGCTTTCCCTCGAGGCTGTCCCTCGAGGCTTTCCCACGAGGCTTTCCCACAGGGCTGTGCCACGTGCCACCTTGGTGGGAGTCGATCCTCGGCGTGAAAGACGAGCCGGTGAAGGGAAAAGAGGATCCTCTGGAATGGACTGAGACATCTGGGGGACTCTTGGAATGGTGGCACGACCCTGGAGTTCCTCTCGCCGTTCCTGTTGAGAGGGCCTCCTCTTGAGATGCGACGGGAACGCCGGGAACTCTTTCCCGACGAAGCAGGAAAGGATCCCTCATCTCGAGCTACGAGGCGGAAACGGGGCTCCTCTGGATGTGGGCGGGACCCTCGTGATTCCTCTCGAGTGGAGACGGGTATGTCGGGGAACTTCTTGATTTGCACCAAGGGTGTGAAGGACCCTTTCGAAGTTCCAGAGGTGAGGTGTGATCAGCCTCGAGACGCCTCAGCGGAAATGGGCCTCATCTCGCCTGGAGGGGAGAACCTCCTGGATTTTCTCGAGTTGCGGCAGGTCTTCCCGAGTTACGACGGGGACGTCAGGGACCCGCTCTGGTGGCCTCAGGAAAGGCCAGTCCCCATGCGAGGTGCTAGGGGACCTCTCGGGATTTCTCTCCCGTCCATGCCGGGGCCTCAGTCCTTGTGTGGAGTCGGGGCCGGAACCTGAGGATTCCTCTCCAGTGTTGCCATGGATCTTGGGGTGCTTCTCAGTCTCCCAAGGGGAGTCAGGCCTCGTCTCGAGTGGGGGCATGCACGTGTGCTTTCCTCCCGAGCTGCAGCAGTAGTGTCACGCTTCCTGTCACCTGGATCAAGGGATCTGTGGATTCCCTCGAGGCTTCCGATGGAGGCTTTCCCACGAGGCTTTCTCACAGGGCTGTGCCACGTGCCACCTTGGTGTGAGTCGATCCTCGGCCTGAAAGACGAGCCGGTGAAGGGAAAAGAGGTTCCTCTGAAATTGACTGAGACATCTGGGGGACTCTTGGAATGGTGGCACGACCCTGGAGTTCCTCTCGCCGTTCCTGTTGAGAGGGCCTCCTCTTGAGATGCGACGGGAACGCCGGGAACTCTTTCCCGACGAAGCAGGGAAAGGATCCCTCATCTCGAGCTACGAGGCGGAAACGGGGCTCCTCTGGATGTGGGCGCGACCCTCGTGATTCCTCTCGAGTGGAGACGGGTATGTCGGGGAACTTCTTTATTTGCACCAAGGGTTTGAAGGACCCTTTCGAAGTTCCAGAGGTGAGGTGTGATCAGCCTCGAGACGCCTCAGCGGAAATGGGCCTCATCTCGCCTGGAGGGGAGAACCTCCTGGATTTTCTCGAGTTGCGGCAGGTCTTCTCGAGTTACGATGGGGACCTCAGGGACCCGCTCTGGTGGCCTCAGAAAGGCCAGTCCCCATGCGAGTTACTAGGGGCCATCTCGGGATTCCTCTCCCGTCCATGCCGGGGCCTAAGACCTTGTGTGGAGTCGGGGCCGGAACCTGAGGATTCCTCTCCAGTGTTGCCATGGATCTTGGGGTGCTTCTCAGTCTCCCGACGGGAGTCAGGCCTCGTCTCGAGTGGGGGCATGCACGGGCGCTTTCCTCCCGAGCTGCAGCAGTAGTGTCACGCTTCCTGTCACCTGGATCAAGGGATCTGTGGATTCCCTCGAGGCTTCCGATGGAGGCTTTCCCACGAGGCTTTCTCACAGGGCTGTGCCACGTGCCACCTTGGTGGGAGTCGATCCTCGGCGTGAAAGACGAGCCGGTGTAGGGAAAAGAGGTTCCTCTGGAATGGACTGAGACATCTGGGGGACTCTTGGAATGGTAGCACGGCCCTGGAGTTCCTATCGCCGTTCCTGTTGAGAGGGCCTCCTCTTGAGATGCGACGGGAACGCCGGGAACTCTTTCCCGACGAAGCAGGGAAAGGATCCCTCATCTCGAGCTACGAGGCCGAAACGGGGCTCCTCTGGATGTGGGCGCGACCCTCGTGATTCCTCTCGAGTGGAGACGGGTATGTCGGGGAACTTCTTGATTTGCACCAAGGGTGTGAAGGACCCTTTCGAAGTTCCAGAGGTGAGGTGTGATCAGCCTCGAGACGCCTCAGCGGAAATGGGCCTCATCTCGCCTGGAGGGGAGAACCTCCTGGATTTTCTCGAGTTGCAGCAGGTCTTCTCGAGTTACGATGGGGACCTCAGGGACACCCTCTGGTGGCCTCAGCAAAGGCCAGTCCCCATGCGAGTTGCGAGGGGACATCTCGGGATTCCTCTCCCGTCCATGCCGGGGCTTAAGAACTTGTGTGAAGTCGGGGCCGGAACCTGAGGATTCCTCTCCAGTGTTGCCATGGATCTTGGGGTGCTTCTGAGTCTCCCCAGGGGAGTCAGGCATCGTCTCGAGAGGGGGCATGCACGTGCGCTTTCCTCCCGAGCTGCAGCAGTAGTGTAACGCTTCCTGTCACGTGGATCAAGGGATCTGTGGCTTTCCCTCGAGGCTGTCCCTTGAGGCTTTCCCACGAGGCTTTCCCACAGGGCTGTGCCACGTGCCACCTTGGTGGGAGTCGATCCTCGGCGTGAAAGACGAGCCGGTGTAGGGAAAAGAGGTTCCTCTGGAATGGACTGAGACATCTGGGGGACTCTTGGAATGGTGGCACGACCCTGGAGTTCCTCTCGCCATTCCTGTTGAGAGGGCCTCCTCTTGAGATGCGACGAGAACGCCGGGAATCTTTCCCGACGAAGCAGGGAAAGGATCCCTCATCTCGAGCTACGAGTCGGAAACGGGGCTCCTCTGGATGTGGGCGGGACCCTCGTGATTCCTCTCGAGTGGAGACGGGTATGTCGGGGAACTTCTTGATTTGCACCAAGGGTGTGAAGGACCCTTTCGAAGTTCCACAGGTGAGGTGTGATCAGCCTCAAGACGCCTCAGCGGAAATGGGCCTCATCTCGCCTGGAGGGGAGAACCTCCTGGATTTTCTTGAGTTGCGGCAGGTCTTCCCGAGTTACGAATGGGACTTCAGGGACACGCTCTGGTGGCCTCAGGAAAGGCCAGTCCCCATGCGAGGTGCTAGGGGACCTCTCGGGATTTCTCTCCCGTCCATGCCGGGGCCTCAGTCCTTGTGTGGAGTCGGGGCCGGAACCTGAGGATTCCTCTCCAGTGTTGCCATGGATCTTGGGGTGCTTCTGAGTCTCCCCAGTGGAGTCGGGCATCGTCTCAAGTGGGGGCATGCACGTGCGCTTTCCTCCCGAGCTGCAGCAGTAGTGTCACGCTTCCTGTCATGTGGATCAAGGGATCTGTGGCTTTCCCTCGAGGCTGTCCCTCGAGGCTTTCCCACGAGGCTTTCCCACAGGGCTGTGCCACGTGCCACCTTGGTGGGAGTCGATCCTCGGCGTGAAAGACGAGCCGGTGAAGGGAAAAGAGGATCCTCTGGAATGGACTGAGACATCTGGGGGACTCTTGGAATGGTGGCACGACCCTGGAGTTCCTCTCGCCGTTCCTGTTGAGAGGGCCTCCTCTTGAGATGCGACGGGAACGCCGGGAACTCTTTCCCGACGAAGCAGGAAAGGATCCCTCATCTCGAGCTACGAGGCGGAAACGGGGCTCCTCTGGATGTGGGCGGGACCCTCGTGATTCCTCTCGAGTGGAGACGGGTATGTCGGGGAACTTCTTGATTTGCACCAAGGGTGTGAAGGACCCTTTCGAAGTTCCAGAGGTGAGGTGTGATCAGCCTCGAGACGCCTCAGCGGAAATGGGCCTCATCTCGCCTGGAGGGGAGAACCTCCTGGATTTTCTCGAGTTGCGGCAGGTCTTCCCGAGTTACGACGGGGACGTCAGGTACCCGCTCTGGTGGCCTCAGGAAAGGCCAGTCCCCATGCGAGGTGCTAGGGGACCTCTCGGGATTCCTCTCCCGTCCATGCCGGGGCCTCAGTCCTTGTGTGGAGTCGGGGCCGGAACCTGAGGATTCCTCTCCAGTGTTGCCATGGATCTTGGGGTGCTTCTCAGTCTCCCGAGGGGAGTCAGGCCTCGTCTCGAGTGGGGGCATGCACGTGCGCTTTCCTCCCGAGCTGCAGCAGTAGTGTCACGCTTCCTGTCACCTGGATCAAGGGATCTGTGGATTCCCTCGAGGCTTCCGATGGAGGCTTTCCCACGAGGCTTTCTCACAGGGCTGTGCCACGTGCCACCTTGGTGGGAGTCGATCCTCGGCGTGAAAGACGAGCCGGTGTAGGGAAAAGAGGTTCCTCTGGAATGGACTGAGACATCTGGGGGACTCTTGGAATGGTGGCACGGCCCTGGAGTTCCTATCGCCGTTCCTGTTGAGAGGGCCTCCTCTTGAGATGCGACGGGAACGCCGGGAACTCTTTCCCGACGAAGCAGGGAAAGGATCCCTCATCTCGAGCTACGAGGCCGAAACGGGGCTCCTCTGGATGTGGGCGCGACCCTCGTGATTCCTCTCGAGTGGAGACGGGTATGTCGGGGAACTTCTTGATTTGCACCAAGGGTGTGAAGGACCCTTTCGAAGTTCCAGAGGTGAGGTGTGATCAGCCTCGAGACGCCTCAGCGGAAATGGGCCTCATCTCGCCTGGAGGGGAGAACCTCCTGGATTTTCTCGAGTTGCAGCAGGTCTTCTCGAGTTACGATGGGGACCTCAGGGACACCCTCTGGTGGCCTCAGCAAAGGCCAGTCCCCATGCGAGTTGCGAGGGGACATCTCGGGATTCCTCTCCCGTCCATGCCGGGGCTTAAGAACTTGTGTGAAGTCGGGGCCGGAACCTGAGGATTCCTCTCCAGTGTTGCCATGGATCTTGGGGTGCTTCTGAGTCTCCCCAGGGGAGTCAGGCATCGTCTCGAGAGGGGGCATGCACGTGCGCTTTCCTCCCGAGCTGCAGCAGTAGTGTCACGCTTCCTGTCACCTGGATCAAGGGATCTGTGGATTCCCTCGAGGCTTCCGATGGAGGCTTTCCCACGAGGCTTTCTCACAGGGCTGTGCCACGTGCCACCTTGGTGGGAGTCGATCCTCGGCGTGAAAGACGAGCCGGTGTAGGGAAAAGAGGTTCCTCTGGAATGGACTGAGACATCTGGGGGACTCTTGGAATGGTGGCACGGCCCTGGAGTTCCTATCGCCGTTCCTGTTGAGAGGGCCTCCTCTTGAGATGCGACGGGAACGCCGGGAACTCTTTCCCGACGAAGCAGGGAAAGGATCCCTCATCTCGAGCTACGAGGCCGAAACGGGGCTCCTCTGGATGTGGGCGCGACCCTCGTGATTCCTCTCGAGTGGAGACGGGTATGTCGGGGAACTTCTTGATTTGCACCAAGGGTGTGAAGGACCCTTTCGAAGTTCCAGAGGTGAGGTGTGATCAGCCTCGAGACGCCTCAGCGGAAATGGGCCTCATCTCGCCTGGAGGGGAGAACCTCCTGGATTTTCTCGAGTTGCAGCAGGTCTTCTCGAGTTACGATGGGGACCTCAGGGACACCCTCTGGTGGCCTCAGCAAAGGCCAGTCCCCATGCGAGTTGCGAGGGGACATCTCGGGATTCCTCTCCCGTCCATGCCGGGGCTTAAGAACTTGTGTGAAGTCGGGGCCGGAACCTGAGGATTCCTCTCCAGTGTTGCCATGGATCTTGGGGTGCTTCTGAGTCTCCCCAGGGGAGTCAGGCATCGTCTCGAGAGGGGGCATGCACGTGCGCTTTCCTCCCGAGCTGCAGCAGTAGTGTAACGCTTCCTGTCACGTGGATCAAGGGATCTGTGGCTTTCCCTCGAGGCTGTCCCTTGAGGCTTTCCCACGAGGCTTTCTCACAGGGCTGTGCCACGTGCCACCTTGGTGGGAGTCGATCCTCGGCGTGAAAGACGAGCCGGTGTAGGGAAAAGAGGTTCCTCTGGAATGGACTGAGACATCTGGGGGACTCTTGGAATGGTGGCACGACCCTGGAGTTCCTCTCGCCATTCCTGTTGAGAGGGCCTCCTCTTGAGATGCGACGAGAACGCCGGGAATCTTTCCCGACGAAGCAGGGAAAGGATCCCTCATCTCGAGCTACGAGTCGGAAACGGGGCTCCTCTGGATGTGGGCGGGACCCTCGTGATTCCTCTCGAGTGGAGACGGGTATGTCGGGGAACTTCTTGATTTGCACCAAGGGTGTGAAGGACCCTTTCGAAGTTCCACAGGTGAGGTGTGATCAGCCTCAAGACGCCTCAGCGGAAATGGGCCTCATCTCGCCTGGAGGGGAGAACCTCCTGGATTTTCTTGAGTTGCGGCAGGTCTTCCCGAGTTACGAATGGGACTTCAGGGACACGCTCTGGTGGCCTCAGGAAAGGCCAGTCCCCATGCGAGGTGCTAGGGGACCTCTCGGGATTTCTCTCCCGTCCATGCCGGGGCCTCAGTCCTTGTGTGGAGTCGGGGCCGGAACCTGAGGATTCCTCTCCAGTGTTGCCATGGATCTTGGGGTGCTTCTGAGTCTCCCCAGTGGAGTCGGGCATCGTCTCGAGTGGGGGCATGCACGTGCGCTTTCCTCCCGAGCTGCAGCAGTAGTGTCACGCTTCCTGTCATGTGGATCAAGGGATCTGTGGCTTTCCCTCGAGGCTGTCCCTCGAGGCTTTCCCACGAGGCTTTCCCACAGGGCTGTGCCACGTGCCACCTTGGTGGGAGTCGATCCTCGGCGTGAAAGACGAGCCGGTGAAGGGAAAAGAGGATCCTCTGGAATGGACTGAGACATCTGGGGGACTCTTGGAATGGTGGCACGACCCTGGAGTTCCTCTCGCCGTTCCTGTTGAGAGGGCCTCCTCTTGAGATGCGACGGGAACGCCGGGAACTCTTTCCCGATGAAGCAGGAAAGGATCCCTCATCTCGAGCTACGAGGCGGAAACGGGGCTCCTCTGGATGTGGGCGGGACCCTCGTGATTCCTCTCGAGTGGAGACGGGTATGTCGGGGAACTTCTTGATTTGCACCAAGGGTGTGAAGGACCCTTTCGAAGTTCCAGAGGTGAGGTGTGATCAGCCTCGAGACGCCTCAGCGGAAATGGGCCTCATCTCGCCTGGAGGGGAGAACCTCCTGGATTTTCTCGAGTTGCGGCAGGTCTTCCCGAGTTACGACGGGGACGTCAGGGACCCGCTCTGGTGGCCTCAGGAAAGGCCAGTCCCCATGCGAGGTGCTAGGGGACCTCTCGGGATTCCTCTCCCGTCCATGCCGGGGCCTCAGTCCTTGTGTGGAGTCGGGGCTGGAACCTGAGGATTCCTCTCCAGTGTTGCCATGGATCTTGGGGTGCTTCTCAGTCTCCCGAGGGGAGTCAGGCCTCGTCTCGAGTGGGGGCATGCACGTGTGCTTTCCTCCCGAGCTGCAGCAGTAGTGTCACGCTTCCTGTCACCTGGATCAAGGGATCTGTGGATTCCCTCGAGGCTTCCGATGGAGGCTTTCCCACGAGGCT
Organism: Budorcas taxicolor; assembly: GCF_023091745.1. Lineage (NCBI taxonomy): Eukaryota > Metazoa > Chordata > Mammalia > Artiodactyla > Bovidae > Budorcas > Budorcas taxicolor. The sequence continues at coordinate 692,200 of NW_026292783.1, read as the reverse complement.
TTCTCACAGGGCTGTGCCACGTGCCACCTTGGTGGGAGTCGATCCTCGGCGTGAAAGACGAGCCGGTGTAGGGAAAAGAGGTTCCTCTGGAATGGACTGAGACATCTGGGGGACTCTTGGAATGGTGGCACGGCCCTGGAGTTCCTATCGCCGTTCCTGTTGAGAGGGCCTCCTCTTGAGATGCGACGGGAACGCCGGGAACTCTTTCCCGACGAAGCAGGGAAAGGATCCCTCATCTCGAGCTACGAGGCCGAAACGGGGCTCCTCTGGATGTGGGCGCGACCCTCGTGATTCCTCTCGAGTGGAGACGGGTATGTCGGGGAACTTCTTGATTTGCACCAAGGGTGTGAAGGACCCTTTCGAAGTTCCAGAGGTGAGGTGTGATCATCCTCGAGACGCCTCAGCGGAAATGGGCCTCATCTCGCCTGGAGGGGAGAACCTCCTGGATTTTCTCGAGTTGCAGCAGGTCTTCTCGAGTTACGATGGGGACCTCAGGGACACCCTCTGGTGGCCTCAGCAAAGGCCAGTCCCCATGCGAGTTGCGAGGGGACATCTCGGGATTCCTCTCCCGTCCATGCCGGGGCTTAAGAACTTGTGTGAAGTCGGGGCCGGAACCTGAGGATTCCTCTCCAGTGTTGCCATGGATCTTGGGGTGCTTCTGAGTCTCCCCAGGGGAGTCAGGCATCGTCTAGAGAGGGGGCATGCACGTGCGCTTTCCTCCCGAGCTGCAGCAGTAGTGTAACACTTCCTGTCACGTGGATCAAGGGATCTGTGGCTTTCCCTCGAGGCTGTCCCTTGAGGCTTTCCCACGAGGCTTTCCCACAGGGCTGTGCCACGTGCCACCTTGGTGGGAGTCGATCCTCGGCGTGAAAGACGAGCCGGTGTAGGGAAAAGAGGTTCCTCTGGAATGGACTGAGACATCTGGGGGACTCTTGGAATGGTGGCACGACCCTGGAGTTCCTCTCGCCATTCCTGTTGAGAGGGCCTCCTCTTGAGATGCGACGAGAACGCCGGGAATCTTTCCCGACGAAGCAGGGAAAGGATCCCTCATCTCGAGCTACGAGTCGGAAACGGGGCTCCTCTGGATGTGGGCGGGACCCTCGTGATTCCTCTCGAGTGGAGACGGGTATGTCGGGGAACTTCTTGATTTGCACCAAGGGTGTGAAGGACCCTTTCGAAGTTCCACAGGTGAGGTGTGATCAGCCTCAAGACGCCTCAGCGGAAATGGGCCTCATCTCGCCTGGAGGGGAGAACCTCCTGGATTTTCTTGAGTTGCGGCAGGTCTTCCCGAGTTACGAATGGGACTTCAGGGACACGCTCTGGTGGCCTCAGGAAAGGCCAGTCCCCATGCGAGGTGCTAGGGGACCTCTCGGGATTTCTCTCCCGTCCATGCCGGGGCCTCAGTCCTTGTGTGGAGTCGGGGCCGGAACCTGAGGATTCCTCTCCAGTGTTGCCATGGATCTTGGGGTGCTTCTGAGTCTCCCCAGTGGAGTCGGGCATCGTCTCGAGTGGGGGCATGCACGTGCGCTTTCCTCCTGAGCTGCAGCAGTAGTGTCACGCTTCCTGTCATGTGGATCAAGGGATCTGTGGCTTTCCCTCGAGGCTGTCCCTCGAGGCTTTCCCACGAGGCTTTCCCACAGGGCTGTGCCACGTGCCACCTTGGTGGGAGTCGATCCTCGGCGTGAAAGACGAGCCGGTGAAGGGAAAAGAGGATCCTCTGGAATGGACTGAGACATCTGGGGGACTCTTGGAATGGTGGCACGACCCTGGAGTTCCTCTCGCCGTTCCTGTTGAGAGGGCCTCCTCTTGAGATGCGACGGGAACGCCGGGAACTCTTTCCCGACGAAGCAGGAAAGGATCCCTCATCTCGAGCTACGAGGCGGAAACGGGGCTCCTCTGGATGTGGGCGCGACCCTCGTGATTCCTCTCGAGTGGAGACGGGTATGTCGGGGAACTTCTTGATTTGCACCAAGGGTTTGAAGGACCCTTTCGAAGTTCCAGAGGTGAGGTGTGATCAGCCTCGAGACGCCTCAGCGGAAATGGGCCTCATCTCGCCTGGAGGGGAGAACCTCCTGGATTTTCTCGAGTTGCGGCAGGTCTTCTCGAGTTACGATGGGGACCTCAGGGACCCGCTCTGGTGGCCTCAGGAAAGGCCAGTCCCCATGCGAGTTACTAGGGGCCATCTCGGGATTCCTCTCCCGTCCATGCCGGGGCCTAAGACCTTGTGTGGAGTCGGGGCCGGAACCTGAGGATTCCTCTCCAGTGTTGCCATGGATCTTGGGGTGCTTCTCAGTCTCCCGACGGGAGTCAGGCCTCGTCTCGAGTGGGGGCATGCACGTGCGCTTTCCTCCCGAGCTGCAGCAGTAGTGTCACGCTTCCTGTCACCTGGATCAAGGGATCTGTGGATTCCCTCGAGGCTTCCGATGGAGGCTTTCCCACGAGGCTTTCTCACAGGGCTGTGCCACGTGCCACCTTGGTGGGAGTCGATCCTCGGCGTGAAAGACGAGCCGGTGTAGGGAAAAGAGGTTCCTCTGGAATGGACTGAGACATCTGGGGGACTCTTGGAATGGTGGCACGGCCCTGGAGTTCCTATCGCCGTTCCTGTTGAGAGGGCCTCCTCTTGAGATGCGACGGGAACGCCGGGAACTCTTTCCCGACGAAGCAGGGAAAGGATCCCTCATCTCGAGCTACGAGGCCGAAACGGGGCTCCTCTGGATGTGGGCGCGACCCTCGTGATTCCTCTCGAGTGGAGACGGGTATGTCGGGGAACTTCTTGATTTGCACCAAGGGTGTGAAGGACCCTTTCGAAGTTCCAGAGGTGAGGTGTGATCAGCCTCGAGACGCCTCAGCGGAAATGGGCCTCATCTCGCCTGGAGGGGAGAACCTCCTGGATTTTCTCGAGTTGCAGCAGGTCTTCTCGAGTTACGATGGGGACCTCAGGGACACCCTCTGGTGGCCTCAGCAAAGGCCAGTCCCCATGCGAGTTGCGAGGGGACATCTCGGGATTCCTCTCCCGTCCATGCCGGGGCTTAAGAACTTGTGTGAAGTCGGGGCCGGAACCTGAGGATTCCTCTCCAGTGTTGCCATGGATCTTGGGGTGCTTCTGAGTCTCCCCAGGGGAGTCAGGCATCGTCTCGAGAGGGGGCATGCACGTGCGCTTTCCTCCCGAGCTGCAGCAGTAGTGTCACGCTTCCTGTCACGTGGATCAAGGGATCTGTGGCTTTCCCTCGAGGCTGTCCCTTGAGGCTTTCCCACGAGGCTTTCTCACAGGGCTGTGCCACGTGCCACCTTGGTGGGAGTCGATCCTCGGCGTGAAAGACGAGCCGGTGTAGGGAAAAGAGGTTCCTCTGGAATGGACTGAGACATCTGGGGGACTCTTGGAATGGTGGCACGACCCTGGAGTTCCTCTCGCCATTCCTGTTGAGAGGGCCTCCTCTTGAGATGCGACGAGAACGCCGGGAATCTTTCCCGACGAAGCAGGGAAAGGATCCCTCATCTCGAGCTACGAGTCGGAAACGGGGCTCCTCTGGATGTGGGCGGGACCCTCGTGATTCCTCTCGAGTGGAGACGGGTATGTCGGGGAACTTCTTGATTTGCACCAAGGGTGTGAAGGACCCTTTCGAAGTTCCACAGGTGAGGTGTGATCAGCCTCAAGACGCCTCAGCGGAAATGGGCCTCATCTCGCCTGGAGGGGAGAACCTCCTGGATTTTCTTGAGTTGCGGCAGGTCTTCCCGAGTTACGAATGGGACTTCAGGGACACGCTCTGGTGGCCTCAGGAAAGGCCAGTCCCCATGCGAGGTGCTAGGGGACCTCTCGGGATTTCTCTCCCGTCCATGCCGGGGCCTCAGTCCTTGTGTGGAGTCGGGGCCGGAACCTGAGGATTCCTCTCCAGTGTTGCCATGGATCTTGGGGTGCTTCTGAGTCTCCCCAGTGGAGTCGGGCATCGTCTCGAGTGGGGGCATGCACGTGCGCTTTCCTCCCGAGCTGCAGCAGTAGTGTCACGCTTCCTGTCATGTGGATCAAGGGATCTGTGGCTTTCCCTCGAGGCTGTCCCTCGAGGCTTTCCCACGAGGCTTTCCCACAGGGCTGTGCCACGTGCCACCTTGGTGGGAGTCGATCCTCGGCGTGAAAGACGAGCCGGTGAAGGGAAAAGAGGATCCTCGGGAATGGACTGAGACATCTGGGGGACTCTTGGAATGGTGGCACGACCCTGGAGTTCCTCTCGCCGTTCCTGTTGAGAGGGCCTCCTCTTGAGATGCGACGGGAACGCCGGGAACTCTTTCCCGACGAAGCAGGGAAAGGATCCCTCATCTCGAGCTACGAGGCGGAAACGGGGCTCCTCTGGATGTGGGCGCGACTCTCGTGATTCCTCTCGAGTGGAGACGGGTATGTCGGGGAACTTCTTGATTTGCACCAAGGGTGTGAAGGACCCTTTCGAAGTTCCAGAGGTGAGGTGTGATCAGGCTCGAGACGCCTCAGCGGAAATGGGCCTCATCTCGCCTGGAGGGGAGAACCTCCTGGATTTTCTCGAGTTGAAGCAGGTCTTCTCGAGTTACGATGGGGACCTCAGGGACACGCTCTGGTGGCCTCAGCAAAGGCCAGTCCCCATGTGAGTTGCGAGGGGACATCTCGGTATTCCTCTCCCGTCCATGCCGGGGCTTAAGACCTTGTGTGGAGTCGGGGCCGGAACCTGAGGATTCCTCTCCAGTGTTGCCATGGATCTTGGGGTGCTCCTGAGTCTCCCCAGGGGAGTCAGGCATCGTCTCGAGAGGGGGCATGCACGTGCGCTTTCCTCCCGAGCTGCAGCAGTAGTGTCACGCTTCCTGTCACGTGGATCAAGGGATCTGTGGCTTTCCCTCGAGGCTGTCCCTTGAGGCTTTCCCACGAGGCTTTCCCACAGGGCTGTGCCACGTGCCACCTTGGTGGGAGTCGATCCTCGGCGTGAAAGAAGAGCCGGTGTAGGGAAAAGAGGATCCTCTGGAATGGACTGAGACATCTGGGGGACTCTTGGAATGGTGGCAAGACCCTGGAGTTCCTCTCGCCATTCCTGTTGAGAGGGCCTCCTCTTGAGATGCGACGGGAACGCCGGGAACTCTTTCCCGACGAAGCAGGGAAAGGATCCCTCATCTCGAGCTACGAGGCGGAAACGGGGCTCCTCTGGATGTGGGCGCGACCCTCGTGATTCCTCTCGAGTGGAGACGGGTATGTCGGGGAACTTCTTGATTTGCACCAAGGGTGTGAAGGACCCTTTCGAAGTTCCAGAGGTGAGGTGTGATCAGCCTCGACAAGCCTCAGCGGAAATGGGCCTCATTTCGCCTGGAGGGGAGAACCTCCTGGATTTTCTCGAGTTGCGGCAGGTCTTCTCGAGTTACGACGGGGACCTCAGGGACCCGCTCTGGTGGCCTCAGGAAAGGCCAGTCCCCATGCGAGTTACTAGGGGCCATCTCGGGATTCCTCTCCCGTCCATGCCGGGGCCTAAGACCTTGTGTGGAGTCGGGGCCGGAACCTGAGGATTCCTCTCCAGTGTTGCCATGGATCTTGGGGTGCTTCTCAGTCTCCCGACGGGAGTCAGGCCTCGTCTCGAGTGGGGGCATGCACGTGCGCTTTCCTCCCGAGCTGCAGCAGTAGTGTCACGCTTCCTGTCACCTGGATCAAGGGATCTGTGGATTCCCTCGAGGCTTCCAATGGAGGCTTTCCCACGAGGCTTTCTCACAGGGCTGTGCCACATGCCACCTTCGTGGGAGTCGATCCTCGGCATGAAAGACGAGCCGGTGTAGGGAAAAGAGGTTCCTCTGGAATGGACTGAGACATCTGGGGGACTGTTGGAATGGTGGCACGGCCCTGGAGTTCCTCTGGCCGTTCCTGTTGAGAGGGCCTCCTCTTGAGATGCGACGGGAACGCCGGGAACTCTTTCCCGACGAAGCAGGGAAAGGATCCCTCATCTCGAGCTACGAGTCCGAAACGGGGCTCCTCTGGATGTGGGCGCGACCCTCGTGATTCCTCTCGAGTGGAGACGGGTATGTCGGGGAACTTCTTGATTTGCACCAAGGGTGTGAAGGACCCTTTCGAAGTTCCACAGGTGAGGTGTGATCAGCCTCAAGACGCCTCAGCGGAAATGGGCCTCATCTCGCCTGGAGGGGAGAACCTCCTGGATTTTCTTGAGTTGCGGCAGGTCTTCCCGAGTTACGAATGGGACTTCAGGGACACGCTCTGGTGGCCTCAGGAAAGGCCAGTCCCCATGCGAGGTGCTAGGGGACCTCTCGGGATTTCTCTCCCGTCCATGCCGGGGCCTCAGTCCTTGTGTGGAGTCGGGGCCGGAACCTGAGGATTCCTCTCCAGTGTTGCCATGGATCTTGGGGTGCTTCTGAGTCTCCCCAGTGGAGTCGGGCATCGTCTCGAGTGGGGGCATGCACGTGCGCTTTCCTCCTGAGCTGCAGCAGTAGTGTCACGCTTCCTGTCATGTGGATCAAGGGATCTGTGGCTTTCCCTCGAGGCTGTCCCTCGAGGCTTTCCCACGAGGCTTTCCCACAGGGCTGTGCCACGTGCCACCTTGGTGGGAGTCGATCCTCGGCGTGAAAGACGAGCCGGTGAAGGGAAAAGAGGATCCTCTGGAATGGACTGAGACATCTGGGGGACTCTTGGAATGGTGGCACGACCCTGGAGTTCCTCTCGCCGTTCCTGTTGAGAGGGCCTCCTCTTGAGATGCGACGGGAACGCCGGGAACTCTTTCCCGACGAAGCAGGAAAGGATCCCTCATCTCGAGCTACGAGGCGGAAACGGGGCTCCTCTGGATGTGGGCGCGACCCTCGTGATTCCTCTCGAGTGGAGACGGGTATGTCGGGGAACTTCTTGATTTGCACCAAGGGTTTGAAGGACCCTTTCGAAGTTCCAGAGGTGAGGTGTGATCAGCCTCGAGACGCCTCAGCGGAAATGGGCCTCATCTCGCCTGGAGGGGAGAACCTCCTGGATTTTCTCGAGTTGCGGCAGGTCTTCTCGAGTTACGATGGGGACCTCAGGGACCCGCTCTGGTGGCCTCAGGAAAGGCCAGTCCCCATGCGAGTTACTAGGGGCCATCTCGGGATTCCTCTCCCGTCCATGCCGGGGCCTAAGACCTTGTGTGGAGTCGGGGCCGGAACCTGAGGATTCCTCTCCAGTGTTGCCATGGATCTTGGGGTGCTTCTCAGTCTCCCGACGGGAGTCAGGCCTCGTCTCGAGTGGGGGCATGCACGTGCGCTTTCCTCCCGAGCTGCAGCAGTAGTGTCACGCTTCCTGTCACCTGGATCAAGGGATCTGTGGATTCCCTCGAGGCTTCCGATGGAGGCTTTCCCACGAGGCTTTCTCACAGGGCTGTGCCACGTGCCACCTTGGTGGGAGTCGATCCTCGGCGTGAAAGACGAGCCGGTGTAGGGAAAAGAGGTTCCTCTGGAATGGACTGAGACATCTGGGGGACTCTTGGAATGGTGGCACGGCCCTGGAGTTCCTATCGCCGTTCCTGTTGAGAGGGCCTCCTCTTGAGATGCGACGGGAACGCCGGGAACTCTTTCCCGACGAAGCAGGGAAAGGATTCCTCATCTCGAGCTACGAGGCCGAAACGGGGCTCCTCTGGATGTGGGCGCGACCCTCGTGATTCCTCTCGAGTGGAGACGGGTATGTCGGGGAACTTCTTGATTTGCACCAAGGGTGTGAAGGACCCTTTCGAAGTTCCAGAGGTGAGGTGTGATCAGCCTCGAGACGCCTCAGCGGAAATGGGCCTCATCTCGCCTGGAGGGGAGAACCTCCTGGATTTTCTCGAGTTGCAGCAGGTCTTCTCGAGTTACGATGGGGACCTCAGGGACACCCTCTGGTGGCCTCAGCAAAGGCCAGTCCCCATGCGAGTTGCGAGGGGACATCTCGGGATTCCTCTCCCGTCCATGCCGGGGCTTAAGAACTTGTGTGAAGTCGGGGCCGGAACCTGAGGATTCCTCTCCAGTGTTGCCATGGATCTTGGGGTGCTTCTGAGTCTCCCCAGGGGAGTCAGGCATCGTCTCGAGAGGGGGCATGCACGTGCGCTTTCCTCCCGAGCTGCAGCAGTAGTGTAACGCTTCCTGTCACGTGGATCAAGGGATCTGTGGCTTTCCCTCGAGGCTGTCCCTTGAGGCTTTCCCACGAGGCTTTCTCACAGGGCTGTGCCACGTGCCACCTTGGTGGGAGTCGATCCTCGGCGTGAAAGACGAGCCGGTGTAGGGAAAAGAGGTTCCTCTGGAATGGACTGAGACATCTGGGGGACTCTTGGAATGGTGGCACGACCCTGGAGTTCCTCTCGCCATTCCTGTTGAGAGGGCCTCCTCTTGAGATGCGACGAGAACGCCGGGAATCTTTCCCGACGAAGCAGGGAAAGGATCCCTCATCTCGAGCTACGAGTCGGAAACGGGGCTCCTCTGGATGTGGGCGGGACCCTCGTGATTCCTCTCGAGTGGAGACGGGTATGTCGGGGAACTTCTTGATTTGCACCAAGGGTGTGAAGGACCCTTTCGAAGTTCCACAGGTGAGGTGTGATCAGACTCAAGACGCCTCAGCGGAAATGGGCCTCATCTCGCCTGGAGGGGAGAACCTACTGGATTTTCTTGAGTTGCGGCAGGTCTTCCCGAGTTACGAATGGGACTTCAGGGACACGCTCTGGTGGCCTCAGGAAAGGCCAGTCCCCATGCGAGGTGCTAGGGGACCTCTCGGGATTCCTCTCCCGTCCATGCCGGGGCCTCAGTCCTTGTGTGGAGTCGGGGCCGGAACCTGAGGATTCCTCTCCAGTGTTGCCATGGATCTTGGGGTGCTTCTGAGTCTCCCCAGTGGAGTCGGGCATCGTCTCGAGTGGGGGCATGCACGTGCGCTTTCCTCCCGAGCTGCAGCAGTAGTGTCACGCTTCCTGTCATGTGGATCAAGGGATCTGTGGCTTTCCCTCGAGGCTGTCCCTCGAGGCTTTCCCACGAGGCTTTCCCACAGGGCTGTGCCACGTGCCACCTTGGTGGGAGTCGATCCTCGGCGTGAAAGACGAGCCGGTGAAGGGAAAAGAGGATCCTCTGGAATGGACTGAGACATCTGGGGGACTCTTGGAATGGTGGCACGACCCTGGAGTTCCTCTCGCCGTTCCTGTTGAGAGGGCCTCCTTTGAGATGCGACGGGAACGCCGGGAACTCTTTCCCGACGAAGCAGGAAAGGATCCCTCATCTCGAGCTACGAGGCGGAAACGGGGCTCCTCTGGATGTGGGCGGGACCCTCGTGATTCCTCTCGAGTGGAGACGGGTATGTCGGGGAACTTCTTGATTTGCACCAAGGGTGTGAAGGACCCTTTCGAAGTTCCAGAGGTGAGGTGTGATCAGCCTCGAGACGCCTCAGCGGAAATGGGCCTCATCTCGCCTGGAGGGGAGAACCTCCTGGATTTTCTCGAGTTGCGGCAGGTCTTCCCGAGTTACGACGGGGACGTCAGGGACCCGCTCTGGTGGCCTCAGGAAAGGCCAGTCCCCATGCGAGGTGCTAGGGGACCTCTCGGGATTCCTCTCCCGTCCATGCCGGGGCCTCAGTCCTTGTGTGGAGTCGGGGCCGGAACCTGAGGATTCCTCTCCAGTGTTGCCATGGATCTTGGGGTGCTTCTCAGTCTCCCGAGGGGAGTCAGGCCTCGTCTCGAGTGGGGGCATGCACGTGCGCTTTCCTCCCGAGCTGCAGCAGTAGTGTCACGCTTCCTGTCACCTGGATCAAGGGATCTGTGGATTCCCTCGAGGCTTCCGATGGAGGCTTTCCCACGAGGCTTTCTCACAGGGCTGTGCCACGAGCCACCTTGGTGGGAGTCGATCCTCGGCGTGAAAGACGAGCCGGTGTAGGGAAAAGAGGTTCCTCTGGAATGGACTGAGACATCTGGGGGACTCTTGGAATGGTGGCACGGCCCTGGAGTTCCTATCGCCGTTCCTGTTGAGAGGGCCTCCTCTTGAGATGCGACGGGAACGCCGGGAACTCTTTCCCGACGAAGCAGGGAAAGGATCCCTCATCTCGAGCTACGAGGCCGAAACGGGGCTCCTCTGGATGTGGGCGCGACCCTCGTGATTCCTCTCGAGTGGAGACGGGTATGTCGGGGAACTTCTTGATTTGCACCAAGGGTGTGAAGGACCCTTTCGAAGTTCCAGAGGTGAGGTGTGATCAGCCTCGAGACGCCTCAGCGGAAATGGGCCTCATCTCGCCTGGAGGGGAGAACCTCCTGGATTTTCTCGAGTTGCAGCAGGTCTTCTCGAGTTACGATGGGGACCTCAGGGACACCCTCTGGTGGCCTCAGCAAAGGCCAGTCCCCATGCGAGTTGCGAGGGGACATCTCGGGATTCCTCTCCCGTCCATGCCGGGGCTTAAGAACTTGTGTGAAGTCGGGGCCGGAACCTGAGGATTCCTCTCCAGTGTTGCCATGGATCTTGGGGTGCTTCTGAGTCTCCCCAGGGGAGTCAGGCATCGTCTCGAGAGGGGGCATGCACGTGCGCTTTCCTCCCGAGCTGCAGCAGTAGTGTAACGCTTCCTGTCACGTGGATCAAGGGATCTGTGGCTTTCCCTCGAGGCTGTCCCTTGAGGCTTTCCCACGAGGCTTTCTCACAGGGCTGTGCCACGTGCCACCTTGGTGGGAGTCGATCCTCGGCGTGAAAGACGAGCCGGTGTAGGGAAAAGAGGTTCCTCTGGAATGGACTGAGACATCTGGGGGACTCTTGGAATGGTGGCACGACCCTGGAGTTCCTCTCGCCATTCCTGTTGAGAGGGCCTCCTCTTGAGATGCGACGAGAACGCCGGGAATCTTTCCCGACGAAGCAGGGAAAGGATCCCTCATCTCGAGCTACGAGTCGGAAACGGGGCTCCTCTGGATGTGGGCGGGACCCTCGTGATTCCTCTCGAGTGGAGACGGGTATGTCGGGGAACTTCTTGATTTGCACCAAGGGTGTGAAGGACCCTTTCGAAGTTCCACAGGTGAGGTGTGATCAGCCTCAAGACGCCTCAGCGGAAATGGGCCTCATCTCGCCTGGAGGGGAGAACCTCCTGGATTTTCTTGAGTTGCGGCAGGTCTTCCCGAGTTACGAATGGGACTTCAGGGACACGCTCTGGTGGCCTCAGGAAAGGCCAGTCCCCATGCGAGGTGCTAGGGGACCTCTCGGGATTTCTCTCCCGTCCATGCCGGGGCCTCAGTCCTTGTGTGGAGTCGGGGCCGGAACCTGAGGATTCCTCTCCAGTGTTGCCATGGATCTTGGGGTGCTTCTGAGTCTCCCCAGTGGAGTCGGGCATCGTCTCGAGTGGGGGCATGCACGTGCGCTTTCCTCCCGAGCTGCAGCAGTAGTGTCACGCTTCCTGTCATGTGGATCAAGGGATCTGTGGCTTTCCCTCGAGGCTGTCCCTCGAGGCTTTCCCACGAGGCTTTCCCACAGGGCTGTGCCACGTGCCACCTTGGTGGGAGTCGATCCTCGGCGTGAAAGACGAGCCGGTGAAGGGAAAAGAGGATCCTCTGGAATGGACTGAGACATCTGGGGGACTCTTGGAATGGTGGCACGACCCTGGAGTTCCTCTCGCCGTTCCTGTTGAGAGGGCCTCCTCTTGAGATGCGACGGGAACGCCGGGAACTCTTTCCCGATGAAGCAGGAAAGGATCCCTCATCTCGAGCTACGAGGCGGAAACGGGGCTCCTCTGGATGTGGGCGGGACCCTCGTGATTCCTCTCGAGTGGAGACGGGTATGTCGGGGAACTTCTTGATTTGCACCAAGGGTGTGAAGGACCCTTTCGAAGTTCCAGAGGTGAGGTGTGATCAGCCTCGAGACGCCTCAGCGGAAATGGGCCTCATCTCGCCTGGAGGGGAGAACCTCCTGGATTTTCTCGAGTTGCGGCAGGTCTTCCCGAGTTACGACGGGGACGTCAGGGACCCGCTCTGGTGGCCTCAGGAAAGGCCAGTCCCCATGCGAGGTGCTAGGGGACCTCTCGGGATTCCTCTCCCGTCCATGCCGGGGCCTCAGTCCTTGTGTGGAGTCGGGGCCGGAACCTGAGGATTCCTCTCCAGTGTTGCCATGGATCTTGGGGTGCTTCTCAGTCTCCCGAGGGGAGTCAGGCCTCGTCTCGAGTGGGGGCATGCACGTGCGCTTTCCTCCCGAGCTGCAGCAGTAGTGTCACGCTTCCTGTCACCTGGATCAAGGGATCTGTGGATTCCCTCGAGGCTTCCGATGGAGGCTTTCCCACGAGGCTTTCTCACAGGGCTGTGCCACGTGCCACCTTGGTGGGAGTCGATCCTCGGCGTGAAAGACGAGCCGGTGTAGGGAAAAGAGGTTCCTCTGGAATGGACTGAGACATCTGGGGGACTCTTGGAATGGTGGCACGGCCCTGGAGTTCCTATCGCCGTTCCTGTTGAGAGGGCCTCCTCTTGAGATGCGACGGGAACGCCGGGAACTCTTTCCCGACGAAGCAGGGAAAGGATCCCTCATCTCGAGCTACGAGGCCGAAACGGGGCTCCTCTGGATGTGGGCGCGACCCTCGTGATTCCTCTCGAGTGGAGACGGGTATGTCGGGGAACTTCTTGATTTGCACCAAGGGTGTGAAGGACCCTTTCGAAGTTCCAGAGGTGAGGTGTGATCAGCCTCGAGACGCCTCAGCGGAAATGGGCCTCATCTCGCCTGGAGGGGAGAACCTCCTGGATTTTCTCGAGTTGCAGCAGGTCTTCTCGAGTTACGATGGGGACCTCAGGGACACCCTCTGGTGGCCTCAGGAAAGGCCAGTCCCCATGCGAGGTGCTAGGGGACCTCTCGGGATTTCTCTCCCGTCCATGTCGGGGCCTCAGTCCTTGTGTGGAGTCGGGGCCGGACCCTGAGGATTCCTCTCCAGTGTTGCCATGGATCTTGGGGTGCCTCTGAGTCTCCCCAGTGGAGTCGGGCATCGTCTCGAGTGGGGGCATGCACGTGCGCTTTCCTCCCGAGCTGCAGCAGTAGTGTCACGCTTCCTGTCACGTGGATCAAGGGATCTGTGGCTTTCCCTCGAGGCTGTCCCTCGAGGCTTTCCCACGAGGCTTTCCCACAGGGCTGTGCCACGTGCCACCTTGGTGGGAGTCGATCCTCGGCGTGAAAGACGAGCCGGTGAAGGGAAAAGAGGATCCTCTGGAATGGACTGAGACATCTGGGGGACTCTTGGAATGGTGGCACGACCCTGGAGTTCCTCTCGCCGTTCCTGTTGAGAGGGCCTCCTCTTGAGATGCGACGGGAACGCCGGGAACTCTTTCCCGACGAAGCAGGAAAGGATCCCTCATCTCGAGCTACGAGGCGGAAACGGGGCTCCTCTGGATGTGGGCGGGACCCTCGTGATTCCTCTCGAGTGGAGACGGGTATGTCGGGGAACTTCTTGATTTGCACCAAGGGTGTGAAGGAGTCTTTCGAAGTTCCAGAGGTGAGGTGTGATCAGCCTCGAGACGCCTCAGCGGAAATGGGCCTCATCTCGCCTGGAGGGGAGAACCTCCTGGATTTTCTCGAGTTGCGGCAGGTCTTCCCGAGTTACGACGGGGACGTCAGGGACCCGCTCTGGTGGCCTCAGGAAAGGCCAGTCCCCATGCGAGGTGCTAGGGGACCTCTCGGGATTTCTCTCCCGTCCATGCCGGGGCCTCAGTCCTTGTGTGGAGTCGGGGCCGGAACCTGAGGATTCCTCTCCAGTGTTGCCATGGATCTTGGGGTGTTTCTCAGTCTCCCGAGGGGAGTCAGGCCTCGTCTCGAGTGGGGGCATGCACGTGTGCTTTCCTCCCGAGCTGCAGCAGTAGTGTCACGCTTCCTGTCACCTGGATCAAGGGATCTGTGGATTCCCTCGAGGCTTCCGATGGAGGCTTTCCCACGAGGCTTTCTCACAGGGCTGTGCCACGTGCCACCTTGGTGTGAGTCGATCCTCGGCCTGAAAGACGAGCCGGTGAAGGGAAAAGAGGTTCCTCTGGAATTGACTGAGACATCTGGGGGACTCTTGGAATGGTGGCACGACCCTGGAGTTCCTCTCGCCGTTCCTGTTGAGAGGGCCTCCTCTTGAGATGCGACGGGAACGCCGGGAACTCTTTCCCGACGAAGCAGGGAAAGGATCCCTCATCTCGAGCTACGAGGCGGAAACGGGGCTCCTCTGGATGTGGGCGCGACTCTCGTGATTCCTCTCGAGTGGAGACGGGTATGTCGGGGAACTTCTTGATTTGCACCAAGGGTGTGAAGGACCCTTTCGAAGTTCCAGAGGTGAGGTGTGATCAGGCTCGAGACGCCTCAGCGGAAATGGGCCTCATCTCGCCTGGAGGGGAGAACCTCCTGGATTTTCTCGAGTTGAAGCAGGTCTTCTCGAGTTACGATGGGGACCTCAGGGACACGCTCTGGTGGCCTCAGCAAAGGCCAGTCCCCATGTGAGTTGCGAGGGGACATCTCGGTATTCCTCTCCCGTCCATGCCGGGGCTTAAGACCTTGTGTGGAGTCGGGGCCGGAACCTGAGGATTCCTCTCCAGTGTTGCCATGGATCTTGGGTGCTCCTGAGTCTCCCCAGGGGAGTCAGGCATCGTCTCGAGAGGGGGCATGCACGTGCGCTTTCCTCCCGAGCTGCAGCAGTAGTGTCACGCTTCCTGTCACGTGGATCAAGGGATCTGTGGCTTTCCCTCGAGGCTGTCCCTTGAGGCTTTCCCACGAGGCTTTCCCACAGGGCTGTGCCACGTGCCACCTTGGTGGGAGTCGATCCTCGGCGTGAAAGAAGAGCCGGTGTAGGGAAAAGAGGATCCTCTGGAATGGACTGAGACATCTGGGGGACTCTTGGAATGGTGGCAAGACCCTGGAGTTCCTCTCGCCATTCCTGTTGAGAGGGCCTCCTCTTGAGATGCGACGGGAACGCCGGGAACTCTTTCCCGACGAAGCAGGGAAAGGATCCCTCATCTCGAGCTACGAGGCGGAAACGGGGCTCCTCTGGATGTGGGCGCGACCCTCGTGATTCCTCTCGAGTGGAGACGGGTATGTCGGGGAACTTCTTGATTTGCACCAAGCTTGTGAAGGACCCTTTCGAAGTTCCAGAGGTGAGGTGTGATCAGCCTCGACACGCCTCAGCGGAAATGGGCCTCATTTCGCCTGGAGGGGAGAACCTCCTGGATTTTCTCGAGTTGCGGCAGGTCTTCTCGAGTTACGACGGGGACCTCAGGGACCCGCTCTGGTGGCCTCAGGAAAGGCCAGTCCCCATGCGAGTTACTAGGGGCCATCTCGGGATTCCTCTCTCGTCCATGCCGGGGCCTAAGACCTTGTGTGGAGTCGGGGCCGGAACCTGAGGATTCCTCTCCAGTGTTGCCATGGATCTTGGGGTGCTTCTCAGTCTCCCGACGGGAGTCAGGCCTCGTCTCGAGTGGGGGCATGCACGTGCGCTTTCCTCCCGAGCTGCAGCAGTAGTGTCACGCTTCCTGTCACCTGGATCAAGGGATCTGTGGATTCCCTCGAGGCTTCCAATGGAGGCTTTCCCACGAGGCTTTCTCACAGGGCTGTGCCACATGCCACCTTCGTGGGAGTCGATCCTCGGCATGAAAGACGAGCCGGTGTAGGGAAAAGAGGTTCCTCTGGAATGGACTGAGACATCTGGGGGACTGTTGGAATGGTGGCATGGCCCTGGAGTTCCTCTGGCCGTTCCTGTTGAGAGGGCCTCCTCTTGAGATGCGACGGGAACGCCGGGAACTCTTTCCCGACGAAGCAGGGAAAGGATCCCTCATCTCGAGCTACGAGTCCGAAACGGGGCTCCTCTGGATGTGGGCGCGACCCTCGTGATTCCTCTCGAGTGGAGACGGGTATGTCGGGGAACTTCTTGATTTGCACCAAGGGTGTGAAGGACCCTTTCGAAGTTCCAGAGGTGAGGTGTGATCAGCCTCGAGACGCCTCAGCGGAAATGGGCCTCATCTCGCCTGGAGGGGAGAACCTCCTGGATTTTCTCGAGTTGCGGCAGGTCTTCTCCAGTTAAGACGGGGACCTCAGGGACCCGCTCTGGTGGCCTCAGGAAAGGCCAGTCCCCATGCGAGGTGCTAGGGGCCCTCTCGGGATTCCTCTCCCGTCCATGCCGGGGTTAAGACCAGGTGTGGAGTCGGGGTCGGAACCTGAGGATTCCTCTCCAGTGTTGCCATGGATCTTGGGGTGCTTCTGAGTCTCCCCAGGGGAGTCAGGCATCGTCTCGTGTGGAGGCATGAAAGTGGGCTTTTCTCCCGAACTGAAGCAGTAGTGTCACGCTTCCTGTCACGTGGATCAAGGGATCTGTGGCTTTCCCTCGAGGCTGTCCCTCGAGGCTTTCCCACGAGGCTTTCCCACAGGGCTGTGCCACGTGCCACCTTGGTGGGAGTCGATCCTCGGCGTGAAAGACGAGCCGGTGAAGGGAAAAGAGGATCCTCTGGAATGGACTGAGACATCTGGGGGACTCTTGGAATGGTGGCACGACCCTGGAGTTCCTCTCGCCGTTCCTGTTGAGAGGGCCTCCTCTTGAGATGCGACGGGAACGCCGGGAACTCTTTCCCGACGAAGCAGGGAAAGGATCCCTCATCTCGAGCTACGAGGCGGAAACGGGGCTCCTCTGGATGTGGGCGGGACCCTCGTGATTCCTCTCGAGTGGAGACGGGTATGTCGGGGAACTTCTTGATTTGCACCAAGGGTGTGAAAGACCCTCTCGAAGTTCCAGAGGTGAGGTGTGATCAGCCTCAAGACGCCTCAGCGGAAATGGGCCTCATCTCGCCTGGAGGAGAGAACCTCCTGGATTTTCTCGAGTTGCGGCAGGTCTTCCCAAGTTACGAATGGGACTTCAAGGACCCGCTCTTGTGGCCTCAGGAAAGGCCAGTCCCCATGCGAGGTGCTAGGGGACCTCTCGGGATTTCTCTCCCGTCCATGCCGGGGCCTCAGTCCGTGTGTGGGGTCGGGGCCGGAACCTGAGGATTCCTCTCCAGTGTTGCCATGGATCTAGGGGTGCTTCTTAGTCTCCCCAGGGGAGTCAGGCCATTCTCGAGTGGGGGCATGCACGTGCGCTTTCCTCCCGAGCTGCAGCAGTTGTGTCACGCTTCCTGTCACGTGGATCATGGGATCTGTGGTTTCCCTCGAGGCTTTCGATGGAGGCTTTCCCACGAGGCTTTCCCATAGGGCTGTGTCACGTGCCACCATGGTGTGAGTCGATCCTCGGCGTGAAAGACGAGCCGGTGAAGGGAAAAGAGGTTCCTCTGGAATGGACTGGGACATCTGGGGGACTCTTGGAATGGTGGCACGACCCTGGAGTTCCTCTCGCCGTTCCTGTTGAGAGGGCCTCCTCTTGAGATGCGACGGGAACGCCGGGAATCTTTCCCGACGAAGCAGGGAAAGGATACCTCATCTCGAGCTACGAGGCGGAAACGGGGCTCCTCTGGATGTGGGCGGGACCCTCGTGATTCCTCTCGAGTGGCGACGGGTATGTCGGGGAACTTCTTGATTTGCACCAAGGGTGTGAAGGACCCTTTCGAAGTTCCAGAGGTGAGGTGTGATCAGCCTCGAGACGCCTCAGCGGAAATGGGCCTCATCTCGCCTGGAGGGGAGAACCTCCTGGATTTTCTCGAGTTGCGGCAGGTATTCTCGAGTTACGACGGGGAACTCAGGGACCCGCTCTGGTGGCCTCAGGAAAGGCCAGTCCCCATGCGAGTTGCTAGGGGCCATCTCGTGATTCCTCTCCCGTCCATGCCGGGGTTAAGACCTGGTTTGGAGTCGGGGCCGGAACCTGAGGATTCCTCTCCAGTGTTGCCATGGATGTTGGGGTGCTTCTCAGTCTCCCCAGGGGAGTCAGGCATCGTCTCGAGTGGAGGCATGCAAGTGGGCTTTCCTCCCGAACTGAAGCAGTAGTGTCACGCTTCCTGTCACGTGGATCAAGGGATCTGTGGCTTTCCCTCGAGGCTGTCCCTCGAGGCTTTCCCACGAGGCTTTCCCACAGGGCTGTGCCACGTGCCACCTTGGTGGGAGTCGATCCTCGGCATGAAAGACGAGCCGAATAAGGGAAAAGAGGTTCCTCTGGAATGGACTGAGACATCTGGGGGACTCTTGGAATGGTGGCACGGCCCTGGAGTTCCTATCGCCGTTCCTGTTGAGAGGGCCTCCTCTTGAGATGCGACGGGATCGCTGGGAACTCTTTCCCGACGAAGCAGGGAAAGGATCCCTCATCTCGAGCTACGAGGCGGAAACGGGGCTCCTCTGGATGTGGGCGCGACCCTCGTGATTCCTCTCGAGTGGATACGGGTATGTCGGGGAACTTCTTGATTTGCACCAAGGGTGTGAAGGACCCTTTCGAAGTTCCAGAGGTGAGGTGTGATCAGCCTCGAGACGCCTCAGCGGAAATGGGCCTCATCTCGCCTGGAGGGGAGAACCTCCTGGATTGTCTCGAGTTGCGGCAGGTCTTCCCGAGTTACGACGGGGACCTCAGGGACCCGCTCTGGTGGCCTCAGGAAAGGCCAGTCCCCGTGCGAGTTGCTAGGGGCCATTTCGGGATTCCTCTCCCGTCCAATTCGGGGCCTAAGACCTTGTATGGAGTCGAGGCCGGAACCTGAGGATTCCTCTCCAGTGTTGCCATGTATCTGGGGTGCTTCTGAGTCTGCCCATGAGACTCATGCCTCGTTTCGAGTGGGGGCATGCACGTGCGCTTTTCTCTCGAGCTGCAGGAGTAGTGTCACGCTTCCTGTCACGTGGATCAAGGGGTCTCCGGCTTTCCCTCGAGGCTGTCCCTCGAGGCTTTCCCACGAGGCTTTCCAACAGGGCTGTGCCACGTGCCACCTTGGTGTGAGTCGATCCTCGCGTGAAAGACGAGCCGGTGTAGGGAAAAGAGGTTTCTCTGGTATGGACTGACACATCTGGGGGACTCTTGGAATGGTGGCACGACCCTGGAGTTCCTCTCGCCGTTCCTGTTGAGAGGGCCTCCTCTTTAGGTGCGACGGGAACGCCGGGAACTCTTTCCCGACGAAGCAGGGAAAGGATCCCTCATCTCGAGCTACGAGGCGGAAACGGGGCTCCGCTGGATGTGGGCGGGACCCTCGTGATTCCTCTCTAGTGGAGACGGGTATGTCGGGGAACTTCTTGATTTGCACCAAGGGTGTGAAGGACCCTTTCGAAGTTCCAGAGGTGAGGTGTGATCAGCCTCGAGACTCCTCAGTGGAAATGGGCCTCATCTCGCCTGGAGGGGAGAACCTCCTGGATTTTCTCGAGTTGCGGCAGGTCTTATCGAGTTACGACGGGGACCTCAGGGACCCGCTCTGGTGGCCTCAGGAAAGGCCAGTCCCCATGCGAGTTGCTAGGGGACCTCTCGGGATTCCTCTCCCGTCCATGCCGGGGCCTCAGTCCTTGTGTGGTCGGGGACGGAACCTGAGGATTCCTCTCCAGTGTTGCCATGGATCCTGGGGTGCTTCTGACTCTCCCCAGGGGAGTCAGGCCTCGTCTCGAGTGGGGGCATGCACGTGCGCTTTCCTCCCGAGCTGCAGCAGTAGTGTCTCGCTTCCTGTCACGTGGATCAAGGGATCTGTGGCTTTCCCTCGAGGCTGTCCCTCGAGGCTTTCCCACGAGGCTTTCCCACAGGGCTGTGCCACGTGCAACCTTGGTGTGAGTCGATCCTCGGCGTGAAAAAGGAGCCGGTGTAGGGAAAAGAGGTTCCTCTGGTATGGACTGAGACATCAGGGGGACTCTTGGAATGGTGACACGACCCTGGAATTCCTCTCGCCGTTCCTGTTGAGAGGGCCTCCTCCTGAGATGCGACGGGAAGGCCAGGAACTCTTTCACGATGAAGCAGGGAAAGGATCCCTCATCTCGAGCTACGAGGCGGAAACGGGGCTCCTCTGGATGTGGGCGGGACCCTCGTGTTTCCTCTCGAGTGGAGACGGGTATGTCGGGGAACTTCTTGATTTGCATCAAGGGTGTGAAGGACCCTTTCGAAGTTCCAGAGGTGAGGTGTGATCAGCCTCGAGACGCCTCAGCGGAAATGGGCCTCATCTCGCCTCGAGGGGAGAACCTCCTGGATTTTCTCGAGTTGGGGCAGGTCTTCTCGAGTTACGACGGGGACCTCAGGGACCCGCTCTGGTGGCCTCAGGAAAGGCCAGTCCCCATGCGAGTTGCTAGGGGACCTCTCGGGATTCCTCTCCCGTCCATGCCGGGGCCTAAGACCATGTGTGGAGTCGGACCCGGAACCTGAGGATTCCTCTCCAGTGTTGCCATGGATCTTGGGGTGTTTCTGAGTCTCCCCAGGGGAGTCAGGCCTCGTCTCGACTAGGGGCATGCACGTGCGCTTTCCTCTCGAGCTGCAGCAGTAGTGTCACGCTTCCTGTCACGTGGATCAAGGAATCTGTGGCTTTCCCTCGAGGCTGTCCCTCGCGGCTTTCCCACGAGGCTTTCCCACAGGGCTGTGCCACGTGCCACCTTGGTGTGAGTCGGTCCTCGGCGTGAAAGACGAGCCTGTGAAGGGAAAGTCGTTCCTCTGGAATGGACTGAGACATCTGGGGGACTCTTGGAATGGTGGCACGACCCTGGAGTTCCTCTCGCCGTTCCTGTTGAGAGGGCCTCCTCTTGAGATGCGACGGGAAGGCCGGGAACTCTTTCCCGACGAAGCAGGGAAAGGATCCCTCATCTCGAGCTACGAGGCGGAAACGGGGCTCCTCTGGATGTGGGCGGGACCCTCGCGTTTCCTCTCGAGTGGAGACGGGTATGTCGGGGAACTTCTTGATTTGCACCAAGGGTGTGAAGGACCCTTTCGAAGTTCCAGAGGTGAGGTGTGATCAGCCTCGAGACGCCTCAGCGGAAATGGGCCTCATCTCGCCTGGAGGGGAGAACCTCCTCGATTTTCTCGAGTTGCGGCAGGTCTTCTCGAGTTACGACGGGGACCTCAGGGACCCGCTCTGGTGGCCTCAGGAAAGGCCAGTCCCCATGCGAGTTGTTAAGGGACCTCTCGGGATTCCGCTCCCGTCCATGCCGGGGCCTAAGACGTCGTGTGGAGTCGGGGCAGGAAACTGAGGATTCCTCTCCAATGTTGCCATGGATCTTGGGGTGCTTCTGAGTCTCTCCAGGGGAGTCAGGCCTCGTCTCGAGTAGGGGCATGCACGTGCGCTTTCCTACCGAGCTGCAGCAGTAGTGTCACGCTTCCTGTCACGTGGATCAAGGAATCTGTGGCTTTCCCTCGAGGCTGTCCCTCGCGGCTTTCCCACGAGGCTTTCCCACAGGGCTGTGCCACGTGCCACCTTGGTGTGAGTCGGTCCTCGGCGTGAAAGACGAGCCGGTGAAGGGAAAAGAGGTTCCTCTGGAATGGACTGAGATATCTGGGGGACTCTTGGAATGGTGGCACGACCCTGGAGTTCCTCTCGCCGTTCCTGTTGAGAGGGCCTCCTCTTGAGATGCGACGGGAAGGCCGGGAACTCTTTCCCGACGAAGCAGGGAAAGGATCCCTCATCTCGAGCTACGAGGCGGAAACGGGGCTCCTCTGGATGTGGGCGGGACCCTCGCGTTTCCTCTCGAGTGGAGACGGGTATGTCGGGGAACTTCTTGATTTGCACCAAGGGTGTGAAGGACCCTTTCGAAGTTCCAGAGGTGAGGTGTGATCAGCCTCGAGACGCCTCAGCGGAAATGGGCCTCATCTCGCCTGGAGGGGAGAACCTCCTCGATTTTCTCGAGTTGCGGCAGGTCTTCTCGAGTTACGACGGGGACCTCAGGGACCCGCTCTGGTGTCCTCAGGAAAGGCCAGTCCCCATGCGAGTTGTTAAGGGACCTCTCGGGATTCCGCTCCCGTCCATGCCGGGGCCTAAGACGTCGTGTGGAGTCGGGGCAGGAACCTGAGGATTCCTCTCCAGTGTTGCCATGGATCTTGGGGTGCTTCTGAGTCTGCCCATGAGACTCATGCCTCGTTTCGAGTGGGGGCATGCACGTGCGCTTTCCTCTCGAGCTGCAGGAGTAGTGTCACGCTTCCTGTCACGTGGATCAAGGGGTCTCCGGCTTTCCCTCGAGGCTGTCCCTCGAGGCTTTCCCACGAGGCTTTCCAACAGGGCTGTGCCGCGTGCCACCTTGGTGTGAGTCGATCCTCGCGTGAAAGACGAGCCGGTGTAGGGAAAAGAGGTTTCTCTGGTATGGACTGACACATCTGGGGGACTCTTGGAATGGTGGCACGACCCTGGAATTCCTCTCGCCGTTTCTGTTGAGAGGGCCTCCTCTTGAGATGCGACGGGAACGCCGGGAACTCTTTCCCGACGAAGCAGGGAAAGGATCCCTCATCTCGAGCTATGAGGCGGAAACCGGGCTCCTCTGGATGTGGGCGGGACCCTCGTGTTTCCTCTCGAGTGGAGACAGGTATGTCGGGGAACTTCTTGATTTGCACCAAGGGTGTGAAGGACCCTTTCGAAGTTCCAGAGGTGAGGTGTGATCAGCCTCGAGACGCCTCAGCGGAAATGGGCCTCATCTCGCCTGGAGGGGAGAAACTCCTGGATTTTCTCGAGTTGCGGCAGGTCTTCTCGAGTTACGACGGGGACCTCAGGGACCCGCTCTCGTGGCCTCAGGAAAGGCCAGTCCCCATGCGAGTTGCTAAGGGAATTCTCGGGATTCCTCTCCCGTCCATGCCGGGGCCTCAGTCCTTGTGTGGAGTCGGGGAAGGAACCTGAGGATTCCTCTCCAGTGTTGCCATGGATCTTGGGGTGCTTCTGAGTCTCTCCAGGGGAGTCAGGCCTCGTCTCGAGTAGGGGCATGCACGTGCGCTTTCCTGCCGAGCTGCAGGAGTAGTGTCACGCTTCCTGTCACGTGGATCAAGGGATCTGTGGTTTCCCTCGAGGCTTTCGCTCGAGGCTATCCCACTAGGGTTTCCCACAGGGCTGTGCCGCGTGACACCTTGGTGTGAGTCGATCCTCGGCGTGAAAGACGAGCCGGTGAAGGGAAAGAGGTTCCTCTGGTATGGACTGAGACATATGGGGGACTCTTGGAATGGTGGCACGACCCTGGAGTTTCTCTCGCCGTTCCTGTTGAGAGGGCCTCCTCTTGAAATGCGACGGGAACGCCGGGAACTCTTTCCCGACGAAGCAGGGAAAGGATCCCTCATCTCGAGCTACGAGGCGGAAACGGGGCTCCTCTGGTTGTGGGTGGGACCCTCGTGTTTCCTCTCGAGTGGAGACGGGTATGTCGGGGAACTTCTTGATTTGCACCAAGGGTGTGAAGGACCCTTTCGAAGTTCCAGAGGTGAGGTGTGATCAGCCTCGATACGCCTCAGCGGAAATGGGTCTCATCTCGCCTGGAGGGGAGAACCTCCTGGATTTTCTCGAGTTGCGGCAGGTCTTCCCGAGTTACGACGGGGACCTCAGGGACCCGCTCTGGTGGCCTCAGGAGAGGCCAGTCCCCAAGGGAGTTTCTAGGGGACCTCTCGGGATTCCTCTCCCGTCCATGCCGGGGCCTCAGTCCTTGTGTGGAGTCGGGGCCGGAACCTGAGGATTCCTCTCCAGTGTTGCCATGGATCTTGGGGTGCTTCTGAGTCCCCCCAGGGGAGTTAGGCCTCGTCTCGAGTAGGGGCATGCACATGCGCTTTCCTCCCGTGCTGAAGCAGTAGTTTCACGCTTCCTGTCACGTGGATCAAGGAATCTGTGGCTTTCCCTCGAGGCTGTCCCTCTAGGCTTTCCCACGAGGCTTTCCCACAGGGCTGTGCCACCTGCCACCTTGGTGTGAGTCGGTCCTCGGCGTGAAAGACGAGCCGGTGAAGGGAAAAGAGGTTCCTCTGGAATGGACTGAGACATCTGGGGGACTCTTGGAATGGTGGCACGACCCTGGAGTTCCTCTCGCCGTTCCTGTTTAGAGGGCCTCCTCTTGAGATGCGACGGGAAGGCCAGGAACTCTTTCCCGACGAAGCAGGGAAAGGATCCCTCATCTCGAGCTACGAGGCGGAAACGGGGCTCCTCTGGATGTGGGCGGGACCCTCGTGTTTCCTCTCGAGTGGAGACGGGTATGTTGGGGAACTTCTTGATTTGCACCAAGGGTGTGAAGGACCCTTTCGAAATTCCAGAGGTGAGGTGTGATCAGCCTCGAGACGCCTCAGCGGAAATGGGCCTCATCTCGCCTGGAGGGGAGAACCTCCTCGATTTTCTCGAGTTGCGGCAGGTCTTCTCGAGTTACGACGGGAACCTCAGGGACCCGCTCTGGTGGCCTCAGGAAAGGCCAGTCCCCATGCGAGTTGTTAAGGGACCTCTCGGGATTCCTCTCCCGTCCATGCCGGGGCCTAAGACGTCGTGTGGAGTCGGGGCAGGAACCTGAGGATTCCTCTCCAATGTTGCCATGGATCTTGGGGTGCTTCTGAGTCTCTCCAGGGGAGTCAGGCCTCGTCTCGAGTAGGGGCATGCACGTGCGCTTTCCTACCGAGCTGCAGGAGTAGTGTCACGCTTCCTGTCACGTGGATCAAGGGATCTGTGGTTTCCCTCGAGGCTTTCGCTCGAAGCTATCCCACTAGGGTTTCCCACAGGGCTGTGCCACGTGCCACCTTGGTGTGAGTCGGTCCTCGGCGTGAAAGACGAGCCGGTGAAGGGAAAGAGGTTCCTCTGGTATGGACTGAGACATATGGGGGACTCTTGGAATGGTGGCACGACCCTGGAGTTTCTCTCGCCGTTCCTGTTGAGAGGGCCTCCTCTTGAAATGCGACGGGAACGCCGGGAACTCTTTCCCGACGAAGCAGGGAAAGGATCCCTCATCTCGAGCTACGAGGCGGAAACGGGGCTCCTCTGGTTGTGGGTGGGACCCTCGTGTTTCCTCTCGAGTGGAGACGGGTATGTCGGGGAACTTCTTGATTTGCACCAAGGGTGTGAAGGACCCTTTCGAAGTTCCAGAGGTGAGGTGTGATCAGCCTCGATACGCCTCAGCGGAAATGGGTCTCATCTCGCCTGGAGGGGAGAACCTCCTGGATTTTCTCGAGTTGCGGCAGGTCTTCCCGAGTTACGACGGGGACCTCAGGGACCCGCTCTGGTGGCCTCAGGAGAGGCCAGTCCCCAAGGGAGTTTCTAGGGGACCTCTCGGGATTCCTCTCCCGTCCATGCCGGGGCCTCAGTCCTTGTGTGGAGTCGGGGCCGGAACCTGAGGATTCCTCTCCAGTGTTGCCATGGATCTTGGGGTGCTTCTGAGTCCCCCCAGGGGAGTTAGGCCTCGTCTCGAGTAGGGGCATGCACATGCGCTTTCCTCCCGTGCTGAAGCAGTAGTTTCACGCTTCCTGTCACGTGGATCAAGGAATCTGTGGCTTTCCCTCGAGGCTGTCCCTCTAGGCTTTCCCACGAGGCTTTCCCACAGGGCTGTGCCACCTGCCACCTTGGTGTGAGTCGGTCCTCGGCGTGAAAGACGAGCCGGTGAAGGGAAAAGAGGTTCCTCTGGAATGGACTGAGACATCTGGGGGACTCTTGGAATGGTGGCACGACCCTGGAGTTCCTCTCGCCGTTCCTGTTGAGAGGGCCTCCTCTTGAGATGCGACGGGAAGGCCAGGAACTCTTTCCCGACGAAGCAGGGAAAGGATCCCTCATCTCGAGCTACGAGGCGGAAACGGGGCTCCTCTGGATGTGGGCGGGACCCTCGTGTTTCCTCTCGAGTGGAGACGGGTATGTTGGGGAACTTCTTGATTTGCACCAAGGGTGTGAAGGACCCTTTCGAAATTCCAGAGGTGAGGTGTGATCAGCCTCGAGACGCCTCAGCGGAAATGGGCCTCATCTCGCCTGGAGGGGAGAACCTCCTCGATTTTCTCGAGTTGCGGCAGGTCTTCTCGAGTTACGACGGGAACCTCAGGGACCCGCTCTGGTGGCCTCAGGAAAGGCCAGTCCCCATGCGAGTTGTTAAGGGACCTCTCGGGATTCCTCTCCCGTCCATGCCGGGGCCTAAGACGTCGTGTGGAGTCGGGGCAGGAACCTGAGGATTCCTCTCCAATGTTGCCATGGATCTTGGGGTGCTTCTGAGTCTCTCCAGGGGAGTCAGGCCTCGTCTCGAGTAGGGGCATGCACGTGCGCTTTCCTACCGAGCTGCAGGAGTAGTGTCACGCTTCCTGTCACGTGGATCAAGGGATCTGTGGTTTCCCTCGAGGCTTTCGCTCGAGGCTATCCCACTAGGGTTTCCCACAGGGCTGTGCCACGTGCCACCTTGGTGTGAGTCGGTCCTCGGCGTGAAAGACGAGCCGGTGAAGGGAAAAGAGGTTCCTCTGGAATGGACTGAGACATCTGGGGGACTCTTGGAATGGTGGCACGACCCTGGAGTTCCTCTCGCCGTTCCTGTTGAGATGGCCTCCTCTTGAGATGGGACGGGAAGGCCGGGAACTCTTTCCCGACGAAGCAGGGAAAGGATCCCTCATCTCGAGCTACGAGGCGGAAACGGGGCTCCTCTGGATGTGGGCGGGACCCTCGTGTTTCCTCTCGAGTGGAGACGGGTATGTCGGGGAACTTCTTGATTTGCACCAAGGGTGTGAAGGACCCTTTCGAAATTCCAGAGGTGAGGTGTGATCAGCCTCGAGACACCTCAGCGAAAATGGGCCTCATCTCGCCTGGAGGGGAGAACCTCCTGGATTTTCTCGAGTTGCGGCAGGTCTTCTCGAGTTACGATGGGGACCTCAGGGTCCCGCACTGGTGGCCTCAGGAAAGGCCAGTCCCCATGCGAGTTGCTAGGGGCCCTCTCGGGATTCCTCTCCCGTCCATGCCGGGGCCTAAGACCATGTGTGGAGTCAGAGCCGGAACCTGAGGATTCCTCTCCAGTGTTGCCATGGATCTTGGAGTGTTTCTGAGTCTCCCCAGGGGAGTCAGGCCTCGTCTCGAGTAGGGGCATGCACGTGCGCTTACCTCTCGAGCTGCAGCAGTAGTGTCACGCTTCCTGTCACGTGGATCAAGGAATCTGTGGCTTTCCCTCGAGGCTGTCCCTCGTGGCTTTCCCACGAGGCTTTCCCACAGGGCTGTGCCACGTTCCACCTTGGTGTGAGTCGATCCTCGGCGTGAAAGACGAGCCGGTGAAGGGAAAGAGGTTCCTCTTGTATGGACTGAGACATATGGGGGACTCTTGGAATGGTGGCACGACCCTGGAGTTCCTCTCGCCGTTCCTGTTGAGAGGGCCTCCTCTTGAGATGCGACGGGAACGCCGGGAACTCTTTCCCGACGAAGCAGGGAAAGGATCCCTCATCTCGAGCTATGAGGCGGAAACCGGGCTCCTCTGGATGTGGGCGGGACCCTCGTGTTTCCTCTCGAGTGGAGACAGGTATGTCGGGGAACTTCTTGATTTGCACCAAGGGTGTGAAGGACCCTTTCGAAGTTCCAGAGGTGAGGTGTGATCAGGCTCGAGACGCCTCAGCGGAAATGGGCCTCATCTCGCCTGGAGGGGAGAAACTCCTGGATTTTCTCGAGTTGCGGCAGGTCTTCTCGAGTTACGACGGGGACCTCAGGGACCCGCTCTCGTGGCCTCAGGAAAGGCCAGTCCCCATGCGAGTTGTTAAGGGACCTCTCGGGATTCCTCTCCCGTCCATGCCGGGGCCTAAGACGTCGTGTGGAGTCGGGGCAGGAACCTGAGGATTCCTCTCCAATGTTGCCATGGATCTTGGGGTGCTTCTGAGTCTCTCCAGGGGAGTCAGGCCTCGTCTCGAGTAGGGGCATGCACGTGCGCTTTCCTACCGAGCTGCAGGAGTAGTGTCACGCTTCCTGTCACGTGGATCAAGGGATCTGTGGTTTCCCTCGAGGCTTTCGCTCGAGGCTATCCCACTAGGGTTTCCCACAGGGCTGTGCCACGTGCCACCTTGGTGTGAGTCGGTCCTCGGCGTGAAAGACGAGCCGGTGAAGGGAAAAGAGGTTCCTCTGGAATGGACTGAGACATCTGGGGGACTCTTGGAATGGTGGCACGACCCTGGAGTTCCTCTCGCCGTTCCTGTTGAGATGGCCTCCTCTTGAGATGGGACGGGAAGGCCGGGAACTCTTTCCCGACGAAGCAGGGAAAGGATCCCTCATCTCGAGCTACGAGGCGGAAACGGGGCTCCTCTGGATGTGGGCGGGACCCTCGTGTTTCCTCTCGAGTGGAGACGGGTATGTCGGGGAACTTCTTGATTTGCACCAAGGGTGTGAAGGACCCTTTCGAAATTCCAGAGGTGAGGTGTGATCAGCCTCGAGACACCTCAGCGAAAATGGGCCTCATCTCGCCTGGAGGGGAGAACCTCCTGGATTTTCTCGAGTTGCGGCAGGTCTTCTCGAGTTACGATGGGGACCTCAGGGTCCCGCACTGGTGGCCTCAGGAAAGGCCAGTCCCCATGCGAGTTGCTAGGGGCCCTCTCGGGATTCCTCTCCCGTCCATGCCGGGGCCTAAGACCATGTGTGGAGTCAGAGCCGGAACCTGAGGATTCCTCTCCAGTGTTGCCATGGATCTTGGGGTGTTTCTGAGTCTCCCCAGGGGAGTCAGGCCTCGTCTCGAGTAGGGGCATGCACGTGCGCTTACCTCTCGAGCTGCAGCAGTAGTGTCACGCTTCCTGTCACGTGGATCAAGGAATCTGTGGCTTTCCCTCGAGGCTGTCCCTCGTGGCTTTCCCACGAGGCTTTCCCACAGGGCTGTGCCACGTTCCACCTTGGTGTGAGTCGATCCTCGGCGTGAAAGACGATCCGGTGAAGGGAAAGAGGTTCCTCTGGTATGGACTGAGACATCTGGGGGACTCTTGGAATGGTGGCACGACCCTGGAGTTCCTCTCGCCGTTCCTGTTGAGAGGGCCTCCTCTTGAGATGCGACGGGAAGGCCGGGAACTCTTTCCCGACGAAGCAGGGAAAGGATCCCTCATCTCGAGCTACGAGGCGGAAACGGGGCTCCTCTGGATGTGGGCGGGACCCTCGTGTTTCCTCTCGAGTGGAGACGGGTATGTTGGGGAACTTCTTGATTTGCACCAAGGGTGTGAAGGACCCTTTCGAAATTCCAGAGGTGAGGTGTGATCAGCCTCGAGACGCCTCAGCGGAAATGGGCCTCATCTCGCCTGGAGGGGAGAACCTCCTCGATTTTCTCGAGTTGCGGCAGGTCTTCTCGAGTTACGACGGGAACCTCAGGGACCCGCTCTGGTGGCCTCAGGAAAGGCCAGTCCCCATGCGAGTTGTTAAGGGACCTCTCGGGATTCCTCTCCCGTCCATGCCGGGGCCTAAGACGTCGTGTGGAGTCGGGGCAGGAACCTGAGGATTCCTCTCCAATGTTGCCATGGATCTTGGGGTGCTTCTGAGTCTCTCCAGGGGAGTCAGGCCTCGTCTCGAGTAGGGGCATGCACGTGCGCTTTCCTACCGAGCTGCAGGAGTAGTGTCACGCTTCCTGTCACGTGGATCAAGGGATCTGTGGTTTCCCTCGAGGCTTTCGCTCGAGGCTATCCCACTAGGGTTTCCCACAGGGCTGTGCCACGTGCCACCTTGGTGTGAGTCGGTCCTCGGCGTGAAAGACGAGCCGGTGAAGGGAAAAGAGGTTCCTCTGGAATGGACTGAGACATCTGGGGGACTCTTGGAATGGTGGCACGACCCTGGAGTTCCTCTCGCCGTTCCTGTTGAGAGGGCCTCCTCTTGAGATGGGACGGGAAGGCCGGGAACTCTTTCCCGACGAAGCAGGGAAAGGATCCCTCATCTCGAGCTACGAGGCGGAAACGGGGCTCCTCTGGATGTGGGCGGGACCCTCGTGTTTCCTCTCGAGTGGAGACGGGTATGTCGGGGAACTTCTTGATTTGCACCAAGGGTGTGAAGGACCCTTTCGAAATTCCAGAGGTGAGGTGTGATCAGCCTCGAGACACCTCAGCGAAAATGGGCCTCATCTCGCCTGGAGGGGAGAACCTCCTGGATTTTCTCGAGTTGCGGCAGGTCTTCTCGAGTTACGACGGGGACCTCAGGGACCCGCTCTCGTGGCCTCAGGAAAGGCCAGTCCCCATGCGAGTTGCTAAGGGAATTCTCGGGATTCCTCTCCCGTCCATGCCGGGGCCTCAGTCCTTGTGTGGAGTCGGGGAAGGAACCTGAGGATTCCTCTCCAGTGTTGCCATGGATCTTGGGGTGCTTCTGAGTCTCTCCAGGGGAGTCAGGCCTCGTCTGGAGTAGGGGCATGCACGTGCGCTTTCCTGCCGAGCTGCAGGAGTAGTGTCACGCTTCCTGTCACGTGGATCAAGGGATCTGTGGTTTCCCTCGAGGCTTTCGCTCGAGGCTATCCCACTAGGGTTTCCCACAGGGCTGTGCCGCGTGCCACCTTGGTGTGAGTCGATCCTCGGCGTGAAAGACGAGCCGGTGAAGGGAAAGAGGTTCCTCTGGTATGGACTGAGACATATGGGGGACTCTTGGAATGGTGGCACGACCCTGGAGTTCCTCTCGCCGTTCCTGTTGAGAGGGCCTCCTCTTGAAATGCGAAGGGAACGCCGGGAACTCTTTCCCGACGAAGCAGGGAAAGGATCCCTCATCTCGAGCTACGAGGCGGAAACGGGGCTCCTCTGGTTGTGGGTGGGACCCTCGTGTTTCCTCTCGAGTGGAGACGGGTATGTCGGGGAACTTCTTGATTTGCACCAAGGGTGTGAAGGACCCTTTCGAAGTTCCAGAGGTGAGGTGTGATCAGCCTCGATACGCCTCAGCGGAAATGGGTCTCATCTCGCCTGGAAGGGAGAACCTCCTGGATTTTCTCGAATTGCGGCAGGTCTTCCCGAGTTACGACGGGGACCTCAGGGACCCTCTCTGGTGGCCTCAGGAGAGGCCAGACCCCATGGGAGTTTCTAGGGGACCTCTCGGGATTCCTCTCCCGTCCATGCCGGGGCCTCAGTCCTTGTGTGGAGTCGGGGACGGAACCTGAGGTTTCCTCTCCAGTGTTGCCATGGATCTTGGGGTGCTTCTGAGTCCCCCCAGGGGAGTTAGGCCTCGTCTCGAGAAGGGGCATGCACATGCGCTTTCCTCCCGTGCTGAAGCAGTAGTTTCACGCTTCCTGTCACGTGGATCAAGGAATCTGTGGCTTTCCCTCGAGGCTGTCCCTCGAGGCTTTCCCACGAGGCTTTCCCACAGGGCTGTGCCACATGCCACCTTGGTGTGAGTCGGTCCTCGGCGTGAAAGACGAGCCGGTGAAGGGAAAAGAGGTTCCTCTGGAATGGACTGAGACATCTGGGGGACTCTTGGAATGGTGGCACGACCCTGGAGTTCCTCTCGCCGTTCCTGTTGAGAGGGCCTCCTCTTGAGATGCGACGGGAAGGCCGGGAACTCTTTCCCGACGAAGCAGGGAAAGGATCCCTCATCTCGAGCTACGAGGCGGAAACGGGGCTCCTCTGGATGTGGGCGGGACCCTCGTGTTTCCTCTCGAGTGGAGACGGGTATGTCGGGGAACTTCTTGATTTGCACCAAGGGTGTGAAGGACCCTTTCGAAATTCCAGAGGTGAGGTGTGATCAGCCTCGAGACACCTCAGCGGAAATGGGCCTCATCTAGCCTGGAGGGGAGAACCTCCTGGATTTTCTCGAGTTGCGGCAGGTCTTCTCGAGTTACGACGGGGACCTCAGGGTCCCGCACTGGTGGCCTCAGGAAAGGCCAGTCCCCATGCGAGTTGCTAGGGGACCTCTCGGGATTCCTCTCCCGTCCATGCCGGGGCCTCAGTCCTTGTGTGGAGTCGGGGCCGGAACCTGAGGATTCCTCTCCAGTGTTGCCATGGATCTTGGGGGGCTTCTGAGTCCCCCCAGGGGAGTTAGGCCTCGTCTCGAGTAGGGGCATGCACATGCGATTTCCTCCCGTGCTGAAGCAGTAGTGTCACGCTTCCTGTCACGTGGATCAAGGAATCTGTGGCTTTCCCTCGAGGCTGTCCCTCGAGGCTTTCCCACGAGGCTTTCCCACAGGGCTGTGCCACGTGCCACCTTGGTGTGAGTCGATCCTCGGCGTGAAAGACTAGGCGGTGAAGGGAAAAGAGGTTCCTCTGGAATGAACTGAGACATCTGGGGGACTCTTTGAAATGTGACACAACCCTGGAGTTCCTCTCACCGTTCCTGTTGAGAGGGCCTTCTCTTGAGATGCGACGGGAACGCTGGGAACTCTTTCCCGACGAAGCAGGGAAAGTATCCCTCATCTCGAGCTACGAGGCGGAAACGGGGCTCCTCTGGATGTGGGCGGGACCCTCGTGATTCCTCTCGAGTGGAGACGGGTATGTCGGGGAACTTCTTGATTTGCAGCAAGGGAGTGAAGGAGCCTATCAAAGTTCCAGAGGTGAGGTGTGATCAGCCTCGAGACGCCTCAGCGGAAATGGGCCTCATCTCGCCTTGAAGGGAGAACCTCCTGGATTTTCTCGAGTTGCGGCAGGTCTTCTCGAGTTACGATGGGGACCTCAGGGACCCGCTCTGGTGGCCTCAGGAAAGGCCAGTTCCCATGCGAGTTGCTAGGGGCCATCTCGGGATTCCTCTCCCGTCCATGCCGGGGCCTCAGTCCTTGTGTGGAGTCGGGGCCGGAACCTGAGGATTCCTCTCCAGTGTTGCCATGAATCTTGGGGTGCTTCTGAGTCCTCCCAGGGGAGTTAGGCCTCGTCTCGAGTAGGGGCATGCACGTGCGCTTTCCTCCCGAGCTGAAGCAGGAGTGTCACGCTTCCTGTCACGTGGATCAAGGAATCTGTGGCTTTCCCTCGAGGCTGTCCCCAGAGGCTTTCCCACGAGTCTTTCCCACAGGGCTGTGACACGTGCCACCTTGGTGTGAGTCGGTCCTCGGCGTGAAAGACGAGCCGGTGAAGGGAAAGAGGTTCCTCTGGTATGGACTGAGACATCTGGGGGACTCTTGGAATGGTGGCACGACCCTGGAGTTCCTCTCGCCGTTCCTGTTGAGAGGGCCTCCTCTTGAGATGCGACGGGAACGCCGGGAACTCTTTCCCGACGAAGAAGGGAAAGGATCCCTCATCTCGAGCTACGAGGCGGAAACGGGGCTGCTCTGGATGTGGGCGGGACCCTCGTGTTTCCTCTCGAGTGGAGACGGGTATGTCGGGGAACTTCTTGATTTGCACCAAGGGTGTGAAGGACCCTTTCGAAGTTCCAGAGGTGAGGAGTGATCAGCCTCGAGACACCTCAGCGGAAATGGGCCTCATCTCGCTGGAGGGGAGAACCACCTGGATTTTCTCTAGTTGCGGCAGGTCTTCCCGAGTTACGACGGGGACCTCAGGGACCCGCTCTGGTGGCCTCAGGAGAGGCCAGTCCCCATGCGAGTTTCTGGGGGACCTCTCGGGATTCCTCTCCCGTCCATGCCGGGGCCTCAGTCCTTGTGTGGAGTCGGGGCCGGAAGCTGAGGATTCCTCTCCAGTGTTGCCATGGATCTTGGGGTGCTTCTGAGTCCCCCCAGGGGAGTTAGGCCTCGTCTCGAGTAGGGGCATGCACGTGCGCTTTCCTCCCGAGCTGAAGCAGTAGTTTCACGCTTCCTGTCACGTGGATCAAGGAATCTGTGGCTTTACCTCGAGGCTGTCCCTCGAGGCTTTCCCACGAGGCTTTCCCACAAGGCTGTGCCACGTGCCACCTTGGTGTGAGTCGGTCCTCGGCGTGAAAGACGAGCCGGTGAAGGGAAATGAGGTGCCTCTGGAATGGACTGAGACATCTGGGGGACTCTTGGAATGGTGGCACGACCCTGGAGTTCCTCTCGCCGTTCCTGTTGAGAGGGCCTCCACTTGAGATGCGACGGGAACGCCGGGAACTCTTTCCCGACGAAGCAGGGAAAGGATCCCTCATCTCGAGCTACGAGGCAAAAACGGGGCTCCTCTGGATGTGGGCGGGACCCTCGTGATTCCTCTCGAGTGGAGACGGGTATGTCGGGGAACTTCTTGATTTGCACCAAGGGTGTGAAGGACCCTTTCGAAATTCCAGAGGTGAGGTGTGATCAGCCTCGAGACGCCTCAGCGGAAATGGGCCTCATCTCGCCTGGAGGGGAGAACCTCCTGGATTTTCTCGAGTTGCGGCAGGTCTTCTCGAGTTACCACGGGGAATTCAGGGACCCGCTCTTGTAGCCTCAGGAAAGGCCAGTCCCCATGCGAGTTGCTAGGGGACCTCTCGGGAATCCTCTCCCGTCCATGCCGGGGCCTAAGACCATGTGTGGAGTCGGAGCCGGAACCTGAGGATTCCTCTCCAGTGTTGCCATGGATCTTGGGGTGCTTCTGAGTCTCTCCAGGGGAGTCAGGCCTCGTCTCGAGTAGGGGCATGCACGTGCGCTTTCCTCCCGAGCTGAAGCAGAAGTGTCACGCTTCCTGTCACGTGCACCAAGGGATCTGCGGCTTTCCCTCGAGGCTTTCCCACGAGGCTTTCCCACAGGGCTGTGCCACGTGCCACCTTGGTGTGAGTCGATCCTCGGCGTGAAAGACGAGCCGATGAAGGGAAAAGAGGTTCCTCTGGAATGGAATGAGACATCTGGGGGACTCTTCGAATGGTGGCACGACCCTGGAGTTCCTCTCGCCGTTCCTGTTGAGAGGGTCTCCTCTTGAGATGCGATGGTAAAGCCGGGAACTCTTTCCCGACGAAGCAGGGAAAGGATCCCTCATCTCGAGCTACGAGGCGGAAACGGGGCTCCTCTGGATGTGGGCGGGACCCTCGTGTTTCCTCTCGAGTGGAGACGGGTATGTCGGGGAACTTCTTGATTTGCACCAAGGGTGTGAAGGACCCTCTCGAAGTTCTACAGGTGAGGTGTGATCAGCCTGGAGACGCCTCAGCGGAAATGGGCCTCATCTCGCCTGGAGGGGAGAACCTCCTGGATTTTCTCGAGTTGCGGCAGGTCTTCCCGAGTTACGACGGGGACCTCAGGGACCCGCTCTGGTGGCCTCAGGAAAGGCCAGTCGCCATGCCAGTTGCTAGGGGACCTCTCGGGATTCCTCTCCCGTCCATGCCGGGGCCTCAGTCCTTTTGTGGATTCGGGGCCGGAACCTGAGTATTCCTCTCCAGTGCTGCCATGGATCATGGGGTGCTTCTGAGTCGCCACAGGGGAGTCAGGCCTCGTCTCGAGTGGGGGCATGCACGTGCGCTTTCCTCCCGAGCTGCAGCAGTAGTGTCACGCTTCCTATCACGTGCATCAAGGGATCTGCGGCTTTCCCTCGAGGCTTTCCCACGAGGCTTTCCCACAGGTCTGTGCCACGTGCCACCTTGGTGTGAGTCGATCCTCAGCGTGAAGGACGAACCGGTGAAGGGAAAAGAGGTTCCTCTGGAATGGACTGAGACATGTGGTGGACTCTTGGAATGGTGGCACGACCCTGGAGTTCCTCTCGCCGTTCCTGTTGAGAGGGCCTCCTCTTGAGATGCGACGGGAACGCCGGGAACTCTTTCCCGACGAAGCAGGGAAAGGATCCCTCATCTCGAGCTATGAGGCGGAAACGGGGCTCCTCTGTATGTGGGCGGGACCCTCGTGTTTCCTCTCGAGTGGAGACGGGTATGTCGGGGAGCTTCTTGTTTTGCACCAAGGGTGTGAAGGACCCTTTCGAAGTTCCAGAGGTGAGGTGTGATCAGCCTCGAGACGCCTCAGTGGAAATGGGCCTCATCTCGCCTGGAGGGGAGAACCTCCTGGATTTTCTCGAGTTGCAGCAGGTCTTCTCGTGTTACGACGAGGACCTCAGGGACCTGCTCTGGTGGCCTCAGGAAAAGCCAGTCCCCATGCGAGTTGCTAGGGGCCCTCTCGGGATTACTCTCCCGTCCATGCTGGGGCCTAAGACCTTGTGTGGAGTCGGGGCCGGACCCTGAGGATTCCTCTCCAGTGTTGCCATGGATCTTGGTGTGCTTCTGAGTCTCCCCAGGAGAGTCAGGACTCGTCTCGAGTGGGTGCATGCACGTGCGCTTTCCTCCCGAACTGCAGCAGTAGTGTCAAGCTCCCTGTCACGGGGATCAAGTGATCTGTGGCTTTCCCTCGATGCTTTCCCACGAGGTTTTCCCACAGGGCTGTGCCACGTGACTCCTTGGTGTGAATCGATCCTCGGCGTGAAAGACGAGCCGGTGAAGGGAAAAGAGGTTCCTCTGGAATGGACTGAGACATCTTGGGGACTCTTGGAATGGTGGCACGACCCTGGAGTTCCTCTCGCCGATCCTGTTGAGAGGGCCTCCTCTTGAGATGCGACGGGAACGCCGGGACCTCATTCCCGACGAAGCAGAGAAAGGATGCCTCATCTCGAAGTACCAGGCGGAACCGGGGCACCTCTGGATGTGGGCGGGACCCTCGTCTTTCCTCTCGAGTGGAGACGGGTATGTCGCGGAACTTCTTGATTTGCACCAAGGGTGTGAAGGACCCATTCGAAGTTCCAGAGGTGAGGTGTGATCAGCCTCGAGAAGCTTCAGCGGAAATGGGCCTCATCTCGCCTGGAGGGGAGAACCTCCTGGATTTTCTCGAGTTGCGGCAGGTCTTCTCGAGTTACGACGGGGACCTCAGGGACCCGCTCTGGTGGCCTCAGGAAAGGCCAGTCCCCATGCGAGTTGCTAGGGGCCCTCTCGGGATTCCTCTCCCGTCCATGCCAGTGCCTAAGACCTTGTGTGGAGTAGGGGCCGGACCCTGAGGATTCCTCTCCAGTGTTGCCATGGATCTTGGGGTGCTTCTGAGTCTCCCCAGGGGAGTCAGGCCTTGTCTCGAGTGGGGGCATGCACATGCGCTTTCCTCCCGAGCTGCAGCAGTAGTGTCACGCTTCCTGTCACGTGGATCAAGGGATCTGTGGCTTTCCCTCGAGGCTTTCCCTCGAGGCTTTCCCACAGGGCCGTGCCACGTGCCACCTTGGTGTGAGTCGATCCTTGGCATGAAAGATGAGCCGGTGAAGGGCAAAGAGGTTCCTCTGGAATGGACTGAGACATCTGGGGGACTCATGGAATGGTGGCACGACCCTGGAGTTCCTCTCGCCGTTCCTTTTGAGAGGGCCTCCTCTTGAGATGCGACGGGAACCCCGGAACTCTTTCCCGACGAAGCAGGGAAAGGATCCCTCATCTCGATCTATGAGGCGGAAACGGGGCTGCTCTGGATGTGGGCGGGACCCTCGTGTTTCCTCTCGAGTGGGGACGGGTATGTTGGGGAGCTTCTTGATTTGCACCAAGGGTGTGAAGGACCCTCTCGAAGTTCTAGAGGTGAGGTGTGATCAGCCTGGAGACGCCTCAGCAGAAATGGGCCTCATCTCGCCTGGAGGGGAGAACCTCCTGGATTTTCTCGAGTTGGGGCAGGTCTTCTCGAGTTACGACTGGGACCTCAGGGACCCGCTCTGGTGGCCTCAGGAAAGGCCAGTCCCCATGCGAGTTGCTAGGGGCCCTCTCGGGATTCCTCTCCCGTCCATGCCGGGGCCTAAGACCTTGTGTGGAGTCGGGGCCGGACCCTGAGTATTCCTCTCCAGTGTTGCCATGGATCTTGGGGTGCTTCTGAGTCTCCCCAGGGGAGTCACTCCTCGTCTCGAGTGGGGGCATGCACGTGCGCTTTCCTCCCGAGCTGCAGCAGTAGTGTCACGCTTCCTGTCACGTGGATCAAGGGATCTGTGGCTTTCCCTCGAGGCTGTCCCTCGAGGCTTTCCCACAGGGCCGTGCCACGTGCCACCTTGGTGTGAGTCGATCCTCGGCGTGAAAGACGAGCCGGTGAAGGGAAAAGAGTTTCCTCTGGAATGGACTGAGACATCTAGGGGACTCTTGGAATGGTGGCACGACCGTGGGGTTCCTCTCGCTGTTCCTGTTGAGAGGGCCTCCTCTTGAGATGCGACGGGAACGCCGGGAAATCTTTCCCGACGAAGCAGGGATAGGATCCCTCATCTCGAGCTATGAGGCAGAAACGGGGCTCCTCTGGATGTGGGCGGGACCCTCGTGTTTCCTCTCCAGTGGAGACGGGTATGTCGGGGAGCTTCTTGATTTGCACCAAGGGTGTGAAGGACCCTTTCGAAGTTCCAGAGGTGAGGTGTGATCAGCCTCGAGTCGCCTCAGGTGAAATGGGCCTCATCTCGCCTGGAGGGGAGAACCTCCTGGATTTTCTCGAGTTGCGGCAGGTCTTCTCGAGTTACGACGGGGACCTCAGGGACCCGCTCTGGTGGCCTCAGGAAAGGCCAGTCCCCATGCCAGTTGCTAGGGGACCTCTCGGGATTCCTCTCCCGTCCATGTCGGGGCCTCAGTCCTTGTGTGGATTCGGGGCCGGAACCTGAGTATTCCTCTCCAGTGCTGCCATGGATCATGGGGTGCTTCTGAGTCGACTCAGGGGAGTCAGGACTCGTCTCGAGTGTGGGCATGCACGTGCGCTTTCCTCCCGAGCTGAAGCAGAAGTGTCACGCTTCCTGTCACGTGCACCAAGGGATCTGCGGCTTTCCCTCGAGGCTTTCCCACGAGGCTTTCCCACAGGGCTGTGCCACGTGCCACCTTGGTGTGAGTCGATCCTCGGCGTGAAAGACGAGCCGATGAAGGGAAAAGAGGTTCCTTTGGAATGGAATGAGACATCTGGGGGACTCTTCGAATGGTGGCACGACCCTGGAGTTCCTCTCGCCGTTCCTGTTGAGAGGGTCTCCTCTTGAGATGCGATGGTAAAGCCGGGAACTCTTTCCCGACGAAGCAGGGAAAGGATCCCTCATCTCGAGCTACGAGGCGGAAACGGGGCTCCTCTGGATGTGGGCGGGACCCTCGTGTTTCCTCTCGAGTGGAGACGGGTATGTCGGGGAACTTCTTGATTTGCACCAAGGGTGTGAAGGACCCTCTCGAAGTTCTACAGGTGAGGTGTGATCAGCCTGGAGACGCCTCAGCGGAAATGGGCCTCATCTCGCCTGGAGGGGAGAACCTCCTGGATTTTCTCGAGTTGCGGCAGGTCTTCCCGAGTTACGACGGGGACCTCAGGGACCCGCTCTGGTGGCCTCAGGAAAGGCCAGTCGCCATGCCAGTTGCTAGGGGACCTCTCGGGATTCCTCTCCCGTCCATGCCGGGGCCTCAGTCCTTTTGTGGATTCGGGGCCGGAACCTGAGTATTCCTCTCCAGTGCTGCCATGGATCATGGGGTGCTTCTGAGTCGCCACAGGGGAGTCAGGCCTCGTCTCGAGTGGGGGCATGCACGTGCGCTTTCCTCCCGAGCTGCAGCAGTAGTGTCACGCTTCCTATCACGTGCATCAAGGGATCTGCGGCTTTCCCTCGAGGCTTTCCCACGAGGCTTTCCCACAGGTCTGTGCCACGTGCCACCTTGGTGTGAGTCGATCCTCAGCGTGAAGGACGAACCGGTGAAGGGAAAAGAGGTTCCTCTGGAATGGACTGAGACATGTGGTGGACTCTTGGAATGGTGGCACGACCCTGGAGTTCCTCTCGCCGTTCCTGTTGAGAGGGCCTCCTCTTGAGATGCGACGGGAACGCCGGGAACTCTTTCCCGACGAAGCAGGGAAAGGATCCCTCATCTCGAGCTATGAGGCGGAAACGGGGCTCCTCTGTATGTGGGCGGGACCCTCGTGTTTCCTCTCGAGTGGAGACGGGTATGTCGGGGAGCTTCTTGTTTTGCACCAAGGGTGTGAAGGACCCTTTCGAAGTTCCAGAGGTGAGGTGTGATCAGCCTCAAGACGCCTCATTGGAAATGGGACTCATCTCGCCTGGAGGGGAGAACCTCCTGGATTTTCTCGAGTTGCAGCAGGTCTTCTCGTGTTACGACGGGGACCTCAGGGACCTGCTCTGGTGGCCTCAGGAAAAGCCAGTCCCCATGCGAGTTGCTAGGGGCCCTCTCGGGATTACTCTCCCGTCCATGCTGGGGCCTAAGACCTTGTGTGGAGTCGGGGCCGGACCCTGAGGATTGCTCTCCAGTGTTGCCATGGATCTTGGTGTGCTTCTGAGTCTCCCCAGGAGAGTCAGGACTCGTCTCGAGTGGGTGCATGCACGTGCGCTTTCCTCCCGAGCTGCAGCAGTAGTGTCACGCTCCCTGTCACGGGGATCAAGTGATCTGTGGCTTTCCCTCGAGGCTTTCCCACGAGGTTTTCCCACAGGGCTGTGCCACGTGACTCCTTGGTGTGAATCGATCCTCGGCGTGAAAGACGAGCCGGTGAAGGGAAAAGAGGTTCCTCTGGAATGGACTGAGACATCTTGGGGACTCTTGGAATGGTGGCACGACCCTGGAGTTCCTCTCGCCGATCCTGTTGAGAGGGCCTCCTCTTGAGATGCGACGGGAACGCCGGGACCTCATTCCCGACGAAGCAGAGAAAGGATGCCTCATCTCGAAGTACCAGGCGGAACCGGGGCACCTCTGGATGTGGGCGGGACCCTCGTCTTTCCTCTCGAGTGGAGACGGGTATGTCGCGGAACTTCTTGATTTGCACCAAGGGTGTGAAGGACCCATTCGAAGTTCCAGAGGTGAGGTGTGATCAGCCTCGAGAAGCTTCAGCGGAAATGGGCCTCATCTCGCCTGGAGGGGAGAACCTCCTGGATTTTCTCGAGTTGCGGCAGGTCTTCTCGAGTTACGACGGGGACCTCAGGGACCCGCTCTGGTGGCCTCAGGAAAGGCCAGTCCCCATGCGAGTTGCTAGGGGCCCTCTCGGGATTCCTCTCCCGTCCATGCCGGTGCCTAAGACCTTGTGTGGAGTCGGGGCCGGACCCTGAGGATTCCTCTCCAGTGTTGCCATGGATCTTGGGGTGCTTCTGAGTCTCCCCAGGGGAGTCAGGCCTCGTCTCGAGTGGGGGCATGCACATGCGCTTTCCTCCCGAGCTGCAGCAGTAGTGTCACGCTTCCTGTCACGTGCACCAAGGGATCTGCGGCTTTCCCTCGAGGCTTTCCCACGAGGCTTTCCCACAGGGCTGTGCCACGTGCCACCTTGGTGTGAGTCGATCCTCGGCGTGAAAGACGAGCCGATGAAGGGAAAAGAGGTTCCTCTGGAATGGAATGAGACATCTGGGGGACTCTTCGAATGGTGGCACGACCCTGGAGTTCCTCTCGCCGTTCCTGTTGAGAGGGTCTCCTCTTGAGATGCGATGGTAAAGCCGGAAACTCTTTCCCGACGAAGCAGGGAAAGGATCCCTCATCTCGAGCTACGAGGCGGAAACGGGGCTCCTCTGGATGTGGGCGGGACCCTCGTGTTTCCTCTCGAGTGGAGACGGGTATGTCGGGGAACTTCTTGATTTGCACCAAGGGTGTGAAGGACCCTCTCGAAGTTCTACAGGTGAGGTGTGATCAGCCTGGAGACGCCTCAGCGGAAATGGGCCTCATCTCGCCTGGAGGGGAGAACCTCCTGGATTTTCTCGAGTTGCGGCAGGTCTTCCCGAGTTACGACGGGGACCTCAGGGACCCGCTCTGGTGGCCTCAGGAAAGGCCAGTCGCCATGCCAGTTGCTAGGGGACCTCTCGGGATTCCTCTCCCGTCCATGCCGGGGCCTCAGTCCTTTTGTGGATTCGGGGCCGGAACCTGAGTATTCCTCTCCAGTGCTGCCATGGATCATGGGGTGCTTCTGAGTCGCCACAGGGGAGTCAGGCCTCGTCTCGAGTGGGGGCATGCACGTGCGCTTTCCTCCCGAGCTGCTGCAGTAGTGTCACGCTTCCTATCACGTGCATCAAGGGATCTGCGGCTTTCCCTCGAGGCTTTCCCACGAGGCTTTCCCACAGGTCTGTGCCACGTGCCACCTTGGTGTGAGTCGATCCTCAGGGTGAAGGACGAACCGGTGAAGGGAAAAGAGGTTCCTCTGGAATGGACTGAGACATGTGGTGGACTCTTGGAATGGTGGCACGACCCTGGAGTTCCTCTCGCCGTTCCTGTTGAGAGGGCCTCCTCTTGAGATGCGACGGGAACGTCGGGAACTCTTTCCCGACGAAGCAGGGAAAGGATCCCTCATCTCGAGCTATGAGGCGGAAACGGGGCTCCTCTGTATGTGGGCGGGACCCTCGTGTTTCCTCTCGAGTGGAGACGGGTATGTCGGGGAGCTTCTTGTTTTGCACCAAGGGTGTGAAGGACCCTTTCGAAGTTCCAGAGGTGAGGTGTGATCAGCCTCGAGACGCCTCATTGGAAATGGGACTCATCTCGCCTGGAGGGGAGAACCTCCTGGATTGTCTCGAGTTGCAGCAGGTCTTCTCGTGTTACGACGGGGACCTCAGGGACCTGCTCTGGTGGCCTCAGGAAAAGCCAGTCCCCATACGAGTTGCTAGGGGCCCTCTCGGGATTACTCTCCCGTCCATGCTGGGGCCTAAGACCTTGTGTGGAGTCGGGGCCGGACCCTGAGGATTCCTCTCCAGTGTTGCCATGGATCTTGGTGTGCTTCTGAGTCTCCCCAGGTTTGTCAGGCCTCGTCTCGAGTGGGTGCATGCACGTGCGCTTTCCTCCCGAGCTGCAGCAGTAGTGTCACGCTCCCTGTCACGGGGATCAAGTGATCTGTGGCTTTCCCTCGAGGCTTTCCCACGAGGTTTTCCCACAGGGCTGTGCCACGTGACTCCTTGGTGTGAATCGATCCTCGGCGTGAAAGACGAGCCGGTGAAGGGAAAAGAGGTTCCTCTGGAATGGACTGAGACATCTTGGGGACTCTTGGAATGGTGGCACGACCCTGGAGTTCCTCTCGCCGATCCTGTTGAGAGGGCCTCCTCTTGAGATGCGACGGGAACGCCGGGACCTCATTCCCGACGAAGCAGAGAAAGGATGCCTCATCTCGAAGTACCAGGCGGAACCGGGGCACCTCTGGATGTGGGCGGGACCCTCGTCTTTCCTCTCGAGTGGAGACGGGTATGTCGCGGAACTTCTTGATTTGCACCAAGGGTGTGAAGGACCCATTCGAAGTTCCAGAGGTGAGGTGTGATCAGCCTCGAGAAGCTTCAGCGGAAATGGGCCTCATCTCGCCTGGAGGGGAGAACGTCCTGGATTTTCTCGAGTTGCGGCAGGTCTTCTCGAGTTACGACGGGGACCTCAGGGACCCGCTCTGGTGGCCTCAGGAAAGGCCAGTCCCCATGCGAGTTGCTAGGGGCCCTCTCGGGATTCCTCTCCCGTCCATGCCGGTGCCTAAGACCTTGTGTGGAGTCGGGGCCGGACCCTGAGGATTCCTCTCCAGTGTTGCCATGGATCTTGGGGTGCTTCTGAGTCTCCCCAGGGGAGTCAGGCCTCGTCTCGAGTGGGGGCATGCACATGCGCTTTCCTCCCGAGCTGCAGCAGTAGTGTCACGCTTCCTGTCACGTGGATCAAGGGATCTGTGGCTTTCCCTCGAGGCTTTCCCTCGAGGCTTTCCCACAGGGCCGTGCCACGTGCCACCTTGGTGTGAGTCGATCCTTGGCATGAAAGATGAGCCGGTGAAGGGAAAAGAGGTTCCTCTGGAATGGACTGAGACATCTGGGGGACTCATGGAATGGTGGCACGACCCTGGAGTTCCTCTCGCCGTTCCTTTTGAGAGGGCCTCCTCTTGAGATGCGACGGGAACCCCGGAACTCTTTCCCGACGAAGCAGGGAAAGGATCCCTCATCTCGAGCTATGAGGCGGAAACGGGGCTGCTCTGGATGTGGGCGGGACCCTCGTGTTTCCTCTCGAGTGGGGACGGGTATGTCGGGGAGCTTCTTGATTTGCACCAAGGGTGTGAAGGACCCTCTCGAAGTTCTAGAGGTGAGGTGTGATCAGCCTGGAGACGCCTCAGCAGAAATGGGCCTCATCTCGCCTGGAGGGGAGAACCTCCTGGATTTTCTCGAGTTGGGGCAGGTCTTCTCGAGTTACGACGGGGACCTCAGGGACCCGCTCTGGTGGCCTCAGGAAAGGCCAGTCCCCATGCGAGTTGCTAGGGGCCCTCTCGGGATTCCTCTCCCGTCCATGCCGGGGCCTAAGACCTTGTGTGGAGTCGGGGCCGGACCCTGAGTATTCCTCTCCAGTGTTGCCATGGATCTTGGGGTGCTTCTGAGTCTCCCCAGGGGAGTCAGGCCTCGTCTCGAGTGGGGGCATGCACGTGCGCTTTCCTCCCGAGCTGCAGCAGTAGTGTCACGCTTCCTGTCACGTGGATCAAGGGATCTGTGGCTTTCCCTCGAGGCTTTCCCTCGAGGCTTTCCCACAGGGCCGTGCCACGTGCCACCTTGGTGTGAGTCGATCCTCGGCGTGAAAGACGAGCCGGTGAAGGGAAAAGAGTTTCCTCTGGAATGGACTGAGATATCTAGGGGACTCTTGGAATGGTGGCACGACCGTGGGGTTCCTCTCGCTGTTCCTGTTGAGAGGGCCTCCTCTTGAGATGCGACGGGAACGCCGGGAAATCTTTCCCGACGAAGCAGAGATAGGATCCCTCATCTCGAGCTATGAGGCAGAAACGGGGCTCCTCTGGATGTGGGCGGGACCCTCGTGTTTCCTCTCGAGTGGAGACGGGTATGTCGGGGAGCTTCTTGATTTGCACCAAGGGTGTGAAGGACCCTTTCGAAGTTCCAGAGGTGAGGTGTGATCAGCCTCGAGTCGCCTCAGGGGAAATGGGCCTCATCTCGCCTGGAGGGAAGAACCTCCTGGATTTCTCGAGTTGCGTCAGGTCTTCTCGAGTTACGACGGGGACCTCAGGGACCCGCTCTGGTGGCCTCAGGAAAGGCCAGTCCCCATGCGAGTTGCTAGGGGCCCTCTCGGGATTCCTCTCCCGTCCATGCCGGGGCCTAAGACCTTGTGGGGAGTCGGGGCCGGAACCTGAGGATTCCTCTGCAGTGTTGCCATGGATCTTGGGGTGCTTCTGAGTCTCCCCAGGGGAGTCAGGCCCCGTCTCGAGTGGGGACATGCACGTGCGCTTTCCTCCCAAGCTGCAGCAGTAGTGTCACGCTTCCTGTCACGTGGATCAAGGGATCTGCGGCTTTCCCTCGAGGCTTTCCCTCCAGGCTTTCCCACGAGGCTTTCCCA
Source organism: Budorcas taxicolor (assembly GCF_023091745.1). Lineage (NCBI taxonomy): Eukaryota > Metazoa > Chordata > Mammalia > Artiodactyla > Bovidae > Budorcas > Budorcas taxicolor. The sequence continues at coordinate 647,528 of NW_026292783.1, read as the reverse complement.
CAGGGCTGTGCCACGTGCCACCTTGGTGTGAGTCGATCCTCGGCGTGAAAGACGAGCCAGTGAAGGGAAAAGAGGTTCCTCTGGAATGGACTGAGACATCTGGGGGACTATTGGAATGGTGGCACGAACCTGGAGTTCCTCTCGCCGTTCCTGTTGAGAGGGAGTCCTCTTGAGATGCGACGGGAACGCCGGGAACTCTTTCCCGACGAAGCAGGGAAAGGATCCCTCATCTCGAGCTACGAGCCGGAAACGGGGCTCCTCTGGATGTGGGCGGGACCCTCGTGTTTCCTCTCGAGTGGAGACGGGTAAGTCGGGGAACTTCTTGATTTGCACCAAGGGTATTAAGGACCCTTTCGAAGTTCCAGAGGTGAGGTGTGATCAGCCTCGAGAAGCCTCAGCGGAAATGGGCCTCATCTCGCCTGGAGGGGAGAACCTCCTGGATTTTCTCGAGTTGCGGCAGGTCTTCTCGAGTTACGACGGGGACCTCAGGGACCCGCTCTGGTGGCCTCAGGAAAGGCCAGTCCCCATGCGAGTTGCTAGGGGCCTTCTCGGGATTCCTCTCCCGTCCATGCCGGGGCCTAAGACCTTGTGTGGAGTCGGGGCCGGACCCTGAGGATTTCTCTCCAGTGTTGCCATGGATCTTGGGGTGCTTCTGAGTCTCCCCAGGGGAGTCAGGCCTCGTCTCGAGGGGGTCATGCACGTGCGCTTTCCTCCAGAGCTGCCGCAGTAGTGTCACGCTTCCTGTCACGTGGATCAAGGGATCTGTGGCTTTCCCTCGAAGCTTTCCCTCGAGACTTTCCCACAGGGCCGTGCCACGTGCCACCTTGGTGTGAGTCGATCCTCGGCGTGAAAGACGAGCCGGTGAAGGGAAAAGAGGTTCCTCTGGAATGGACTGAGACATCTGGGGGACTCTTGGAATGGTGGCACGACCCTGGAGTTCCTCTCGCCGTTCTTGTTGAGAGGGCCTCCTCTTGAGGTGCGACGGAAACGCCTGGACCTCTTTCCCGACGAAGCAGGGAAAGGATGCCTCATCTCGAGCTACCAGGCGGAAACGGGGCTCCAATGGATGTCGGCGGGACCCTCGAGTTTCCTCTCGAGTGGAGACGGGTATGTCGCGGAACTTCTTGATTAGCACCAAGGGTGTGAAGGACCCTTTCGAAGTTCCAGAGGTGAGGTGTGATCAGCCTCGAGAAGCTTCAGCGGAAATGGGCCTCATCTCGCCTGGAGGGGAGAACCTCCTGGATTTTCTCGAGTTGCGGCAGGTCTTCTCGAGTTACGACGGGGACCTCAGGGACCCGCTCTGGTGGCCTCAAGAAAGGCCCGTCCCCATGCGAGTTGCTAGGGGCCCTCTCGGGATTCCTCTCCCGTCCATGTCGGGGCCTAAGACCTTGTGTGGAGTCGGGGCCGGACCCTGAGGATTCCTCTCCAGTGTTGCCATGGATCTCGGGGTGCTTCTGAGTCTCCCCAGGGGAGTCAGGCCTCGTCTCGAGTGGGGGCATGCACGTGCGCTTTCCTCCCGAGCTGCAGCAGTAGTGTCACGCTTCCTGTCACGTGGATCAAGGGATCTGTGGCTTTCCCTCGAGGCTTTCCCTCGAGGCTTTCCCACAGGGCCGTGCCACGTGCCACCTTGGTGTGAGTCGATCCTTGGCATGAAAGATGAGCCGGTGAAGGGCAAAGAGGTTCCTCTGGAATGGACTGAGACATCTGGGGGACTCATGGAATGGTGGCACGACCCTGGAGTTCCTCTCGCCGTTCCTTTTGAGAGGGCCTCCTCTTGAGATGCGACGGGAACCCCGGAACTCTTTCCCGACGAAGCAGGGAAAGGATCCCTCATCTCGAGCTATGAGGCGGAAACGGGGCTGCTCTGGATGTGGGCGGGACCCTCGTGTTTCCTCTCGAGTGGGGACGGGTATGTCGGGGAGCTTCTTGATTTGCACCAAGGGTGTGAAAGACCCTCTCGAAGTTCTAGAGGTGATGTGTGATCAGCCTGGAGACGCCTCAGCAGAAATGGGCCTCATCTCGCCTGGAGGGGAGAACCTCCTGGATTTTCTCGAGTTGGGGCAGGTCTTCTCGAGTTACGACGGGGACCTCAGGGACCCGCTCTGGTGGCCTCAGGAAAGGCCAGTCCCCATGCGAGTTGCTAGGGGCCCTCTCGGGATTCCTCTCCCGTCCATGCTGGGGCCTAAGACCTTGTGTGGAGTCGGGGCTGGACCCTGAGGATTCCTCTCCAGTGTTGCCATGGATCTTGGGGTGCTTCTGAGTCTCCCCAGGGGAGTCAGGCCTCGTCTCGAGTGGGGGCATGCACGTGCGCTTTCCTCCCGAGCTGCAGCAGTAGTGTCATGCTTCCTGTCACGTGGATCAAGGGATCTGTGGCTTTCCCTCGAGGCTTTCCCTCGAGGCTTTCCCACAGGGCCGTGCCACGTGCCACCTTGGTGTGAGTCGATCCTCGGCGTGAAAGACGAGCCGGTGAAGGGAAAAGAGTTTCCTCTGGAATGGACTGAGACATCTAGGGGACTCTTGGAATGGTGGCACGACCCTGGAGTTCCTCTCGCTGTTCCTGTTGAGAGGGCCTCCTCTTGAGATGCGACGGGAACGCCGGGAACTCTTTCCCGACGAAGCAGGGATAGGATCCCTCATCTCGAGCTATGAGGCAGAAACGGGGCTCCTCTGGATGTGGGCGGGACCCTCGTGTTTCCTCTCGAGTGGAGACGGGTATGTCGGCCAACATCTTGAGTTGCACCCAGGGTGTGAAGGACCCTTTCGACGTTCCAGAGGTGAGGTGTGATTAGCCCCGAGAAGCCTCTGCGGAAATGGGCCTCCTCTCGCCTGGAGGAGAGATCCTCCTGGATTTTCTCGAGTTGCGGCAGGTCTTCTCGAGTTACGACGGGGACCTCAGGGACCCGCTCTGGTGGCCTCAGGAAGGGCCAGTCCCCATGAGAGTTGCTAGGGGCCATCTCGGGATTCCTCTCCCGTCGATGCCGGGGCCTAAGACCTTGTGTTGAGTCGGGGCCGGAACCTGAGGATTCCTTTCCAGTGTTGACATGGATCTTGGGGTGCCTCTGAGTATCCCCAGGGGAGTCAGGCCTCGTCTCGAGTGGGGGCATGCACGTGCGCTTCCATCCCGAGCTGCAGCAGTAGTGTCATGCTTCCTCTCACGTGGATCAAGGAATCTGTGGCTTTCCCTCGAGGCTTTCCCTCGAGGCTTTCCCACGAGGCTTTCCCACAGGGCTGTGCCAAGTGCCACCTTGGTGTGAGTCGATCATCGCCGTGAAAGACGAGCCGGTGAAGGGAAAAGAGGTACCTCTGGAATGGACTGAGACATCTGGGGGACTCTTGGAATGGTGGCACGACCCTGGATTTCCTCTCGCCGTTCCTGTTGAGAGGGCCTCCTCTTGAGATGCGACGGGAACGCCGGGAATTCTTACCCGACGATGCAATGAAAGGATCCCTCATCTCGAGCTACGAGGAGGAAACGGGGCTCCTCTGGATGTGGGCGGGACCCTCGTGTTTCCTCTCGAGTGGAGACGGGTATGTCGGGGAACTTCTTGAGTTTCACCAAGGCTGTGAAGGACCCTTTCGAAGTTCCAGAGGTGAGGTGTGATTAGCATCGAGACGCCTCAGGGGAAATGGGCCTCATCTCGCCTGGAGGGGAGAACCTCCTGGATTTTCTCGAGTTGCAGCAGGTCTTCTCGAGTTACGACGGGGACCTCAGGGACCCGCTCTGGTGTCCTCGGGAAAGGCCAGTCCCCATGCGAGTTGCTCGGGGCCAACTCGGGATTCCTCTCCCGTCGATGCCGGGGCCTAAGACACTGTGAGGAGACGGGGCCGGAACCTGAGGATTCCTCTCCAGTGTTGACATGGAACTTAGGGTGCCTCTGAGTCTCCCCAGGGGAGTCAGACCTCGTCTCGAGTGGGGTCATGCACGTGCGCTTTCTTCCCGAGCTGCAGCAGTAGGGTCAAGCTTCCTGTCACGTGGATCAAGGGATCTGTGCCTTTCCCTCGAGGCTTTCCCTCGAGGCTTTCCCACGAGGCTTTCCCACAGGGCTGTGCCACGTGCCACCTTGGTGTGAGTCGATCCTCGGCGTGAAAGACGAGCCGGTGAAGGGGAATGAGGTTCCTCTGGAATGGACTGAAACGTCTGGGGGACTCAAGGAATGGTGGCACGACGCTGGAGTTCCTCTCGCTGTTCCTGTTGACAGGGCCTCCTCTTGAGATGCGACGGGAACGCCGGGAATTCTTTCCCGACGAAGCAGGGAAAGGATCCCTCATCTCGAGTCTGAGGCGGAAACGGGGCTCCTCTGGATGTGGGCGGGACCCTCGTGTTTCCTCTCGAGTGGAGACGGGTATGTCGGGGAACTTCTTGAGTTGCACCAAGGGTGTGAAGTACCCTTTCGACGTTCCAGAGGTGAGGTGTGATTAGCCCCGAGACGCCTCTGCGCAAATGGGCCTCATCTCGCCTGCAGGGGAGAACCTCCTGGATATTCTCGAGTTGCGGCAGGTCTTCTCAAGTTACGACGGGGACCTCACGGACCCGCTCTGGTGGCCTCAGGAAAGGCCAGGCCCCATGCGAGTTGCTAGGGGCCATCTCGGGATTCCTCTCCCGTCGATGCCGGGGCCTAAGACCTTGTGTGGAGTCAGGGCCGGAACCTGAGGATTCCTCTCCCGTGTTGACATGGATCTTGGGGTGCATCTCAGTCTCCCCAGGGGAGTCAGGACTCGTCTCGAGTGGGGGAATGCACGTCCCCTTCCCTCCCGAGATGCAGCAGTAGTGTCACGCTTCCTGTCACGTGTCTCAAGGGATCTGTGGCTTTCCCTCGAGGCTTTCCCTCGAGGCTTTCCCACGAGGCTTTCCCACAGGGCCGTGCCAAACGCCACCTTGGAGTGAGTCGATCCTCGGCGTGAAAGACGAGCCGGTGAAGTGAAAAGAGGTTCCTCTGGAATGGACTGAGACATCCGGGGGACTCTTGGAATGGTGGCACGACCCTGGAGTTCCTCTCGCCGTTCCTGTTGAGAGGGCCTCCTCTTGAGATGCGACGGGAACGCCGGGAATTCTTTCCCGACGAAGCAGGGAAAGGATTCCTCACCTCGAGCTACGAGGCGGAAACCGGGCTCCTCTGGATGTGGGCGGGACCCTCGTGTTTCCTCTCGAGTGGAGACGGGTATGTCGGGGAACTTCTTGAGTTGCACCCAGGGTGTGAAGGACCCTTTCGACGTTCCAGAGTTGAGGTGTGATTAGCCCTGTGAAGCCTCTGCGGAAATGGGCCTCATCTCGCCTGCAGGGGAGAACCTCCTGGATATTCTCGAGTTGCGGCAGGTCTTCTCGAGTTACGACGGGGACCTCAGGGACCCGCTCTTGTGGCCTCAGGAAGGGCCAGGCACCATGCGAGTTGCTAGGGGCCATCTCGGGTTTCCTCTCCCGTCGATGCCGGGGCCTAAGACCTTGAGTGGAGTCGGGGCCGGAACCTGAGGATTCCTCTCCCGTGTTGACATGGATCTTGGGGTGCCTCTGAGTCTCCCCAGGGGAGTCAGGCCTCGTCTCGAGTGGGGGCGTGCACGTGCGCTTCCCTCCGGAGCAGCAGCAGTAGTGTCACGCTTCCTCTCACGTGGATCAAGGGATCTGTGGCTTTGCATCGAGGCTTTCCCTCGAGGCTTTCCCACGAGGCTTTCCCACAGGGCTGTGCAAAGTGCCACCTTGGTGTGTGTCGATCCTCGGCGTGAAAGACGAGCCGGTGAAGGGAAAAGAGGTTCCTCTGGAATGGACTGAGACATTTGGGGGACTCTTGGAATGGTGGCACGACCCTGGAGTTCCTCTCGCCGTTCCTGTAGAGAGGGCCTCCTCTTGAGATGCGACGGGAACGCCGGGAATTCTTTCCCGACGAAGCAGGGAAAGGATCCGTCACCTCGAGCTACTAGGCAGAAACGGGGCTCCTCTGGACGTGGGCGGGACCCTCGTGTTTCCTCTCGAGTGGAGACGGGTATGTCGGGGAACTTCTTGAGTTGCACCCAGGGTGTGAAGGACCCTTTCGACGTTCCAGAGTTGAGGTGTGATTAGCCCTGTGAAGCCTCTGCGGAAATGGGCCTCCTCTCGCCTGCAGGGGAGAACCTCCTGGATATTCTCGAGTTGCGGCAGGTCTTCTCGAGTTACGACGGGGACCTCAGGGACCCGCTCTTGTGGCCTCAGGAAGGGCCAGACACCATGCGAATTGCTAGGGGCCATCTCGGGATTCCTCTCCCGTCGATGCCGGGGCCTAAGACCTTGTGTGGAGTCGGGGCCGCAACCTGAGGATTCCTCTCCAGTGTTGACATGGATCTTGGGGTGCCTCTGAGTCTCACCAGGGGAGTCAGGCTTCGTCTCGAGTGGGGCCATGCCCGTGCGCTTCCCTCCCTATCTGCAGCAGTAGGGTCAGGCTTCCTGTCACGTGGATCAAGGGATCTGTGGCTTTCCCTCGAGCCTTTCCCACAGGGCTGTGCCAGGTGCCACCTTGGTGTGAGTCGATCCTCGCCGTGAAAGACGAGCCGGTGAAGGGAAAAGAGGTTCCTCTGGAATGGACTGAGACATTTGGGGGACTCTTGGAATGGTGGCACGACCCTGGAGTTCCTCTCGCCGTTTCTGTTGAGAGGGCCTCCTCTTGAGATGCGACGGGAACGCCGGGAATTCTTTCCTGACGAAGCAGGGAAAGAATCCCTCACCTCGAGCTACGAGGCCGAAACGGGGCTCCTCTGGATGTGGGCGGGACCCTCGTGTTTCACCTCGAGTGGAGACGGGTATGTCGGGGAACTTCTTGAGTTGCACCCAGAGTGTCAAGGACCCTTTCGACGTTCCAGAGGTGAGGTGTGATTAGCCTCGAGAAGCCTCTGCGAAAATGGGCCTCCTCTCGCCTGCAGGGGAGAACCTCCAGGATATACTCGAGTTGCGGCAGGTCTTCTCGAGTTACAACGGGGACCTCAGGGACCCGCTCTGGTGGCCTCAGGAAGGGCCAGTCCCCATGCGAGTAGCTAGGGGCCATATCGGGATTCTTCTCCCGTCGATGCCGGGGCCTAAGACCTTGTGTGGAGTCGGGGCTGGAACCTGAGCATTCCTCTCCAGTGTTGACATGGATCTTGGGGTGCCTCTGAGTCTCCCCAGGGGAGTCAGGCCTCCTCTCGAGTGGGGGAATGCATGTGCGCTTCCCTCCCGAGCTGCCGCAGTAGGGTTTCGCTTCCTGTCACGTGGATCAAGGGATCTGTGTCTTTCCCTCGAGGCTTTCCCTCGAGGCTTTCCGACGAGGCTTTGCCACAGGGCTGTGCCAAGTGCCACCTTGGTGTGAGTCGATCCTCGGCGTGAAAGACGAGCCGGTGAAGGGAAAAGAGGTTCCTCTGGAATGGACTGAGACATCTGGGGGACTTTTGGAATGGTGGCACGACCCTGGAGTTCCTCTCGCCGTTCCTGATGAGAGGGCCTCCTCTTGAGATGCGACGGGAACGCCGGGAATTCTTTCCCGAAGAAGCAGGGAAAGGATCCCTCACCTCGAGCTACGAGGAGGAAACGGGGCTCCTCTGGATGTGGGCGGGACCCTCGTGTTTCCTCTCGAGTGGAGACGGGTATGTCGGGGAACTTCTTGAGTTTCACCAAGGCTGTGAAGGACCCTTTCGAAGTTCCAGAGGTGAGGTGTGATTAGCATCGAGACGCCTCAGGGGAAATGGGCCTCATCTCGCCTGGAGGGGAGAACCTCCTGGATTTTCTCGAGTTGCAGCAGGTCTTCTCGAGTTACGACGGGGACCTCAGGGACCCGTTCTGGTGGCCTCGGGAAAGGCCAGTCCCCATGCGAGTTGCTCGGGGCCAACTCGGGATTCCTCTCCCGTCGATGCCGGGGCCTAAGACACTGTGAGGAGACGGGGCCGGAACCTGAGGTTTCCTCTCCAGTGTTGACATGGAACTTGGGGTGCCTCTGAGTCTCCCCAGGGGAGTCAGACCTCGTCTCGAGTGGGGTCATGCACGTGCGCTTTCTTCCCGAGCTGCAGCAGTAGGGTCAAGCTTCCTGTCACGTGGATCAAGGGATCTGTGCCTTTCCCTCGAGGCTTTCCCTCGAGGCTTTCCCACGAGGCTTTCCCACAGGGCTGTGCCACGTGCCACCTTGGTGTGAGTCGATCCTCGGCGTGAAAGACGAGCCGGTGAAGGGGAATGAGGTTCCTCTGGAATGGACTGAGACGTCTGGGGGACTCATGGAATGGTGGCACGATGCTGGAGTTCCTCTCGCTGTTCCTGTTGACAGGGCCTCCTCTTGAGATGCGACGGGAACGCCGGGAATTCTTTCCCGACGAAGCAGGGAAAGGATCCCTCATCTCGAGTCTGAGGCGGAAACGGGGCTCCTCTGGATGTGGGCGGGACCCTCGTGTTTCCTCTCGAGTGGAGACGGGTATGTCGGGGAACTTCTTGAGTTGCACCAAGGGTGTGAAGTACCCTTTCGACGTTCCAGAGGTGAGGTGTGATTAGCCCCGAGACGCCTCTGCGCAAATGGGCCTCATCTCGCCTGCAGGGGAGAACCTCCTGGATATTCTCGAGTTGCGGCAGGTCTTCTCAAGTTACGACGGGGACCTCACGGACCCGCTCTGGTGGCCTCAGGAAAGGCCAGGCCCCATGCGAGTTGCTAGGGGCCATCTCGGGATTCCTCTCCCGTCGATGCCGGGGCCTAAGACCTTGTGTGGAGTCGGGGCCGGAACCTGAGGATTCCTCTCCCGTGTTGACATGGTTCTTGGGGTGCCTCTGAGTCTCCCCAGGGGAGTCAGGCCTCGTCTCGAGTGGGGGCATGCACGTGCGCTTTCCTCCCGAGCTGCAGCAGTAGTGTCACGCTTCCTGTCACGTGGATCAAGGGATCTGTGGCTTTCCCTCGAGGCTTTCCCACAGGGCCGTGCCACCTGCCACCTTGGTGTGAGTCGATCCTTGGCATGAAAGATGAGCCCGTGAAGGGCAAAGAGGTTCCTCTGGAATGGACTGAGACATCTGGGGGACTCATGGAATGGTGGCACGACCCTGGAGTTCCTCTCGCCGTTCCTTTTGAGAGGGCCTCCTCTTGAGATGCGACGGGAACCCCGGAACTCTTTCCCGAAGAAGCAGGGAAAGGATCCCTCATCTCGAGCTATGAGGCGGAAACGGGGCTGCTCTGGATGTGGGCGGGACCCTCGTGTTTCCTCTCGAGTGGGGACGGGTATGTCGGGGAGCTTCTTGATTTGCACCAAGGGTGTGAAGGACCCTCTCGAAGTTCTAGAGGTGATGTGTGATCAGCCTGGAGACGCCTCAGCAGAAATGGGCCTCATCTCGCCTGGAGGGGAGAACCTCCTGGATTTTCTCGAGTTGGGGCAGGTCTTCTCGAGTTACGACGGGGACCTCAGGGACCCGCTCTGGTGGCCTCAGGAAAGGCCAGTCCCCATGCGAGTTGCTAGGGGCCCTCTCGGGATTCCTCTCCCGTCCATGCTGGGGCCTAAGACCTTGTGTGGAGTCGGGGCCGGACCCTGAGGATTCCTCTCCAGTGTTGCCATGGATCTTGGGGTGCTTCTGAGTCTCCCCAGGGGAGTCAGGCCTCGTCTCGAGTGGGGGCATGCACGTGCGCTTTCCTCCCGAGCTGCAGCAGTAGTGTCACGCTTCCTGTCACGTGGATCAAGGGATCTGTGGCTTTCCCTCGAGGCTTTCCCTCGAGGCTTTCCCACAGGGCCGTGCCACGTGCCACCTTGGTGTGAGTCGATCCTCGGCGTGAAAGACGAGCCGGTGAAGGGAAAAGAGTTTCCTCTGGAATGGACTGAGACATCTAGGGGACTCTTGGAATGGTGGCACGACCCTGGAGTTCCTCTCGCTGTTCCTGTTGAGAGGGCCTCCTCTTGAGATGCGACGGGAACGCCGGGAACTCTTTCCCGACGAAGCAGGGATAGGATCCCTCATCTCGAGCTATGAGGCAGAAACGGGGCTCCTCTGGATGTGGGCGGGACCCTCGTGTTTCCTCTCGAGTGGAGACGGGTATGTCGGCCAACATCTTGAGTTGCACCCAGGGTGTGAAGGACCCTTTCGACGTTCCAGAGGTGAGGTGTGATTAGCCCCGAGAAGCCTCTGCGGAAATGGGCCTCCTCTCGCCTGGAGGAGAGATCCTCCTGGATTTTCTCGAGTTGCGGCAGGTCTTCTCGAGTTACGACGGGGACCTCAGGGACCCGCTCTGGTGGCCTCAGGAAGGGCCAGTCCCCATGAGAGTTGCTAGGGGCCATCTCGGGATTCCTCTCCCGTCCATGCCGGGGCCTAAGACCTTGTGTGGAGTCGGGGCCGGAACCTGAGGATTCCTTTCCAGTGTTGACATGGATCTTGGGGTGCCTCTGAGTATCCCCAGGGGAGTCAGGCCTCGTCTCGAGTGGGGGCATGCACGTGCGCTTCCTCCCGAGCTGCAGCAGTAGTGTCATGCTTCCTCTCACGTGGATCAAGGAATCTGTGGCTTTCCCTCGAGGCTTTCCCTCGAGGCTTTCCCACGAGGCTTTCCCACAGGGCTGTGCCAAGTGCCACCTTGGTGTGAGTCGATCATCGCCGTGAAAGACGAGCCGGTGAAGGGAAAAGAGGTACCTCTGGAATGGACTGAGACATCTGGGGGACTCTTGGAATGGTGGCACGACCCTGGAGTTCCTCTCGCTGTTCCTGTTGAGAGGGCCTCCTCTTGAGATGCGACGGGAACGCCGGGAATTCTTACCCGACGATGCAATGAAAGGATCCCTCATCTCGAGCTACGAGGAGGAAACGGGGCTCCTCTGGATGTGGGCGGGACCCTCGTGTTTCCTCTCGAGTGGAGACGGGTATGTCGGGGAACTTCTTGAGTTTCACCAAGGCTGTGAAGGACCCTTTCGAAGTTCCAGAGGTGAGGTGTGATTAGCATCGAGACGCCTCAGGGGAAATGGGCCTCATCTCGCCTGGAGGGGAGAACCTCCTGGATTTTCTCGAGTTGCAGCAGGTCTTCTCGAGTTACGACGGGGACCTCAGGGACCCGCTCTGGTGGCCTCGGGAAAGGCCAGTCCCCATGCGAGTTGCTCGGGGCCAACTCGGGATTCCTCTCCCGTCGATGCCGGGGCCTAAGACACTGTGAGGAGACGGGGCCGGAACCTGAGGATTCCTCTCCAGTGTTGACATGGAACTTAGGGTGCCTCTGAGTCTCCCCAGGGGAGTGAGACCTCGTCTCGAGTGGGGTCATGCACGTGCGCTTTCTTCCCGAGCTGCAGCAGTAGGGTCAAGCTTCCTGTCACGTGGATCAAGGGATCTGTGCCTTTCCCTCGAGGCTTTCCCTCGAGGCTTTCCCACGAGGCTTTCCCACAGGGCTGTGCCACGTGCCACCTTGGTGTGAGTCGATCCTCGGCGTGAAAGACGAGCCGGTGAAGGGGAATGAGGTTCCTCTGGAATGGACTGAAACGTCTGGGGGACTCATGGAATGGTGGCACGACGCTGGAGTTCCTCTCGCTGTTCCTGTTGACAGGGCCTCCTCTTGAGATGCGACGGGAACGCCGGGAATTCTTTCCCGACGAAGCAGGGAAAGGATCCCTCATCTCGAGTCTGAGGCGGAAACGGGGCTCCTCTGGATGTGGGCGGGACCCTCGTGTTTCCTCTCGAGTGGAGACGGGTATGTCGGGGAACTTCTTGAGTTGCACCAAGGGTGTGAAGTACCCTTTCGACGTTCCAGAGGTGAGGTGTGATTAGCCCCGAGACGCCTCTGCGCAAATGGGCCTCATCTCGCCTGCAGGGGAGAACCTCCTGGATATTCTCGAGTTGCGGCAGGTCTTCTCAAGTTACGACGGGGACCTCACGGACCCGCTCTGGTGGCCTCAGGAAAGGCCAGGCCCCATGCGAGTTGCTAGGGGCCATCTCGGGATTCCTCTCCCGTCGATGCCGGGGCCTAAGACCTTGTGTGGAGTCAGGGCCGGAACCTGAGGATTCCTCTCCCGTGTTGACATGGATCTTGGGGTGCATCTCAGTCTCCCCAGGGGAGTCAGGACTCGTCTCGAGTGGGGGAATGCACGTCCCCTTCCCTCCCGAGATGCAGCAGTAGTGTCACGCTTCCTGTCACGTGTCTCAAGGGATCTGTGGCTTTCCCTCGAGGCTTTCCCTCGAGGCTTTCCCACGAGGCTTTCCCACAGGGCCGTGCCAAACGCCACCTTGGAGTGAGTCGATCCTCGGCATGAAAGACGAGCCGGTGAAGTGAAAAGAGGTTCCTCTGGAATGGACTGAGACATCCGGGGGACTCTTGGAATGGTGGCACGACCCTGGAGTTCCTCTCGCCGTTCCTGTTGAGAGGGCCTCCTCTTGAGATGCGACGGGAACGCCGGGAATTCTTTCCCGACGAAGCAGGGAAAGGATTCCTCACCTCGAGCTACGAGGCGGAAACCGGGCTCCTCTGGATGTGGGCGGGACCCTCGTGTTTCCTCTCGAGTGGAGACGGGTATGTCGGGGAACTTCTTGAGTTGCACCCAGGGTGTGAAGGACCCTTTCGACGTTCCAGAGTTGAGGTGTGATTAGCCCTGTGAAGCCTCTGCGGAAATGGGCCTCATCTCGCCTGCAGGGGAGAACCTCCTGGATATTCTCGAGTTGCGGCAGGTCTTCTCGAGTTACGACGGGGACCTCAGGGACCCGCTCTTGTGGCCTCAGGAAGGGCCAGGCACCATGCGAGTTGCTAGGGGCCATCTCGGGTTTCCTCTCCCGTCGATGCCGGGGCCTAAGACCTTGAGTGGAGTCGGGGCCGGAACCTGAGGATTCCTCTCCCGTGTTGACATGGATCTTGGGGTGCCTCTGAGTCTCCCCAGGGGAGTCAGGCCTCGTCTCGAGTGGGGGCGTGCACGTGCGCTTCCCTCCGGAGCAGCAGCAGTAGTGTCACGCTTCCTCTCACGTGGATCAAGGGATCTGTGGCTTTGCATCGAGGCTTTCCCTCGAGGCTTTCCCACGAGGCTTTCCCACAGGGCTGTGCAAAGTGCCACCTTGGTGTGTGTCGATCCTCGGCGTGAAAGACGAGCCGGTGAAGGGAAAAGAGGTTCCTCTGGAATGGACTGAGACATTTGGGGGACTCTTGGAATGGTGGCACGACCCTGGAGTTCCTCTCGCCGTTCCTGTAGAGAGGGCCTCCTCTTGAGATGCGACGGGAACGCCGGGAATTCTTTCCCGACGAAGCAGGGAAAGGATCCGTCACCTCGAGCTACTAGGCAGAAACGGGGCTCCTCTGGACGTGGGCGGGACCCTCGTGTTTCCTCTCGAGTGGAGACGGGTATGTCGGGGAACTTCTTGAGTTGCACCCAGGGTGTGAAGGACCCTTTCGACGTTCCAGAGTTGAGGTGTGATTAGCCCTGTGAAGCCTCTGCGGAAATGGGCCTCCTCTCGCCTGCAGGGGAGAACCTCCTGGATATTCTCGAGTTGCGGCAGGTCTTCTCGAGTTACGACGGGGACCTCAGGGACCCGCTCTTGTGGCCTCAGGAAGGGCCAGACACCATGCGAATTGCTAGGGGCCATCTCGGGATTCCTCTCCCGTCGATGCCGGGGCCTAAGACCTTGTGTGGAGTCGGGGCCGCAACCTGAGGATTCCTCTCCAGTGTTGACATGGATCTTGGGGTGCCTCTGAGTCTCACCAGGGGAGTCAGGCTTCGTCTCGAGTGGGGCCATGCCCGTGCGCTTCCCTCCCTATCTGCAGCAGTAGGGTCAGGCTTCCTGTCACGTGGATCAAGGGATCTGTGGCTTTCCCTCGAGCCTTTCCCACAGGGCTGTGCCAGGTGCCACCTTGGTGTGAGTCGATCCTCGCCGTGAAAGACGAGCCGGTGAAGGGAAAAGAGGTTCCTCTGGAATGGACTGAGACATTTGGGGGACTCTTGGAATGGTGGCACGACCCTGGAGTTCCTCTCGCCGTTTCTGTTGAGAGGGCCTCCTCTTGAGATGCGACGGGAACGCCGGGAATTCTTTCCTGACGAAGCAGGGAAAGAATCCCTCACCTCGAGCTACGAGGCCGAAACGGGGCTCCTCTGGATGTGGGCGGGACCCTCGTGTTTCACCTCGAGTGGAGACGGGTATGTCGGGGAACTTCTTGAGTTGCACCCAGAGTGTCAAGGACCCTTTCGACGTTCCAGAGGTGAGGTGTGATTAGCCCCGAGAAGCCTCTGCGGAAATGGGCCTCCTCTCGCCTGCAGGGGAGAACCTCCAGGATATACTCGAGTTGCGGCAGGTCTTCTCGAGTTACAACGGGGACCTCAGGGACCCGCTCTGGTGGCCTCAGGAAGGGCCAGTCCCCATGCGAGTAGCTAGGGGCCATATCGGGATTCTTCTCCCGTCGATGCCGGGGCCTAAGACCTTGTGTGGAGTCGGGGCTGGAACCTGAGCATTCCTCTCCAGTGTTGACATGGATCTTGGGGTGCCTCTGAGTCTCCCCAGGGGAGTCAGGCCTCCTCTCGAGTGGGGGAATGCATGTGCGCTTCCCTCCCGAGCTGCCGCAGTAGGGTTTCGCTTCCTGTCACGTGGATCAAGGGATCTGTGTCTTTCCCTCGAGGCTTTCCCTCGAGGCTTTCCGACGAGGCTTTGCCACAGGGCTGTGCCAAGTGCCACCTTGGTGTGAGTCGATCCTCGGCGTGAAAGACGAGCCGGTGAAGGGAAAAGAGGTTCCTCTGGAATGGACTGAGACATCTGGGGGACTTTTGGAATGGTGGCACGACCCTGGAGTTCCTCTCGCCGTTCCTGATGAGAGGGCCTCCTCTTGAGATGCGACGGGAACGCCGGGAATTCTTTCCCGAAGAAGCAGGGAAAGGATCCCTCACCTCGAGCTACGAGGAGGAAACGGGGCTCCTCTGGATGTGGGCGGGACCCTCGTGTTTCCTCTCGAGTGGAGACGGGTATGTCGGGGAACTTCTTGAGTTTCACCAAGGCTGTGAAGGACCCTTTCGAAGTTCCAGAGGTGAGGTGTGATTAGCATCGAGACGCCTCAGGGGAAATGGGCCTCATCTCGCCTGGAGGGGAGAACCTCCTGGATTTTCTCGAGTTGCAGCAGGTCTTCTCGAGTTACGACGGGGACCTCAGGGACCCGTTCTGGTGGCCTCGGGAAAGGCCAGTCCCCATGCGAGTTGCTCGGGGCCAACTCGGGATTCCTCTCCCGTCGATGCCGGGGCCTAAGACACTGTGAGGAGACGGGGCCGGAACCTGAGGTTTCCTCTCCAGTGTTGACATGGAACTTGGGGTGCCTCTGAGTCTCCCCAGGGGAGTCAGACCTCGTCTCGAGTGGGGTCATGCACGTGCGCTTTCTTCCCGAGCTGCAGCAGTAGGGTCAAGCTTCCTGTCACGTGGATCAAGGGATCTGTGCCTTTCCCTCGAGGCTTTCCCTCGAGGCTTTCCCACGAGGCTTTCCCACAGGGCTGTGCCACGTGCCACCTTGGTGTGAGTCGATCCTCGGCGTGAAAGACGAGCCGGTGAAGGGGAATGAGGTTCCTCTGGAATGGACTGAGACGTCTGGGGGACTCATGGAATGGTGGCACGATGCTGGAGTTCCTCTCGCTGTTCCTGTTGACAGGGCCTCCTCTTGAGATGCGACGGGAACGCCGGGAATTCTTTCCCGACGAAGCAGGGAAAGGATCCCTCATCTCGAGTCTGAGGCGGAAACGGGGCTCCTCTGGATGTGGGCGGGACCCTCGTGTTTCCTCTCGAGTGGAGACGGGTATGTCGGGGAACTTCTTGAGTTGCACCAAGGGTGTGAAGTACCCTTTCGACGTTCCAGAGGTGAGGTGTGATTAGCCCCGAGACGCCTCTGCGCAAATGGGCCTCATCTCGCCTGCAGGGGAGAACCTCCTGGATATTCTCGAGTTGCGGCAGGTCTTCTCAAGTTACGACGGGGACCTCACGGACCCGCTCTGGTGGCCTCAGGAAAGGCCAGGCCCCATGCGAGTTGCTAGGGGCCATCTCGGGATTCCTCTCCCGTCGATGCCGGGGCCTAAGACCTTGTGTGGAGTCGGGGCCGGAACCTGAGGATTCCTCTCCCGTGTTGACATGGTTCTTGGGGTGCCTCTGAGTCTCCCCAGGGGAGTCAGGCCTCGTCTCGAGTGGGGGCATGCACGTGCGCTTTCCTCCCGAGCTGCAGCAGTAGTGTCACGCTTCCTGTCACGTGGATCAAGGGATCTGTGGCTTTCCCTCGAGGCTTTCCCACAGGGCCGTGCCACCTGCCACCTTGGTGTGAGTCGATCCTTGGCATGAAAGATGAGCCGGTGAAGGGCAAAGAGGTTCCTCTGGAATGGACTGAGACATCTGGGGGACTCATGGAATGGTGGCACGACCCTGGAGTTCCTCTCGCCGTTCCTTTTGAGAGGGCCTCCTCTTGAGATGCGACGGGAACCCCGGAACTCTTTCCCGAAGAAGCAGGGAAAGGATCCCTCATCTCGAGCTATGAGGCGGAAACGGGGCTGCTCTGGATGTGGGCGGGACCCTCGTGTTTCCTCTCGAGTGGGGACGGGTATGTCGGGGAGCTTCTTGATTTGCACCAAGGGTGTGAAGGACCCTCTCGAAGTTCTAGAGGTGATGTGTGATCAGCCTGGAGACGCCTCAGCAGAAATGGGCCTCATCTCGCCTGGAGGGGAGAACCTCCTGGATTTTCTCGAGTTGGGGCAGGTCTTCTCGAGTTACGACGGGGACCTCAGGGACCCGCTCTGGTGGCCTCAGGAAAGGCCAGTCCCCATGCGAGTTGCTAGGGGCCCTCTCGGGATTCCTCTCCCGTCCATGCTGGGGCCTAAGACCTTGTGTGGAGTCGGGGCCGGACCCTGAGGATTCCTCTCCAGTGTTGCCATGGATCTTGGGGTGCTTCTGAGTCTCCCCAGGGGAGTCAGGCCTCGTCTCGAGTGGGGGCATGCACGTGCGCTTTCCTCCCGAGCTGCAGCAGTAGTGTCACGCTTCCTGTCACGTGGATCAAGGGATCTGTGGCTTTCCCTCGAGGCTTTCCCTCGAGGCTTTCCCACAGGGCCGTGCCACGTGCCACCTTGGTGTGAGTCGATCCTCGGCGTGAAAGACGAGCCGGTGAAGGGAAAAGAGTTTCCTCTGGAATGGACTGAGACATCTAGGGGACTCTTGGAATGGTGGCACGACCCTGGAGTTCCTCTCGCTGTTCCTGTTGAGAGGGCCTCCTCTTGAGATGCGACGGGAACGCCGGGAACTCTTTCCCGACGAAGCAGGGATAGGATCCCTCATCTCGAGCTATGAGGCAGAAACGGGGCTCCTCTGGATGTGGGCGGGACCCTCGTGTTTCCTCTCGAGTGGAGACGGGTATGTCGGCCAACATCTTGAGTTGCACCCAGGGTGTGAAGGACCCTTTCGACGTTCCAGAGGTGAGGTGTGATTAGCCCCGAGAAGCCTCTGCGGAAATGGGCCTCCTCTCGCCTGGAGGAGAGATCCTCCTGGATTTTCTCGAGTTGCGGCAGGTCTTCTCGAGTTACGACGGGGACCTCAGGGACCCGCTCTGGTGGCCTCAGGAAGGGCCAGTCCCCATGAGAGTTGCTAGGGGCCATCTCGGGATTCCTCTCCCGTCCATGCCGGGGCCTAAGACCTTGTGTGGAGTCGGGGCCGGAACCTGAGGATTCCTTTCCAGTGTTGACATGGATCTTGGGGTGCCTCTGAGTATCCCCAGGGGAGTCAGGCCTCGTCTCGAGTGGGGGCATGCACGTGCGCTTCCTCCCGAGCTGCAGCAGTAGTGTCATGCTTCCTCTCACGTGGATCAAGGAATCTGTGGCTTTCCCTCGAGGCTTTCCCTCGAGGCTTTCCCACGAGGCTTTCCCACAGGGCTGTGCCAAGTGCCACCTTGGTGTGAGTCGATCATCGCCGTGAAAGACGAGCCGGTGAAGGGAAAAGAGGTACCTCTGGAATGGACTGAGACATCTGGGGGACTCTTGGAATGGTGGCACGACCCTGGAGTTCCTCTCGCTGTTCCTGTTGAGAGGGCCTCCTCTTGAGATGCGACGGGAACGCCGGGAATTCTTACCCGACGATGCAATGAAAGGATCCCTCATCTCGAGCTACGAGGAGGAAACGGGGCTCCTCTGGATGTGGGCGGGACCCTCGTGTTTCCTCTCGAGTGGAGACGGGTATGTCGGGGAACTTCTTGAGTTTCACCAAGGCTGTGAAGGACCCTTTCGAAGTTCCAGAGGTGAGGTGTGATTAGCATCGAGACGCCTCAGGGGAAATGGGCCTCATCTCGCCTGGAGGGGAGAACCTCCTGGATTTTCTCGAGTTGCAGCAGGTCTTCTCGAGTTACGACGGGGACCTCAGGGACCCGCTCTGGTGGCCTCGGGAAAGGCCAGTCCCCATGCGAGTTGCTCGGGGCCAACTCGGGATTCCTCTCCCGTCGATGCCGGGGCCTAAGACACTGTGAGGAGACGGGGCCGGGACCTGAGGATTCCTCTCCAGTGTTGACATGGAACTTAGGGTGCCTCTGAGTCTCCCCAGGGGAGTGAGACCTCGTCTCGAGTGGGGTCATGCACGTGCGCTTTCTTCCCGAGCTGCAGCAGTAGGGTCAAGCTTCCTGTCACGTGGATCAAGGGATCTGTGCCTTTCCCTCGAGGCTTTCCCTCGAGGCTTTCCCACGAGGCTTTCCCACAGGGCTGTGCCACGTGCCACCTTGGTGTGAGTCGATCCTCGGCGTGAAAGACGAGCCGGTGAAGGGGAATGAGGTTCCTCTGGAATGGACTGAAACGTCTGGGGGACTCATGGAATGGTGGCACGACGCTGGAGTTCCTCTCGCTGTTCCTGTTGACAGGGCCTCCTCTTGAGATGCGACGGGAACGCCGGGAATTCTTTCCCGACGAAGCAGGGAAAGGATCCCTCATCTCGAGTCTGAGGCGGAAACGGGGCTCCTCTGGATGTGGGCGGGACCCTCGTGTTTCCTCTCGAGTGGAGACGGGTATGTCGGGGAACTTCTTGAGTTGCACCAAGGGTGTGAAGTACCCTTTCGACGTTCCAGAGGTGAGGTGTGATTAGCCCCGAGACGCCTCTGCGCAAATGGGCCTCATCTCGCCTGCAGGGGAGAACCTCCTGGATATTCTCGAGTTGCGGCAGGTCTTCTCAAGTTACGACGGGGACCTCACGGACCCGCTCTGGTGGCCTCAGGAAAGGCCAGGCCCCATGCGAGTTGCTAGGGGCCATCTCGGGATTCCTCTCCCGTCGATGCCGGGGCCTAAGACCTTGTGTGGAGTCAGGGCCGGAACCTGAGGATTCCTCTCCCGTGTTGACATGGATCTTGGGGTGCATCTCAGTCTCCCCAGGGGAGTCAGGCCTCGTCTCGAGTGGGGGCGTGCACGTGCGCTTCCCTCCGGAGCAGCAGCAGTAGTGTCACGCTTCCTCTCACGTGGATCAAGGGATCTGTGGCTTTGCATCGAGGCTTTCCCTCGAGGCTTTCCCACGAGGCTTTCCCACAGGGCTGTGCAAAGTGCCACCTTGGTGTGTGTCGATCCTCGGCGTGAAAGACGAGCCGGTGAAGGGAAAAGAGGTTCCTCTGGAATGGACTGAGACATTTGGGGGACTCTTGGAATGGTGGCACGACCCTGGAGTTCCTCTCGCCGTTCCTGTTGAGAGGGCCTCCTCTTGAGATGCGACGGGAACGCCGGGAATTCTTTCCCGAGGAAGCAGGGAAAGGATCCGTCACCTCGAGCTACTAGGCAGAAACGGGGCTCCTCTGGACGTGGGCGGGACCCTCGTGTTTCCTCTCGAGTGGAGACGGGTATGTCGGGGAACTTCTTGAGTTGCACCCAGGGTGTGAAGGACCCTTTCGACGTTCCAGAGTTGAGGTGTGATTAGCCCTGTGAAGCCTCTGCGGAAATGGGCCTCCTCTCGCCTGCAGGGGAGAACCTCCTGGATATTCTCGAGTTGCGGCAGGTCTTCTCGAGTTACGACGGGGACCTCAGGGACCCGCTCTTGTGGCCTCAGGAAGGGCCAGACACCATGCGAATTGCTAGGGGCCATCTCGGGATTCCTCTCCCGTCGATGCCGGGGCCTAAGACCTTGTGTGGAGTCGGGGCCGCAACCTGAGGATTCCTCTCCAGTGTTGACATGGATCTTGGGGTGCC
Source organism: Budorcas taxicolor (assembly GCF_023091745.1). NCBI lineage: Eukaryota > Metazoa > Chordata > Mammalia > Artiodactyla > Bovidae > Budorcas > Budorcas taxicolor. The sequence continues at coordinate 627,473 of NW_026292783.1, read as the reverse complement.
TCTGAGTCTCACCAGGGGAGTCAGGCTTCGTCTCGAGTGGGGCCATGCCCGTGCGCTTCCCTCCCTATCTGCAGCAGTAGGGTCAGGCTTCCTGTCACGTGGATCAAGGGATCTGTGGCTTTCCCTCGAGCCTTTCCCACAGGGCTGTGCCAGGTGCCACCTTGGTGTGAGTCGATCCTCGCCGTGAAAGACGAGCCGGTGAAGGGAAAAGAGGTTCCTCTGGAATGGACTGAGACATTTGGGGGACTCTTGGAATGGTGGCACGACCCTGGAGTTCCTCTCGCCGTTTCTGTTGAGAGGGCCTCCTCTAGAGATGCTACGGGAACGCCGGGAATTCTTTCCTGACGAAGCAGGGAAAGAATCCCTCACCTCGAGCTACGAGGCCGAAACGGGGCTCCTCTGGATGTGGGCGGGACCCTCGTGTTTCACCTCGAGTGGAGACGGGTATGTCGGGGAACTTCTTGAGTTGCACCCAGAGTGTCAAGGACCCTTTCGACGTTCCAGAGGTGAGGTGTGATTAGCCCCGAGAAGCCTCTGCGGAAATGGGCCTCCTCTCGCCTGCAGGGGAGAACCTCCAGGATATACTCGAGTTGCGGCAGGTCTTCTCGAGTTACAACGGGGACCTCAGGGACCCGCTCTGGTGGCCTCAGGAAGGGCCAGTCCCCATGCGAGTAGCTAGGGGCCATATCGGGATTCTTCTCCCGTCGATGCCGGGGCCTAAGACCTTGTGTGGAGTCGGGGCTGGAACCTGAGCATTCCTCTCCAGTGTTGACATGGATCTTGGGGTGCCTCTGAGTCTCCCCAGGGGAGTCAGGCCTCCTCTCGAGTGGGGGAATGCATGTGCGCTTCCCTCCCGAGCTGCCGCAGTAGGGTTTCGCTTCCTGTCACGTGGATCAAGGGATCTGTGTCTTTCCCTCGAGGCTTTCCCTCGAGGCTTTCCGACGAGGCTTTGCCACAGGGCTGTGCCAAGTGCCACCTTGGTGTGAGTCGATCCTCGGCGTGAAAGACGAGCCGGTGAAGGGAAAAGAGGTTCCTCTGGAATGGACTGAGACATCTGGGGGACTTTTGGAATGGTGGCACGACCCTGGAGTTCCTCTCGCCGTTCCTGATGAGAGGGCCTCCTCTTGAGATGCGACGGGAACGCCGGGAATTCTTTCCCGAAGAAGCAGGGAAAGGATCCCTCACCTCGAGCTACGAGGAGGAAACGGGGCTCCTCTGGATGTGGGCGGGACCCTCGTGTTTCCTCTCGAGTGGAGACGGGTATGTCGGGGAACTTCTTGAGTTTCACCAAGGCTGTGAAGGACCCTTTCGAAGTTCCAGAGGTGAGGTGTGATTAGCATCGAGACGCCTCAGGGGAAATGGGCCTCATCTCGCCTGGAGGGGAGAACCTCCTGGATTTTCTCGAGTTGCAGCAGGTCTTCTCGAGTTACGACGGGGACCTCAGGGACCCGTTCTGGTGGCCTCGGGAAAGGCCAGTCCCCATGCGAGTTGCTCGGGGCCAACTCGGGATTCCTCTCCCGTCGATGCCGGGGCCTAAGACACTGTGAGGAGACGGGACCGGAACCTGAGGATTCCTCTCCAGTGTTGACATGGAACTTGGGGTGCCTCTGAGTCTCCCCAGGGGAGTCAGACCTCGTCTCGAGTGGGGTCATGCACGTGCGCTTTCTTCCCGAGCTGCAGCAGTAGGGTCAAGCTTCCTGTCACGTGGATCAAGGGATCTGTGCCTTTCCCTCGAGGCTTTCCCTCGAGGCTTTCCCACGAGGCTTTCCCACAGGGCTGTGCCACGTGCCACCTTGGTGTGAGTCGATCCTCGGCGTGAAAGACGAGCCGGTGAAGGGGAATGAGGTTCCTCTGGAATGGACTGAGACGTCTGGGGGACTCATGGAATGGTGGCACGACGCTGGAGTTCCTCTCGCTGTTCCTGTTGACAGGGCCTCCTCTTGAGATGCGACGGGAACGCCGGGAATTCTTTCCCGACGAAGCAGGGAAAGGATCCCTCATCTCGAGTCTGAGGCGGAAACGGGGCTCCTCTGGATGTGGGCGGGACCCTCGTGTTTCCTCTCGAGTGGAGACGGGTATGTCGGGGAACTTCTTGAGTTGCACCAAGGGTGTGAAGTACCCTTTCGACGTTCCGGAGGTGAGGTGTGATTAGCCCCGAGACGCCTCTGCGCAAATGGGCCTCATCTCGCCTGCAAGGGAGAACCTCCTGGATATTCTCGAGTTGCGGCAGGTCTTCTCAAGTTACGACGGGGACCTCACGGACCCGCTCTGGTGGCCTCAGGAAAGGCCAGGCCCCATGCGAGTTGCTAGGGGCCATCTCGGGATTCCTCTCCCGTCGATGCCGGGGCCTAAGACCTTGTGTGGAGTCGGGGCCGGAACCTGAGGATTCCTCTCCCGTGTTGACATGGTTCTTGGGGTGCCTCTGAGTCTCCCCAGGGGAGTCAGGCCTCGTCTCGTGTGGGGGCATGCACGTGCGCTTCCCTCCCGAGCTGCAGCAGTAGGGTCACGCTTCCTCTCACGTGGATCAAGGGATCTGTGGCTTTCCCTCAAGGCTTTCCCTCGAGGCTTTCCCCCGAGGCTTTTCCACAGGGCCATGCCAAGCGCCACCTTGGTGTGAGTCGATCCTCGGCGTGAAAGACGAGCCGGTGAAGGGAAAAGAGGTTCCTCTAGAATGGACTGAGACATCTGGGGGACTCTTGGAATAGCGGCACGACCCCGGAGTTCCTCTCGCCGTGCCTGTTGAGAGGGCCTCCTCTTGAGATGGGACGGGAACGCCGGGAGTTCTTTCCCGAAGAAGCAGGGAAAGGATCCCTCACCTCGATCTTCGAGGCGGAAACAGGGCTCCTCTGGATGTGGGCGGGACCCTCGTGTTTCCTCTCGAGTGGAGACGGGTATGTCGGGGAACTTCTGGAGTTGCACCAAGGGTGTGAAGGACCCTTTCGACGTTCCAGAGGTGAGGTGTGATTAGCCCCGAGAAGCCAATGAGGAAATGGGCCTCGTCTCGCCTGGAGGGGAGAACCTCCTGGATTTGATCAAGTTGCGGCAGGTCTTCTCGAGTTACGACGGGGACCTCAGGGACCCGCTCTGGTGGCCTCAGGAAGGGCCAGTCCCCATGCGAGTTGCTAGGGGCCATCTCGGGATTCCTCTCCCGTCGATGTCGGGGCCTAAGACCTTCTGTGGAGTCGGGGCCGGAACCTGAGGATTCCTCTCCAGTGTTGACATGGAACTTGGGGTGCCTCTGAGTCTCCCCAGGGGAGTCAGACCTCGTCTCGAGTGGGGTCATGCACGTGCGCTTTCTTCCCGAGCTGCAGCAGTAGGGTCAAGCTTCCTGTCACGTGGATCAAGGGATCTGTGGCTTTCCCTCGAGGCTTTCCCTCGAGGCTTTCCCACGAGGCTTTCCCACAGGGCTGTGCCACGTGCCACCTTGGTGTGAGTCGATCCTCGGCGGGAAAGACGAGCCGGTGAAGGGGAATGAGGTTCCTCTGGAATGGACTGAGACGTCTGGGGGACTCATGGAATGGTGGCACGACCCTGGAGTTCCTCTCGCTGTTCCTGTTGACAGGGCCTCCTCTTGAGATGCGACGGGAACGCCGGGAATTCTTTCCCGACGAAGCAGGGAAAGGATCCCTCATCTCGAGTCTGAGGCGGAAACGGGGCTCATCTGGATGTGGGCGGGACCCTCGTGTTTCCTCTCGAGTGGAGACGGGTATGTCGGGGAACTTCTTGAGTTGCCCCAAGGGTGTGAAGTACCCTTTCGACGTTCCAGAGGTGAGGTGTGATTAGCCCCGAGACGCCTCTGCGCAAATGGGCCTCATCTCGCCTGCAGGGGAGAACCTCCTGGATATTCTCGAGTTGCGGCAGGTCTTCTCAAGTTACGACGGGGACCTCACGGACCCGCTCTGGTGGCCTCAGGAAAGGCCAGGCCCCATGCGAGTTGCTAGGGGCCATCTCAGGTTTCCTCTCCCGTCGATGCCGGGGCCTAACACCTCGTGTGGAGTCGGGGCCGGAACCTGAGGATTCCTCTCCAGTGTTGACATGCATCTTGGGGTGCCTCTGAGTCTCCCCAGGGGAGTCAGGACTCGTCTCGAGTGGGCGCATGCACGTGTGCTTCATTCCCGAGCTGCAGCACTAATGTCACGCTTCCTGTCACGTGGATCAAGGGATCTGTGGCTTTCCCTCGAGGCTTTCCCACGAGGCTTTCCCAAAGGGCTGTGCAAAGTGCCACCTTGGTGTGTGTCCATCCTCGGCGTGAAAGACGAGCCGGTAAAGGGAAAAGAGGTTCCTCTGGAATGGACTGAGACATCCGGGGGACTCTTGGAATGGTGGCACGACCCTGGAGTTCCTCTCGCCGTTCCTGTTGAGAGGGCCTCCTCTTGAGATGCGACGGGAACGCCGGGAATTCTTTCCCGACGAAGCAGGGAAAGGATCCCTCACCTCGAGTTACGAGGCGGAAACCGGGCTCCTCTGGATGTGGGCGGGACCCTCGTGTTTCCTCTCGAGTGGAGACGGGTATGTCGGGGAACTTCTTGAGTTGCACCCAGGGTGTGAAGGACCCTTTCGAAGTTCCAGAGGTGAGGTGTGATTAGCCCCGAGAAGCCTCTGCGGAAATGGGCCTCATCTCGACTGCAGGGGAGAACCTCCTGGATATTCTCGAGTTGTGGCAGGTCTTCTTGAGTTACGACGGGGACCTCAGGGACCCACTCTGGTGGCCTCAGGAAGGGCCAGGCACCATTCGAGTTGCTAGGGGCCATCTTGGGATTCCTCTCCTGTCGATGCCGGGGACTAAGACCTTGTGTGGAGTCGGGGCCTGAACCTGAGGATTCCTCTCCAGTGTTGACATGGATCTTGGGGTGCCTCTGAGTCTCACCAGGGGAGTCAGGCCTCGTCTCGAGTGGGGGCGTGCACGTGCGCTTCCCTCCCGAGCTGCAGCAGTAGTGTCACGCTTCCTCTCACGTGGATAAAGGGATCTGTGTCTTTCCCTCGAGGCTTTCCCTCGAGGCTTTCCCACGAGGCTTTCCCACAGGGCTGTGCAAAGTGCCACCTTGGTGTGTGTCGATCCTCGGCGTGAAAGACGAGCCGGTGAAGGGAAAAGAGGTTCCTCTGGAATGGACTGAGACATTTGGGGGACCCTTTGAATGGTGGCACGACCCTGGAGTTCCTCTCGCCGTTCCTGTTGAGAGGGCATCCTCTTGAGATGCGACGGGAACGCCGGGAATTCTTTCCCGACGAAGCAGGGAAAGGATCCGTCACCTCTAGCTACTAGGCGGAAACGGGGCTCCTCTGGACGTGGGCGGGACCCTCGTGTTTCCTCTCGAGTGGAGACGGGTATGTCGGGGAACTTCTTGAGTTGCACCCAGGGTGTGAAGGACCCTTTCGACTTTCCAGAGTTGAGGTGTGATTAGCCCTGTGAAGCCTCTGCGGAAATGGGCCTCATCTCGCCTGCAGGGGAGAACCTCCTGAATATTCTCGAGTTGCGGCAGGTCTTCTCGAGTTACGACGGGGACCTCAGGGACCCGCTCTTGTGGCCTCAGGAAGGGCCAGGCACCATGCGAGTTGCTAGGGGCCATCTCGGGATTCCTCTCCCGTCGATGCCGGGGCCTAAGACCTTGTGTGGAGTCGGGGATGGAACCTGAGGATTCTTCTCCAGTGTTGACATGGATCTTGGGGTGCCTCTGAGTCTCCCCAGGGTAGTTAGGCCTCGTCTCGAGTGGGGGCGTGCACGTGCGCTTCCCTCCGGAGCAGCAGCAGTAGTGTCACGCTTCCTCTCACGTGGATCAAGGGATCTGTGGCTTTCCCTCGAGGCTTTCCCTCGAGGGTTTCCCACAGGGCCTTGCCACGTGGCACCTTGGTGTGAGTCGATCTTCGGCGTGAAAGTCGAGCCGGTGAAGGGAAAAGAGGTTCCTCTGGAATGGACTGAGACATCTGCGGGACTCTTGGAATGGTGACACGACCCTGGAGCACCTCTCGCGGTTCCTGTTGAGAGGGCCTCCTCTTGAGATGCGACGGGAACGCCGGGAACTCTTTCTCGACGAAGCAGGGAAAGGATCCCTCATCTCGAGCTTTGAGGCGGAAACGGGGCTCCTCTGGATTTGGGCGGGACCCTCGTCTTTCCTCTCAAGGGGAGACGGGTATGTCGGGGAACTTCTTGATTTGCACCAAGGGTGTAAAGGACCCTTTCGAAGTTCCAGAGGTGAGGTGTGATCAGCCTCGAGATGCCTCAGCGGAAATGGGCCTCTTCTCGCCTGGAGGGGAAAAGCTCCTGGATTTTCTCGAGTTGCGGCAGGTCTTCTCGAGTTAAGACGGGGACCTCAGGGACCCGCTCTGTGGCCTCAGGAAAGGCCAGTCCCCATGCGAGTTGCTAGGGGCCCTCTCGGGATTCCTCTCCCGTCGATGCCGGGGTCTAAGACATGGTGTGGAGTCTGGGCCGGAACCTGAGGATTCCTCTCCAGTATTGCCGTGGATTTTGGGGTGCTTCTGAGTCTCCCCAGGGGAGTCAGGCCTCGTCTCGTGTGGGGGCATGCACGTGCGCTTTCCTCCCGAGCTGCAGCAGTAGTGTCACGCTTCCTGTCTCGTGGATCAAGGGATCTGTGGCTTTCCCTCGAGGCTTTCCCTCGACGCTATCCCACGAGGCTTTCCCACAGGGCCGTGCCACGTGCCACCTTGGTGTGAGTCGATCCTCGGCGTGAAAGACGAGCCGGTGAAGGGAAAAGAGATTCCTCTGGAATGGACTGAGACATCTGGGGGACTCTTGGAATGGTGACACGACGCTGGAGTTCCTGTCGCCGTTCCTGTTGAGAGGGCCTCCTCTTGAGATGTGACGGGAACGCCGGGAAATCTTTCCCGACAAAGCAGGGAAAGGATGCCTCATCTCGAGCTCCCAGGCGGAAACGGGGCTCCTCTGGATGTGGGCGGTACCCTCGTGTTTCCTCTCGACGGGAGACGGGTATGTCCGGGAATTTCTTGATTTGCACCAAGGGTCTGAAGGAACCTTTCGAAGTTCCAGAGGTGAGGTGTGATCAGCCTCGAGACGCCTCAGCCGAACTGGGCCTCATCTCGCCTGGAGGGGAGAACCTCCTGGATTTTCTCGAGTTGCGGCAGGTCTTCTCGAGATACGAAGGGGACCTCAGGGAACCGATCTGGTGGCCTCAGGAAAGGCCAGTCCCCATGCGAGTTGCTAGGGGCCCACTCGGGATTCCTCTCCCATCCATGCCGGGGCCTAAGACCTTGTGTGGAGTCGGGGCCGGAACCTGAGGATTCCGCTTCAGTGTTGCCATGGATCTTGGGGTGCTTCTGAGTCTCCCGAGGGGAGTCAGGCCTCGTCTCGAGTGGGGGCATGTACGTGCGATTTCCTCCCAAGGTTCAGAGGTAGTGTCACGCTTCCTGTCACGTGGACCCAGGGATCTGTGGCTTTCCCTCGAGGCTTTCCCTCGAGGCTTTCCCACGAGGTTTTCCCACAGGCCTGGGCCACGTTCCACCTTGGTGTGAGTCGATCCTCGGCGTGAAAGACCAGCCGGTGAAGGGAAAAGAGGTTCCTCTGGAATGGACTGAGACATCTGAGGGACTCTTGGAATGGTGGCACCACCCTGGAGTTCCTCTCGCCGTTCCTGTTGAGAGGGCCTCCTCTTGAGATGCGACGGGAACGCCGGGAACTCTTTCGCGAAGAAGCAGGGAAAGGATGCCTCTTCTCGAGCTACCAGGCGGAAACGGGGCTCCTCTGGATGTGGGCGGTACCCTCGTGTTTCCTCTCGAGTGGAGACAGGTATCGGGGAACTTCTTGATTTGCACCAATGGTGTGAAGGACCCTTTCGAAGTTCCAGAGGTGAGGTGTGATCAGCCTCCAGACGCCTCAGCAGAAATGGGCCTCATCTCGCCTGGAGGGGAGAACCTCCTGGATTTTCTCGAGTTGCGGCAGGTCTTCTCGAGTTAAGACGGGGACCTCAGGGACCCGCTCTGGTGGCCTCAGGAAAGGCCAGTCCCCATGCGAGTTGCTAGGGGACCTCTCGGGATTCCTCTACCGTCCATGCCGGGGCCTAAGACCTTGTGTGGATTTGGGGCCGGAACCTGTGGATTCCTCTCGAGTGTTGCCATGGATCTTGGGGTGCTTCTGAGTCTCCCCAGGGGAGTCAGGACTCGTTTCGAGTGGGGGCATGCACGTGCGCTTTTCTCCTGAGCTGCAGCAGTAGTGTCACGCTTCCTGTCACGTGGATCAAGGGATCTGTGGCTTTCCCTCGAGGCTTTGCCTCGAGGCTTTCCCACGAGGTTTTCCCACAGGTCTGTGCCACGTGCCACCTTGGTGTGAGTCGATCCTCGGCGAGAAAGACGAGCCGGTGAAGGTAAAAGAGGTTCCTCTGGAATGGACTGAGAGATCTGGGAGACTCTTGGAATTGTGGCACGACCCTGGAGTTCCTCTCGCCGTTCCTGTTGAGAGGGCTTGCGCTTGAGATGCGAAGGGAACGCCGGGAACTCCTTCCCGACGAAGCAGGGAAAGGATGCCTCATCTCGAGCTACGAGGCGGAAATGGGGCTCCTCTGGATGTGGGCGGGACCCTCGTGTTTCCTCTCGAGTGGAGACGGGTATGTCGGGGAGCTGCTTGATTTGCACCAAGGGTGTGAAGGACCCTTTCGAAGTTCCAGAGGTGAGGTGTGATCAGCCTCGAGACGCCTCAGCAGAAATGGGCCTCATCTCGCCTGGAGGGGAGAACCTCCTGGATTTTCTCGAGTTGCGGCAGGTCTTCTCGAGTTACGATGGGGACCTCAGGGACCCGCTCTTGTGGCCTCAGGAAAGGCCAGTCCCCATGCGAGTTGCTAGGGGCCCTCTCGGGATACCTCTCCCGTCCATGTCGGGGCCTAAGACCTTGTGTGGAGAGGGGGCGGAACCTGCGGATTCCTCTCCAGTGTTGCCAAGGATCTTGGGGTGCTTCTGAGTCACCCCAGGGGAGTCAGGCCTCGTCTCGAGTGGGGGCATGCACGTGCTCTTTAATCACGAGCTGCCGCAGTAGTGTCACGCTTCCTGTCACGTGGATCAAGGGATCTGTGGCTTTCCCTCGAGGCTTTCCCTCGAGGCTTTCGCAGGAGGCTTTCCCACAGGGCCGTGCCAAGTGCCACCTTGGTGTGAGTCGATCCTCGGCGTGAAAGACGAGCCGGTGAAGGGAAAACAGGTTCCTCTGGAATGGACTGAGACATCTGGGGGACTCTTGGAATGGGGGCACGACCCTGGAGTTCCTCTTGCCGTTCCTGTTGAGAGGGCCTCCTCTTGAGTTGCGACGGGAAGGCCGGGAACTCTTTCCAGACGAAGAAGGGAAAGGATCCCTCATCTCGAGCTACGAGGAAGAAACCGGGCTCCTCTGGATGTGGGCGGGATCCTCGTGTTTCCTCTCTAGTGGAGACAGTTATCGGGGAACTTCTTGATTTGCACCGAGGGTGTGAAAGACCCTTTCGAAGTTCCAGAGGTGAGGTGTGATCAGCCTTGAGACGCCTCAGCGGAACTGGACCTCATCTCTCCTGGAGGGGAGAACCTCCTGGATTTTCTCGAGCTGCGGCAGGTCTTCTCGAGTTACGACGTTGACCTCAGGGACCCGCTCTTGTGGCCTCAGGAAAGACCAGTCCCCATGCGAGTTGCTAGGTGCCATCTCGGGATTCCTCTCCCGTCGATGCGGGGGCATTAGACCTTGTGTGGAGTCGGGGCCGGAACCTCACGATTCCTCTCCAGTGTTGCCATGGAACTTGGCGTGCTTCTGAGTCTCCCCAGGGGAGTCAGGCCTCGTCTCGAGTGGGGGCATGCACGTGCGCTTTCCTCCTGAGCTGCAGCAGTAGTGTCACGCTTCCTGTCTCGTGGATCAAGGGATTTGTGGCTTTCCCTGGAGGCTTTCCCTCGACGCTATCCCACGAGGCTTTCCCACAGGGCCGTGCCACGTGCCACCTTGGTGTGAGTCGATCCTCGGCGTGAAAGACGAGCCGGTGAAGGGAAAAGAGCTTCCTCTGGAATGGACTGAGACATCTGGGGGACTCTTGGAATGGTGACACGACGCTGGAGTTCCTGTCGCCGTTCCTGTTGAGAGGGCCTCCTCTTGAGATGCGACGGGAACGCCGGGAAATCTTTCCCGACGAAGCAGGGAAAGGATGCCTCATCTCGAGCTCCCAGGCGGAAACGGGTCTCCTCTGGATGTGGGCGGTACCCTCGTGTTTCCTCTCGACGGGAGACGGGTATGTCCGGGAATTTCTTGATTTGCACCAAGGGTCTGAAGGAACCTTTCGAAGTTCCAGAGGTGAGGTGTGATCAGCCTCGAGACGCCTCAGCCGAACTGGGCCTCATCTCGCTGGAGGGGAGAACCTCCTGGATTTTCTCGAGTTGCGGCAGGTCTTCTCGAGTTACGAAGGGGACCTCAGGGAACCGCTCTGGTGGCCTCAGGAAAGGCCAGTCCCCATGCGAGTTGCTAGGGGCCCACTCGGGATTCCTCTCCCATCCATGCCGGGGCCTAAGACCTTGTGTGGAGTAGGGGCCGGAACCTGAGGATTCCGCTCCAGTGTTGCCATGGATCTTGGGGTGCTTCTGAGTCTCCCGAGGGGAGTCAGGCCTCGTCTCGAGTGGGGGCATGTACGTGCGATTTCCTCCCAAGCTTCAGCGGTAGTGTCACGCTTCCTGTCACGTGGACCCAGGGATCTGTGGCTTTCCCTCGAGGCTTTCCCTCGAGGCTTTCCCACGAGGTTTTCCCACAGGCCTGGGCCACGTTCCACCTTGGTGTGAGTGGATCCTCGGCGTGAAAGACCAGCCGGTGAAGGGAAAAGAGGTTCCTCTGGAATGGACTGAGACATCTGAGGGACTCTTGGAATGGTGGCACGACCCTGGAGTTCCTCTCGCCGTTCCTGTTGAGAGGGCCTCCTCTTGAGATGCGACGGGAACGCCGGGAACTCTTTCGCGAAGAAGCAGGGAAAGGATGCCTCTTCTCGAGCTACCAGGCGGAAACGGGGCTCCTCTGGATGTGGGCGGTACCCTCGTGTTTCCTCTCGAGTGGAGACAGGTATCGGGGAACTTCTTGATTTGCACCAATGGTGTGAAGGACCCTTTCGAAGTTCCAGAGGTGAGGTGTGATCAGCCTCCAGACGCCTCAGCAGAAATGGGCCTCATCTCGCCTGGAGGGGAGAACCTCCTGGATTTTCTCGAGTTGCGGCAGGTCTTCTCGAGTTAAGACGGGGACCTCAGGGACCCGCTCTGGTGGCCTCAGGAAAGGCCAGTCCCCATGCGAGTTGCTAGGGGACCTCTCGGGATTCCTCTACCGTCCATGCCGGGGCCTAAGACCTTGTGTGGAGTCGGGGCCGGAACCTGCGGATTCCTCTCCAGTGTTGCCATGGATGTTGGGGTGCTTCTGAGTATCCCCAGGGGAGTCAGGCCTCGTCTCGTGTGGGGGCATGCACGTGCGCTTTCCTCCCGAGCTGCAGCAGTAGTCTCACGCTTCCTGTCACGTGGATCAAGGGATCTGTGGCTTTCCCTCGAGGCTTTCCCTCGAGGCTTTCCCACGAGGTTTTCCCACAGGGCTGGGCCACGTGCCACTTTTGTGTGAGTCGATCCTCGTCGTGAAAGACGAGCCGGTGAAGAGAAAAGAGGTTCCTCTGGAATGGACTGAGACATCTGGGGGACTCTTGGAATGGTGGCACGACCCTGGAGTTCCTCTCGCCGTTCCTGTCGAGAGGGCCTCCTCTTGAGATGCGATGGGAACGCTGGGAAATGTTTCCCGACGAAGCATGGAAAGGATGCCTCATCTCGAGCTACGAAGCGGAAACGGGGCTCCTCTGGATGTGGGCGGGACCTTCGTGTTTCCTCTCTAGTGGAGACGGGTATGTCGGGGAACTTCTTGATTTGCACCAAGGGTGTGAAGGACCCTTTCGAAGTTCCAGAGGTGAGGTGTGATCAGCCTCGAGACGCCTCAGCGGAAATGGGCCTCATCTCGCCTGGAGGGGAGAACCTCCTGGATTTTCTCGAGTTGCGGCAGGTCTTCTCGAGTTAAGACGGGGACCTCAGGGACCCGCTCTGGTGGCCTCAGGAAAGGCCAGTCCCCATGCGAGTTGCTAGGGGCCGTCTCGGGATTCCTCTCCCATACATGCCCTGGCCTAAGACCTTGTGTGGAGTCGGGGCCGGAAACTGCGGATTCCTCTCCAGTGTTGCCATGGATCTTGGGGTGCTTCTGAGTATCCCCAGGGGAGTCAGGCCTCGTCTCGAGTGGGGGCATGCACGTGCGCTTTCCTCCCGAGCTGCAGCAGTAGTGTCACGCTTCCTGTCACGTGGATCAAGGGATCTGTGGCTTTCCCTCGAGGCTTTCCCTCGAGGCTTTCCCACGAGGCTTTCCCACAGGGCCGTGCCACGTGCCACCTTGGTGTGAGTCTATCCTCGGCGTGAAAGACGAGCCGGTGAAGGGAAAAGAGGTTCCTCTGGAATGGACTGAGACATCTGGGGGACTCTTGGAATGGTGGCACGACCCTGGAGTTCCTCTCGCCGTTCCTGTTGAGAGGGCCTCCTCTTGAGATGCGACGGGAATGCCGGGGACTCTTTCGCGACGAAACAGGGAAAGGATGCCTCTTCTCGAGCTACCAGGTGGAAACGGGGCTTCTCTGGATGTGGGCGAGACCCTCGTGTTTCCTCTCCAGTGGAGACGGGTATGTCGGGGATCTTCTTGAGTTGCACCAAGGGTGTGAAGGACCCTTTCGAAGTTCCAGAGGTGAGGTGTGATCAGCCTCGAGATGCCTCAGCAGAAATGGCCCTCATCTCGCCTGGAGGGGAGAAGCTCCTGGATTTTCTCGAGTTGCGGCAGGTCTTCTCGAGTTAAGACGGGGACCTCAGGGACCCGCTCTGGTGGCCTCAGGAAAGGCCAGTCCCCATGCGAGTTGCTAGGGGCCCTCTCGGGATTCCTCTCCCGGCCATGCCGGGGCCTAAGACCTTGTGTGGAGTCGGGGCCGGAACCTGCAGATTTCTCTCCAGTGTTGCCATGGATGTTGGGGTGCTTCCGAGTATCCCCAGGGGAGTCAGGCGGCGTCTCGTGTGGGGCCATGCACGTGCGCTTTCCTCCCGAGCTGCAGCAGTAGTGTCACGCTACCTGTCACGTGGATCAAGGGATCTGTGGCTTTCCCTCGAGGCTGACCCTCGAGGCTTTCCCACGAGGCTTTCCCACAGGGCTGTGCCACGTGCCACCTTGGTGTGAGTCGATCCTCGGCGTGAAAGACGATCCGGTGAAGGGAAAAGAGGTTCCTCTGGAATGGCCTGAGACATCTGGGGGACTCTTGGAATGGTGGCACGACCCTGGAGTTCCTCTCGCCGTTCCTGTTGAGAGGGCCTCCTCTTGAGATGCGACGGGAACGCCGGGAACTCTTTCCCGACGAAGCAGGGAAAGGATCCCTGATCTCGAGCTACGAGGCGGAAACGGGGCTCCTCTGGATGTGGGTGGGACCCTCGTGATTCCTCTCGAGTGGAGACGGCTATGTCGGGGAACTTCTTGATTTGCACCAAGGGTGTGAAGGAGCCTTTCGAAGTTGCAGAGGTGAGATGTGATCAGCCTCGAGACGCCTCAGCAGAAATGAGCCTCATCTCGCCTGGAGGGGAGAACGTCCTGGATTTTGTCGAGTTGCGGCAGGTCTTCTCGAGTTACGACGGGGACCTCAGGGACCCGCTCTGGTGGCCTTAGGAAAGGCCAGTCCCCATGCGAGTTGCTAGGGGGCCTCTCGGGATTCCTCTCCCGTCCATGCCGGGGCCTCAGTCCTTGTGTGGAGTCGGGGCCGGAACCTGAGGATTCCTCTCCAGTGTTGCCATGGATCGTGGGGTGCTTCTGAGTCTCCCCAGGGGAGTCAGGCCTCGTCTCGATTGGGGGCATGCACGTGCGCTTTCCTCCCGAGCTGCAGCAGTAGTGTCACGCTTCCTGTCACGTGGATCAAGGGATCTGTGGCTTTCCCTCGAGGCTGTCCCTCGAGGCTTTCCCACGAGGCTTTCCCACAGGGCTGTGCCACGTGCCACCTTGGTGTGAGTCGATCCTCGGCGTGAAAGACGAGCCGGTGAAGGGAAAAGAGGTTCCTCTGGAATGGACTGAGACATCTGGGGGACTCTTGGAATGGTGGCACGACCCTGGAGTTCCTCTCGCCGTTCCTGTTGAGAGGGCCTCCTCTTGAGATGCGATGGGAACGCCGGGAACTCTTTCCCGACGAAGCAGGGAAAGGATCCCTCATCTCGAGCTACGAGGCAGAAACGGGGCTCCTCTGGATGTGGGCGGGACCCTCGTGATTCCTCTCGAGTGGAGATGGGTATGTCGGGGAACTTCTTGATTTGCACCAAGGGTGTGAAGGACCCTTTCGAAGTTCCAGAGGTGAGGTGTGATCAGCCTCGAGACGCCTCAGCGGAAATGGGCCTCATCTCGCCTGGAGGGGAGAACCTCCTGGATTTTCTCGAGTTGCGGCAGGTCTTCTCGAGTTACGACGGGGACCTCAGGGACCCGCTCTGGTGGCCTCAGGAAAGGCCAGTCCCCATGCGATTTGCTAGGGGGCCTCTCGGGATTCCTCACCCGTCCATGCCGGGGCCTCAGTCCTTGTGTGGAGTCGGGGCCGGAACCTGAGGATTCCTCTCCAGTGTTGCCATGGATCTTGGGGTGCTTCTGAGTCTCCCCAGGGGAGTCAGGCCTCGTCTCGATTGGGGGCATGCACGTGCGCTTTCCTCCCGAGCTGCAGCAGTAGTGTCACGCTTCCTGTCACGTGGATCAAGGGATCTGTGGCTTTCCCTCGAGGCTGTCCCTCGAGGCTTTCCCACGAGGCTTTCCCACAGGGCTGTGCCACGTGCCACCTTGGTGTGAGTCGATCCTCGGCGTGAAAGACGAGCCGGTGAAGGGAAAAGAGGTTCCTCTGGAATGGACTGAGACATCTGGGGGACTCTTGGAATGGTGGCACGACCCTGGAGTTCCTCTCGCCGTTCCTGTTGAGAGGGCCTCCTCTTGAGATGCGATGGGAACGCCGGGAACTCTTTCCCGACGAAGCAGGGAAAGGATCCCTCATCTCGAGCTACGAGGCAGAAACGGGGCTCCTCTGGATGTGGGCGGGACCCTCGTGATTCCTCTCGAGTGGAGACCGGTATGTCGGGGAACTTCTTGATTTGCACCAAGGGTGTGAAGGACCCTTTCGAAGTTCCAGAGGTGAGGTGTGATCAGCCTCGAGACGCCTCAGCGGAAATGGGCCTCATCTCGCCTGGACGGGAGAACCTCCTGGATTTTCTCGAGTTGCGGCAGGTCTTCTCGAGTTACGACGGGGACCTCAGGGACCCGCTCTGGTGGCCTCAGGAAAGGCCAGTCCCCATGCGATTTGCTAGGGGGCCTCTCGGGATTCCTCTCCCGTCCATGCCGGGGCCTCAGTCCTTGTGTGGAGTCGGGGCCGGAACCTGAGGATTCCTCTCCAGTGTTGCCATGGATCTTGGGGTGCTTCTGAGTCTCCCCAGGGGAGTCAGGCCTCGTCTCGATTGGGGGCATGCACGTGCGCTTTCCTCCCGAGCTGCAGCAGTAGTGTCACGCTTCCTGTCACGTGGATCAAGGGATCTGTGGCTTTCCCTCGAGGCTGTCCCTCGAGGCTTTCCCACGAGGCTTTCCCACAGGGCTGTGCCACGTGCCACCTTGGTGTGAGTCGATCCTCGGCGTGAAAGACGATCCGGTGAAGGGAAAAGAGGTTCCTCTGGAATGGCCTGAGACATCTGGGGGACTCTTGGAATGGTGGCACGACCCTGGAGTTCCTCTCGCCGTTCCTGTTGAGAGGGCCTCCTCTTGAGATGCGACGGGAATGCCGGGAACTCTTTCCCGACGAAGCAGGGAAAGGATCCCTGATCTCGAGCTACGAGGCGGAAACGGGGCTCCTCTGGATGTGGGTGGGACCCTCGTGATTCCTCTCGAGTGGAGACGGCTATGTCGGGGAACTTCTTGATTTGCACCAAGGGTGTGAAGGACCCTTTCGAAGTTGCAGAGGTGAGATGTGATCAGCCTCGAGACGCCTCAGCAGAAATGAGCCTCATCTCGCCTGGAGGGGAGAACGTCCTGGATTTTGTCGAGTTGCGGCAGGTCTTCTCGAGTTACGACGGGGACCTCAGGGACCCGCTCTGGTGGCCTTAGGAAAGGCCAGTCCCCATGCGAGTTGCTAGGGGGCCTCTCGGGATTCCTCTCCCGTCCATGCTGGGGCCTCAGTCCTTGTGTGGAGTCGGGGCCGGAACCTGAGGATTCCTCTCCAGTGTTGCCATGGATCTTGGGGTGCTTCTGAGTCTCCCCAGGGGAGTCATGCCTCGTCTCGAGTGGGGGCATGCACGTGCGCTTTCCTCCCGAGCTGCAGCAGTAGTGTCACGCTTCCTGTCACGTGAATCATGGGATCTGTGGCTTTCCCTCGAGGCTGTCCCTCGAGGCTTTCCCACGAGGCTTTCCCACAGGGCTGTGCCACGTGCCACCTTGGTGTGAGTCGATCCTCGGCGTGAAAGACGAGCCGGTGAAGGGAAAAGAGGTTCCTCTGGAATGGACTGAGACATCTGGGGGACTCTTGGAATGGTGGCACGACCCTGGAGTTCCTCTCGCCGTTCCTGTTGAGAGGGCCTCCTCTTGAGATGCGATGGGAACGCCGGGAACTCTTTCCCGACGAAGCAGGGAAAGGATCCCTCATCTCGAGCTACGAGGCAGAAACGGGGCTCCTCTGGATGTGGGCGGGACCCTCGTGATTCCTCTCGAGTGGAGATGGGTATGTCGGGGAACTTCTTGATTTGCACCAAGGGTGTGAAGGACCCTTTCGAAGTTCCAGAGGTGAGGTGTGATCAGCCTCGAGACGCCTCAGCGGAAATGGGCCTCATCTCGCCTGGAGGGGAGAACCTCCTGGATTTTCTCGAGTTGCGGCAGGTCTTCTCGAGTTATGACGGGGACCTCAGGGACCCGCTCTGTTGGCCTCAGGAAAGGCCAGTCCCCATGCGAGTTGCTAGGGGACCTCTCGGGATTCCACTCCCGTCCATGCCGGGGCCTCAGTCCTTGTGTGGAGTCGGGGCCAGAACCTGAGGATTCCTCTCCAGTGTTGCCATGGATCTTGGGGTGCTTCTGAGTCTCCCCAGGGGAGTCAGGCCTCGTCTCGAGTGGGGGCATGCACGTGCGCTTTCCTCCCGAGCTGCAGCAGTAGTGTCACGCTTCCTGTCACGTGGATCAAGGGATCTGTGGCTTTCCCTCGAGGCTGTCCCTCGAGGCTTTCCCACGAGGCTTTCCCACAGGGCTCTGCCACGTGCCACCTTGGTGTGAGTCGATCCTCGGCGTGAAAGACGAGCCGGTGAAGGGAAAAGAGGTTCCTCTGGAATGGACTGAGACATCTGGGGGACTCTTGGAATGGTGGCACGACCCTGGAGTTCCTCTCGCCGTTCCTGTTGAGAGGGCCTCCTCTTGAGATGCGATGGGAACGCCGGGAACTCTTTCCCGACGAAGCAGGGAAAGGATCCCTCATCTCGAGCTACGAGGCAGAAACGGGGCTCCTCTGGATGTGGGCGGGACCCTCGTGATTCCTCTCGAGTGGAGACGGGTATGTCGGGGAACTTCTTGATTTGCACCAAGGGTGTGAAGGACCCTTTCGAAGTTCCAGAGGTGAGGTGTGATCAGCCTCGAGACGCCTCAGCGGAAATGGGCCTCATCTCGCCTGGAGGGGAGAACCTCCTGGATTTTCTCGAGTTGCGGCAGGTCTTCTCGAGTTACGACGGGGACCTCAGGGACCCGCTCTGGTGGCCTCAGGAAAGGCCAGTCCCCATGCGATTTGCTAGGGGGCCTCTCGGGATTCCTCACCCGTCCATGCCGGGGCCTCAGTCCTTGTGTGGAGTCGGGGCCGGAACCTGAGGATTCCTCTCCAGTGTTGCCATGGATCTTGGGGTGCTTCTGAGTCTCCCCAGGGGAGTCAGGCCTCGTCTCGATTGGGGGCATGCACGTGCGCTTTCCTCCCGAGCTGCAGCAGTAGTGTCACGCTTCCTGTCACGTGGATCAAGGGATCTGTGGCTTTCCCTCGAGGCTGTCCCTCGAGGCTTTCCCACGAGGCTTTCCCACAGGGCTGTGCCACGTGCCACCTTGGTGTGAGTCGATCCTCGGCGTGAAAGACGAGCCGGTGAAGGGAAAAGAGGTTCCTCTGGAATGGACTGAGACATCTGGGGGACTCTTGGAATGGTGGCACGACCCTGGAGTTCCTCTCGCCGTTCCTGTTGAGAGGGCCTCCTCTTGAGATGCGATGGGAACGCCGGGAACTCTTTCCCGACGAAGCAGGGAAAGGATCCCTCATCTCGAGCTACGAGGCAGAAACGGGGCTCCTCTGGATGTGGGCGGGACCCTCGTGATTCCTCTCGAGTGGAGACCGGTATGTCGGGGAACTTCTTGATTTGCACCAAGGGTGTGAAGGACCCTTTCGAAGTTCCAGAGGTGAGGTGTGATCAGCCTCGAGACGCCTCAGCGGAAATGGGCCTCATCTCGCCTGGACGGGAGAACCTCCTGGATTTTCTCGAGTTGCGGCAGGTCTTCTCGAGTTACGACGGGGACCTCAGGGACCCGCTCTGGTGGCCTCAGGAAAGGCCAGTCCCCATGCGATTTGCTAGGGGGCCTCTCGGGATTCCTCTCCCGTCCATGCCGGGGCCTCAGTCCTTGTGTGGAGTCGGGGCCGGAACCTGAGGATTCCTCTCCAGTGTTGCCATGGATCTTGGGGTGCTTCTGAGTCTCCCCAGGGGAGTCAGGCCTCGTCTCGATTGGGGGCATGCACGTGCGCTTTCCTCCCGAGCTGCAGCAGTAGTGTCACGCTTCCTGTCACGTGGATCAAGGGATCTGTGGCTTTCCCTCGAGGCTGTCCCTCGAGGCTTTCCCACGAGGCTTTCCCACAGGGCTGTGCCACGTGCCACCTTGGTGTGAGTCGATCCTCGGCGTGAAAGACGATCCGGTGAAGGGAAAAGAGGTTCCTCTGGAATGGCCTGAGACATCTGGGGGACTCTTGGAATGGTGGCACGACCCTGGAGTTCCTCTCGCCGTTCCTGTTGAGAGGGCCTCCTCTTGAGATGCGACGGGAACGCCGGGAACTCTTTCCCGACGAAGCAGGGAAAGGATCCCTGATCTCGAGCTACGAGGTGGAAACGGGGCTCCTCTGGATGTGGGTGGGACCCTCGTGATTCCTCTCGAGTGGAGACGGCTATGTCGGGGAACTTCTTGATTTGCACCAAGGGTGTGAAGGAGCCTTTCGAAGTTGCAGAGGTGAGATGTGATCAGCCTCGAGACGCCTCAGCAGAAATGAGCCTCATCTCGCCTGGAGGGGAGAACGTCCTGGATTTTGTCGAGTTGCGGCAGGTCTTCTCGAGTTACGACGGGGACCTCAGGGACCCGCTCTGGTGGCCTTAGGAAAGGCCAGTCCCCATGCGAGTTGCTAGGGGGCCTCTCGGGATTCCTCTCCCGTCCATGCTGGGGCCTCAGTCCTTGTGTGGAGTCGGGGCCGGAACCTGAGGATTCCTCTCCAGTGTTGCCATGGATCTTGGGGTGCTTCTGAGTCTCCCCAGGGGAGTCATGCCTCGTCTCGAGTGGGGGCATGCACGTGCGCTTTCCTCCCGAGCTGCAGCAGTAGTGTCACGCTTCCTGTCACGTGAATCAAGGGATCTGTGGCTTTCCCTCGAGGCTGTCCCTCGAGGCTTTCCCACGAGGCTTTCCCACAGGGCTGTGCCACGTGCCACCTTGGTGTGAGTCGATCCTCGGCGTGAAAGACGAGCCGGTGAAGGGAAAAGAGGTTCCTCTGGAATGGACTGAGACATCTGGGGGACTCTTGGAATGGTGGCACGACCCTGGAGTTCCTCTCGCCGTTCCTGTTGAGAGGGCCTCCTCTTGAGATGCGATGGGAACGCCGGGAACTCTTTCCCGACGAAGCAGGGAAAGGATCCCTCATCTCGAGCTACGAGGCAGAAACGGGGCTCCTCTGGATGTGGGCGGGACCCTCGTGATTCCTCTCGAGTGGAGATGGGTATGTCGGGGAACTTCTTGATTTGCACCAAGGGTGTGAAGGACCCTTTCGAAGTTCCAGAGGTGAGGTGTGATCAGCCTCGAGACGCCTCAGCGGAAATGGGCCTCATCTCGCCTGGAGGGGAGAACCTCCTGGATTTTCTCGAGTTGCGGCAGGTCTTCTCGAGTTATGACGGGGACCTCAGGGACCCGCTCTGGTGGCCTCAGGAAAGGCCAGTCCCCATGCGAGTTGCTAGGGGACCTCTCGGGATTCCACTCCCGTCCATGCCGGGGCCTCAGTCCTTGTGTGGAGTCGGGGCCAGAACCTGAGGATTCCTCTCCAGTGTTGCCATGGATCTTGGGGTGCTTCTGAGTCTCCCCAGGGGAGTCAGGCCTCGTCTCGAGTGGGGGCATGCACGTGCGCTTTCCTCCCGAGCTGCAGCAGTAGTGTCACGCTTCCTGTCACGTGGATCAAGGGATCTGTGGCTTTCCCTCGAGGCTGTCCCTCGAGGCTTTCCCACGAGGCTTTCCCACAGGGCTCTGCCACGTGCCACCTTGGTGTGAGTCGATCCTCGGCGTGAAAGACGAGCCGGTGAAGGGAAAAGAGGTTCCTCTGGAATGGACTGAGACATCTGGGGGACTCTTGGAATGGTGGCACGACCCTGGAGTTCCTCTCGCCGTTCCTGTTGAGAGGGCCTCCTCTTGAGATGCGATGGGAACGCCGGGAACTCTTTCCCGACGAAGCAGGGAAAGGATCCCTCATCTCGAGCTACGAGGCAGAAACGGGGCTCCTCTGGATGTGGGCGGGACCCTCGTGATTCCTCTCGAGTGGAGACGGGTATGTCGGGGAACTTCTTGATTTGCACCAAGGGTGTGAAGGACCCTTTCGAAGTTCCAGAGGTGAGGTGTGATCAGCCTCGAGACGCCTCAGCGGAAATGGGCCTCATCTCGCCTGGAGGGGAGAACCTCCTGGATTTTCTCGAGTTGCGGCAGGTCTTCTCGAGTTACGACGGGGACCTCAGGGACCCGCTCTGGTGGCCTCAGGAAAGGCCAGTCCCCATGCGATTTGCTAGGGGGCCTCTCGGGATTCCTCACCCGTCCATGCCGGGGCCTCAGTCCTTGTGTGGAGTCGGGGCCGGAACCTGAGGATTCCTCTCCAGTGTTGCCATGGATCTTGGGGTGCTTCTGAGTCTCCCCAGGGGAGTCAGGCCTCGTCTCGATTGGGGGCATGCACGTGCGCTTTCCTCCCGAGCTGCAGCAGTAGTGTCACGCTTCCTGTCACGTGGATCAAGGGATCTGTGGCTTTCCCTCGAGGCTGTCCCTCGAGGCTTTCCCACGAGGCTTTCCCACAGGGCTGTGCCACGTGCCACCTTGGTGTGAGTCGATCCTCGGCGTGAAAGACGAGCCGGTGAAGGGAAAAGAGGTTCCTCTGGAATGGACTGAGACATCTGGGGGACTCTTGGAATGGTGGCACGACCCTGGAGTTCCTCTCGCCGTTCCTGTTGAGAGGGCCTCCTCTTGAGATGCGATGGGAACGCCGGGAACTCTTTCCCGACGAAGCAGGGAAAGGATCCCTCATCTCGAGCTACGAGGCAGAAACGGGGCTCCTCTGGATGTGGGCGGGACCCTCGTGATTCCTCTCGAGTGGAGACCGGTATGTCGGGGAACTTCTTGATTTGCACCAAGGGTGTGAAGGACCCTTTCGAAGTTCCAGAGGTGAGGTGTGATCAGCCTCGAGACGCCTCAGCGGAAATGGGCCTCATCTCGCCTGGACGGGAGAACCTCCTGGATTTTCTCGAGTTGCGGCAGGTCTTCTCGAGTTACGACGGGGACCTCAGGGACCCGCTCTGGTGGCCTCAGGAAAGGCCAGTCCCCATGCGATTTGCTAGGGGGCCTCTCGGGATTCCTCTCCCGTCCATGCCGGGGCCTCAGTCCTTGTGTGGAGTCGGGGCCGGAACCTGAGGATTCCTCTCCAGTGTTGCCATGGATCTTGGGGTGCTTCTGAGTCTCCCCAGGGGAGTCAGGCCTCGTCTCGATTGGGGGCATGCACGTGCGCTTTCCTCCCGAGCTGCAGCAGTAGTGTCACGCTTCCTGTCACGTGGATCAAGGGATCTGTGGCTTTCCCTCGAGGCTGTCCCTCGAGGCTTTCCCACGAGGCTTTCCCACAGGGCTGTGCCACGTGCCACCTTGGTGTGAGTCGATCCTCGGCGTGAAAGACGATCCGGTGAAGGGAAAAGAGGTTCCTCTGGAATGGCCTGAGACATCTGGGGGACTCTTGGAATGGTGGCACGACCCTGGAGTTCCTCTCGCCGTTCCTGTTGAGAGGGCCTCCTCTTGAGATGCGACGGGAACGCCGGGAACTCTTTCCCGACGAAGCAGGGAAAGGATCCCTGATCTCGAGCTACGAGGTGGAAACGGGGCTCCTCTGGATGTGGGTGGGACCCTCGTGATTCCTCTCGAGTGGAGACGGCTATGTCGGGGAACTTCTTGATTTGCACCAAGGGTGTGAAGGAGCCTTTCGAAGTTGCAGAGGTGAGATGTGATCAGCCTCGAGACGCCTCAGCAGAAATGAGCCTCATCTCGCCTGGAGGGGAGAACGTCCTGGATTTTGTCGAGTTGCGGCAGGTCTTCTCGAGTTACGACGGGGACCTCAGGGACCCGCTCTGGTGGCCTTAGGAAAGGCCAGTCCCCATGCGAGTTGCTAGGGGGCCTCTCGGGATTCCTCTCCCGTCCATGCTGGGGCCTCAGTCCTTGTGTGGAGTCGGGGCCGGAACCTGAGGATTCCTCTCCAGTGTTGCCATGGATCTTGGGGTGCTTCTGAGTCTCCCCAGGGGAGTCATGCCTCGTCTCGAGTGGGGGCATGCACGTGCGCTTTCCTCCCGAGCTGCAGCAGTAGTGTCACGCTTCCTGTCACGTGAATCAAGGGATCTGTGGCTTTCCCTCGAGGCTGTCCCTCGAGGCTTTCCCACGAGGCTTTCTCACAGGGCTGTGCCACGTGCCACCTTCGTGGGAGTCGATCCTCGGCGTGAAAGACGAGCCGGTGAAGGGAAAAGAGGTTCCTCTGGAATGGACTGAGACATCTGGGGGACTCTTGGAATGGTGGCACGACCCTGGAGTTCCTCTCGCCGTTCCTGTTGAGAGGGCCTCCTCTTGAGATGCGATGGGAACGCCGGGAACTCTTTCCCGACGAAGCAGGGAAAGGATCCCTCATCTCGAGCTACGAGGTAGAAACGGGGCTCCTCTGGATGTGGGCGGGACCCTCGTGATTCCTCTCGAGTGGAGATGGGTATGTCGGGGAACTTCTTGATTTGCACCAAGGGTGTGAAGGACCCTTTCGAAGTTCCAGAGGTGAGGTGTGATCAGCCTCGAGACGCCTCAGCGGAAATGGGCCTCATCTCGCCTGGAGGGGAGAACCTCCTGGATTTTCTCGAGTTGCGGCAGGTCTTCTCGAGTTATGACAGGGACCTCAGGGACCCGCTCTGGTGGCCTCAGGAAAGGCCAGTCCCCATGCGAGTTGCTAGGGGACCTCTCGGGATTCCACTCCCGTCCATGCCGGGGCCTCAGTCCTTGTGTGGAGTCGGGGCCAGAACCTGAGGATTCCTCTCCAGTGTTGCCATGGATCTTGGGGTGCTTCTGAGTCTCCCCAGGGGAGTCAGGCCTCGTCTCGAGTGGGGGCATGCACGTGCGCTTTCCTCCCGAGCTGCAGCAGTAGTGTCACGCTTCCTGTCACGTGGATCAAGGGATCTGTGGCTTTCCCTCGAGGCTGTCCCTGGAGGCTTTCCCACGAGGCTTTCCCACAGGGCTCTGCCACGTGCCACCTTGGTGTGAGTCGATCCTCGGCGTGAAAGACGAGCCGGTGAAGGGAAAAGAGGTTCCTCTGGAATGGACTGAGACATCTGGGGGACTCTTGGAATGGTGGCACGACCCTGGAGTTCCTCTCGCCGTTCCTGTTGAGAGGGCCTCCTCTTGAGATGCGATGGGAACGCCGGGAACTCTTTCCCGACGAAGCAGTGAAAGGATCCCTCATCTCGAGCTACGAGGCAGAAACGGGGCTCCTCTGGATGTGGGCGGGACCCTCGTGATTCCTCTCGAGTGGAGACGGGTATGTCGGGGAACTTCTTGATTTGCACCAAGGGTGTGAAGGACCCTTTCGAAGTTCCAGAGGTGAGGTGTGATCAGCCTCGAGACGCCTCAGCGGAAATGGGCCTCATCTCGCCTGGAGGGGAGAACCTCCTGGATTTTCTCGAGTTGCGGCAGGTCTTCTCGAGTTATGACGGGGACCTCAGGGACCCGCTCTGGTGGCCTCAGGAAAGGCCAGTCCCCATGCGAGTTGCTAGGGGACCTCTCGGGATTCCACTCCCGTCCATGCCGGGGCCTCAGTCCTTGTGTGGAGTCGGGGCCGGAACCTGAGGATTCCTCTCCAGTGTTGCCATGGATCTTGGGGTGCTTCTGAGTCTCCCCAGGGGAGTCAGGCCTCGTCTCGATTGGGGGCATGCACGTGCGCTTTCCTCCCGAGCTGCAGCAGTAGTGTCACGCTTCCTGTCACGTGGATCAAGGGATCTGTGGCTTTCCCTCGAGGCTGTCCCTCGAGGCTTTCCCACGAGGCTTTCCCACAGGGCTGTGCCACGTGCCACCTTGGTGTGAGTCGATCCTCGGCGTGAAAGACGAGCCGGTGAAGGGAAAAGAGGTTCCTCTGGAATGGACTGAGACATCTGGGGGACTCTTGGAATGGTGGCACGACCCTGGAGTTCCTCTCGCCGTTCCTGTTGAGAGGGCCTCCTCTTGAGATGCGATGGGAACGCCGGGAACTCTTTCCCGACGAAGCAGGGAAAGGATCCCTCATCTCGAGCTACGAGGCAGAAACGGGGCTCCTCTGGATGTGGGCGGGACCCTCGTGATTCCTCTCGAGTGGAGACCGATATGTCGGGGAACTTCTTGATTTGCACCAAGGGTGTGAAGGAGCCTTTCGAAGTTGCAGAGGTGAGATGTGATCAGCCTCGAGACGCCTCAGCAGAAATGAGCCTCATCTCGCCTGGAGGGGAGAACGTCCTGGATTTTGTCGAGTTGCGGCAGGTCTTCTCGAGTTACGACGGGGACCTCAGGGACCCGCTCTGGTGGCCTTAGGAAAGGCCAGTCCCCATGCGAGTTGCTAGGGGGCCTCTCGGGATTCCTCTCCCGTCCATGCTGGGGCCTCAGTCCTTGTGTGGAGTCGGGGCCGGAACCTGAGGATTCCTCTCCAGTGTTGCCATGGATCTTGGGGTGCTTCTGAGTCTCCCCAGGGGAGTCATGCCTCGTCTCGAGTGGGGGCATGCACGTGCGCTTTCCTCCCGAGCTGCAGCAGTAGTGTCACGCTTCCTGTCACGTGAATCAAGGGATCTGTGGCTTTCCCTCGAGGCTGTCCCTCGAGGCTTTCCCACGAGGCTTTCCCACAGGGCTGTGCCACGTGCCACCTTGGTGTGAGTCGATCCTCGGCGTGAAAGACGAGCCGGTGAAGGGAAAAGAGGTTCCTCTGGAATGGACTGAGACATCTGGGGGACTCTTGGAATGGTGGCACGACCCTGGAGTTCCTCTCGCCGTTCCTGTTGAGAGGGCCTCCTCTTGAGATGCGATGGGAACGCCGGGAACTCTTTCCCGACGAAGCAGGGAAAGGATCCCTCATCTCGAGCTACGAGGTAGAAACGGGGCTCCTCTGGATGTGGGCGGGACCCTCGTGATTCCTCTCGAGTGGAGATGGGTATGTCGGGGAACTTCTTGATTTGCACCAAGGGTGTGAAGGACCCTTTCGAAGTTCCAGAGGTGAGGTGTGATCAGCCTCGAGACGCCTCAGCGGAAATGGGCCTCATCTCGCCTGGAGGGGAGAACCTCCTGGATTTTCTCGAGTTGCGGCAGGTCTTCTCGAGTTATGACAGGGACCTCAGGGACCCGCTCTGGTGGCCTCAGGAAAGGCCAGTCCCCATGCGAGTTGCTAGGGGACCTCTCGGGATTCCACTCCCGTCCATGCCGGGGCCTCAGTCCTTGTGTGGAGTCGGGGCCAGAACCTGAGGATTCCTCTCCAGTGTTGCCATGGATTTTGGGGTGCTTCTGAGTCTCCCCAGGGGAGTCAGGCCTCGTCTCGAGTGGGGGCATGCACGTGCGCTTTCCTCCCGAGCTGCAGCAGTAGTGTCACGCTTCCTGTCACGTGGATCAAGGGATCTGTGGCTTTCCCACGAGGCTGTCCCTGGAGGCTTTCCCACGAGGCTTTCCCACAGGGCTCTGCCACGTGCCACCTTGGTGTGAGTCGATCCTCGGCGTGAAAGACGAGCCGGTGAAGGGAAAAGAGGTTCCTCTGGAATGGACTGAGACATCTGGGGGACTCTTGGAATGGTGGCACGACCCTGGAGTTCCTCTCGCCGTTCCTGTTGAGAGGGCCTCCTCTTGAGATGCGACGGGAACGCCGGGAACTCTTTCCCGACGAAGCAGGGAAAGGATCCCGGATCTCGAGCTACGAGGCGGAAACGGGGCTCCTCTGGATGTGGGTGGGACCCTCGTGATTCCTCTCGAGTGGAGACGGCTATGTCGGGGAACTTCTTGATTTGCACCAAGGGTGTGAAGGAGCCTTTCGAAGTTGCAGAGGTGAGATGTGATCAGCCTCGAGACGCCTCAGCAGAAATGAGCCTCATCTCGCCTGGAGGGGAGAACGTCCTGGATTTTGTCGAGTTGCGGCAGGTCTTCTCGAGTTACGACGGGGACCTCAGGGACCCGCTCTGGTGGCCTTAGGAAAGGCCAGTCCCCATGCGAGTTGCTAGGGGGCCTCTCGGGATTCCTCTCCCGTCCATGCTGGGGCCTCAGTCCTTGTGTGGAGTCGGGGCCGGAACCTGAGGATTCCTCTCCAGTGTTGCCATGGATCTTGGGGTGCTTCTGAGTCTCCCCAGGGGAGTCATGCCTCGTCTCGAGTGGGGGCATGCACGTGCGCTTTCCTCCCGAGCTGCAGCAGTAGTGTCACGCTTCCTGTCACGTGAATCAAGGGATCTGTGGCTTTCCCTCGAGGCTGTCCCTCGAGGCTTTCCCACGAGGCTTTCCCACAGGGCTGTGCCACGTGCCACCTTGGTGTGAGTCGATCCTCGGCGTGAAAGACGAGCCGGTGAAGGGAAAAGAGGTTCCTCTGGAATGGACTGAGACATCTGGGGGACTCTTGGAATGGTGGCACGACCCTGGAGTTCCTCTCGCCGTTCCTGTTGAGAGGGCCTCCTCTTGAGATGCGATGGGAACGCCGGGAACTCTTTCCCGACGAAGCAGGGAAAGGATCCCTCATCTCGAGCTACGAGGTAGAAACGGGGCTCCTCTGGATGTGGGCGGGACCCTCGTGATTCCTCTCGAGTGGAGATGGGTATGTCGGGGAACTTCTTGATTTGCACCAAGGGTGTGAAGGACCCTTTCGAAGTTCCAGAGGTGAGGTGTGATCAGCCTCGAGACGCCTCAGCGGAAATGGGCCTCATCTCGCCTGGAGGGGAGAACCTCCTGGATTTTCTCGAGTTGCGGCAGGTCTTCTCGAGTTATGACAGGGACCTCAGGGACCCGCTCTGGTGGCCTCAGGAAAGGCCAGTCCCCATGCGAGTTGCTAGGGGACCTCTCGGGATTCCACTCCCGTCCATGCCGGGGCCTCAGTCCTTGTGTGGAGTCGGGGCCAGAACCTGAGGATTCCTCTCCAGTGTTGCCATGGATTTTGGGGTGCTTCTGAGTCTCCCCAGGGGAGTCAGGCCTCGTCTCGAGTGGGGGCATGCACGTGCGCTTTCCTCCCGAGCTGCAGCAGTAGTGTCACGCTTCCTGTCACGTGGATCAAGGGATCTGTGGCTTTCCCACGAGGCTGTCCCTGGAGGCTTTCCCACGAGGCTTTCCCACAGGGCTCTGCCACGTGCCACCTTGGTGTGAGTCGATCCTCGGCGTGAAAGACGAGCCGGTGAAGGGAAAAGAGGTTCCTCTGGAATGGACTGAGACATCTGGGGGACTCTTGGAATGGTGGCACGACCCTGGAGTTCCTCTCGCCGTTCCTGTTGAGAGGGCCTCCTCTTGAGATGCGACGGGAACGCCGGGAACTCTTTCCCGACGAAGCAGGGAAAGGATCCCGGATCTCGAGCTACGAGGCGGAAACGGGGCTCCTCTGGATGTGGGTGGGACCCTCGTGATTCCTCTCGAGTGGAGACGGCTATGTCGGGGAACTTCTTGATTTGCACCAAGGGTGTGAAGGAGCCTTTCGAAGTTGCAGAGGTGAGATGTGATCAGCCTCGAGACGCCTCAGCAGAAATGAGCCTCATCTCGCCTGGAGGGGAGAACGTCCTGGATTTTGTCGAGTTGCGGCAGGTCTTCTCGAGTTACGACGGGGACCTCAGGGACCCGCTCTGGTGGCCTTAGGAAAGGCCAGTCCCCATGCGAGTTGCTAGGGGGCCTCTCGGGATTCCTCTCCCGTCCATGCTGGGGCCTCAGTCCTTGTGTGGAGTCGGGGCCGGAACCTGAGGATTCCTCTCCAGTGTTGCCATGGATCTTGGGGTGCTTCTGAGTCTCCCCAGGGGAGTCATGCCTCGTCTCGAGTGGGGGCATGCACGTGCGCTTTCCTCCCGAGCTGCAGCAGTAGTGTCACGCTTCCTGTCACGTGAATCAAGGGATCTGTGGCTTTCCCTCGAGGCTGTCCCTCGAGGCTTTCCCACGAGGCTTTCCCACAGGGCTGTGCCACGTGCCACCTTGGTGTGAGTCGATCCTCGGCGTGAAAGACGAGCCGGTGAAGGGAAAAGAGGTTCCTCTGGAATGGACTGAGACATCTGGGGGACTCTTGGAATGGTGGCACGACCCTGGAGTTCCTCTCGCCGTTCCTGTTGAGAGGGCCTCCTCTTGAGATGCGATGGGAACGCCGGGAACTCTTTCCCGACGAAGCAGGGAAAGGATCCCTCATCTCGAGCTACGAGGTAGAAACGGGGCTCCTCTGGATGTGGGCGGGACCCTCGTGATTCCTCTCGAGTGGAGATGGGTATGTCGGGGAACTTCTTGATTTGCACCAAGGGTGTGAAGGACCCTTTCGAAGTTCCAGAGGTGAGGTGTGATCAGCCTCGAGACGCCTCAGCGGAAATGGGCCTCATCTCGCCTGGAGGGGAGAACCTCCTGGATTTTCTCGAGTTGCGGCAGGTCTTCTCGAGTTATGACAGGGACCTCAGGGACCCGCTCTGGTGGCCTCAGGAAAGGCCAGTCCCCATGCGAGTTGCTAGGGGACCTCTCGGGATTCCACTCCCGTCCATGCCGGGGCCTCAGTCCTTGTGTGGAGTCGGGGCCAGAACCTGAGGATTCCTCTCCAGTGTTGCCATGGATTTTGGGGTGCTTCTGAGTCTCCCCAGGGGAGTCAGGCCTCGTCTCGAGTGGGGGCATGCACGTGCGCTTTCCTCCCGAGCTGCAGCAGTAGTGTCACGCTTCCTGTCACGTGGATCAAGGGATCTGTGGCTTTCCCACGAGGCTGTCCCTGGAGGCTTTCCCACGAGGCTTTCCCACAGGGCTCTGCCACGTGCCACCTTGGTGTGAGTCGATCCTCGGCGTGAAAGACGAGCCGGTGAAGGGAAAAGAGGTTCCTCTGGAATGGACTGAGACATCTGGGGGACTCTTGGAATGGTGGCACGACGCTGGAGTTCCTCTCGCCGATCCTGTTGAGAGGGCCTCCTCTTGAGATGCGATGGGAACGCCGGGAACTCTTTCCCGACGAAGCAGTGAAAGGATCCCTCATCTCGAGCTACGAGGCAGAAACGGGGCTCCTCTGGATGTGGGCGGGACCCTCGTGATTCCTCTCGAGTGGAGACGGGTATGTCGGGGAACTTCTTGATTTGCACCAAGGGTGTGAAGGACCCTTTCGAAGTTCCAGAGGTGAGGTGTGATCAGCCTCGAGACGCCTCAGCGGAAATGGGCCTCATCTCGCCTGGAGGGGAGAACCTCCTGGATTTTCTCGAGTTGCGGCAGGTCTTCTCGAGTTACGGCGGGGACCTCAGGGACCCGCTCTGGTGGCCTCAGGAAAGGCCAGTCCCCATGCGATTTGCTAGGGGGCCTCTCGGGATTCCTCTCCCGTCCATGCCGGGGCCTCAGTCCTTGTGTGGAGTCGGGGCCGGAATCTGAGGATTCCTCTCCAGTGTTGCCATGGATCTTGGGGTGCTTCTGAGTCTCCCCAGGGGAGTCAGGCCTCGTCTCGATTGGGGGCATGCACGTGCGCTTTCCTCCCGAGCTGCAGCAGTAGTGTCACGCTTCCTGTCACGTGGATCAAGGGATCTGTGGCTTTCCCTCGAGGCTGTCCCTCGAGGCTTTCCCACGAGGCTTTCCCACAGGGCTGTGCCACGTGCCACCTTGGTGTGAGTCGATCCTCGGCGTGAAAGACGAGCCGGTGAAGGGAAAAGAGGTTCCTCTGGAATGGCCTGAGACATCTGGGGGACTCTTGGAATGGTGGCACGACCCTGGAGTTCCTCTCGCCGTTCCTGTTGAGAGGGCCTCCTCTTGAGATGCGACGGGAACGCCGGGAACTCTTTCCCGACGAAGCAGGGAAAGGATCCCTGATCTCGAGCTACGAGGCGGAAACGGGGCTCCTCTGGATGTGGGTGGGACCCTCGTGAGTCCTCTCGAGTGGAGACGGCTATGTCGGGGAACTTCTTGATTTGCACCAAGGGTGTGAAGGAGCCTTTCGAAGTTGCAGAGGTGAGATGTGATCAGCCTCGAGACGCCTCAGCAGAAATGAGCCTCATCTCGCCTGGAGGGGAGAACGTCCTGGATTTTGTCGAGTTGCGGCAGGTCTTCTCGAGTTACGACGGGGACCTCAGGGACCCGCTCTGGTGGCCTTAGGAAAGGCCAGTCCCCATGCGAGTTGCTAGGGGGCCTCTCGGGATTCCTCTCCCGTCCATGCTGGGGCCTCAGTCCTTGTGTGGAGTCGGGGCCGGAACCTGAGGATTCCTCTCCAGTGTTGCCATGGATCTTGGGGTGCTTCTGAGTCTCCCCAGGGGAGTCATGCCTCGTCTCGAGTGGGGGCATGCACGTGCGCTTTCCTCCCGAGCTGCAGCAGTAGTGTCACGCTTCCTGTCACGTGAATCAAGGGATCTGTGGCTTTCCCTCGAGGCTGTCCCTCGAGGCTTTCCCACGAGGCTTTCCCACAGGGCTGTGCCACGTGCCACCTTGGTGTGAGTCGATCCTCGGCGTGAAAGACGAGCCGGTGAAGGGAAAAGAGGTTCCTCTGGAATGGACTGAGACATCTGGGGGACTCTTGGAATGGTGGCACGACCCTGGAGTTCCTCTCGCCGTTCCTGTTGAGAGGGCCTCCTCTTGAGATGCGATGGGAACGCCGGGAACTCTTTCCCGACGAAGCAGGGAAAGGATCCCTCATCTCGAGCTACGAGGTAGAAACGGGGCTCCTCTGGATGTGGGCGGGACCCTCGTGATTCCTCTCGAGTGGAGATGGGTATGTCGGGGAACTTCTTGATTTGCACCAAGGGTGTGAAGGACCCTTTCGAAGTTCCAGAGGTGAGGTGTGATCAGCCTCGAGACGCCTCAGCGGAAATGGGCCTCATCTCGCCTGGAGGGGAGAACCTCCTGGATTTTCTCGAGTTGCGGCAGGTCTTCTCGAGTTATGACAGGGACCTCAGGGACCCGCTCTGGTGGCCTCAGGAAAGGCCAGTCCCCATGCGAGTTGCTAGGGGACCTCTCGGGATTCCACTCCCGTCCATGCCGGGGCCTCAGTCCTTGTGTGGAGTCGGGGCCAGAACCTGAGGATTCCTCTCCAGTGTTGCCATGGATCTTGGGGTGCTTCTGAGTCTCCCCAGGGGAGTCAGGCCTCGTCTCGAGTGGGGGCATGCACGTGCGCTTTCCTCCCGAGCTGCAGCAGTAGTGTCACGCTTCCTGTCACGTGGATCAAGGGATCTGTGGCTTTCCCTCGAGGCTGTCCCTCGAGGCTTTCCCACGAGGCTTTCCCACAGGGCTCTGCCACGTGCCACCTTGGTGTGAGTCGATCCTCGGCGTGAAAGACGAGCCGGTGAAGGGAAAAGAGGTTCCTCTGGAATGGACTGAGACATCTGGGGGACTCTTGGAATGGTGGCACGACCCTGGAGTTCCTCTCGCCGATCCTGTTGAGAGGGCCTCCTCTTGAGATGCGATGGGAACGCCGGGAACTCTTTCCCGACGAAGCAGTGAAAGGATCCCTCATCTCGAGCTACGAGGCAGAAACGGGGCTCCTCTGGATGTGAGCGGGACCCTCGTGATTCCTCTCGAGTGGAGACGGGTATGTCGGGGAACTTCTTGATTTGCACCAAGGGTGTGAAGGACCCTTTCGAAGTTCCAGAGGTGAGGTGTGATCAGCCTCGAGACGCCTCAGCGGAAATGGGCCTCATCTCGCCTGGAGGGGAGAACCTCCTGGATTTTCTCGAGTTGCGGCAGGTCTTCTCGAGTTACGGCGGGGACCTCAGGGACCCGCTCTGGTGGCCTCAGGAAAGGCCAGTCCCCATGCGATTTGCTAGGGGGCCTCTCGGGATTCCTCTCCCGTCCATGCCGGGGCCTCAGTCCTTGTGTGGAGTCGGGGCCGGAAACTGAGGATTCCTCTCCAGTGTTGCCATGGATCTTGGGGTGCTTCTGAGTCTCCCCAGGGGAGTCAGGCCTCGTCTCGATTGGGGGCATGCACGTGCGCTTTCCTCCCGAGCTGCAGCAGTAGTGTCACGCTTCCTGTCACGTGGATCAAGGGATCTGTGGCTTTCCCTCGAGGCTGTCCCTCGAGGCTTTCCCACGAGGCTTTCCCACAGGGCTGTGCCACGTGCCACCTTGGTGTGAGTCGATCCTCGGCGTGAAAGACGAGCCGGTGAAGGGAAAAGAGGTTCCTCTGGAATGGCCTGAGACATCTGGGGGACTCTTGGAATGGTGGCACGACCCTGGAGTTCCTCTCGCCGTTCCTGTTGAGAGGACCTCCTCTTGAGATGCGACGGGAACGCCGGGAACTCTTTCCCGACGAAGCAGGGAAAGGATCCCTGATCTCGAGCTACGAGGCGGAAACGGGGCTCCTCTGGATGTGGGTGGGACCCTCGTGATTCCTCTCGAGTGGAGACGGCTATGTCGGGGAACTTCTTGATTTGCACCAAGGGTGTGAAGGACCCTTTCGAAGTTCCAGAGGTGAGGTGTGATCAGCCTCGAGACGCCTCAGCGGAAATGGGCCTCATCTCGCCTGGAGGGGAGAACCTCCTGGATTTTCTCGAGTTGCGGCAGGTCTTCTCGAGTTACGACGGGGACCTCAGGGACCCGCTTTGGTGGCCTCAGGAAAGGCCAGTCCCCATGCGAGTTGCTAGGGGGCCTCTCCGGTTTCCTCTCCCGTCCATGCCGGGGCCTCAGTCCTTGTGTAGAGTCGGGGCCGGAACCTGAGGATTCCTCTCCAGTGTTGCCATGGATCTTGGGGAGCTTCTGAGTCTCCCCAGGGGAGTCAGGCGGCGTCTCGTGTGGGGCCTTGCACGTGCGCTTTCCTCCCGAGCTGCAGCAGTAGTGTCACGCTACCTCTCACGTGGATCAAGGGATCTGTGGCTTTCCCTCGAGGCTGTCCCTCGAGGCTTTCCCACGAGGCTTTCCCACAGGGCTGTGCCACGTGCCACCTTGGTGTGAGTCGATCCTCGGCGTGAAATACGAGCCGGTGAAGGGAAAAGAGGTTCCTCTGGAATGGACTGAGACATCTGGGGGACTCTTGGAATGGTGGCACGACCCTGGAGTTCCTCTCGCCGTTCCTGTTGAGAGGGCCTCCTCTTGAGATGCGATGGGAACGCCGGGAACTCTTTCCCGACGAAGCAGGGAAAGGATCCCTCATCTCGAGCTACGAGGTAGAAACGGGGCTCCTCTGGATGTGGGCGGGACCCTCGTGATTCCTCTCGAGTGGAGATGGGTATGTCGGGGAACTTCTTGATTTGCACCAAGGGTGTGAAGGACCCTTTCGAAGTTCCAGAGGTGAGGTGTGATCAGCCTCGAGACGCCTCAGCGGAAATGGGCCTCATCTCGCCTGGAGGGGAGAACCTCCTGGATTTTCTCGAGTTGCGGCAGGTCTTCTCGAGTTATGACAGGGACCTCAGGGACCCGCTCTGGTGGCCTCAGGAAAGGCCAGTCCCCATGCGATTTGCTAGGGGACCTCTCGGGATTCCACTCCCGTCCATGCCGGGGCCTCAGTCCTTGTGTGGAGTCGGGGCCAGAACCTGAGGATTCCTCTCCAGTGTTGCCATGGATCTTGGGGTGCTTCTGAGTCTCCCCAGGGGAGTCAGGCCTCGTCTCGAGTGGGGGCATGCACGTGCGCTTTCCTCCCGAGCTGCAGCAGTAGTGTCACGCTTCCTGTCACGTGGATCAAGGGATCTGTGGCTTTCCCTCGAGGCTGTCCCTCGAGGCTTTCCCACGAGGCTTTCCCACAGGGCTCTGCCACGTGCCACCTTGGTGTGAGTCGATCCTCGGCGTGAAAGACGAGCCGGTGAAGGGAAAAGAGGTTCCTCTGGAATGGACTGAGACATCTGGGGGACTCTTGGAATGGTGGCACGACCCTGGAGTTCCTCTCGCCGATCCTGTTGAGAGGGCCTCCTCTTGAGATGCGATGGGAACGCCGGGAACTCTTTCCCGACGAAGCAGTGAAAGGATCCCTCATCTCGAGCTACGAGGCAGAAACGGGGCTCCTCTGGATGTGGGCGGGACCCTCGTGATTCCTCTCGAGTGGAGACGGGTATGTCGGGGAACTTCTTGATTTGCACCAAGGGTGTGAAGGACCCTTTCGAAGTTCCAGAGGTGAGGTGTGATCAGCCTCGAGACGCCTCAGCGGAAATGGGCCTCATCTCGCCTGGAGGGGAGAACCTCCTGGATTTTCTCGAGTTGCGGCAGGTCTTCTCGAGTTACGGCGGGGACCTCAGGGACCCGCTCTGGTGGCCTCAGGAAAGGCCAGTCCCCATGCGATTTGCTAGGGGGCCTCTCGGGATTCCTCTCCCGTCCATGCCGGGGCCTCAGTCCTTGTGTGGAGTCGGGGCCGGAACCTGAGGATTCCTCTCCAGTGTTGCCATGGATCTTGGGGTGCTTCTGAGTCTCCCCAGGGGAGTCAGGCCTCGTCTCGATTGGGGGCATGCACGTGCGCTTTCCTCCCGAGTTGCAGCAGTAGTGTCACGCTTCCTGTCACGTGGATCAAGGGATCTGTGGCTTTCCCTCGAGGCTGTCCCTGGAGGCTTTCCCACGAGGCTTTCCCACAGGGCTGTGCCACGTGCCACCTTGGTGTGAGTCGATCCTCGGCGTGAAAGACAAGCCGGTGAAGGGAAAAGAGGTTACTCTGGAATGGACTGAGACATCTGGGGGACTCTTGGAATGGTGGCACGACCCTGGAGTTCCTCTCGCCGTTCCTGTTGAGAGGGTCTCCTCTTGAGATGCGATGGGAACGCCGGGAACTCTTTCCCGACGAAGCAGGGAAAGGATCCCTCATCTCGAGCTACGAGGTGGAAACGGGGCTCCTCTGGATGTGGGCGGGACCCTCGTGATTCCTCTCGAGTGGAGATGGGTATGTCGGGGAACTTCTTGATTTGCACCAAGGGTGTGAAGGACCCTTTCGAAGTTCCAGAGGTGAGGTGTGATCAGCCTCGAGACGCCTCAGCGGAAATGGGCCTCATCTCGCCTGGAGGGGAGAACCTCCTGGATTTTCTCGAGTTGTGGCAGGTCTTCTCGAGTTACGACGGGGACCTCAGGGACCCGCTTTGGTGGCCTCAGGAAAGGCCAGTCCCCATGCGAGTTGCTAGGGGGCCTCTCGGGATTCCTCTCCCGTCCATGCCGGGGCCTCAGTCCTTGTGTAGAGTCGGGGCCGGAACCTGAGGATTCCTCTCCAGTGTTGCCATGGATCTTGGGGAGCTTCTGAGTCTCCCCAGGGGAGTCAGGCGGCGTCTCGTGTGGGGCCATGCACGTGCGCTTTCCTCCCGAGCTGCAGCAGTAGTGTCACGCTACCTCTCACGTGGATCAAGGGATCTGTGGCTTTCCCTCGAGGCTGTCCCTCGAGGCTTTCACACGAGGCTTTCCCTCAGGGCTGTGCCACGTGCCACCTTGGTGTGAGTCGATCCTCGGCGTGAAAGACGATCCGGTGAAGGGAAAAGAGGTTCCTCTGGAATGGCCTGAGACATCTGGGGGACTCTTGGAATGGTGGCACGACCCTGGAGTTCCTCTCGCCGTTCCTGTTGAGAGGGCCTCCTCTTGAGATGCGACGGGACCGCCGGGAACTCTTTCCCGACGAAGCAGTGAAAGGATCCCTGATCTCGAGCTACGAGGTGGAAACGGGGCTCCTCTGGATGTGGGCGGGACCCTCGTGATTCCTCTCGAGTGGAGACGGCTATGTCGGGGAACTTCTTGATTTGCACCAAGGGTGTGAAGGAGCCTTTCGAAGTTGCAGAGGTGAGATGTGATCAGCCTCGAGACGCCTCAGCAGAAATGAGCCTCATCTCGCCTGGAGGGGAGAACCTCCTGGATTTTGTCGAGTTGCGGCAGGTCTTCTCGAGTTACGACGGGGACCTCAGGGACCCGCTCTGGTGGCCTCAGGAAAGGCCAGTCCCCATGCGAGTTGCTAGGGGACCTCTCGGGATTCCTCTCCCGTCCATGCCGGGGCCTCAGTCCTTGTGTGGAGTCGGGGCCGGAACCTGAGGATTCCTCTCCAGTGTTGCCATGGATCTTGGGGTGCTTCTGAGTCTCCCCAGGGGAGTCAGGCCTCGTCTCGAGTGGGGGCATGCACGTGCGCTTTCCTCCCGAGCTGCAGCAGTAGTGTCACGCTTCCTGTCACGTGGATCAAGGGATCTGTGGCTTTCCCTCGAGGCTGTCCCTGGAGGCTTTCCCACGAGGCTTTCCCACAGGGCTGTGCCACGTGCCACCCTGGTGTGAGTCGATCCTCGGCGTGAAAGACGATCCGGTGAAGGGAAAAGAGGTTCCTCTGGAATGGCCTGAGACATCTGGGGGACTCTTGGAATGGTGGCACGACCCTGGAGTTCCTCTCGCCGTTCCTGTTGAGAGGGCCTCCTCTTGAGATGCGACGGGACCGCCGGGAACTCTTTCCCGACGAAGCAGGGAAAGGATCCCTGATCTCGAGCTACGAGGCGGAAACGGGGCTCCTCTGGATGTGGGCGGGACCCTCGTGATTCCTCTCGAGTGGAGACGGCTATGTCGGGGAACTTCTTGATTTGCACCAAGGGTGTGAAGGAGCCTTTCGAAGTTGCAGAGGTGAGATGTGATCAGCCTCGAGACGCCTCAGCAGAAATGAGCCTCATCTCGCCTGGAGGGGAGAACCTCCTGGATTTTGTCGAGTTGCGGCAGGTCTTCTCGAGTTACGACGGGGACCTCAGGGACCCGCTCTGGTGGCCTCAGGAAAGGCCAGTCCCCATGCGAGT
This sequence comes from Budorcas taxicolor, assembly GCF_023091745.1. NCBI lineage: Eukaryota > Metazoa > Chordata > Mammalia > Artiodactyla > Bovidae > Budorcas > Budorcas taxicolor. The sequence continues at coordinate 590,117 of NW_026292783.1, read as the reverse complement.
TGCTAGGGGACCTCTCGGGATTCCTCTCCCGTCCATGCCGGGGCCTCAGTCCTTGTGTGGAGTCGGGGCCGGAACCTGAGGATTCCTCTCCAGTGTTGCCATGGATCTTGGGGTGCTTCTGAGTCTCCCCAGGGGAGTCAGGCCTCGTCTCGAGTGGGGGCATGCACGTGCGCTTTCCTCCCGAGCTGCAGCAGTAGTGTCACGCTTCCTGTCACGTGGATCAAGGGATCTGTGGCTTTCCCTCGAGGCTGTCCCTGGAGGCTTTCCCACGAGGCTTTCCCACAGGGCTGTGCCACGTGCCACCTTGGTGTGAGTCGATCCTCGGCGTGAAAACGAGCCGGTGAAGGGAAAAGAGGTTCCTCTGGAATGGACTGAGACATCTGGGGGACTCTTGGAATGGTGGCACGACCCTGGAGTTCCTCTCGTCGTTCCTGTTGAGAGGGCCTCCTCTTGAGATGCGACGGGAACGCCTGAAACTCTTTCCCGACGAAGCAGGGAAAGGATCCCTCATCTCGAGCTACGAGGCGGATACGGGGCTCCTCTGGATGTGGGCGGGACCCTCGTGATTCCTCTCGAGTGGAGACGGGTATGTCGGGGAACTTCTTGATTTGCACCAAGGGTGTGAAGGACCCTTTCGAAGTTCCAGAGGTGAGGTGTGATCAGCCTCGAGACGCCTCAGCGGAAATGGGCCTCATCTCGCCTGGAGGGGAGAACCTCCTGGATTTTCTCGAGTTGCGGCAGGTCTTCTCGAGTTACGACGGGGACCTCAGGGACCCGCTCTGGTGGCCTCAGGAAAGGCCAGTCCCCATGAGAGTTGCTAGGGGGCCTCTCGGGATTCCTCTCCCGTCCATGCCGGGGCCTCAGTCCTTGTGTGGAGTCGGGGCCGGAACCTGAGGATTCCTCTCCAGTGTTGCCATGGATCTTGGGGTGCTTCTGACTCTCCCCAGGGAAGTCGGGCCTCGTCTCGATTGGGGGCATGCACGTGTGCTTTCCTCCCGAGCTGCAGCAGTAGTGTCACGCTTCCTGTCATGTGGATCAAGGGATCTGTGGCTTTCCCTCGAGGCTGTCCCTCGAGGCTTTCCCACGAGGCTTTCCCACAGGGCTGTGCCACGTGCCACCTTGGTGTGAGTCGATCCTCGGCGTGAAAGACGAGCCGGTGAAGGGAAAAGAGGTTCCTCTGGAATGGCCTGAGACATCTGGGGGACTCTTGGAATGGTGGCACGACCCTGGAGTTCCTCTCGCCGTTCCTGTTGAGAGGGCCTCCTCTTGAGATGCGACGGGAACGCCGGGAACTCTTTCCCGACGAAGCAGGGAAAGGATCCCTGATCTCGAGCTACGAGGCGGAAACGGGGCTCCTCTGGATGTGGGCGGGACCCTCGTGATTCCTCTCGAGTGGAGACGGCTATGTCGGGGAACTTCTTGATTTGCACCAAGGGTGTGAAGGAGCCTTTCGAAGTTGCAGAGGTGAGATTTGATCAGCCTCGAGACGCCTCAGCAGAAATGAGCCTCATCTCGCCTGGAGGGGAGAACCTCCTGGATTTTGTCGAGTTGCGGCAGGTCTTCTCGAGTTACGACGGGGACCTCAGGGACCCGCTCTGGTGGCCTTAGGAAAGGCCAGTCCCCATGCGAGTTGCTAGGGGGCCTCTCGGGATTGCTCTCCCGTCCATGCCGGGGCCTCAGTTCTTGTGTGGAGTCGGGGCCGGAACCTGAGGATTCCTCTCCAGTGTTGCCATCGATCTTGGGGTGCTTCTGAGTCTCCCCAGGGGAGTCAGGCCTCGTCTCGAGTGGGGGCATGCACGTGCGCTTTCCTCCCGAGCTGCAGCAGTAGTGTCACGCTTCCTGTCACGTGGATCAAGGGATCTGTGGCTTTCCCTCGAGGCTGTCCCTGGAGGCTTTCCCACGAGGATTTCCCACAGGGCTGTGCCACGTGCCACCTTGGTGTGAGTCGATCCTCGGCGTGAAAACGAGCCGGTGAAGGGAAAAGAGGTTCCTCTGGAATGGACTGAGACATCTGGGGGACTCTTGGAATGGTGGCACGACCCTGGAGTTCCTCTCGTCGTTCCTGTTGAGAGGGCCTCCTCTTGAGATGCGACGGGAACGCCTGAAACTCTTTCCCGACGAAGCAGGGAAAGGATCCCTCATCTCGAGCTACGAGGCGGATACGGGGCTCCTCTGGATGTGGGCGGGACCCTCGTGATTCCTCTCGAGTGGAGACGGGTATGTCGGGGAACTTCTTGATTTGCACCAAGGGTGTGAAGGACCCTTTCGAAGTTCCAGAGGTGAGGTGTGATCAGCCTCGAGACGCCTCAGCGGAAATGGGCCTCATCTCGCCTGGAGGGGAGAACCTCCTGGATTTTCTCGAGTTGCGGCAGGTCTTCTCGAGTTACGACGGGGACCTCAGGGACCCGCTCTGGTGGCCTCAGGAAAGGCCAGTCCCCATGAGAGTTGCTAGGGGGCCTCTCGGGATTCCTCTCCCGTCCATGCCGGGGCCTCAGTCCTTGTGTGGAGTCGGGGCCGGAACCTGAGGATTCCTCTCCAGTGTTGCCATGGATCTTGGGGTGCTTCTGACTCTCTCCAGGGAAGTCAGGCCTCGTCTCGATTGGGGGCATGCACGTGTGCTTTCCTCCCGAGCTGCAGCAGTAGTGTCACGCTTCCTGTCATGTGGATCAAGGGATCTGTGGCTTTCCCTCGAGGCTGTCCCTCGAGGCTTTCCCACGAGGCTTTCCCACAGGGCTGTGCCACGTGCCACCTTGGTGTGAGTCGATCCTCGGCGTGAAAGACGAGCCGGTGAAGGGAAAAGAGGTTCCTCTGGAATGGCCTGAGACATCTGGGGGACTCTTGGAATGGTGGCACGACCCTGGAGTTCCTCTCGCCGTTCCTGTTGAGAGGGCCTCCTCTTGAGATGCGACGGGAACGCCGGGAACTCTTTCCCGACGAAGCAGGGAAAGGATCCCTGATCTCGAGCTACGAGGCGGAAACGGGGCTCCTCTGGATGTGGGCGGGACCCTCGTGATTCCTCTCGAGTGGAGACGGCTATGTCGGGGAACTTCTTGATTTGCACCAAGGGTGTGAAGGAGCCTTTCGAAGTTGCAGAGGTGAGATTTGATCAGCCTCGAGACGCCTCAGCAGAAATGAGCCTCATCTCGCCTGGAGGGGAGAACCTCCTGGATTTTGTCGAGTTGCGGCAGGTCTTCTCGAGTTACGACGGGGACCTCAGGGACCCGCTCTGGTGGCCTTAGGAAAGGCCAGTCCCCATGCGAGTTGCTAGGGGGCCTCTCGGGATTGCTCTCCCGTCCATGCCGGGGCCTCAGTTCTTGTGTGGAGTCGGGGCCGGAACCTGAGGATTCCTCTCCAGTGTTGCCATGGATCTTGGGTGCTTCTGAGTCTCCCCAGGGGAGTCATGCCTCGTCTCGAGTGGGGGCATGCACGTGCGCTTTCCTCCCGAGCTGCAGCAGTAGTGTCACGCTTCCTGTCACGTGAATCAAGGGATCTGTGGCTTTCCCTCGAGGCTGTCCCTCGAGGCTTTCCCACGAGTCTTTCCCACAGGGCTGTGCCACGTGCCACCCTGGTGTGAGTCGATCCTCGGCGTGAAAGACGAGCCGGTGAAGGGAAAAGAGGTTCCTCTGGAATGGACTGAGACATCTGGGGGACTCTTGGAATGGTGGCACGACCCTGGAGTTCCTCTCGCCGTTCCTGTTGAGAGGGCCTCCTATTGAGATGTGACGGGAACGCCGGGAACTCTTTCCCGACGAAGCAGGGAAAGGATCCCTCATCTCGAGCTACGAGGCGGATACGGGGCTCCTCTGGATGTGGGCGGGACCCACATGTTTCCTCTGGAGTGGAGACGGGTATGTCGGGGAACTTCTTGATTTGCACCAAGGGTGTGAAGGAGCCTTTCGAAGTTCCAGAGGTGAGGTGTGATCAGCCTCGAGACGCCTCAGCGGAAATGGGCCTCATCTCGCCTGGAAGGGAGAACCTCCTGGATTTTCTCGAGTTTCGGCAGGTCTTCTCGAGTTACGACGGGGACCTCAGGGACCCGCTCTGGTGGCCTCAGGAAAGGCCAGTCCCCGTGCGAGTTGCTAGGGGCCATCTCTGGATTCCTCTCCCGTCCATGCCGGGGCCTAAGACCTTGTGTGGAGTCGGGGCCGGAACCTGAGGATTCCTCTCCAGTGTTGCCATGGATGTTGGGGTGCTTCTGAGTCTCCCCAGGGGAGTCAGGCCTCGTCTCGAGTGGGGGCATGCACGTGCGCTTTCCTCCCGAGCTGCAGCAGTAGTGTCACGCTTCCTGTCATGTGGATCAAGGGATCTGTGGCTTTCCCTCGAGGCTTTAACACGAGGCTTTCCCTCAGGGCTGTGCCACGTTCCACCTTGGTGTGAGTCGATCCTCGGCGTGAAAGACGAGCCGGTGAAGGGAAAAGAGGTTCCTCTGGAATGGAATGAGACATCTGGGGGACTCTTGGAATTGTGGCACGACCCTGGAGTTCCTCTCACCGTTCCTGTTGAGAGGGCCTCCTCTTCAGATGCGACGGGAACGCCGGGAACTCTTTCCCGACGAAGCAGGGAAAGGATCCCTCATCTCGATCTACGATGCGGAAACGGGGCTCCTCTGGATGTGGGCGGGACCCTCGTGTTTCCTCTCGAGTGGAGACTGGTATGTCGGGGAACTTCTTGATTTGCACCAAGGTTGTGAAGGACCCTTTCGAAGTTCCAGAGGGAGGTGTGATCAGCCTCGAGACGCCTCAGCGGAAATGGGCCTCATCTCGCCTGCAGGGGAGAACCTCCTGGATTTTCTCGAGTTGCGACAGGTCTTCTCGAGTTACGACGGGGACCTCAGGGACCCGCTCTGGTGGCCTCAGGAGAGGCCAGTCCCCATGCGAGTTGCTAGGCGGCATCTCGGGATTCCTCACCCGTCCATGCCGGGGCCTCAGTCCTTGTGTGGAGTCGGTGCTGGAACCTGAAGTCTCCTCTAAAGTGTTGCCATCGATCTTGGGGTGCTTCTGAGTCTCCCCAGGGGAGTCAGGCATCGTCTCGAGTGGGGGCATGCACGTGCGCTTTCCTCCCGATCTGCAGCAGTAGAGTCACGCTTCCTGTCACGTGGATCAACGGATCTGTGGCTTTCCCTCGAGGCTGTCCCTCGAGGCTTTCCCACGAGGCTTTCCCACAGGGCTGTGCCACGTGCCACCTTGGTGTGAGTCGATTCTCGGCGTGAAAGACGAGCCGGTGAAGGGAAAAGAGGTTCCTCTGGAATGGACTGAGACATCTGGGGGACTCTTGGGATGGTGGCACGACCCTGGAGTTCCTCTCGCCGTTCCTGTTGAGAGGGCCTCCTCTTGAGATGCGACGGGAAGGCCGGGAACTCTTTCCCGAAGAAGCAGGGAAAGATTCCCTCATCTCGATCTACGAGGCGGAAACGGCGCTTCTCTGGATGTGGACGGGACCCTCGTGATTCCTCTCGAGTGGAGACGGGTATGTCGGGGAACTTCTTGATTTGCACCAAGGGTGTGAAGGACCCTTTCGAAGTTCCAGAGGTGAGGTGTGATCAGCCTCGAGACGCCTCAGCGGAAATGGTCCTCATCTCGCCTGGAGGGGAGAATCTCCTGGATTTTCTCGAGTTGCGGCATGTCTTCTCGAGTTACGACGGGGACCTCAGGGACCCGCTCTGGTGGCCTCAGGAAAGGCCAGTCCCCGTGCGAGTTGCTAGGGGCCATCTCTGGATTCCTCTCCCGTCCATGCCGGGGCCTCAGTCCTCGTGTGGAGTCGGAGCCGGAACCTGAGGTTTCCTCTCAATTGTTGCCTTGGATGTTGGGGTGCTTCTGAGTCTCCCGAGGGGAGTCAGGCCTCGTCTCGAGTGGGGGCATGCACGTGCGCGATCCTCCCGAGCTGCAGCAGTAGTGTCACGCTTCCTGTCACATGGATCACGGGATCTGTTGCTTTCCCTCGAGACTGTCCCTCGAGGCTTTTCCACGAGGCTTTCCCACAGGGCTGTGCCACGTGCCACCTTGGTGTGAGTCGTATCTCGGCGTGAAAGACGAGCCAGTGTAGGGAAAAGAGGTTCCTCTGGTATGGACTGAGACATCTGGGGGACTCTTGGAATGGTGGCACGACCCTGGAGTTCCTCTCGCCGGTCCTGTTGAGAGGGCCTCCTCTTGAGAGGCGACGGGAAGGCCGGGAACTCTTTCCCGACGAAGCAGGGAAAGGATCCCTCATCTCGAGCTACGAGGCGGAAACGGGGCTCCTCTGGATGTGGGGAGAACCCTCGTGTTTCCTATCGAGGGGAGACGGGTATGTCGGGGAACTTCTTGATTTGCACCAAGGGTGTGAAGGACCCTTTCGAAGTTCCAGAGGTGAGGTGTGATCAGCCTCGAGACGCCTCAGGGGAAATGGGCCTCATCTCGCCTGGAGGGGAGAACCTCCTGGATTTTCTCGAGTTGCGGCAGGTCTTCTCGAGTTACGACGGGGACCTCAGAGACCCGCTCTGGTGGCCTCAGGAAAGGCCAGTCCCCATGCGAATTGCTATGGGACTTTCGGGATTCCTCTGCCGTCCATGCCGGGGCCTCAGTCCTTGGGTGCAGTCGGGGCCGGAACCTGAGGATTCCTCTCCTGTGCTGCCATGGACCTTGGGGTGCTTCTGAGTCTCCCCAGGGCAGTCAGGCCTCGTCTCGTGTGGGGGCATGCACGTGCGCTTTCCGCCCGAGCTGCAGCAGTAGTGTCACGCTTCCTGTCACGTGGATCAAGGGATCTGTGGCCTTCCCTCGAGGTTGTCCCTCGAGGCTTTCCAACGAGGCTTTCCCACAGGGCTGGGCCACGTGCCACCTTGGTGTGAGTCGATCCTCGGCGTGAAAGACGAGCCGGTGAAGGGAAAAGAGGTTCCTCTGGAATGCACTGAGACATCTGGGGGACTCTTGCAATGGTGGCACGACCCTGGAGTTCCTCTCGCCATTCCTGTTGAGAGGGCCTCCTGTTGAGGTGCGACGGGAACGCCGGGAACTCTTTCCCGACGAAGCAGGGAAAGGATCCCTCATCTCGAGGTACGAGGCGGAAACGGGGCTCCTCTGGATGTGGGCGGGACCCTCGTGTTTCCTCTCGAGTGGAGACGGGTATGTCGGGTAACTTCTTGACTTGCACCAAGGGTGTGAAGGACCCTTTCGAAGTTCCAGAGGTGAGGTGTGATCAGCCTGAAGACGCCTCAGCGGAAATGGGCCTCATCTCGCCTGGAGGGAGAACCTCCTGGATTTTCTCGAGTTGCGGAAGGTCTTCTCGAGTTACGACGGGGACCTCAGGGACCCGCTCTGGTGGCCTCAGGAAAGGCCAGTCCCCATGCGAGTTGCTAGGGGCCATCTCGGGATTCCTCTCCCGTCCATGCCGGGGCCTAAGACCTTGTGTTGAGTAGGGGCAGGAACCTGAGGATTCCTCTCCAGTGTTGCCATGGGTCTTGGGGTGCTTCTGAGTCTCCCCAGGGGAGTCAGGCCTCGTCTCGAGTGGGGGCATGCACGTGCGCTTTCCTCCCGAGCTGCAGCAGTTGTGTCACGCTTCCTTTCACGTGGATCAAGGGATCTGGGGTTTCCCTCGAGGCTGTCCCTCGAGGCTTTCCCACGAGGCTTTCCCACAGGGCTGTGCCACGTGCCACCTTCGTGGGAGTCGATCCTCGGCGTGAAAGACGAGCCGGTGAAGGGAAAACAGGTTCCTCTGGAATGGACTGATACATCTGGTGGACTCTTGGAATGGTGGCAGGACCCTGGAGTTCCTCTCGCCGTTCCTGTTGAGAGGGCCTCCTCTTGAGATGCGAAGGGAACGCCGGGAACTCTTTCCCGACGAAGCAGGGAAAGGATCCCTCATCTCGAGCTACGAGGCGGAAACGGGGCTCCTTTGGATGTGGGCGGGACCCTCGTGTTTCCTCTCGAGTGGAGACGGGTATGTCGGGGAACGTCTTGATTTGCACCAAGGGTGTGAAGGACCCTTGCGAAGTTCCAGAGGTGAGGTGTGATCAGCCTCTAGACGCCTCAGCGGAAATAGGCCTCATCTCGCCTGGATGGGAGAACCTCCTGGATTTTCTCGAGTTGCGGCAGGTCTTCTCCAGTTACGACGGGGACCTCAGGGACCCGCTCTTGTGGCCTCAGGAATGGCCAGTCCCCATGCGATTTGCTAGGGGCCATCTCGGGATTCCTCTCCTGTCCATGCCGGGGCATAACACCTTGTGTGGAGTCGGGGCCGGAACCTGAGGATTCCTCTCCAGTGTTGCCATGGATCTTGGGGTGCTTCTGAGTCTCCCCAGGGGAGTTAGGCCTCGTCTCGAGTGGGGGCATGCACGTGCGCTTTCCTCCCGAGCTGCAGCAGTAGTGTCACGCTTCCTGTCACGTGGATCAAGGGATCTGTGGTTCCCTCGAGGCTTTCGCTCGAGGCTTGCCCACGAGGCTTTCCCACAGGGCTGTGCCACGTGCCACCTTGGTGTGAGTCGATCCTCGGCTTGAAAAACGAGCCGGTGAAGGGAAGAGAGGTTCCTCTGGAATGGACTGAGACATCTGGGGGACTTTTGGAATGGTGGCACGACCCTGGAGTTCCCTTCGACGTTCCTGTTGAGAGGGCTTCCTCTTGAGATGGGACGGAAACGCCGGGAACTCTTTCCCGACGAAGCAGGGAAAGGATCCCTCATCTCGAGCTACGAGGCGGAAACGGGGCTCCTCTGGATGTGGGCGGGACCCTCGTGTTTCCTCTCGAGTGGAGACAGGTATGTCGGGGAACTTCTTCATTTGCACCAAGGGTGTGAAGGACCCTTGCGAAGTTCCAGAGGTGAGGTGTGATCAGCCTCGAGACGCCTCAGCGGAAATGGGCCTCATCTCGCCTGGAAGGGAGAACCTCCTGGATTTTCTCGAGTTTCGGCAGGTCTTCTCGAGTTACGACGGGGACCTCAGGGACCCGCTCTGGTGGCCTCAGGAAAGGCCAGTCCCCGTGCGAGTTGCTAGGGGCCATCTCTGGATTCCTCTCCCGTCCATGCCGGGGCCTAAGACCTTGTGTGGAGTCGGGGCCGGAACCTGAGGATTCCTCTCCAGTGTTGCCATGGATGTTGGGGTGCTTCTGAGTCTCCCCAGGGGAGTCAGGCCTCGTCTCGAGTGGGGGCATGCACGTGCGCTTTCCTCCCGAGCTGCAGCAGTAGTGTCACGCTTCCTGTCATGTGGATCAAGGGATCTGTGGCTTTCCCTCGAGGCTTTAACACGAGGCTTTCCCTCAGGGCTGTGCCACGTTCCACCTTGGTGTGAGTCGATCCTCGGCGTGAAAGATGAGCCGGTGAAGGGAAAAGAGGTTCCTCTGGAATGGAATGAGACATCTGGGGGACTCTTGGAATTGTGGCACGAACCTGGAGTTCCTCTCACCGTTCCTGTTGAGAGGGCCTCCTCTTCAGATGCGACGGGAACGCCGGGAACTCTTTCCCGACGAAGCAGGGAAAGGATCCCTCATCTCGATCTACGATGCGGAAACGGGGCTCCTCTGGATGTGGGCGGGACCCTCGTGTTTCCTCTCGAGTGGAGACTGGTATGTCGGGGAACTTCTTGATTTGCACCAAGGTTGTGAAGGACCCTTTCGAAGTTCCAGAGGGAGGTGTGATCAGCCTCGAGACGCCTCAGCGGAAATGGGCCTCATCTCGCCTGCAGGGGAGAACCTCCTGGATTTTCTCGAGTTGCGACAGGTCTTCTCGAGTTACGACGGGGACCTCAGGGACCCGCTCTGGTGGCCTCAGGAGAGGCCAGTCCCCATGCGAGTTGCTAGGCGGCATCTCGGGATTCCTCACCCGTCCATGCCGGGGCCTCAGTCCTTGTGTGGAGTCGGTGCTGGAACCTGAAGTCTCCTCTAAAGTGTTGCCATCGATCTTGGGGTGCTTCTGAGTCTCCCCAGGGGAGTCAGGCATCGTCTCGAGTGGGGGCATGCACGTGCGCTTTCCTCCCGATCTGCAGCAGTAGAGTCACGCTTCCTGTCACGTGGATCAACGGATCTGTGGCTTTCCCTCGAGGCTGTCCCTCGAGGCTTTCCCACGAGGCTTTCCCACAGGGCTGTGCCACGTGCCACCTTGGTGTGAGTCGATTCTCGGCGTGAAAGACGAGCCGGTGAAGGGAAAAGAGGTTCCTCTGGAATGGACTGAGACATCTGGGAGACTCTTGGGATGGTGGCACGACCCTGGAGTTCCTCTCGCCGTTCCTGTTGAGAGGGCCTCCTCTTGAGATGCGACGGGAAGGCCGGGAACTCTTTCCCGAAGAAGCAGGGAAAGATTCCCTCATCTCGATCTACGAGGCGGAAACGGCGCTTCTCTGGATGTGGACGGGACCCTCGTGATTCCTCTCGAGTGGAGACGGGTATGTCGGGGAACTTCTTGATTTGCACCAAGGGTGTGAAGGACCCTTTCGAAGTTCCAGAGGTGAGGTGTGATCAGCCTCGAGACGCCTCAGCGGAAATGGTCCTCATCTCGCCTGGAGGGGAGAATCTCCTGGATTTTCTCGAGTTGCGGCATGTCTTCTCAAGTTACGACGGGGACCTCAGGGACCCGCTCTGGTGGCCTCAGGAAAGGCCAGTCCCCGTGCGAGTTGCTAGGGGCCATCTCTGGATTCCTCTCCCGTCCATGCCGGGGCCTCAGTCCTCGTGTGGAGTCGGAGCCGGAACCTGAGGTTTCCTCTCCATTGTTGCCTTGGATGTTGGGGTGCTTCTGAGTCTCCCGAGGGGAGTCAGGCCTCGTCTCGAGTGGGGGCATGCACGTGCGCGATCCTCCCGAGCTGCAGCAGTAGTGTCACGCTTCCTGTCACATGGATCACGGGATCTGTTGCTTTCCCTCGAGACTGTCCCTCGAGGCTTTTCCACGAGGCTTTCCCACAGGGCTGTGCCACGTGCCACCTTGGTGTGAGTCGTATCTCGGCGTGAAAGACGAGCCAGTGTAGGGAAAAGAGGTTCCTCTGGTATGGACTGAGACATCTGGGGGACTCTTGGAATGGTGGCACGACCCTGGAGTTCCTCTCGCCGGTCCTGTTGAGAGGGCCTCCTCTTGAGAGGCGACGGGAAGGCCGGGAACTCTTTCCCGACGAAGCAGGGAAAGGATCCCTCATCTCGAGCTACGAGGCGGAAACGGGGCTCCTCTGGATGTGGGGAGAACCCTCGTGTTTCCTATCGAGGGGAGACGGGTATGTCGGGGAACTTCTTGATTTGCACCAAGGGTGTGAAGGACCCTTTCGAAGTTCCAGAGGTGAGGTGTGATCAGCCTCGAGACGCCTCAGGGGAAATGGGCCTCATCTCGCCTGGAGGGGAGAACCTCCTGGATTTTCTCGAGTTGCGGCAGGTCTTCTCGAGTTACGACGGGGACCTCAGAGACCCGCTCTGGTGGCCTCAGGAAAGGCCAGTCCCCATGCGAATTGCTATGGGACTTTCGGGATTCCTCTGCCGTCCATGCCGGGGCCTCAGTCCTTGGGTGGAGTCGGGGCCGGAACCTGAGGATTCCTCTCCAGTTTTGCCATGGATCTTGGGGTGCTTCTGAGTCTCCCCAGGGGAGTCAGGCCTCGTCTCGAGTGGTGGCATGCACGTGCGCTTTCCGCCCGAGCTGCAGCAGTAGTGTCACGCTTCCTGTCACGTGTATCAAGGGATCTGTGGCTTTCCCTCGAGGCTGTCCCTCGAGGCTTTCCCACGAGGCTTTCCCACAGGGCTGTGCCACGTGCCACCTTGGTGTGAGTCAATCCTCGGCGTGAAAGACGAGCCGGTGAAGGGAAAAGAGGTTCCTCTGGAAAGGACTGAGACATCTGGGGGACTCTTGCAATGCTGGCACGACCCTGGAGTTCCTCTCGCCGTTCCTGTTGAGAGGGCCTCCTCTTGAGATGCGACGGGAACGCCGAGAACTCTTTCCCGACGAAGCAGGGAAAGGATCCCTCATCTCGAGCTACGAGGCGGAAACGGGGCTCCTCTGGATGTGGGCGGGACCCTCGTGATTCCTCTCGAGTGGAGACGGGTATGTCGGTGAACTTCTTGATTTGCACCAAGGGTGTGAAGGACCCTTTCGAAGTTCCAGAGGGGAGGTGTGATCAGCCTCGAGACGCCTCAGCGGAAATGGGCCTCATCTCGCCTGGAGAGGAGAACCTCCTGGATTTTCTCGAGTTGCGGCAGGTCTTCTCGAGTTACGATGGGGACCTCAGGGACCCGCTCTGGGGGCCTCGGGAAAGGCCAGTCCCCATGCAAGTTGCTAGGGGACCTCTCGGGATTCCTCTCCCGTCCATGCCGGGGCCTCAGTCCTTGTGTGGGGTCGGGGCCGGAACCTGCGGATTCCTCTCCAGTGCTGCCATGGATCTTGGGGTGCTTCTGAGTCTCCCCAGGGGAGTCAGGCTTCGTCTCGAGTGGGGGCATGCACGTGCGCTTTCCTCCTGAGCTGCAGCAGTATTGTCACGCTTCCTGTCACGTGGATCAAGGGATCTGTGTCTTTCCCTCCAGGCTGTCCCTCGAGGCTTTCCCACGAGGCTTTCCCACAGGGCTGTGCCACGTGCCACCTTGGTGTGAGTCGATCCTCGGCGTGAAAGACGATCCGGTGAAGGGAAAAGAGTTTCCTCTGGAATGGACTGAGACATCCGGGGGACTCTTGCAATGGTGGCACGACCCTGGAGTTCCTCTCGCCGTTCCTGTTGAGAGGGCCTCCTCGTGAGATGCGACGGGAACGCCGGGAACTCTTTCCCGACGAAGCAGGGAATGGATCCCTCATCTTGAGCTAGGAGGCGGAAAAGGGGCTCCTCTGGATGTGGGCGGGACCCTCGTGATTCCTCTCGAGTGGAGACGGGTATGACCGGGAACTTCTTTAGTTGCACCAAGGGTGTGAAGGACCCTTGGGAAGTTCCAGAGGGGAGGTGTGATCAGCATCGAGACGCCTCAGCGGAAATGGGCCTCATCTCGCCTGGAGGGGAGAACCTCCTGGATTTTCTCGAGTTGCGGCAGGTCTTCTCCAGTTACGACGGGGACCTCAGGGACCCTCTCTGGTGGCCTCTGGAAAGGCCAATCCCCATGCGAGTTGCTAGGGGCCATCTCGGGATTCCTCTCCCGTCCATGCCGGGGCTTAAGACCTTGTGTGGAGTCGGGGCCGTAACCTGAAGATTCCTCTCCAGTGTTGCCATGGATCTTGGGGTGCTTCTGAGTCTCCCCAGGGGAGTCAGGCGTCGTCTCGAGTGGGGGCATGCACGTGCGCTTTCCTCCCGAGCTGCAGCAGTAGTGTCACGCTTCTTGTCACGTGGATCAAGGGATCTGTGGCTTTCTCTCGAGGCTGTCCCTCGAGGCTTTCCCACGAGGCTTTCCCACAGTTCTGTGCCACGTGCCACCTTGGTGGGAGTCGATCCTCGGCGGGAAAGACGAGCCGGTGAAGGGAAAAGAGTTTCCTCTGGAATGGAATGAGACATCTGCGGGACTCTTGGAATGGTGGCACGACCCTGGAGTTCCTCTCGCCGTTCCTGTTGAGAGGGCCTCCTCTTGAGATGCGACGGGAATGCCGGGAACTCTTTCCCGACGAAGCAGGGAAAGGATCCCTCATCTCGAGCTACGAGGCCGAAACGGGGCTCCTCTGGATGTGGGCGGGACCCTCGTGATTCCTCTCGAGTGGAGACGGGTATTTCGGGGAACTTCTTCATTTGCACCAAGGGTGTGAAGGAGTCTTTCGAAGTTCCAGAGGTGAGGTGTGATCAGCCTCGAGACGCCTCAGCGGAAATGGGCCTCATCTCGCCTGGAGGGGAGAACCTCCTGGATTTTCTCGAGTTGCGGCAGGTCTTCTCCAGTTACGACGGGGACCTGAGGGACCCGCTCTTGTGGCCTCAGGAAAGGCCAGTCCCCATGCGAGTTGCTAGGGGCCATCTCGGGATTCCTCTCCCGTCCATGCCGGGGCTTAAGACCTTGTGTGGAGTCGGGGCCGGACCCTGAGGATTCCTCTCCAGTGTTGCCATGGATCTTGGGGTGCTTCTGAGTCTCCCCAGGGGAGTCAGGCCTCGTCTCGAGTGGGGGCATGCACGTGCGCTTTCCGCCCGAGCTGCAGCAGTAGTGTCACGCTTCCTGTCACGTGGATCAAGGGATCTGTGGCTTTCCCTCGAGGCTTTCCAACGAGGCTTTCCCACAGGGCTGTGCCACGTGCCACCTTCGTGGGAGTCGATCCTCGGCGTGAAAGACGAGCCGGTGAAGGGAAAAGAGGTTCCTCTGGAATGCACTGAGACATCTGGGGGACTCTTGCAATGGTGGCACGACCCTGGAGTTCCTCTCGCCATTCCTGTTGAGAGGGCCTCCTCTTGAGGTGCGACGGGAACGCCGGGAACTCTTTCCCGACGAAGCAGGGAAAGGATCCCTCATCTCGAGGTACGAGGCAGAAACGGGGCTCCTCTGGATGTGGGCGGGACCCTCGTGCTTCCTCTCGAGTGGAGACGGGTATGTCGGGTAACTTCTTGACTTGCACCAAGGGTGTGAAGGACCCTTTCGAAGTTCCAGAGGTGAGGTGTGATCAGCCTGGAGACGCCTCAGCGGAAATGGGCCTCATCTCGCCTGGAGGGAGAACCTCCTGGATTTTCTCGAGTTGCGGAAGGTCTTCTCGAGTTACGACGGGGACCTCAGGGACCCGCTCTGGTGGCCTCAGGAATGGCCAGTCCCCATGCGATTTGCTAGGGGCCATCTCGGGATTCCTCTCCTTTCCATGCCGGGGCATAACACCTTGTGTGGAGTCGGGGCAGGAACCTGAGGATTCCTCTCCAGTGTTGCCATGGGTCTTGGGGTGCTTCTGAGTCTCCCCAGGGGAGTCAGGCCTCGTCTCGAGTGGGGGCATGCACGTGCGCTTTCCTCCCGAGCTGCAGCAGTAGTGTCACGCTTCCTTTCACGTGGATCAAGGGATCTGGGGTTTCCCTCGAGGCTGTCCCTCGAGGCTTTCCCACGAGGCTTTCCCACAGGGCTGTGCCACGTGCCACCTTCGTGGGAGTCGATCCTCGGCGTGAAAGACGAGCCGGTGAAGGGAAAAGAGGTTCCTCTGGAATGGACTGAGACATCTGGTGGACTCTTGGAATGGTGGCAGGACCCTGGAGTTCCTCTCGCCATTCCTGTTGAGAGGGCCTCCTCTTGAGATGCGAAGGGAACGCCGGGAACTCTTTCCCGACGAAGCAGGGAAAGGATCCCTCATCTCGAGCTACGAGGCGGAAACGGGGCTCCTCTGGATGTGGGCGGGACCCTCGTGTTTCCTCTCGAGTGGAGACGGGTATGTCGGGGAACGTCTTGATTTGCACCAAGGGTGTGAAGGACCCTTGCGAAGTTCCAGAGGTGAGGTGTGATCAGCCTCGAGACGCCTCAGCGGAAATGGGCCTCATCTCGCCTGGAGGGGAGAACCTCCTGGATTTTCTCGAGTTGCGGCAGGTCTTCTCCAGTTACGACGGGGACCTCAGGGACCCTCTCTGGTGGCCTCTGGAAAGGCCAATCCCCATGCGAGTTGCTAGGGGCCATCTCGGGATTCCTCTCCCGTCCATGCCGGGGCTTAAGACCTTGTGTGGAGTCGGGGCCGTAACCTGAAGATTCCTCTCCAGTGTTGCCATGGATCTTGGGGTGCTTCTGAGTCTCCCCAGGGGAGTCAGGCGTCGTCTCGAGTGGGGGCATGCACGTGCGCTTTCCTCCCGAGCTGCAGCAGTAGTGTCACGCTTCCTGTCACGTGGATCAAGGGATCTGTGGCTTTCTCTCGAGGCTGTCCCTCGAGGCTTTCCCACGAGGCTTTCCCACAGTTCTGTGCCACGTGCCACCTTGGTGGGAGTCGATCCTCGGCGGGAAAGACGAGCCGGTGAAGGGAAAAGAGTTTCCTCTGGAATGGAATGAGACATCTGCGGGACTCTTGGAATGGTGGCACGACCCTGGAGTTCCTCTCGCCGTTCCTGTTGAGAGGGCCTCCTCTTGAGATGCGACGGGAATGCCGGGAACTCTTTCCCGACGAAGCAGGGAAAGGATCCCTCATCTCGAGCTACGAGGCCGAAACGGGGCTCCTCTGGATGTGGGCGGGACCCTCGTGATTCCTCTCGAGTGGAGACGGGTATTTCGGGGAACTTCTTCATTTGCACCAAGGGTGTGAAGGAGTCTTTCGAAGTTCCAGAGGTGAGGTGTGATCAGCCTCGAGACGCCTCAGCGGAAATGGGCCTCATTTCGCCTGGAGGGGAGAACCTCCTGGATTTTCTCGAGTTGCGGCAGGTCTTCTCCAGTTACGACGGGGACCTGAGGGACCCGCTCTTGTGGCCTCAGGAAAGGCCAGTCCCCATGCGAGTTGCTAGGGGCCATCTCGGGATTCCTCTCCCGTCCATGCCGGGGCTTAAGACCTTGTGTGGAGTCGGGGCCGGACCCTGAGGATTCCTCTCCAGTGTTGCCATGGATCTTGGGGTGCTTCTGAGTCTCCCCAGGGGAGTCAGGCCTCGTCTCGAGTGGGGGCATGCACGTGCGCTTTCCGCCCGAGCTGCAGCAGTAGTGTCACGCTTCCTGTCACGTGGATCAAGGGATCTGTGGCTTTCCCTCGAGGCTTTCCAACGAGGCTTTCCCACAGGGCTGTGCCACGTGCCACCTTCGTGGGAGTCGATCCTCGGCGTGAAAGACGAGCCGGTGAAGGGAAAAGAGGTTCCTCTGGAATGCACTGAGACATCTGGGGGACTCTTGCAATGGTGGCACGACCCTGGAGTTCCTCTCGCCATTCCTGTTGAGAGGGCCTCCTCTTGAGGTGCGACGGGAACGCCGGGAACTCTTTCCCGACGAAGCAGGGAAAGGATCCCTCATCTCGAGGTACGAGGCAGAAACGGGGCTCCTCTGGATGTGGGCGGGACCCTCGTGCTTCCTCTCGAGTGGAGACGGGTATGTCGGGTAACTTCTTGACTTGCACCAAGGGTGTGAAGGACCCTTTCGAAGTTCCAGAGGTGAGGTGTGATCAGCCTGGAGACGCCTCAGCGGAAATGGGCCTCATCTCGCCTGGAGGGAGAACCTCCTGGATTTTCTCGAGTTGCGGAAGGTCTTCTCGAGTTACGACGGGGACCTCAGGGACCCGCTCTGGTGGCCTCAGGAATGGCCAGTCCCCATGCGATTTGCTAGGGGCCATCTCGGGATTCCTCTCCTTTCCATGCCGGGGCATAACACCTTGTGTGGAGTCGGGGCAGGAACCTGAGGATTCCTCTCCAGTGTTGCCATGGGTCTTGGGGTGCTTCTGAGTCTCCCCAGGGGAGTCAGGCCTCGTCTCGAGTGGGGGCATGCACGTGCGCTTTCCTCCCGAGCTGCAGCAGTAGTGTCACGCTTCCTTTCACGTGGATCAAGGGATCTGGGGTTTCCCTCGAGGCTGTCCCTCGAGGCTTTCCCACGAGGCTTTCCCACAGGGCTGTGCCACGTGCCACCTTCGTGGGAGTCGATCCTCGGCGTGAAAGACGAGCCGGTGAAGGGAAAAGAGGTTCCTCTGGAATGGACTGAGACATCTGGTGGACTCTTGGAATGGTGGCAGGACCCTGGAGTTCCTCTCGCCATTCCTGTTGAGAGGGCCTCCTCTTGAGATGCGAAGGGAACGCCGGGAACTCTTTCCCGACGAAGCAGGGAAAGGATCCCTCATCTCGAGCTACGAGGCGGAAACGGGGCTCCTCTGGATGTGGGCGGGACCCTCGTGTTTCCTCTCGAGTGGAGACGGGTATGTCGGGGAACGTCTTGATTTGCACCAAGGGTGTGAAGGACCCTTGCGAAGTTCCAGAGGTGAGGTGTGATCAGCCTCGAGACGCCTCAGCGGAAATGGGCCTCATCTCGCCTGGAGGGGAGAACCTCCTGGATTTTCTCGAGTTGCGGCAGGTCTTCTCCAGTTACGACGGGGACCTCAGGGACCCTCTCTGGTGGCCTCTGGAAAGGCCAATCCCCATGCGAGTTGCTAGGGGCCATCTCGGGATTCCTCTCCCGTCCATGCCGGGGCTTAAGACCTTGTGTGGAGTCGGGGCCGTAACCTGAAGATTCCTCTCCAGTGTTGCCATGGATCTTGGGGTGCTTCTGAGTCTCCCCAGGGGAGTCAGGCGTCGTCTCGAGTGGGGGCATGCACGTGCGCTTTCCTCCCGAGCTGCAGCAGTAGTGTCACGCTTCCTGTCACGTGGATCAAGGGATCTGTGGCTTTCTCTCGAGGCTGTCCCTCGAGGCTTTCCCACGAGGCTTTCCCACAGTTCTGTGCCACGTGCCACCTTGGTGGGAGTCGATCCTCGGCGGGAAAGACGAGCCGGTGAAGGGAAAAGAGTTTCCTCTGGAATGGAATGAGACATCTGCGGGACTCTTGGAATGGTGGCACGACCCTGGAGTTCCTCTCGCCGTTCCTGTTGAGAGGGCCTCCTCTTGAGATGCGACGGGAATGCCGGGAACTCTTTCCCGACGAAGCAGGGAAAGGATCCCTCATCTCGAGCTACGAGGCCGAAACGGGGCTCCTCTGGATGTGGGCGGGACCCTCGTGATTCCTCTCGAGTGGAGACGGGTATTTCGGGGAACTTCTTCATTTGCACCAAGGGTGTGAAGGAGTCTTTCGAAGTTCCAGAGGTGAGGTGTGATCAGCCTCGAGACGCCTCAGCGGAAATGGGCCTCATTTCGCCTGGAGGGGAGAACCTCCTGGATTTTCTCGAGTTGCGGCAGGTCTTCTCCAGTTACGACGGGGACCTGAGGGACCCGCTCTTGTGGCCTCAGGAAAGGCCAGTCCCCATGCGAGTTGCTAGGGGCCATCTCGGGATTCCTCTCCCGTCCATGCCGGGGCTTAAGACCTTGTGTGGAGTCGGGGCCGGACCCTGAGGATTCCTCTCCAGTGTTGCCATGGATCTTGGGGTGCTTCTGAGTCTCCCCAGGGGAGTCAGGCCTCGTCTCGAGTGGGGGCATGCACGTGCGCTTTCCGCCCGAGCTGCAGCAGTAGTGTCACGCTTCCTGTCACGTGGATCAAGGGATCTGTGGCTTTCCCTCGAGGCTTTCCAACGAGGCTTTCCCACAGGGCTGTGCCACGTGCCACCTTCGTGGGAGTCGATCCTCGGCGTGAAAGACGAGCCGGTGAAGGGAAAAGAGGTTCCTCTGGAATGCACTGAGACATCTGGGGGACTCTTGCAATGGTGGCACGACCCTGGAGTTCCTCTCGCCATTCCTGTTGAGAGGGCCTCCTCTTGAGGTGCGACGGGAACGCCGGGAACTCTTTCCCGACGAAGCAGGGAAAGGATCCCTCATCTCGAGGTACGAGGCAGAAACGGGGCTCCTCTGGATGTGGGCGGGACCCTCGTGTTTCCTCTCGAGTGGAGACGGGTATGTCGGGTAACTTCTTGACTTGCACCAAGGGTGTGAAGGACCCTTTCGAAGTTCCAGAGGTGAGGTGTGATCAGCCTGGAGACGCCTCAGCGGAAATGGGCCTCATCTCGCCTGGAGGGAGAACCTCCTGGATTTTCTCGAGTTGCGGAAGGTCTTCTCGAGTTACGACGGGGACCTCAGGGACCCGCTCTGGTGGCCTCAGGAATGGCCAGTCCCCATGCGATTTGCTAGGGGCCATCTCGGGATTCCTCTCCTTTCCATGCCGGGGCATAACACCTTGTGTGGAGTCGGGGCAGGAACCTGAGGATTCCTCTCCAGTGTTGCCATGGGTCTTGGGGTGCTTCTGAGTCTCCCCAGGGGAGTCAGGCCTCGTCTCGAGTGGGGGCATGCACGTGCGCTTTCCTCCCGAGCTGCAGCAGTAGTGTCACGCTTCCTTTCACGTGGATCAAGGGATCTGGGGTTTCCCTCGAGGCTGTCCCTCGAGGCTTTCCCACGAGGCTTTCCCACAGGGCTGTGCCACGTGCCACCTTCGTGGGAGTCGATCCTCGGCGTGAAAGACGAGCCGGTGAAGGGAAAAGAGGTTCCTCTGGAATGGACTGAGACATCTGGTGGACTCTTGGAATGGTGGCAGGACCCTGGAGTTCCTCTCGCCATTCCTGTTGAGAGGGCCTCCTCTTGAGATGCGAAGGGAACGCCGGGAACTCTTTCCCGACGAAGCAGGGAAAGGATCCCTCATCTCGAGCTACGAGGCGGAAACGGGGCTCCTCTGGATGTGGGCGGGACCCTCGTGTTTCCTCTCGAGTGGAGACGGGTATGTCGGGGAACGTCTTGATTTGCACCAAGGGTGTGAAGGACCCTTGCGAAGTTCCAGAGGTGAGGTGTGATCAGCCTCGAGACGCCTCAGCGGAAATGGGCCTCATCTCGCCTGGAGGGGAGAACCTCCTGGATTTTCTCGAGTTGCGGCAGGTCTTCTCCAGTTACGACGGGGACCTCAGGGACCCTCTCTGGTGGCCTCTGGAAAGGCCAATCCCCATGCGAGTTGCTAGGGGCCATCTCGGGATTCCTCTCCCGTCCATGCCGGGGCTTAAGACCTTGTGTGGAGTCGGGGCCGTAACCTGAAGATTCCTCTCCAGTGTTGCCATGGATCTTGGGGTGCTTCTGAGTCTCCCCAGGGGAGTCAGGCGTCGTCTCGAGTGGGGGCATGCACGTGCGCTTTCCTCCCGAGCTGCAGCAGTAGTGTCACGCTTCCTGTCACGTGGATCAAGGGATCTGTGGCTTTCTCTCGAGGCTGTCCCTCGAGGCTTTCCCACGAGGCTTTCCCACAGTTCTGTGCCACGTGCCACCTTGGTGGGAGTCGATCCTCGGCGGGAAAGACGAGCCGGTGAAGGGAAAAGAGTTTCCTCTGGAATGGAATGAGACATCTGCGGGACTCTTGGAATGGTGGCACGACCCTGGAGTTCCTCTCGCCGTTCCTGTTGAGAGGGCCTCCTCTTGAGATGCGACGGGAATGCCGGGAACTCTTTCCCGACGAAGCAGGGAAAGGATCCCTCATCTCGAGCTACGAGGCCGAAACGGGGCTCCTCTGGATGTGGGCGGGACCCTCGTGATTCCTCTCGAGTGGAGACGGGTATTTCGGGGAACTTCTTCATTTGCACCAAGGGTGTGAAGGAGTCTTTCGAAGTTCCAGAGGTGAGGTGTGATCAGCCTCGAGACGCCTCAGCGGAAATGGGCCTCATCTCGCCTGGAGGGGAGAACCTCCTGGATTTTCTCGAGTTGCGGCAGGTCTTCTCCAGTTACGACGGGGACCTGAGGGACCCGCTCTTGTGGCCTCAGGAAAGGCCAGTCCCCATGCGAGTTGCTAGGGGCCATCTCGGGATTCCTCTCCCGTCCATGCCGGGGCTTAAGACCTTGTGTGGAGTCGGGGCCGGACCCTGAGGATTCCTCTCCAGTGTTGCCATGGATCTTGGGGTGCTTCTGAGTCTCCCCAGGGGAGTCAGGCCTCGTCTCGAGTGGGGGCATGCACGTGCGCTTTCCTCCCGAGCTGCAGCAGTAGTGTCACGCTTCCTGTCACGTGGATCAAGGGATCTGTGGTTCCCTCGAGGCTTTCGCTCCAGGCTTGCCCACGAGGCTTTCCCACAGGGCTGTGCCACGTGCCACCTTGGTGTGAGTCGATCCTCGGCTTGAAAAACGAGCCGGTGAAGGGAAGAGAGGTTCCTCTGGAATGGACTGAGACATCTGGGGGACTCTTGGAATGGTGGCACGACCCTGGAGTTCCTCTCGCCTTTCCTGTTGAGAGGGCCTCCTCTTGAGATGCGACGGGAACGCCGGGAACTCTTTCCCGACGAAGAAGGGAAAAGATCCCTCATCTCGAGCTACGAGGCGGAAACGGGGCTCCTCTGGATGTGGGCGGGACCCTCGTGATTCCTCTCGAGTGGAGACGGGTATGTCGGGGAACTTCTTGATTTGCACCAAGGGTGTGAAGGACCCTTGCGAAGTTCCAGAGGTGAGGTGTGATCAGCCTCGAGACGCCTCAGCGGAAATGGGCCTCATCTCGCCTGGAGGGGAGAACCTCCTGGATTTTCTCGAGTTGCGGCAGGTCTTCTCAAGTTACGACGTGGACCTCAGGGACCCTCTCTGGTGGCCTCAGGAAAGGCCAGTCCCCATGCGAGTTGCTAGGGGCCATCTCGGGATTCCTCTCCCGTCCATGCCGGGGCTTAAGACCTTGTGTGCAGTCGGGGCCGGAACCAGAGGATTCCTCTCCAGTGTTGCCATGGATCTTGGGGTGCTTCTGAGTCTCCCCAGGGGAGTCAGGCCTCGTCTCGAGTGGGGGCATGCACGTGCGCTTTCCTCCCGAGCTGCAGCAGTAGTGTCACGCTTCCTGTCACGTGGATCAAGGGATCTGTGGCTTTCTCTCGAGGCTGTCCCTCGAGGCTTTCCGACGAGGCTTTCCCACAGGGCTGTGCCACGTGCCACCTTGGTGGGAGTCGATCCTCGGCGGGAAAGACGAGCCGGTGAAGGGAAAAGAGGTTCCTCTGGAATGGAATGAGACATCTGGGGGACTCTTGGAATGGTGGCACGACCCTGGAGTACCTCTCGCCGTTCCTGTTGAGAGGGCCTCCACTTGAGATGCGACGGGAATGCCGGGAACTCTTTCCCGACGAAGCAGGGAAAGGATCCCTCATCTCGAACTACAAGGCCGAAACGGGGCTCCTCTGGATGTGGGCGGGACCCTCGTGGTTACTCTCGAGTGGAGACGGGTATGTCGGGGAACTTCTTCATTTGCACCAAGGGTGTGAAGGACCCTTGCGAAGTTCCAGAGGTGAGGTGTGATCAGCCTCGAGACGCCTCAGCGGAAATAGGCCTCATCTCGCCTGGAGGGGAGAACCTCCTGGATTTTCTCGAGTTGCGGCAGGTCTTCTCCAGTTACGACGGGGACCTCAGGGACCCGCTCTGGTGGCCTCTGGAAAGGCCAGTCCCCATGCGAGTTGCTAGGGGCCATCTCGGGATTCCTCTCCCGTCCATGCCGGGGCTTAAGACCTTGTGTGGAGTCGGGGCCGGAACCTGAAGATTCCTCTCCAGTGTTGCCATGGATCTTGGGGTGCTTCTGAGTCTCCCCAGGGGAGTCAGGCCTCGTCTCGAGTGGGGGCATGCACGTGTGCTTTCCTCCCGAGCTGCAGCAGTAGTGTCACGCTTCCTGTCACGTGGATCAAGGGATCTGTGGCTTTCTCTCGAGGCTGTCCCTCGAGGCTTTCCCACGAGGCATTCCCACAGTTCTGTGCCACGTGCCACCTTGGTGGGAGTCGATCCTCGGCGGGAAAGACGAGCCGGTGAAGGGAAAAGAGGTTCCTCTGGAATGGAATGAGACATCTGGGGGACTCTTGGAATGTTGGCACGACCCTGGAGTTCCTCTCGCCGTTCCTGTTGAGAGGGCCTCCTCTTGAGATGCGACGGGAATGCCGGGAACTCTTTCCCGACGAAGCAGGGAAAGGATCCCTCATCTCGAGCTAGGAGGCCGAAACGGGGCTCCTCTGGATGTGGGCGGGACCCTCGTGATTCCTCTCGAGTGGAGACGGGTATGTCGGGGAACGTCTTGATTTGCACCAAGGGTGTGAAGGACCCTTGCGAAGTTCCAGAGGTGAGGTGTGATCAGCCTCGAGACGCCTCAGCGGAAATGGGCCTCATCTCGCCTGGAGGGGAGAACCTCCTGGATTTTCTCGAGTTGCGGCAGGTCTTCTCCAGTTACGACGGGGAAATCAGGGACCCGCTCTTGTGGCCTCAGGAATGGCCAGTCCCCATGCGATTTGCTAGGGGCCATCTCGGGATTCCTCTCCTGTCCATGCCGGGGCATAACACCTTGTGTGGAGTCGGGGCAGGAACCTGAGGATTCCTCTCCAGTGTTGCCATGGATCTTGGGGTGCTTCTGAGTCTCCCCAAGGGAGTCAGGCTTCGTCTCGAGTGGGGGCATGCACGTGCGCTTTCCTCCCGAGCTGCAGCAGTAGTGTCACGCTTCCTGTCACGTGGATCAAGGGATCTGTGGTTCCCTCGAGGCTTTCGCTCGAGGCTTGCCCACGAGGCTTTCCCACAGGGCTGTGCCACGTGCCACCTTGGTGTGAGTCGATCCTCGGCTTGAAAAACGAGCCGGTGAAGGGAAGAGAGGTTCCTCTGGAATGGACTGAGACATCTGGGGGACTCTTGGAATGGTGGCATGACCCTGGAGTTCCTCTCGCCTTTCCTGTTGAGAGGGCCTCCTCTTGAGATGCGACGGGAACGCCGGGAACTCTTTCCCGACGAAGAAGGGAAAAGATCCCTCATCTCGAGCTACGAGGCGGAAACGGGGCTCCTCTGGATGTGGGCGGGACCCTCGTGATTCCTCTCGAGTGGAGACGGGTATGTCGGGGAACTTCTTGATTTGCACCAAGGGTGTGAAGGACCCTTGCGAAGTTCCAGAGGTGAGGTGTGATCAGCCTCGAGACGCCTCAGCGGAAATGGGCCTCATCTCGCCTGGAGGGGAGAACCTCCTGGATTTTCTCGAGTTGCGGCAGATCTTCTCCAGTTACGACGGGGACCTGAGGGACCCGCTCTTGTGGCCTCAGGAAAGGCCAGTCCCCATGCGAGTTGCTAGGGGCCATCTCGGGATTCCTCTCCCGTCCATGCCGGGGCTTAAGACCTTGTGTGGAGTCGGGGCCGGAACCTGAGGATTCCTCTCCAGTGTTGCCATGGATCTTGGGGTGCTTCTGAGTCTCCCCAGGGGAGTCAGGCCTCGTCTCGAGTGGGGGCATGCACGTGCGCTTTCCGCCCGAGCTGCAGCAGTAGTGTCACGCTTCCTGTCACGTGGATCAAGGGATCTGTGGCTTTCCCTCGAGGCTTTCCAACGAGGCTTACCCACAGGGCTGTGCCACGTGCCACCTTCGTGGGAGTCGATCCTCGGCGTGAAAGACGAGCCGGTGAAGGGAAAAGAGGTTCCTCTGGAATGGACTGAGACATCTGGTGGACTCTTGGAATGGTGGCAGGACCCTGGAGTTCCTCTCGCCGTTCCTGTTGAGAGGGCCTCCTCTTGAGATGCGAAGGGAACGCCGGGAACTCTTTCCCGACGAAGCAGGGAAAGGATCCCTCATCTCGAGCTACGAGGCGGAAACGGGGCTCCTCTGGATGTGGGCGGGACCCTCGTGTTTCCTCTCGAGTGGAGACGGGTATGTCGGGGAACGTCTTGATTTGCACCAAGGGTGTGAAGGACCCTTGCGAAGTTCCAGAGGTGAGGTGTGATCAGCCTCGAGACGCCTCAGCGGAAATGGGCCTCATCTCGCCTGGAGGGGAGAACCTCCTGGATTTTCTCGAGTTGCGGCAGGTCTTCTCCAGTTACGACGGGGACCTCAGGGACCCGCTCTTGTGGCCTCAGGAATGGCCAGTCCCCATGCGATTTGCTAGGGGCCATCTCGGGATTCCTCTCCTGTCCATGCCGGGCATAACACCTTGTGTGGAGTCGGGGCCGGAACCTGAGGATTCCTCTCCAGTGTTGCCATGGATCTTGGGGTGCTTCTGAGTCTCCCCAGGGGAGTCAGGCCTCGTCTCGAGTGGGGGCATGCACGTGCGCTTTCCTCCCGAGCTGCAGCAGTAGTGTCAGGCTTCCTGTCACGTGGATCAAGGGATCTGTGGCTTTCTCTCGAGTCTGTCCCTCGAGGCTTTCCGACGAGGCTTTCCCACAGGGCTGTGCCACGTGCCACCTTGGTGGGAGTCGATCCTCGGCGGGAAAGACGAGCCGGTGAAGGGAAAAGAGGTTCCTCTGGAATGGAATGAGACATCTGGGGGACTCTTGGAATGGTGGCACGACCCTGGAGTACCTCTCGCCGTTCCTGTTGAGAGGGCCTCCACTTGAGATGCGACGGGAATGCCGGGAACTCTTTCCCGACGAAGCAGGGAAAGGATCCCTCATCTCGAGCTACGAGGACGAAACGGGGCTCCTCTGGATGTGGGCGGGACCCTCGTGGTTCCTCTCGAGTGGAGACGGATATGTCGGGGAACTTCTTCATTTGCACCAAGGGTGTGAAGGAGTCTTTCGAAGTTCCAGAGGTGAGGTGTGATCAGCCTCGAGACGCCTCAGCGGAAATGGGCCTCATCTCGCCTGGAGGGGAGAACCTCCTGGATTTTCTCGAGTTGCGGCAGGTCTTCTCGAGTTACGACGGGGACCTCAGGGACCCGCTCTGGTGGCCTCCGGAAAGGCCAGTCCCCATGAGAGTTGCTAGGGGACCTCTCGGGATTTCTCTCCCGTCCAGGCCAGGGCCTCAGTCCTTGTGTGGAGTCGGGGCCGCGACCTGAGGATTCCTCTCCAGTGTTGCCATGGATCTTGGGGTGCTTCTGAGTCTCCCAAGGGGAGTCAGGCCTCGTCTCGAGTGGGGGCATGCACGTGCGCTTTCCTCCCGAGCTGCAGCAGTAGTGTCACGCTTCCTGTCACGTGGATCAAGGGATCTGTGGCTTTCTCTCGAGGCTGTCCCTCCAGGCTTTCCGACGAGGCTTTCCCACAGGGCTGTGCCACGTGCCACCTTGGTGGGAGTCGATCCTCGGCGTGAAATACGAGCCGGTGAATGGAAAAGAGGCTCCTCTGGAATGGACTGAGACATTTGGGGGACTCTTGGAATGGTGGCATGACCCTGGAGTTCCTCTCGCCGTTCATGTTGAGAGGGCCTCCTCTTGAGATGCGACGGGAACGCCGGGAACTCTTTCCCGACGAAGCAGGGAAAGGATCCCTCATCTCGAGCTACGAGGCGGAAACGGGGCTCCTCTGGATGTGGGCGGGACCCTCGTGTTTCCTCTCGAGTGGAGACGGGTATGTCGGGGAACTTCTTGATTTGCACCAAGGGTGTGAAGGACCCTTGCGAAGTTCCAGAGGTGAGGTGTGATCAGCCTCGAGACGCCTCAGCGGAAATGGGCCTCATCTCGCCTGGAGGGGAGAACCTCCTGGATTTTCTCGAGTTGCGGCAGGTCTTCTCCAGTTACGACGGGGACTTCAGGGACGGCTCTGGTGGCCTCTGGAAAGGCCAGTCCCAATGCGAGTTGCTAGGGGCCATCTCGGGATTCCTCTCCCGTCCATGCCGGGGCTTAAGACCTTGTGTGGAGTCGGGGCCGGACCCTGAGGATTCCTCTCCAGTGTTGCCATGGATCTTGGGGTGCTTCTGAGTCTCCCCAGGGGAGTCAGGCCTCGTCTCGAGTGGGGGCATGCACGTGCGCTTTCCTCCCGAGCTGCAGCAGTAGTGTCACGCTTCCTGTCACGTGGATCAAGGGATCTGTGGCTTTCTCTCGAGGCTGTCCCTCCAGGCTTTCCGACGAGGCTTTCCCACAGGGCTGTGCCACGTGCCACCTTGGTGGGAGTCGATCCTCGGCGTGAAAGACGAGCCGGTGAATGGAAAAGAGGCTCCTCTGGAATGGACTGAGACATTTGGGGGACTCTTGGAATGGTGGCATGACCCTGGAGTTCCTCTCGCCGTTCATGTTGAGAGGGCCTCCTCTTGAGATGCGACGGGAACGCCGGGAACTCTTTCCCGACGAAGCAGGGAAAGGATCCCTCATCTCGAGCTACGAGGCGGAAACGGGGCTCCTCTGGATGTGGGCGGGACCCTCGTGTTTCCTCTCGAGTGGAGACGGGTATGTCGGGGAACTTCTTGATTTGCACCAAGGGTGTGAAGGACCCTTGCGAAGTTCCAGAGGTGAGGTGTGATCAGCCTCGAGACGCCTCAGCGGAAATGGGCCTCATCTCGCCTGGAGGGGAGAACCTCCTGGATTTTCTCGAGTTGCAGCAGGTCTTCTCCAGTTACGACGGGGACTTCAGGGACCCGCTCTGGTGGCCTCTGGAAAGGCCAGTCCCAATGCGAGTTGCTAGGGGCCATCTCGGGATTCCTCTCCCGTCCATGCCGGGGCTTAAGACCTTGTGTGGAGTCGGGGCCGGAACCTGAGGATTCCTCTCCAGTGTTGCCATGGATCTTGGGGTGCTTCTGAGTCTCCCCAGGGGAGTCAGGCCTCGTCTCGAGTGGGGGCATGCACGTGCGCTTTCCTCCCGAGCTGCAGCAGTAGTGTCACGCTTCCTGTCACGTGGATCAAGGGATCTGTGGCTTTCTCTCGAGGCTGTCCCTCGAGGCTTTCCGACGAGGCATTCCCACAGTTCTGTGCCACGTGCCACCTTGGTGGGAGTCGATCCTCGGCGGGAAAGACGAGCCGGTGAAGGGAAAAGAGGTTCCTCTGGAATGGAATGAGACATCTGGGGGACTCTTGGAATGGTGGCACGACCCTGGAGTTCCTCTCGCCGTTCCTGTTGAGAGGGCCTCCTCTTGAGATGCGACGGGAATGCCGGGAACTCTTTCCCGACGAAGCAGGGAAAGGATCCCTCATCTCGAGCTACGAGGCCAAAACGGGGCTCCTCTGGATGTGGACGGGACCCTCGTGATTCCTCTCGAGTGGAGACGGGTATTTCGGGGAACTTCTTCATTTGCACCAAGGGTGTGAAGGAGTCTTTCGAAGTTCCAGAGGTGAGGTGTGATCAGCCTCGAGACGCCTCAGCGGAAATGGGCCTCATCTCGCCTGGAGGGGAGAACTTCCTTGATTTTCTCGAGTTGCGGCAGGTCTTCTCGAGTTACGACGGGGACCTCAGGGACCCGCTCTGGTGGCCTCCGGAAAGGCCAGTCCCCATGAGAGTTGCTAGGGGCCATCTCGGGATTCCTCTCCCGTCCATGCCGGGACTTAAGACCTTGTGTG
Organism: Budorcas taxicolor; assembly: GCF_023091745.1. Classification (NCBI taxonomy): domain Eukaryota; kingdom Metazoa; phylum Chordata; class Mammalia; order Artiodactyla; family Bovidae; genus Budorcas; species Budorcas taxicolor. The sequence goes on along the minus strand of NW_026292783.1, from coordinate 561,599 downwards.
GAGTTGGGGCCGGAACCTGAGGATTCCTCTCCAGTGTTGCCATGGATCTTGGGGTGCTTCTGAGTCTTCCCAGGGGAGTCAGGCCTCGTCTCGAGTGGGGGCATGCACGTGCGCTTTCCTCCCGAGCTGCAGCAGTATTGTCACGCTTCCTGTCACGTGGATCAAGGGATCTGTGGCTTTCTCTCGAGGCTGTCCCTCGAGGCTTTCCCACGAGTCTTTCCCACAGGGCTGTGCCACGTGCCACCTTGGTGGGAGTCGATCCTCGGCGGGAAAGACGAGCCGGTGAAGGGAAAAGAGGTTCCTCTGGAATGGAATGAGACATCTCGGGGACTCTTGGAATGGTGGCACGACCCTGGAGTTCCTCTCGCCGTTCCTGTTGAGAGGGCCTCCACTTGAGATGCGACGGGAATGCCGGGAACTCTTTCCCGACGAAGCAGGGAAAGGATCCCTCATCTCGAGCTACGAGGCCGAAACGGGGCTCCTCTGGATGTGGGCGGGAGCCTCGTGATTCCTCTCGAGTGGAGACGGGTATGTCGGGGAACTTCTTCATTTGCACCAAGGGTGTGAAGGAGTCTTTCGAAGTTCCAGAGGTGAGGTGTGATCAGCCTCGAGACGCCTCAGCGGAAATGGGCCTCATCTCGCCTGGAGGGGAGAACCTCCTGGATTTTCTCGAGTTGCGGCAGGTCTTCTCGTGTTACGACGGGGACCTCAGGGACCCGCTCTGGTGGCCTCCGGAAAGGCCAGTCCCCATGAGAGTTGCTAGGGGACCTCTCGGGATTTCTCTCCCGTCCATGCCGGGGCCTCAGTCCTTGTGTGGAGTCGGGGCCGGAACATGAGGATTCCTCTCCAGTGTTGCCATGGATCTTGGGGTGCTTCTGAGTCTCCCCAGGGGAGTCAGGCCTCGTCTCGAGTGGGGGCATGCACGTGCGATTTCCTCCCGAGCTGCAGCAGTAGTGTCACGCTTCCTGTCACGTGGATCACGGGATCTGTGGCTTTCCCTCGAGGCTGTCCCTCCAGGCTTTCCGACGAGGCTTTCCCACAGGGCTGTGCCACGTGCCACCTTGGTGGGAGTCGATCCTCGGCGTGAAAGACGAGCCGGTGAATGGAAAAGAGGCTCCTCTGGAATGGACTGAGACATTTGGGGGACTCTTGGAATGGTGGCAGGACCCTGGAGTTCCTCTCGCCGTTCATGTTGAGAGGGCCTCCTATTGAGATGCGACGGGAACGCCGGGAACTCTTTCCCGACGAAGCAGGGAAAGGATCCCTCATCTCGAGCTACGAGGCGGAAACGGGGCTCCTCTGGATGTGGGCGGGACCCTCGTGTTTCCTCTCGAGTGGAGACGGGTATGTCGGGGAACTTCTTGATTTGCACCAAGGGTGTGAAGGACCCTTGCGAAGTTCCAGAGGTGAGGTGTGATCAGCCTCGAGACGCCTCAGCGGAAATGGGCCTCATCTCGCCTGGAGGGGAGAACCTCCTGGATTTTCTCGAGTTGCGGCAGGTCTTCTCCAGTTACGACGGGGACTTCAGGGACCCGCTCTGGTGGCCTCTGGAAAGGCCAGTCCCAATGCGAGTTGCTAGGGGCCATCTCGGGATTCCTCTCCCGTCCATGCCGGGGCTTAAGACCTTGTGTGGAGTCGGGGCCGGAACCTGAGGATTCCTCTCCAGTGTTGCCATGGATATTGGGGTGCTTCTGAGTCTCCCCAGGGGAGTCAGGCCTCGTCTCGAGTGGGGGCATGCACGTGCGCTTTCCTCCCGAGCGGCAGCAGTAGTGTCACGCTTCCTGTCACGTGGATCAAGGGATCTGTGGCTTTCTCTCGAGGCTGTCCCTCGAGGCTTTCCGACGAGGCATTCCCACAGTTCTGTGCCACGTGCCACCTTGGTGGGAGTCGATCCTCGGCGGGAAAGACGAGCCGGTGAAGGGAAAAGAGGTTCCTCTGGAATGGAATGAGACATCTGCGGGACTCTTGGAATGGTGGCACGACCCTGGAGTTCCTCTCGCCGTTCCTGTTGAGAGGGCCTCCTCTTGAGATGCGACGGGAATGCCGGGAACTCTTTCCCGACGAAGCAGGGAAAGGATCCCTCATCTCGAGCTACGAGGCCGAAACGGGGCTCCTCTGGATGTGGGCGGGACCCTCGTGATTCCTCTCGAGTGGAGACGGGTATTTCGGGGAACTTGTTCATTTGCACCAAGGGTGTGAAGGAGTCTTTCGAAGTTCCAGAGGTGAGGTGTGATCAGCCTCGAGACGCCTCAGCGGAAATGGGCCTCATCTGGCCTGGAGGGGAGAACCTCCTGGATTTTCTCGAGTTGCGGCAGGTCTTCTCGAGTTACGACGGGGACCTCAGGGACCCGCTCTTGTGGCCTCAGGAAAGGCCAGTCCCCGTGCGAGTTGCTAGGGGCCAACTCGGGATTCCTCTCCCGTCCATGCCGGGGCTTAAGACCTTGTGTTCAGTCGGGGCCGGAACCTGAGGATTCCTCTCCAGTGTTGCCATGGATCTTGGGGTGCTTCTGAGTCTCCCCAGGGGAGTCAGACCTCGTCTCGAGTGGGGGCATGCACGTGCGCTTTCCTCCCGAGCTGCAGCAGTAGTGTCACGCTTCCTGTCACGTGGATCAAGGGATCTGTGGCTTTCTCTCGAGGCTGTCCCTCGAGGCTTTCCGACGAGGCTTTCCCACAGGGCTGTGCCACGTGCCACCTTGGTGGGAGTCGATCCTCGGCGGGAAAGACGAGCCGGTGAAGGGAAAAGAGGTTCCTCTGGAATGGAATGAGACATCTGGGGGACTCTTGGAATGGTGGCACGACCCTGGAGTACCTCTCGCCGTTCCTGTTGAGAGGGCCTCCACTTGAGATGCGACGGGAATGCCGGGAACTCTTTCCCGACGAAGCAGGGAAAGGATCCCTCATCTCGAGCTACGAGGACGAAACGGGGCTCCTCTGGATGTGGGCGGGACCCTCGTGGTTCCTCTCGAGTGGAGACGGGTATGTCGGGGAACTTCTTCTTTTGCACCAAGGGTGTGAAGGAGTCTTTCGAAGTTCCAGAGGTGAGGTGTGATCAGCCTCGAGACGCCTCAGCGGAAATGGGCCTCATCTCGCCTGGAGGGGAGAACCTCCTGGATTTTCTCGAGTTGCGGCAGGTCTTCTCCAGTTACGACGGGGACTTCAGGGACCCGCTCTGGTGGCCTCTGGAAAGGCCAGTCCCAATGCGAGTTGCTAGGGGCCATCTCGGGATTCCTCTCCCGTCCATGCCGGGGCTTAAGACCTTGTGTGGAGTCGGGGCCGGAACCTGAGGATTCCTCTCCAGTGTTGCCATGGATCTTGGGGTGCTTCTGAGTCTCCCCAGGGGAGTCAGGCCTCGTCTCGAGTGGGGGCATGCACGTGCGCTTTCCTCCCGAGCTGCAGCAGTAGTGTCACGCTTCCTGTCACGTGGATCAAGGGATCTGTGGCTTTCTCTCGAGGCTGTCCCTCGAGGCTTTCTGACGAGGCATTCCCACAGTATGTGCCACGTGCCACCTTGGTGGGAGTCGATCCTCGGCGGGAAAGACGAGCCGGTGAAGGGAAAAGAGGTTCCTCTGGAATGGAATGAGACATCTGGGGGACTCTTGGAATGGTGGCACGACCCTGGAGTTCCTCTCGCCGTTCCTGTTGAGAGGGCCTCCTCTTGAGATGCGACGGGAAGGCCGGGAACTCTTTCCCGACGAAGCAGGGAAAGGATCCCTCATCTCGAGCTACGAGGCCGAAACGGGGCTCCTCTGGATGTGGGCGGGACCCTCGTGATTCCTCTCGAGTGGAGACGGGTATTTCGGGGAACTTCTTCATTTGCACCCTGGGTGTGAAGGAGTCTTTCGAAGTTCCAGAGGTGAGGTGTGATCAGCCTCGAGACGCCTCAGCGGAAATGGGCCTCATTTCGCCTGGAGGGGAGAACCTCCTGGATTTTCTCGAGTTGCGGCAGGTCTTCTCGAGTTACGACGGGGACCTCAGGGACCCGCTCTTGTGGCCTCAGGAAAGGCCAGTCCCCATGCGAGTTGCTAGGGGCCATCTCGGGATTCCTCTCCCGTCCATGCCGGGACTTAAGACCTTGTGTGGAGTCGGAGCCGGAACCTGAGGATTCCTCTCCAGTGTTGCCATGGATCTTGGGGTGCTTCTGAGTCTTCCCAGGGGAGTCAGGCCTCGTCTCGAGTGGGGGCATGCACGTGCGCTTTCCTCCCGAGCTGCAGCAGTATTGTCACGCTTCCTGTCACGTGGATCAAGGGATCGGTGGCTTTCTCTCGAGGCTGTCCCTCGAGGCTTTCCCACGAGGCTTTCCCACAGGGCTGTGCCACGTGCCACCTTGGTGGGAGTCGATCCTCGGCGGGAAAGACGAGCCGGTGAAGGGAAAAGAGGTTCCTCTGGAATGGAATGAGACATCTCGGGGACTCTTGGAATGGTGGCACGACCCTGGAGTTCCTCTCGCCGTTCCTGTTGAGAGGGCCTCCACTTGAGATGCGACGGGAATGCCGGGAACTCTTTCCCGACGAAGCAGGGAAAGGATCCCTCATCTCGAGCTACGAGGCCGAAACGGGGCTCCTCTGGATGTGGGCGGGACCCTCGTGATTCCTCTCGAGTGGAGACGGGTATGTCGGGGAACTTCTTCATTTGCACCAAGGGTGTGAAGGAGTCTTTCGAAGTTCCAGAGGTGAGGTGTGATCAGCCTCGAGACGCCTCAGCGGAAATGGGCCTCATCTCGCCTGGAGGGGAGAACCTCCTGGATTTTCTCGAGTTGCGGCAGGTCTTCTCGTGTTACGACGGGGACCTCAGGGACCCGCTCTGGTGGCCTCCGGAAAGGCCAGTCCCCATGAGAGTTGCTAGGGGACCTCTCGGGATTTCTCTCCCGTCCATGCCGGGGCCTCAGTCCTTGTGTGGAGTCGGGGCCGGAACATGAGGATTCCTCTCCAGTGTTGCCATGGATCTTGGGGTGCTTCTGAGTCTCCCCAGGGGAGTCAGGCCTCGTCTCGAGTGGGGGCATGCACGTGCGTTTTCCTCCCGAGCTGCAGCAGTAGTGTCACGCTTCCTGTCACGTGGATCACGGGATCTGTGGCTTTCCCTCGAGGCTGTCCCTCGAGGCTTGCCCACGAGGCTTTCCCACAGTGCTGTGCCACGTACCACCTTGGTGGGAGTCGATCCTCGGCGTGAAAGACGAGCCGGTGAATGGAAAAGAGGCTCCTCTGGAATGGACTGAGACATTTGGGGGACTCTTGGAATGGTGGCAGGACCCTGGAGTTCCTCTCGCCGTTCATGTTGAGAGGGCCTCCTCTTGAGATGCGACGGGAACGCCGGGAACTCTTTCCCGACGAAGCAGGGAAAGGATCCCTCATCTCGAGCTACGAGGCGGAAACGGGGCTCCTCTGGATGTGGGCGGGACCCTCGTGTTTCCTCTCGAGTGGAGACGGGTATGTCGGGGAACTTCTTGATTTGCACCAAGGGTGTGAAGGACCCTTGCGAAGTTCCAGAGGTGAGGTGTGATCAGCCTCGAGACGCCTCAGCGGAAATGGGCCTCATCTCGCCTGGAGGGGAGAACCTCCTGGATTTTCTCGAGTTGCGGCAGGTCTTCTCCAGTTACGACGGGGACTTCAGGGACCCGCTCTGGTGGCCTCTGGAAAGGCCAGTCCCAATGCGAGTTGCTAGGGGCCATCTCGGGATTCCTCTCCCGTCCATGCCGGGGCTTAAGACCTTGTGTGGAGTCGGGGCCGGAACCTGAGGATTCCTCTCCAGTGTTGCCATGGATCTTGGGGTGCTTCTGAGTCTCCCCAGGGGAGTCAGGCCTCGTCTCGAGTGGGGGCATGCACGTGCGCTTTCCTCCCGAGCGGCAGCAGTAGTGTCACGCTTCCTGTCACGTGGATCAAGGGATCTGTGGCTTTCTCTCGAGGCTGTCCCTCGAGGCTTTCCGACGAGGCATTCCCACAGTTCTGTGCCACGTGCCACCTTGGTGGGAGTCGATCCTCGGCGGGAAAGACGAGCCGGTGAAGGGAAAAGAGGTTCCTCTGGAATGGACTGAGACATCTGCGGGACTCTTGGAATGGTGGCACGACCCTGGAGTTCCTCTCGCCGTTCCTGTTGAGAGGGCCTCCTCTTGAGATGCGACGGGAATGCCGGGAACTCTTTCCCGACGAAGCAGGGAAAGGATCCCTCATCTCGAGCTACGAGGCCGAAACGGGGCTCCTCTGGATGTGGGCGGGACCCTCGTGATTCCTCTCGAGTGGAGACGGGTATTTCGGGGAACTTCTTCATTTGCACCAAGGGTGTGAAGGAGTCTTTCGAAGTTCCAGAGGTGAGGTGTGATCAGCCTCGAGACGCCTCAGCGGAAATGGGCCTCATCTGGCCTGGAGGGGAGAACCTCCTGGATTTTCTCGAGTTGCGGCAGGTCTTCTCCAGTTACGACGGGGACTTCAGGGACCCGCTCTTGTGGCCTCAGGAAAGGCCAGTCCCCATGCGAGTTGCTAGGGGCCAACTCGGGATTCCTCTCCCGTCCATGCCGGGGCTTAAGACCTTGTGTTCAGTCGGGGCCGGAACCTGAGGATTCCTCTCCAGTGTTGCCATGGATCTTGGGGTGCTTCTGAGTCTCCCCAGGGGAGTCAGGCCTCGTCTCGAGTGGGGGCATGCACGTGCGCTTTCCTCCCGAGCTGCAGCAGTAGTGTCACGCTTCCTGTCACGTGGATCAAGGGATCTGTGGCTTTCTCTCGAGGCTGTCCCTCGAGGCTTTCCGACGAGGCTTTCCCACAGGGCTGTGCCACGTGCCACCTTGGTGGGAGTCGATCCTCGGCGGGAAAGACGAGCCGGTGAAGGGAAAAGAGGTTCCTCTGGAATGGAATGAGACATCTGGGGGACTCTTGGAATGGTGGCACGACCCTGGAGTACCTCTCGCCGTTCCTGTTGAGAGGGCCTCCACTTGAGATGCGACGGGAATGCCGGGAACTCTTTCCCGACGAAGCAGGGAAAGGATCCCTCATCTCGAGCTACGAGGACGAAACGGGGCTCCTCTGGATGTGGGCGGGACCCTCGTGGTTCCTCTCGAGTGGAGACGGGTATGTCGGGGAACTTCTTCTTTTGCACCAAGGGTGTGAAGGAGTCTTTCGAAGTTCCAGAGGTGAGGTGTGATCAGCCTCGAGACGCCTCAGCGGAAATGGGCCTCATCTCGCCTGGAGGGGAGAACCTCCTGGATTTTCTCGAGTTGCGGCAGGTCTTCTCGAGTTACGACGGGGACCTCAGGGACCCGCTCTGGTGGCCTCCGGAAAGGCCAGTCCCCATGAGAGTTGCTAGGGGACCTCTCGGGATTTCTCTCCCGTCCATGCTAGGGCCTCAGTCCTTGTGTGGAGTCGGGGCCGCGACCTGAGGATTCCTCTCCAGTGTTGCCATGGATCTTGGGGTGCTTCTGAGTCTCCCCAGGGGAGTCAGGCCTCATCTCGAGTGGGGGCATGCACGTGCGCTTTCCTCCCGAGCTGCAGCAGTAGTGTCACGCTTCCTGTCACGTGGATCACGGGATCTGTGGCTTTCCCTCGAGGCTGTCCCTCGAGTCTTGCCCACGAGGCTTTCCCACAAGGCTGTGCCACGTGCCACCTTGGTGGGAGTCGATCCTCGGCGTGAAAGACGAGCCGGTGAATGGAAAAGAGGCTCCTCTGGAATGGACTGAGACATTTGGGGGACTCTTGGAATGGTGGCAGGACCCTGGAGTTCCTCTCGCCGTTCATGTTGAGAGGGCCTCCTCTTGAGATGCGTCGGGAACGCCGGGAACTCTTTCCCGACGAAGCAGGGAAAGGATCCCTCATCTCGAGCTACGAGGCGGAAACGGGGCTCCTCTGGATGTGGGCGGGACCCTCGTGTTTCCTCTCGAGTGGAGACGGCTATGTCGGGGAACTTCTTGATTTGCACCAAGGGTGTGAAGGACCCTTGCGAAGTTCCAGAGGTGAGGTGTGATCAGCCTCGAGACGCCTCAGCGGAAATGGGCCTCATCTCGCCTGGAGGGGAGAACCTCCTGGATTTTCTCGAGTTGCGGCAGGTCGTCTCCAGTTACGACGGGGACTTCAGGGACCCGCTCTGGTGGCCTCTGGAAAGGCCAGTCCCAATGCGAGTTGCTAGGGGCCATCTCGGGATTCCTCTCCCGTCCATGCCGGGGCTTAAGACCTTGTGTGGAGTCGGGGCCGGAACCTGAGGATTCCTCTCCAGTGTTGCCATGGATCTTGGGGTGCTTCTCAGTCTCCCCAGGGGAGTCAGGCCTCGTCTCGAGTGGGGGCATGCACGTGCGCTTTCCTCCCGAGCGGCAGCAGTAGTGTCACGCTTCCTGTCACGTGGATCAAGGGATCTGTGGCTTTCTCTCGAGGCTGTCCCTCGAGGCTTTCCGACGAGGCATTCCCACAGTTCTGTGCCACGTGCCACCTTGGTGGGAGTCGATCCTCGGCGGGAAAGACGAGCCGGTGAAGGGAAAAGAGGTTCCTCTGGAATGGACTGAGACATCTGCGGGACTCTTGGAATGGTGGCACGACCCTGGAGTTCCTCTCGCCGTTCCTGTTGAGAGGGCCTCCTCTTGAGATGCGACGGGAATGCCGGGAACTCTTTCCCGACGAAGCAGGGAAAGGATCCCTCATCTCGAGCTACGAGGCCGAAACGGGGCTCCTCTGGATGTGGGCGGGACCCTCGTGATTCCTCTCGAGTGGAGACGGGTATTTCGGGGAACTTCTTCATTTGCACCAAGGGTGTGAAGGAGTCTTTCGAAGTTCCAGAGGTGAGGTGTGATCAGCCTCGAGACGCCTCAGCGGAAATGGGCCTCATCTGGCCTGGAGGGGAGAACCTCCTGGATTTTCTCGAGTTGCGGCAGGTCTTCTCCAGTTACGACGGGGACCTCAGGGACCCGCTCTTGTGGCCTCAGGAAAGGCCAGTCCCCATGCGAGTTGCTAGGGGCCAACTCGGGATTCCTCTCCCGTCCATGCCGGGGCTTAAGACCTTGTGTTCAGTCGGGGCCGGAACCTGAGGATTCCTCTCCAGTGTTGCCATGGATCTTGGGGTGCTTCTGAGTCTCCCCAGGGGAGTCAGGCCTCGTCTCGAGTGGGGGCATGCACGTGCGCTTTCCTCCCGAGCTGCAGCAGTAGTGTCACGCTTCCTGTCACGTGGATCAAGGGATCTGTGGCTTTCTCTCGAGGCTGTCCCTCGAGGCTTTCCGACGAGGCTTTCCCACAGGGCTGTGCCACGTGCCACCTTGGTGGGAGTCGATCCTCGGCGGGAAAGACGAGCCGGTGAAGGGAAAAGAGGTTCCTCTGGAATGGAATGAGACATCTGGGGGACTCTTGGAATGGTGGCACGACCCTGGAGTACCTCTCGCCGTTCCTGTTGAGAGGGCCTCCACTTGAGATGCGACGGGAATGCCGGGAACTCTTTCCCGACGAAGCAGGGAAAGGATCCCTCATCTCGAGCTACGAGGACGAAACGGGGCTCCTCTGGATGTGGGCGGGACCCTCGTGGTTCCTCTCGAGTGGAGACGGGTATGTCGGGGAACTTCTTCTTTTGCACCAAGGGTGTGAAGGAGTCTTTCGAAGTTCCAGAGGTGAGGTGTGATCAGCCTCGAGACGCCTCAGCGGAAATGGGCCTCATCTCGCCTGGAGGGGAGAACCTCCTGGATTTTCTCGAGTTGCGGCAGGTCTTCTCGAGTTACGACGGGGACCTCAGGGACCCGCTCTGGTGGCCTCCGGAAAGGCCAGTCCCCATGAGAGTTGCTAGGGGACCTCTCGGGATTTCTCTCCCGTCCATGCTAGGGCCTCAGTCCTTGTGTGGAGTCGGGGCCGCGACCTGAGGATTCCTCTCCAGTGTTGCCATGGATCTTGGGGTGCTTCTGAGTCTCCCCAGGGGAGTCAGGCCTCATCTCGAGTGGGGGCATGCACGTGTGCTTTCCTCCCGAGCTGCAGCAGTAGTGTCACGCTTCCTGTCACGTGGATCACGGGATCTGTGGCTTTCCCTTGAGGCTGTCCCTCGAGTCTTGCCCACGAGGCTTTCCCACAAGGCTGTGCCACGTGCCACCTTGGTGGGAGTCGATCCTCGGCGTGAAAGACGAGCCGGTGAATGGAAAAGAGGCTCCTCTGGAATGGACTGAGACATTTGGGGGACTCTTGGAATGGTGGCAGGACCCTGGAGTTCCTCTCGCCGTTCATGTTGAGAGGGCCTCCTCTTGAGATGCGACGGGAACGCCGGGAACTCTTTCCCGACGAAGCAGGGAAAGGATCCCTCATCTCGAGCTACGAGGCGGAAACGGGGCTCCTCTGGATGTGGGCGGGACCCTCGTGTTTCCTCTCGAGTGGAGACGGCTATGTCGGGGAACTTCTTGATTTGCACCAAGGGTGTGAAGGACCCTTGCGAAGTTCCAGAGGTGAGGTGTGATCAGCCTCGAGACGCCTCAGCGGAAATGGGCCTCATCTCGCCTGGAGGGGAGAACCTCCTGGATTTTCTCGAGTTGCGGCAGGTCGTCTCCAGTTACGACGGGGACTTCAGGGACCCGCTCTGGTGGCCTCTGGAAAGGCCAGTCCCAATGCGAGTTGCTAGGGGCCATCTCGGGATTCCTCTCCCGTCCATGCCGGGGCTTAAGACCTTGTGTGGAGTCGGGGCCGGAACCTGAGGATTCCTCTCCAGTGTTGCCATGGATCTTGGGGTGCTTCTCAGTCTCCCCAGGGGAGTCAGGCCTCGTCTCGAGTGGGGGCATGAACGTGCGCTTTCCTCCCGAGCTGCAGCAGTAGTGTCACGCTTCCTGTCACGTGGATCAAGGGATCTGTGGCTTTCTCTCGAGGCTGTCCCTCGAGGCTTTCCGACGAGGCTTTCCCACAGGGCTGTGCCACGTGCCACCTTGGTGGGAGTCGATCCTCGGCGTGAAAGACGAGGCGGTGAATGGAAAAGAGGCTCCTCTGGAATGGACTGAGACATTTGGGGGACTCTTGGAATGGTGGCAGGACCCTGGAGTTCCTCTCGCCATTCATGTTGAGAGGGCCTCCTCTTGAGATGCGACGGGAACGCCGGGAACTCTTTCCCGACGAAGCAGGGAAAGGATCCCTCATCTCGAGCTACGAGGCGGAAACGGGGCTCCTCTGGATGTGGGCGGGACCCTCGTGTTTCCTCTCGAGTGGAGACGGGTATGTCGGGGAACTTCTTGATTTGCACCAAGGGTGTGAAGGACCCTTGCTAAGTTCCAGAGGTGAGGTGTGATCAGCCTCGAGACGCCTCAGCGGAAATGGTCCTCATCTCGCCTGGAGGGGAGAACCTCCTGGATTTTCTCGAGTTGCAGCAGGTCTTCTCCAGTTACGACGGGGACTTCAGGGACCCGCTCTGGTGGCCTCTGGAAAGGCCAGTCCCAATGCGAGTTGCTAGGGGCCATCTCGGGATTCCTCTCCCGTCCATGCCGGGGCTTAAGACCTTGTGTGGAGTCGGGGCCGGAACCTGAGGATTCCTCTCCAGTGTTGCCATGGATCTTGGGGTGCTTCTGAGTCTCCCCAGGGGAGTCAGGCCTCGTCTCGAGTGGGGGCATGCACGTGCGCTTTCCTCCCGAGCTGCAGCAGTAGTGTCACGCTTCCTGTCACGTGGATCAAGGGATCTGTGGCTTTCTCTCGAGGCTGTCCCTCGAGGCTTTCCGACGAGGCATTCCCACAGTTCTGTGCCACGTGCCACCTTGGTGGGAGTCGATCCTCGGCGGGAAAGACGAGCCGGTGAAGGGAAAACAGGTTCCTCTGGAATGGAATGAGACATCTGGGGGACTCTTGGAATGGTGGCACGACCCTGGAGTTCCTCTCGCCGTTCCTGTTGAGAGGGCCTCCTCTTGAGATGCGACGGGAATGCCGGGAACTCTTTCCCGACGAAGCAGGGAAAGGATCCCTCATCTCGAGCTACGAGGCCAAAACGGGGCTCCTCTGGATGTGGGCGGGACCCTCGTGATTCCTCTCGAGTGGAGACGGGTATTTCGGGGAAGTTCTTCATTTGCACCAAGCGTGTGAAGGAGTCTTTCGAAGTTCCAGAGGTGAGGTGTGATCAGCCTCGAGACGCCTCAGCGGAAATGGGCCTCATCTCGCCTGCAGGGGAGAACCTCCTGGATTTTCTCGAGTTGCGGAAGGTCTTCTCCAGTTACGACGGGGACCTCAGGGACCCGCTCTTGTGGCCTCAGGAAAGGCCAGTCCCCATGCGAGTTGCTAGGGGCCATCTCGGGATTCCTCTCCCGTCCATGCCGGGGCTTAAGACCTTGTGTGGAGTCGGGGCCGGAACCTGAGGATTCCTCTCCAGTGTTGCCATGGATCTTGGGGTGCTTCTGAGTCTCCCCAGGGGAGTCAGGCCTCGTCTCGAGTGGGGGCATGCACGTGCGCTTTCCTCCCGAGCTGCAGCAGTAGTGTCACGCTTCCTGTCACGTGGATCAAGGGATCTGTGGCTTTCTCTCGAGGCTGTCCCTCGAGGCTTTCCCACGAGGCATTCCCACAGTTATGTGCCACGTGCCACCTTGGTGGGAGTCGATCCTCGGCGGGAAAGACGAGCCGGTGAAGGGAAAAGAGGTTCCTCTGGAATGGAATGAGACATCTGGGGGACTCTTGGAATGGTGGCACGACCCTGGAGTTCCTCTCGCCGTTCCTGTTGAGAGGGCCTCCTCTTGAGTTGCGACGGGAATGCCGGGAACTCTTTCCCGACGAAGCAGGGAAAGGATCCCTCATCTCGAGCTACGAGGCCGAAACGGGGCTCCTCTGGATGTGGGTGGGACCCTCGTGATTCCTCTCGAGTGGAGACGGGTATTTCGGGGAACTTCTTCATTTGCACCAAGGGTGTGAAGGAGTCTTTCGAAGTTCCAGAGGTGAGGTTTGATCAGCCTCGAGACGCCTCAGCGGAAATGGGCCTCATCTCGCCTGCAGGGGAGAACTTCCTTGATTTTCTCGAGTTGCGGCAGGTCTTCTCGAGTTACGACGGGGACCTCAGGGACCCGCTCTGGTGGCCTCAGGAAAGGCCAGCCCCCATGCGAGTTGCTAGGGGACCTCTCGGGATTCCTCTCCCGTCCATGCCGGGGCCTCAGTCCTTGTGTGGAGTCGGGGCCGGAACCTGAGGATTCCTCTCCAGTGTTGCCATGGATCTTGGGGTGCTTCTGAGTCTCCCCAGGGGAGTCAGGCCTCGTCTAGAGTGGGCGCATGCACGTGCGCTTTCCTCCCGAGCTGCAGCAGTAGTGTCACGCTTCCTGTCACGTGGATCAAGGGATCTGTGGCTTTCCCTCGAGGCTGTCCCTCGAGGCTTTCCCACGAGGCTTTCCCACAGGGCTGTGCCACGTACCACCTTGGTGTGAGTCGATCCTCGGCGTGAAAGACGAGCCGGTGAAGGGAAAAGAGTTTCCTCTGGAATGGACTGAGACATCTGGGAGACTCTTGGAATGGTGGCACGACCCTGGAGTTCCTCTCGCCGTTCCTGTTGAGAGGGCCTCCTCTTGAGATGCGACGGGAAGGCCGGGAACTCTTTCCCGACGAAGCAGGGAAAGGATCCCTCATCTCGAGCTACGAGGCGGAAACGGGGCTCCTCTGGATGTGGGCGGGACCCTCGTGATTCCTCTCGAGTGGAGACGGCTAGGTCGGGGAACTTCTTGATATGCACCAAGGGTGTGAAGGACCCTTTCGAAGTTCCAGAGGTGAGGTGTGATCACCCTCGAGACCCCTCAGCGGAAATGGGCCTCATCTCGCCTGGAGGGGAGAACCTCCTGGATTTTCTCGAGTTGCGGCAGGTCTTCTCGAGTTACGACGGGGACCTCAGGGACCCGCTCTTGTGGCCTCAGGAAGGGCCAGGCACCATGCGAGTTGCTAGGGGCCATCTCGGGTTTCCTCTCCCGTCGATGCCGGGGCCTAAGACCTTGAGTGGAGTCGGGGCCGGAACCTGAGGATTCCTCTCCCGTGTTGACATGGATCTTGGGGTGCCTCTGAGTCTCCCCAGGGGAGTCAGGCCTCGTCTCGAGTGGGGGCGTGCACGTGCGCTTCCCTCCGGAGCAGCAGCAGTAGTGTCACGCTTCCTCTCACGTGGATCAAGGGATCTGTGGCTTTGCATCGAGGCTTTCCCTCGAGGCTTTCCCACGAGGCTTTCCCACAGGGCTGTGCAAAGTGCCACCTTGGTGTGTGTCGATCCTCGGCGTGAAAGACGAGCCGGTGAAGGGAAAAGAGGTTCCTCTGGAATGGACTGAGACATTTGGGGGACTCTTGGAATGGTGGCACGACCCTGGAGTTCCTCTCGCCGTTCCTGTAGAGAGGGCCTCCTCTTGAGATGCGACGGGAACGCCGGGAATTCTTTCCCGACGAAGCAGGGAAAGGATCCGTCACCTCGAGCTACTAGGCAGAAACGGGGCTCCTCTGGACGTGGGCGGGACCCTCGTGTTTCCTCTCGAGTGGAGACGGGTATGTCGGGGAACTTCTTGAGTTGCACCCAGGGTGTGAAGGACCCTTTCGACGTTCCAGAGTTGAGGTGTGATTAGCCCTGTGAAGCCTCTGCGGAAATGGGCCTCCTCTCGCCTGCAGGGGAGAACCTCCTGGATATTCTCGAGTTGCGGCAGGTCTTCTCGAGTTACGACGGGGACCTCAGGGACCCACTCTTGTGGCCTCAGGAAGGGCCAGACACCATGCGAATTGCTAGGGGCCATCTCGGGATTCCTCTCCCGTCGATGCCGGGGTCTAAGACCTTGTGTGGAGTCGGGGCCGCAACCTGAGGATTCCTCTCCAGTGTTGACATGGATCTTGGGGTGCCTCTGAGTCTCACCAGGGGAGTCAGGCTTCGTCTCGAGTGGGGCCATGCCCGTGCGCTTCCCTCCCTATCTGCAGCAGTAGGGTCAGGCTTCCTGTCACGTGGATCAAGGGATCTGTGGCTTTCCCTCGAGCCTTTCCCACAGGGCTGTGCCAGGTGCCACCTTGGTGTGAGTCGATCCTCGCCGTGAAAGACGAGCCGGTGAAGGGAAAAGAGGTTCCTCTGGAATGGACTGAGACATTTGGGGGACTCTTGGAATGGTGGCACGACCCTGGAGTTCCTCTCGCCGTTTCTGTTGAGAGGGCCTCCTCTTGAGATGCGACGGGAACGCCGGGAATTCTTTCCTGACGAAGCAGGGAAAGAATCCCTCACCTCGAGCTACGAGGCCGAAACGGGGCTCCTCTGGATGTGGGCGGGACCCTCGTGTTTCACCTCGAGTGGAGACGGGTATGTCGGGGAACTTCTTGAGTTGCACCCAGAGTGTCAAGGACCCTTTCGACGTTCCAGAGGTGAGGTGTGATTAGCCCCGAGAAGCCTCTGCGGAAATGGGCCTCCTCTCGCCTGCAGGGGAGAACCTCCAGGATATACTCGAGTTGCGGCAGGTCTTCTCGAGTTACAACGGGGACCTCAGGGACCCGCTCTGGTGGCCTCAGGAAGGGCCAGTCCCCATGCGAGTAGCTAGGGGCCATATCGGGATTCTTCTCCCGTCGATGCCGGGGCCTAAGACCTTGTGTGGAGTCGGGGCTGGAACCTGAGCATTCCTCTCCAGTGTTGACATGGATCTTGGGGTGCCTCTGAGTCTCCCCAGGGGAGTCAGGCCTCCTCTCGAGTGGGGGAATGCATGTGCGCTTCCCTCCCGAGCTGCCGCAGTAGGGTTTCGCTTCCTGTCACGTGGATCAAGGGATCTGTGTCTTTCCCTCGAGGCTTTCCCTCGAGGCTTTCCGACGAGGCTTTGCCACAGGGCTGTGCCAAGTGCCACCTTGGTGTGAGTCGATCCTCGGCGTGAAAGACGAGCCGGTGAAGGGAAAAGAGGTTCCTCTGGAATGGACTGAGACATCTGGGGGACTTTTGGAATGGTGGCACGACCCTGGAGTTCCTCTCGCCGTTCCTGTTGAGAGGGCCTCCTCTTGAGATGCGACGGGAATGCCGGGAACTCTTTCCCGACGAAGCAGGGAAAGGATCCCTCATCTCGAGCTACGAGGCCGAAACGGGGCTCCTCTGGATGTGGGCGGGACCCTCGTGATTCCTCTCGAGTGGAGACGGGTATTTCGGGGAACTTCTTCATTTGCACCAAGGGTGTGAAGGAGTCTTTCGAAGTTCCAGAGGTGAGGTGTGATCAGCCTCGAGACGCCTCAGTGGAAATGGGCCTCATCTGGCCTGGAGGGGAGAACCTCCTGGATTTTCTCGAGTTGCGGCAGGTCTTCTCGAGTTACGACGGGGACCTCAGGGACCCGCTCTTGTGGCCTCAGGAAAGGCCAGTCCCCGTGCGAGTTGCTAGGGGCCAACTCGGGATTCCTCTCCCGTCCATGCCGGGGCTTAAGACCTTGTGTTCAGTCGGGGCCGGAACCTGAGGATTCCTCTCCAGTGTTGCCATGGATCTTGGGGTGCTTCTGAGTCTCCCCAGGGGAGTCAGACCTCGTCTCGAGTGGGGGCATGCACGTGCGCTTTCCTCCCGAGCTGCAGCAGTAGTGTCACGCTTCCTGTCACGTGGATCAAGGGATCTGTGGCTTTCTCTCGAGGCTGTCCCTCGAGGCTTTCTGACGAGGCATTCCCACAGTATGTGCCACGTGCCACCTTGGTGGGAGTCGATCCTCGGCGGGAAAGACGAGCCGGTGAAGGGAAAAGAGGTTCCTCTGGAATGGAATGAGACATCTGGGGGACTCTTGGAATGGTGGCACGACCCTGGAGTTCCTCTCGCCGTTCCTGTTGAGAGGGCCTCCTCTTGAGATGCGACGGGAAGGCCGGGAACTCTTTCCCGACGAAGCAGGGAAAGGATCCCTCATCTCGAGCTACGAGGCCGAAACGGGGCTCCTCTGGATGTGGGCGGGACCCTCGTGATTCCTCTCGAGTGGAGACGGGTATTTCGGGGAACTTCTTCATTTGCACCCTGGGTGTGAAGGAGTCTTTCGAAGTTCCAGAGGTGAGGTGTGATCAGCCTCGAGACGCCTCAGCGGAAATGGGCCTCATTTCGCCTGGAGGGGAGAACCTCCTGGATTTTCTCGAGTTGCGGCAGGTCTTCTCGAGTTACGACGGGGACCTCAGGGACCCGCTCTTGTGGCCTCAGGAAAGGCCAGTCCCCATGCGAGTTGCTAGGGGCCATCTCGGGATTCCTCTCCCGTCCATGCCGGGACTTAAGACCTTGTGTGGAGTCGGAGCCGGAACCTGAGGATTCCTCTCCAGTGTTGCCATGGATCTTGGGGTGCTTCTGAGTCTTCCCAGGGGAGTCAGGCCTCGTCTCGAGTGGGGGCATGCACGTGCGCTTTCCTCCCGAGCTGCAGCAGTATTGTCACGCTTCCTGTCACGTGGATCAAGGGATCGGTGGCTTTCTCTCGAGGCTGTCCCTCGAGGCTTTCCCACGAGGCTTTCCCACAGGGCTGTGCCACGTGCCACCTTGGTGGGAGTCGATCCTCGGCGGGAAAGACGAGCCGGTGAAGGGAAAAGAGGTTCCTCTGGAATGGAATGAGACATCTCGGGGACTCTTGGAATGGTGGCACGACCCTGGAGTTCCTCTCGCCGTTCCTGTTGAGAGGGCCTCCACTTGAGATGCGACGGGAATGCCGGGAACTCTTTCCCGACGAAGCAGGGAAAGGATCCCTCATCTCGAGCTACGAGGCCGAAACGGGGCTCCTCTGGATGTGGGCGGGACCCTCGTGATTCCTCTCGAGTGGAGACGGGTATGTCGGGGAACTTCTTCATTTGCACCAAGGGTGTGAAGGAGTCTTTCGAAGTTCCAGAGGTGAGGTGTGATCAGCCTCGAGACGCCTCAGCGGAAATGGGCCTCATCTCGCCTGGAGGGGAGAACCTCCTGGATTTTCTCGAGTTGCGGCAGGTCTTCTCGTGTTACGACGGGGACCTCAGGGACCCGCTCTGGTGGCCTCCGGAAAGGCCAGTCCCCATGAGAGTTGCTAGGGGACCTCTCGGGATTTCTCTCCCGTCCATGCCGGGGCCTCAGTCCTTGTGTGGAGTCGGGGCCGGAACATGAGGATTCCTCTCCAGTGTTGCCATGGATCTTGGGGTGCTTCTGAGTCTCCCCAGGGGAGTCAGGCCTCGTCTCGAGTGGGGGCATGCACGTGCGTTTTCCTCCCGAGCTGCAGCAGTAGTGTCACGCTTCCTGTCACGTGGATCACGGGATCTGTGGCTTTCCCTCGAGGCTGTCCCTCGAGGCTTGCCCACGAGGCTTTCCCACAGTGCTGTGCCACGTACCACCTTGGTGGGAGTCGATCCTCGACGTGAAAGACGAGCCGGTGAATGGAAAAGAGGCTCCTCTGGAATGGACTGAGACATTTGGGGGACTCTTGGAATGGTGGCAGGACCCTGGAGTTCCTCTCGCCGTTCATGTTGAGAGGGCCTCCTCTTGAGATGCGACGGGAACGCCGGGAACTCTTTCCCGACGAAGCAGGGAAAGGATCCCTCATCTCGAGCTACGAGGCGGAAACGGGGCTCCTCTGGATGTGGGCGGGACCCTCGTGTTTCCTCTCGAGTGGAGACGGGTATGTCGGGGAACTTCTTGATTTGCACCAAGGGTGTGAAGGACCCTTGCGAAGTTCCAGAGGTGAGGTGTGATCAGCCTCGAGACGCCTCAGCGGAAATGGGCCTCATCTCGCCTGGAGGGGAGAACCTCCTGGATTTTCTCGAGTTGCGGCAGGTCTTCTCCAGTTACGACGGGGACTTCAGGGACCCGCTCTGGTGGCCTCTGGAAAGGCCAGTCCCAATGCGAGTTGCTAGGGGCCATCTCGGGATTCCTCTCCCGTCCATGCCGGGGCTTAAGACCTTGTGTGGAGTCGGGGCCGGAACCTGAGGATTCCTCTCCAGTGTTGCCATGGATCTTGGGGTGCTTCTGAGTCTCCCCAGGGGAGTCAGGCCTCGTCTCGAGTGGGGGCATGCACGTGCGCTTTCCTCCCGAGCGGCAGCAGTAGTGTCACGCTTCCTGTCACGTGGATCAAGGGATCTGTGGCTTTCTCTCGAGGCTGTCCCTCGAGGCTTTCCGACGAGGCATTCCCACAGTTCTGTGCCACGTGCCACCTTGGTGGGAGTCGATCCTCGGCGGGAAAGACGAGCCGGTGAAGGGAAAAGAGGTTCCTCTGGAATGGACTGAGACATCTGCGGGACTCTTGGAATGGTGGCACGACCCTGGAGTTCCTCTCGCCGTTCCTGTTGAGAGGGCCTCCTCTTGAGATGCGACGGGAATGCCGGGAACTCTTTCCCGACGAAGCAGGGAAAGGATCCCTCATCTCGAGCTACGAGGCCGAAACGGGGCTCCTCTGGATGTGGGCGGGACCCTCGTGATTCCTCTCGAGTGGAGACGGGTATTTCGGGGAACTTCTTCATTTGCACCAAGGGTGTGAAGGAGTCTTTCGAAGTTCCAGAGGTGAGGTGTGATCAGCCTCGAGACGCCTCAGCGGAAATGGGCCTCATCTGGCCTGGAGGGGAGAACCTCCTGGATTTTCTCGAGTTGCGGCAGGTCTTCTCCAGTTACGACGGGGACCTCAGGGACCCGCTCTTGTGGCCTCAGGAAAGGCCAGTCCCCATGCGAGTTGCTAGGGGCCAACTCGGGATTCCTCTCCCTTCCATGCCGGGGCTTAAGACCTTGTGTTCAGTCGGGGCCGGAACCTGAGGATTCCTCTCCAGTGTTGCCATGGATCTTGGGGTGCTTCTGAGTCTCCCCAGGGGAGTCAGGCCTCGTCTCGAGTGGGGGCATGCACGTGCGCTTTCCTCCCGAGCTGCAGCAGTAGTGTCACGCTTCCTGTCACGTGGATCAAGGGATCTGTGGCTTTCTCTCGAGGCTGTCCCTCGAGGCTTTCCGACGAGGCTTTCCCACAGGGCTGTGCCACGTGCCACCTTGGTGGGAGTCGATCCTCGGCGGGAAAGACGAGCCGGTGAAGGGAAAAGAGGTTCCTCTGGAATGGAATGAGACATCTGGGGGACTCTTGGAATGGTGGCACGACCCTGGAGTACCTCTCGCCGTTCCTGTTGAGAGGGCCTCCACTTGAGATGCGACGGGAATGCCGGGAACTCTTTCCCGACGAAGCAGGGAAAGGATCCCTCATCTCGAGCTACGAGGACGAAACGGGGCTCCTCTGGATGTGGGCGGGACCCTCGTGGTTCCTCTCGAGTGGAGACGGGTATGTCGGGGAACTTCTTCTTTTGCACCAAGGGTGTGAAGGAGTCTTTCGAAGTTCCAGAGGTGAGGTGTGATCAGCCTCGAGACGCCTCAGCGGAAATGGGCCTCATCTCGCCTGGAGGGGAGAACCTCCTGGATTTTCTCGAGTTGCGGCAGGTCTTCTCGAGTTACGACGGGGACCTCAGGGACCCGCTCTGGTGGCCTCCGGAAAGGCCAGTCCCCATGAGAGTTGCTAGGGGACCTCTCGGGATTTCTCTCCCGTCCATGCTAGGGCCTCAGTCCTTGTGTGGAGTCGGGGCCGCGACCTGAGGATTCCTCTCCAGTGTTGCCATGGATCTTGGGGTGCTTCTGAGTCTCCCCAGGGGAGTCAGGCCTCATCTCGAGTGGGGGCATGCACGTGTGCTTTCCTCCCGAGCTGCAGCAGTAGTGTCACGCTTCCTGTCACGTGGATCACGGGATCTGTGGCTTTCCCTTGAGGCTGTCCCTCGAGTCTTGCCCACGAGGCTTTCCCACAAGGCTGTGCCACGTGCCACCTTGGTGGGAGTCGATCCTCGGCGTGAAAGACGAGCCGGTGAATGGAAAAGAGGCTCCTCTGGAATGGACTGAGACATTTGGGGGACTCTTGGAATGGTGGCAGGACCCTGGAGTTCCTCTCGCCGTTCATGTTGAGAGGGCCTCCTCTTGAGATGCGACGGGAACGCCGGGAACTCTTTCCCGACGAAGCAGGGAAAGGATCCCTCATCTCGAGCTACGAGGCGGAAACGGGGCTCCTCTGGATGTGGGCGGGACCCTCGTGTTTCCTCTCGAGTGGAGACGGCTATGTCGGGGAACTTCTTGATTTGCACCAAGGGTGTGAAGGACCCTTGCGAAGTTCCAGAGGTGAGGTGTGATCAGCCTCGAGACGCCTCAGCGGAAATGGGCCTCATCTCGCCTGGAGGGGAGAACCTCCTGGATTTTCTCGAGTTGCGGCAGGTCGTCTCCAGTTACGACGGGGACTTCAGGGACCCGCTCTGGTGGCCTCTGGAAAGGCCAGTCCCAATGCGAGTTGCTAGGGGCCATCTCGGGATTCCTCTCCCGTCCATGCCGGGGCTTAAGACCTTGTGTGGAGTCGGGGCCGGAACCTGAGGATTCCTCTCCAGTGTTGCCATGGATCTTGGGGTGCTTCTCAGTCTCCCCAGGGGAGTCAGGCCTCGTCTCGAGTGGGGGCATGAACGTGCGCTTTCCTCCCGAGCTGCAGCAGTAGTGTCACGCTTCCTGTCACGTGGATCAAGGGATCTGTGGCTTTCTCTCGAGGCTGTCCCTCGAGGCTTTCCGACGAGGCTTTCCCACAGGGCTGTGCCACGTGCCACCTTGGTGGGAGTCGATCCTCGGCGTGAAAGACGAGGCGGTGAATGGAAAAGAGGCTCCTCTGGAATGGACTGAGACATTTGGGGGACTCTTGGAATGGTGGCAGGACCCTGGAGTTCCTCTCGCCATTCATGTTGAGAGGGCCTCCTCTTGAGATGCGACGGGAACGCCGGGAACTCTTTCCCGACGAAGCAGGGAAAGGATCCCTCATCTCGAGCTACGAGGCGGAAACGGGGCTCCTCTGGATGTGGGCGGGACCCTCGTGTTTCCTCTCGAGTGGAGACGGGTATGTCGGGGAACTTCTTGATTTGCACCAAGGGTGTGAAGGACCCTTGCTAAGTTCCAGAGGTGAGGTGTGATCAGCCTCGAGACGCCTCAGCGGAAATGGTCCTCATCTCGCCTGGAGGGGAGAACCTCCTGGATTTTCTCGAGTTGCAGCAGGTCTTCTCCAGTTACGACGGGGACTTCAGGGACCCGCTCTGGTGGCCTCTGGAAAGGCCAGTCCCAATGCGAGTTGCTAGGGGCCATCTCGGGATTCCTCTCCCGTCCATGCCGGGGCTTAAGACCTTGTGTGGAGTCGGGGCCGGAACCTGAGGATTCCTCTCCAGTGTTGCCATGGATCTTGGGGTGCTTCTGAGTCTCCCCAGGGGAGTCAGGCCTCGTCTCGAGTGGGGGCATGCACGTGCGCTTTCCTCCCGAGCTGCAGCAGTAGTGTCACGCTTCCTGTCACGTGGATCAAGGGATCTGTGGCTTTCTCTCGAGGCTGTCCCTCGAGGCTTTCCGACGAGGCATTCCCACAGTTCTGTGCCACGTGCCACCTTGGTGGGAGTCGATCCTCGGCGGGAAAGACGAGCCGGTGAAGGGAAAACAGGTTCCTCTGGAATGGAATGAGACATCTGGGGGACTCTTGGAATGGTGGCACGACCCTGGAGTTCCTCTCGCCGTTCCTGTTGAGAGGGCCTCCTCTTGAGATGCGACGGGAATGCCGGGAACTCTTTCCCGACGAAGCAGGGAAAGGATCCCTCATCTCGAGCTACGAGGCCAAAACGGGGCTCCTCTGGATGTGGGCGGGACCCTCGTGATTCCTCTCGAGTGGAGACGGGTATTTCGGGGAACTTCTTCATTTGCACCAAGCGTGTGAAGGAGTCTTTCGAAGTTCCAGAGGTGAGGTGTGATCAGCCTCGAGACGCCTCAGCGGAAATGGGCCTCATCTCGCCTGCAGGGGAGAACCTCCTGGATTTTCTCGAGTTGCGGAAGGTCTTCTCCAGTTACGACGGGGACCTCAGGGACCCGCTCTTGTGGCCTCAGGAAAGGCCAGTCCCCATGCGAGTTGCTAGGGGCCATCTCGGGATTCCTCTCCCGTCCATGCCGGGGCTTAAGACCTTGTGTTCAGTCGGGGCCGGAACCTGAGGATTCCTCTCCAGTGTTGCCATGGATCTTGGGGTGCTTCTGAGTCTCCCCAGGGGAGTCAGGCCTCGTCTCGAGTGGGGGCATGCACGTGCGCTTTCCTCCCGAGCTGCAGCAGTAGTGTCACGCTTCCTGTCACGTGGATCAAGGGATCTGTGGCTTTCTCTCGAGGCTGTCCCTCGAGGCTTTCCCACGAGGCATTCCCACAGTTATGTGCCACGTGCCACCTTGGTGGGAGTCGATCCTCGGCGGGAAAGACGAGCCGGTGAAGGGAAAAGAGGTTCCTCTGGAATGGAATGAGACATCTGGGGGACTCTTGGAATGGTGGCACGACCCTGGAGTTCCTCTCGCCGTTCCTGTTGAGAGGGCCTCCTCTTGAGTTGCGACGGGAATGCCGGGAACTCTTTCCCGACGAAGCAGGGAAAGGATCCCTCATCTCGAGCTACGAGGCCGAAACGGGGCTCCTCTGGATGTGGGTGGGACCCTCGTGATTCCTCTCGAGTGGAGACGGGTATTTCGGGGAACTTCTTCATTTGCACCAAGGGTGTGAAGGAGTCTTTCGAAGTTCCAGAGGTGAGGTTTGATCAGCCTCGAGACGCCTCAGCGGAAATGGGCCTCATCTCGCCTGCAGGGGAGAACTTCCTTGATTTTCTCGAGTTGCGGCAGGTCTTCTCGAGTTACGACGGGGACCTCAGGGACCCGCTCTGGTGGCCTCAGGAAAGGCCAGCCCCCATGCGAGTTGCTAGGGGACCTCTCGGGATTCCTCTCCCGTCCATGCCGGGGCCTCAGTCCTTGTGTGGAGTCGGGGCCGGAACCTGAGGATTCCTCTCCAGTGTTGCCATGGATCTTGGGGTGCTTCTGAGTCTCCCCAGGGGAGTCAGGCCTCGTCTAGAGTGGGCGCATGCACGTGCGCTTTCCTCCCGAGCTGCAGCAGTAGTGTCACGCTTCCTGTCACGTGGATCAAGGGATCTGTGGCTTTCCCTCGAGGCTGTCCCACAGGGCTGTGCCACGTGCCACCTTGGTGTGAGTCGATCCTCGGCGTGAAAGACGAGCCGGTGAAGGGAAAAGAGTTTCCTCTGGAATGGACTGAGACATCTGGGAGACTCTTGGAATGGTGGCACGACCCTGGAGTTCCTCTCGCCGTTCCTGTTGAGAGGGCCTCCTCTTGAGATGCGACGGGAAGGCCGGGAACTCTTTCCCGACGAAGCAGGGAAAGGATCCCTCATCTCGAGCTACGAGGCGGAAACGGGGCTCCTCTGGATGTGGGCGGGACCCTCGTGATTCCTCTCGAGTGGAGACGGCTAGGTCGGGGAACTTCTTGATATGCACCAAGGGTGTGAAGGACCCTTTCGAAGTTCCAGAGGTGAGGTGTGATCACCCTCGAGACCCCTCAGCGGAAATGGGCCTCATCTCGCCTGGAGGGGAGAACCTCCTGGATTTTCTCGAGTTGCGGCAGGTCTTCTCGAGTTACGACGGGGACCTCAGGGACCCGCTCTTGTGGCCTCAGGAAGGGCCAGGCACCATGCGAGTTGCTAGGGGCCATCTCGGGTTTCCTCTCCCGTCGATGCCGGGGCCTAAGACCTTGAGTGGAGTCGGGGCCGGAACCTGAGGATTCCTCTCCCGTGTTGACATGGATCTTGGGGTGCCTCTGAGTCTCCCCAGGGGAGTCAGGCCTCGTCTCGAGTGGGGGCGTGCACGTGCGCTTCCCTCCGGAGCAGCAGCAGTAGTGTCACGCTTCCTCTCACGTGGATCAAGGGATCTGTGGCTTTGCATCGAGGCTTTCCCTCGAGGCTTTCCCACGAGGCTTTCCCACAGGGCTGTGCAAAGTGCCACCTTGGTGTGTGTCGATCCTCGGCGTGAAAGACGAGCCGGTGAAGGGAAAAGAGGTTCCTCTGGAATGGACTGAGACATTTGGGGGACTCTTGGAATGGTGGCACGACCCTGGAGTTCCTCTCGCCGTTCCTGTAGAGAGGGCCTCCTCTTGAGATGCGACGGGAACGCCGGGAATTCTTTCCCGACGAAGCAGGGAAAGGATCCGTCACCTCGAGCTACTAGGCAGAAACGGGGCTCCTCTGGACGTGGGCGGGACCCTCGTGTTTCCTCTCGAGTGGAGACGGGTATGTCGGGGAACTTCTTGAGTTGCACCCAGGGTGTGAAGGACCCTTTCGACGTTCCAGAGTTGAGGTGTGATTAGCCCTGTGAAGCCTCTGCGGAAATGGGCCTCCTCTCGCCTGCAGGGGAGAACCTCCTGGATATTCTCGAGTTGCGGCAGGTCTTCTCGAGTTACGACGGGGACCTCAGGGACCCACTCTTGTGGCCTCAGGAAGGGCCAGACACCATGCGAATTGCTAGGGGCCATCTCGGGATTCCTCTCCCGTCGATGCCGGGGCCTAAGACCTTGTGTGGAGTCGGGGCCGCAACCTGAGGATTCCTCTCCAGTGTTGACATGGATCTTGGGGTGCCTCTGAGTCTCACCAGGGGAGTCAGGCTTCGTCTCGAGTGGGGCCATGCCCGTGCGCTTCCCTCCCTATCTGCAGCAGTAGGGTCAGGCTTCCTGTCACGTGGATCAAGGGATCTGTGGCTTTCCCTCGAGCCTTTCCCACAGGGCTGTGCCAGGTGCCACCTTGGTGTGAGTCGATCCTCGCCGTGAAAGACGAGCCGGTGAAGGGAAAAGAGGTTCCTCTGGAATGGACTGAGACATTTGGGGGACTCTTGGAATGGTGGCACGACCCTGGAGTTCCTCTCGCCGTTTCTGTTGAGAGGGCCTCCTCTTGAGATGCGACGGGAACGCCGGGAATTCTTTCCTGACGAAGCAGGGAAAGAATCCCTCACCTCGAGCTACGAGGCCGAAACGGGGCTCCTCTGGATGTGGGCGGGACCCTCGTGTTTCACCTCGAGTGGAGACGGGTATGTCGGGGAACTTCTTGAGTTGCACCCAGAGTGTCAAGGACCCTTTCGACGTTCCAGAGGTGAGGTGTGATTAGCCCCGAGAAGCCTCTGCGGAAATGGGCCTCCTCTCGCCTGCAGGGGAGAACCTCCAGGATATACTCGAGTTGCGGCAGGTCTTCTCGAGTTACAACGGGGACCTCAGGGACCCGCTCTGGTGGCCTCAGGAAGGGCCAGTCCCCATGCGAGTAGCTAGGGGCCATATCGGGATTCTTCTCCCGTCGATGCCGGGGCCTAAGACCTTGTGTGGAGTCGGGGCTGGAACCTGAGCATTCCTCTCCAGTGTTGACATGGATCTTGGGGTGCCTCTGAGTCTCCCCAGGGGAGTCAGGCCTCCTCTCGAGTGGGGGAATGCATGTGCGCTTCCCTCCCGAGCTGCCGCAGTAGGGTTTCGCTTCCTGTCACGTGGATCAAGGGATCTGTGTCTTTCCCTCGAGGCTTTCCCTCGAGGCTTTCCGACGAGGCTTTGCCACAGGGCTGTGCCAAGTGCCACCTTGGTGTGAGTCGATCCTCGGCGTGAAAGACGAGCCGGTGAAGGGAAAAGAGGTTCCTCTGGAATGGACTGAGACATCTGGGGGACTTTTGGAATGGTGGCACGACCCTGGAGTTCCTCTCGCCGTTCCTGATGAGAGGGCCTCCTCTTGAGATGCGACGGGAACGCCGGGAATTCTTTCCCGAAGAAGCAGGGAAAGGATCCCTCACCTCGAGCTACGAGGAGGAAACGGGGCTCCTCTGGATGTGGGCGGGACCCTCGTGTTTCCTCTCGAGTGGAGACGGGTATGTCGGGGAACTTCTTGAGTTTCACCAAGGCTGTGAAGGACCCTTTCGAAGTTCCAGAGGTGAGGTGTGATTAGCATCGAGACGCCTCAGGGGAAATGGGCCTCATCTCGCCTGGAGGGGAGAACCTCCTGGATTTTCTCGAGTTGCAGCAGGTCTTCTCGAGTTACGACGGGGACCTCAGGGACCCGTTCTGGTGGCCTCGGGAAAGGCCAGTCCCCATGCGAGTTGCTCGGGGGCCTCTCGGGATTCCTCTCCCGTCGATGCCGGGGCCTAAGACACTGTGAGGAGACGGGGCCGGAACCTGAGGATTCCTCTCCAGTGTTGACATGGAACTTGGGGTGCCTCTGAGTCTCCCCAGGGGAGTCAGACCTCGTCTCGAGTGGGGTCATGCACGTGCGCTTTCTTCCCGAGCTGCAGCAGTAGGGTCAA
This sequence comes from Budorcas taxicolor, assembly GCF_023091745.1. Taxonomy (NCBI): domain Eukaryota; kingdom Metazoa; phylum Chordata; class Mammalia; order Artiodactyla; family Bovidae; genus Budorcas; species Budorcas taxicolor. The sequence goes on along the minus strand of NW_026292783.1, from coordinate 534,607 downwards.
GCTTCCTGTCACGTGGATCAAGGGATCTGTGCCTTTCCCTCGAGGCTTTCCCTCGAGGCTTTCCCACGAGGCTTTCCCACAGGGCTGTGCCACGTGCCACCTTGGTGTGAGTCGATCCTCGGCGTGAAAGACGAGCCGGTGAAGGGGAATGAGGTTCCTCTGGAATGGACTGAAACGTCTGGGGGACTCATGGAATGGTGGCACGACGCTGGAGTTCCTCTCGCTGTTCCTGTTGACAGGGCCTCCTCTTGAGATGCGACGGGAACGCCGGGAATTCTTTCCCGACGAAGCAGGGAAAGGATCCCTCATCTCGAGTCTGAGGCGGAAACGGGGCTCCTCTGGATGTGGGCGGGACCCTCGTGTTTCCTCTCGAGTGGAGATGGGTATGTCGGGGAACTTCTTGAGTTGCACCAAGGGTGTGAAGTACCCTTTCGACGTTCCAGAGGTGAGGTGTGATTAGCCCCGAGACGCCTCTGCGCAAATGGGCCTCATCTCGCCTGCAGGGGAGAACCTCCTGGATATTCTCGAGTTGCGGCAGGTCTTCTCAAGTTACGACGGGGACCTCACGGACCCGCTCTGGTGGCCTCAGGAAAGGCCAGGCCCCATGCGAGTTGCTAGGGGCCATCTCGGGATTCCTCTCCCGTCGATGCCGGGGCCTAAGACCTTGTGTGGAGTCAGGGCCGGAACATGAGGATTCCTCTCCCGTGTTGACATGGATCTTGGGGTGCATCTCAGTCTCCCCAGGGGAGTCAGGACTCGTCTCGAGTGGGGGAATGCACGTCCCCTTCCCTCCCGAGATGCAGCAGTAGTGTCACGCTTCCTGTCACGTGGATCAAGGGATCTGTGGCTTTCCCTCGAGGCTTTCCCTCGAGGCTTTCCCACGAGGCTTTCCCACAGGGCCGTGCCAAGCGCCACCTTGGAGTGAGTCGATCCTCGGCGTGAAAGACGAGCCGGTGAAGTGAAAAGAGGTTCCTCTGGAATGGACTGAGACATTTGGGGGACTCTTGGAATGGTGGCACGACCCTGGAGTTCCTCTCGCCGTTCCTGTAGAGAGGGCCTCCTCTTGAGATGCGACGGGAACGCCGGGAATTCTTTCCCGACGAAGCAGGGAAAGGATCCGTCACCTCGAGCTACTAGGCAGAAACGGGGCTCCTCTGGACGTGGGCGGGACCCTCGTGTTTCCTCTCGAGTGGAGACGGGTATGTCGGGGAACTTCTTGAGTTGCACCCAGGGTGTGAAGGACCCTTTCGACGTTCCAGAGTTGAGGTGTGATTAGCCCTGTGAAGCCTCTGCGGAAATGGGCCTCCTCTCGCCTGCAGGGGAGAACCTCCTGGATATTCTCGAGTTGCGGCAGGTCTTCTCGAGTTACGACGGGGACCTCAGGGACCCGCTCTTGTGGCCTCAGGAAGGGCCAGACACCATGCGAATTGCTAGGGGCCATCTCGGGATTCCTCTCCCGTCGATGCCGGGGCCTAAGACCTTGTGTGGAGTCGGGGCCGCAACCTGAGGATTCCTCTCCAGTGTTGACATGGATCTTGGGGTGCCTCTGAGTCTCACCAGGGGAGTCAGGCTTCGTCTCGAGTGGGGCCATGCCCGTGCGCTTCCCTCCCTATCTGCAGCAGTAGGGTCAGGCTTCCTGTCACGTGGATCAAGGGATCTGTGGCTTTCCCTCGAGCCTTTCCCACAGGGCTGTGCCACGTGCCACCTTGGTGTGAGTCGATCCTCGCCGTGAAAGACGAGCCGGTGAAGGGAAAAGAGGTTCCTCTGGAATGGACTGAGACATTTGGGGGACTCTTGGAATGGTGGCACGACCCTGGAGTTCCTCTCGCCGTTTCTGTTGAGAGGGCCTCCTCTTGAGATGCGAAGGGAACGCCGGGAATTCTTTCCTGACGAAGCAGGGAAAGAATCCCTCACCTCGAGCTACGAGGCCGAAACGGGGCTCCTCTGGATGTGGGCGGGACCCTCGTGTTTCACCTCGAGTGGAGACGGGTATGTCGGGGAACTTCTTGAGTTGCACCCAGAGTGTCAAGGACCCTTTCGACGTTCCAGAGGTGAGGTGTGATTAGCCCCGAGAAGTCTCTGCGGAAATGGGCCTCCTCTCGCCTGCAGGGGAGAACCTCCAGGATATACTCGAGTTGCGGCAGGTCTTCTCGAGTTACAACGGGGACCTCAGGGACCCGCTCTGGTGGCCTCAGGAAGGGCCAGTCCCCATGCGAGTAGCTAGGGGCCATATCGGGATTCTTCTCCCGTCGATGCCGGGGCCTAAGACCTTGTGTGGAGTCGGGGCTGTAACCTGAGCATTCCTCTCCAGTGTTGACATGGATCTTGGGGTGCCTCTGAGTCTCCCCAGGGGAGTCAGGCCTCCTCTCGAGTGGGGGAATGCATGTGCGCTTCCCTCCCGAGCTGCCGCAGTAGGGTTTCGCTTCCTGTCACGTGGATCAAGGGATCTGTGTCTTTCCCTCGAGGCTTTCCCTCGAGGCTTTCCGACGAGGCTTTGCCACAGGGCTGTGCCAAGTGCCACCTTGGTGTGAGTCGATCCTGGGCGTGAAAGACGAGCCGGTGAAGGGAAAAGAGGTTCCTCTGGAATGGACTGAGACATCTGGGGGACTTTTGGAATGGTGGCACGACCCTGGAGTTCCTCTCGCCGTTCCTGATGAGAGGGCCTCCTCTTGAGATGCGACGGGAACGCCGGGAATTCTTTCCCGAAGAAGCAGGGAAAGGATCCCTCACCTCGAGCTACGAGGAGGAAACGGGGCTCCTCTGGATGTGGGCGGGACCCTCGTGTTTCCTCTCGAGTGGAGACGGGTATGTCGGGGAACTTCTTGAGTTTCACCAAGGCTGTGAAGGACCCTTTCGAAGTTCCAGAGGTGAGGTGTGATTAGCATCGAGACGCCTCAGGGGAAATGGGCCTCATCTCGCCTGGAGGGGAGAACCTCCTGGATTTTCTCGAGTTGCAGCAGGTCTTCTCGAGTTACGACGGGGACCTCAGGGACCCGTTCTGGTGGCCTCGGGAAAGGCCAGTCCCCATGCGAGTTGCTCGGGGCCAACTCGGGATTCCTCTCCCGTCGATGCCGGGGCCTAAGACACTGTGAGGAGACGGGGCCGGAACCTGAGGATTCCTCTCCAGTGTTGACATGGAACTTGGGGTGCCTCTGAGTCTCCCCAGGGGAGTCAGACCTCGTCTCGAGTGGGGTCATGCACGTGCGCTTTCTTCCCGAGCTGCAGCAGTAGGGTCAAGCTTCCTGTCACGTGGATCAAGGGATCTGTGCCTTTCCCTCGAGGCTTTCCCTCGAGGCTTTCCCACGAGGCTTTCCCACAGGGCTGTGCCACGTGCCACCTTGGTGTGAGTCGATCCTCGGCGTGAAAGACGAGCCGGTGAAGGGGAATGAGGTTCCTCTGGAATGGACTGAGACGTCTGGGGGACTCATGGAATGGTGGCACGACGCTGGAGTTCCTCTCGCTGTTCCTGTTGACAGGGCCTCCTCTTGAGATGCGACGGGAACGCCGGGAATTCTTTCCCGACGAAGCAGGGAAAGGATCCCTCATCTCGAGTCTGAGGCGGAAACGGGGCTCCTCTGGATGTGGGCGGGACCCTCGTGTTTCCTCTCGAGTGGAGACGGGTATGTCGGGGAACTTCTTGAGTTGCACCAAGGGTGTGAAGTACCCTTTCGACGTTCCAGAGGTGAGGTGTGATTAGCCCCGAGACGCCTCTGCGCAAATGGGCCTCATCTCGCCTGCAGGGGAGAACCTCCTGGATATTCTCGAGTTGCGGCAGGTCTTCTCAAGTTACGACGGGGACCTCACGGACCCGCTCTGGTGGCCTCAGGAAAGGCCAGGCCCCATGCGAGTTGCTAGGGGCCATCTCGGGATTCCTCTCCCGTCGATGCCGGGGCCTAAGACCTTGTGTGGAGTCGGGGCCGGAACCTGAGGATTCCTCTCCCGTGTTGACATGGTTCTTGGGGTGCTTCTGAGTCTCCCCAGGGGAGTCAGGCCTCGTCTCGAGTGGGGGCATGCACGTGCGTTTTCCTCCCGAGCTGCAGCAGTAGTGTCACGCTTCCTGTCACGTGGATCACGGGATCTGTGGCTTTCCCTCGAGGCTGTCCCTCGAGGCTTGCCCACGAGGCTTTCCCACAGTGCTGTGCCACGTACCACCTTGGTGGGAGTCGATCCTCGGCGTGAAAGACGAGCCGGTGAATGGAAAAGAGGCTCCTCTGGAATGGACTGAGACATTTGGGGGACTCTTGGAATGGTGGCAGGACCCTGGAGTTCCTCTCGCCGTTCATGTTGAGAGGGCCTCCTCTTGAGATGCGACGGGAACGCCGGGAACTCTTTCCCGACGAAGCAGGGAAAGGATCCCTCATCTCGAGCTACGAGGCGGAAACGGGGCTCCTCTGGATGTGGGCGGGACCCTCGTGTTTCCTCTCGAGTGGAGACGGGTATGTCGGGGAACTTCTTGATTTGCACCAAGGGTGTGAAGGACCCTTGCGAAGTTCCAGAGGTGAGGTGTGATCAGCCTCGAGATGCCTCAGCGGAAATGGGCCTCATCTCGCCTGGAGGGGAGAACCTCCTGGATTTTCTCGAGTTGCGGCAGGTCTTCTCCAGTTACGACGGGGACTTCAGGGACCCGCTCTGGTGGCCTCTGGAAAGGCCAGTCCCAATGCGAGTTGCTAGGGGCCATCTCGGGATTCCTCTCCCGTCCATGCCGGGGCTTAAGACCTTGTGTGGAGTCGGGGCCGGAACCTGAGGATTCCTCTCCAGTGTTGCCATGGATCTTGGGGTGCTTCTGAGTCTCCCCAGGGGAGTCAGGCCTCGTCTCGAGTGGGGGCATGCACGTGCGCTTTCCTCCCGAGCGGCAGCAGTAGTGTCACGCTTCCTGTCACGTGGATCAAGGGATCTGTGGCTTTCTCTCGAGGCTGTCCCTCGAGGCTTTCCGACGAGGCATTCCCACAGTTCTGTGCCACGTGCCACCTTGGTGGGAGTCGATCCTCGGCGGGAAAGACGAGCCGGTGAAGGGAAAAGAGGTTCCTCTGGAATGGACTGAGACATCTGCGGGACTCTTGGAATGGTGGCACGACCCTGGAGTTCCTCTCGCCGTTCCTGTTGAGAGGGCCTCCTCTTGAGATGCGACGGGAATGCCGGGAACTCTTTCCCGACGAAGCAGGGAAAGGATCCCTCATCTCGAGCTACGAGGCCGAAACGGGGCTCCTCTGGATGTGGGCGGGACCCTCGTGATTCCTCTCGAGTGGAGACGGGTATTTCGGGGAACTTCTTCATTTGCACCAAGGGTGTGAAGGAGTCTTTCGAAGTTCCAGAGGTGAGGTGTGATCAGCCTCGAGACGCCTCAGCGGAAATGGGCCTCATCTGGCCTGGAGGGGAGAACCTCCTGGATTTTCTCGAGTTGCGGCAGGTCTTCTCCAGTTACGACGGGGACCTCAGGGACCCGCTCTTGTGGCCTCAGGAAAGGCCAGTCCCCATGCGAGTTGCTAGGGGCCAACTCGGGATTCCTCTCCCGTCCATGCCGGGGCTTAAGACCTTGTGTTCAGTCGGGGCCGGAACCTGAGGATTCCTCTCCAGTGTTGCCATGGATCTTGGGGTGCTTCTGAGTCTCCCCAGGGGAGTCAGGCCTCGTCTTGAGTGGGGGCATGCACGTGCGCTTTCCTCCCGAGCTGCAGCAGTAGTGTCACGCTTCCTGTCACGTGGATCAAGGGATCTGTGGCTTTCTCTCGAGGCTGTCCCTCGAGGCTTTCCGACGAGGCTTTCCCACAGGGCTGTGCCACGTGCCACCTTGGTGGGAGTCGATCCTCGGCGGGAAAGACGAGCCGGTGAAGGGAAAAGAGGTTCCTCTGGAATGGAATGAGACATCTGGGGGACTCTTGGAATGGTGGCACGACCCTGGAGTACCTCTCGCCGTTCCTGTTGAGAGGGCCTCCACTTGAGATGCGACGGGAATGCCGGGAACTCTTTCCTGACGAAGCAGGGAAAGGATCCCTCATCTCGAGCTACGAGGACGAAACGGGGCTCCTCTGGATGTGGGCGGGACCCTCGTGGTTCCTCTCGAGTGGAGACGGGTATGTCGGGGAACTTCTTCTTTTGCACCAAGGGTGTGAAGGAGTCTTTCGAAGTTCCAGAGGTGAGGTGTGATCAGCCTCGAGACGCCTCAGCGGAAATGGGCCTCATCTCGCCTGGAGGGGAGAACCTCCTGGATTTTCTCGAGTTGCGGCAGGTCTTCTCGAGTTACGACGGGGACCTCAGGGACCCGCTCTGGTGGCCTCCGGAAAGGCCAGTCCCCATGAGAGTTGCTAGGGGACCTCTCGGGATTTCTCTCCCGTCCATGCTAGGGCCTCAGTCCTTGTGTGGAGTCGGGGCCGCGACCTGAGGATTCCTCTCCAGTGTTGCCATGGATCTTGGGGTGCTTCTGAGTCTCCCCAGGGGAGTCAGGCCTCATCTCGAGTGGGGGCATGCACGTGCGCTTTCCTCCCGAGCTGCAGCAGTAGTGTCACGCTTCCTGTCACGTGGATCACGGGATCTGTGGCTTTCCCTCGAGGCTGTCCCTCGAGTCTTGCCCACGAGGCTTTCCCACAAGGCTGTGCCACGTGCCACCTTGGTGGGAGTCGATCCTCGGCGTGAAAGACGAGCCGGTGAATGGAAAAGAGGCTCCTCTGGAATGGACTGAGACATTTGGGGGACTCTTGGAATGGTGGCAGGACCCTGGAGTTCCTCTCGCCGTTCATGTTGAGAGGGCCTCCTCTTGAGATGCGACGGGAACGCCGGGAACTCTTTCCCGACGAAGCAGGGAAAGGATCCCTCATCTCGAGCTACGAGGCGGAAACGGGGCTCCTCTGGATGTGGGCGGGACCCTCGTGTCTCCTCTCGAGTGGAGACGGCTATGTCGGGGAACTTCTTGATTTGCACCAAGGGTGTGAAGGACCCTTGCGAAGTTCCAGAGGTGAGGTGTGATCAGCCTCGAGACGCCTCAGCGGAAATGGGCCTCATCTCGCCTGGAGGGGAGAACCTCCTGGATTTTCTCGAGTTGCGGCAGGTCGTCTCCAGTTACGACGGGGACTTCAGGGACCCGCTCTGGTGGCCTCTGGAAAGGCCAGTCCCAATGCGAGTTGCTAGGGGCCATCTCGGGATTCCTCTCCCGTCCATGCCGGGGCTTAAGACCTTGTGTGGAGTCGGGGCCGGAACCTGAGGATTCCTCTCCAGTGTTGCCATGGATCTTGGGGTGCTTCTCAGTCTCCCCAGGGGAGTCAGGCCTCGTCTCGAGTGGGGGCATGAACGTGCGCTTTCCTCCCGAGCTGCAGCAGTAGTGTCACGCTTCCTGTCACGTGGATCAAGGGATCTGTGGCTTTCTCTCGAGGCTGTCCCTCGAGGCTTTCCGACGAGGCTTTCCCACAGGGCTGTGCCACGTGCCACCTTGGTGGGAGTCGATCCTCGGCGTGAAAGACGAGGCGGTGAATGGAAAAGAGGCTCCTCTGGAATGGACTGAGACATTTGGGGGACTCTTGGAATGGTGGCAGGACCCTGGAGTTCCTCTCGCCATTCATGTTGAGAGGGCCTCCTCTTGAGATGCGACGGGAACGCCGGGAACTCTTTCCCGACGAAGCAGGGAAAGGATCCCTCATCTCGAGCTACGAGGCGGAAACGGGGCTCCTCTGGATGTGGGCGGGACCCTCGTGTTTCCTCTCGAGTGGAGACGGGTATGTCGGGGAACTTCTTGATTTGCACCAAGGGTGTGAAGGACCCTTGCTAAGTTCCAGAGGTGAGGTGTGATCAGCCTCGAGACGCCTCAGCGGAAATGGTCCTCATCTCGCCTGGAGGGGAGAACCTCCTGGATTTTCTCGAGTTGCAGCAGGTCTTCTCCAGTTACGACGGGGACTTCAGGGACCCGCTCTGGTGGCCTCTGGAAAGGCCAGTCCCAATGCGAGTTGCTAGGGGCCATCTCGGGATTCCTCTCCCGTCCATGCCGGGGCTTAAGACCTTGTGTGGAGTCGGGGCCGGAACCTGAGGATTCCTCTCCAGTGTTGCCATGGATCTTGGGGTGCTTCTGAGTCTCCCCAGGGGAGTCAGGCCTCGTCTCGAGTGGGGGCATGCACGTGCGCTTTCCTCCCGAGCTGCAGCAGTAGTGTCACGCTTCCTGTCACGGGATCAAGGGATCTGTGGCTTTCTCTCGAGGCTGTCCCTCGAGGCTTTCCGACGAGGCATTCCCACAGTTCTGTGCCACGTGTCACCTTGGTGGGAGTCGATCCTCGGCGGGAAAGACGAGCCGGTGAAGGGAAAAGAGGTTCCTCTGGAATGGAATGAGACATCTGGGGGACTCTTGGAATGGTGGCACGACCCTGGAGTTCCTCTCGCCGTTCCTGTTGAGAGGGCCTCCTCTTGAGATGCGACGGGAATGCCGGGAACTCTTTCCCGACGAAGCAGGGAAAGGATCCCTCATCTCGAGCTACGAGGCCAAAACGGGGCTCCTCTGGATGTGGGCGGGACCCTCGTGATTCCTCTCGAGTGGAGACGGGTATTTCGGGGAACTTCTTCATTTGCACCAAGCGTGTGAAGGAGTCTTTCGAAGTTCCAGAGGTGAGGTGTGATCAGCCTCGAGACGCCTCAGCGGAAATGGGCCTCATCTCGCCTGCAGGGGAGAACCTCCTGGATTTTCTCGAGTTGCGGCAGGTCTTCTCCAGTTACGACGGGGACCTCAGGGACCCGCTCTTGTGGCCTCAGGAAAGGCCAGTCCCCATGCGAGTTGCTAGGGGCCATCTCGGGATTCCTCTCCCGTCCATGCCGGGGCTTAAGACCTTGTGTGGAGTCGGGGCCGGAACCTGAGGATTCCTCTCCAGTGTTGCCATGGATCTTGGGGTGCTTCTGAGTCTCCCCAGGGGAGTCAGGCCTCGTCTCGAGTGGGGGCATGCACGTGCGCTTTCCTCCCGAGCTGCAGCAGTAGTGTCACGCTTCCTGTCACGTGGATCAAGGGATCTGTGGCTTTCTCTCGAGGCTGTCCCTCGAGGCTTTCCGACGAGGCTTTCCCACAGGGCTGTGCCACGTGCCACCTTGGTGGGAGTCGATCCTCGGCGTGAAAGACGAGGCGGTGAATGGAAAAGAGGCTCCTCTGGAATGGACTGAGACATTTGGGGGACTCTTGGAATGGTGGCAGGACCCTGGAGTTCCTCTCGCCATTCATGTTGAGAGGGCCTCCTCTTGAGATGCGACGGGAAGGCCGGGAACTCTTTCCCGACGAAGCAGGGAAAGGATCCCTCATCTCGAGCTACGAGGCGGAAACGGGGCTCCTCTGGATGTGGGCGGGACCCTCGTGATTCCTCTCGAGTGGAGACGGCTAGGTCGGGGAACTTCTTGATATGCACCAAGGGTGTGAAGGACCCTTTCGAAGTTCCAGAGGTGAGGTGTGATCACCCTCGAGACCCCTCAGCGGAAATGGGCCTCATCTCGCCTGGAGGGGAGAACCTCCTGGATTTTCTCGAGTTGCGGCAGGTCTTCTCGAGTTACGACGGGGACCTCAGGGACCCGCTCTTGTGGCCTCAGGAAGGGCCAGGCACCATGCGAGTTGCTAGGGGCCATCTCGGGTTTCCTCTCCCGTCGATGCCGGGGCCTAAGACCTTGAGTGGAGTCGGGGCCGGAACCTGAGGATTCCTCTCCCGTGTTGACATGGATCTTGGGGTGCCTCTGAGTCTCCCCAGGGGAGTCAGGCCTCGTCTCGAGTGGGGGCGTGCACGTGCGCTTCCCTCCGGAGCAGCAGCAGTAGTGTCACGCTTCCTCTCACGTGGATCAAGGGATCTGTGGCTTTGCATCGAGGCTTTCCCTCGAGGCTTTCCCACGAGGCTTTCCCACAGGGCTGTGCAAAGTGCCACCTTGGTGTGTGTCGATCCTCGGCGTGAAAGACGAGCCGGTGAAGGGAAAAGAGGTTCCTCTGGAATGGACTGAGACATTTGGGGGACTCTTGGAATGGTGGCACGACCCTGGAGTTCCTCTCGCCGTTCCTGTAGAGAGGGCCTCCTCTTGAGATGCGACGGGAACGCCGGGAATTCTTTCCCGACGAAGCAGGGAAAGGATCCGTCACCTCGAGCTACTAGGCAGAAACGGGGCTCCTCTGGACGTGGGCGGGACCCTCGTGTTTCCTCTCGAGTGGAGACGGGTATGTCGGGGAACTTCTTGAGTTGCACCCAGGGTGTGAAGGACCCTTTCGACGTTCCAGAGTTGAGGTGTGATTAGCCCTGTGAAGCCTCTGCGGAAATGGGCCTCCTCTCGCCTGCAGGGGAGAACCTCCTGGATATTCTCGAGTTGCGGCAGGTCTTCTCGAGTTACGACGGGGACCTCAGGGACCCGCTCTTGTGGCCTCAGGAAGGGCCAGACACCATGCGAATTGCTAGGGGCCATCTCGGGATTCCTCTCCCGTCGATGCCGGGGCCTAAGACCTTGTGTGGAGTCGGGGCCGCAACCTGAGGATTCCTCTCCAGTGTTGACATGGATCTTGGGGTGCCTCTGAGTCTCACCAGGGGAGTCAGGCTTCGTCTCGAGTGGGGCCATGCCCGTGCGCTTCCCTCCCTATCTGCAGCAGTAGGGTCAGGCTTCCTGTCACGTGGATCAAGGGATCTGTGGCTTTCCCTCGAGCCTTTCCCACAGGGCTGTGCCAGGTGCCACCTTGGTGTGAGTCGATCCTCGCCGTGAAAGACGAGCCGGTGAAGGGAAAAGAGGTTCCTCTGGAATGGACTGAGACATTTGGGGGACTCTTGGAATGGTGGCACGACCCTGGAGTTCCTCTCGCCGTTTCTGTTGAGAGGGCCTCCTCTTGAGATGCGACGGGAACGCCGGGAATTCTTTCCTGACGAAGCAGGGAAAGAATCCCTCACCTCGAGCTACGAGGCCGAAACGGGGCTCCTCTGGATGTGGGCGGGACCCTCGTGTTTCACCTCGAGTGGAGACGGGTATGTCGGGGAACTTCTTGAGTTGCACCCAGAGTGTCAAGGACCCTTTCGACGTTCCAGAGGTGAGGTGTGATTAGCCCCGAGAAGCCTCTGCGGAAATGGGCCTCCTCTCGCCTGCAGGGGAGAACCTCCAGGATATACTCGAGTTGCGGCAGGTCTTCTCGAGTTACAACGGGGACCTCAGGGACCCGCTCTGGTGGCCTCAGGAAGGGCCAGTCCCCATGCGAGTAGCTAGGGGCCATATCGGGATTCTTCTCCCGTCGATGCCGGGGCCTAAGACCTTGTGTGGAGTCGGGGCTGGAACCTGAGCATTCCTCTCCAGTGTTGACATGGATCTTGGGGTGCCTCTGAGTCTCCCCAGGGGAGTCAGGCCTCCTCTCGAGTGGGGGAATGCATGTGCGCTTCCCTCCCGAGCTGCCGCAGTAGGGTTTCGCTTCCTGTCACGTGGATCAAGGGATCTGTGTCTTTCCCTCGAGGCTTTCCCTCGAGGCTTTCCGACGAGGCTTTGCCACAGGGCTGTGCCAAGTGCCACCTTGGTGTGAGTCGATCCTCGGCGTGAAAGACGAGCCGGTGAAGGGAAAAGAGGTTCCTCTGGAATGGACTGAGACATCTGGGGGACTTTTGGAATGGTGGCACGACCCTGGAGTTCCTCTCGCCGTTCCTGATGAGAGGGCCTCCTCTTGAGATGCGACGGGAACGCCGGGAATTCTTTCCCGAAGAAGCAGGGAAAGGATCCCTCACCTCGAGCTACGAGGAGGAAACGGGGCTCCTCTGGATGTGGGCGGGACCCTCGTGTTTCCTCTCGAGTGGAGACGGGTATGTCGGGGAACTTCTTGAGTTTCACCAAGGCTGTGAAGGACCCTTTCGAAGTTCCAGAGGTGAGGTGTGATTAGCATCGAGACGCCTCAGGGGAAATGGGCCTCATCTCGCCTGGAGGGGAGAACCTCCTGGATTTTCTCGAGTTGCAGCAGGTCTTCTCGAGTTACGACGGGGACCTCAGGGACCCGTTCTGGTGGCCTCGGGAAAGGCCAGTCCCCATGCGAGTTGCTCGGGGCCAACTCGGGATTCCTCTCCCGTCGATGCCGGGGCCTAAGACACTGTGAGGAGACGGGGCCGGAACCTGAGGATTCCTCTCCAGTGTTGACATGGAACTTGGGGTGCCTCTGAGTCTCCCCAGGGGAGTCAGACCTCGTCTCGAGTGGGGTCATGCACGTGCGCTTTCTTCCCGAGCTGCAGCAGTAGGGTCAAGCTTCCTGTCACGTGGATCAAGGGATCTGTGCCTTTCCCTCGAGGCTTTCCCTCGAGGCTTTCCCACGAGGCTTTCCCACAGGGCTGTGCCACGTGCCACCTTGGTGTGAGTCGATCCTCGGCGTGAAAGACGAGCCGGTGAAGGGGAATGAGGTTCCTCTGGAATGGACTGAGACGTCTGGGGGACTCATGGAATGGTGGCACGACGCTGGAGTTCCTCTCGCTGTTCCTGTTGACAGGGCCTCCTCTTGAGATGCGACGGGAACGCCGGGAATTCTTTCCCGACGAAGCAGGGAAAGGATCCCTCATCTCGAGTCTGAGGCGGAAACGGGGCTCCTCTGGATGTGGGCGGGACCCTCGTGTTTCCTCTCGAGTGGAGACGGGTATGTCGGGGAACTTCTTGAGTTGCACCAAGGGTGTGAAGTACCCTTTCGACGTTCCAGAGGTGAGGTGTGATTAGCCCCGAGACGCCTCTGCGCAAATGGGCCTCATCTCGCCTGCAGGGGAGAACCTCCTGGATATTCTCGAGTTGCGGCAGGTCTTCTCAAGTTACGACGGGGACCTCACGGACCCGCTCTGGTGGCCTCAGGAAAGGCCAGGCCCCATGCGAGTTGCTAGGGGCCATCTCGGGATTCCTCTCCCGTCGATGCCGGGGCCTAAGACCTTGTGTGGAGTCGGGGCCGGAACCTGAGGATTCCTCTCCCGTGTTGACATGGTTCTTGGGGTGCCTCTGAGTCTCCCCAGGGGAGTCAGGCCTCGTCTCGTGTGGGGGCATGCACGTGCGCTTCCCTCCCGAGCTGCAGCAGTAGGGTCACGCTTCCTCTCACGTGGATCAAGGGATCTGTGGCTTTCCCTCAAGGCTTTCCCTCGAGGCTTTCCCCCGAGGCTTTTCCACAGGGCCATGCCAAGCGCCACCTTGGTGTGAGTCGATCCTCGGCGTGAAAGACGAGCCGGTGAAGGGAAAAGAGGTTCCTCTAGAATGGACTGAGACATCTGGGGGACTCTTGGAATAGCGGCACGACCCTGGAGTTCCTCTCGCCGTGCCTGTTGAGAGGGCCTCCTCTTGAGATGCGACGGGAACGCCGGGAGTTCTTTCCCGAAGAAGCAGGGAAAGGATCCCTCACCTCGATCTTCGAGGCGGAAACAGGGCTCCTCTGGATGTGGGCGGGACCCTCGTGTTTCCTCTCGAGTGGAGACGGGTATGTCGGGGAACTTCTGGAGTTGCACCAAGGGTGTGAAGGACCCTTTCGACGTTCCAGAGGTGAGGTGTGATTAGCCCCGAGAAGCCAATGAGGAAATGGGCCTCGTCTCGCCTGGAGGGGAGAACCTCCTGGATTTGATCAAGTTGCGGCAGGTCTTCTCGAGTTACGACGGGGACCTCAGGGACCCGCTCTGGTGGCCTCAGGAAGGGCCAGTCCCCATGCGAGTTGCTAGGGGCCATCTCGGGATTCCTCTCCCGTCGATGTCGGGGCCTAAGACCTTCTGTGGAGTCGGGGCCGGAACCTGAGGATTCCTCTCCAGTGTTGACATGGAACTTGGGGTGCCTCTGAGTCTCCCCAGGGGAGTCAGACCTCGTCTCGAGTGGGGTCATGCACGTGCGCTTTCTTCCCGAGCTGCAGCAGTAGGGTCAAGCTTCCTGTCACGTGGATCAAGGGATCTGTGGCTTTCCCTCGAGGCTTTCCCTCGAGGCTTTCCCACGAGGCTTTCCCACAGGGCTGTGCCACGTGCCACCTTGGTGTGAGTCGATCCTCGGCGTGAAAGACGAGCCGGTGAAGGGGAATGAGGTTCCTCTGGAATGGACTGAGACGTCTGGGGGACTCATGGAATGGTGGCACGACCCTGGAGTTCCTCTCGCTGTTCCTGTTGACAGGGCCTCCTCTTGAGATGCGACGGGAACGCCGGGAATTCTTTCCCGACGAAGCAGGGAAAGGATCCCTCATCTCGAGTCTGAGGCGGAAACGGGGCTCATCTGGATGTGGGCGGGACCCTCGTGTTTCCTCTCGAGTGGAGACGGGTATGTCGGGGAACTTCTTGAGTTGCCCCAAGGGTGTGAAGTACCCTTTCGACGTTCCAGAGGTGAGGTGTGATTAGCCCCGAGACGCCTCTGCGCAAATGGGCCTCATCTCGCCTGCAGGGGAGAACCTCCTGGATATTCTCGAGTTGCGGCAGGTCTTCTCAAGTTACGACGGGGACCTCACGGACCCGCTCTGGTGGCCTCAGGAAAGGCCAGGCCCCATGCGAGTTGCTAGGGGCCATCTCGGGTTTCCTCTCCCGTCGATGCCGGGGCCTAACACCTCGTGTGGAGTCGGGGCCGGAACCTGAGGATTCCTCTCCAGTGTTGACATGCATCTTGGGGTGCCTCTGAGTCTCCCCAGGGGAGTCAGGACTCGTCTCGAGTGGGCGCATGCACGTGTGCTTCATTCCCGAGCTGCAGCACTAATGTCACGCTTCCTGTCACGTGGATCAAGGGATCTGTGGCTTTCCCTCGAGGCTTTCCCACGAGGCTTTCCCAAAGGGCTGTGCAAAGTGCCACCTTGGTGTGTGTCCATCCTCGGCGTGAAAGACGAGCCGGTAAAGGGAAAAGAGGTTCCTCTGGAATGGACTGAGACATCCGGGGGACTCTTGGAATGGTGGCACGACCCTGGAGTTCCTCTCGCCGTTCCTGTTGAGAGGGCCTCCTCTTGAGATGCGACGGGAACGCCGGGAATTCTTTCCCGACGAAGCAGGGAAAGGATCCCTCACCTCGAGTTACGAGGCGGAAACCGGGCTCCTCTGGATGTGGGCGGGACCCTCGTGTTTCCTCTCGAGTGGAGACGGGTATGTCGGGGAACTTCTTGAGTTGCACCCAGGGTGTGAAGGACCCTTTCGAAGTTCCAGAGGTGAGGTGTGATTAGCCCCGAGAAGCCTCTGCGGAAATGGGCCTCATCTCGACTGCAGGGGAGAACCTCCTGGATATTCTCGAGTTGTGGCAGGTCTTCTTGAGTTACGACGGGGACCTCAGGGACCCACTCTGGTGGCCTCAGGAAGGGCCAGGCACCATTCGAGTTGCTAGGGGCCATCTTGGGATTCCTCTCCTGTCGATGCCGGGGACTAAGACCTTGTGTGGAGTCGGGGCCTGAACCTGAGGATTCCTCTCCAGTGTTGACATGGATCTTGGGGTGCCTCTGAGTCTCACCAGGGGAGTCAGGCCTCGTCTCGAGTGGGGGCGTGCACGTGCGCTTCCCTCCCGAGCTGCAGCAGTAGTGTCACGCTTCCTTTCACGTGGATAAAGGGATCTGTGGCTTTCCCTCGAGGCTTTCCCTCGAGGCTTTCCCACGAGGCTTTCCCACAGGGCTGTGCAAAGTGCCACCTTGGTGTGTGTCGATCCTCGGCGTGAAAGACGAGCCGGTGAAGGGAAAAGAGGTTCCTCTGGAATGGACTGAGACATTTGGGGGACCCTTTGAATGGTGGCACGACCCTGGAGTTCCTCTCGCCGTTCCTGTTGAGAGGGCATCCTCTTGAGATGCGACGGGAACGCCGGGAATTCTTTCCCGACGAAGCAGGGAAAGGATCCGTCACCTCTAGCTACTAGGCGGAAACGGGGCTCCTCTGGACGTGGGCGGGACCCTCGTGTTTCCTCTCGAGTGGAGACGGGTATGTCGGGGAACTTCTTGAGTTGCACCCAGGGTGTGAAGGACCCTTTCGACGTTCCAGAGTTGAGGTGTGATTAGCCCTGTGAAGCCTCTGCGGAAATGGGCCTCATCTCGCCTGCAGGGGAGAACCTCCTGAATATTCTCGAGTTGCGGCAGGTCTTCTCGAGTTACGACGGGGACCTCAGGGACCCGCTCTTGTGGCCTCAGGAAGGGCCAGGCACCATGCGAGTTGCTAGGGGCCATCTCGGGATTCCTCTCCCGTCGATGCCGGTGCCTAAGACCTTGTGTGGAGTCGGGGATGGAACCTGAGGATTCTTCTCCAGTGTTGACATGGATCTTGGGGTGCCTCTGAGTCTCCCCAGGGTAGTTAGGCCTCGTCTCGAGTGGGGGCGTGCACGTGCGCTTCCCTCCGGAGCAGCAGCAGTAGTGTCACGCTTCCTCTCACGTGGATCAAGGGATCTGTGGCTTTCCCTCGAGGCTTTCCCTCGAGGGTTTCCCACAGGGCCTTGCCACGTGGCACCTTGGTGTGAGTCGATCTTCGGCGTGAAAGTCGAGCCGGTGAAGGGAAAAGAGGTTCCTCTGGAATGGACTGAGACATCTGCGGGACTCTTGGAATGTTGACACGACCCTGGAGCACCTCTCGCGGTTCCTGTTGAGAGGGCCTCCTCTTGAGATGCGACGGGAACGCCGGGAACTCTTTCTCGACGAAGCAGGGAAAGGATCCCTCATCTCGAGCTTTGAGGCGGAAACGGGGCTCCTCTGGATTTGGGCGGGACCCTCGTCTTTCCTCTCAAGGGGAGACGGGTATGTCGGGGAACTTCTTGATTTGCACCAAGGGTGTAAAGGACCCTTTCGAAGTTCCAGAGGTGAGGTGTGATCAGCCTCGAGATGCCTCAGCGGAAATGGGCCTCTTCTCGCCTGGAGGGGAAAAGCTCCTGGATTTTCTCGAGTTGCGGCAGGTCTTCTCGAGTTAAGACGGGGACCTCAGGGACCCGCTCTGTGGCCTCAGGAAAGGCCAGTCCCCATGCGAGTTGCTAGGGGCCCTCTCGGGATTCCTCTCCCGTCGATGCCGGGGTCTAAGACATGGTGTGGAGTCTGGGCCGGAACCTGAGGATTCCTCTCCAGTATTGCCGTGGATTTTGGGGTGCTTCTGAGTCTCCCCAGGGGAGTCAGGCCTCGTCTCGAGTGGGGGCATGCACGTGCGCTTTCCTCCCGAGCTGCAGCAGTAGTGTCACGCTTCCTGTCACGTGGATCAAGGGATCTGTGGCTTTCCCTCGAGGCTTTCCCTCGAGGCTTTCCCACGTGGCTTTCCCACAGGGCCGTGCCGCGTGCCACCATGCGGTCAGTCGATCCTCGGCATGAAAGGCGAGCTGGTGAAGGGAAAAGAGGTTCCTCTGGAATGGACTGAGATATCTGGGGATTCTTGGAATGGTGGCACGACCCTGGAGTTCCTCTCGACGTTCCTGTTGAGAGGGCCCCCACTTGAGATGCGACGGGAAAGACAGGAACTCTTTCCTGACGAAGCAGGGAAAGGATCCCTCATCTCGAGCTACGAGGCGGAAACGGGGCTCCTCTGGATGTGGGCGTGACCCTTGTGTTTCCTCTCGAGTGGAGATGGGTATGTCGGGGAACTTCTTGACTCACAGCAAGGGTGTGAAGGACCCTTTCGAAGTTCCAGAGGTGAGGTGTGATCAGCCTCGAGACGCCTCAGCGGAAATGGGCCTCATCTCGCCTGGAGGGGAGAACCTCCTGGATTTTCTGGAGTTGCGGAACGTCTTCTCGAGTTACGACGGGGACCTCAGGGACCCGCTCTGGTGGCCTCAGGAAAGACCAGTCCCCATGCGAGTTGCTAGGTGCCATCTCGGGATTCCTCTCCCGTCGATGCGGGGGCCTTAGACCTCGTGTGGAGTCGGGGCCGGAACCTCACGATTCCTCTCCAGTGTTGCCATGGAACTTGGCGTGCTTCTGAGTCTCCCCAGGGGAGTCAGGCCTCGTCTCGAGTGGGGGCATGCACGTGCGCTTTCCTCCTGAGCTGCAGCAGTAGTGTCACGCTTCCTGTCTCGTGGATCAAGGGATTTGTGGCTTTCCCTGGAGGCTTTCCCTCGACGCTATCCCACGAGGCTTTCCCACAGGGCCGTGCCACGTGCCAACTTGGTGTGAGTCGATCCTCGGCGTGAAAGACGAGCCGGTGAAGGGAAAAGAGATTCCTCTGGAATGGACTGAGACATCTGGGGGACTCTTGGAATGGTGACACGACGCTGGAGTTCCTGTCGCCGTTCCTGTTGAGAGGGCCTCCTCTTGAGATGTGACGGGAACGCCGGGAAATCTTTCCCGACGAAGCAGGGAAAGGATGCCTCATCTCGAGCTCCCAGGCGGAAACGGGGCTCCTCTGGATGTGGGCGGTACCCTCGTGTTTCCTCTCGACGGGAGACGGGTATGTCCGGGAATTTCTTGATTTGCACCAAGGGTCTGAAGGAACCTTTCGAAGTTCCAGAGGTGAGGTGTGATCAGCCTCGAGACGCCTCAGCCGAACTGGGCCTCATCTCGCCTGGAGGGGAGAACCTCCTGGATTTTCTCGAGTTGCGGCAGGTCTTCTCGAGTTACGAAGGGGACCTCAGGGAACCGATCTGGTGGCCTCAGGAAAGGCCAGTCCCCATGCGAGTTGCTAGGGGCCCACTCGGGATTCCTCTCCCATCCATGCCGGGGCCTAAGACCTTGTGTGGAGTCGGGGCCGGAACCTGAGGATTCCGCTTCAGTGTTGCCATGGATCTTGGGGTGCTTCTGAGTCTCCCGAGGGGAGTCAGGCCTCGTCTCGAGTGGGGGCATGTACGTGCGATTTCCTCCCAAGGTTCAGAGGTAGTGTCACGCTTCCTGTCACGTGGACCCAGGGATCTGTGGCTTTCCCTCGAGGCTTTCCCTCGAGGCTTTCCCACGAGGTTTTCCCACAGGCCTGGGCCACGTTCCACCTTGGTGTGAGTCGATCCTCGGCGTGAAAGACCAGCCGGTGAAGGGAAAAGAGGTTCCTCTGGAATGGACTGAGACATCTGAGGGACTCTTGGAATGGTGGCACCACCCTGGAGTTCCTCTCGCCGTTCCTGTTGAGAGGGCCTCCTCTTGAGATGCGACGGGAACGCCGGGAACTCTTTCGCGAAGAAGCAGGGAAAGGATGCCTCTTCTCGAGCTACCAGGCGGAAACGGGGCTCCTCTGGATGTGGGCGGTACCCTCGTGTTTCCTCTCGAGTGGAGACAGGTATCGGGGAACTTCTTGATTTGCACCAATGGTGTGAAGGACCCTTTCGAAGTTCCAGAGGTGAGGTGTGATCAGCCTCCAGACGCCTCAGCAGAAATGGGCCTCATCTCGCCTGGAGGGGAGAACCTCCTGGATTTTCTCGAGTTGCGGCAGGTCTTCTCGAGTTAAGACGGGGACCTCAGGGACCCGCTCTGGTGGCCTCAGGAAAGGCCAGTCCCCATGCGAGTTGCTAGGGGACCTCTCGGGATTCCTCTCCCGTCCATGCCGGGGCCTAAGACCTTGTGTGGATTTGGGGCCGGAACCTGTGGATTCCTCTCGAGTGTTGCCATGGATCTTGGGGTGCTTCTGAGTCTCCCCAGGGGAGTCAGGACTCGTTTCGAGTGGGGGCATGCACGTGCGCTTTTCTCCTGAGCTGCAGCAGTAGTGTCACGCTTCCTGTCACGTGGATCAAGGGATCTGTGGCTTTCCCTCGAGGCTTTGCCTCGAGGCTTTCCCACGAGGTTTTCCCACAGGTCTGTGCCACGTGCCACCTTGGTGTGAGTCGATCCTCGGCGAGAAAGACGAGCCGGTGAAGGTAAAAGAGGTTCCTCTGGAATGGACTGAGAGATCTGGGAGACTCTTGGAATGGTGGCACGACCCTGGAGTTCCTCTCGCCGTTCCTGTTGAGAGGGCTTGCGCTTGAGATGCGAAGGGAACGCCGGGAACTCCTTCCCGACGAAGCAGGGAAAGGATGCCTCATCTCGAGCTACGAGGCGGAAATGGGGCTCCTCTGGATGTGGGCGGGACCCTCGTGTTTCCTCTCGAGTGGAGACGGGTATGTCGGGGAGCTGCTTGATTTGCACCAAGGGTGTGAAGGACCCTTTCGAAGTTCCAGAGGTGAGGTGTGATCAGCCTCGAGACGCCTCAGCAGAAATGGGCCTCATCTCGCCTGGAGGGGAGAACCTCCTGGATTTTCTCGAGTTGCGGCAGGTCTTCTCGAGTTACGAT
The DNA here is from genome assembly GCF_023091745.1 of Budorcas taxicolor. Taxonomy (NCBI): domain Eukaryota; kingdom Metazoa; phylum Chordata; class Mammalia; order Artiodactyla; family Bovidae; genus Budorcas; species Budorcas taxicolor. Next base: position 514,553 of record NW_026292783.1, on the reverse strand, counting down.
GGGGACCTCAGGGACCCGCTCTTGTGGCCTCAGGAAAGGCCAGTCCCCATGCGAGTTGCTAGGGGCCCTCTCGGGATACCTCTCCCGTCCATGTCGGGGCCTAAGACCTTGTGTGGAGAGGGGGCGGAACCTGCGGATTCCTCTCCAGTGTTGCCAAGGATCTTGGGGTGCTTCTGAGTCACCCCAGGGGAGTCAGGCCTCGTCTCGAGTGGGGGCATGCACGTGCGCTTTAATCACGAGCTGCCGCAGTAGTGTCACGCTTCCTGTTCACGTGGATCAAGGGATCTGTGGCTTTCCCTCGAGGCTTTCCCTCGAGGCTTTCGCAGGAGGCTTTCCCACAGGGCCGTGCCAAGTGCCACCTTGGTGTGAGTCGATCCTCGGCGTGAAAGACGAGCCGGTGAAGGGAAAACAGGTTCCTCTGGAATGGACTGAGACATCTGGGGGACTCTTGGAATGGGGGCACGACCCTGGAGTTCCTCTTGCCGTTCCTGTTGAGAGGGCCTCCTCTTGAGTTGCGACGGGAAGGCCGGGAACTCTTTCCAGACGAAGAAGGGAAAGGATCCCTCATCTCGAGCTACGAGGAAGAAACCGGGCTCCTCTGGATGTGGGCGGGATCCTCGTGTTTCCTCTCTAGTGGAGACAGTTATCGGGGAACTTCTTGATTTGCACCGAGGGTGTGAAAGACCCTTTCGAAGTTCCAGAGGTGAGGTGTGATCAGCCTTGAGACGCCTCAGCGGAAGTGGACCTCATCTCTCCTGGAGGGGAGAACCTCCTGGATTTTCTCGAGCTGCGGCAGGTCTTCTCGAGTTACGACGTTGACCTCAGGGACCCGCTCTTGTGGCCTCAGGAAAGACCAGTCCCCATGCGAGTTGCTAGGTGCCATCTCGGGATTCCTCTCCCGTCGATGCGGGGGCCTTAGACCTTGTGTGGAGTCGGGGCCGGAACCTCACGATTCCTCTCCAGTGTTGCCATGGAACTTGGCGTGCTTCTGAGTCTCCCCAGGGGAGTCAGGCCTCGTCTCGAGTGGGGGCATGCACGTGCGCTTTCCTCCTGAGCTGCAGCAGTAGTGTCACGCTTCCTGTCTCGTGGATCAAGGGATTTGTGGCTTTCCCTGGAGGCTTTCCCTCGACGCTATCCCACGAGGCTTTCCCACAGGGCCGTGCCACGTGCCACCTTGGTGTGAGTCGATCCTCGGCGTGAAAGACGAGCCGGTGAAGGGAAAAGAGATTCCTCTGGAATGGACTGAGACATCTGGGGGACTCTTGGAATGGTGACACGACGCTGGAGTTCCTGTCGCCGTTCCTGTTGAGAGGGCCTCCTCTTGAGATGCGACGGGAACGCCGGGAAATCTTTCCCGACGAAGCAGGGAAAGGATGCCTCATCTCGAGCTCCCAGGCGGAAACGGGGCTCCTCTGGATGTGGGCGGTACCCTCGTGTTTCCTCTCGACGGGAGACGGGTATGTCCGGGAATTTCTTGATTTGCACCAAGGGTCTGAAGGAACCTTTCGAAGTTCCAGAGGTGAGGAGTGATCAGCCTCGAGACGCCTCAGCCGAAATGGGCCTCATCTCGCTGGAGGGGAGAACCTCCTGGATTTTCTCGAGTTGCGGCAGGTCTTCTCGTGTTACGAAGGGGACCTCAGGGAACCGCTCTGGTGGCCTCAGGAAAGGCCAGTCCCCATGCGAGTTGCTAGGGGCCCACTCGGGATTCCTCTCCCATCCATGCCGGGGCCTAAGACCTTGTGTGGAGTAGGGGCCGGAACCTGAGGATTCCGCTCCAGTGTTGCCATGGATCTTGGGGTGCTTCTGAGTCTCCCGAGGGGAGTCAGGCCTCGTCTCGAGTGGGGGCATGTACGTGCGATTTCCTCCCAAGCTTCAGCGGTAGTGTCACGCTTCCTGTCACGTGGACCCAGGGATCTGTGGCTTTCCCTCGAGGCTTTCCCTCGAGGCTTTCCCACGAGGTTTTCCCACAGGCCTGGGCCACGTTCCACCTTGGTGTGAGTCGATCCTCGGCGTGAAAGACCAGCCGGTGAAGGGAAAAGAGTTTCCTCTGGAATGGACTGAGACATCTGAGGGACTCTTGGAATGGTGGCACGACCCTGGAGTTCCTCTCGCCGTTCCTGTTGAGAGGGCCTCCTCTTGAGATGCGACGGGAACGCCGGGAACTCTTTCGCGAAGAAGCAGGGAAAGGATGCCTCTTCTCGAGCTACCAGGCGGAAACGGGGCTCCTCTGGATGTGGGCGGTACCCTCGTGTTTCCTCTCGAGTGGAGACAGGTATCGGGGAACTTCTTGATTTGCACCAATGGTGTGAAGGACCCTTTCGAAGTTCCAGAGGTGAGGTGTGATCAGCCTCCAGACGCCTCAGCAGAAATGGGCCTCATCTCGCCTGGAGGGGAGAACCTCCTGGATTTTCTCGAGTTGCGGCAGGTCTTCTCGAGTTAAGACGGGGACCTCAGGGACCCGCTCTGGTGGCCTCAGGAAAGGCCAGTCCCCATGCGAGTTGCTAGGGGACCTCTCGGGATTCCTCTACCGTCCATGCCGGGGCCTAAGACCTTGTGTGGAGTCGGGGCCGGAACCTGCGGATTCCTCTCCAGTGTTGCCATGGATGTTGGGGTGCTTCTGAGTATCCCCAGGGGAGTCAGGCCTCGTCTCGTGTGGGGGCATGCACGTGCGCTTTCCTCCCGAGCTGCAGCAGTAGTCTCACGCTTCCTGTCACGTGGATCAAGGGATCTGTGGCTTTCCCTCGAGGCTTTCCCTCGAGGCTTTCCCACGAGGTTTTCCCACAGGGCTGGGCCACGTGCCACTTTTGTGTGAGTCGATCCTCGTCGTGAAAGACGAGCCGGTGAAGAGAAAAGAGGTTCCTCTGGAATGGACTGAGACATCTGGGGGACTCTTGGAATGGTGGCACGACCCTGGAGTTCCTCTCGCCGTTCCTGTCGAGAGGGCCTCCTCTTGAGATGCGATGGGAACGCTGGGAAATGTTTCCCGACGAAGCATGGAAAGGATGCCTCATCTCGAGCTACGAAGCGGAAACGGGGCTCCTCTGGATGTGGGCGGGACCTTCGTGTTTCCTCTCTAGTGGAGACGGGTATGTCGGGGAACTTCTTGATTTGCACCAAGGGTGTGAAGGACCCTTTCGAAGTTCCAGAGGTGAGGTGTGATCAGCCTCGAGACGCCTCAGCGGAAATGGGCCTCATCTCGCCTGGAGGGGAGAACCTCCTGGATTTTCTCGAGTTGCGGCAGGTCTTCTCGAGTTAAGACGGGGACCTCAGGGACCCGCTCTGGTGGCCTCAGGAAAGGCCAGTCCCCATGCGAGTTGCTAGGGGCCGTCTCGGGATTCCTCTCCCATACATGCCCTGGCCTAAGACCTTGTGTGGAGTCGGGGCCGGAAACTGCGGATTCCTCTCCAGTGTTGCCATGGATCTTGGGGTGCTTCTGAGTATCCCCAGGGGAGTCAGGCCTCGTCTCGAGTGGGGGCATGCACGTGCGCTTTCCTCCCGAGCTGCAGCAGTAGTGTCACGCTTCCTGTCACGTGGATCAAGGGATCTGTGGCTTTCCCTCGAGGCTTTCCCTCGAGGCTTTCCCACGAGGCTTTCCCACAGGGCCGTGCCACGTGCCACCTTGGTGTGAGTCTATCCTCGGCGTGAAAGACGAGCCGGTGAAGGGAAAAGAGGTTCCTCTGGAATGGACTGAGACATCTGGGGGACTCTTGGAATGGTGGCACTACCCTGGAGTTCCTCTCGCCGTTCCTGTTGAGAGGGCCTCCTCTTGAGATGCGACGGGAATGCCGGGGACTCTTTCGCGACGAAACAGGGAAAGGATGCCTCTTCTCGAGCTACCAGGTGGAAACGGGGCTTCTCTGGATGTGGGCGAGACCCTCGTGTTTCCTCTCCAGTGGAGACGGGTATGTCGGGGAACTTCTTGAGTTGCACCAAGGGTGTGAAGGACCCTTTCGAAGTTCCAGAGGTGAGGTGTGATCAGCCTCGAGATGCCTCAGCAGAAATGGCCCTCATCTCGCCTGGAGGGGAGAAGCTCCTGGATTTTCTCGAGTTGCGGCAGGTCTTCTCGAGTTAAGACGGGGACCTCAGGGACCCGCTCTGGTGGCCTCAGGAAAGGCCAGTCCCCATGCGAGTTGCTAGGGGCCCTCTCGGGATTCCTCTCCCGGCCATGCCGGGGCCTAAGACCTTGTGTGGAGTCGGGGCCGGAACCTGCAGATTTCTCTCCAGTGTTGCCATGGATGTTGGGGTGCTTCCGAGTATCCCCAGGGGAGTCAGGCGGCGTCTCGTGTGGGGCCATGCACGTGCGCTTTCCTCCCGAGCTGCAGCAGTAGTGTCACGCTACCTGTCACGTGGATCAAGGGATCTGTGGCTTTCCCTCGAGGCTGACCCTCGAGGCTTTCCCACGAGGCTTTCCCACAGGGCTGTGCCACGTGCCACCTTGGTGTGAGTCGATCCTCGGCGTGAAAGACGATCCGGTGAAGGGAAAAGAGGTTCCTCTGGAATGGCCTGAGACATCTGGGGGACTCTTGGAATGGTGGCACGACCCTGGAGTTCCTCTCGCCGTTCCTGTTGAGAGGGCCTCCTCTTGAGATGCGACGGGAACGCCGGGAACTCTTTCCCGACGAAGCAGGGAAAGGATCCCTGATCTCGAGCTACGAGGCGGAAACGGGGCTCCTCTGGATGTGGGTGGGACCCTCGTGATTCCTCTCGAGTGGAGACGGCTATGTCGGGGAACTTCTTGATTTGCACCAAGGGTGTGAAGGAGCCTTTCGAAGTTGCAGAGGTGAGATGTGATCAGCCTCGAGACGCCTCAGCAGAAATGAGCCTCATCTCGCCTGGAGGGGAGAACCTCCTGGATTTTGTCGAGTTGCGGCAGGTCTTCTCGAGTTACGACGGGGACCTCAGGGACCCGCTCTGGTGGCCTTAGGAAAGGCCAGTCCCCATGCGAGTTGCTAGGGGGCCTCTCGGGATTCCTCTCCCGTCCATGCCGGGGCCTCAGTCCTTGTGTGGAGTCGGGGCCGGAACCTGAGGATTCCTCTCCAGTGTTGCCATGGATCTTGGGGTGCTTCTGAGTCTCCCCAGGGGAGTCAGGCCTCGTCTCGATTGGGGGCATGCACGTGCGCTTTCCTCCCGAGCTGCAGCAGTAGTGTCACGCTTCCTGTCACGTGGATCAAGGGATCTGTGGCTTTCCCTCGAGGCTGTCCCTCGAGGCTTTCCCACGAGGCTTTCCCACAGGGCTGTGCCACGTGCCACCTTGGTGTGAGTCGATCCTCGGCGTGAAAGACGAGCCGGTGAAGGGAAAAGAGGTTCCTCTGGAATGGACTGAGACATCTGGGGGACTCTTGGAATGGTGGCACGACCCTGGAGTTCCTCTCGCCGTTCCTGTTGAGAGGGCCTCCTCTTGAGATGCGATGGGAACGCCGGGAACTCTTTCCCGACGAAGCAGGGAAAGGATCCCTCATCTCGAGCTACGAGGCAGAAACGGGGCTCCTCTGGATGTGGGCGGGACCCTCGTGATTCCTCTCGAGTGGAGATGGGTATGTCGGGGAACTTCTTGATTTGCACCAAGGGTGTGAAGGACCCTTTCGAAGTTCCAGAGGTGAGGTGTGATCAGCCTCGAGACGCCTCAGCGGAAATGGGCCTCATCTCGCCTGGAGGGGAGAACCTCCTGGATTTTCTCGAGTTGCGGCAGGTCTTCTCGAGTTATGACGGGGACCTCAGGGACCCGCTCTGGTGGCCTCAGGAAAGGCCAGTCCCCATGCGAGTTGCTAGGGGACCTCTCGGGATTCCACTCCCGTCCATGCCGGGGCCTCAGTCCTTGTGTGGAGTCGGGGCCAGAACCTGAGGATTCCTCTCCAGTGTTGCCATGGATCTTGGGGTGCTTCTGAGTCTCCCCAGGGGAGTCAGGCCTCGTCTCGAGTGGGGGCATGCACGTGCGCTTTCCTCCCGAGCTGCAGCAGTAGTGTCACGCTTCCTGTCACGTGGATCAAGGGATCTGTGGCTTTCCCTCGAGGCTGTCCCTCGAGGCTTTCCCACGAGGCTTTCCCACAGGGCTCTGCCACGTGCCACCTTGGTGTGAGTCGATCCTCGGCGTGAAAGACGAGCCGGTGAAGGGAAAAGAGGTTCCTCTGGAATGGACTGAGACATCTGGGGGACTCTTGGAATGGTGGCACGACCCTGGAGTTCCTCTCGCCGTTCCTGTTGAGAGGGCCTCCTCTTGAGATGCGATGGGAACGCCGGGAACTCTTTCCCGACGAAGCAGGGAAAGGATCCCTCATCTCGAGCTACGAGGCAGAAACGGGGCTCCTCTGGATGTGGGCGGGACCCTCGTGATTCCTCTCGAGTGGAGACGGGTATGTCGGGGAACTTCTTGATTTGCACCAAGGGTGTGAAGGACCCTTTCGAAGTTCCAGAGGTGAGGTGTGATCAGCCTCGAGACGCCTCAGCGGAAATGGGCCTCATCTCGCCTGGAGGGGAGAACCTCCTGGATTTTCTCGAGTTGCGGCAGGTCTTCTCGAGTTACGACGGGGACCTCAGGGACCCGCTCTGGTGGCCTCAGGAAAGGCCAGTCCCCATGCGATTTGCTATGGGGCCTCTCGGGATTCCTCACCCGTCCATGCCGGGGCCTCAGTCCTTGTGTGGAGTCGGGGCCGGAACCTGAGGATTCCTCTCCAGTGTTGCCATGGATCTTGGGGTGCTTCTGAGTCTCCCCAGGGGAGTCAGGCCTCGTCTCGATTGGGGGCATGCACGTGCGCTTTCCTCCCGAGCTGCAGCAGTAGTGTCACGCTTCCTGTCACGTGGATCAAGGGATCTGTGGCTTTCCCTCGAGGCTGTCCCTCGAGGCTTTCCCACGAGGCTTTCCCACAGGGCTGTGCCACGTGCCACCTTGGTGTGAGTCGATCCTCGGCGTGAAAGACGAGCCGGTGAAGGGAAAAGAGGTTCCTCTGGAATGGACTGAGACATCTGGGGGACTCTTGGAATGGTGGCACGACCCTGGAGTTCCTCTCGCCGTTCCTGTTGAGAGGGCCTCCTCTTGAGATGCGATGGGAACGCCGGGAACTCTTTCCCGACGAAGCAGGGAAAGGATCCCTCATCTCGAGCTACGAGGCAGAAACGGGGCTCCTCTGGATGTGGGCGGGACCCTCGTGATTCCTCTCGAGTGGAGACCGGTATGTCGGGGAACTTCTTGATTTGCACCAAGGGTGTGAAGGACCCTTTCGAAGTTCCAGAGGTGAGGTGTGATCAGCCTCGAGACGCCTCAGCGGAAATGGGCCTCATCTCGCCTGGACGGGAGAACCTCCTGGATTTTCTCGAGTTGCGGCAGGTCTTCTCGAGTTACGACGGGGACCTCAGGGACCCGCTCTGGTGGCCTCAGGAAAGGCCAGTCCCCATGCGATTTGCTAGGGGGCCTCTCGGGATTCCTCTCCCGTCCATGCCGGGGCCTCAGTCCTTGTGTGGAGTCGGGGCCGGAACCTGAGGATTCCTCTCCAGTGTTGCCATGGATCTTGGGGTGCTTCTGAGTATCCCCAGGGGAGTCAGGCCTCGTCTCGAGTGGGGGCATGCACGTGCGCTTTCCTCCCGAGCTGCAGCAGTAGTGTCACGCTTCCTGTCACGTGGATCAAGGGATCTGTGGCTTTCCCTCGAGGCTTTCCCTCGAGGCTTTCCCACGAGGCTTTCCCACAGGGCCGTGCCACGTGCCACCTTGGTGTGAGTCTATCCTCGGCGTGAAAGACGAGCCGGTGAAGGGAAAAGAGGTTCCTCTGGAATGGACTGAGACATCTGGGGGACTCTTGGAATGGTGGCACTACCCTGGAGTTCCTCTCGCCGTTCCTGTTGAGAGGGCCTCCTCTTGAGATGCGACGGGAATGCCGGGGACTCTTTCGCGACGAAACAGGGAAAGGATGCCTCTTCTCGAGCTACCAGGTGGAAACGGGGCTTCTCTGGATGTGGGCGAGACCCTCGTGTTTCCTCTCCAGTGGAGACGGGTATGTCGGGGAACTTCTTGAGTTGCACCAAGGGTGTGAAGGACCCTTTCGAAGTTCCAGAGGTGAGGTGTGATCAGCCTCGAGATGCCTCAGCAGAAATGGCCCTCATCTCGCCTGGAGGGGAGAAGCTCCTGGATTTTCTCGAGTTGCGGCAGGTCTTCTCGAGTTAAGACGGGGACCTCAGGGACCCGCTCTGGTGGCCTCAGGAAAGGCCAGTCCCCATGCGAGTTGCTAGGGGCCCTCTCGGGATTCCTCTCCCGGCCATGCCGGGGCCTAAGACCTTGTGTGGAGTCGGGGCCGGAACCTGCAGATTTCTCTCCAGTGTTGCCATGGATGTTGGGGTGCTTCCGAGTATCCCCAGGGGAGTCAGGCGGCGTCTCGTGTGGGGCCATGCACGTGCGCTTTCCTCCCGAGCTGCAGCAGTAATGTCACGCTACCTGTCACGTGGATCAAGGGATCTGTGGCTTTCCCTCGAGGCTGACCCTCGAGGCTTTCCCACGAGGCTTTCCCACAGGGCTGTGCCACGTGCCACCTTGGTGTGAGTCGATCCTCGGCGTGAAAGACGATCCGGTGAAGGGAAAAGAGGTTCCTCTGGAATGGCCTGAGACATCTGGGGGACTCTTGGAATGGTGGCACGACCCTGGAGTTCCTCTCGCCGTTCCTGTTGAGAGGGCCTCCTCTTGAGATGCGACGGGAACGCCGGGAACTCTTTCCCGACGAAGCAGGGAAAGGATCCCTGATCTCGAGCTACGAGGCGGAAACGGGGCTCCTCTGGATGTGGGTGGGACCCTCGTGATTCCTCTCGAGTGGAGACGGCTATGTCGGGGAACTTCTTGATTTGCACCAAGGGTGTGAAGGAGCCTTTCGAAGTTGCAGAGGTGAGATGTGATCAGCCTCGAGACGCCTCAGCAGAAATGAGCCTCATCTCGCCTGGAGGGGAGAACCTCCTGGATTTTGTCGAGTTGCGGCAGGTCTTCTCGAGTTAGGACGGGGACCTCAGGGACCCGCTCTGGTGGCCTTAGGAAAGGCCAGTCCCCATGCGAGTTGCTAGGGGGCCTCTCGGGATTCCTCTCCCGTCCATGCCGGGGCCTCAGTCCTTGTGTGGATTCGGGGCCGGAACCTGAGGATTCCTCTCCAGTGTTGCCATGGATCTTGGGGTGCTTCTGAGTCTCCCCAGGGGAGTCAGGCCTCGTCTCGATTGGGGGCATGCACGTGCGCTTTCCTCCCGAGCTGCAGCAGTAGTGTCACGCTTCCTGTCACGTGGATCAAGGGATCTGTGGCTTTCCCTCGAGGCTGTCCCTCGAGGCTTTCCCACGAGGCTTTCCCACAGGGCTCTGCCACGTGCCACCTTGGTGTGAGTCGATCCTCGGCGTGAAAGACGAGCCGGTGAAGGGAAAAGAGGTTCCTCTGGAATGGACTGAGACATCTGGGGGACTCTTGGAATGGTGGCACGACCCTGGAGTTCCTCTCGCCGTTCCTGTTGAGAGGGCCTCCTCTTGAGATGCGATGGGAACGCCGGGAACTCTTTCCCGACGAAGCAGAGAAAGGATCCCTCATCTCGAGCTACGAGGCAGAAACGGGGCTCCTCTGGATGTGGGCGGGACCCTCGTGATTCCTCTCGAGTGGAGATGGGTATGTCGGGGAACTTCTTGATTTGCACCAAGGGTGTGAAGGACCCTTTCGAAGTTCCAGAGGTGAGGTGTGATCAGCCTCGAGACGCCTCAGCGGAAATGGGCCTCATCTCGCCTGGAGGGGAGAACCTCCTGGATTTTCTCGAGTTGCGGCAGGTCTTCTCGAGTTATGACGGGGACCTCAGGGACCCGCTCTGGTGGCCTCAGGAAAGGCCAGTCCCCATGCGAGTTGCTAGGGGACCTCTCGGGATTCCACTCCCGTCCATGCCGGGGCCTCAGTCCTTGTGTGGAGTCGGGGCCAGAACCTGAGGATTCCTCTCCAGTGTTGCCATGGATCTTGGGGTGCTTCTGAGTCTCCCCAGGGGAGTCAGGCCTCGTCTCGAGTGGGGGCATGCACGTGCGCTTTCCTCCCGAGCTGCAGCAGTAGTGTCACGCTTCCTGTCACGTGGATCAAGGGATCTGTGGCTTTCCCTCGAGGCTGTCCCTCGAGGCTTTCCCACGAGGCTTTCCCACAGGGCTCTGCCACGTGCCACCTTGGTGTGAGTCGATCCTCGGCGTGAAAGACGAGCCGGTGAAGGGAAAAGAGGTTCCTCTGGAATGGACTGAGACATCTGGGGGACTCTTGGAATGGTGGCACGACCCTGGAGTTCCTCTCGCCGTTCCTGTTGAGAGGGCCTCCTCTTGAGATGCGATGGGAACGCCGGGAACTCTTTCCCGACGAAGCAGGGAAAGGATCCCTCATCTCGAGCTACGAGGCAGAAACGGGGCTCCTCTGGATGTGGGCGGGACCCTCGTGATTCCTCTCGAGTGGAGACGGGTATGTCGGGGAACTTCTTGATTTGCACCAAGGGTGTGAAGGACCCTTTCGAAGTTCCAGAGGTGAGGTGTGATCAGCCTCGAGACGCCTCAGCGGAAATGGGCCTCATCTCGCCTGGAGGGGAGAACCTCCTGGATTTTCTCGAGTTGCGGCAGGTCTTCTCGAGTTACGACGGGGACCTCAGGGACCCGCTCTGGTGGCCTCAGGAAAGGCCAGTCCCCATGCGATTTGCTATGGGGCCTCTCGGGATTCCTCACCCGTCCATGCCGGGGCCTCAGTCCTTGTGTGGAGTCGGGGCCGGAACCTGAGGATTCCTCTCCAGTGTTGCCATGGATCTTGGGGTGCTTCTGAGTCTCCCCAGGGGAGTCAGGCCTCGTCTCGATTGGGGGCATGCACGTGCGCTTTCCTCCCGAGCTGCAGCAGTAGTGTCACGCTTCCTGTCACGTGGATCAAGGGATCTGTGGCTTTCCCTCGAGGCTGTCCCTCGAGGCTTTCCCACGAGGCTTTCCCACAGGGCTGTGCCACGTGCCACCTTGGTGTGAGTCGATCCTCGGCGTGAAAGACGAGCCGGTGAAGGGAAAAGAGGTTCCTCTGGAATGGACTGAGACATCTGGGGGACTCTTGGAATGGTGGCACGACCCTGGAGTTCCTCTCGCCGTTCCTGTTGAGAGGGCCTCCTCTTGAGATGCGATGGGAACGCCGGGAACTCTTTCCCGACGAAGCAGGGAAAGGATCCCTCATCTCGAGCTACGAGGCAGAAACGGGGCTCCTCTGGATGTGGGCGGGACCCTCGTGATTCCTCTCGAGTGGAGACCGGTATGTCGGGGAACTTCTTGATTTGCACCAAGGGTGTGAAGGACCCTTTCGAAGTTCCAGAGGTGAGGTGTGATCAGCCTCGAGACGCCTCAGCGGAAATGGGCCTCATCTCGCCTGGACGGGAGAACCTCCTGGATTTTCTCGAGTTGCGGCAGGTCTTCTCGAGTTACGACGGGGACCTCAGGGACCCGCTCTGGTGGCCTCAGGAAAGGCCAGTCCCCATGCGATTTGCTAGGGGGCCTCTCGGGATTCCTCTCCCGTCCATGCCGGGGCCTCAGTCCTTGTGTGGAGTCGGGGCCGGAACCTGAGGATTCCTCTCCAGTGTTGCCATGGATCTTGGGGTGCTTCTGAGTCTCCCCAGGGGAGTCAGGCCTCGTCTCGATTGGGGGCATGCACGTGCGCTTTCCTCCCGAGCTGCAGCAGTAGTGTCACGCTTCCTGTCACGTGGATCAAGGGATCTGTGGCTTTCCCTCGAGGCTGTCCCTCGAGGCTTTCCCACGAGGCTTTCCCACAGGGCTGTGCCACGTACCACCTTGGTGTGAGTCGATCCTCGGCGTGAAAGACGATCCGGTGAAGGGAAAAGAGGTTCCTCTGGAATGGCCTGAGACATCTGGGGGACTCTTGGAATGGTGGCACGACCCTGGAGTTCCTCTCGCCGTTCCTGTTGAGAGGGCCTCCTCTTGAGATGCGACGGGAACGCCGGGAACTCTTTCCCGACGAAGCAGGGAAAGGATCCCTGATCTCGAGCTACGAGGCGGAAACGGGGCTCCTCTGGATGTGGGTGGGACCCTCGTGATTCCTCTCGAGTGGAGACGGCTATGTCGGGGAACTTCTTGATTTGCACCAAGGGTGTGAAGGAGCCTTTCGAAGTTGCAGAGGTGAGATGTGATCAGCCTCGAGACGCCTCAGCAGAAATGAGCCTCATCTCGCCTGGAGGGGAGAACGTCCTGGATTTTGTCGAGTTGCGGCAGGTCTTCTCGAGTTACGACGGGGACCTCAGGGACCCGCTCTGGTGGCCTTAGGAAAGGCCAGTCCCCATGCGAGTTGCTAGGGGGCCTCTCGGGATTCCTCTCCCGTCCATGCTGGGGCCTCAGTCCTTGTGTGGAGTCGGGGCCGGAACCTGAGGATTCCTCTCCAGTGTTGCCATGGATCTTGGGGTGCTTCTGAGTCTCCCCAGGGGAGTCATGCCTCGTCTCGAGTGGGGGCATGCACGTGCGCTTTCCTCCCGAGCTGCAGCAGTAGTTTCACGCTTCCTGTCACGTGAATCAAGGGATCTGTGGCTTTCCCTCGAGGCTGTCCCTCGAGGCTTTCCCACGAGGGTTTCCCACAGGGCTGTGCCACGTGCCACCTTGGTGTGAGTCGATCCTCGGCGTGAAAGACGAGCCGGTGAAGGGAAAAGAGGTTCCTCTGGAATGGACTGAGACATCTGGGGGACTCTTGGAATGGTGGCACGACCCTGGAGTTCCTCTCGCCGTTCCTGTTGAGAGGGCCTCCTCTTGAGATGCGATGGGAACGCCGGGAACTCTTTCCCGACGAAGCAGGGAAAGGATCCCTCATCTCGAGCTACGAGGTAGAAACGGGGCTCCTCTGGATGTGGGCGGGACCCTCGTGATTCCTCTCGAGTGGAGATGGGTATGTCGGGGAACTTCTTGATTTGCACCAAGGGTGTGAAGGACCCTTTCGAAGTTCCAGAGGTGAGGTGTGATCAGCCTCGAGACGCCTCAGCGGAAATGGGCCTCATCTCGCCTGGAGGGGAGAACCTCCTGGATTTTCTCGAGTTGCGGCAGGTCTTCTCGAGTTATGACAGGGACCTCAGGGACCCGCTCTGGTGGCCTCAGGAAAGGCCAGTCCCCATGCGAGTTGCTAGGGGACCTCTCGGGATTCCACTCCCGTCCATGCCGGGGCCTGAGTCCTTGTGTGGAGTCGGGGCCAGAACCTGAGGATTCCTCTCCAGTGTTGCCATGGATCTTGGGGTGCTTCTGAGTCTCCCCAGGGGAGTCAGGCCTCGTCTCGAGTGGGGGCATGCACGTGCGCTTTCCTCCCGAGCTGCAGCAGTAGTGTCACGCTTCCTGTCACGTGGATCAAGGGATCTGTGGCTTTCCCTCGAGGCTGTCCCTGGAGGCTTTCCCACGAGGCTTTCCCACAGGGCTCTGCCACGTGCCACCTTGGTGTGAGTCGATCCTCGGCGTGAAAGACGAGCCGGTGAAGGGAAAAGAGGTTCCTCTGGAATGGACTGAGACATCTGGGGGACTCTTGGAATGGTGGCACGACCCTGGAGTTCCTCTCGCCGTTCCTGTTGAGAGGGCCTCCTCTTGAGATGCGATGGGAACGCCGGGAACTCTTTCCCGACGAAGCAGTGAAAGGATCCCTCATCTCGAGCTACGAGGCAGAAACGGGGCTCCTCTGGATGTGGGCGGGACCCTCGTGATTCCTCTCGAGTGGAGACGGGTATGTCGGGGAACTTCTTGATTTGCACCAAGGGTGTGAAGGACCCTTTCGAAGTTCCAGAGGTGAGGTGTGATCAGCCTCGAGACGCCTCAGCGGAAATGGGCCTCATCTCGCCTGGAGGGGAGAACCTCCTGGATTTTCTCGAGTTGCGGCAGGTCTTCTCGAGTTACGGCGGGGACCTCAGGGACCCGCTCTGGTGGCCTCAGGAAAGGCCAGTCCCCATGCGAGTTGCTAGGGGCCGTCTCGGGATTCCTCTCCCGTTCATGCCCTGGCCTAAGACCTTGTGTGGAGTCGGGGCCGGAAACTGCGGATTCCTCTCCAGTGTTGCCATGGATCTTGGGGTGCTTCTGAGTATCCCCAGGGGAGTCAGGCCTCGTCTCGAGTGGGGGCATGCACGTGCGCTTTCCTCCCGAGCTGCAGCAGTAGTGTCACGCTTCCTGTCACGTGGATCAAGGGATCTGTGGCTTTCCCTCGACGCTTTCCCTCGAGGCTTTCCCACGAGGCTTTCCCACAGGGCCGTGCCACGTGCCACCTTGGTGTGAGTCTATCCTCGGCGTGAAAGACGAGCCGGTGAAGGGAAAAGAGGTTCCTCTGGAATGGACTGAGACATCTGGGGGACTCTTGGAATGGTGGCACTACCCTGGAGTTCCTCTCGCCGTTCCTGTTGAGAGGGCCTCCTCTTGAGATGCGACGGGAATGCCGGGGACTCTTTCGCGACGAAACAGGGAAAGGATGCCTCTTCTCGAGCTACCAGGTGGAAACGGGGCTTCTCTGGATGTGGTCGAGACCCTCGTGTTTCCTCTGCAGTGGAGACGGGTATGTCGGGGAACTTCTTGAGTTGCACCAAGGGTGTGAAGGACCCTTTCGAAGTTGCAGAGGTGAGGTGTGATCAGCCTCGAGATGCCTCAGCAGAAATGGCCCTCATCTCGCCTGGAGGGGAGAAGCTCCTGGATTTTCTCGAGTTGCGGCAGGTCTTCTCGAGTTAAGACGGGGACCTCAGGGACCCGCTCTGGTGGCCTCAGGAAAGGCCAGTCCCCATGCGAGTTGCTAGGGGCCCTCTCGGGATTCCTCTCCCGGCCATGCCGGGGCCTAAGACCTTGTGTGGAGTCGGGGCCGGAACCTGCAGATTTCTCTCCAGTGTTGCCATGGATGTTGGGGTGCTTCCGAGTATCCCCAGGGGAGTCAGGCGGCGTCTCGTGTGGGGCCATGCACGTGCGATTTCCTCCCGAGCTGCAGCAGTAGTGTCACGCTACCTGTCACGTGGATCAAGGGATCTGTGGCTTTCCCTCGAGGCTGACCCTCGAGGCTTTCCCACGAGGCTTTCCCACAGGGCTGTGCCACGTGCCACCTTGGTGTGAGTCGATCCTCGGCGTGAAAGACGATCCGGTGAAGGGAAAAGAGGTTCCTCTGGAATGGCCTGAGACATCTGGGGGACTCTTGGAATGGTGGCACGACCCTGGAGTTCCTCTCGCCGTTCCTGTTGAGAGGGCCTCCTCTTGAGATGCGACGGGAACGCCGGGAACTCTTTCCCGACGAAGCAGGGAAAGGATCCCTGATCTCGAGCTACGAGGCGGAAACGGGGCTCCTCTGGATGTGGGTGGGACCCTCGTGATTCCTCTCGAGTGGAGACGGCTATGTCGGGGAACTTCTTGATTTGCACCAAGGGTGTGAAGGAGCCTTTCGAAGTTGCAGAGGTGAGATGTGATCAGCCTCGAGACGCCTCAGCAGAAATGAGCCTCATCTCGCCTGGAGGGGAGAACCTCCTGGATTTTGTCGAGTTGCGGCAGGTCTTCTCGAGTTACGACGGGGACCTCAGGGACCCGCTCTGGTGGCCTTAGGAAAGGCCAGTCCCCATGCGAGTTGCTAGGGGGCCTCTCGGGATTCCTCTCCCGTCCATGCCGGGGCCTCAGTCCTTGTGTGGAGTCGGGGCCGGAACCTGAGGATTCCTCTCCAGTGTTGCCATGGATCTTGGGGTGCTTCTGAGTCTCCCCAGGGGAGTCAGGCCTCGTCTCGATTGGGGGCATGCACGTGCGCTTTCCTCCCGAGCTGCAGCAGTAGTGTCACGCTTCCTGTCACGTGGATCAAGGGATCTGTGGCTTTCCCTCGAGGCTGTCCCTCGAGGCTTTCCCACGAGGCTTTCCCACAGGGCTGTGCCACGTGCCACCTTGGTGTGAGTCGATCCTCGGCGTGAAAGACGAGCCGGTGAAGGGAAAAGAGGTTCCTCTGGAATGGACTGAGACATCTGGGGGACTCTTGGAATGGTGGCACGACCCTGGAGTTCCTCTCGCCGTTCCTGTTGAGAGGGCCTCCTCTTGAGATGCGATGGGAACGCCGGGAACTCTTTCCCGACGAAGCAGGGAAAGGATCCCTCATCTCGAGCTACGAGGCAGAAACGGGGCTCCTCTGGATGTGGGCGGGACCCTCGTGATTCCTCTCGAGTGGAGACCGGTATGTCGGGGAACTTCTTGATTTGCACCAAGGGTGTGAAGGACCCTTTCGAAGTTCCAGAGGTGAGGTGTGATCAGCCTCGAGACGCCTCAGCGGAAATGGGCCTCATCTCGCCTGGACGGGAGAACCTCCTGGATTTTCTCGAGTTGCGGCAGGTCTTCTCGAGTTACGACGGGGACCTCAGGGACCCGCTCTGGTGGCCTCAGGAAAGGCCAGTCCCCATGCGATTTGCTAGGGGGCCTCTCGGGATTCCTCTCCCGTCCATGCCGGGGCCTCAGTCCTTGTGTGGAGTCGGGGCCGGAACCTGAGGATTCCTCTCCAGTGTTGCCATGGATCTTGGGGTGCTTCTGAGTCTCCCCAGGGGAGTCAGGCCTCGTCTCGATTGGGGGCATGCACGTGCGCTTTCCTCCCGAGCTGCAGCAGTAGTGTCACGCTTCCTGTCACGTGGATCAAGGGATCTGTGGCTTTCCCTCGAGGCTGTCCCTCGAGGCTTTCCCACGAGGCTTTCCCACAGGGCTGTGCCACGTGCCACCTTGGTGTGAGTCGATCCTCGGCGTGAAAGACGAGCCGGTGAAGGGAAAAGAGGTTCCTCTGGAATGGCCTGAGACATCTGGGGGACTCTTGGAATGGTGGCACGACCCTGGAGTTCCTCTCGCCGTTCCTGTTGAGAGGGCCTCCTCTTGAGATGCGACGGGAACGCCGGGAACTCTTTCCCGACGAAGCAGGGAAAGGATCCCTGATCTCGAGCTACGAGGCGGAAACGGGGCTCCTCTGGATGTGGGTGGGACCCTCGTGATTCCTCTCGAGTGGAGACGGCTATGTCGGGGAACTTCTTGATTTGCACCAAGGGTGTGAAGGACCCTTTCGAAGTTCCAGAGGTGAGGTGTGATCAGCCTCGAGACGCCTCAGCGGAAATGGGCCTCATCTCGCCTGGATGGGAGAACCTCCTGGATTTTCTCGAGTTGCGGCAGGTCTTCTCGAGTTATGACGGGGACCTCAGGGACCCGCTCTGGTGGCCTCAGGAAAGGCCAGTCCCCATGCGAGTTGCTAGGGGACCTCTCGGGATTCCACTCCCGTCCATGCCGGGGCCTCAGTCCTTGTGTGGAGTCGGGGCCAGAACCTGAGGATTCCTCTCCAGTGTTGCCATGGATCTTGGGGTGCTTCTGAGTCTCCCCAGGGGAGTCAGGCCTCGTCTCGAGTGGGGGCATGCACGTGCGCTTTCCTCCCGAGCTGCAGCAGTAGTGTCACGCTTCCTGTCACGTGGATCAAGGGATCTGTGGCTTTCCCTCGAGGCTGTCCCTCGAGGCTTTCCCACGAGGCTTTCCCACAGGGCTCTGCCACGTGCCACCTTGGTGTGAGTCGATCCTCGGCGTGAAAGACGAGCCGGTGAAGGGAAAAGAGGTTCCTCTGGAATGGACTGAGACATCTGGGGGACTCTTGGAATGGTGGCACGACCCTGGAGTTCCTCTCGCCGTTCCTGTTGAGAGGGCCTCCTCTTGAGATGCGATGGGAACGCCGGGAACTCTTTCCCGACGAAGCAGGGAAAGGATCCCTCATCTCGAGCTACGAGGCAGAAACGGGGCTCCTCTGGATGTGGGCGGGACCCTCGTGATTCCTCTCGAGTGGAGACGGGTATGTCGGGGAACTTCTTGATTTGCACCAAGGATGTGAAGGACCCTTTCGAAGTTCCAGAGGTGAGGTGTGATCAGCCTCGAGACGCCTCAGCGGAAATGGGCCTCATCTCGCCTGGAGGGGAGAACCTCCTGGATTTTCTCGAGTTGCGGCAGGTCTTCTCGAGTTACGACGGGGACCTCAGGGACCCGCTCTGGTGGCCTCAGGAAAGGCCAGTCCCCATGCGATTTGCTAGGGGGCCTCTCGGGATTCCTCACCCGTCCATGCCGGGGCCTCAGTCCTTGTGTGGAGTCGGGGCCGGAACCTGAGGATTCCTCTCCAGTGTTGCCATGGATCTTGGGGTGCTTCTGAGTCTCCCCAGGGGAGTCAGGCCTCGTCTCGAGTGGGGGCATGCACGTGCGCTTTCCTCCCGAGCTGCAGCAGTAGTGTCACGCTTCCTGTCACGTGGATCAAGGGATCTGTGGCTTTCCCTCGAGGCTGTCCCTCGAGGCTTTCCCACGAGGCTTTCCCACAGGGCTGTGCCACGTGCCACCTTGGTGTGAGTCGATCCTCGGCGTGAAAGACGAGCCGGTGAAGGGAAAAGAGGTTCCTCTGGAATGTCCTGAGACATCTGGGGGACTCTTGGAATGGTGGCACGACCCTGGAGTTCCTCTCGCCGTTCCTGTTGAGAGGGCCTCCTCTTGAGATGCGACGGGAACGCCGGGAACTCTTTCCCGACGAAGCAGGGAAAGGATCCCTGATCTCGAGCTACGAGGCGGAAACGGGGCTCCTCTGGATGTGGGTGGGACCCTCGTGATTCCTCTCGAGTGGAGACGGCTATGTCGGGGAACTTCTTGATTTGCACCAAGGGTGTGAAGGAGCCTTTCGAAGTTGCAGAGGTGAGATGTGATCAGCCTCGAGACGCCTCAGCAGAAATGAGCCTCATCTCGCCTGGAGGGGAGAACGTCCTGGATTTTGTCGAGTTGCGGCAGGTCTTCTCGAGTTACGACGGGGACCTCAGGGACCCGCTCTGGTGGCCTTAGGAAAGGCCAGTCCCCATGCGAGTTGCTAGGGGGCCTCTCGGGATTCCTCTCCCGTCCATGCTGGGGCCTCAGTCCTTGTGTGGAGTCGGGGCCGGAACCTGAGGATTCCTCTCCAGTGTTGCCATGGATCTTGGGGTGCTTCTGAGTGTCCCCAGGGGAGTCATGCCTCGTCTCGAGTGGGGGCATGCACGTGCGCTTTCCTCCCGAGCTGCAGCAGTAGTGTCACGCTTCCTGTCACGTGAATCAAGGGATCTGTGGCTTTCCCTCGAGGCTGTCCCTCGAGGCTTTCCCACGAGGCTTTCCCACAGGGCTGTGCCACGTGCCACCTTGGTGTGAGTCGATCCTCGGCGTGAAAGACGAGCCGGTGAAGGGAAAAGAGGTTCCTCTGGAATGGACTGAGACATCTGGGGGACTCTTGGAATGGTGGCACGACCCTGGAGTTCCTCTCGCCGTTCCTGTTGAGAGGGCCTCCTCTTGAGATGCGATGGGAACGCCGGGAACTCTTTCCCGACGAAGCAGGGAAAGGATCCCTCATCTCGAGCTACGAGGTAGAAACGGGGCTCCTCTGGATGTGGGCGGGACCCTCGTGATTCCTCTCGAGTGGAGATGGGTATGTCGGGGAACTTCTTGATTTGCACCAAGGGTGTGAAGGACCCTTTCGAAGTTCCAGAGGTGAGGTGTGATCAGCCTCGAGACGCCTCAGCGGAAATGGGCCTCATCTCGCCTGGAGGGGAGAACCTCCTGGATTTTCTCGAGTTGCGGCAGGTCTTCTCGAGTTATGACAGGGACCTCAGGGACCCGCTCTGGTGGCCTCAGGAAAGGCCAGTCCCCATGCGAGTTGCTAGGGGACCTCTCGGGATTCCACTCCCGTCCATGCCGGGGCCTCAGTCCTTGTGTGGAGTCGGGGCCAGAACCTGAGGATTCCTCTCCAGTGTTGCCATGGATCTTGGGGTGCTTCTGAGTCTCCCCAGGGGAGTCAGGCCTCGTCTCGAGTGGGGGCATGCACGTGCGCTTTCCTCCCGAGCTGCAGCAGTAGTGTCACGCTTCCTGTCACGTGGATCAAGGGATCTGTGGCTTTCCCTCGAGGCTGTCCCTGGAGGCTTTCCCACGAGGCTTTCCCACAGGGCTCTGCCACGTGCCACCTTGGTGTGAGTCGATCCTCGGCGTGAAAGACGAGCCGGTGAAGGGAAAAGAGGTTCCTCTGGAATGGACTGAGACATCTGGGGGACTCTTGGAATGGTGGCACGACCCTGGAGTTCCTCTCGCCGATCCTGTTGAGAGGGCCTCCTCTTGAGATGCGATGGGAACGCCGGGAACTCTTTCCCGACGAAGCAGTGAAAGGATCCCTCATCTCGAGCTACGAGGCAGAAACGGGGCTCCTCTGGATGTGGGCGGGACCCTCGTGATTCCTCTCGAGTGGAGACGGGTATGTCGGGGAACTTCTTGATTTGCACCAAGGGTGTGAAGGACCCTTTCGAAGTTCCAGAGGTGAGGTGTGATCAGCCTCGAGACGCCTCAGCGGAAATGGGCCTCATCTCGCCTGGAGGGGAGAACCTCCTGGATTTTCTCGAGTTGCGGCAGGTCTTCTCGAGTTACGGCGGGGACCTCAGAGACCCGCTCTGGTGGCCTCAGGAAAGGCCAGTCCCCATGCGATTTGCTAGGGGGCCTCTCGGGATTCCTCTCCCGTCCATGCCGGGGCCTCAGTCCTTGTGTGGAGTCGGGGCCGGAACCTGAGGATTCCTCTCCAGTGTTGCCATGGATCTTGGGGTGCTTCTGAGTATCCCCAGGGGAGTCAGGCCTCGTCTCGATTGGGGGCATGCACGTGCGCTTTCCTCCCGAGCTGCAGCAGTAGTGTCACGCTTCCTGTCACGTGGATCAAGGGATCTGTGGCTTTCCCTCGAGGCTGTCCCTCGAGGCTTTCCCACGAGGCTTTCCCACAGGGCTGTGCCACGTGCCACCTTGGTGTGAGTCGATCCTCGGCGTGAAAGACAAGCCGGTGAAGGGAAAAGAGGTTACTCTGGAATGGACTGAGACATCTGGGGGACTCTTGGAATGGTGGCACGACCCTGGAGTTCCTCTCGCCGTTCCTGTTGAGAGGGTCTCCTCTTGAGATGCGATGGGAACGCCGGGAACTCTTTCCCGACGAAGCAGGGAAAGGATCCCTCATCTCGAGCTACGAGGTGGAAACGGGGCTCCTCTGGATGTGGGCGGGACCCTCGTGATTCCTCTCGAGTGGAGATGGGTATGTCGGGGAACTTCTTGATTTGCACCAAGGGTGTGAAGGACCCTTTCGAAGTTCCAGAGGTGAGGTGTGATCAGCCTCGAGACGCCTCAGCGGAAATGGGCCTCATCTCGCCTGGAGGGGAGAACCTCCTGGATTTTCTCGAGTTGCGGCAGGTCTTCTCGAGTTACGACGGGGACCTCAGGGACCCGCTTTGGTGGCCTCAGGAAAGGCCAGTCCCCATGCGAGTTGCTAGGGGGCCTCTCCGGTTTCCTCTCCCGTCCATGCCGGGGCCTCAGTCCTTGTGTAGAGTCGGGGCCGGAACCTGAGGATTCCTCTCCAGTGTTGCCATGGATCTTGGGGAGCTTCTGAGTCTCCCCAGGGGAGTCAGGCGGCGTCTCGTGTGGGGCCATCCACGTGCGCTTTCCTCCCGAGCTGCAGCAGTAGTGTCACGCTACCTCTCACGTGGATCAAGGGATCTGTGGCTTTCCCTCGAGGCTGTCCCTCGAGGCTTTCACACGAGGCTTTCCCACAGGGCTGTGCCACGTGCCACCTTGGTGTGAGTCGATCCTCGGCGTGAAAGACGAGCCGGTGAAGGGAAAAGAGGTTCCTCTGGAATGGCCTGAGACATCTGGGGGACTCTTGGAATGGTGGCACGACCCTGGAGTTCCTCTCGCCGTTCCTGTTGAGAGGGCCTCCTCTTGAGATGCGACGGGACCGCCGGGAACTCTTTCCCGACGAAGCAGGGAAAGGATCCCTGATCTCGAGCTACGAGGCGGAAACGGGGCTCCTCTGGATGTGGGCGGGACCCTCGTGATTCCTCTCGAGTGGAGACGGCTATGTCGGGGAACTTCTTGATTTGCACCAAGGGTGTGAAGGAGCCTTTCGAAGTTGCAGAGGTGAGATGTGATCAGCCTCGAGACGCCTCAGCAGAAATGAGCCTCATCTCGCCTGGAGGGGAGAACCTCCTGGATTTTGTCGAGTTGCGGCAGGTCTTCTCGAGTTACGACGGGGACCTCAGGGACCCGCTCTGGTGGCCTCAGGAAAGGCCAGTCCCCATGCGAGTTGCTAGGGGACCTCTCGGGATTCCTCTCCCGTCCATGCCGGGGCCTCAGTCCTTGTGTGGAGTCGGGGCCGGAACCTGAGGATTCCTCTCCAGTGTTGCCATGGATCTTGGGGTGCTTCTGAGTCTCCCCAGGGGAGTCAGGCCTCGTCTCGAGTGGGGGCATGCACGTGCGCTTTCCTCCCGAGCTGCAGCAGTAGTGTCACGCTTCCTGTCACGTGGATCAAGGGATCTGTGGCTTTCCCTCGAGGCTGTCCCTGGAGGCTTTCCCACGAGGCTTTCCCACAGGGCTGTGCCACGTGCAACCTTGGTGTGAGTCGATCCTCGGCGTGAAAACGAGCCGGTGAAGGGAAAAGAGGTTCCTCTGGAATGGACTGAGACATCTGGGGGACTCTTGGAATGGTGGCACGACCCTGGAGTTCCTCTCGTCGTTCCTGTTGAGAGGGCCTCCTCTTGAGATGCGACGGGAACGCCTGAAACTCTTTCCCGACGAAGCAGGGAAAGGATCCCTCATCTCGAGCTACGAGGCGGATACGGGGCTCCTCTGGATGTGGGCGGGACCCTCTTGATTCCTCTCGAGTGGAGATGGGTATGTCGGGGAACTTCTTGATTTGCACCAAGGGTGTGAAGGACCCTTTCGAAGTTCCAGAGGTGAGGTGTGATCAGCCTCGAGACGCCTCAGCGGAAATGGGCCTCATCTCGCCTGGAGGGGAGAACCTCCTGGATTTTCTCGAGTTGCGGCAGGTCTTCTCGAGTTACGACGGGGACCTCAGGGACCCGCTCTGGTGGCCTCAGGAAAGGCCAGTCCCCATGAGAGTTGCTAGGGGGCCTCTCGGGATTCCTCTCCCGTCCATGCCGGGGCCTCAGTCCTTGTGTGGAGTCGGGGCCGGAACCTGAGGATTCCTCTCCAGTGTTGCCATGGATCTTGGGGTGCTTCTGAGTCTCCCCAGGGGAGTCAGGCCTCGTCTCGATTGGGGGCATGCACGTGTGCTTTCCTCCCGAGCTGCAGCAGTAGTGTCACGCTTCCTGTCATGTGGATCAAGGGATCTGTGGCTTTCCCTCGAGGCTGTCCCTCGAGGCTTTCCCACGAGGCTTTCCCACAGGGCTGTGCCACGTGCCACCTTGGTGTGAGTCGATCCTCGGCGTGAAAGACGAGCCGGTGAAGGGAAAAGAGGTTCCTCTGGAATGGCCTGAGACATCTGGGGGACTCTTGGAATGGTGGCACGACCCTGGAGTTCCTCTCGCCGTTCCTGTTGAGAGGGCCTCCTATTGAGATGTGACGGGAACGCCGGGAACTCTTTCCCGACGAAGCAGGGAAAGGATCCCTCATCTCGAGCTACGAGGCGGATACGGGGCTCCTCTGGATGTGGGCGGGACCCACATGTTTCCTCTGGAGTGGAGACGGGTATGTCGGGGAACTTCTTGATTTGCACCAAGGGTGTGAAGGAGCCTTTCGAAGTTCCAGAGGTGAGGTGTGATCAGCCTCGAGACGCATCAGCGGAAATGGGCCTCATCTCGCCTGGAGGGGAGAACCTCCTGGATTTTCTCGAGTTGCGGCAGGTCTTCTCGAGTTACGAAGGAGACCTCAGGGACCCGCTCTGGTGGCCTCAGGAAAGGCCAGTCCCCATGCGAGTTGCTAGGGTCCCTCTCCGGATTCCTCTCCCATCCATGACGGGGCCTAAGACCTTGTGTGGAGTCGGGGCCGGAACCTGAGGATTCCTCTCCAGTGTTGCCATGGACCTTGGGTTGCCTCTGAGTCTCCCCAGGGGAGTCAGGCCTCGTCTCGAGTAGGGGCATTCACGTGCGCTTTCCTCCCGAGCTGCAGCAGTAGTGTCACGCTTCCTGTCACGTGGATCAAGGGATCTGTGGCTTTCCCTCGAGGCTTTCCCTCGAGGCTTTCCCACGAGGTTTTCCCACAGGGCTGGGCCACGTGCCACCTCGGTGTGAGTCGATCATCGCCGTGAAAGACGAGCCGGTGAAGGGAAAAGAGGTACCTCTGGAATGGACTGAGACATCTGGGGGACTCTTGGAATGGTGGCACGACCCTGGAGTTCCTCTCGCTGTTCCTGTTGAGAGGGCCTCCTCTTGAGATGCGACGGGAACGCCGGGAATTCTTACCCGACGATGCAATGAAAGGATCCCTCATCTCGAGCTACGAGGAGGAAACGGGGCTCCTCTGGATGTGGGCGGGACCCTCGTGTTTCCTCTCGAGTGGAGACGGGTATGTCGGGGAACTTCTTGAGTTTCACCAAGGCTGTGAAGGACCCTTTCGAAGTTCCAGAGGTGAGGTGTGATTAGCATCGAGACGCCTCAGGGGAAATGGGCCTCATCTCGCCTGGAGGGGAGAACCTCCTGGATTTTCTCGAGTTGCAGCAGGTCTTCTCGAGTTACGACGGGGACCTCAGGGACCCGCTCTGGTGGCCTCGGGAAAGGCCAGTCCCCATGCGAGTTGCTCGGGGCCAACTCGGGATTCCTCTCCCGTCGATGCCGGGGCCTAAGACACTGTGAGGAGACGGGGCCGGAACCTGAGGATTCCTCTCCAGTGTTGACATGGAACTTAGGGTGCCTCTGAGTCTCCCCAGGGGAGTGAGACCTCGTCTCGAGTGGGGTCATGCACGTGCGCTTTCTTCCCGAGCTGCAGCAGTAGGGTCAAGCTTCCTGTCACGTGGATCAAGGGATCTGTGCCTTTCCCTCGAGGCTTTCCCTCGAGGCTTTCCCACGAGGCTTTCCCACAGGGCTGTGCCACGTGCCACCTTGGTGTGAGTCGATCCTCGGCGTGAAAGACGAGCCGGTGAAGGGGAATGAGGTTCCTCTGGAATGGACTGAAACGTCTGGGGGACTCATGGAATGGTGGCACGACGCTGGAGTTCCTCTCGCTGTTCCTGTTGACAGGGCCTCCTCTTGAGATGCGACGGGAACGCCGGGAATTCTTTCCCGACGAAGCAGGGAAAGGATCCCTCATCTCGAGTCTGAGGCGGAAACGGGGCTCCTCTGGATGTGGGCGGGACCCTCGTGTTTCCTCTCGAGTGGAGACGGGTATGTCGGGGAACTTCTTGAGTTGCACCAAGGGTGTGAAGTACCCTTTCGACGTTCCAGAGGTGAGGTGTGATTAGCCCCGAGACGCCTCTGCGCAAATGGGCCTCATCTCGCCTGCAGGGGAGAACCTCCTGGATATTCTCGAGTTGCGGCAGGTCTTCTCAAGTTAGGACGGGGACCTCACGGACCCGCTCTGGTGGCCTCAGGAAAGGCCAGGCCCCATGCGAGTTGCTAGGGGCCATCTCGGGATTCCTCTCCCGTCGATGCCGGGGCCTAAGACCTTGTGTGGAGTCAGGGCCGGAACCTGAGGATTCCTCTCCCGTGTTGACATGGATCTTGGGGTGCATCTCAGTCTCCCCAGGGGAGTCAGGCCTCGTCTCGAGTGGGGGCGTGCACGTGCGCTTCCCTCCGGAGCAGCAGCAGTAGTGTCACGCTTCCTCTCACGTGGATCAAGGGATCTGTGGCTTTGCATCGAGGCTTTCCCTCGAGGCTTTCCCACGAGGCTTTCCCACAGGGCTGTGCAAAGTGCCACCTTGGTGTGTGTCGATCCTCGGCGTGAAAGACGAGCCGGTGAAGGGAAAAGAGGTTCCTCTGGAATGGACTGAGACATTTGGGGGACTCTTGGAATGGTGGCACGACCCTGGAGTTCCTCTCGCCGTTCCTGTAGAGAGGGCCTCCTCTTGAGATGCGACGGGAACGCCGGGAATTCTTTCCCGAGGAAGCAGGGAAAGGATCCGTCACCTCGAGCTACTAGGCAGAAACGGGGCTCCTCTGGACGTGGGCGGGACCCTCGTGTTTCCTCTCGAGTGGAGACGGGTATGTCGGGGAACTTCTTGAGTTGCACCCAGGGTGTGAAGGACCCTTTCGACGTTCCAGAGTTGAGGTGTGATTAGCCCTGTGAAGCCTCTGCGGAAATGGGCCTCCTCTCGCCTGCAGGGGAGAACCTCCTGGATATTCTCGAGTTGCGGCAGGTCTTCTCGAGTTACGACGGGGACCTCAGGGACCCGCTCTTGTGGCCTCAGGAAGGGCCAGACACCATGCGAATTGCTAGGGGCCATCTCGGGATTCCTCTCCCGTCGATGCCGGGGCCTAAGACCTTGTGTGGAGTCGGGGCCGCAACCTGAGGATTCCTCTCCAGTGTTGACATGGATCTTGGGGTGCCTCTGAGTCTCACCAGGGGAGTCAGGCTTCGTCTCGAGTGGGGCCATGCCCGTGCGCTTCCCTCCCTATCTGCAGCAGTAGGGTCAGGCTTCCTGTCACGTGGATCAAGGGATCTGTGGCTTTCCCTCGAGCCTTTCCCACAGGGCTGTGCCAGGTGCCACCTTGGTGTGAGTCGATCCTCGCCGTGAAAGACGAGCCGGTGAAGGGAAAAGAGGTTCCTCTGGAATGGACTGAGACATTTGGGGGACTCTTGGAATGGTGGCACGACCCTGGAGTTCCTCTCGCCGTTTCTGTTGAGAGGGCCTCCTCTAGAGATGCTACGGGAACGCCGGGAATTCTTTCCTGACGAAGCAGGGAAAGAATCCCTCACCTCGAGCTACGAGGCCGAAACGGGGCTCCTCTGGATGTGGGCGGGACCCTCGTGTTTCACCTCGAGTGGAGACGGGTATGTCGGGGAACTTCTTGAGTTGCACCCAGAGTGTCAAGGACCCTTTCGACGTTCCAGAGGTGAGGTGTGATTAGCCCCGAGAAGCCTCTGCGGAAATGGGCCTCCTCTCGCCTGCAGGGGAGAACCTCCAGGATATACTCGAGTTGCGGCAGGTCTTCTCGAGTTACAACGGGGACCTCAGGGACCCGCTCTGGTGGCCTCAGGAAGGGCCAGTCCCCATGCGAGTAGCTAGGGGCCATATCGGGATTCTTCTCCCGTCGATGCCGGGGCCTAAGACCTTGTGTGGAGTCGGGGCTGGAACCTGAGCATTCCTCTCCAGTGTTGACATGGATCTTGGGGTGCCTCTGAGTCTCCCCAGGGGAGTCAGGCCTCCTCTCGAGTGGGGGAATGCATGTGCGCTTCCCTCCCGAGCTGCCGCAGTAGGGTTTCGCTTCCTGTCACGTGGATCAAGGGATCTGTGTCTTTCCCTCGAGGCTTTCCCTCGAGGCTTTCCGACGAGGCTTTGCCACAGGGCTGTGCCAAGTGCCACCTTGGTGTGAGTCGATCCTCGGCGTGAAAGACGAGCCGGTGAAGGGAAAAGAGGTTCCTCTGGAATGGACTGAGACATCTGGGGGACTTTTGGAATGGTGGCACGACCCTGGAGTTCCTCTCGCCGTTCCTGATGAGAGGGCCTCCTCTTGAGATGCGACGGGAACGCCGGGAATTCTTTCCCGAAGAAGCAGGGAAAGGATCCCTCACCTCGAGCTACGAGGAGGAAACGGGGCTCCTCTGGATGTGGGCGGGACCCTCGTGTTTCCTCTCGAGTGGAGACGGGTATGTCGGGGAACTTCTTGAGTTTCACCAAGGCTGTGAAGGACCCTTTCGAAGTTCCAGAGGTGAGGTGTGATTAGCATCGAGACGCCTCAGGGGAAATGGGCCTCATCTCGCCTGGAGGGGAGAACCTCCTGGATTTTCTCGAGTTGCAGCAGGTCTTCTCGAGTTACGACGGGGACCTCAGGGACCCGTTCTGGTGGCCTCGGGAAAGGCCAGTCCCCATGCGAGTTGCTCGGGGCCAACTCGGGATTCCTCTCCCGTCGATGCCGGGGCCTAAGACACTGTGAGGAGACGGGACCGGAACCTGAGGATTCCTCTCCAGTGTTGACATGGAACTTGGGGTGCCTCTGAGTCTCCCCAGGGGAGTCAGACCTCGTCTCGAGTGGGGTCATGCACGTGCGCTTTCTTCCCGAGCTGCAGCAGTAGGGTCAAGCTTCCTGTCACGTGGATCAAGGGATCTGTGCCTTTCCCTCGAGGCTTTCCCTCGAGGCTTTCCCACGAGGCTTTCCCACAGGGCTGTGCCACGTGCCACCTTGGTGTGAGTCGATCCTCGGCGTGAAAGACGAGCCGGTGAAGGGGAATGAGGTTCCTCTGGAATGGACTGAGACGTCTGGGGGACTCATGGAATGGTGGCACGACGCTGGAGTTCCTCTCGCTGTTCCTGTTGACAGGGCCTCCTCTTGAGATGCGACGGGAACGCCGGGAATTCTTTCCCGACGAAGCAGGGAAAGGATCCCTCATCTCGAGTCTGAGGCGGAAACGGGGCTCCTCTGGATGTGGGCGGGACCCTCGTGTTTCCTCTCGAGTGGAGACGGGTATGTCGGGGAACTTCTTGAGTTGCACCAAGGGTGTGAAGTACCCTTTCGACGTTCCGGAGGTGAGGTGTGATTAGCCCCGAGACGCCTCTGCGCAAATGGGCCTCATCTCGCCTGCAGGGGAGAACCTCCTGGATATTCTCGAGTTGCGGCAGGTCTTCTCAAGTTACGACGGGGACCTCACGGACCCGCTCTGGTGGCCTCAGGAAAGGCCAGGCCCCATGCGAGTTGCTAGGGGCCATCTCGGGATTCCTCTCCCGTCGATGCCGGGGCCTAAGACCTTGTGTGGAGTCGGGGCCGGAACCTGAGGATTCCTCTCCCGTGTTGACATGGTTCTTGGGGTGCCTCTGAGTCTCCCCAGGGGAGTCAGGCCTCGTCTCGTGTGGGGGCATGCACGTGCGCTTCCCTCCCGAGCTGCAGCAGTAGGGTCACGCTTCCTCTCACGTGGATCAAGGGATCTGTGGCTTTCCCTCAAGGCTTTCCCTCGAGGCTTTCCCCCGAGGCTTTTCCACAGGGCCATGCCAAGCGCCACCTTGGTGTGAGTCGATCCTCGGCGTGAAAGACGAGCCGGTGAAGGGAAAAGAGGTTCCTCTAGAATGGACTGAGACATCTGGGGGACTCTTGGAATAGCGGCACGACCCCGGAGTTCCTCTCGCCGTGCCTGTTGAGAGGGCCTCCTCTTGAGATGCGACGGGAACGCCGGGAGTTCTTTCCCGAAGAAGCAGGGAAAGGATCCCTCACCTCGATCTTCGAGGTGGAAACAGGGCTCCTCTGGATGTGGGCGGGACCCTCGTGTTTCCTCTCGAGTGGAGACGGGTATGTCGGGGAACTTCTGGAGTTGCACCAAGGGTGTGAAGGACCCTTTCGACGTTCCAGAGGTGAGGTGTGATTAGCCCCGAGAAGCCAATGAGGAAATGGGCCTCGTCTCGCCTGGAGGGGAGAACCTCCTGGATTTGATCAAGTTGCGGCAGGTCTTCTCGAGTTACGACGGGGACCTCAGGGACTCGCTCTGGTGGCCTCAGGAAGGGCCAGTCCCCATGCGAGTTGCTAGGGGCCATCTCGGGATTCCTCTCCCGTCGATGTCGGGGCCTAAGACCTTCTGTGGAGTCGGGGCCGGAACCTGAGGATTCCTCTCCAGTGTTGACATGGAACTTGGGGTGCCTCTGAGTCTCCCCAGGGGAGTCAGACCTCGTCTCGAGTGGGGTCATGCACGTGCGCTTTCTTCCCGAGCTGCAGCAGTAGGGTCAAGCTTCCTGTCACGTGGATCAAGGGATCTGTGGCTTTCCCTCGAGGCTTTCCCTCGAGGCTTTCCCACTAGGCTTTCCCACAGGGCTGTGCCACGTGCCACCTTGGTGTGAGTCGATCCTCGGCGTGAAAGACGAGCCGGTGAAGGGGAATGAGGTTCCTCTGGAATGGACTGAGACGTCTGGGGGACTCATGGAATGGTGGCAGGACCCTGGAGTTCCTCTCGCTGTTCCTGTTGACAGGGCCTCCTCTTGAGATGCGACGGGAACGCCGGGAATTCTTTCCCGACGAAGCAGGGAAAGGATCCCTCATCTCGAGTCTGAGGCGGAAACGGGGCTCATCTGGATGTGGGCGGGACCCTCGTGTTTCCTCTCGAGTGGAGACGGGTATGTCGGGGAACTTCTTGAGTTGCCCCAAGGGTGTGAAGTACCCTTTCGACGTTCCAGAGGTGAGGTGTGATTAGCCCCGAGACGCCTCTGCGCAAATGGGCCTCATCTCGCCTGCAGGTGAGAACCTCCTGGATATTCTCGAGTTGCGGCAGGTCTTCTCAAGTTACGACGGGGACCTCACGGACCCGCTCTGGTGGCCTCAGGAAAGGCCAGGCCCCATGCGAGTTGCTAGGGGCCATCTCGGGTTTCCTCTCCCGTCGATGCCGGGGCCTAACACCTCGTGTGGAGTCGGGGCCGGAACCTGAGGATTCCTCTCCAGTGTTGACATGCATCTTGGGGTGCCTCTGAGTCTCCCCAGGGGAGTCAGGACTCGTCTCGAGTGGGCGCATGCACGTGTGCTTCATTCCCGAGCTGCAGCACTAATGTCACGCTTCCTGTCACGTGGATCAAGGGATCTGTGGCTTTCCCTCGAGGCTTTCCCACGAGGCTTTCCCAAAGGGCTGTGCAAAGTGCCACCTTGGTGTGTGTCCATCCTCGGCGTGAAAGACGAGCCGGTAAAGGGAAAAGAGGTTCCTCTGGAATGGACTGAGACATCCGGGGGACTCTTGGAATGGTGGCACGACCCTGGAGTTCCTCTCGCCGTTCCTGTTGAGAGGGCCTCCTCTTGAGATGCGACGGGAACGCCGGGAATTCTTTCCCGACGAAGCAGGGAAAGGATCCCTCACCTCGAGTTACGAGGCGGAAACCGGGCTCCTCTGGATGTGGGCGGGACCCTCGTGTTTCCTCTCGAGTGGAGACGGGTATGTCGGGGAACTTCTTGAGTTGCACCCAGGGTGTGAAGGACCCTTTCGAAGTTCCAGAGGTGAGGTGTGATTAGCCCCGAGAAGCCTCTGCGGAAATGGGCCTCATCTCGCCTGCAGGGGAGAACCTCCTGGATATTCTCGAGTTGTGGCAGGTCTTCTTGAGTTACGACGGGGACCTCAGGGACCCACTCTGGTGGCCTCAGGAAGGGCCAGGCACCATTCGAGTTGCTAGGGGCCATCTTGGGATTCCTCTCCTGTCGATGCCGGGGACTAAGACCTTGTGTGGAGTCGGGGCCTGAACCTGAGGATTCCTCTCCAGTGTTGACATGTATCTTGGGGTGCCTCTGAGTCTCACCAGGGGAGTCAGGCCTCGTCTCGAGTGGGGGCGTGCACGTGCGCTTCCCTCCCGAGCTGCAGCAGTAGTGTCACGCTTCCTCTCACGTGGATAAAGGGATCTGTGTCTTTCCCTCGAGGCTTTCCCTCGAGGCTTTCCCACGAGGCTTTCCCACAGGGCTGTGCAAAGTGCCACCTTGGTGTGTGTCGATCCTCGGCGTGAAAGACGAGCCGGTGAAGGGAAAAGAGGTTCCTCTGGAATGGACTGAGACATTTGGGGGACCCTTTGAATGGTGGCACGACCCTGGAGTTCCTCTCGCCGTTCCTGTTGAGAGGGCATCCTCTTGAGATGCGACGGGAACGCCGGGAATTCTTTCCCGACGAAGCAGGGAAAGGATCCGTCACCTCTAGCTACTAGGCGGAAACGGGGCTCCTCTGGACGTGGGCGGGACCCTCGTGTTTCCTCTCGAGTGGAGACGGGTATGTCGGGGAACTTCTTGAGTTGCACCCAGGGTGTGAAGGACCCTTTCGACTTTCCAGAGTTGAGGTGTGATTAGCCCTGTGAAGCCTCTGCGGAAATGGGCCTCATCTCGCCTGCAGGGGAGAACCTCCTGAATATTCTCGAGTTGCGGCAGGTCTTCTCGAGTTACGACGGGGACCTCAGGGACCCGCTCTTGTGGCCTCAGGAAGGGCCAGGCACCATGCGAGTTGCTAGGGGCCATCTCGGGATTCCTCTCCCGTCGATGCCGGGGCCTAAGACCTTGTGTGGAGTCGGGGATGGAACCTGAGGATTCTTCTCCAGTGTTGACATGGATCTTGGGGTGCCTCTGAGTCTCCCCAGGGTAGTTAGGCCTCGTCTCGAGTGGGGGCGTGCACGTGCGCTTCCCTCCGGAGCAGCAGCAGTAGTGTCACGCTTCCTCTCACGTGGATCAAGGGATCTGTGGCTTTCCCTCGAGGCTTTCCCTCGAGGGTTTCCCACAGGGCCTTGCCACGTGGCACCTTGGTGTGAGTCGATCTTCGGCGTGAAAGTCGAGCCGGTGAAGGGAAAAGAGGTTCCTCTGGAATGGACTGAGACATCTGCGGGACTCTTGGAATGGTGACACGACCCTGGAGCACCTCTCGCGGTTCCTGTTGAGAGGGCCTCCTCTTGAGATGCGACGGGAACGCCGGGAAATCTTTCTCGACGAAGCAGGGAAAGGATCCCTCATCTCGAGCTTTGAGGCGGAAACGGGGCTCCTCTGGATTTGGGCGGGACCCTCGTCTTTCCTCTCAAGGGGAGACGGGTATGTCGGGGAACTTCTTGATTTGCACCAAGGGTGTAAAGGACCCTTTCGAAGTTCCAGAGGTGAGGTGTGATCAGCCTCGAGATGCCTCAGCGGAAATGGGCCTCTTCTCGCCTGGAGGGGAAAAGCTCCTGGATTTTCTCGAGTTGCGGCAGGTCTTCTCGAGTTAAGACGGGGACCTCAGGGACCCGCTCTGTGGCCTCAGGAAAGGCCAGTCCCCATGCGAGTTGCTAGGGGCCCTCTCGGGATTCCTCTCCCGTCGATGCCGGGGTCTAAGACATGGTGTGGAGTCTGGGCCGGAACCTGAGGATTCCTCTCCAGTATTGCCGTGGATTTTGGGGTGCTTCTGAGTCTCCCCAGGGGAGTCAGGCCTCGTCTCGAGTGGGGGCATGCACGTGCGCTTTCCTCCCGAGCTGCAGCAGTAGTGTCACGCTTCCTGTCACGTGGATCAAGGGATCTGTGGCTTTCCCTCGAGGCTTTCCCTCGAGGCTTTCCCACGTGGCTTTCCCACAGGGCCGTGCCGCGTGCCACCATGCGGTCAGTCGATCCTCGGCATGAAAGGCGAGCTGGTGAAGGGAAAAGAGGTTCCTCTGGAATGGACTGAGATATCTGGGGATTCTTGGAATGGTGGCACGACCCTGGAGTTCCTCTCGACGTTCCTGTTGAGAGGGCCCCCACTTGAGATGCGACGGGAAAGACAGGAACTCTTTCCTGACGAAGCAGGGAAAGGATCCCTCATCTCGAGCTACGAGGCGGAAATGGGGCTCCTCTGGATGTGGGCGTGACCCTTGTGTTTCCTCTCGAGTGGAGATGGGTATGTCGGGGAACTTCTTGACTCACAGCAAGGGTGTGAAGGACCCTTTCGAAGTTCCAGAGGTGAGGTGTGATCAGCCTCGAGACGCCTCAGCGGAAATGGGCCTCATCTCGCCTGGAGGGGAGAACCTCCTGGAT
Organism: Budorcas taxicolor; assembly: GCF_023091745.1. NCBI lineage: Eukaryota > Metazoa > Chordata > Mammalia > Artiodactyla > Bovidae > Budorcas > Budorcas taxicolor. Next base: position 481,196 of record NW_026292783.1, on the reverse strand, counting down.
TTTCTGGAGTTGCGGAACGTCTTCTCGAGTTACGACGGGGACCTCAGGGACCCGCTCTGGTGGCCTCAGGAAAGACCAGTCCCCATGCGAGTTGTTAGGTGCCATCTCGGGATTCCTCTCCCGTCGATGCGGGGGCCTTAGACCTCGTGTGGAGTCGGGGCCGGAACCTCACGATTCCTCTCCAGTGTTGCCATGGAACTTGGCGTGCTTCTGAGTCTCCCCAGGGGAGTCAGGCCTCGTCTCGTGTGGGGGCATGCACGTGCGCTTTCCTCCTGAGCTGCAGCAGTAGTGTCACGCTTCCTGTCTCGTGGATCAAGGGATTTGTGGCTTTCCCTGGAGGCTTTCCCTCGACGCTATCCCACGAGGCTTTCCCACAGGGCCGTGCCACGTGCCACCTTGGTGTGAGTCGATCCTCGGCGTGAAAGACGAGCCGGTGAAGGGAAAAGAGATTCCTCTGGAATGGACTGAGACATCTGGGGGACTCTTGGAATGGTGACACGACGCTGGAGTTCCTGTCGCCGTTCCTGTTGAGAGGGCCTCCTCTTGAGATGTGACGGGAACGCCGGGAAATCTTTCCCGACAAAGCAGGGAAAGGATGCCTCATCTCGAGCTCCCAGGCGGAAACGGGGCTCCTCTGGATGTGGGCGGTACCCTCGTGTTTCCTCTCGACGGGAGACGGGTATGTCCGGGAATTTCTTGATTTGCACCAAGGGTCTGAAGGAACCTTTCGAAGTTCCAGAGGTGAGGTGTGATCAGCCTCGAGACGCCTCAGCCGAACTGGGCCTCATCTCGCCTGGAGGGGAGAACCTCCTGGATTTTCTCGAGTTGCGGCAGGTCTTCTCGAGTTACGAAGGGGACCTCAGGGAACCGATCTGGTGGCCTCAGGAAAGGCCAGTCCCCATGCGAGTTGCTAGGGGCCCACTCGGGATTCCTCTCCCATCCATGCCGGGGCCTAAGACCTTGTGTGGAGTCGGGGCCGGAACCTGAGGATTCCGCTTCAGTGTTGCCATGGATCTTGGGGTGCTTCTGAGTCTCCCGAGGGGAGTCAGGCCTCGTCTCGAGTGGGGGCATGTACGTGCGATTTCCTCCCAAGGTTCAGAGGTAGTGTCACGCTTCCTGTCACGTGGACCCAGGGATCTGTGGCTTTCCCTCGAGGCTTTCCCTCGAGGCTTTCCCACGAGGTTTTCCCACAGGCCTGGGCCACGTTCCACCTTGGTGTGAGTCGATCCTCGGCGTGAAAGACCAGCCGGTGAAGGGAAAAGAGGTTCCTCTGGAATGGACTGAGACATCTGAGGGACTCTTGGAATGGTGGCACCACCCTGGAGTTCCTCTCGCCGTTCCTGTTGAGAGGGCCTCCTCTTGAGATGCGACGGGAACGCCGGGAACTCTTTCGCGAAGAAGCAGGGAAAGGATGCCTCTTCTCGAGCTACCAGGCGGAAACGGGGCTCCTCTGGATGTGGGCGGTACCCTCGTGTTTCCTCTCGAGTGGAGACAGGTATCGGGGAACTTCTTGATTTGCACCAATGGTGTGAAGGACCCTTTCGAAGTTCCAGAGGTGAGGTGTGATCAGCCTCCAGACGCCTCAGCAGAAATGGGCCTCATCTCGCCTGGAGGGGAGAACCTCCTGGATTTTCTCGAGTTGCGGCAGGTCTTCTCGAGTTAAGACGGGGACCTCAGGGACCCGCTCTGGTGGCCTCAGGAAAGGCCAGTCCCCATGCGAGTTGCTAGGGGACCTCTCGGGATTCCTCTCCCGTCCATGCCGGGGCCTAAGACCTTGTGTGGATTTGGTGCCGGAACCTGTGGATTCCTCTCGAGTGTTGCCATGGATCTTGGGGTGCTTCTGAGTCTCCCCAGGGGAGTCAGGACTCGTTTCGAGTGGGGGCATGCACGTGCGCTTTTCTCCTGAGCTGCAGCAGTAGTGTCACGCTTCCTGTCACGTGGATCAAGGGATCTGTGGCTTTCCCTCGAGGCTTTGCCTCGAGGCTTTCCCACGAGGTTTTCCCACAGGTCTGTGCCACGTGCCACCTTGGTGTGAGTCGATCCTCGGCGAGAAAGACGAGCCGGTGAAGGTAAAAGAGGTTCCTCTGGAATGGACTGAGAGATCTGGGAGACTCTTGGAATTGTGGCACGACCCTGGAGTTCCTCTCGCCGTTCCTGTTGAGAGGGCTTGCGCTTGAGATGCGAAGGGAACGCCGGGAACTCCTTCCCGACGAAGCAGGGAAAGGATGCCTCATCTCGAGCTACGAGGCGGAAATGGGGCTCCTCTGGATGTGGGCGGGACCCTCGTGTTTCCTCTCGAGTGGAGACGGGTATGTCGGGGAGCTGCTTGATTTGCACCAAGGGTGTGAAGGACCCTTTCGAAGTTCCAGAGGTGAGGTGTGATCAGCCTCGAGACGCCTCAGCAGAAATGGGCCTCATCTCGCCTGGAGGGGAGAACCTCCTGGATTTTCTCGAGTTGCGGCAGGTCTTCTCGAGTTACGATGGGGACCTCAGGGACCCGCTCTTGTGGCCTCAGGAAAGGCCAGTCCCCATGCGAGTTGCTAGGGGCCCTCTCGGGATACCTCTCCCGTCCATGTCGGGGCCTAAGACCTTGTGTGGAGAGGGGGCGGAACCTGCGGATTCCTCTCCAGTGTTGCCAAGGATCTTGGGGTGCTTCTGAGTCACCCCAGGGGAGTCAGGCCTCGTCTCGAGTGGGGGCATGCACGTGCGCTTTAATCACGAGCTGCCGCAGTAGTGTCACGCTTCCTGTTCACGTGGATCAAGGGATCTGTGGCTTTCCCTCGAGGCTTTCCCTCGAGGCTTTCGCAGGAGGCTTTCCCACAGGGCCGTGCCAAGTGCCACCTTGGTGTGAGTCGATCCTCGGCGTGAAAGACGAGCCGGTGAAGGGAAAACAGGTTCCTCTGGAATGGACTGAGACATCTGGGGGACTCTTGGAATGGGGGCACGACCCTGGAGTTCCTCTTGCCGTTCCTGTTGAGAGGGCCTCCTCTTGAGTTGCGACGGGAAGGCCGGGAACTCTTTCCAGACGAAGAAGGGAAAGGATCCCTCATCTCGAGCTACGAGGAAGAAACCGGGCTCCTCTGGATGTGGGCGGGATCCTCGTGTTTCCTCTCTAGTGGAGACAGTTATCGGGGAACTTCTTGATTTGCACCGAGGGTGTGAAAGACCCTTTCGAAGTTCCAGAGGTGAGGTGTGATCAGCCTTGAGACGCCTCAGCGGAAGTGGACCTCATCTCTCCTGGAGGGGAGAACCTCCTGGATTTTCTCGAGCTGCGGCAGGTCTTCTCGAGTTACGACGTTGACCTCAGGGACCCGCTCTTGTGGCCTCAGGAAAGACCAGTCCCCATGCGAGTTGCTAGGTGCCATCTCGGGATTCCTCTCCCGTCGATGCGGGGGCCTTAGACCTTGTGTGGAGTCGGGGCCGGAACCTCACGATTCCTCTCCAGTGTTGCCATGGAACTTGGCGTGCTTCTGAGTCTCCCCAGGGGAGTCAGGCCTCGTCTCGAGTGGGGGCATGCACGTGCGCTTTCCTCCTGAGCTGCAGCAGTAGTGTCACGCTTCCTGTCTCGTGGATCAAGGGATTTGTGGCTTTCCCTGGAGGCTTTCCCTCGACGCTATCCCACGAGGCTTTCCCACAGGGCCGTGCCACGTGCCACCTTGGTGTGAGTCGATCCTCGGCGTGAAAGACGAGCCGGTGAAGGGAAAAGAGATTCCTCTGGAATGGACTGAGACATCTGGGGGACTCTTGGAATGGTGACACGACGCTGGAGTTCCTGTCGCCGTTCCTGTTGAGAGGGCCTCCTCTTGAGATGCGACGGGAACGCCGGGAAATCTTTCCCGACGAAGCAGGGAAAGGATGCCTCATCTCGAGCTCCCAGGCGGAAACGGGGCTCCTCTGGATGTGGGCGGTACCCTCGTGTTTCCTCTCGACGGGAGACGGGTATGTCCGGGAATTTCTTGATTTGCACCAAGGGTCTGAAGGAACCTTTCGAAGTTCCAGAGGTGAGGTGTGATCAGCCTCGAGACGCCTCAGCCGAACTGGGCCTCATCTCGCTGGAGGGGAGAACCTCCTGGATTTTCTCGAGTTGCGGCAGGTCTTCTCGAGTTACGAAGGGGACCTCAGGGAACCGCTCTGGTGGCCTCAGGAAAGGCCAGTCCCCATGCGAGTTGCTAGGGGCCCACTCGGGATTCCTCTCCCATCCATGCCGGGGCCTAAGACCTTGTGTGGAGTAGGGGCCGGAACCTGAGGATTCCGCTCCAGTGTTGCCATGGATCTTGGGGTGCTTCTGAGTCTCCCGAGGGGAGTCAGGCCTCGTCTCGAGTGGGGGCATGTACGTGCGATTTCCTCCCAAGCTTCAGCGGTAGTGTCACGCTTCCTGTCACGTGGACCCAGGGATCTGTGGCTTTCCCTCGAGGCTTTCCCTCGAGGCTTTCCCACGAGGTTTTCCCACAGGCCTGGGCCACGTTCCACCTTGGTGTGAGTGGATCCTCGGCGTGAAAGACCAGCCGGTGAAGGGAAAAGAGGTTCCTCTGGAATGGACTGAGACATCTGAGGGACTCTTGGAATGGTGGCACGACCCTGGAGTTCCTCTCGCCGTTCCTGTTGAGAGGGCCTCCTCTTGAGATGCGACGGGAACGCCGGGAACTCTTTCGCGAAGAAGCAGGGAAAGGATGCCTCTTCTCGAGCTACCAGGCGGAAACGGGGCTCCTCTGGATGTGGGCGGTACCCTCGTGTTTCCTCTCGAGTGGAGACAGGTATCGGGGAACTTCTTGATTTGCACCAATGGTGTGAAGGACCCTTTCGAAGTTCCAGAGGTGAGGTGTGATCAGCCTCCAGACGCCTCAGCAGAAATGGGCCTCATCTCGCCTGGAGGGGAGAACCTCCTGGATTTTCTCGAGTTGCGGCAGGTCTTCTCGAGTTAAGACGGGGACCTCAGGGACCCGCTCTGGTGGCCTCAGGAAAGGCCAGTCCCCATGCGAGTTGCTAGGGGACCTCTCGGGATTCCTCTACCGTCCATGCCGGGGCCTAAGACCTTGTGTGGAGTCGGGGCCGGAACCTGCGGATTCCTCTCCAGTGTTGCCATGGATGTTGGGGTGCTTCTGAGTATCCCCAGGGGAGTCAGGCCTCGTCTCGTGTGGGGGCATGCACGTGCGCTTTCCTCCCGAGCTGCAGCAGTAGTCTCACGCTTCCTGTCACGTGGATCAAGGGATCTGTGGCTTTCCCTCGAGGCTTTCCCTCGAGGCTTTCCCACGAGGTTTTCCCACAGGGCTGGGCCACGTGCCACTTTTGTGTGAGTCGATCCTCGTCGTGAAAGACGAGCCGGTGAAGAGAAAAGAGGTTCCTCTGGAATGGACTGAGACATCTGGGGGACTCTTGGAATGGTGGCACGACCCTGGAGTTCCTCTCGCCGTTCCTGTCGAGAGGGCCTCCTCTTGAGATGCGATGGGAACGCTGGGAAATGTTTCCCGACGAAGCATGGAAAGGATGCCTCATCTCGAGCTACGAAGCGGAAACGGGGCTCCTCTGGATGTGGGCGGGACCTTCGTGTTTCCTCTCTAGTGGAGACGGGTATGTCGGGGAACTTCTTGATTTGCACCAAGGGTGTGAAGGACCCTTTCGAAGTTCCAGAGGTGAGGTGTGATCAGCCTCGAGACGCCTCAGCGGAAATGGGCCTCATCTCGCCTGGAGGGGAGAACCTCCTGGATTTTCTCGAGTTGCGGCAGGTCTTCTCGAGTTAAGACGGGGACCTCAGGGACCCGCTCTGGTGGCCTCAGGAAAGGCCAGTCCCCATGCGAGTTGCTAGGGGCCGTCTCGGGATTCCTCTCCCATACATGCCCTGGCCTAAGACCTTGTGTGGAGTCGGGGCCGGAAACTGCGGATTCCTCTCCAGTGTTGCCATGGATCTTGGGGTGCTTCTGAGTATCCCCAGGGGAGTCAGGCCTCGTCTCGTGTGGGGGCATGCACGTGCGCTTTCCTCCCGAGCTGCAGCAGTAGTGTCACGCTTCCTGTCACGTGGATCAAGGGATCTGTGGCTTTCCCTCGAGGCTTTCCCTCGAGGCTTTCCCACGAGGCTTTCCCACAGGGCCGTGCCACGTGCCACCTTGGTGTGAGTCTATCCTCGGCGTGAAAGACGAGCCGGTGAAGGGAAAAGAGGTTCCTCTGGAATGGACTGAGACATCTGGGGGACTCTTGGAATGGTGGCACGACCCTGGAGTTCCTCTCGCCGTTCCTGTTGAGAGGGCCTCCTCTTGAGATGCGACGGGAATGCCGGGGACTCTTTCGCGACGAAACAGGGAAAGGATGCCTCTTCTCGAGCTACCAGGTGGAAACGGGGCTTCTCTGGATGTGGGCGAGACCCTCGTGTTTCCTCTCCAGTGGAGACGGGTATGTCGGGGATCTTCTTGAGTTGCACCAAGGGTGTGAAGGACCCTTTCGAAGTTCCAGAGGTGAGGTGTGATCAGCCTCGAGATGCCTCAGCAGAAATGGCCCTCATCTCGCCTGGAGGGGAGAAGCTCCTGGATTTTCTCGAGTTGCGGCAGGTCTTCTCGAGTTAAGACGGGGACCTCAGGGACCCGCTCTGGTGGCCTCAGGAAAGGCCAGTCCCCATGCGAGTTGCTAGGGGCCCTCTCGGGATTCCTCTCCCGGCCATGCCGGGGCCTAAGACCTTGTGTGGAGTCGGGGCCGGAACCTGCAGATTTCTCTCCAGTGTTGCCATGGATGTTGGGGTGCTTCCGAGTATCCCCAGGGGAGTCAGGCGGCGTCTCGTGTGGGGCCATGCACGTGCGCTTTCCTCCCGAGCTGCAGCAGTAGTGTCACGCTACCTGTCACGTGGATCAAGGGATCTGTGGCTTTCCCTCGAGGCTGACCCTCGAGGCTTTCCCACGAGGCTTTCCCACAGGGCTGTGCCACGTGCCACCTTGGTGTGAGTCGATCCTCGGCGTGAAAGACGATCCGGTGAAGGGAAAAGAGGTTCCTCTGGAATGGCCTGAGACATCTGGGGGACTCTTGGAATGGTGGCACGACCCTGGAGTTCCTCTCGCCGTTCCTGTTGAGAGGGCCTCCTCTTGAGATGCGACGGGAACGCCGGGAACTCTTTCCCGACGAAGCAGGGAAAGGATCCCTGATCTCGAGCTACGAGGCGGAAACGGGGCTCCTCTGGATGTGGGTGGGACCCTCGTGATTCCTCTCGAGTGGAGACGGCTATGTCGGGGAACTTCTTGATTTGCACCAAGGGTGTGAAGGAGCCTTTCGAAGTTGCAGAGGTGAGATGTGATCAGCCTCGAGACGCCTCAGCAGAAATGAGCCTCATCTCGCCTGGAGGGGAGAACCTCCTGGATTTTGTCGAGTTGCGGCAGGTCTTCTCGAGTTACGACGGGGACCTCAGGGACCCGCTCTGGTGGCCTTAGGAAAGGCCAGTCCCCATGCGAGTTGCTAGGGGGCCTCTCGGGATTCCTCTCCCGTCCATGCCGGGGCCTCAGTCCTTGTGTGGAGTCGGGGCCGGAACCTGAGGATTCCTCTCCAGTGTTGCCATGGATCGTGGGGTGCTTCTGAGTCTCCCCAGGGGAGTCAGGCCTCGTCTCGATTGGGGGCATGCACGTGCGCTTTCCTCCCGAGCTGCAGCAGTAGTGTCACGCTTCCTGTCACGTGGATCAAGGGATCTGTGGCTTTCCCTCGAGGCTGTCCCTCGAGGCTTTCCCACGAGGCTTTCCCACAGGGCTGTGCCACGTGCCACCTTGGTGTGAGTCGATCCTCGGCGTGAAAGACGAGCCGGTGAAGGGAAAAGAGGTTCCTCTGGAATGGACTGAGACATCTGGGGGACTCTTGGAATGGTGGCACGACCCTGGAGTTCCTCTCGCCGTTCCTGTTGAGAGGGCCTCCTCTTGAGATGCGATGGGAACGCCGGGAACTCTTTCCCGACGAAGCAGGGAAAGGATCCCTCATCTCGAGCTACGAGGCAGAAACGGGGCTCCTCTGGATGTGGGCGGGACCCTCGTGATTCCTCTCGAGTGGAGATGGGTATGTCGGGGAACTTCTTGATTTGCACCAAGGGTGTGAAGGAACCTTTCGAAGTTCCAGAGGTGAGGTGTGATCAGCCTCGAGACGCCTCAGCGGAAATGGGCCTCATCTCGCCTGGAGGGGAGAACCTCCTGGATTTTCTCGAGTTGCGGCAGGTCTTCTCGAGTTATGACGGGGACCTCAGGGACCCGCTCTGGTGGCCTCAGGAAAGGCCAGTCCCCATGCGAGTTGCTAGGGGACCTCTCGGGATTCCACTCCCGTCCATGCCGGGGCCTCAGTCCTTGTGTGGAGTCGGGGCTAGAACCTGAGGATTCCTCTCCAGTGTTGCCATGGATCTTGGGGTGCTTCTGAGTCTCCCCAGGGGAGTCAGGCCTCGTCTCGAGTGGGGGCATGCACGTGCGCTTTCCTCCCGAGCTGCAGCAGTAGTGTCACGCTTCCTGTCACGTGGATCAAGGGATCTGTGGCTTTCCCTCGAAGCTGTCCCTCGAGGCTTTCCCACGAGGCTTTCCCACAGGGCTCTGCCACGTGCCACCTTGGTGTGAGTCGATCCTCGGCGTGAAAGACGAGCCGGTGAAGGGAAAAGAGGTTCCTCTGGAATGGACTGAGACATCTGGGGGACTCTTGGAATGGTGGCACGACCCTGGAGTTCCTCTCGCCGTTCCTGTTGAGAGGGCCTCCTCTTGAGATGCGATGGGAACACCGGGAACTCTTTCCCGACGAAGCAGGGAAAGGATCCCTCATCTCGAGCTACGAGGCAGAAACGGGGCTCCTCTGGATGTGGGCGGGACCCTCGTGATTCCTCTCGAGTGGAGACGGGTATGTCGGGGAACTTCTTGATTTGCACCAAGGGTGTGAAGGACCCTTTCGAAGTTCCAGAGGTGAGGTGTGATCAGCCTCGAGACGCCTCAGCGGAAATGGGCCTCATCTCGCCTGGAGGGGAGAACCTCCTGGATTTTCTCGAGTTGCGGCAGGTCTTCTCGAGTTACGACGGGGACCTCAGGGACCCGCTCTGGTGGCCTCAGGAAAGGCCAGTCCCCATGCGATTTGCTAGGGGGCCTCTCGGGATTCCTCACCCGTCCATGCCGGGGCTCAGTCCTTGTGTGGAGTCGGGGCCGGAACCTGAGGATTCCTCTCCAGTGTTGCCATGGATCTTGGGGTGCTTCTGAGTCTCCCCAGGGGAGTCAGGCCTCGTCTCGATTGGGGGCATGCACGTGCGCTTTCCTCCCGAGCTGCAGCAGTAGTGTCACGCTTCCTGTCACGTGGATCAAGGGATCTGTGGCTTTCCCTCGAGGCTGTCCCTCGAGGCTTTCCCACGAGGCTTTCCCACAGGGCTGTGCCACGTGCCACCTTGGTGTGAGTCGATCCTCGGCGTGAAAGACGAGCCGGTGAAGGGAAAAGAGGTTCCTCTGGAATGGACTGAGACATCTGGGGGACTCTTGGAATGGTGGCACGACCCTGGAGTTCCTCTCGCCGTTCCTGTTGAGAGGGCCTCCTCTTGAGATGCGATGGGAACGCCGGGAACTCTTTCCCGACGAAGCAGGGAAAGGATCCCTCATCTCGAGCTACGAGGCAGAAACGGGGCTCCTCTGGATGTGGGCGGGACCCTCGTGATTCCTCTCGAGTGGAGACCGGTATGTCGGGGAACTTCTTGATTTGCACCAAGGGTGTGAAGGACCCTTTCGAAGTTCCAGAGGTGAGGTGTGATCAGCCTCGAGACGCCTCAGCGGAAATGGGCCTCATCTCGCCTGGACGGGAGAACCTCCTGGATTTTCTCGAGTTGCGGCAGGTCTTCTCGAGTTACGACGGGGACCTCAGGGACCCGCTCTGGTGGCCTCAGGAAAGGCCAGTCCCCATGCGATTTGCTAGGGGGCCTCTCGGGATTCCTCTCCCGTCCATGCCGGGGCCTCAGTCCTTGTGTGGAGTCGGGGCCGGAACCTGAGGATTCCTCTCCAGTGTTGCCATGGATCTTGGGGTGCTTCTGAGTCTCCCCAGGGGAGTCAGGCCTCGTCTCGATTGGGGGCATGCACGTGCGCTTTCCTCCCGAGCTGCAGCAGTAGTGTCACGCTTCCTGTCACGTGGATCAAGGGATCGGTGGCTTTCCCTCGAGGCTGTCCCTCGAGGCTTTCCCACGAGGCTTTCCCACAGGGCTGTGCCACGTGCCACCTTGGTGTGAGTCGATCCTCGGCGTGAAAGACGATCCGGTGAAGGGAAAAGAGGTTCCTCTGGAATGGCCTGAGACATCTGGGGGACTCTTGGAATGGTGGCACGACCCTGGAGTTCCTCTCGCCGTTCCTGTTGAGAGGGCCTCCTCTTGAGATGCGACGGGAACGCCGGGAACTCTTTCCCGACGAAGTAGGGAAAGGATCCCTGATCTCGAGCTACGAGGCGGAAACGGGGCTCCTCTGGATGTGGGTGGGACCCTCGTGATTCCTCTCGAGTGGAGACGGCTATGTCGGGGAACTTCTTGATTTGCACCAAGGGTGTGAAGGACCCTTTCGAAGTTGCAGAGGTGAGATGTGATCAGCCTCGAGACGCCTCAGCAGAAATGAGCCTCATCTCGCCTGGAGGGGAGAACGTCCTGGATTTTGTCGAGTTGCGGCAGGTCTTCTCGAGTTACGACGGGGACCTCAGGGACCCGCTCTGGTGGCCTTAGGAAAGGCCAGTCCCCATGCGAGTTGCTAGGGGGCCTCTCGGGATTCCTCTCCCGTCCATGCTGGGGCCTCAGTCCTTGTGTGGAGTCGGGGCCGGAACCTGAGGATTCCTCTCCAGTGTTGCCATGGATCTTGGGGTGCTTCTGAGTCTCCCCAGGGGAGTCATGCCTCGTCTCGAGTGGGGGCATGCACGTGCGCTTTCCTCCCGAGCTGCAGCAGTAGTGTCACGCTTCCTGTCACGTGAATCAAGGGATCTGTGGCTTTCCCTCGAGGCTGTCCCTCGAGGCTTTCCCACGAGGCTTTCCCACAGGGCTGTGCCACGTGCCACCTTGGTGTGAGTCGATCCTCGGCGTGAAAGACGAGCCGGTGAAGGGAAAAGAGGTTCCTCTGGAATGGACTGAGACATCTGGGGGACTCTTGGAATGGTGGCACGACCCTGGAGTTCCTCTCGCCGTTCCTGTTGAGAGGGCCTCCTCTTGAGATGCGATGGGAACGCCGGGAACTCTTTCCCGACGAAGCAGGGAAAGGATCCCTCATCTCGAGCTACGAGGCAGAAACGGGGCTCCTCTGGATGTGGGCGGGACCCTCGTGATTCCTCTCGAGTGGAGACCGGTATGTCGGGGAACTTCTTGATTTGCACCAAGGGTGTGAAGGACCCTTTCGAAGTTCCAGAGGTGAGGTGTGATCAGCCTCGAGACGCCTCAGCGGAAATGGGCCTCATCTCGCCTGGACGGGAGAACCTCCTGGATTTTCTCGAGTTGCGGCAGGTCTTCTCGAGTTACGACGGGGACCTCAGGGACCCGCTCTGGTGGCCTCAGGAAAGGCCAGTCCCCATGCGATTTGCTAGGGGGCCTCTCGGGATTCCTCTCCCGTCCATGCCGGGGCCTCAGTCCTTGTGTGGAGTCGGGGCCGGAACCTGAGGATTCCTCTCCAGTGTTGCCATGGATCTTGGGGTGCTTCTGAGTCTCCCCAGGGGAGTCAGGCCTCGTCTCGATTGGGGGCATGCACGTGCGCTTTCCTCCCGAGCTGCAGCAGTAGTGTCACGCTTCCTGTCACGTGGATCAAGGGATCTGTGGCTTTCCCTCGAGGCTGTCCCTCGAGGCTTTCCCACGAGGCTTTCCCACAGGGCTGTGCCACGTGCCACCTTGGTGTGAGTCGATCCTCGGCGTGAAAGACGATCCGGTGAAGGGAAAAGAGGTTCCTCTGGAATGGCCTGAGACATCTGGGGGACTCTTGGAATGGTGGCACGACCCTGGAGTTCCTCTCGCCGTTCCTGTTGAGAGGGCCTCCTCTTGAGATGCGACGGGAACGCCGGGAACTCTTTCCCGACGAAGCAGGGAAAGGATCCCTGATCTCGAGCTACGAGGTGGAAACGGGGCTCCTCTGGATGTGGGTGGGACCCTCGTGATTCCTCTCGAGTGGAGACGGCTATGTCGGGGAACTTCTTGATTTGCACCAAGGGTGTGAAGGACCCTTTCGAAGTTGCAGAGGTGAGATGTGATCAGCCTCGAGACGCCTCAGCAGAAATGAGCCTCATCTCGCCTGGAGGGGAGAACGTCCTGGATTTTGTCGAGTTGCGGCAGGTCTTCTCGAGTTACGACGGGGACCTCAGGGACCCGCTCTGGTGGCCTTAGGAAAGGCCAGTCCCCATGCGAGTTGCTAGGGGGCCTCTCGGGATTCCTCTCCCGTCCATGCTGGGGCCTCAGTCCTTGTGTGGAGTCGGGGCCGGAACCTGAGGATTCCTCTCCAGTGTTGCCATGGATCTTGGGGTGCTTCTGAGTCTCCCCAGGGGAGTCATGCCTCGTCTCGAGTGGGGGCATGCACGTGCGCTTTCCTCCCGAGCTGCAGCAGTAGTGTCACGCTTCCTGTCACGTGAATCAAGGGATCTGTGGCTTTCCCTCGAGGCTGTCCCTCGAGGCTTTCCCACGAGGCTTTCCCACAGGGCTGTGCCACGTGCCACCTTGGTGTGAGTCGATCCTCGGCGTGAAAGACGAGCCGGTGAAGGGAAAAGAGGTTCCTCTGGAATGGACTGAGACATCTGGGGGACTCTTGGAATGGTGGCACGACCCTGGAGTTCCTCTCGCCGTTCCTGTTGAGAGGGCCTCCTCTTGAGATGCGATGGGAACGCCGGGAACTCTTTCCCGACGAAGCAGGGAAAGGATCCCTCATCTCGAGCTACGAGGTAGAAACGGGGCTCCTCTGGATGTGGGCGGGACCCTCGTGATTCCTCTCGAGTGGAGATGGGTATGTCGGGGAACTTCTTGATTTGCACCAAGGGTGTGAAGGACCCTTTCGAAGTTCCAGAGGTGAGGTGTGATCAGCCTCGAGACGCCTCAGTGGAAATGGGCCTCATCTCGCCTGGAGGGGAGAACCTCCTGGATTTTCTCGAGTTGCGGCAGGTCTTCTCGAGTTATGACAGGGACCTCAGGGACCCGCTCTGGTGGCCTCAGGAAAGGCCAGTCCCCATGCGAGTTGCTAGGGGACCTCTCGGGATTCCACTCCCGTCCATGCCGGGGCCTCAGTCCTTGTGTGGAGTCGGGGCCAGAACCTGAGGATTCCTCTCCAGTGTTGCCATGGATCTTGGGGTGCTTCTGAGTCTCCCCAGGGGAGTCAGGCCTCGTCTCGAGTGGGGGCATGCACGTGCGCTTTCCTCCCGAGCTGCAGCAGTAGTGTCACGCTTCCTGTCACGTGGATCAAGGGATCTGTGGCTTTCCCTCGAGGCTGTCCCTGGAGGCTTTCCCACGAGGCTTTCCCACAGGGCTCTGCCACGTGCCACCTTGGTGTGAGTCGATCCTCGGCGTGAAAGACGAGCCGGTGAAGGGAAAAGAGGTTCCTCTGGAATGGACTGAGACATCTGGGGGACTCTTGGAATGGTGGCACGACCCTGGAGTTCCTCTCGCCGTTCCTGTTGAGAGGGCCTCCTCTTGAGATGCGATGGGAACGCCGGGAACTCTTTCCCGACGAAGCAGTGAAAGGATCCCTCATCTCGAGCTACGAGGCAGAAACGGGGCTCCTCTGGATGTGGGCGGGACCCTCGTGATTCCTCTCGAGTGGAGACGGGTATGTCGGGGAACTTCTTGATTTGCACCAAGGGTGTGAAGGACCCTTTCGAAGTTCCAGAGGTGAGGTGTGATCAGCCTCGAGACGCCTCAGCGGAAATGGGCCTCATCTCGCCTGGAGGGGAGAACCTCCTGGATTTTCTCGAGTTGCGGCAGGTCTTCTCGAGTTACGGCGGGGACCTCAGGGACCCGCTCTGGTGGCCTCAGGAAAGGCCAGTCCCCATGCGAGTTGCTAGGGGCCGTCTCGGGATTCCTCTCCCGTTCATGCCCTGGCCTAAGACCTTGTGTGGAGTCGGGGCCGGAAACTGCGGATTCCTCTCCAGTGTTGCCATGGATCTTGGGGTGCTTCTGAGTATCCCCAGGGGAGTCAGGCCTCGTCTCGAGTGGGGGCATGCACGTGCGCTTTCCTCCCGAGCTGCAGCAGTAGTGTCACGCTTCCTGTCACGTGGATCAAGGGATCTGTGGCTTTCCCTCGAGGCTTTCCCTCGAGGCTTTCCCACGAGGCTTTCCCACAGGGCCGTGCCACGTGCCACCTTGGTGTGAGTCTATCCTCGGCGTGAAAGACGAGCCGGTGAAGGGAAAAGAGGTTCCTCTGGAATGGACTGAGACATCTGGGGGACTCTTGGAATGGTGGCACTACCCTGGAGTTCCTCTCGCCGTTCCTGTTGAGAGGGCCTCCTCTTGAGATGCGACGGGAATGCCGGGGACTCTTTCGCGACGAAACAGGGAAAGGATGCCTCTTCTCGAGCTACCAGGTGGAAACGGGGCTTCTCTGGATGTGGGCGAGACCCTCGTGTTTCCTCTCCAGTGGAGACGGGTATGTCGGGGAACTTCTTGAGTTGCACCAAGGGTGTGAAGGACCCTTTCGAAGTTCCAGAGGTGAGGTGTGATCAGCCTCGAGATGCCTCAGCAGAAATGGCCCTCATCTCGCCTGGAGGGGAGAAGCTCCTGGATTTTGTTGAGTTGCGGCAGGTCTTCTCGAGTTAAGACGGGGACCTCAGGGACCCGCTCTGGTGGCCTCAGGAAAGGCCAGTCCCCATGCGAGTTGCTAGGGGCCCTCTCGGGATTCCTCTCCCGGCCATGCCGGGGCCTAAGACCTTGTGTGGAGTCGGGGCCGGAACCTGCAGATTTCTCTCCAGTGTTGCCATGGATGTTGGGGTGCTTCCGAGTATCCCCAGGGGAGTCAGGCGGCGTCTCGTGTGGGGCCATGCACGTGCGCTTTCCTCCCGAGCTGCAGCAGTAGTGTCACGCTACCTGTCACGTGGATCAAGGGATCTGTGGCTTTCCCTCGAGGCTGACCCTCGAGGCTTTCCCACGAGGCTTTCCCACAGGGCTGTGCCACGTGCCACCTTGGTGTGAGTCGATCCTCGGCGTGAAAGACGATCCGGTGAAGGGAAAAGAGGTTCCTCTGGAATGGCCTGAGACATCTGGGGGACTCTTGGAATGGTGGCACGACCCTGGAGTTCCTCTCGCCGTTCCTGTTGAGAGGGCCTCCTCTTGAGATGCGACGGGAACGCCGGGAACTCTTTCCCGACGAAGCAGGGAAAGGATCCCTGATCTCGAGCTACGAGGCGGAAACGGGGCTCCTCTGGATGTGGGTGGGACCCTCGTGATTCCTCTCGAGTGGAGACGGCTATGTCGGGGAACTTCTTGATTTGCACCAAGGGTGTGAAGGAGCCTTTCGAAGTTGCAGAGGTGAGATGTGATCAGCCTCGAGACGCCTCAGCGGAAATGGGCCTCATCTCGCCTGGAGGGGAGAACCTCCTGGATTTTCTCGAGTTGCGGCAGGTCTTCTCGAGTTATGACGGGGACCTCAGGGACCCGCTCTGGTGGCCTCAGGAAAGGCCAGTCCCCATGCGAGTTGCTAGGGGACCTCTCGGGATTCCACTCCCGTCCATGCCGGGGCCTCAGTCCTTGTGTGGAGTCGGGGCCGGAACCTGAGGATTCCTCTCCAGTGTTGCCATGGATCTTGGGGTGCTTCTGAGTCTCCCCAGGGGAGTCAGGCCTCGTCTCGATTGGCGGCATGCACGTGCGCTTTCCTCCCGAGCTGCAGCAGTAGTGTCACGCTTCCTGTCACGTGGATCAAGGGATCTGTGGCTTTCCCTCGAGGCTGTCCCTCGAGGCTTTCCCACGAGGCTTTCCCACAGGGCTGTGCCACGTGCCACCTTGGTGTGAGTCGATCCTCGGCGTGAAAGACGAGCCGGTGAAGGGAAAAGAGGTTCCTCTGGAATGGACTGAGACATCAGGGGGACTCTTGGAATGGTGGCACGACCCTGGAGTTCCTCTCGCCGTTCCTGTTGAGAGGGCCTCCTCTTGAGATGCGATGGGAACGCCGGGAACTCTTTCCCGACGAAGCAGGGAAAGGATCCCTCATCTCGAGCTACGAGGCGGAAACGGGGCTCCTCTGGATGTGGGCGGGACCCTCGTGATTCCTCTCGAGTGGAGACCGATATGTCGGGGAACTTCTTGATTTGCACCAAGGGTGTGAAGGAGCCTTTCGAAGTTGCAGAGGTGAGATGTGATCAGCCTCGAGACGCCTCAGCAGAAATGAGCCTCATCTCGCCTGGAGGGGAGAACGTCCTGGATTTTCTCGAGTTGCGGCAGGTCTTCTCGAGTTACGACGGGGACCTCAGGGACCCGCTCTGGTGGCCTTAGGAAAGGCCAGTCCCCATGCGAGTTGCTAGGGGGCCTCTCGGGATTCCTCTCCCGTCCATGCTGGGGCCTCAGTCCTTGTGTGGAGTCGGGGCCGGAACCTGAGGATTCCTCTCCAGTGTTGCCATGGATCTTGGGGTGCTTCTGAGTCTCCCCAGGGGAGTCAGGCCTCGTCTCGTGTGGGGGCATTCACGCGCGCTTTCCTCCCGAGCTGCAGCAGTAGTGTCACGCTTCCTGTCACGTGGATCAAGGGATCTGTTGCTTTCCCTCGAGGCTTTCCCACGAGGCTTACCCACAGGGCTGTGCCACGTGCCACCTTGGTGTAAGTAGATCCTCGGCGTGAAAGATGAGCCGGTGAAGGGAAACGAGGTTCCTCTGGAATGGACTGAGACATCAGGGGGACTCTTGGAATGGTGGCACGACCCTGGAGTTCCTCTCGCCGTTCCTGTTGAGAGGGCCTCCTCTTGAGATGCGACGGGAAGGCCGGGAACTCTTTCCCGACGAAGCAGGGAAAGGATCCCTCATCTCGAGCTACGAGGCCGAAACGGGGCTCCTCTGGATGTGGGCGGGACCCTCGTGATTCCTCTCGAGTGGAGACGGGTATTTCGGGGAACTTCTTCATTTGCACCCTGGGTGTGAAGGAGTCTTTCGAAGTTCCAGAGGTGAGGTGTGATCAGCCTCGAGATGCCTCAGCGAAATGGGCCTCATTTCGCCTGGAGGGGAGAACCTCCTGGATTTTCTCGAGTTGCGGCAGGTCTTCTCGAGTTACGACGGGGACCTCAGGGACCCGCTCTTGTGGCCTCAGGAAAGGCCAGTCCCCATGCGAGTTGCTAGGGGCCATCTCGGGATTCCTCTCCCGTCCATGCCGGGACTTAAGACCTTGTGTGGAGTCGGGGCCGGAACCTGACTATTCCTCTCCAGTGTTGCCATGGATCTTGGGGTGCTTCTGAGTCTTCCCAGGGGAGTCAGGCCTCGTCTCGAGTGGGGGCATGCACGTGCGCTTTCCTCCCGAGCTGCAGCAGTATTGTCACGCTTCCTGTCACGTGGATCAAGGGATCTGTGGCTTTCTCTCGAGGCTGTCCCTCGAGGCTTTCCCACGAGGCTTTCCCACAGGGCTGTGCCACGTGCCACCTTGGTGGGAGTCGATCCTCGGCGGGAAAGACGAGCCGGTGAAGGGAAAAGAGGTTCCTCTGGAATGGAATGAGACATCTCGGGGACTCTTGGAATGGTGGCACGACCCTGGAGTTCCTCTCGCCGTTCCTGTTGAGAGGGCCTCCACTTGAGATGCGACGGGAATGCCGGGAACTCTTTCCCGACGAAGCAGGGAAAGGATCCCTCATCTCGAGCTACGAGGCCGAAACGGGGCTCCTCTGGATGTGGGCGGGACCCTCGTGATTCCTCTCGAGTGGAGACGGGTATGTCGGGGAACTTCTTCATTTGCACCAAGGGTGTGAAGGAGTCTTTCGAAGTTCCAGAGGTGAGGTGTGATCAGCCTCGAGACGCCTCAGCGGAAATGGGCCTCATCTCGCCTGGAGGGGAGAACCTCCTGGATTTTCTCGAGTTGCGGCAGGTCTTCTCGTGTTACGATGGGGACCTCAGGGACCCGCTCTGGTGGCCTCCGGAAAGGCCAGTCCCCATGAGAGTTGCTAGGGGACCTCTCGGGATTTCTCTCCCGTCCATGCCGGGGCCTCAGTCCTTGTGTGGAGTCGGGGCCGGAACATGAGGATTCCTCTCCAGTGTTGCCATGGATCTTGGGGTGCTTCTGAGTCTCCCCAGGGGAGTCAGGCCTCGTCTCGAGTGGGGGCATGCACGTGCGTTTTCCTCCCGAGCTGCAGCAGTAGTGTCACGCTTCCTGTCACGTGGATCACGGGATCTGTGGCTTTCCCTCGAGGCTGTCCCTCGAGGCTTGCCCACGAGGCTTTCCCACAGTGCTGTGCCACGTACCACCTTGGTGGGAGTCGATCCTCGGCGTGAAAGACGAGCCGGTGAATGGAAAAGAGGCTCCTCTGGAATGGACTGAGACATTTGGGGGACTCTTGGAATGGTGGCAGGACCCTGGAGTTCCTCTCGCCGTTCATGTTGAGAGGGCCTCCTCTTGAGATGCGACGGGAACGCCGGGAACTCTTTCCCGACGAAGCAGGGAAAGGATCCCTCATCTCGAGCTACGAGGCGGAAACGGGGCTCCTCTGGATGTGGGCGGGACCCTCGTGTTTCCTCTCGAGTGGAGACGGGTATGTCGGGGAACTTCTTGATTTGCACCAAGGGTGTGAAGGACCCTTGCGAAGTTCCAGAGGTGAGGTGTGATCAGCCTCGAGACGCCTCAGCGGAAATGGGCCTCATCTCGCCTGGAGGGGAGAACCTCCTGGATTTTCTCGAGTTGCGGCAGGTCTTCTCCAGTTACGACGGGGACTTCAGGGACCCGCTCTGGTGGCCTCTGGAAAGGCCAGTCCCAATGCGAGTTGCTAGGGGCCATCTCGGGATTCCTCTCCCGTCCATGCCGGGGCTTAAGACCTTGTGTGGAGTCGGGGCCGGAACCTGAGGATTCCTCTCCAGTGTTGCCATGGATCTTGGGGTGCTTCTGAGTCTCCCCAGGGGAGTCAGACCTCGTCTCGAGTGGGGGCATGCACGTGCGCTTTCCTCCCGAGCTGCAGCAGTAGTGTCACGCTTCCTGTCACGTGGATCAAGGGATCTGTGGCTTTCTCTCGAGGCTGTCCCTCGAGGCTTTCCGACGAGGCTTTCCCACAGGGCTGTGCCACGTGCCACCTTGGTGGGAGTCGATCCTCGGCGGGAAAGACGAGCCGGTGAAGGGAAAAGAGGTTCCTCTGGAATGGAATGAGACATCTGGGGGACTCTTGGAATGGTGGCACGACCCTGGAGTACCTCTCGCCGTTCCTGTTGAGAGGGCCTCCACTTGAGATGCGACGGGAATGCCGGGAACTCTTTCCCGACGAAGCAGGGAAAGGATCCCTCATCTCGAGCTACGAGGACGAAACGGGGCTCCTCTGGATGTGGGCGGGACCCTCGTGGTTCCTCTCGAGTGGAGACGGTTGTCGGGGAACTTCTTCTTTTGCACCAAGGGTGTGAAGGAGTCTTTCGAAGTTCCAGAGGTGAGGTGTGATCAGCCTCGAGACGCCTCAGCGGAAATGGGCCTCATCTCGCCTGGAGGGGAGAACCTCCTGGATTTTCTCGAGTTGCGGCAGGTCTTCTCCAGTTACGACGGGGACTTCAGGGACCCGCTCTGGTGGCCTCTGGAAAGGCCAGTCCCAATGCGAGTTGCTAGGGGCCATCTCGGGATTCCTCTCCCGTCCATGCCGGGGCTTAAGACCTTGTGTGGAGTCGGGGCCGGAACCTGAGGATTCCTCTCCAGTGTTGCCATGGATCTTGGGGTGCTTCTGAGTCTCCCCAGGGGAGTCAGGCCTCGTCTCGAGTGGGGGCATGCACGTGCGCTTTCCTCCCGAGCTGCAGCAGTAGTGTCACGCTTCCTGTCACGTGGATCAAGGGATCTGTGGCTTTCTCTCGAGGCTGTCCCTCGAGGCTTTCTGACGAGGCATTCCCACAGTATGTGCCACGTGCCACCTTGGTGGGAGTCGATCCTCGGCGGGAAAGACGAGCCGGTGAAGGGAAAAGAGGTTCCTCTGGAATGGAATGAGACATCTGGGGGACTCTTGGAATGGTGGCACGACCCTGGAGTTCCTCTCGCCGTTCCTGTTGAGAGGGCCTCCTCTTGAGATGCGACGGGAAGGCCGGGAACTCTTTCCCGACGAAGCAGGGAAAGGATCCCTCATCTCGAGCTACGAGGCCGAAACGGGGCTCCTCTGGATGTGGGCGGGACCCTCGTGATTCCTCTCGAGTGGAGACGGGTATTTCGGGGAACTTCTTCATTTGCACCCTGGGTGTGAAGGAGTCTTTCGAAGTTCCAGAGGTGAGGTGTGATCAGCCTCGAGATGCCTCAGCGGAAATGGGCCTCATTTCGCCTGGAGGGGAGAACCTCCTGGATTTTCTCGAGTTGCGGCAGGTCTTCTCGAGTTACGACGGGGACCTCAGGGACCCGCTCTTGTGGCCTCAGGAAAGGCCAGTCCCCATGCGAGTTGCTAGGGGCCATCTCGGGATTCCTCTCCCGTCCATGCCGGGACTTAAGACCTTGTGTGGAGTCGGGGCCGGAACCTGACTATTCCTCTCCAGTGTTGCCATGGATCTTGGGGTGCTTCTGAGTCTTCCCAGGGGAGTCAGGCCTCGTCTCGAGTGGGGGCATGCACGTGCGCTTTCCTCCCGAGCTGCAGCAGTATTGTCACGCTTCCTGTCACGTGGATCAAGGGATCTGTGGCTTTCTCTCGAGGCTGTCCCTCGAGGCTTTCCCACGAGGCTTTCCCACAGGGCTGTGCCACGTGCCACCTTGGTGGGAGTCGATCCTCGGCGGGAAAGACGAGCCGGTGAAGGGAAAAGAGGTTCCTCTGGAATGGAATGAGACATCTCGGGGACTCTTGGAATGGTGGCACGACCCTGGAGTTCCTCTCGCCGTTCCTGTTGAGAGGGCCTCCACTTGAGATGCGACGGGAATGCCGGGAACTCTTTCCCGACGAAGCAGGGAAAGGATCCCTCATCTCGAGCTACGAGGCCGAAACGGGGCTCCTCTGGATGTGGGCGGGACCCTCGTGATTCCTCTCGAGTGGAGACGGGTATGTCGGGGAACTTCTTCATTTGCACCAAGGGTGTGAAGGAGTCTTTCGAAGTTCCAGAGGTGAGGTGTGATCAGCCTCGAGACGCCTCAGCGGAAATGGGCCTCATCTCGCCTGGAGGGGAGAACCTCCTGGATTTTCTCGAGTTGCGGCAGGTCTTCTCGTGTTACGACGGGGACCTCAGGGACCCGCTCTGGTGGCCTCCGGAAAGGCCAGTCCCCATGAGAGTTGCTAGGGGACCTCTCGGGATTTCTCTCCCGTCCATGCCGGGGCCTCAGTCCTTGTGTGGAGTCGGGGCCGGAACATGAGGATTCCTCTCCAGTGTTGCCATGGATCTTGGGGTGCTTCTGAGTCTCCCCAGGGGAGTCAGGCCTCGTCTCGAGTGGGGGCATGCACGTGCGTTTTCCTCCCGAGCTGCAGCAGTAGTGTCACGCTTCCTGTCACGTGGATCACGGGATCTGTGGCTTTCCCTCGAGGCTGTCCCTCGAGGCTTGCCCACGAGGCTTTCCCACAGTGCTGTGCCACGTACCACCTTGGTGGGAGTCGATCCTCGGCGTGAAAGACGAGCCGGTGAATGGAAAAGAGGCTCCTCTGGAATGGACTGAGACATTTGGGGGACTCTTGGAATGGTGGCAGGACCCTGGAGTTCCTCTCGCCGTTCATGTTGAGAGGGCCTCCTCTTGAGATGCGACGGGAACGCCGGGAACTTTTTCCCGACGAAGCAGGGAAAGGATCCCTCATCTCGAGCTACGAGGCGGAAACGGGGCTCCTCTGGATGTGGGCGGGACCCTCGTGTTTCCTCTCGAGTGGAGACGGGTATGTCGGGGAACTTCTTGATTTGCACCAAGGGTGTGAAGGACCCTTGCGAAGTTCCAGAGGTGAGGTGTGATCAGCCTCGAGACGCCTCAGCGGAAATGGGCCTCATCTCGCCTGGAGGGGAGAACCTCCTGGATTTTCTCGAGTTGCGGCAGGTCTTCTCCAGTTACGACGGGGACTTCAGGGACCCGCTCTGGTGGCCTCTGGAAAGGCCAGTCCCAATGCGAGTTGCTAGGGGCCATCTCGGGATTCCTCTCCCGTCCATGCCGGGGCTTAAGACCTTGTGTGGAGTCGGGGCCGGAACCTGAGGATTCCTCTCCAGTGTTGCCATGGATCTTGGGGTGCTTCTGAGTCTCCCCAGGGGAGTCAGGCCTCGTCTCGAGTGGGGGCATGCACGTGCGCTTTCCTCCCGAGCGGCAGCAGTAGTGTCACGCTTCCTGTCACGTGGATCAAGGGATCTGTGGCTTTCTCTCGAGGCTGTCCCTCGAGGTTTTCCGACGAGGCATTCCCACAGTTCTGTGCCACGTGCCACCTTGGTGGGAGTCGATCCTCGGCGGGAAAGACGAGCCGGTGAAGGGAAAAGAGGTTCCTCTGGAATGGACTGAGACATCTGCGGGACTCTTGGAATGGTGGCACGACCCTGGAGTTCCTCTCGCCGTTCCTGTTGAGAGGGCCTCCTCTTGAGATGCGACGGGAATGCCGGGAACTCTTTCCCGACGAAGCAGGGAAAGGATCCCTCATCTCGAGCTACGAGGCCAAAACGGGGCTCCTCTGGATGTGGGCGGGACCCTCGTGATTCCTCTCGAGTGGAGACGGGTATTTCGGGGAACTTCTTCATTTGCACCAAGGGTGTGAAGGAGTCTTTCGAAGTTCCAGAGGTGAGGTGTGATCAGCCTCGAGACGCCTCAGCGGAAATGGGCCTCATCTGGCCTGGAGGGGAGAACCTCCTGGATTTTCTCGAGTTGCGGCAGGTCTTCTCCAGTTACGACGGGGACCTCAGGGACCCGCTCTTGTGGCCTCAGGAAAGGCCAGTCCCCATGCGAGTTGCTAGGGGCCAACTCGGGATTCCTCTCCCGTCCATGCCGGGGCTTAAGACCTTGTGTTCAGTTGGGGCCGGAACCTGAGGATTCCTCTCCAGTGTTGCCATGGATCTTGGGGTGCTTCTGAGTCTCCCCAGGGGAGTCAGGCCTCGTCTCGAGTGGGGGCATGCACGTGCGCTTTCCTCCCGAGCTGCAGCAGTAGTGTCACGCTTCCTGTCACGTGGATCAAGGGATCTGTGGCTTTCTCTCGAGGCTGTCCCTCGAGGCTTTCCGACGAGGCTTTCCCACAGGGCTGTGCCACGTGCCACCTTGGTGGGAGTCGATCCTCGGCGGGAAAGACGAGCCGGTGAAGGGAAAAGAGGTTCCTCTGGAATGGAATGAGACATCTGGGGGACTCTTGGAATGGTGGCACGACCCTGGAGTACCTCTCGCCGTTCCTGTTGAGAGGGCCTCCACTTGAGATGCGACGGGAATGCCGGGAACTCTTTCCCGACGAAGCAGGGAAAGGATCCCTCATCTCGAGCTACGAGGACGAAACGGGGCTCCTCTGGATGTGGGCGGGACCCTCGTGGTTCCTCTCGAGTGGAGACGGGTATGTCGGGGAACTTCTTCTTTTGCACCAAGGGTGTGAAGGAGTCTTTCGAAGTTCCAGAGGTGAGGTGTGATCAGCCTCGAGACGCCTCAGCGGAAATGGGCCTCATCTCGCCTGGAGGGGAGAACATCCTGGATTTTCTCGAGTTGCGGCAGGTCTTCTCGAGTTACGACGGGGACCTCAGGGACCCGCTCTGGTGGCCTCCGGAAAGGCCAGTCCCCATGAGAGTTGCTAGGGGACCTCTCGGGATTTCTCTCCCGTCCATGCTAGGGCCTCAGTCCTTGTGTGGAGTCGGGGCCGCGACCTGAGGATTCCTCTCCAGTGTTGCCATGGATCTTGGGGTGCTTCTGAGTCTCACCAGGGGAGTCAGGCCTCATCTCGAGTGGGGGCATGCACGTGCGCTTTCCTCCCGAGCTGCAGCAGTAGTGTCACGCTTCCTGTCAAGTGGATCACGGGATCTGTGGCTTTCCCTCGAGGCTGTCCCTCGAGTCTTGCCCACGAGGCTTTCCCACAAGGCTGTGCCACGTGCCACCTTGGTGGGAGTCGATCCTCGGCGTGAAAGACGAGCCGGTGAATGGAAAAGAGGCTCCTCTGGAATGGACTGAGACATTTGGGGGACTCTTGGAATGGTGGCAGGACCCTGGAGTTCCTCTCGCCGTTCATGTTGAGAGGGCCTCCTCTTGAGATGCGACGGGAACGCCGGGAACTCTTTCCCGACGAAGCAGGGAAAGGATCCCTCATCTCGAGCTACGAGGCGGAAACGGGGCTCCTCTGGATGTGGGCGGGACCCTCGTGTTTCCTCTCGAGTGGAGACGGCTATGTCGGGGAACTTCTTGATTTGCACCAAGGGTGTGAAGGACCCTTGCGAAGTTCCAGAGGTGAGGTGTGATCAGCCTCGAGACGCCTCAGCGGAAATGGGCCTCATCTCGCCTGGAGGGGAGAACCTCCTGGATTTTCTCGAGTTGCGGCAGGTCGTCTCCAGTTACGACGGGGACTTCAGGGACCCGCTCTGGTGGCCTCTGGAAAGGCCAGTCCCAATGCGAGTTGCTAGGGGCCATCTCGGGATTCCTCTCCCGTCCATGCCGGGGCTTAAGACCTTGTGTGGAGTCGGGGCCGGAACCTGAGGATTCCTCTCCAGTGTTGCCATGGATCTTGGGGTGCTTCTCAGTCTCCCCAGGGGAGTCAGGCCTCGTCTCGAGTGGGGGCATGAACGTGCGCTTTCCTCCCGAGCTGCAGCAGTAGTGTCACGCTTCCTGTCACGTGGATCAAGGGATCTGTGGCTTTCTCTCGAGGCTGTCCCTCGAGGCTTTCCGACGAGGCTTTCCCACAGGGCTGTGCCACGTGCCACCTTGGTGGGAGTCGATCCCCGGCGTGAAAGACGAGGCGGTGAATGGAAAAGAGGCTCCTCTGGAATGGACTGAGACATTTGGGGGACTCTTGGAATGGTGGCAGGACCCTGGAGTTCCTCTCGCCATTCATGTTGAGAGGGCCTCCTCTTGAGATGCGACGGGAACGCCGGGAACTCTTTCCCGACGAAGCAGGGAAAGGATCCCTCATCTCGAGCTACGAGGCGGAAACGGGGCTCCTCTGGATGTGGGCGGGACCCTCGTGTTTCCTCTCGAGTGGAGACGGGTATGTCGGGGAACTTCTTGATTTGCACCAAGGGTGTGAAGGACCCTTGCTAAGTTCCAGAGGTGAGGTGTGATCAGCCTCTAGACGCCTCAGCGGAAATGGTCCTCATCTCGCCTGGAGGGGAGAACCTCCTGGATTTTCTCGAGTTGCAGCAGGTCTTCTCCAGTTACGACGGGGACTTCAGGGACCCGCTCTGGTGGCCTCTGGAAAGGCCAGTCCCAATGCGAGTTGCTAGGGGCCATCTCGGGATTCCTCTCCCGTCCATGCCGGGGCTTAAGACCTTGTGTGGAGTCGGGGCCGGAACCTGAGGATTCCTCTCCAGTGTTGCCATGGATCTTGGGGTGCTTCTGAGTCTCCCCAGGGGAGTCAGGCCTCGTCTCGAGTGGGGGCATGCACGTGCGCTTTCCTCCCGAGCTGCAGCAGTAGTGTCACGCTTCCTGTCACGGGATCAAGGGATCTGTGGCTTTCTCTCGAGGCTGTCCCTCGAGGCTTTCCGACGAGGCATTCCCACAGTTCTGTGCCACGTGCCACCTTGGTGGGAGTCGATCCTCGGCGGGAAAGACGAGCCGGTGAAGGGAAAAGAGGTTCCTCTGGAATGGAATGAGACATCTGGGGGACTCTTGGAATGGTGGCACGACCCTGGAGTTCCTCTCGCCGTTCCTGTTGAGAGGGCCTCCTCTTGAGATGCGACGGGAATGCCGGGAACTCTTTCCCGACGAAGCAGGGAAAGGATCCCTCATCTCGAGCTACGAGGCCAAAACGGGGCTCCTCTGGATGTGGGCGGGACCCTCGTGATTCCTCTCGAGTGGAGACGGGTATTTCGGGGAACTTCTTCATTTGCACCAAGCGTGTGAAGGAGTCTTTCGAAGTTCCAGAGGTGAGGTGTGATCAGCCTCGAGACGCCTCAGCGGAAATGGGCCTCATCTCGCCTGCAGGGGAGAACCTCCTGGATTTTCTCGAGTTGCGGAAGGTCTTCTCCAGTTACGACGGGGACCTCAGGGACCCGCTCTTGTGGCCTCAGGAAAGGCCAGTCCCCATGCGAGTTGCTAGGGGCCATCTCGGGATTCCTCTCCCGTCCATGCCGGGGCTTAAGACCTTGTGTGGAGTCGGGGCCGGAACCTGAGGATTCCTCTCCAGTGTTGCCATGGATCTTGGGGTGCTTCTGAGTCTCCCCAGGGGAGTCAGGCCTCGTCTCGAGTGGGGGCATGCACGTGCGCTTTCCTCCCGAGCTGCAGCAGTAGTGTCACGCTTCCTGTCACGTGGATCAAGGGATCTGTGGCTTTCCCTCGAGGCTGTCCCTCGAGGCTTTCCCACGAGGCATTCCCACAGTTATGTGCCACGTGCCACCCTGGTGTGAGTCGATCCTCGGCGGGAAAGACGAGCCGGTGAAGGGAAAAGAGGTTCCTCTGGAATGGAATGAGACATCTGGGGGACTCTTGGAATGGTGGCACGACCCTGGAGTTCCTCTCGCCGTTCCTGTTGAGAGGGCCTCCTCTTGAGTTGCGACGGGAATGCCGGGAACTCTTTCCCGACGAAGCAGGGAAAGGATCCCTCATCTCGAGCTACGAGGCCGAAACGGGGCTCCTCTGGATGTGGGTGGGACCCTCGTGATTCCTCTCGAGTGGAGACGGGTATTTCGGGGAACTTCTTCATTTGCACCAAGGGTGTGAAGGAGTCTTTCGAAGTTCCAGAGGTGAGGTTTGATCAGCCTCGAGACGCCTCAGCGGAAATGGGCCTCATCTCGCCTGCAGGGGAGAACTTCCTTGATTTTCTCGAGTTGCGGCAGGTCTTCTCGAGTTACGACGGGGACCTCAGGGACCCGCTCTGGTGGCCTCCGGAAAGGCCAGTCCCCATGAGAGTTGCTAGGGGACCTCTCGGGATTTCTCTCCCGTCCATACCGGGGCCTCAGTCCTTGTATGGAGTCGGGGCCACCACCTGAGGATTCCTCTCCAGTGTTGCCATGGATCTTGGGGTGCTTCTGAGTCTCCCCAGGGGAGTCAGGCCTCGTCTCGAGTGGGGGCATTCACATGCGCTTTCCTCCCGAGCTGCAGCAGTAGTGTCACGCTTCCTGTCACGTGGATCAAGGGATCTGTGGCTTTCTCTCGAGGCTGTCCCTAGAGGCTTTCCCACGAGGCATTCCCACAGTTATGTGCCACGTGCCACCTTGGTGGGGGTCGATCCTCGGCGGGAAAGACGAGCCGGTGAAGGGAAAAGAGTTTCCTCTGGAATGGACTGAGACATCTGGGGGACTCTTGGAATGGTGGCACGACCCTGGAGTTCCTCTCGCCGTTCCTATTGAGAGGGCCTCCTCTTGAGATGCGACGGGAATGCCGGGAACTCTTTCCCGACGAAGCAGGGAAAGGATCCCTCATCTCGAGCTACGAGGCCGAAACGGGGCTCCTCTGGATTTGGGCGGGACCCTCGTGATTCCTCTCGAGTGGAGACGGGTATTTCGGGGAACTTCTTCATTTGCACCAAGGGTGTGAAGGAGTCTTTCGAAGTTCCAGAGGTGAGGTGTGATCAGCCTCGAGACGCCTCAGTGGAAATGGGCCTCATCTCGCCTGGAGGGGAGAACCTCCTGGATTTTCTCGAGTTGCGGCAGGTCTTCTCGAGTTACGACGGGGACCTCAGGGACCCGCTCTGGTGGCCTCCGGAAAGGCCAGTCCCCATGAGAGTTGCTAGGGGACCTCTCGGCATTTCTCTCCCGTCCATACCGGGGCCTCAGTCCTTGTGTGGAGTCGGGGCCGCCACCTGAGGATTCCTCTCCAGTGTTGCCATGGATCTTGGGGTGCTTCTGAGTCTCCCCAGGGGAGTCAGGCCTCGTCTCGAGTGGGGGCATGCACGTGCGCTTTCCTCCCGAGCTGCAGCAGTAGTGTCACGCTTCCTGTCACGTGGATCAAGGGATCTGTGCTTCCCTCGAGGCTTTCGTTCGAGGCTTGCCCACGAGGCTTTCCCACAGGGCTGTGCCACGTGCCACCTTGGTGGGAGTCGATCCTCGGCGTGAAAGACGAGCCGGTGAAGGGAAAAGAGGTTCCTCTGGAATGGACTGAGACATCTGGGGGACTCTTGGAATGGTGGCACGACCCTGGAGTTCCTCTCGCCGTTCCTGTTGAGAGGGCCTCCTCTTGAGATGCGACGGGAACGCCGGGAACTCTTTCCCGACGAAGCAGGGAAAGGATCCCTCATCTCGAGCTACGAGGCGGAAACGGGGCTCCTCTGGATGTGAGCGGGACCCTCGTGATTCCTCTCGAGTGGAGACGGGTATGTCGGGGAACTTCTTGATTTGCACCAAGGGTGTGAAGGACCCTTGCGAAGTTCCAGAGGTGAGGTGTGATCAGCCTCGAGACGCCTCAGCGGAAATGGGCCTCATCTCCCCTGGAGGGGAGAACCTCCTGGATTTTCTCGAGTTGCGGCAGGTCTTCTCCAGTTACGACGGGGACCTCAGGGACCCGCTCTGTTGGCCTCAGGAAAGGCCAGTCCCCATGCGAGTTGCTAGGGGCCATCTCGGGATTCCTCTCCCGTTCATGCCGGGGCTTAAGACCTTGTGTGGAGTCGGGGCTGGAATCTGAGGATTCCTCTCCAGTGTCACCATGGATCTTGGGGTGCTTCTGAGTCTCCCCAGGGGAGTCAGGCCTCGTCTCGAGTGGGGGCATGCACGTGCGCTTTCCTCCCGAGCTGCAGCAGTAGTGTCACGCTTCCTGTCACGTGGATCAAGGGATCTGTGGCTTTCTCTCGAGGCTGTCCCTCGAGGCTTTCTGACGAGGCATTCCCACAGTATGTGCCACGTGCCACCTTGGTGGGAGTCGATCCTCGGCGTGAAAGACGAGCCGGTGAAGGGAAAAGAGGCTCCTCTGGAATGGACTGAGACATTTGGGGGACTCTTGGAATGGTGGCACGATCCTGGTGTTCCTCTCGCCGTTCCCGTTGAGAGTGCCTCCTCTTGAGATGCGACGGGAACGCCGAGAACTCTTTCCCGACGAAGCAGGGAAAGGATCCCTCATCTCGAGCTACGAGGCGGAAACGGGGCTCCTCTGGATGTGGGCGGGACCCTCGTGATTCCTCTGGAGTGGATTCGGGTATGACGGGGAACTTCTGGATTTGCACCAAGGGTGTGAAGGACCCTTTCATAGTTCCAGAGGTGAGGTGTGAGAAGCCTCGAGACGCCTCAGCGGAAATGGGTCTCATCTGGCCTGGATGGGAGAACCTCCTGGATTTCTCGAGTTGCAGCAGGTCTTCTCGAGTTACGACGGGGACCTCAGGGACCCTCTCTGGTGGCCTCAGCAAAAGCCAGTCCCCATGCGAGTTGCTAGGGGCCATCTCGGGATTCCTCTTCCGTCCATGCCGGGGCTTAAGACCTTGTGTGGAGTCGGGGCCGGAACCTGAGGATTCCTCTCCAGTGTTGCCATGGATCTTGGGGTGCTTCTGAGTCTCCCCAGGGGAGTCAGGCATCGTCTCGAGAGGGGGCATGCACGTGCGCTTTCCTCCTGAGCTGCAGCAGCAGTGTCACGCTTCCTGTCACGTGGATCAAGGGATCTGTGGCTTTCCCTTGAGGCTGTCCCTCGAGGCTTTCCCACGAGGCTTACCCACAGGGCTGTGCCACGTGCCACCTTGGTGGGAGTCGATCCTCGGCGTGAGAGACGAGCCGGTGAAGGGAAAAGAGGTTCCTCTGGAATGGACTGAGACATCTGGGGGACACTTGGAATGGTGGCACGACCCTGGAGTTCCTCTCGCCGATCCTGTTGAGAGGGCCTCCTCTTGAGATGCGACGGGAACGCCGGGAACTCTTTCCCGACGTGGCAGGGAAAGGATCCCTCATCTCAAGCTACGAGGCGGAAACGGGGCTCCTCTGGATGTGGGCGGGACCCTCGTGATTCCTCTCGAGTGGAGACGGGTATGTCGGGGAACTTCTTGATTTGCACGAAGGTTGTGAAGGACCCTTTCGAAGTTCCAGAGGTGAGGTGTGATCAGCCTCGAGACGCCTCAGCGGAAATGGGCCTCATCTCGCCTGGAGGGGAGAACCTCCTGGATTTTCTCGAGTTGCGGCAGGTCTTCTCGAGTTACGACGGGGACCTCAGGGACCCGCTCTGGTGGCCTCAGGAAAGGCCAGTCCACATGCGAGTTGCTAGGGGCCATCTCGGGATCCCTCTCCCGTCTATGCCGGCACTTAAGACCTTGTGTGGAGTCGGGGCCGGAACCTGAGGATTCCTCTCCAGTGTTGCCATGGATCTTGGGGTGCTTCTCAGTCTCCCCAGGGGAGTCAGGCCTCGTCTCGAGTGGGGGCATGCACGTGCGCTTTCCTCCCGAGCTGCAGCAATAGTGTCACGCTTCCTGTCACGTGGATCAAGGGATCTGTGGCTTTCCCTCGAGGCTGTCCCTCGAGGCTTTCCCACGAGGCTTCCCACGGGGCTGTGCCACTTGCCACCTTGGTGTGAGTCGATCCTCGGCGTGAAAGACGAGCCGGTGAAGGGAACAGAGGTTCCTCTGGAATGGACTGAGACATCTGGGGGACTCTTGGAATGTTGGCACGACCCTGGAGTTCCTCTCGCCGTTCCTGTTGAGAGGGCCTCCTCTTGAGATGCGACGGGAACGCCGCGAACTCTTTCCCGACGAAGCAGGGAAAGGATCCCTCATTTCGAGCTACGAGGCGGAAACGGGGCTCCTCTGGATGTGGGCGGGACCCTCGTGATTCCTCTCGAGTAGAGACGGGTATGTCGGGGAACTTCTTGATTTGCACCAAGGGTGTGAAGGACCCTTTCGAAGTTCCAGAGGTGAGGTGTGATCAGCCTCGAGACGTCTCAGCGGAAATGGCCTCATCTCGCCTGGAGGGGAGAACCTCCAGGATTTTCTCGAGTTGCGGCAGGCCTTCTCGACTTACAACGGGGACCTCAGGGACCCGCTCTGGTGGCCTCAGGAAAGGCCAGTCCCCATGCGAGGTGCTAGGGGACCTCTCGGGATTCCTCTCCCGTCCATGCCGGGGCCTCAGTCCTTGTGTGGAGTCGGGGCCGGAACCTGAGGATTCCTCTCCAGTGTTGCCATGGATCTTGGGGTGCTTCTGAGTCTCCCCAGGTGAGTCAGGCCTCGTCTCGTGTGGGGGCATGCACGTGCGCTTTCCTCCCGAGCTGCAGCAGTAGTGTCACCCTTCCTGTCACGTGGATCAAGGGATCTGTGGATTCCCTCGAGGCTTCCGATGGGGGCTTTCCCACGAGGCTTTCCCACAGGGCTGTGCCACGTGCCACCTTGGTGGGAGTCGATCCTCGGCCTGAAAGACGAGCCGGTGAAGGGAAAAGAGGCTCCTCTGGAATGGACTGAGACATTTGGGGGACTCTTGGAATGGTGGCACGATCCTGGTGTTCCTCTCGCCGTTCCCGTTGAGAGTGCCTCCTCTTGAGATGCGACGGGAACGCCGAGAACTCTTTCCCGACGAAGCAGGGAAAGGATCCCTCATCTCGAGCTACGAGGCGGAAACGGGGCTCCTCTGGATGTGGGCGGGACCCTCGTGATTCCTCTGGAGTGGATTCGGGTATGACGGGGAACTTCTGGATTTGCACCAAGGGTGTGAAGGACCCTTTCATAGTTCCAGAGGTGAGGTGTGAGAAGCCTCGAGACGCCTCAGCGGAAATGGGTCTCATCTGGCCTGGATGGGAGAACCTCCTGGATTTCTCGAGTTGCAGCAGGTCTTCTCGAGTTACGACGGGGACCTCAGGGACCCTCTCTGGTGGCCTCAGCAAAAGCCAGTCCCCATGCGAGTTGCTAGGGGCCATCTCGGGATTCCTCTCCCGTCCATGCCGGGGCTTAAGACCTTGTGTGGAGTCGGGGCCGGAACCTGAGGATTCCTCTCCAGTGTTGCCATGGATCTTGGGGTGCTTCTGAGTCTCCCCAGGGGAGTCAGGCATCGTCTCGAGAGGGGGCATGCACGTGCGCTTTCCTCCTGAGCTGCAGCAGCAGTGTCACGCTTCCTGTCACGTGGATCAAGGGATCTGTGGCTTTCCCTCGAGGCTGTCCCTCGAGGCTTTCCCACGAGGCTTACCCACAGGGCTGTGCCACGTGCCACCTTGGTGGGAGTCGATCCTCGGCGTGAGAGACGAGCCGGTGAAGGGAAAAGAGGTTCCTCTGGAATGGACTGAGACATCTGGGGGACACTTGGAATGGTGGCACGACCCTGGAGTTCCTCTCGCCGATCCTGTTGAGAGGGCCTCCTCTTGAGATGCGACGGGAACGCCGGGAACTCTTTCCCGACGTGGCAGGGAAAGGATCCCTCATCTCAAGCTACGAGGCGGAAACGGGGCTCCTCTGGATGTGGGCGGGACCCTCGTGATTCCTCTCGAGTGGAGACGGGTATGTCGGGGAACTTCTTGATTTGCACGAAGGTTGTGAAGGACCCTTTCGAAGTTCCAGAGGTGAGGTGTGATCAGCCTCGAGACGCCTCAGCGGAAATGGGCCTCATCTCGCCTGGAGGGGAGAACCTCCTGGATTTTCTCGAGTTGCGGCAGGTCTTCTCGAGTTACGACGGGGACCTCAGGGACCCGCTCTGGTGGCCTCAGGAAAGGCCAGTCCACATGCGAGTTGCTAGGGGCCATCTCGGGATCCCTCTCCCGTCTATGCCGGCACTTAAGACCTTGTGTGGAGTCGGGGCCGGAACCTGAGGATTCCTCTCCAGTGTTGCCATGGATCTTGGGGTGCTTCTCAGTCTCCCCAGGGGAGTCAGGCATCGTCTCGAGTGGGGGCATGCACGTGCGCTTTCCTCCCGAGCTGCAGCAGTAGTGTCACGCTTCCTGTCACGTGGATCAAGGGATCTGTGGATTCCCTCGAGGCTTCCGATGGGGGCTTTCCCACGAGGCTTTCCCAAAGGGCTGTGCCACATGCAACCTTGGTGTGAGTCGATCCTCGGCGTGAAAGACGAGCCGGTGTAGGGAAAAGAGGTTCCTCTGGAATGGACTGAGACATCTGGGGGACTCTTGGAATGGTGGCACGACCCTGGAGTTCCTCTCGCCGTTCCTGTTGGGAGGGCCTCCTCTTGAGATGCGACGGGAACGCCGGGAACTCTTTCCCGACGAAGCAGGGAAAGGATCCCTCATCTCGAGCTACGAGGTGGAAACGGGGCTCCTCTGGATGTGGGCGGGACCCTCGTGTTTCCTCTCGAGTGGAGACGGGTATGTCGGGGAACTTCTTGATTTGCACCAAGGGTGTGAAGGACCCTTTCGAAGTTCCAGAGGTGAGGTGTGATCAGCCTCGAGACGCCTCAGCGGAAATGGGCCTCATCTCGCCTGGAGGGGATAACCTCCTGGATTTTCTCGAATTGCGGCAGGTCTTCTCGAGTTACGACGGGGACCTCAGGGACCCGCTCTGGTGGCCTCAGGAAAGGCAAGTCCCCATGCGAGTTGCTAGGGGCCATCTCGGGATTCCTCTCCCGTCCATGCCGGGGCTTAAGACCTTGTGTGAAGTCGGGGCCGGAACCTGAGGATTCCTCTCCAGTGTTGCCATGGATCTTGGGGTGCTTCTCAGTCTCCCCTGGCGAGTCAGGCATCGTCTCGTGTGGGGGCATGCACGTGCGCTTTCCTCCCGAGCTGCAGCAGTAGTGTCACGCTTCCTGTCACGTGGATCAAGGGATCTGTGGCTTTCCCTCGAGGCTGTCCCTCGAGGCTTTCCCACAGGGCTGTGCCACGTGCCACCTTGCTGTGAGTCGATCCTCGGCGTGAAAGACGAGCCGGTGAAGGGAAAAGAGGTTCCTCTGGAATGGACGGAGACATCTGGGGGACTCTTGGAATGGTGGCACGACCCTGGAGTTCCTCTCGCCGTTCCTGTTGAGAGGGCCTCCTCTTGAGATGCGACGGGAACGCCGGGAACTCTTTCCCGACGAAGCAGGGAAAGGATCCCTCATCTCGAGCTACGAGGCGGAAACGGGGCTCCTCTGGATGTGGGCGGGACCCTCGTGATTCCTCTCGAGTGGAGCCGGGTATGTCGGGGAACTTCTTGATTTGCACCAAGGGTGTGAAGGACCCTTTCGAAGTTCCAGAGGTGAGGTGTGATCAGCCTCGAGACGCCTCAGCGGAAATGGGCCTCATCTCGCCTGGAGGGGAGAACCTCCTGGATTTTCTCGAGTTGCGGCAGGTCTTCTCGAGTTACGACGGGGACCTCAGGGACCCGCTCTGGTGGCCTCAGGAAAGGCCAGTCCCCATGCGAGTTGCTAGGGGCCATCTCGGGATCCCTCTCCCGTCTATGCCGGGGCTTAAGACCTTGTGTGGAGTCGGGGCCGGAACCTGAGGATTCCTCTCCAATGTTGCCATGGACCTTGGGGTGCTTCTGAGTCTCCCCAGGGGAGTCAGGCATCGTTTCGAGTGGGGGCATGCAAGTGCGCTTTCCTCCCGAGCTTCAGCAGTAGTGTCACACTTCCTGTCACGTGGATCAAGGGATCTGTGGCTTTCCCTCGTGGCTGACCCTCGAGGCTTTCCCACGAGGCTTTCCCACAGGGCTGTGCCACGTGCCACCTTGGTGGGAGTCGATCCTCGGCGTGAAAGACGAGCCGGTGAAGGGAAAAGAGGTTCCTCTGGAATGGACTGAGACATCTGGGGGACTCTTGGAATGGTGGCACGACCCTGGAGTTCCTCTCGCCGTTCCTGTTGAGAGGGCCTCCTCTTCAGATGCGACGGGAACGCCGGGAACTCTTTCCCGACGAAGCAGGGATAGGATCCCTCATCTCAAGCTACGAGGCGGAAACGGGGCTCCTCTGGATGTGGGCGGGACCCTCGTGATTCCTCTCGAGTGGAGACGGGTATGTCGGGGAACTTCTTGATTTGCACCAAGGGTGTGAAGGACCCTTTCGAAGTTCCAGAGGTGAGGTGTGATCAGCCTCGAGAGGCCTCAGCGGAAATGGGCCTCATCTCGCCTGGAGGGGAGAACCTCCTGGATTTTCTCGAGTTGCGGCAGGTATTCTCGAGTTACGACTGGGACCTCAGGGAACCGCTCTGGTGGCCTCAGGAAAGGCCAGTCCCCATGAGAGTTGCTAGGGGCCATCTCGGGATTCCTCTCCCGTCCATGCCGGGGCCTCAGTCCTTGTGTGGAGTCGGGGCCGCCACCTGAGGATTCCTCTCCAGTGTTGCCATGGATCTTGGGGTGCTTCTGAGACTCCCCAGGGGAGTCAGGCCTCGTCTCGATTCGGGGCATGCACGTGCGCTTTCCTCCCGAGCTGCAGCAGTAGTGTCACGCTTCCTGTCATGTGGATCAAGGGATCTGTGGATTCCCTCGAGGCTTCCGATGGGGGCTTTCCCACGAGGCTTTCCCACAGGGCTGTGCCACGTGCCACCTTGGTGGGAGTCGATCCTCGGCCTGAAAGACGAGCTGGTGAAGGGAAAAGAGGCTCCTCTGGAATGGACTGAGACATTTGGGGGACTCTTGGAATGGTGGCACGATCCTGGTGTTCCTCTCGCCGTTCCCGTTGAGAATGCCTCCTCTTGAGATGCGACGGGAACGCCGAGAACTCTTTCCCGACGAAGCAGGGAAAGGATCCCTCATCTCGAGCTACGAGGCGGAAACGGGGCTCCTCTGGATGTGGGCGGGACCCTCGTGATTCCTCTGGAGTGGATTCGGGTATGTCGGGGAACTTCTTGATTTGCACCAAGGGTGTGAAGGACCCTTTCATAGTTCCAGAGGTGAGGTGTGAGAAGCCTCGAGACGCCTCAGCGGAAATGGGTCTCATCTGGCCTGGATGGGAGAACCTCCTGGATTTCTCGAGTTGCAGCAGGTCTTCTCGAGTTACGACGGGGACCTCGGGGACCCGCTCTGGTGGCCTCAGCAAAAGCCAGTCCCCATGCGAGTTGCTAGGGGCCATCTCGGGATTCCTCTCCCGTCCATGCCGGGGCTTAAGACCTTGTGTGGAGTCGGGGCCGGAACCTGAGGATTCCTCTCCAGTGTTGCCATTGGTCTTGGGGTGCTTCTGAGTCTCCCCAGGGGAGTCAGGCATCGTCTCGAGAGGGGGCATGCACGTGCGCTTTCCTCCTGAGCTGCAGCAGCAGTGTCACGCTTCCTGTCACGTGGATCAAGGGATCTGTGGCTTTCCCTCAAGGCTGTCCCTCGAGGCTTTCCCACGAGGCTTACCCACAGGGCTGTGCCACGTGCCACCTTGGTGGGAGTCGATCCTCGGCGTGAGAGACGAGCCGGTGAAGGGAAAAGAGGTTCCTCTGGAATGGACTGAGACTTCTGGGGGACACTTGGAATGGTGGCACGACCCTGGAGTTCCTCTCGCCGATCCTGTTGAGAGGGCCTGCTCTTGAGATGCGACGGGAACGCCGGGAACTCTTTCCCGACGTGGCAGGGAAAGGATCCCTCATCTCAAGCTACGAGGCGGAAACGGGGCTCCTCTGGATGTGGGCGGGACCCTCGTGATTCCTCTCGAGTGGAGACGGGTATGTCGGGGAACTTCTTGATTTGCACGAAGGTTGTGAAGGACCCTTTCGAAGTTCCAGAGGTGAGGTGTGATCAGCCTTGAGACGCCTCAGCGGAAATGGGCCTCATCTCGCCTGGAGGGGAAAACCTCCTGGATTTTCTCGAGTTGCGGCAGGTCTTCTCGAGTTACGACGGGGACCTCAGGGACCCGCTCTGCTGGCCTCAGGAAAAGCCAGTCCCCATGCGAGTTGCTAGGGGACCACTCGGGATTCCTCTCCCGTCCATGCCGGGGCCTCAGTCCTTGTGTGGAGTCGGGGCCGGAACCTGAGGATTCCTCTCCAGTGTTTCCATGGATCTTGGGGTGCTTCTGAGCCTCCCCAGGGGAGTCAGGCCTCGTCTCGAGTGGGGGCATGCACGTGCGCTTTCCTCCCGAGCTGCAGCAGTAGTGTCACGCTTCCTGTCACGTGGATCAAGGGATCTGTGGCTTTCCCTCGAGGCTGTCCCTCGAGGCTTTCCCACGAGGCTTTCCCACAGGGCTGTGCCACGTCCCACCTTGGTGTGAGTCGATCCTCGGCGTGAAAGACGAGCCGGTGAAGGGAAAAGAGGTTCCTCTGGAATGGACTGAGACATCTGGGGGACTCTTGGAATGGTGGCACGACCCTGGAGTTCCTCTCGCCGTTCCTGTTGAGAGGGCCTCCTCTTGAGATGCGACGGGAACGCCGGGAACTCTTTCCCGACGAAGCAGGGAAAGGATCCCTCATCTCGAGCTACGAGGCGGACCCGGGGCTCCTCTGGATGTGGGCGGGACCCTCGTGATTCCTCTTGAGTGGAGACGGGTATGTCGGGAAACTTCTTGATTTGCACCAAGGGTGTGAAGGACCCTTTCGAAGTTCCAGAGGTGAGGTGTGATCAGCCTCGAGACGCCTCAGTGGAAATGGGCCTCATCTCGCCTGGAGGGGAGAACCTCCTGGATTTTCTCGAGTTGCGGCAGGTCTTCTCGAGTTACGACGGGGACCTCAGGGACCCGCTCTGGTGGCCTCAGGAAAGGCCAGTCCCCATGCGAGTGGCTAGGGGACCTCTCGGGTTTCCTCTCCCGTCCATGCCGGGGCCTCAATCCTTGTGTGGAGTGGGGGCCGGAACCTGAGGATTCCTCTCCAGTGTTGCCATGGATCTTTGGGTGCTTCTGAGTCTCCCCAGGGGAGTCAGCCTCGTCTCGAGTGGGGGCATGCACGTGCGCTTTCCTCCCGAGCTGCAGCAGTAGTGTCACGCTTCCTGTCACGTGGATCAAGGGATCTGTGGCTTTCCCTCGAGGCTGTCCCTCGAGGCTTTCCCACGAGGCTTTCCCACAGGGCTGTGCCACGTGCCACCTTGGTGTGAGTCGATCCTCGGCGTGAAAGACGAGCCGGTTAAGGGAAAAGAGTTTCCTCTGGAATGGACTGAGACATCTGGGGGACTCTTGGAAAGGTGGCACGACCCTGGAGTTCCTCTCGCCGTTCCTGTTGAGAGGGCCTCCTCTTGAGATGCGACGGGAACGCCGGGAACTCTTTCCCGAAGAAGCAGGGACAGGATCCCTCATCTCGAGCTACGAGGCGGAAACGGGGCTCCTCTGGATGTGTGCGGGACCCTCGTGATTCCTCTCGAGTGGAGACGGGTATGTCGGGGAACTTCTTGATTTGCACCAAGGGTGTGAAGGACCCTTTCGAAGTTCCAGAGGTGAGGTGTGATCAGCCTCGAGACGCCTCAGCGGAAATGGGCCTCATCTCGCCTGGAGGGGAGAACCTCCTGGATTTTCTCGAGTTGCGGCAGGTCTTCTCGAGTTACGACGGGGACCACAGGGACCCGCTCTGCTGGCCTCAGGAAAGGCCAGTCCCCATGCGAGTTGCTAGGGAACCTCTCGGGATTCCTCTCCCGTCCATGCCGGGGCCTCAGTCCTTGTGTGGAGTCGGGGCCGGAAGCTGAGGATTCCTCTCCAGTGTTGCCATGGATCTTGGGGTGCTTCTGAGTCTCCCCAGGGAATCAGGGCTCGTCTCGAGTGGCGGCATGCACGTGCGCTTTCCTCCCGAGCTGCAGCAGTAGTGTCACGCTTCCTGTCACGTGGATCAAGGGATCTGTGGCTTTCACTCGAGGCTGTCCCTCGAGGCTTTTCCACGAGGCTTTCCCACAGGGCTGTGCCACGTGCCACCTTGGTGTGAGTCGATCCTCGGCGTGAAAGACGAGCCGGTGAAGGGAAAAGAGGTTCCTCTGTAATGGACTGAGACATCTGGGGGACTCTTGGAATGGTGGCACGACCCTGGAGTTCCTCTCGCCGTTCCTGTTGAGAGGGCCTCCTCTTGAGATGCGACGGGAATACCGGGAACTCTTTCCCGACGAAGCAGGGTAATGATCCCTCATCTCGAGCTACGAGGCGGACCCGGGGCTCCTCTGGATGTGGGTGGGACCCTCGTGATTCCTCTCGAGTGGAGACGGGTATGTCGGGGAACTTCTTGATTTGCACCAAGGGTGTGAAGGACCCTTTCGAAGTTCCAGAGGTGAGGTGTGATCAGCGTCGAGACGCCTCAGCGGAAATGGGCCTCATCTCGCCTGGAGGGGAGAACCTCCTGGATTTTCACGAGTTGCGGCAGGTCTTCTCGTGTTAAACGGGGACCTCAGGGACCCGCTCTGGTGGCTTCAGGAAAGGCCAGTCCCCATGCGAGTTGCTAGGGGACCTCTCGGGTTTCCTCTCCCGTCCATGCCGGGGCCTCAGTCCTTGTGTGGAGTCGGGGCCGGAACCTGAGGATTCCTCTCCAGTGTTGCCATGGATCTTGGGGTGCTTCTGAGTCTCCAGAGGGGAGTCAGGCCTCGTCTCGAGTGGGGGCATGCACGTGCGCTTTCCTCCCGAGCTGCAGCAGTAGTGTCACGCTTCCTGTCACGTGGATCAAGGGATCTGTGGCTTTCCCTCGAGGCTGTCCCTCGAGGCTTTCCCACGAGGCTTTCCCACAGGGCTGTGCCACGTGCCACCTTGGTGTGAGTCGATCCTCGGCGTGAAAGACGAGCCGGTGAAGGGAAAAGAGGTTCCTCTGTAATGGACTGAGACATCTGGGGGACTCTTGGAATGGTGGCACGACCTTGGAGTTCCTCTCGCCGTTCCTGTTGAGAGGGCCTCCTCTTGAGATGCGACGGGAACGCCGGGAACTCTTTCCCGACGAAGCAGGGAAAGGATCCCTCATCTCGAGCTACGAGGCGGAAACGGGGCTCCTCTGGATGTGGGCGGGACCCTCGTGTTTCCTCTCGAGTGGAGACGGGTATGTCGGGGAACTTCTTGATTTGCACCAAGGGTGTGAAGGACCCTTGCGAAGTTCCAGAGGTGAGGTGTGATCAGCCTCGAGACGCCTCAGCGGAAATGGGCCTCATCTCGCCTGGAGGGGAGAACCTCCTGGATTTTCTCGAGTTGCGGCAGGTCTTCTCCAGTTACGACGGGGACTTCAGGGACCCGCTCTGGTGGCCTCTGGAAAGGCCAGTCCCAATGCGAGTTGCTAGGGGCCATCTCGGGATTCCTCTCCCGTCCATGCCGGGGCTTAAGACCTTGTGTGGAGTCGGGGCCGGAACCTGAGGATTCCTCTCCAGTGTTGCCATGGATCTTGGGGTGCTTCTGAGTCTCCCCAGGGGAGTCAGGCCTCGTCTCGAGTGGGGGCATGCACGTGCGCTTTCCTCCCGAGCGGCAGCAGTAGTGTCACGCTTCCTGTCACGTGGATCAAGGGATCTGTGGCTTTCTCTCGAGGCTGTCCCTCGAGGCTTTCCGACGAGGCATTCCCACAGTTCTGTGCCACGTGCCACCTTGGTGGGAGTCGATCCTCGGCGGGAAAGACGAGCCGGTGAAGGGAAAAGAGGTTCCTCTGGAATGGACTGAGACATCTGCGGGACTCTTGGAATGGTGGCACGACCCTGGAGTTCCTCTCGCCGTTCCTGTTGAGAGGGCCTCCTCTTGAGATGCGACGGGAATGCCGGGAACTCTTTCCCCACGAAGCAGGGAAAGGATCCCTCATCTCGAGCTACGAGGCCGAAACGGGGCTCCTCTGGATGTGGGCGGGACCCTCGTGATTCCTCTCGAGTGGAGACGGGTATTTCGGGGAACTTCTTCATTTGCACCAAGGGTGTGAAGGAGTCTTTCGAAGTTCCAGAGGTGAGGTGTGATCAGCCTCGAGACGCCTCAGCGGAAATGGGCCTCATCTGGCCTGGAGGGGAGAACCTCCTGGATTTTCTCGAGTTTCGGCAGGTCTTCTCCAGTTACGACGGGGACCTCAGGGACCCGCTCTTGTGGCCTCAGGAAAGGCCAGTCCCCATGCGAGTTGCTAGGGGCCAACTCGGGATTCCTCTCCCGTCCATGCCGGGGCTTAAGACCTTGTGTTCAGTCGGGGCCGGAACCTGAGGATTCCTCTCCAGTGTTGCCATGGATCTTGGGGTGCTTCTCAGTCTCCCCAGGGGAGTCAGGCCTCGTCTCGAGTGGGGGCATGCACGTGCGCTTTCCTCCCGAGCTGCAGCAGTAGTGTCACGCTTCCTGTCACGTGGATCAAGGGATCTGTGGCTTTCTCTCGAGGCTGTCCCTCGAGGCTTTCCGACGAGGCTTTCCCACAGGGCTGTGCCACGTGCCACCTTGGTTGGAGTCGATCCTCGGCGGGAAAGACGAGCCGGTGAAGGGAAAAGAGGTTCCTCTGGAATGGAATGAGACATCTGGGGGACTCTTGGAATGGTGGCACGACCCTGGAGTACCTCTCGCCGTTCCTGTTGAGAGGGCCTCCACTTGAGATGCGACGGGAATGCCGGGAACTCTTTCCCGACGAAGCAGGGAAAGGATCCCTCATCTCGAGCTACGAGGACGAAACGGGGCTCCTCTGGATGTGGGCGGGACCCTCGTGGTTCCTCTCGAGTGGAGACGGGTATGTCGGGGAACTTCTTCTTTTGCACCAAGGGTGTGAAGGAGTCTTTCGAAGTTCCAGAGGTGAGGTGTGATCAGCCTCGAGACGCCTCAGCGGAAATGGGCCTCATCTCGCCTGGAGGGGAGAACCTCCTGGATTTTCTCGAGTTGCGGCAGGTCTTCTCGAGTTACGACGGGGACCTCAGGGACCCGCTCTGGTGGCCTCCGGAAAGGCCAGTCCCCATGAGAGTTGCTAGGGGACCTCTCGGGATTTCTCTCCCGTCCATGCTAGGGCCTCAGTCCTTGTGTGGAGTCGGGGCCGCGACCTGAGGATTCCTCTCCAGTGTTGCCATGGATCTTGGGGTGCTTCTGAGTCTCCCCAGGGGAGTCAGGCCTCATCTCGAGTGGGGGCATGCACGTGCGCTTTCCTCCCGAGCTGCAGCAGTAGTGTCACGCTTCCTGTCACGTGGATCACGGGATCTGTGGCTTTCCCTCGAGGCTGTCCCTCGAGTCTTGCCCACGAGGCTTTCCCACAAGGCTGTGCCACGTGCCACCTTGGTGGGAGTCGATCCTCGGCGTGAAAGACGAGCCGGTGAATGGAAAAGAGGCTCCTCTGGAATGGACTGAGACATTTGGGGGACTCTTGGAATGGTGGCAGGACCCTGGAGTTCCTCTCGCCGTTCATGTTGAGAGGGCCTCCTCTTGAGATGCGACGGGAACGCCGGGAACTCTTTCCCGACGAAGCAGGGAAAGGATCCCTCATCTCGAGCTACGAGGCGGAAACGGGGCTCCTCTGGATGTGGGCGGGACCCTCGTGTTTCCTCTCGAGTGGAGACGGCTATGTCGGGGAACTTCTTGATTTGCACCAAGGGTGTGAAGGACCCTTCCGAAGTTCCAGAGGTGAGGTGTGATCAGCCTCGAGACGCCTCAGCGGAAATGGGCCTCATCTCGCCTGGAGGGGAGAACCTCCTGGATTTTCTCGAGTTGCGGCAGGTCGTCTCCAGTTACGACGGGGACTTCAGGGACCCGCTCTGGTGGCCTCTGGAAAGGCCAGTCCCAATGCGAGTTGCTAGGGGCCATCTCGGGATTCCTCTCCCGTCCATGCCGGGGCTTAAGACCTTGTGTGGAGTCGGGGCCGGAACCTGAGGATTCCTCTCCAGTGTTGCCATGGATCTTGGGGTGCTTCTCAGTCTCCCCAGGGGAGTCAGGCCTCGTCTCGAGTGGGGGCATAAACGTGCGCTTTCCTCCCGAGCTGCAGCAGTAGTGTCACGCTTCCTGTCACGTGGATCAAGGGATCTGTGGCTTTCTCTCGAGGCTGTCCCTCGAGGCTTTCCGACGAGGCTTTCCCACAGGGCTGTGCCACGTGCCACCTTGGTGGGAGTCGATCCTCGGCGTGAAAGACGAGGCGGTGAATGGAAAAGAGGCTCCTCTGGAATGGACTGAGACATTTGGGGGACTCTTGGAATGGTGGCAGGACCCTGGAGTTCCTCTCGCCATTCATGTTGAGAGGGCCTCCTCTTGAGATGCGACGGGAACGCCGGGAACTCTTTCCCGACGAAGCAGGGAAAGGATCCCTCATCTCGAGCTACGAGGCGGAAACGGGGCTCCTCTGGATGTGGGCGGGACCCTCGTGTTTCCTCTCGAGTGGAGACGGGTATGTCGGGGAACTTCTTGATTTGCACCAAGGGTGTGAAGGACCCTTGCTAAGTTCCAGAGGTGAGGTGTGATCAGCCTCGAGACGCCTCAGCGGAAATGGTCCTCATCTCGCCTGGAGGGGAGAACCTCCTGGATTTTCTCGAGTTGCAGCAGGTCTTCTCCAGTTACGACGGGGACTTCAGGGACCCGCTCTGGTGGCCTCTGGAAAGGCCAGTCCCAATGCGAGTTGCTAGGGGCCATCTCGGGATTCCTCTCCCGTCCATGCCGGGGCTTAAGACCTTGTGTGGAGTCGGGGCCGGAACCTGAGGATTCCTCTCCAGTGTTGCCATGGATCTTGGGGTGCTTCTGAGTCTCCCCAGGGGAGTCAGGCCTCGTCTCGAGTGGGGGCATGCACGTGCGCTTTCCTCCCGAGCTGCAGCAGTAGTGTCACGCTTCCTGTCACGGGATCAAGGGATCTGTGGCTTTCTCTCGAGGCTGTCCCTCGAGGCTTTCCGACGAGGCTTTCCCACAGGGCTGTGCCACGTGCCACCTTGGTGGGAGTCGATCCTCGGCGTGAAAGACGAGGCGGTGAATGGAAAAGAGGCTCCTCTGGAATGGACTGAGACATTTGGGGGACTCTTGGAATGGTGGCAGGACCCTGGAGTTCCTCTCGCCATTCATGTTGAGAGGGCCTCCTCTTGAGATGCGACGGGAACGCCGGGAACTCTTTCCCGACGAAGCAGGGAAAGGATCCCTCATCTCGAGCTACGAGGCGGAAACGGGGCTCCTCTGGATGTGGGCGGGACCCTCGTGTTTCCTCTCGAGTGGAGACGGGTATGTTGGGGAACTTCTTGATTTGCACCAAGGGTGTGAAGGACCCTTGCTAAGTTCCAGAGGTGAGGTGT
This sequence comes from Budorcas taxicolor, assembly GCF_023091745.1. Classification (NCBI taxonomy): domain Eukaryota; kingdom Metazoa; phylum Chordata; class Mammalia; order Artiodactyla; family Bovidae; genus Budorcas; species Budorcas taxicolor. The sequence goes on along the minus strand of NW_026292783.1, from coordinate 437,252 downwards.
GATCAGCCTCGAGACGCCTCAGCGGAAATGGTCCTCATCTCGCCTGGAGGGGAGAACCTCCTGGATTTTCTCGAGTTGCAGCAGGTCTTCTCCAGTTACGACGGGGACTTCAGGGACCCGCTCTGGTGGCCTCTGGAAAGGCCAGTCCCAATGCGAGTTGCTAGGGGCCATCTCGGGATTCCTCTCCCGTCCATGCCGGGGCTTAAGACCTTGTGTGGAGTCGGGGCCGGAACCTGAGGATTCCTCTCCAGTGTTGCCATGGATCTTGGGGTGCTTCTGAGTCTCCCCAGGGGAGTCAGGCCTCGTCTCGAGTGGGGGCATGCACGTGCGCTTTCCTCCCGAGCTGCAGCAGTAGTGTCACGCTTCCTGTCACGGGATCAAGGGATCTGTGGCTTTCTCTCGAGGCTGTCCCTCGAGGCTTTCCGACGAGGCATTCCCACAGTTCTGTGCCACGTGCCACCTTGGTGGGAGTCGATCCTCGGCGGAAAAGACGAGCCGGTGAAGGGAAAAGAGGTTCCTCTGGAATGGAATGAGACATCTGGGGGACTCTTGGAATGGTGGCACGACCCTGGAGTTCCTCTCGCCGTTCCTGTTGAGAGGGCCTCCTCTTGAGATGCGACGGGAATGCCGGGAACTCTTTCCCGACGAAGCAGGGAAAGGATCCCTCATCTCGAGCTACGAGGCCAAAACGGGGCTCCTCTGGATGTGGGCGGGACCCTCGTGATTCCTCTCGAGTGGAGACGGGTATTTCGGGGAACTTCTTCATTTGCACCAAGCGTGTGAAGGAGTCTTTCGAAGTTCCAGAGGTGAGGTGTGATCAGCCTCGAGACGCCTCAGCGGAAATGGGCCTCATCTCGCCTGGAGGGGAGAACCTCCTGGATTTTCTCGAGTTGCGGCAGGTCTTCTCCAGTTACGACGGGGACCTCAGGGACCCGCTCTTGTGGCCTCAGGAAAGGCCAGTCCCCATGCGAGTTGCTAGGGGCCATCTCGGGATTCCTCTCCCGTCCATGCCGGGGCTTAAGACCTTGTGTGGAGTCGGGGCCGGAACCTGAGGATTCCTCTCCAGTGTTGCCATGGATCTTGGGGTGCTTCTGAGTCTCCCCAGGGGAGTCAGGCCTCGTCTCGAGTGGGGGCATGCACGTGCGCTTTCCTCCCGAGCTGCAGCAGTAGTGTCATGCTTCCTGTCACGTGGATCAAGGGATCTGTGGCTTTCTCTCGAGGCTGTCCCTCGAGGCTTTCCCACGAGGCATTCCCACAGTTATGTGCCACGTGCCACCTTGGTGGGAGTCGATCCTCGGCGGGAAAGACGAGCCGGTGAAGGGAAAAGAGGTTCCTCTGGAATGGAATGAGACATCTGGGGGACTCTTGGAATGGTGGCACGACCCTGGAGTTCCTCTCGCCGTTCCTGTTGAGAGGGCCTCCTCTTGAGTTGCGACGGGAATGCCGGGAACTCTTTCCCGACGAAGCAGGGAAAGGATCCCTCATCTCGAGCTACGAGGCCGAAACGGGGCTCCTCTGGATGTGGGTGGGACCCTCGTGATTCCTCTCGAGTGGAGACGGGTATTTCGGGGAACTTCTTCATTTGCACCAAGGGTGTGAAGGAGTCTTTCGAAGTTCCAGAGGTGAGGTTTGATCAGCCTCGAGACGCCTCAGCGGAAATGGGCCTCATCTCGCCTGCAGGGGAGAACTTCCTTGATTTTCTCGAGTTGTGGCAGGTCTTCTCGAGTTACGACGGGGACCTCAGGGACCCGCTCTGGTGGCCTCCGGAAAGGCCAGTCCCCATGAGAGTTGCTAGGGGACCTCTCGGGATTTCTCTCCCGTCCATACTGGGGCCTCAGTCCTTGTATGGAGTCGGGGCCACCACCTGAGGATTCCTCTCCAGTGTTGCCATGGATCTTGGGGTGCTTCTGAGTCTCCCCAGGGGAGTCAGGCCTCGTCTCGAGTGGGGGCATGCACGTGCGCTTTCCTCCCGAGCTGCAGCAGTAGTGTCACGCTTCCTGTCACGTGGATCAAGGGATCTGTGGCTTTCTCTCGAGGCTGTCCCTAGAGGCTTTCCCACCAGGCATTCCCACAGTTATGTGCCACGTGCCACCTTGGTGGGGGTCGATCCTCGGCGGGAAAGACGAGCCGGTGAAGGGAAAAGAGTTTCCTCTGGAATGGACTGAGACATCTGGGGGACTCTTGGAATGGTGGCACGACCCTGGAGTTCCTCTCGCAGTTCCTATTGAGAGGGCCTCCTCTTGAGATGCGACGGGAATGCCGGGAACTCTTTCCCGACGAAGCAGGGAAAGGATCCCTCATCTCGAGCTACGAGGCCGAAACGGGGCTCCTCTGGATGTGGGCGGGACCCTCGTGATTCCTCTCGAGTGGAGACGGGTATTTCGGGGAACTTCTTCATTTGCACCAAGGGTGTGAAGGAGTCTTTCGAAGTTCCAGAGGTGAGGTGTGATCAGCCTCGAGACGCCTCAGCGGAAATGGGCCTCATCTCGCCTGGAGGGGAGAACCTCCTGGATTTTCTCGAGTTGCGGCAGGTCTTCTCGAGTTACGACGGGGACCTCAGGGACCCGCTCTGGTGGCCTCCGGAAAGGCCAGTCCCCATGAGAGTTGCTAGGGGACCTCTCGGCATTTCTCTCCCGTCCATACCGGGGCCTCAGTCCTTGTGTGGAGTCGGGGCCGCCACCTGAGGATTCCTCTCCAGTGTTGCCATGGATCTTGGGGTGCTTCTGAGTCTCCCCAGGGGAGTCAGGCCTCGTCTCGAGTGGGGGCATGCACGTGCGCTTTCCTCCCGAGCTGCAGCAGTAGTGTCACGCTTCCTGTCACGTGGATCAAGGGATCTGTGCTTCCCTCGAGGCTTTCGTTCGAGGCTTGCCCACGAGGCTTTCCCACAGGGCTGTGCCACGTGCCACCTTGGTGGGAGTCGATCCTCGGCGTGAAAGACGAGCCGGTGAAGGGAAAAGAGGTTCCTCTGGAATGGACTGAGACATCTGGGGGACTCTTGGAATGGTGGCACGACCCTGGAGTTCCTCTCGCCGTTCCTGTTGAGAGGGCCTCCTCTTGAGATGCGACGGGAACGCCGGGAACTCTTTCCCGACGAAGCAGGGGAAGGATCCCTCATCTCGAGCTACGAGGCGGAAACGGGGCTCCTCTGGATGTGAGCGGGACCCTCGTGATTCCTCTCGAGTGGAGACGGGTATGTCGGGGAACTTCTTGATTTGCACCAAGGGTGTGAAGGACCCTTGCGAAGTTCCAGAGGTGAGGTGTGATCAGCCTCGAGACGCCTCAGCGGAAATGGGCCTCATCTCCCCTGGAGGGGAGAACCTCCTGGATTTTCTCGAGTTGCGGCAGGTCTTCTCCAGTTACGACGGGGACCTCAGGGACCCGCTCTGTTGGCCTCAGGAAAGGCCAGTCCCCATGCGAGTTGCTAGGGGCCATCTCGGGATTCCTCTCCCGTTCATGCCGGGGCTTAAGACCTTGTGTGGAGTCGGGGCTGGAATCTGAGGATTCCTCTCCAGTGTCACCATGGATCTTGGGGTGCTTCTGAGTCTCCCCAGGGGAGTCAGGCCTCGTCTCGAGTGGGGGCATGCACGTGCGCTTTCCTCCCGAGCTGCAGCAGTAGTGTCACGCTTCCTGTCACGTGGATCAAGGGATCTGTGGCTTTCTCTCGAGGCTGTCCCTCGAGGCTTTCTGACGAGGCATTCCCACAGTATGTGCCACGTGCCACCTTGGTGGGAGTCGATCCTCGGCGTGAAAGACGAGCCGGTGAAGGGAAAAGAGGCTCCTCTGGAATGGACTGAGACATTTGGGGGACTCTTGGAATGGTGGCACGATCCTGGTGTTCCTCTCGCCGTTCCCGTTGAGAGTGCCTCCTCTTGAGATGCGACGGGAACGCCGAGAACTCTTCCCCGACGAAGCAGGGAAAGGATCCCTCATCTCGAGCTACGAGGCGGAAACGGGGCTCCTCTGGATGTGGGCGGGACCCTCGTGATTCCTCTGGAGTGGATTCGGGTATGACGGGGAACTTCTGGATTTGCACCAAGGGTGTGAAGGACCCTTTCATAGTTCCAGAGGTGAGGTGTGAGAAGCCTCGAGACGCCTCAGCGGAAATGGGTCTCATCTGGCCTGGATGGGAGAACCTCCTGGATTTCTCGAGTTGCAGCAGGTCTTCTCGAGTTACGACGGGGACCTCAGGGACCCTCTCTGGTGGCCTCAGCAAAAGCCAGTCCCCATGCGAGTTGCTAGGGGCCATCTCGGGATTCCTCTCCCGTCCATGCCGGGGCTTAAGACCTTGTGTGGAGTCGGGGCCGGAACCTGAGGATTCCTCTCCAGTGTTGCCATGGATCTTGGGGTGCTTCTGAGTCTCCCCAGGGGAGTCAGGCATCGTCTCGAGAGGGGGCATGCACGTGCGCTTTCCTCCTGAGCTGCAGCAGCAGTGTCACGCTTCCTGTCACGTGGATCAAGGGATCTGTGGCTTTCCCTCGAGGCTGTCCCTCGAGGCTTTCCCACGAGGCTTACCCACAGGGCTGTGCCACGTGCCACCTTGGTGGGAGTCGATCCTCGGCGTGAGAGACGAGCCGGTGAAGGGAAAAGAGGTTCCTCTGGAATGGACTGAGACATCTGGGGGACACTTGGAATGGTGGCACGACCCTGGAGTTCCTCTCGCCGATCCTGTTGAGAGGGCCTCCTCTTGAGATGCGACGGGAACTCCGGGAACTCTTTCCCGACGTGGCAGGGAAAGGATCCCTCATCTCAAGCTACGAGGCGGAAACGGGGCTCCTCTGGATGTGGGCGGGACCCTCGTGATTCCTCTCGAGTGGAGACGGGTATGTCGGGGAACTTCTTGATTTGCACGAAGGTTGTGAAGGACCCTTTCGAAGTTCCAGAGGTGAGGTGTGATCAGCCTCGAGACGCCTCAGCGGAAATGGGCCTCATCTCGCCTGGAGGGGAGAACCTCCTGGATTTTCTCGAGTTGCGGCAGGTCTTCTCGAGTTACGACGGGGACCTCAGGGACCCGCTCTGGTGGCCTCAGGAAAGGCCAGTCCACATGCGAGTTGCTAGGGGCCATCTCGGGATCCCTCTCCCGTCTATGCCGGCACTTAAGACCTTGTGTGGAGTCGGGGCCGGAACCTGAGGATTCCTCTCCAGTGTTGCCATGGATCTTGGGGTGCTTCTCAGTCTCCCCAGGGGAGTCAGGCCTCGTCTCGAGTGGGGGCATGCACGTGCGCTTTCCTCCCGAGCTGCAGCAATAGTGTCACGCTTCCTGTCACGTGGATCAAGGGATCTGTGGCTTTAACTCGAGGCTGTCCCTCGAGGCTTTCCCACGAGGCTTCCCCACGGGGCTGTGCCACTTGCCACCTTGGTGTGAGTCGATCCTCGGCGTGAAAGACGAGCCGGTGAAGGGAACAGAGGTTCCTCTGGAATGGACTGAGACATCTGGGGGACTCTTGGAATGTTGGCACGACCCTGGAGTTCCTCTCGCCGTTCCTGTTGAGAGGGCCTCCTCTTGAGATGCGACGGGAACGCCGCGAACTCTTTCCCGACGAAGCAGGGAAAGGATCCCTCATTTCGAGCTACGAGGCGGAAACGGGGCTCCTCTGGATGTGGGCGGGACCCTCGTGATTCCTCTCGAGTAGAGACGGGTATGTCGGGGAACTTCTTGATTTGCACCAAGGGTGTGAAGGACCCTTTCGAAGTTCCAGAGGTGAGGTGTGATCAGCCTCGAGACGTCTCAGCGGAAATGGCCTCATCTCGCCTGGAGGGGAGAACCTCCTGGATTTTCTCGAGTTGCGGCAGGTCTTCTCGACTTACGACGGGGACCTCAGGGACCCGCTCTGGTGGCCTCAGGAAAGGCCAGTCCCCATGCGAGGTGCTAGGGGACCTCTCGGGATTCCTCTCCCGTCCATGCCGGGGCCTCAGTCCTTGTGTGGAGTCGGGGCCGGAACCTGAGGATTCCTCTCCAGTGTTGCCATGGATCTTGGGGTGCTTCTGAGTCTCCCCAGGTGAGTCAGGCCTCGTCTCGTGTGGGGGCATGCACGTGCGCTTTCCTCCCGAGCTGCAGCAGTAGTGTCACCCTTCCTGTCACGTGGATCAAGGGATCTGTGGATTCCCTCGAGGCTTCCGATGGGGGCTTTCCCACGAGGCTTTCCCACAGGGCTGTGCCACGTGCCACCTTGGTGGGAGTCGATCCTCGGCGTGAAAGACGAGCCGGTGAAGGGAAAAGAGGCTCCTCTGGAATGGACTGAGACATTTGGGGGACTCTTGGAATGGTGGCACGATCCTGGTGTTCCTCTCGCCGTTCCCGTTGAGAGTGCCTCCTCTTGAGATGCGACGGGAACGCCGAGAACTCTTTCCCGACGAAGCAGGGAAAGGATCCCTCATCTCGAGCTACGAGGCGGAAACGGGGCTCCTCTGGATGTGGGCGGGACCCTCGTGATTCCTCTGGAGTGGATTCGGGTATGACGGGGAACTTCTGGATTTGCACCAAGGGTGTGAAGGACCCTTTCATAGTTCCAGAGGTGAGGTGTGAGAAGCCTCGAGACGCCTCAGCGGAAATGGGTCTCATCTGGCCTGGATGGGAGAACCTCCTGGATTTCTCGAGTTGCAGCAGGTCTTCTCGAGTTACGACGGGGACCTCAGGGACCCTCTCTGGTGGCCTCAGCAAAAGCCAGTCCCCATGCGAGTTGCTAGGGGCCATCTCGGGATTCCTCTCCCGTCCATGCCGGGGCTTAAGACCTTGTGTGGAGTCGGGGCCGGAACCTGAGGATTCCTCTCCAGTGTTGCCATGGATCTTGGGGTGCTTCTGAGTCTCCCCAGGGGAGTCAGGCATCGTCTCGAGAGGGGGCATGCACGTGCGCTTTCCTCCTGAGCTGCAGCAGCAGTGTCACGCTTCCTGTCACGTGGATCAAGGGATCTGTGGCTTTCCCTCGAGGCTGTCCCTCGAGGCTTTCCCACGAGGCTTACCCACAGGGCTGTGCCACGTGCCACCTTGGTGGGAGTCGATCCTCGGCGTGAGAGACGAGCCGGTGAAGGGAAAAGAGGTTCCTCTGGAATGGACTGAGACATCTGGGGGACACTTGGAATGGTGGCACGACCCTGGAGTTCCTCTCGCCGATCCTGTTGAGAGGGCCTCCTCTTGAGATGCGACGGGAACGCCGGGAACTCTTTCCCGACGTGGCAGGGAAAGGATCCCTCATCTCAAGCTACGAGGCGGAAACGGGGCTCCTCTGGATGTGGGCGGGACCCTCGTGATTCCTCTCGAGTGGAGACGGGTATGTCGGGGAACTTCTTGATTTGCACGAAGGTTGTGAAGGACCCTTTCGAAGTTCCAGAGGTGAGGTGTGATCAGCCTCGAGACGCCTCAGCGGAAATGGGCCTCATCTCGCCTGGAGGGGAGAACCTCCTGGATTTTCTCGAGTTGCGGCAGGTCTTCTCGAGTTACGACGGGGACCTCAGGGACCCGCTCTGGTGGCCTCAGGAAAGGCCAGTCCACATGCGAGTTGCTAGGGGCCATCTCGGGATCCCTCTCCCGTCTATGCCGGCACTTAAGACCTTGTGTGGAGTCGGGGCCGGAACCTGAGGATTCCTCTCCAGTGTTGCCATGGATCTTGGGGTGCTTCTCAGTCTCCCCAGGGGAGTCAGGCATCGTCTCGAGTGGGGGCATGCACGTGCGCTTTCCTCCCGAGCTGCAGCAGTAGTGTCACGCTTCCTGTCACGTGGATCAAGGGATCTGTGGCTTTCCCTCGAGGCTGTCCCTCGAGGCTTTCCCACGAGGCTTTCCCACGGGGTTTTGTCACTTGCCACCTTGGTGGGAGTCGATCCTCGGCGTGAAAGACGAGCCGGTGAAGGGAAAAGAGGTTCCTCTGGAATGGACGGAGACATCTGGGGGACTCTTGGAATGGTGGCACGACCCTGGAGTTCCTCTCGCCGTTCCTGTTGAGAGGGCCTCCTCTTGAGATGCGACGGGAACGCCGGGAACTCTTTCCCGACGAAGCAGGGAAAGGATCCCTCATCTCGAGCTACGAGGCGGAAACGGGGCTCCTCTGGATGTGGGCGGGACCCTCGTGATTCCTCTCGAGTAGAGACGGGTATGTCGGGGAACTTCTTGATTTGCACCAAGGGTGTGAATGACCCTTTCGAAGTTCCAGAGGTGAGGTGTGATCAGCCTCGAGACGTCTCAGCGGAAATGGCCTCATCTCGCCTGGAGGGGAGAACCTCCTGGATTTTCTCGAGTTGCGGCAGGTCTTCTCGACTTACGACGGGGACCTCAGGGACCCGCTCTGGTGGCCTCAGGAAAGGCCAGTCCCCATGCGAGGTGCTAGGGGACCTCTCGGGATTCCTCTCCCGTCCATGCCGGGGCCTCAGTCCTTGTGTGGAGTCGGGGCCGGAACCTGAGGATTCCTCTCCAGTGTTGCCATGGATCTTGGGGTGCTTCTGAGTCTCCCCAGGTGAGTCAGGCCTCGTCTCGTGTGGGGGCATGCACGTGCGCTTTCCTCCCGAGCTGCAGCAGTAGTGTCACCCTTCCTGTCACGTGGATCAAGGGATCTGTGGATTCCCTCGAGGCTTCCGATGGGGGCTTTCCCACGAGGCTTTCCCACAGGGCTGTGCCACGTGCCACCTTGGTGGGAGTCGATCCTCGGCCTGAAAGACGAGCCGGTGAAGGGAAAAGAGGCTCCTCTGGAATGGACTGAGACATTTGGGGGACTCTTGGAATGGTGGCACGATCCTGGTGTTCCTCTCGCCGTTCCCGTTGAGAGTGCCTCCTCTTGAGATGCGACGGGAACGCCGAGAACTCTTTCCCGACGAAGCAGGGAAAGGATCCCTCATCTCGAGCTACGAGGCGGAAACGGGGCTCCTCTGGATGTGGGCGGGACCCTCGTGATTCCTCTGGAGTGGATTCGGGTATGACGGGGAACTTCTGGATTTGCACCAAGGGTGTGAAGGACCCTTTCATAGTTCCAGAGGTGAGGTGTGAGAAGCCTCGAGACGCCTCAGCGGAAATGGGTCTCATCTGGCCTGGATGGGAGAACCTCCTGGATTTCTCGAGTTGCAGCAGGTCTTCTCGAGTTACGACGGGGACCTCAGGGACCCTCTCTGGTGGCCTCAGCAAAAGCCAGTCCCCATGCGAGTTGCTAGGGGCCATCTCGGGATTCCTCTCCCGTCCATGCCGGGGCTTAAGACCTTGTGTGGAGTCGGGGCCGGAACCTGAGGATTCCTCTCCAGTGTTGCCATGGATCTTGGGGTGCTTCTGAGTCTCCCCAGGGGAGTCAGGCATCGTCTCGAGAGGGGGCATGCACGTGCGCTTTCCTCCTGAGCTGCAGCAGCAGTGTCACGCTTCCTGTCACGTGGATCAAGGGATCTGTGGCTTTCCCTCGAGGCTGTCCCTCGAGGCTTTCCCACGAGGCTTACCCACAGGGCTGTGCCACGTGCCACCTTGGTGGGAGTCGATCCTCGGCGTGAGAGACGAGCCGGTGAAGGGAAAAGAGGTTCCTCTGGAATGGACTGAGACATCTGGGGGACACTTGGAATGGTGGCACGACCCTGGAGTTCCTCTCGCCGTTCCTGTTGAGAGGGCCTCCTCTTGAGATGCGACGGGAACGCCGGGAACTCTTTCCCGACGTGGCAGGGAAAGGATCCCTCATCTCAAGCTACGAGGCGGAAACGGGGCTCCTCTGGATGTGGGCGGGACCCTCGTGATTCCTCTCGAGTGGAGACGGGTATGTCGGGGAACTTCTTGATTTGCACGAAGGTTGTGAAGGACCCTTTCGAAGTTCCAGAGGTGAGGTGTGATCAGCCTCGAGACGCCTCAGCGGAAATGGGCCTCATCTCGCCTGGAGGGGAGAACCTCCTGGATTTTCTCGAGTTGCGGCAGGTCTTCTCGAGTTACGACGGGGACCTCAGGGACCCGCTCTGGTGGCCTCAGGAAAGGCCAGTCCACATGCGAGTTGCTAGGGGCCATCTCGGGATCCCTCTCCCGTCTATGCCGGCACTTAAGACCTTGTGTGGAGTCGGGGCCGGAACCTGAGGATTCCTCTCCAGTGTTGCCATGGATCTTGGGGTGCTTCTCAGTCTCCCCAGGGGAGTCAGGCATCGTCTCGAGTGGGGGCATGCACGTGCGCTTTCCTCCCGAGCTGCAGCAGTAGTGTCACGCTTCCTGTCACGTGGATCAAGGGATCTGTGGCTTTCCCTCGAGGCTGTCCCTCGAGGCTTTCCCACGAGGCTTTCCCACGGGGTTTTGCCACTTGCCACCTTGGTGGGAGTCGATCCTCGGCGTGAAAGACGAGCCGGTGAAGGGAAAAGAGGTTCCTCTGGAATGGACGGAGACATCTGGGGGACTCTTGGAATGGTGGCACGACCCTGGAGTTCCTCTCGCCGTTCCTGTTGAGAGGGCCTCCTCTTGAGATGCGACGGGAACGCCGGGAACTCTTTCCCGACGAAGCAGGGAAAGGATCCCTCATCTCGAGCTACGAGGCGGAAACGGGGCTCCTCTGGATGTGGGCGGGACCCTCGTGATTCCTCTCGAGTAGAGACGGGTATGTCGGGGAACTTCTTGATTTGCACCAAGGGTGTGAAGGACCCTTTCGAAGTTCCAGAGGTGAGGTGTGATCAGCCTCGAGACGTCTCAGCGGAAATGGCCTCATCTCGCCTGAAGGGGAGAACCTCCTGGATTTTCTCGAGTTGCGGCAGGTCTTCTCGACTTACGACGGGGACCTCAGGGACCCGCTCTGGTGTCCTCAGGAAAGGCCAGTCCCCATGCGAGGTGCTAGGGGACCTCTCGGGATTCCTCTTCCGTCCATGCCGCGGCCTCAGTCCTTGTGTGGAGTCGGGGCCGGAACCTGAGGATTCCTCTCCAGTGTTGCCATGGATCTTGGGGTGCTTCTGAGTCTCCCCAGGGGAGTCAGGCCTCGTCTCGAGTGGGGGCATGCACGTGCGCTTTCCTCCCGAGCTGCAGCAGTAGTGTCACGCTTCCTGTCACGTGGATCAAGGGATCTGTGGATTCCCTCGAGGCTTCCGATGGGGGCTTTCCCACGAGGCTTTCCCAAAGGGCTGTGCCACATGCAACCTTGGTGTGAGTCGATCCTCGGCGTGAAAGACGAGCCGGTGTAGGGAAAAGAGGTTCCTCTGGAATGGACTGAGACATCTGGGGGACTCTTGGAATGGTGGCACGACCCTGGAGTTCCTCTCGCCGTTCCTGTTGGGAGGGCCTCCTCTTGAGATCCCACGGGAACGCCGGGAACTCTTTCCCGACGAAGCAGGGAAAGGATCCCTCATCTCGAGCTACGAGGTGGAAACGGGGCTCCTCTGGATGTGGGCGGGACCCTCGTGTTTCCTCTCGAGTGGAGACGGGTATGTCGGGGAACTTCTTGATTTGCACCAAGGGTGTGAAGGACCCTTTCGAAGTTCCAGAGGTGAGGTGTGATCAGCCTCGAGACGCCTCAGCGGAAATGGGCCTCATCTCGCCTGGAGGGGATAACCTCCTGGATTTTCTCGAATTGCGGCAGGTCTTCTCGAGTTACGACGGGGACCTCAGGGACCCGCTCTGGTGGCCTCAGGAAAGGCAAGTCCCCATGCGAGTTGCTAGGGGCCATCTCGGGATTCCTCTCCCGTCCATGCCGGGGCTTAACACCTTGTGTGAAGTCGGGGCCGGAACCTGAGGATTCCTCTCCAGTGTTGCCATGGATCTTGGGGTGCTTCTCAGTCTCCCCTGGCGAGTCAGGCATCGTCTCGTGTGGGGGCATGCACGTGCGCTTTCCTCCCGAGCTGCAGCAGTAGTGTCACGCTTCCTGTCACGTGGATCAAGGGATCTGTGGCTTTCCCTCGAGGCTGTCCCTCGAGGCTTTCCCACAGGGCTGTGCCACGTGCCACCTTGCTGTGAGTCGATCCTCGGCGTGAAAGACGAGCCGGTGAAGGGAAAAGAGGTTCCTCTGGAATGGACGGAGACATCTGGGGGACTCTTGGAATGGTGGCACGACCCTGGAGTTCCTCTCGCCGTTCCTGTTGAGAGGGCCTCCTCTTGAGATGCGACGGGAACGCCGGGAACTCTTTCCCGACGAAGCAGGGAAAGGATCCCTCATCTCGAGCTACGAGGCGGAAACGGGGCTCCTCTGGATGTGGGCGGGACCCTCGTGATTCCTCTCGAGTGGAGCCGGGTATGTCGGGGAACTTCTTGATTTGCACCAAGGGTGTGAAGGACCCTTTCGAAGTTCCAGAGGTGAGGTGTGATCAGCCTCGAGACGCCTCAGCGGAAATGGGCCTCATCTCGCCTGGAGGGGAGAACCTCCTGGATTTTCTCGAGTTGCGGCAGGTCTTCTCGAGTTACGACGGGGACCTCAGGGACCCGCTCTGGTGGCCTCAGGAAAGGCCAGTCCCCATGCGAGTTGCTAGGGGCCATCTCGGGATCCCTCTCCCGTCTATGCCGGGGCTTAAGACCTTGTGTGGAGTCGGGGCCGGAACCTGAGGATTCCTCTCCAATGTTGCCATGGACCTTGGGGTGCTTCTGAGTCTCCCCAGGGGAGTCAGGCATCGTTTCGAGTGGGGGCATGCAAGTGCGCTTTCCTCCCGAGCTTCAGCAGTAGTGTCACACTTCCTGTCACGTGGATCAAGGGATCTGTGGCTTTCCCTCGTGGCTGTCCCTCGAGGCTTTCCCACGAGGCTTTCCCACAGGGCTGTGCCACGTGCCACCTTGGTAGGAGTCGATCCTCGGCGTGAAAGACGAGCCGGTGAAGGGAAAAGAGGTTCCTCTGGAATGGACTGAGACATCTGGGGGACTCTTGGAATGGTGGCACGACCCTGGAGTTCCTCTCGCCGTTCCTGTTGAGAGGGCCTCCTCTTCAGATGCGACGGGAACGCCGGGAACTCTTTCCCGACGAAGCAGGGATAGTATCCCTCATCTCAAGCTACGAGGCGGAAACGGGGCTCCTCTGGATGTGGGCGGGACCCTCGTGATTCCTCTCGAGTGGAGACGGGTATGTCGGGGAACTTCTTGATTTGCACCAAGGGTGTGAAGGACCCTTTCGAAGTTCCAGAGGTGAGGTGTGATCAGCCTCGAGAGGCCTCAGCAGAAATGGGCCTCATCTCGCCTGGAGGGGAGAACCTCCTGGATTTTCTCGAGTTGCGGCAGGTATTCTCGAGTTACGACTGGGACCTCAGGGAACCGCTCTGGTGGCCTCAGGAAAGGCCAGTCCCCATGAGAGTTGCTAGGGGCCATCTCGGGATTCCTCTCCCGTCCATGCCGGGGCCTCAGTCCTTGTGTGGAGTCGGGGCCGCCACCTGAGGATTCCTCTCCAGTGTTGCCATGGATCTTGGGGTGCTTCTGAGACTCCCCAGGGGAGTCAGGCCTCGTCTCGATTCGGGGCATGCACGTGCGCTTTCCTCCCGAGCTGCAGCAGTAGTGTCACGCTTCCTGTCATGTGGATCAAGGGATCTGTGGATTCCCTCGAGGCTTCCGATGGGGGCTTTCCCACGAGGCTTTCCCACAGGGCTGTGCCACGTGCCACCTTGGTGGGAGTCGATCCTCGGCCTGAAAGACGAGCTGGTGAAGGGAAAAGAGGCTCCTCTGGAATGGACTGAGACATTTGGGGGACTCTTGGAATGGTGGCACGATCCTGGTGTTCCTCTCGCCGTTCCCGTTGAGAATGCCTCCTCTTGAGATGCGACGGGAACGCCGAGAACTCTTTCCCGACGAAGCAGGCAAAGGATCCCTCATCTCGAGCTACGAGGCGGAAACGGGGCTCCTCTGGATGTGGGCGGGACCCTCGTGATTCCTCTGGAGTGGATTCGGGTATGTCGGGGAACTTCTTGATTTGCACCAAGGGTGTGAAGGACCCTTTCATAGTTCCAGAGGTGAGGTGTGAGAAGCCTCGAGACGCCTCAGCGGAAATGGGTCTCATCTGGCCTGGATGGGAGAACCTCCTGGATTTCTCGAGTTGCAGCAGGTCTTCTCGAGTTACGACGGGGACCTCTGGGACCCGCTCTGGTGGCCTCAGCAAAAGCCAGTCCCCATGCGAGTTGCTAGGGGCCATCTCGGGATTCCTCTCCCGTCCATGCCGGGGCTTAAGACCTTGTGTGGAGTCGGGGCCGGAACCTGAGGATTCCTCTCCAGTGTTGCCATTGGTCTTGGGGTGCTTCTGAGTCTCCCCAGGGGAGTCAGGCATCGTCTCGAGAGGGGGCATGCACGTGCGCTTTCCTCCTGAGCTGCAGCAGCAGTGTCACGCTTCCTGTCACGTGGATCAAGGGATCTGTGGCTTTCCCTCAAGGCTGTCCCTCGAGGCTTTCCCACGAGGCTTACCCACAGGGCTGTGCCACGTGCCACCTTGGTGGGAGTCGATCCTCGGCGTGAGAGACGAGCCGGTGAAGGGAAAAGAGGTTCCTCTGGAATGGACTGAGACTTCTGGGGGACACTTGGAATGGTGGCACGACCCTGGAGTTCCTCTCGCCGATCCTGTTGAGAGGGCCTGCTCTTGAGATGCGACGGGAACGCCGGGAACTCTTTCCCGACGTGGCAGGGAAAGGATCCCTCATCTCAAGCTACGAGGCGGAAACGGGGCTCCTCTGGATGTGGGCGGGACCCTCGTGATTCCTCTCGAGTGGAGACGGGTATGTCGGGGAACTTCTTGATTTGCACGAAGGTTGTGAAGGACCCTTTCGAAGTTCCAGAGGTGAGGTGTGATCAGCCTTGAGACGCCTCAGCGGAAATGGGCCTCATCTCGCCTGGAGGGGAAAACCTCCTGGATTTTCTCGAGTTGCGGCAGGTCTTCTCGAGTTACGACGGGGACCTCAGGGACCCGCTCTGCTGGCCTCAGGAAAAGCCAGTCCCCATGCGAGTTGCTAGGGGACCACTCGGGATTCCTCTCCCGTCCATGCCGGGGCCTCAGTCCTTGTGTGGAGTCGGGGCCGGAACTTGAGGATTCCTCTCCAGTGTTTCCATGGATCTTGGGGTGCTTCTGAGCCTCCCCAGGGGAGTCAGGCCTCGTCTCGAGTGGGGGCATGCACGTGCGCTTTCCTCCCGAGCTGCAGCAGTAGTGTCACGCTTCCTGTCACGTGGATCAAGGGATCTGTGGCTTTCCCTCGAGGCTGTCCCTCGAGGCTTTCCCACGAGGCTTTCCCACAGGGCTGTGCCACGTACCACCTTGGTGTGAGTCGATCCTCGGCGTGAAAGACGAGCCGGTGAAGGGAAAAGAGGTTCCTCTGTAATGGACTGAGACATCTGGGGGACTCTTGGAATGGTGGCACGACCCTGGAGTTCCTCTCGCCGTTCCTGTTGAGAGGGCCTCCTCTTGAGATGCGACGGGAATACCGGGAACTCTTTCCCGACGAAGCAGGGTAATGATCCCTCATCTCGAGCTACGAGGCGGACCCGGGGCTCCTCTGGATGTGGGTGGGACCCTCGTGATTCCTCTCGAGTGGAGACGGGTATGTCGGGGAACTTCTTGATTTGCACCAAGGGTGTGAAGGACCCTTTCGAAGTTCCAGAGGTGAGGTGTGATCAGCGTCGAGACGCCTCAGCGGAAATGGGCCTCATCTCGCCTGGAGGGGAGAACCTCCTGGATTTTCACGAGTTGCGGCAGGTCTTCTCGTGTTAAATGGGGACCTCAGGGACCCGCTCTGGTGGCTTCAGGAAAGGCCAGTCCCCATGCGAGTTGCTAGGGGACCTCTCGGGTTTCCTCTCCCGTCCATGCCGGGGCCTCAGTCCTTGTGTGGAGTCGGGGCTGGAACCTGAGGATTCCTCTCCAGTGTTGCCATGGATCTTGGGGTGCTTCTGAGTCTCCAGAGGGGAGTCAGGCCTCGTCTCGAGTGGGGGCATGCACGTGCGCTTTCCTCCCGAGCTGCAGCAGTAGTGTCACGCTTCCTGTCACGTGGATCAAGGGATCTGTGGCTTTCCCTCGAGGCTGTCCCTCGAGGCTTTCCCACGAGGCTTTCCCACAGGGCTGTGCCACGTGCCACCTTGGTGTGAGTCGATCCTCGGCGTGAAAGACGAGCCGGTGAAGGGAAAAGAGGTTCCTCTGTAATGGACTGAGACATCTGGGGGACTCTTGGAATGGTGGCACGACCTTGGAGTTCCTCTCGCCGTTCCTGTTGAGAGGGCCTCCTCTTGAGATGCGACGGGAACGCCGGGAACTCTTTCCCGACGAAGCAGGGAAAGGATCCCTCATCTCGAGCTACGAGGCGGAAACGGGGCTCCTCTGGATGTGGGCGGGACCCTCGTGATTCCTCTCGAGTGGAGACGGGTATGTCGGGGAACTTCTTGATTTGCACCAAGGGTGTGAAGGAGCCTTTCGAAGTTCCAGAGGGGAGGTGTGATCAGCCTCGAGACGCCTCAGCGGAAATGGGCCTCATCTCGCCTGGAGGGGAGAACCTCCTGGATTTGCTCGAGTTGCGTCAGGTCTTCTCGAGTTACGAAGGCGACCTCAGGGACCCTCTCTGGTGGCCTCAGGAAAGGCCGGTCCCCATACGAGTAACTTTGGCACCTCTCGGGATTCCTCTCCCGTCCATGCCGGGGCCTCAGTCCTTGTGTGGAGTCGGGGCCGGAACCTGAGGATTCCTCTCCAGTGTTGCCATGGATCTTGGGGTGCTTCTGAGTCTCCCCAGGGGAGTCAGGCCTCGTCTCGAGTGGGGGCATGCACGTGCGCTTTCCTCCCGAGCTGCAGCAGTAGTGTCACGCTTCCTGTCACGTGGATCAAGGGATCTGTGGCTTTCCCTCGAGGCTGTCCCTCGAGGCTTTCCCACGAGGCTTTCCCACAGGGCTGTGCCACGTGCCACCTTGGTGTGAGTCGATCCTCGGCGTGAAAGACGAGCCGGTGAAGGGAAAAGAGGTTCCTCTGGAATGGACTGAGACATCTGGGGGACTCTTGGAGTGGTGGCACGACCCTGGAGTTCCTCTCGCCTTTCCTGTTGAGAGGGCCTCCTCTTGAGATGCGACGGGAACGCCGGGAACTCTTTCCCGACGAAGCAAGGAAAGGATCCCTCATCTCGAGCTATGAGGCGGAAACGGGACTCCTCTGGATGTGGGCGGGACCATCGTGATTCCTCTCGAGTGGAGACGGGTATGTCGGGGAACTTCTTGATTTGCACCAAGGGTGTGAAGGACCCTTTCGAAGTTCCAGAGGTGAGGTGTGATCAGCCTCGAGACGCCTCAGCGGAAATGGGCCTCATCTCGCCTGGAGGGGAGAACCTCCTGGATTTTCTCGAGTTGCGGCAGGTCTTCTCGAGTTACGACGGGGACCTCAGGGACCCGCTCTGGTGGCCTCAGGAAAGGCCAGTCCACATGCGAGTTGATAGGGGGCCTCTCGGGATTCCTCTCCCGTCCATGCCGGGGCCTGAGTCCTTGTGTGGAGTCGGGGCTGGAACCTGAGGTTTCCTCTCCAGTGTTGCCATGGATCTTGGGGTGCTTCTGAGTCTCCCCAGGGGAGTCAGGCCTCGTCTCGAGTGGGGGCATGCACGTGCGCTTTCCTCCCGAGCTGCAGCAGTAGTGTCACGCTTCCTGTCACGTGGATCAAGGGATCTGTGGCTTTCCCTCGAGGCTGTCCCTCGAGGTTTTCCCACGAGTCTTTCCCACAGGGCTGTGCCACGTGCCACCTTGGTGTGAGTCGATCCTCGGCGTGAAAGACGAGCCGGTGAAGGGAAAAGAGGTTCCTCTGGAATGGACTGAGACATCTGGGGGACTCTTGGAATGGTGGCACGACCCTGGAGTTCCTCTCGCCGTTCCTGTTGAGACGGCCTCCTCTTGAGATTCGACGGGAATGCCGGGAACTCTTTCCCGACGAAGCAGGGAAAGGATCCCTCATCTCGAGCTACGAGGCGGAAACGGGGCTCCTCTGGACGTGGGCGGGACCCTCGTGTTTCCTCTCGAGTGGAGACCGGTATGTCGGGCAACTTCTTGATTTGCACCAAGGGTGTGAAGGAGCCTTTCGAAGTTCCAGAGGGGAGGTGTGATCAGCCTCGAGACGCCTCAGCGGAAATGGGCCTCATCTCGCCTGGAGGGGAGAACCTCCTGGATTTTCTCCAGTTGCGGCAGGTTTTCTCGAGTTACGACGGGGACCTCAGGGACCCGCTCTGGTGGCCTCAGGAAAGGCCAGTTCCCATGCGAGTTGCTAGGGGACCTCTCGGGATTCCTCTCCCGTCCATGCCGGGGCCTCAGTCCTTGTGTGGAGTCGGGGCCGGAACCTGAGGATTCCTCTCCAGTGTTGCCATGGAACTTGGGGTGCTTCTGAGTCTCCCCAGGGGAGTCATGCCTCGTCTCGAGTGGGGGCATGCACGTGCGCTTTCCTCCCGAGCTGCAGCAGTAGTGTCACGCTTCCTGTCACGTGGATCAAGGGATCTGTGGCTTTCCCTCGAGGCTGTCCCTCGAGGCTTTCCCACGAGGCTTTCCCACAGAGCTGTGCCACGTGCCACCTTGGTGTGAGTCGATCCTCGGCGTGAAAGACGAGCCGGTGAAGGGAAAAGAGGTTCCTCTGGAATGGACTGAGACATCTGGGGACTCTTGGAATGGTGGCACGACCCTGGAGTTCCTCTCGCCGTTCCTGTAGAGAGGGCCTCCTCTTGAGATGCGACGGGAAGGCCGGGAACTCTTTCCCGACGAAGCAGGGAAAGGATCCCTCATCTCGAGCTACGAGGCAGAAACGGGGCTCCTCTGGATGTGGGCGGGACCCTCGTGATTCCTCTCGAGTGGAGACGGGTATGTCGGGGAACTTCTTGATTTGCACCAAGGGTGTGAAGGACCCTTTCGAAGTTCCAGAGGGGAGGTTTGATCAGCCTCGAGACGCCTCAGCGGAAATGGGCCTCATGTCGCCTGGAGGGGAGAACCTCCTGGATTTTCTGGAGTTGCGGCAGGTCTTCTCGAGTTACGACGGGGACCTCAGGGACCCGCTCTGGTGGCCTCAGGAAGGGCCAGTCCCCATGCGAGTTGCTAGGGGACCTCTCGGGATTCCTCTCCCGTCCATGCCGGGGCCTCAATCCTTGTGTGGAGTCGGGGACCGAACCTGAGGATTCCTCTCCAGTGTTGCCATGGATTTTGGGGTGCTTCTGAGTCTCCCCAGGGGAGTCAGGCCTGGTCTCGAGTGGGGGCATGCACGTGCGCTTTCCTCCCGAGCTGCAGCAGTATTGTCACGCTTCCTGTCACGTGGATCAAGGGATCTGTGGCTTTCCCTCGAGGCTGTCCCTCGAGGCTTTCCCACGAGGCTTTCCCACAGGGCTGTGCCACGTGCCACCTTGGTGTGAGTCGATCCTCGGCGTGAAAGACGAGCCGGTGAAGGGAAAAGAGGTTCCTCTGGAGTGGACTGAGACATCTGGGGGACTCTTGGAATGCTGGCTCGACCCTGGAGTTCCTCTCGCCGTTCCTGTTGAGAGGGCCTCCTCTTGAGATGCGACGGGAACGCCGGGAACTCTTTCCCGACGAAGCAGGGAAAGGATCCCTCATCTCGAGCTACGAGGCGGAAACGGGGCTCCTCTGGATGTGGGCGGGACCATCGTGATTCCTCTCGAGTGGAGACGGGTATGTCGGGGAACTTCTTGATTTGCACCAAGGGTGTGAAGGAGCCTTTCGAAGTTCCAGAGGTGAGGTGTGTTCAGCCTCGAGACGCCTCAGCGGAAATGGGCCTCATCTCGCCTGGAGGGGAGAACCTCCTGGATTTTCTCGAGTTGCGGCAGGTCTTCTCGAGTTACGACGGGGACCTCAGAGACCCACTCTGGTGGCCTCAGGAAAGGCCAGTCCCCATGCGAGTTGCTAGGGGTCCTCTCGGGATTCCTCTCCCGTCCATGCCGGGGTCTCAGTCCTTGTGTGGAGTCGGGGCCGGAACCTGAGGATTCCTCTCCAGTGTTGCCATGGATCTTGGGGTGCTTCTGAGTCTCCCCAGGGGAGTCAGGCCTCGTCTCGAGTGGGGGCATGCACGTGCGCTTTCCTCCCGAGCCGCAGCAGTAGTGTCACGCTTCCTGTCACGTGGATCAAGGGATCGGTGGCTTTCCCTCGAGGCTTTCCCACGAGGCTTTCCCACAGGGCTGTGCCACGTGCCACCTTGGTGTGAGTCGATCCTCGGCGTGAAAGACGAGCCGGTGAAGGGAAAAGAGGTTCCTCTGGAATGGACTGAGACATCTGGGGGACTCTTGGAATGGTGGCACGACCCTGGAGTTCCTCTCGCCGTTCCTGTTGAGAGGGCCTCCTCTTGAGGCGCGACGGGAAAGCCGGGAACTCTTTCCCGACGAAGCAGGGAAAGGATCCCTCATCTCGAGCTACGAGGCGGAAACGGGGCTGTTCTGGATGTGGGCGGGACCCACGGGTTTCTTCTCGAGTGGAGACGGGTATGTCGGGGAACTTCTTGATTTGCACCAAGGGTGTGAAGGAGCCTTTCAAAGTTACAGAGGTGAGGTGTGATCAGCCTCGAGACGCCTCAGCGGAAATGGGCCTCATCTCGCCTGGAGGGGAGAACCTCCTGGATTTTCTCGAGTTGCGGCATGTCTTCTCGAGTTACGACGGGGACCTCAGGGACCCGCTCTGGTGGCCTCAGGAAAGGCCAGTCCCCATGCGAGTTGCTAGGGGACCTCTCGGGATTCCTCTCCCGTCCATGCCGGGGCCTCAGTCCTTGTGTGGATTCGGGGCCGGAACCTGAGGATTCCTCTCCAGTGTTGCCATGGATCTTGGGGTGCTTCTGAGTCTCCCCAGGGGAGTCAGGCCTCGTCTCGAGTGAGGGCATGCACGTGCGCTTTCCTCCCGAGCTGCAGCAGTAGTGTCACGCTTCCTGTCACGTGGGTCAAGGGATCTGTTGCTTTCTCTCGAGGCTGTCCCTCGAGGCTTTCCCACGAGGCTTTCCCACAGGGCTGTGCCACGTGCCACCTTGGTGTGAGTTGATCCTCGGCGTGAAAGACGTGCCGGTGACGGGAAAAGAGGTTCCTCTGGAATGGACTGAGACATCTGGGGGACTCTTGGAATGGTGGCACGACCCTGGAGTTCCTCTCGCCGTTCCTGTTGAGAGGGCCTCCTCTTGAGATGCGTCGGGAACGCCGGGAACTCTTTCCTGACGAAGCAGGGAAAGGATCCCTCATCTCGAGCTACGAGGCGGAAACGGGGCTCCTCTGGATGTGGGCGGGACCCTCGTGATTCCTCTAGAGTGGAGACGGGTATGTCGGGGAACTTCTTGATTTGCACCAAGGGTGTGAAGGACCCTTTCGAAGTTCCAGAGGTGAGGTGTGATCAGCCTCGAGACGCCTCAGCGGAAATGGGCCTCATCTCGCATGGAGGGGAGAACCTCCTGGATTTTCTCGAGTTGCGGCTGGTCTTCTCGAGTTACGACGGGGACGTCAGGGACCCGCTCTGGTGGCCTCAGGAAAGGCCAGTCCCCATGCGAGTTGCTAGGTGACCTCTCGGGATTCCTCTCCCGTCCATGCCGGGGCCTCAGTCCTTGTGTGGAGTCGGGGCCAGAAACTGAGGATTCCTCTCCAGTGTTGCCATGGATCTTGGGGTGCTTCTGAGTCTCCCCAGGGGAGTCAGGCCTCGTCTCGAGTGGGGGCATGCACGTGCGCTTTCCTCCCGAGCTGCAGCAGTAGTGTCACGCTTCCTGTCACGTGGATCAAGGGATCTGTTGCTTTCTCTCGAGGCTGTCCCTCGAGGCTTTCCCACGAGGCTTTCCCACAGGGCTGTGCCACGTGCCACCTTGGTCTGAGTCGATCCTCGGCGTGAAAGACGAGCCGGTGAAGGGAAAAGAGGTTCCCTTGGAATGGACTGAGACATCTGGGGGACTCTTGGAATGGTGGCACGACCCTGGAGTTCCTCTCGCCGTTCCTGTTTAGAGGGCCTCCATTTGAGATGCGACGGGAACGCCGGGAACTCTTTCCCGATGAAGCAGGGAAAGGATCCCTCATCTCGAGCTACGAGGCGGAAACGGGGCTCCTCTGGATGTGGGCGGGACCCTCGTGATTCCTCTCGAGGGGAGACGGGTATGTCGGGGAACTTCTTGATTTGCACCAAGGTTGTGAAGGACCCTTTCGAAGTTCCAGAGGTGAGGTGTGATCAGCCTCGAGACGCCTCAGCGGAAATGGGCCTCATCTCGCCTGGAGGGGAGAACCTCCTGGATTTTCTCGAGTTGCGGCAGGTTTTCTCGAGTTACGACGGGGACCTCAGGGACCCGCTCTGGTGGCCTCAAGAAAGGCCAGTCCCCGTGCGAGTTGCTAGGGGCCATCTCGGGATTCTTCTCCCATCCATGCCGGGGCCTAAGACCTTGTGTGGAGTCGGGGCCGAACCTGAGGATTCCTCTCCAGTGTTGCCATGGATCTTGGGGTGCTTCTGAGTCTCCCGAGGGGAGTCAGGCCCCTTCTCGGGTGGGGGCATCCACGTGCGCTTCCCTCCCGAGCTGCAGCAGTAGTGTCACGCTTCCTGTCATGTGGATCAAGGGATCTGTGGCTTTCCCTCGAGGCTTTCCCACGAGGCTTTCCCACAGGGCTGTGCCACGTGCCACCTTGGTGTGAGTCGATCCTCGGCGTGAAAGACGTGCCGGTGACGGGAAAAGAGGTTCCTCTGGAATGGACTGAGACATCTGGGGGACTCTTGGAATGGTGGCACGACCCTGGAGTTCCTCTCGCCGTTCCTGTTGAGAGGGCCTCCTCTTGAGATGCGTCGGGAACGCCGGGAACTCTTTCCTGACGAAGCAGGGAAAGGATCCCTCATCTCGAGCTAGGAGGCGGAAACGGGGCTCCTCTGGATGTGGACGGGACCCTCGTGATTCCTCTAGAGTGGAGATGGGTATGTCGGGGAACTTCTTGATTTGCACCAAGGGTGTGAAGGACCCTTTCGAAGTTCCAGAGGTGAGGTGTGATCAGCCTCGAGACGCCTCAGCGGAAATGGGCCTCATCTCGCCTGGAGGGGAGAACCTCCTGGATTTTCTCGAGTTGCGGCATGTCTTCTCGAGTTACGACGGGGACCTCAGGGACCCGCTCTGGTGGCCTCAGGAAAGGCCAGTCCCCATGCGAGTTGCTAGGGGACCACTCGGGATTCCTCTCCCGTCCATGCCGGGGCCTCAATCCTTGTGTGGAGTCGGGGCCGGAACCTGAGGTTTCCTCTCCAGTGTTGCCATGGATCTTGGGGTGCTTCTGAGTCTCCCCAGGGGAGTCAGGCCTCGTCTCGAGTGGGGGCATGCACGTGCGCTTTCCTCCCTAGCTGCAGCAGTAGTGTCACGCTTCCTGTCACGTGGGTCAAGGGATCTGTTGCTTTCTCTCGAGGCTGTCCCTCGAGGCTTTCCCACGAGGCTTTCCCACAGGGCTGTGACACGTGCCACCTTGGTGTGTGTCGATCCTCGGCGTGAAAGACGT
Source organism: Budorcas taxicolor (assembly GCF_023091745.1). Classification (NCBI taxonomy): domain Eukaryota; kingdom Metazoa; phylum Chordata; class Mammalia; order Artiodactyla; family Bovidae; genus Budorcas; species Budorcas taxicolor. The sequence goes on along the minus strand of NW_026292783.1, from coordinate 413,966 downwards.
GCCGGTGACGGGAAAAGAGGTTCCTCTGGAATGGACTGAGACATCTGGGGGACTCTTGGAATGGTGGCACGACCCTGGAGTTCCTCTCGCCGTTCCTGTTGAGAGGGCCTCCTCTTGAGATGCGTCGGGAACGCCGGGAACTCTTTCCTGACGAAGCAGGGAAAGGATCCCTCATCTCGAGCTAGGAGGCGGAAACGGGGCTCCTCTGGATGTGGACGGGACCCTCGTGATTCCTCTAGAGTGGAGACGGGTATGTCGGGGAACTTCTTGATTTGCACCAAGGGTGTGAAGGACCCTTTCGAAGTTCCAGAGGTGAGGTGTGATCAGCCTCGAGACGCCTCAGCGGAAATGGGCCTCATCTCGCCTGGAGGGGAGAACCTCCTGGATTTTCTCGAGTTGCGGCATGTCTTCTCGAGTTACGACGGGGACCTCAGGGACCCGCTCTGGTGGCCTCAGGAAAGGCCAGTCCCCATGCGAGTTGCTAGGGGACCTCTCGGGATTCCTCTCCCGTCCATGCCGGGGCCTCAGTCCTTGTGTGGAGTCTGGGCCGGAACCTGAGGATTCCTCTCCAGTGTTGCCAAGGATCTTGGGGTGCTTCTGAGTCTCCCCAGGGGAGTCAGGCCTCGTCTCGAGTGGGGGCATGCACGTGCGCTTTCCTCCCTAGCTGCAGCAGTAGTGTCACGCTTCCTGTCACGTGGGTCAAGGGATCTGTTGCTTTCTCTCGAGGCTGTCCCTCGAGGCTTTCCCACGAGGCTTTCCCACCGGGCTGTGCCACGTGCCACCTTGGTGTGAGTCGATCCTCGGCGTGAAAGACGTGCCGGTGACGGGAAAAGAGGTTCCTCTGGAATGGACTGAGACATCTGGGGGACTCTTGGAATGGTGGCACGACCCTGGAGTTCCTCTCGCCGTTCCTGTTGAGAGGGCCTCCTCTTGAGATGCGTCGGGAACGCCGGGAACTCTTTCCTGACGAAGCAGGGAAAGGATCCCTCATCTCGAGCTACGAGGCGGAAACGGGGCTCCTCTGGATGTGGACGGGACCCTCGTGATTCCTCTAGAGTGGAGACGGGTATGTCGGGGAACTTCTTGATTTGCATCAAGGGTGTGAAGGACCCTTTCGAAGTTCCAGAGGTGAGGTGTGATCAGCCTCGAGACGCCTCAGCGGAAATGGGCCTCATCTCGCCTGGAGGGGAGAACCTCCTGGATTTTCTCGAGTTGCGGCATGTTTTCTCGAGTTACGACGGGGACCTCAGGGACCCGCTCTGGTGGCCTCAGGAAAGACCAGTTCCCATTCGAGTTGCTAGGGGACCTCTCGGGATTCCTCTCCCGTCCATGCCGGGGCCTCAGTCCTTGTGTGGAGTCGGGGCCGGAACCTGAGGATTCCTCTCCAGTGTTGCCATGGATCTTGGGGTGCTTCTGAGTCTCCCCAGGGGAGTCAGGCCTCGTCTCGAGTGGGGGCATGCACGTGCGCTTTCCTCCCGAGCTGCAGCAGTAGTGTCACGCTTCCTGTCACGTGGGTCAAGGGATCTGTTGCTTTCTCTCGAGGCTGTCCCTCGAGGCTTTCCCACGAGGCTTTCCCACAGGGCTGTGCCACGTGCCACCTTTGTTTGAGTCGATCCTCGGCGTGAAAGACGAGCCGGTGAAGGGAAAAGAGGTTCCCTTGGAATGGACTGAGACATCTGGGGGACTCTTGGAATGGTGGCACGACCCTGGAGTTCCTCTCGCCTTTCCTGTTGAGAGGGCCTCCTCTTGAGATGCGACGGGAACGCCGGGAACTCTTTCCCGATGAAGCAGGGAAAGGATCCCTCATCTCGAGCTACGAGGCGGAAACGGGGCTCCTCTGGATGTGGGCGGGACCCTCGTGATTCCTCTCGAGGGGACACGGGTATGTCGGGGAACTTCTTGATTTGCACCAAGGGCGTGAAGGACTCTTTCGAAGTTCCAGAGGTGAGGTGTGATCAGCCTCGAGACGCCTCAGCGGAAATGGGCCTCATCTCGCCTGGAGGGGAGAACCTCCTGGATTTTCTCGAGTTGCGGCAGGTCTTCTCGAGTTACGACGGGGACCTCAGGGACCCGCTCTGGTGGCCTCAGGAAAGGCCAGTCCCCATGTGAGTTGCTAGGGGACCTCTCGGGATTCCTCTCCCGTCCATGCCGGGCCCTCAGTCCTTGTGTGGAGTCGGGGCCGGAACCTGAGGATTCCTCTCCAGTGTTGCCATGGATCTTGGGGTGCTTCTGAGTCTCCCCAGGGGAGTCAGGCCTCGTCTCGAGTGGGGGCATGCACGTGCGCTTTCCTCCCGAGCTGCAGCAGTAGTGTCACGCTTCCTGTCATCTGGATCAAGGGATCTGTTGCTTTCTCTCGAGGCTGTCCTTCGAGGCTTTCCCACGAGGCTTTCCCACAGGGCTGTGCCACGTGCCACCTTGGTGTGAGTCGATCCTCGGCGTGAAAGACGAGCCGGTGAAGGGAAAAGAGGTTCCCTTGGAATGGACTGAGACATCTGGGGGACTCTTGGAATGGTGGCACGACCCTGGAGTTCCTCTCGCCGTTCCTGTTGAGAGGGCCTCCTCTTGAGATGCGACGGGAACGCCGGGAACTCTTTCCCGACGAAGCAGGGAAAGGATCGCTCATCTCGAGCTACGATGCGGAAACGGGGCTCCTCTGGATGTGGGCGGAACCCTCGTGATTCTTCTCGAGGGGAGACGGGCATGTCGGGTATCTTCTTGATTTGCACCAAGGGCGTGAAGGACCCTTTCGAAGTTCCAGAGGTGAGGTGTGATCAGCCTCGAGACGCCTCAGCGGAAATGGGCCTCATCTCGCCTGGAGGGGAGAACCTCCTGGATTTTCTCGAGTTGCGGCAGGTTTTCTCGAGTTACGACGGGGACCTCAGGGACCCGCTCTGGTGGCCTCAAGAAAGGCCAGTCCCCGTGCGAGTTGCTAGGGGCCATCTCGGGATTCCTCTCCCATCCATGCCGGGGCCTAAGACCTTGTGTGGAGTCGGGGCCGAACCTGAGGATTCCTCTCCAGTGTTGCCATGGATCTTGGGGTGCCTCTGAGTCTCCCGAGGGGACTCAGGCCCCTTCTCGAGTGGGGGCATCCACGTGCGCTTCCCTCCCGAGCTGCAGCAGTAGTGTCACGCTTCCTGTCATGTGGATCAAGGGATCTGTGGCTTTCCCTCGAGGCTTTCCCACGAGGCTTTCCCACAGGGCTGTGCCACGTGCCACCTTGTTGTGAGTCGATCCTCGGCGTGAAAGACGAGCCGGTGAAGGGAAAAGAGGTTCCTCTGGAATGGACTGAGACATCTGGGGGACTCTTGGAATTGTGGCACGACCCTGGAGTTCCTCTCGCCGTTCCTGTTGAGAGGGCCTCCTCTTGAGGTGCGACGGGAACGCCGGGAACTCTTTCCCGACGAAGCAGGGAAAGGATCCCTCATCTCGAGCTACGAGGCGGAAACGGGGCTCCCCTGGATGTGGGCGGGACCCACGTGTTTCCTCTCGAGTGGAGACGGGTATGTCGGGGAACTTCTTGATTTGCACCAAGGGTGTGAAGGAGCCTTTCAAAGTTACAGAGGTGAGGTGTGATCAGCCCCGAGACGCCTCAGCGGAAATGGGCCTCATCTCGCCTGGAGGGGAGAACCTCCTGGATTTTCTCGAGTTGCGGCAGGTCTTCTCGAGTTACGACGGGGACCTCAGGGACCCGCTCTGGTGGCCTCAGGAAAGGCCAGTCCCCTCGTGAGTTGCTAGGGGACCTCTCGGGATTCCTCTCCCGTCCATGCCGGGGCCTCAGTCCTTGTGTGGAGTCTGGGCCGGAAGCTGAGGATTCCTCTCCAGTGTTGCCATGGATCTTGGGGTGCTTCTGAGTCTCCCCAGGGGAGTCAGGCCTCCTCTCGAGTGGGGGCATGCACGTGCGCTTTCCTCCCGAGCTGCAGCAGTAGTGTCACGCTTCCTGTCACGTGGGTCAAGGGATCTGTTGCTTTCTCTCGAGGCTGTCCCTCGAGGCTTTCCCACGAGGCTTTCCCACAGGGCTGTGCCACGTGCCACCTTGGTGTGAGTCGATCCTCGGCGTGAAAGACGTGCCGGTGAAGGGAAAAGAGGTTCCTCTGGAATGGACTGAGACATCTGGGGGACTCTTGGAATGGTGGCACGACCCTGGAGTTCCTCTCGCCGTTCCTGTTGAGAGGGCCTCCTCTTGAGATGCGTCGGGAACGCCGGGAACTCTTTCCTGACGAAGCAGGGAAAGGATCCCTCATCTCGAGCTACGAGGCGGAAACGGGGCTCCTCTGGATGTGGACGGGACCCTCGTGATTCCTCTAGAGTGGAGACGGGTATGTCGGGGAACTTCTTGATTTGCACCAAGGGTGTGAAGGACCCTTTCGAAGTTCCAGAGGTGAGGTGTGATCAGCCTCGAGACGCCTCAGCGGAAATGGGCCTCATCTCGCATGGAGGGGAGAACCTCCTGGATTTTCTCGAGTTGCGGCTGGTCTTCTCGAGTTACGACGGGGACGTCAGGGACCCGCTCTGGTGGCCTCAGGAAAGGCCAGTCCCCATGCGAGTTGCTAGGGGACCTCTCGGGATTCCTCTCCCGTCCATGCCGGGGCCTCAGTCCTTGTGTGGAGTCGGGGCCGGAACCTGAGGATTCCTCTCCAGTGTTGCCAAGGATCTTGGGGTGCTTCTGAGTCTCCCCAGGGGAGTCAGGCCTCGTCTCGAGTGGGGGCATGCACGTGCGCTTTCCTCCCGAGCTGCAGCAGTAGTGTCACGCTTCCTGTCATGTGGATCAAGGGATCTGTTGCTTTCTCTCGAGGCTGTCCTTCGAGGCTTTCCCACGAGGCTTTCCCACAGGGCTGTGCCACGTGCCACCTTGGTGTGAGTCGATCCTCGGCGTGAAAGACGAGCCGGTGAAGGGAAAAGAGGTTCCCTTGGAATGGACTGAGACATCTGGGGGACTCTTGGAATGGTGGCACGACCCTGGAGTTCCTCTCGCCGTTCCTGTTGAGAGGGCCTCCTCTTGAGATGCGACGGGAACGCCGGGAACTCTTTCCCGACGAAGCAGGGAAAGGATCGCTCATCTCGAGCTACGATGCGGAAACGGGGCTCCTCTGGATGTGGGCGGGACCCTCGTGATTCTTCTCGAGGGGAGACGGGCATGTCGGGGAACTTCTTGATTTGCACCAAGGGCGTGAAGGACCCTTTCGAAGTTCCAGAGGTGAGGTGTGATCAGCCTCGAGACGCCTCAGCGGAAATGGGCCTCATTTCGCCTGGAGGGGAGAACCTCCAGGATTTTCTCGAGTTGCGGCAGGTTTTCTCGAGTTACGACGGGGACCTCAGGGACCCGCTCTGGTGGCCTCAAGAAAGGCCAGTCCCCGTGCGAGTTGCTAGGGGCCATCTCGGGATTCTTCTCCCATCCATGCTGGGGCCTAAGACCTTGTGTGGAGTCGGGGCCGAACCTGAGGATTCCTCTCCAGTGTTGCCATGGATCTTGGGGTGCTTCTGAGTCTCCCGAGGGGAGTCAGGCCCCTTCTCGAGTGGGGGCATCCACGTGCGCTTCCCTCCCGAGCTGCAGCAGTAGTGTCACGCTTCCTGTCATGTGGATCAAGGGATCTGTGGCTTTCCCTCGAGGCTTTCCCACGAGGCTTTCCCACAGGGCTGTGCCACGTGCCACCTTGTTGTGGGTCGATCCTCGGCGTGAAAGACGAGCCGGTGAAGGGAAAAGAGGTTCCTCTGGAATGGACTGAGACATCTGGGGTACTCTTGGAATTGTGGCACGACCCTGGAGTTCCTCTCGCCGTTCCTGTTGAGAGGGCCTCCTCTTGAGGTGCGACGGGAACGCCGGGAATTCTTTCCCGACGAAGCAGGGAAAGGATCCCTCATCTCGAGCTACGAGGCGGAAACGGGGCTCCCCTGGATGTGGGCGGGACCCACGTGTTTCCTCTCGAGTGGAGACGGGTATGTCGGGGAACTTCTTGATTTGCACCAAGGGTGTGAAGGAGCCTTTCAAAGTTACAGAGGTGAGGTGTGATCAGCCTCGAGACGCCTCAGCGGAAATGGGCCTCATCTCGCCTGGAGGGGAGAACCTCCTGGATTTTCTCGAGTTGCGGCAGGTCTTCTCGAGTTACGACGGGGACCTCAGGGACCCGCTCTGGTGGCCTCAGGAAAGGCCAGTCCCCTCGTGAGTTGCTAGGGGACCTCTCGGGATTCCTCTCCCGTCCATGCCGGGGCCTCAGTCCTTGTGTGGAGTCTGGACCGGAACCTGAGGATTCCTCTCCAGTGTTGCCATGGATCTTGGGGTGCTTCTGAGTCTCCCCAGGGGAGTCAGGCCTCGTCTCGAGTGGGGGCATGCACGTGCGCTTTCCTCCCGAGCTGCAGCAGTAGTGTCACGCTTCCTGTCACGTGGGTCAAGGGATCTGTTGCTTTCTCTCGAGGCTGTCCCTCGAGGCTTTCCCACGAGGCTTTCCCACAGGGCTGTGCCACGTGCCACCTTGGTGTGAGTCGATCCTCGGCGTGAAAGACGTGCCGGTGAAGGGAAAAGAGGTTCCTCTGGAATGGACTGAGACATCTGGGGGACTCTTGGAATGGTGGCACGACCCTGGAGTTCCTCTCGCCGTTCCTGTCGAGAGGGCCTCCTCTTGAGATGCGTCGGGAACGCCGGGAACTCTTTCCTGACGAAGCAGGGAAAGGATCCCTCATCTCGAGCTACGAGGCGGAAACGGGGCTCCTCTGGATGTGGACGGGACCCTCGTGATTCCTCTAGAGTGGAGACGGGTATGTCGGGGAACTTCTTGATTTGCACCAAGGGTGTGAAGGACCCTTTCGAAGTTCCAGAGGTGAGGTGTGATCAGCCTCGAGACGCCTCAGCGGAAATGGGCCTCATCTCGCCTGGAGGGGAGAACCTCCTGGATTTTCTCGAGTTGCGGCATGTTTTCTCGAGTTACGACGGGGTCCTCAGGGACCCGCTCTGGTGGCCTCAGGAAAGGCCAGTCCCCATGCGAGTTGCTAGGGGACCTCTCGGGATTCCTCTCCCGTCCATGCCGGGGCCTCAGTCCTTGTGTGGAGTCTGGGCCGGAACCTGAGGATTCCTCTCCAGTGTTGCCATGGATCTTGGGGTGCTTCTGAGTCTCTCCAGGGGAGTCAGGCCTCGTCTCGAGTGGGAGCATGCACGTGCGCTTTCCTCCCGAGCTGCAGCAGTAGTGTCACGCTTCCTGTCACGTGGATCAAGGGATCTGTTGCTTTCTCTCGAGGCTGTCCCTCGAGGCTTTCCCACGAGGCTTTCCCACAGGGCTGTGCCACGTGCCACCTTGGTGTGAGTCGATCCTCGGCGTGAAAGACGAGCCGGTGAAGGGAAAAGAGGTTCCCTTGGAATGGACTGAGACATCTGGGGGACTCTTGGAATGGTGTCACGACCCTGGAGTTCCTCTCGCCGTTCCTGTTGAGAGGGCCTCCTCTTGAGATGCGACGGGAACGCCGGGAACTCTTTCCCGATGAAGCAGGGAAAGGATCCCTCATCTCGAGCTACGAGGCGGAAACGGGGCTCCTCTGGATGTGGGCGGGACCCTCGTGATTCCTCTCGAGGGGAGACGGGTATGTCGGGGAACTTCTTGATTTGCACCAAGGGCGTGAAGGACCCTTTCGAAGTTCCAGAGGTGAGGTGTGATCAGCCTCGAGACGCCTCAGCGGAAATGGGCCTCATCTCGCCTGGAGGGGAGAACCTCCTGGATTTTCTCGAGTTGCGGCAGGTCTTCTCGAGTTACGACGGGGACCTCAGGGACCCGCTCTGGTGGCCTCAGGAAAGGCCAGTCCCCATGCGAGTTGCTAGGGGACCTCTCGGGATTCCTCTCCCGTCCATGCCGGGGCCTCAGTCCTTGTGTGGAGTCGGGGCCGGAACCTGAGGATTCCTCTCCAGTGTTGCCAAGGATCTTGGGGTGCTTCTGAGTCTCCCCAGGGGAGTCAGGCCTCGTCTCGAGTGGGGGCATGCACGTGCGCTTTCCTCCCGAGCTGCAGCAGTAGTGTCACGCTTCCTGTCATGTGGATCAAGGGATCTGTTGCTTTCTCTCGAGGCTGTCCTTCGAGGCTTTCCCACGAGGCTTTCCCACAGGGCTGTGCCACGTGCCACCTTGGTGTGAGTCGATCCTCGGCGTGAAAGACGAGCCGGTGAAGGGAAAAGAGGTTCCCTTGGAATGGACTGAGACATCTGGGGGACTCTTGGAATGGTGGCACGACCCTGGAGTTCCTCTCGCCGTTCCTGTTGAGAGGGCCTCCTCTTGAGATGCGACGGGAACGCCGGGAACTCTTTCCCGACGAAGCAGGGAAAGGATCGCTCATCTCGAGCTACGATGCGGAAACGGGGCTCCTCTGGATGTGGGTGGGACCCTCGTGATTCTTCTCGAGGGGAGACGGGCATGTCGGGGAACTTCTTGATTTGCACCAAGGGCGTGAAGGACCCTTTCGAAGTTCCAGAGGCGAGGTGTGATCAGCCTCGAGACGCCTCAGCGGAAATGGGCCTCATCTCGCCTGGAGGGGAGAAGCTCCTGGATTTTCTCGAGTTGCGGCAGGTTTTCTCGAGTTACGACGGGGACCTCAGGGACCCGCTCTGGTGGCCTCAAGAAAGGCCAGTCCCCGTGCGAGTTGCTAGGGGCCATCTCGGGATTCCTCTCCCATCCATGCCGGGGCCTAAGACCTTGTGTGGAGTCGGGGCCGAACCTGAGGATTCCTCTCCAGTGTTGCCATGGATCTTGGGGTGCTTCTGAGTCTCCCGAGGGGAGTCAGGCCCCTTCTCGAGTGGGGGCATCCACGTGCGCTTCCCTCCCGAGCTGCAGCAGTAGTGTCACACTTCCTGTCATGTGGATCAAGGGATCTGTGGCTTTCCCTCGAGGCTTTCCCACGAGGCTTTCCCACAGGGCTGTGCCACGTGCCACCTTGGTGTGAGTCGATCCTCGGCGTGAAAGACGAGCCGGTGAAGGGAAAAGAGGTTCCTCTGGAGTGGACTGAGACATCTGGGGGACTCTTGGAATTGTGGCACGACCCTGGAGTTCCTCTCGCCGTTCCTGTTGAGAGGGCCTCCTCTTGAGGTGCGACGGGAATGCCGGGAACTCTTTCCCGACGAAGCAGGGAAAGGATCCCTCATCTCGAGCTACGAGGCCAAAACGGGGCTCCTCTGGATGTGGACGGGACCCTCGTGATTCCTCTCGAGTGGAGACGGGTATTTCGGGGAACTTCTTCATTTGCACCAAGGGTGTGAAGGAGTCTTTCGAAGTTCCAGAGGTGAGGTGTGATCAGCCTCGAGACGCCTCAGCGGAAATGGGCCTCATCTCGCCTGGAGGGGAGAACTTCCTTGATTTTCTCGAGTTGCGGCAGGTCTTCTCGAGTTACGACGGGGACCTCAGGGACCCGCTCTGGTGGCCTCCGGAAAGGCCAGTCCCCATGAGAGTTGCTAGGGGACCTCTCGGGATTCCTCTCCCGTCCATGCCGGGACTTAAGACCTTGTGTGGAGTCGGGGCCGGAACCTGAGGATTCCTCTCCAGTGTTGCCATGGATCTTGGGGTGCTTCTGAGTCTTCCCAGGGGAGTCAGGCCTCGTCTCGAGTGGGGGCATGCACGTGCGCTTTCCTCCCGAGCTGCAGCAGTATTGTCACGCTTCCTGTCACGTGGATCAAGGGATCTGTGGCTTTCTCTCGAGGCTGTCCCTCGAGGCTTTCCCACGAGGCTTTCCCACAGGGCTGTGCCACGTGCCACCTTGGTGGGAGTCGATCCTCGGCGGGAAAGACGAGCCGGTGAAGGGAAAAGAGGTTCCTCTGGAATGGAATGAGACATCTCGGGGACTCTTGGAATGGTGGCACGACCCTGGAGTTCCTCTCGCCGTTCCTGTTGAGAGGGCCTCCACTTGAGATGCGACGGGAATGCCGGGAACTCTTTCCCGACGAAGCAGGGAAAGGATCCCTCATCTCGAGCTACGAGGCCGAAACGGGGCTCCTCTGGATGTGGGCGGGACCCTCGTGATTCCTCTCGAGTGGAGACGGGTATGTCGGGGAACTTCTTCATTTGCACCAAGGGTGTGAAGGAGTCTTTCGAAGTTCCAGAGGTGAGGTGTGATCAGCCTCTAGACGCCTCAGCGGAAATGGGCCTCATCTCGCCTGGAGGGGAGAACCTCCTGGATTTTCTCGAGTTGCGGCAGGTCTTCTCGTGTTACGACGGGGACCTCAGGGACCCGCTCTGGTGGCCTCCGGAAAGGCCAGTCCCCATGAGAGTTGCTAGGGGACCTCTCGGGATTTCTCTCCCGTCCATGCCGGGGCCTCAGTCCTTGTGTGGAGTCGGGGCCGGAACATGAGGATTCCTCTCCAGTGTTGCCATGGATCTTGGGGTGCTTCTGAGTCTCCCCAGGGGAGTCAGGCCTCGTCTCGAGTGGGGGCATGCACGTGCGCTTTCCTCCCGAGCTGCAGCAGTAGTGTCACGCTTCCTGTCACGTGGATCACGGGATCTGTGGCTTTCCCTCGAGGCTGTCCCTCGAGGCTTTCCCACGAGGCTTTCCCACAGGGCTGTGCCACGTGCCACCTTGGTGTGAGTCGATCCTCGGCGTGAAAGACGAGCCGGTGAAGGGAAAAGAGGTTCCTCTGGAATGGACTGAGACATCTGGGGGACTCTTGGAAAGGTGGCACGACTCTGGAGTTCCTCTCGCCGTTCCTGTTGAGAGGGCCTCCTCTTGAGATGCGACGGGAACGCCGGGAACTCTTTCCCGACGAAGCAGGGAAAGGATCCCTCATCTCGAGCTACGAGGCGGAAACGGGGCTCCTCTGGATGTGGGCGGGACCCTCGTGATTCCTCTCGAGTGGAGACGGGTATGTCGGGGAACTTCTTGATTTGCACCAAGGGTGTGAAGGAGCCTTTCGAAGTTCCAGAGGGGAGGTGTGATCAGCCTCCAGACGCCTCAGCGGAAATGGGCCTCATCTCGCCTGGAGGGGAGAACGTCCCGGATTTTCTCGAGTTGCGGCAGGTCTTCTCGAGTTACGACGGGGACCACAGGGACCCGCTCTGGTGGCCTCAGGAAAGGCCAGTCCCCATGCGAGTTGCCAGGGGACCTCTCGGGATTCCTCTCCCGTCCATGCCGGGGCCTCAGTCCTTGTGTGGAGTCGGGGCCGGAACCTGAGGATTCCTCTCCAGTGTTGCCATGGATCTTGGGGTGCTTCTGAGTCTCCCCAGGGGAGTAAGGCCTCGTCTCGAGTGGGGGCATGCACCTGCGCTTTCCTCCCGAGCTGCAGCAGTAGTGTTACGCTTCCTGTCACGTGGATCAAGGGATCTGTGGCTTTCCCTCGAGGCTGTCCCTCGAGGCTTTCCCACGAGGCTTTCCCACACGGCTGTGCCACGTGCCACCTTGGTGTGAGTCGATCCTCGGCGTGAAAGACGAGCCGGTGAAGGGAAAAGAGGTTCCTCTGGAATGGACTGAGACATCTGGGGGACTCTTGGAATGGTGGCACGACCCTGGAGTTCCTCTCGCCGTTCCTGTTGAGAGGGCCTCCTCTTGAGATGCGACGGGAACGCCGGGAACTCTTTCCCGACGAAGCAGGGAAAGGATCCCTCATCTCGAGCTACTAGGCGGAAACGGGGCTCCTCTGGATGTGGGCGGGACCCTCGTGATTCCTCTCGAGTGGAGACGGGTATGTCGGGGAACTTCTTGATTTGCACCAAGGGTGTGAAGGACCCTTTCGAAGTTCCAGAGGTGAGGTGTGATCAGCCTCGAGACGCCTCAGCGGAAATGGGCCTCATCTCGCCTGGAGGGGAGAACCTCCTGGATTTTCTCGTGTTGCGGCAGGTCTTATCGAGTTACGACGGGGACCTCAGGGACCCGCTCTGGTGTCCTCAGGAAAGGCCAGTCCTCATGCAAGTTGCTAGGGGACCTCTCGGGATTCGTCTCCCGTCCATGCCGGGGCCTCAGTCCTTGTGTGGAGTCTGGGCCGGAACCTGAGGATTCCTCTCCAGTGTTGCCAAGGATCTTGGGGTGCTTCTGAGTCTCCCCAGGGGAGTCAGGCCTCGTCTCGAGTGGGGGCATGCACGTGCGCTTTCCTCCCGAGCTGCAGCAGTAGTGTCACGCTTCCTGTCATGTGGATCAAGGGATCTGTTGCTTTCTCTCGAGGCTGTCCTTCGAGGCTTTCCCACGAGGCTTTCCCACAGGGCTGTGCCACGTGCCACCTTGGTGTGAGTCGATCCTCGGCGTGAAAGACGAGCCGGTGAAGGGAAAAGAGGTTCCCTTGGAATGGACTGAGACATCTGGGGGACTCTTGGAATGGTGGCACGACCCTGGAGTTCCTCTCGCCGTTCCTCTTGAGAGGGCCTCCTCTTGAGATGCGACGGGAACGCCGGGAACTCTTTCCCGACGAAGCAGGGAAAGGATCGCTCATCTCGAGCTACGATGCGGAAACGGGGCTCTTCTGGATGTGAGCGGGACCCTCGTGATTCTTCTCGAGGGGAGACGGGCATGTCGGGGAACTTCTTGATTTGCACCAAGGGCGTGAAGGACCCTTTCGAAGTTCCAGAGGTGCGGTGTGATCAGCCTCGAGACGCCTCAGCGGAAATGGGCCTCATCTCGCCTGGAGGGGAGAACCTCCTGGATTTTCTCGAGTTGCGGCAGGTTTTCTCGAGTTACGACGGGGACCTCAGGGACCCGCTCTGGTGGCCTCAAGAAAGGCCAGTCCCCGTGCGAGTTGCTAGGGGCCATCTCGGGATTCCTCTCCCGTCCATGCCGGGGCCTAAGACCTTGTGTGGAGTCGGGGCCGAACCTGAGGATTCCTCTCCAGTGTTGCCATGGATCTTGGGGTGCTTCTGAGTCTGCCGAGGGGAGTCAGGCCCCTTCTCGAGTGGGGGCATCCACGTGCGCTTCCCTCCCGAGCTGCAGCAGTAGTGTCACGCTTCCTGTCATGTGGATCAAGGGATCTGTGGCTTTCCCTCGAGGCTTTCCCACAGGGCTGTGCCACGTGCCACCTTGTTGTGAGTCGATCCTCGGCGTGAAAGACGAGCCGGTGAAGGGAAAAGAGGTTCCTCTGGAATGGACTGAGACATCTGGGGGACTCTTGGAATTGTGGCACGACCCTGGAGTTCCTCTCGCCGTTCCTGTTGAGAGGGCCTCCTCTTGAGGTGCGACGGGAACGCCGGGAACTCTTTCCTGACGAAGCAGGGAAAGGATCCCTCATCTCGAGCTACGAGGCCGAAACGGGGCTCCCCTGGATGTGGGCGGGACCCACGTGTTTCCTCTCGAGTGGAGACGGGTATGTCGGGGAACTTCTTGATTTGCACCAAGGGTGTGAAGGAGCCTTTCAAAGTTACAGAGGTGAGGTGTGATCAGCCTCGAGACGCCTCAGCGGAAATGGGCCTCATCTCGCCTGGAGGGGAGAACCTCCTGGATTTTCTTGAGTTGCGGCAGGTCTTCTCGAGTTACGACGGGGACCTCAGGGACCCGCTCTGGTGGCCTCAGGAAAGGCCAGTCCCCTCGTGAGTTGCTAGGGGACCTCTCGGGATTCCTCTCCCATCCATGCCGGGGCCTCAGTCCTTGTGTGGAGTCTGGGCCGGAACCTGAGGATTCCTCTCCAGTGTTGCCATGGATCTTGGGGTGCTTCTGAGTCTCCCCAGGGAAGTCAGGCCTCCTCTCGAGTGGGGGCATGCACGTGCGCTTTCCTCCCGAGCTGCAGCAGTAGTGTCACGCTTCCTGTCACGTGGGTCAAGGGATCTGTTGCTTTCTCTCGAGGCTGTCCCTCGAGGCTTTCCCACGAGGCTTTCCCACAGGGCTGTGCCACGTGCCACCTTGGTGTGAGTCGATCCTCGGCGTGAAAGACGTGCCGGTGAAGGGAAAAGAGGTTCCTCTGGAATGGACTGAGACATCTGGGGGACTCTTGGAATGGTGGCACGACCCTGGAGTTCCTCTCGCCGTTCCTGTTGAGAGGGCCTCCTCTTGAGATGCGTCGGGAACGCCGGGAACTCTTTCCTGACGAAGCAGGGAAAGGATCCCTCATCTCGAGCTACGAGGCGGAAACGGGGCTCCTCTGGATGTGGACGGGACCCTCGTGATTCCTCTAGAGTGGAGACGGGTATGTCGGGGAACTTCTTGATTTGCACCAAGGGTGTGAAGGACCCTTTCGAAGTTCCAGAGGTGAGGTGTGATCAGCCTCGAGACGCCTCAGCGGAAATGGGCCTCATCTCGCATGGAGGGGAGAACCTCCTGGATTTTCTCGAGTTGCGGCTGGTCTTCTCGAGTTACGACGGGGATGTCAGGGACCCGCTCTGGTGGCCTCAGGAAAGGCCAGTCCCCATGCGAGTTGCTAGGGGACCTCTCGGGATTCCTCTCCCGTCCATGCCGGGGCCTCAGTCCTTGTGTGGAGTCGGGGCCGGAACCTGAGGATTCCTCTCCAGTGTTGCCAAGGATCTTGGGGTGCTTCTGAGTCTCCCCAGGGGAGTCAGGCCTCGTCTCGAGTGGGGGCATGCACGTGCGCTTTCCTCCCGAGCTGCAGCAGTAGTGTCACGCTTCCTGTCATGTGGATCAAGGGATCTGTTGCTTTCTCTCGAGGCTGTCCTTCGAGGCTTTCCCACGAGGCTTTCCCACAGGGCTGTGCCACGTGCCACCTTGGTGTGAGTCGATCCTCGGCGTGAAAGACGAGCCGGTGAAGGGAAAAGAGGTTCCCTTGGAATGGACTGAGACATCTGGGGGACTCTTGGAATGGTGGCACGACCCTGGAGTTCCTCTCGCCGTTCCTGTTGAGAGGGCCTCCTCTTGAGATGCGACGGGAACGCCGGGAACTCTTTCCCGACGAAGCAGGGAAAGGATCCCTCATCTCGAGCTACGAGGCGGAAACGGGGCTCCTCTGGATGTGGACGGGACCCTCGTGATTCCTCTAGAGTGGAGACGGGTATGTCGGGGAACTTCTTGATTTGCACCAAGGGTGTGAAGGACCCTTTCGAAGTTCCAGAGGTGAGGTGTGATCAGCCTCGAGACGCCTCAGCGGAAATGGGCCTCATCTCGCATGGAGGGGAGAACCTCCTGGATGTTCTCGAGTTGCGGCAGGTCTTCTCGAGTTACGACGGGGACCTCAGGGACCCGCTCTGGTGGCCTCAGGAAAGGCCAGTCCTCAGGCGAGTTGCTAGGGGACCTCTCGGGATTCCTCTCCCGTCCATGCCGGGGCCTCAGTCCTTGTGTGGAGTCTGGGCCGGAACCTGAGGATTCCTCTCCAGCGTTGCCATGGATCTTGGGGTGCTTCTCAGTTTCCCCAGGGGAGTCAGGCCTCGTCTCGAGTGGGGGCATGCACGTGCGCTTTCCTCCCGAGCTCCAGCAGTAGTGTCACGCTTCCTGTCACGTGGATCAAGGGATCTGTGGCTTTCCCTCGAGCCTGTCCCTGGAGGCTTTCCCACGAGGCTTTCCTCATGGCTGTGCCACGTGCCACCTTGGTGTGAGTCGATCCTCGGCGTGAAAGACGAGCCGGTGAAGGGAAAAGAGGTTCCTCTGAAATGGACTGAGACATCTGGGGGACTCTTGGAATGGTGGCACGACCCTGGAGTTCCTCTCGCCTTTACTGTTGAGAGGGCCTCCCCTTGAGATGCGACGGGAACGCCGGGAACTCTTTCCCGACGAAGCAGGGAAAGGATCCCTCATCTCGAGCTACGAGGCCAAAACGGGGCTCCTCTGGATGTGGACGGGACCCTCGTGATTCCTCTCGAGTGGAGACGGGTATTTCGGGGAACTTCTTCATTTGCACCAAGGGTGTGAAGGAGTCTTTCGAAGTTCCAGAGGTGAGGTGTGATCAGCCTCGAGACGCCTCAGCGGAAATGGGCCTCATCTCGCCTGGAGGGGAGAACCTCCTGGATTTTCTCGAGTTGCGGCATGTTTTCTCGAGTTACGACGGGGTCCTCAGGGACCCGCTCTGGTGGCCTCAGGAAAGGCCAGTCCCCATGCGAGTTGCTAGGGGACCTCTCGGGATTCCTCTCCCGTCCATGCCGGGGCCTCAGTCCTTGTGTGGAGTCTGGGCCGGAACCTGAGGATTCCTCTCCAGTGTTGCCATGGATCTTGGGGTGCTTCTGAGTCTCTCCAGGGGAGTCAGGCCTCGTCTCGAGTGGGAGCATGCACGTGCGCTTTCCTCCCGAGCTGCAGCAGTAGTGTCACGCTTCCTGTCACGTGGATCAAGGGATCTGTTGCTTTCTCTCGAGGCTGTCCCTCGAGGCTTTCCCACGAGGCTTTCCCACAGGGCTGTGCCACGTGCCACCTTGGTGTGAGTCGATCCTCGGCGTGAAAGACGAGCCGGTGAAGGGAAAAGAGGTTCCCTTGGAATGGACTGAGACATCTGGGGGACTCTTGGAATGGTGTCACGACCCTGGAGTTCCTCTCGCCGTTCCTGTTGAGAGGGCCTCCTCTTGAGATGCGACGGGAACGCCGGGAACTCTTTCCCGATGAAGCAGGGAAAGGATCCCTCATCTCGAGCTACGAGGCGGAAACGGGGCTCCTCTGGATGTGGGCGGGACCCTCGTGATTCCTCTCGAGGGGAGACGGGTATGTCGGGGAACTTCTTGATTTGCACCAAGGGCGTGAAGGACCCTTTCGAAGTTCCAGAGGTGAGGTGTGATCAGCCTCGAGACGCCTCAGCGGAAATGGGCCTCATCTCGCCTGGAGGGGAGAACCTCCTGGATTTTCTCGAGTTGCGGCAGGTCTTCTCGAGTTACGACGGGGACCTCAGGGACCCGCTCTGGTGGCCTCAGGAAAGGCCAGTCCCCATGCGAGTTGCTAGGGGACCTCTCGGGATTCCTCTCCCGTCCATGCCGGGGCCTCAGTCCTTGTGTGGAGTCGGGGCCGGAACCTGAGGATTCCTCTCCAGTGTTGCCAAGGATCTTGGGGTGCTTCTGAGTCTCCCCAGGGGAGTCAGGCCTCGTCTCGAGTGGGGGCATGCACGTGCGCTTTCCTCCCGAGCTGCAGCAGTATTGTCACGCTTCCTGTCACGTGGATCAAGGGATCTGTGGCTTTCTCTCGAGGCTGTCCCTCGAGGCTTTCCCACGAGGCTTTCCCACAGGGCTGTGCCACGTGCCACCTTGGTGGGAGTCGATCCTCGGCGGGAAAGACGAGCCGGTGAAGGGAAAAGAGGTTCCTCTGGAATGGACTGAGACATCTGGGGGACTCTTGGAATGGTGGCACGACCCTGGAGTTCCTCTCGCCGTTCCTCTTGAGAGGGCCTCCACTTGAGATGCGACGGGAACGCCGGGAACTCTTTCCCGAAGAAGCAGGGAAAGGATCCCTCATCTCGAGCTACGAGGCCAAAACGGGGCTCCTCTGGATGTGGACGGGACCCTCGTGATTCCTCTCGAGTGGAGACGGGTATTTCGGGGAACTTCTTCATTTGCACCAAGGGTGTGAAGGAGTCTTTCGAAGTTCCAGAGGTGAGGTGTGATCAGCCTCGAGACGCCTCAGCGGAAATGGGCCTCATCTCGCCTGGAGGGGAGAACTTCCTTGATTTTCTCGAGTTGCGGCAGGTCTTCTCGAGTTACGACGGGGACCTCAGGGACCCGCTCTGGTGGCCTCCGGAAAGGCCAGTCCCCATGAGAGTTGCTAGGGGACCTCTCGGGATTCCTCTCCCGTCCATGCCGGGACTTAAGACCTTGTGTGGAGTCGGGGCCGGAACCTGAGGATTCCTCTCCAGTGTTGCCATGGATCTTGGGGTGCTTCTGAGTCTTCCCAGGGGAGTCAGGCCTCGTCTCGAGTGGGGGCATGCACGTGCGCTTTCCTCCCGAGCTGCAGCAGTATTGTCACGCTTCCTGTCACGTGGATCAAGGGATCTGTGGCTTTCTCTCGAGGCTGTCCCTCGAGGCTTTCCCACGAGGCTTTCCCACAGGGCTGTGCCACGTGCCACCTTGGTGGGAGTCGATCCTCGGCGGGAAAGACGAGCCGGTGAAGGGAAAAGAGGTTCCTCTGGAATGGAATGAGACATCTCGGGGACTCTTGGAATGGTGGCACGACCCTGGAGTTCCTCTCGCCGTTCCTGTTGAGAGGGCCTCCACTTGAGATGCGACGGGAATGCCGGGAACTCTTTCCCGACGAAGCAGGGAAAGGATCCCTCATCTCGAGCTACGAGGCCGAAACGGGGCTCCTCTGGATGTGGGCGGGACCCTCGTGATTCCTCTCGAGTGGAGACGGGTATGTCGGGGAACTTCTTCATTTGCACCAAGGGTGTGAAGGAGTCTTTCGAAGTTCCAGAGGTGAGGTGTGATCAGCCTCTAGACGCCTCAGCGGAAATGGGCCTCATTTCGCCTGGAGGGGAGAACCTCCTGGATTTTCTCGAGTTGCGGCAGGTCTTCTCGTGTTACGACGGGGACCTCAGGGACCCGCTCTGGTGGCCTCCGGAAAGGCCAGTCCCCATGAGAGTTGCTAGGGGACCTCTCGGGATTTCTCTCCCGTCCATGCCGGGGCCTCAGTCCTTGTGTGGAGTCGGGGCCGGAACATGAGGATTCCTCTCCAGTGTTGCCATGGATCTTGGGGTGCTTCTGAGTCTCCCCAGGGGAGTCAGGCCTCGTCTCGAGTGGGGGCATGCACGTGCGCTTTCCTCCCGAGCTGCAGCAGTAGTGTCACGCTTCCTGTCACGTGGATCACGGGATCTGTGGCTTTCCCTCGAGGCTGTCCCTCGAGGCTTTCCCACGAGGCTTTCCCACAGGGCTGTGCCACGTGCCACCTTGGTGTGAGTCGATCCTCGGCGTGAAAGACGAGCCGGTGAAGGGAAAAGAGGTTCCTCTGGAATGGACTGAGACATCTGGGGGACTCTTGGAAAGGTGGCACGACCCTGGAGTTCCTCTCGCCGTTCCTGTTGAGAGGGCCTCCTCTTGAGATGCGACGGGAACGCCGGGAACTCTTTCCCGACGAAGCAGGGAAAGGATCCCTCATCTCGAGCTACGAGGCGGAAACGGGGCTCCTCTGGATGTGGGCGGGACCCTCGTGATTCCTCTCGAGTGGAGACGGGTATGTCGGGGAACTTCTTGATTTGCACCAAGGGTGTGAAGGAGCCTTTCGAAGTTCCAGAGGGGAGGTGTGATCAGCCTCCAGACGCCTCAGCGGAAATGGGCCTCATCTCGCCTGGAGGGGAGAACGTCCCGGATTTTCTCGAGTTGCGGCAGGTCTTCTCGAGTTACGACGGGGACCACAGGGACCCGCTCTGGTGGCCTCAGGAAAGGCCAGTCCCCATGCGAGTTGCCAGGGGACCTCTCGGGATTCCTCTCCCGTCCATGCCGGGGCCTCAGTCCTTGTGTGGAGTCGGGGCCGGAACCTGAGGATTCCTCTCCAGTGTTGCCATGGATCTTGGGGTGCTTCTGAGTCTCCCCAGGGGAGTAAGGCCTCGTCTCGAGTGGGGGCATGCACCTGCGCTTTCCTCCCGAGCTGCAGCAGTAGTGTTACGCTTCCTGTCACGTGGATCAAGGGATCTGTGGCTTTCCCTCGAGGCTGTCCCTCGAGGCTTTCCCACGAGGCTTTCCCACACGGCTGTGCCACGTGCCACCTTGGTGTGAGTCGATCCTCGGCGTGAAAGACGAGCCGGTGAAGGGAAAAGAGGTTCCTCTGGAATGGACTGAGACATCTGGGGGACTCTTGGAATGGTGGCACGACCCTGGAGTTCCTCTCGCCGTTCCTGTTGAGAGGGCCTCCTCTTGAGATGCGACGGGAACGCCGGGAACTCTTTCCCGACGAAGCAGGGAAAGGATCCCTCATCTCGAGCTACTAGGCGGAAACGGGGCTCCTCTGGATGTGGGCGGGACCCTCGTGATTCCTCTCGAGTGGAGACGGGTATGTCGGGGAACTTCTTGATTTGCACCAAGGGTGTGAAGGACCCTTTCGAAGTTCCAGAGGTGAGGTGTGATCAGCCTCGAGACGCCTCAGCGGAAATGGGCCTCATCTCGCCTGGAGGGGAGAACCTCCTGGATTTTCTCGTGTTGCGGCAGGTCTTATCGAGTTACGACGGGGACCTCAGGGACCCGCTCTGGTGTCCTCAGGAAAGGCCAGTCCTCATGCAAGTTGCTAGGGGACCTCTCGGGATTCGTCTCCCGTCCATGCCGGGGCCTCAGTCCTTGTGTGGAGTCTGGGCCGGAACCTGAGGATTCCTCTCCAGTGTTGCCAAGGATCTTGGGGTGCTTCTGAGTCTCCCCAGGGGAGTCAGGCCTCGTCTCGAGTGGGGGCATGCACGTGCGCTTTCCTCCCGAGCTGCAGCAGTAGTGTCACGCTTCCTGTCATGTGGATCAAGGGATCTGTTGCTTTCTCTCGAGGCTGTCCTTCGAGGCTTTCCCACGAGGCTTTCCCACAGGGCTGTGCCACGTGCCACCTTGGTGTGAGTCGATCCTCGGCGTGAAAGACGAGCCGGTGAAGGGAAAAGAGGTTCCCTTGGAATGGACTGAGACATCTGGGGGACTCTTGGAATGGTGGCACGACCCTGGAGTTCCTCTCGCCGTTCCTCTTGAGAGGGCCTCCTCTTGAGATGCGACGGGAACGCCGGGAACTCTTTCCCGACGAAGCAGGGAAAGGATCGCTCATCTCGAGCTACGATGCGGAAACGGGGCTCTTCTGGATGTGAGCGGGACCCTCGTGATTCTTCTCGAGGGGAGACGGGCATGTCGGGGAACTTCTTGATTTGCACCAAGGGCGTGAAGGACCCTTTCGAAGTTCCAGAGGTGCGGTGTGATCAGCCTCGAGACGCCTCAGCGGAAATGGGCCTCATCTCGCCTGGAGGGGAGAACCTCCTGGATTTTCTCGAGTTGCGGCAGGTTTTCTCGAGTTACGACGGGGACCTCAGGGACCCGCTCTGGTGGCCTCAAGAAAGGCCAGTCCCCGTGCGAGTTGCTAGGGGCCATCTCGGGATTCCTCTCCCGTCCATGCCGGGGCCTAAGACCTTGTGTGGAGTCGGGGCCGAACCTGAGGATTCCTCTCCAGTGTTGCCATGGATCTTGGGGTGCTTCTGAGTCTGCCGAGGGGAGTCAGGCCCCTTCTCGAGTGGGGGCATCCACGTGCGCTTCCCTCCCGAGCTGCAGCAGTAGTGTCACGCTTCCTGTCATGTGGATCAAGGGATCTGTGGCTTTCCCTCGAGGCTTTCCCACAGGGCTGTGCCACGTGCCACCTTGTTGTGAGTCGATCCTCGGCGTGAAAGACGAGCCGGTGAAGGGAAAAGAGGTTCCTCTGGAATGGACTGAGACATCTGGGGGACTCTTGGAATTGTGGCACGACCCTGGAGTTCCTCTCGCCGTTCCTGTTGAGAGGGCCTCCTCTTGAGGTGCGACGGGAACGCCGGGAACTCTTTCCTGACGAAGCAGGGAAAGGATCCCTCATCTCGAGCTACGAGGCCGAAACGGGGCTCCCCTGGATGTGGGCGGGACCCACGTGTTTCCTCTCGAGTGGAGACGGGTATGTCGGGGAACTTCTTGATTTGCACCAAGGGTGTGAAGGAGCCTTTCAAAGTTACAGAGGTGAGGTGTGATCAGCCTCGAGACGCCTCAGCGGAAATGGGCCTCATCTCGCCTGGAGGGGAGAACCTCCTGGATTTTCTTGAGTTGCGGCAGGTCTTCTCGAGTTACGACGGGGACCTCAGGGACCCGCTCTGGGGGCCTCAGGAAAGGCCAGTCCCCATGCGAGTTGCTAGGGTACCTTTCGGGATTCCTCTCCCGTCCATGCCGGGGCCTCAGTCCTTGTGTGGAGTCCGGGCCGGAACCTGAGGATTCCTCTCCAGTGTTGCCATGGATCTTGGGGTGCTTCTGAGTCTCCCCAGGGGAGTCAGGCCTCCTCTCGAGTGGGGGCTTGCACGTGCGCTTTCCTCCCGAGCTGCAGCAGTAGTGTCACGCTTCCTGTCACGTGGATCAAGGGATCGGTGGCTTTCCCTCGAGGCTTTCCCACGAGGCTTTCCCACAGGGCTGTGCCACGTGCCACCTTGGTGTGAGTCGATCCTCGGCGTGAAAGACGAGCCGGTGAAGGGAAAAGAGGTTCCTCTGGAATGGACTGAGACATCTGGGGGACTCTTGGAATGGTGGCACGACCCTGGAGTTCCTCTCGCCGTTCCTGTTGAGAGGGCCTCCTCTTGAGGCGCGACGGGAAAGCCGGGAACTCTTTCCCGACGAAGCAGGGAAAGGATCCCTCATCTCGAGCTACGAAGCGGAAACGGGGCTCCTCTGGATGTGGGCGGGACCCACGGGTTTCCTCTCGAGTGGAGACGGGTATGTCGGCGAACTTCTTAATTTGCACCAAGGGTGTGAAGGACCCTTTCGAAGTTCCAGAGGTGAGGTGTGATCAGCCTCGAGACGCCTCAGTGGAAATGGGCCTCATCTCGCCTGGAGGGGAGAACCTCCTGGATTTTCTCGAGTTGCGGCAGGTCTTCTCGAGTTACGACGGGGACCTCAGGGACCCGCTCTGGTGGCCTCAGGAAAGGCCAGTCCCCATGCGAGTTGCTAGGGGACCTCTCGGGATTCCTCTCCCGTCCATGCCGGGGTCTCAGTCCTTGTGTGGAGTCGGGGCCGGAACCTGAGGATTCCTCTCCAGTGTTGCCATGGATCTTGGGGAGCTTCTGAGTCTCCCCAGGGGAGTCAGGCCTCGTCTCGAGTGGGGGCATGCACGTGCGCTTTCCTCCCGAGCTGCAGCAGTAGTGTCACGCTTCCTGTCACGTGGATCAAGGGATCTGTGGCTTTCCCTCGAGGCTGTCCCTCGAGGCTTTCCCACGAGGCTTTCCCACAGGGCTGTGCCACGTGCCACCTTGGTGTGAGTCGATCCTCGGCGTGAAAGACGAGCCGGTGAAGGGAAAAGAGGTTCCTCTGGAATGGACTGAGACATCTGGGGGACTCTTGGAATTGTGGCACGACCCTGGAGTTCCCCTCGCCGTTCCTGTTGAGAGGGCCTCCTCTTGAGGTGCGACGGGAAAGCCGGGAACTCTTTCCCGACGAAGCAGGGAAAGGATCCCTCATCTCGAGCTACGAGGCGGAAACGGGGCTCCTCTGGATGTGGGCGGGACCCACGTGTTTCTTCTCGAGTGGAGACGGGTATGTCGGGGAACTTCTTGATTTGCACCAAGGGTGTGAAGGAGCCTTTCAAAGTTACAGAGGTGAGGTGTGATCAGCCTCG
Organism: Budorcas taxicolor; assembly: GCF_023091745.1. Lineage (NCBI taxonomy): Eukaryota > Metazoa > Chordata > Mammalia > Artiodactyla > Bovidae > Budorcas > Budorcas taxicolor. The sequence goes on along the minus strand of NW_026292783.1, from coordinate 390,896 downwards.
AGACGCCTCAGCGGAAATGGGCCTCATCTCGCCTGGAGGGGAGAACCTCCTGGATTTTCTCGAGTTGCGGCATGTCTTCTCGAGTTACGACGGGGACCTCAGGGACCCGCTCTGGTGGCCTCAGGAAAGGCCAGTCCCCATGCGAGTTGCTAGGGGACCTCTCGGGATTCCTCTCCCGTCCATGCCGGGGCCTCAGTCCTTGTGTGGAGTCGGGGCCGGAACCTGAGGATTCCTCTCCAGTGTTGCCATGGATCTTGGGGTGCTTCTGAGTCTCCCCAGGGGAGTCAGGCCTCGTCTCGAGTGAGGGCATGCACGTGCGCTTTCCTCCCGAGCTGCAGCAGTAGTGTCACGCTTCCTGTCACGTGGGTCAAGGGATCTGTTGCTTTCTCTCGAGGCTGTCCCTCGAGGCTTTCCCACGAGGCTTTCCCACAGGGCTGTGCCACGTGCCACCTTGGTGTGAGTCGATCCTCGGCGTGAAAGACGTGCCGGTGACGGGAAAAGAGGTTCCTCTGGAATGGACTGAGACATCTGGGGGACTCTTGGAATGGTGGCACGACCCTGGAGTTCCTCTCGCCGTTCCTGTTGAGAGGGCCTCCTCTTGAGATGCGTCGGGAACGCCGGGAACTCTTTCCTGACGAAGCAGGGAAAGGATCCCTCATCTCGAGCTACGAGGCGGAAACGGGGCTCCTCTGGATGTGGACGGGACCCTCGTGATTCCTCTAGAGTGGAGACGGGTATGTCGGGGAACTTCTTGATTTGCACCAAGGGTGTGAAGGACCCTTTCGAAGTTCCAGAGGTGAGGTGTGATCAGCCTCGAGACGCCTCAGCGGAAATGGGCCTCATCTCGCATGGAGGGGAGAACCTCCTGGATTTTCTCGAGTTGCGGCTGGTCTTCTCGAGTTACGACGGGGACGTCAGGGACCCGCTCTGGTGGCCTCAGGAAAGGCCAGTCCCCATGCGAGTTGCTAGGGGACCTCTCGGGATTCCTCTCCCGTCCATGCCGGGGCCTCAGTCCTTGTGTGGAGTCGGGGCCGGAAACTGAGGATTCCTCTCCAGTGTTGCCATGGATCTTGGGGTGCTTCTGAGTCTCTCCAGGGGAGTCAGGCCTCGTCTCGAGTGGGAGCATGCACGTGCGCTTTCCTCCCGAGCTCCAGCAGTAGTGTCACGCTTCCTGTCACGTGGATCAAGGGATCTGTTGCTTTCTCTCGAGGCTGTCCCTCGAGGCTTTCCCACGAGGCTTTCCCACAGGGCTGTGCCACGTGCCACCTTGGTCTGAGTCGATCCTCGGCGTGAAAGACGAGCCGGTGAATGGAAAAGAGGTTCCCTTGGAATGGACTGAGACATCTGGGGGACTCTTGGAATGGTGTCACGACCCTGGAGTTCCTCTCGCCGTTCCTGTTGAGAGGGCCTCCATTTGAGATGCGACGGGAACGCCGGGAACTCTTTCCCGATGAAGCAGGGAAAGGATCCCTCATCTCGAGCTACGAGGCGGAAACGGGGCTCCTCTGGATGTGGGCGGGACCCTCGTGATTCCTCTCGAGGGGAGACGGGTATGTCGGGGAACTTCTTGATTTGCACCAAGGTTGTGAAGGACCGTTTCGAAGTTCCAGAGGTGAGGTGTGATCAGCCTCGAGACGCCTCAGCGGAAATGGGCCTCATCTCGCCTGGAGGGGAGAACCTCCTGGATTTTCTCGAGTTGCGGCAGGTTTTCTCGAGTTACGACGGGGACCTCAGGGACCCGCTCTGGTGGCCTCAAGAAAGGCCAGTCCCCGTGCGAGTTGCTAGGGGCCATCTCGGGATTCTTCTCCCATCCATGCCGGGGCCTAAGACCTTGTGTGGAGTCGGGGCCGAACCTGAGGATTCCTCTCCAGTGTTGCCATGGATCTTGGGGTGCTTCTGAGTCTCCCGAGGGGAGTCAGGCCCCTTCTCGGGTGGGGGCATCCACGTGCGCTTCCCTCCCGAGCTGCAGCAGTAGTGTCACGCTTCCTGTCATGTGGATCAAGGGATCTGTGGCTTTCCCTCGAGGCTTTCCCACGAGGCTTTCCCACAGGGCTGTGCCACGTGCCACCTTGGTGTGAGTCGATCCTCGGCGTGAAAGACGTGCCGGTGACGGGAAAAGAGGTTCCTCTGGAATGGACTGAGACATCTGGGGGACTCTTGGAATGGTGGCACGACCCTGGAGTTCCTCTCGCCGTTCCTGTTGAGAGGGCCTCCTCTTGAGATGCGTCGGGAACGCCGGGAACTCTTTCCTGACGAAGCAGGGAAAGGATCCCTCATCTCGAGCTACGAGGCGGAAACGGGGCTCCTCTGGATGTGGACGGGACCCTCGTGATTCCTCTAGAGTGGAGATGGGTATGTCGGGGAACTTCTTGATTTGCACCAAGGGTGTGAAGGACCCTTTCGAAGTTCCAGAGGTGAGGTGTGATCAGCCTCGAGACGCCTCAGCGGAAATGGGCCTCATCTCGCCTGGAGGGGAGAACCTCCTGGATTTTCTCGAGTTGCGGCATGTCTTCTCGAGTTACGACGGGGACCTCAGGGACCCGCTCTGGTGGCCTCAGGAAAGGCCAGTCCCCATGCGAGTTGCTAGGGGACCTCTCGGGATTCCTCTCCCGTCCATGCCGGGGCCTCAATCCTTGTGTGGAGTCGGGGCCGGAACCTGAGGATTCCTCTCCAGTGTTGCCATGGATCTTGGGGTGCTTCTGAGTCTCCCCAGGGGAGTCAGGCCTCGTCTCGAGTGGGGGCATGCACGTGCGCTTTCCTCCCTAGCTGCAGCAGTAGTGTCACGCTTCCTGTCACGTGGGTCAAGGGATCTGTTGCTTTCTCTCGAGGCTGTCCCTCGAGGCTTTCCCACGAGGCTTTCCCACAGGGCTGTGCCACGTGCCACCTTGGTGTGTGTCGATCCTCGGCGTGAAAGACGTGCCGGTGACGGGAAAAGAGGTTCCTCTGGAATGGACTGAGACATCTGGGGGACTCTTGGAATGGTGGCACGACCCTGGAGTTCCTCTCGCCGTTCCTGTTGAGAGGGCCTCCTCTTGAGATGCGTCGGGAACGCCGGGAACTCTTTCCTGACGAAGCAGGGAAAGGATCCCTCATCTCGAGCTAGGAGGCGGAAACGGGGCTCCTCTGGATGTGGACGGGACCCTCGTGATTCCTCTAGAGTGGAGACGGGTATGTCGGGGAACTTCTTGATTTGCACCAAGGGTGTGAAGGACCCTTTCGAAGTTCCAGAGGTGAGGTGTGATCAGCCTCGAGACGCCTCAGCGGAAATGGGCCTCATCTCGCCTGGAGGGGAGAACCTCCTGGATTTTCTCGAGTTGCGGCATGTCTTCTCGAGTTACGACGGGGACCTCAGGGACCCGCTCTGGTGGCCTCAGGAAAGGTCAGTCCCCATGCGAGTTGCTAGGGGACCTCTCGGGATTCCTCTCCCGTCCATGCCGGGGCCTCAGTCCTTGTGTGGAGTCTGGGCCGGAACCTGAGGATTCCTCTCCAGTGTTGCCAAGGATCTTGGGGTGCTTCTGAGTCTCCCCAGGGGAGTCAGGCCTCGTCTCGAGTGGGGGCATGCACGTGCGCTTTCCTCCCTAGCTGCAGCAGTAGTGTCACGCTTCCTGTCACGTGGGTCAAGGGATCTGTTGCTTTCTCTCGAGGCTGTCCCTCGAGGCTTTCCCACGAGGCTTTCCCACAGGGCTGTGCCACGTGCCACCTTGGTGTGAGTCGATCCTCGGCGTGAAAGACGTGCCGGTGACGGGAAAAGAGGTTCCTCTGGAATGGACTGAGACATCTGGGGGACTCTTGGAATGGTGGCACGACCCTGGAGTTCCTCTCGCCGTTCCTGTTGAGAGGGCCTCCTCTTGAGATGCGTCGGGAACGCCGGGAACTCTTTCCTGACGAAGCAGGGAAAGGATCCCTCATCTCGAGCTACGAGGCGGAAACGGGGCTCCTCTGGATGTGGACGGGACCCTCGTGATTCCTCTAGAGTGGAGACGGGTATGTCGGGGAACTTCTTGATTTGCATCAAGGGTGTGAAGGACCCTTTCGAAGTTCCAGAGGTGAGGTGTGATCAGCCTCGAGACGCCTCAGCAGAAATGGGCCTCATCTCGCCTGGAGGGGAGAACCTCCTGGATTTTCTCGAGTTGCGGCATGTTTTCTCGAGTTACGACGGGGACCTCAGGGACCCGCTCTGGTGGCCTCAGGAAAGGCCAGTTCCCATTCGAGTTGCTAGGGGACCTCTCGGGATTCCTCTCCCGTACATGCCGGGGCCTCAGTCCTTGTGTGAAGTCGGGGCCGGAACCTGAGGATTCCTCTCCAGTGTTGCCATGGATCTTGGGGTGCTTCTGAGTCTCCCCAGGGGAGTCAGGCCTCGTCTCGAGTGGGGGCATGCACGTGCGCTTTCCTCCCGAGCTGCAGCAGTAGTGTCACGCTTCCTGTCACGTGGGTCAAGGGATCTGTTGCTTTCTCTCGAGGCTGTCCCTCGAGGCTTTCCCACGAGGCTTTCCCACAGGGCTGTGCCACGTGCCACCTTGGTGTGAGTCGATCCTCGGCGTGAAAGACGAGCCGGTGAAGGGAAAAGAGGTTCCCTTGGAATGGACTGAGACATCTGGGGGACTCTTGGAACGGTGGCACGACCCTGGAGTTCCTCTCGCCTTTCCTGTTGAGAGGGCCTCCTCTTGAGATGCGACGGGAACGCCGGGAACTCTTTCCCGATGAAGCAGGGAAAGGATCCCTCATCTCGAGCTACGAGGCGGAAACGGGGCTCCTCTGGATGTGGGCGGGACCCTCGTGATTCCTCTCGAGGGGACACGGGTATGTTGGGGAACTTCTTGATTTGCACCAAGGGCGTGAAGGACTCTTTCGAAGTTCCAGAGGTGAGGTGTGATCAGCCTCGAGACGCCTCAGCGGAAATGGGCCTCATCTCGCCTGGAGGGGAGAACCTCCTGGATTTTCTCGAGTTGCGGCAGGTCTTCTCGAGTTACGACGGGGACCTCAGGGACCCGCTCTGGTGGCCTCAGGAAAGGCCAGTCCCCATGTGAGTTGCTAGGGGACCTCTCGGGATTCCTCTCCCGTCCATGCCGGGCCCTCAGTCCTTGTGTGGAGTCGGGGCCGGAACCTGAGGATTCCTCTCCAGTGTTGCCATGGATCTTGGGGTGCTTCTGAGTCTCCCCAGGGGAGTCAGGCCTCGTCTCGAGTGGGGGCATGCACGTGCGCTTTCCTCCCGAGCTGCAGCAGTAGTGTCACGCTTCCTGTCATCTGGATCAAGGGATCTGTTGCTTTCTCTCGAGGCTGTCCTTCGAGGCTTTCCCACGAGGCTTTCCCACAGGGCTGTGCCACGTGCCACCTTGGTGTGAGTCGATCCTCGGCGTGAAAGACGAGCCGGTGAAGGGAAAAGAGGTTCCCTTGGAATGGACTGAGACATCTGGGGGACTCTTGGAATGGTGGCACGACCCTGGAGTTCCTCTCGCCGTTCCTGTTGAGAGGGCCTCCTCTTGAGATGCGACGGGAACGCCGGGAACTCTTTCCCGACGAAGCAGGGAAAGAATCGCTCATCTCGAGCTACGATGCGGAAACGGGGCTCCTCTGGATGTGGGCGGAACCCTCGTGATTCTTCTCGAGGGGAGACGGGCATGTCGGGGATCTTCTTGATTTGCACCAAGGGCGTGAAGGACCCTTTCGAAGTTCCAGAGGTGAGGTGTGATCAGCCTCGAGACGCCTCAGCGGAAATGGGCCTCATCTCGCCTGGAGGGGAGAACCTCCTGGATTTTCTCGAGTTGCGGCAGGTTTTCTCGAGTTACGACGGGGACCTCAGGGACCCGCTCTGGTGGCCTCAAGAAAGGCCAGTCCCCGTGCGAGTTGCTAGGGGCCATCTCGGGATTCCTCTCCCATCCATGCCGGGGCCTAAGACCTTGTGTGGAGTCGGGGCCGAACCTGAGGATTCCTCTCCAGTGTTGCCATGGATCTTGGGGTGCCTCTGAGTCTCCCGAGGGGACTCAGGCCCCTTCTCGAGTGGGGGCATCCACGTGCGCTTCCCTCCCGAGCTGCAGCAGTAGTGTCACGCTTCCTGTCATGTGGATCAAGGGATCTGTGGCTTTCCCTCGAGGCTTTCCCACGAGGCTTTCCCACAGGGCTGTGCCACGTGCCACCTTGTTGTGAGTCGATCCTCGGCGTGAAAGACGAGCCGGTGAAGGGAAAAGAGGTTCCTCTGGAATGGACTGAGACATCTGGGGGACTCTTGGAATTGTGGCACGACCCTGGAGTTCCTCTCGCCGTTCCTGTTGAGAGGGCCTCCTCTTGAGGTGCGACGGGAACGCCGGGAACTCTTTCCCGACGAAGCAGGGAAAGGATCCCTCATCTCGAGCTACGAGGCGGAAACGGGGCTCCCCTGGATGTGGGCGGGACCCACGTGTTTCCTCTCGAGTGGAGACGGGTATGTCGGGGAACTTCTTGATTTGCACCAAGGGTGTGAAGGAGCCTTTCAAAGTTCCAGAGGTGAGGTGTGATCAGCCTCGAGACGCCTCAGCGGAAATGGGCCTCATCTCGCCTGGAGGGGAGAACCTCCTGGATTTTCTCGAGTTGCGGCAGGTCTTCTCGAGTTACGACGGGGACCTCAGGGACCCGCTCTGGTGGCCTCAGGAAAGGCCAGTCCCCTCGTGAGTTGCTAGGGGACCTCTCGGGATTCCTCTCCCGTCCATGCCGGGGCCTCAGTCCTTGTGTGGAGTCTGGGCCGGAACCTGAGGATTCCTCTCCAGTGTTGCCATGGATCTTGGGGTGCTTCTGAGTCTCCCCAGGGGAGTCAGGCCTCCTCTCGAGTGGGGGCATGCACGTGCGCTTTCCTCCCGAGCTGCAGCAGTAGTGTCACGCTTCCTGTCACGTGGGTCAAGGGATCTGTTGCTTTCTCTCGAGGCTGTCCCTCGAGGCTTTCCCACGAGGCTTTCCCACAGGGCTGTGCCACGTGCCACCTTGGTGTGAGTCGATCCTCGGCGTGAAAGACGTGCCGGTGAAGGGAAAAGAGGTTCCTCTGGAATGGACTGAGACATCTGGGGGACTCTTGGAATGGTGGCACGACCCTGGAGTTCCTCTCGCCGTTCCTGTTGAGAGGGCCTCCTCTTGAGATGCGTCGGGAACGCCGGGAACTCTTTCCTGACGAAGCAGGGAAAGGATCCCTCATCTCGAGCTACGAGGCGGAAACGGGGCTCCTCTGGATGTGGACGGGACCCTCGTGATTCCTCTAGAGTGGAGACGGGTATGTCGGGGAACTTCTTGATTTGCACCAAGGGTGTGAAGGACCCTTTCGAAGTTCCAGAGGTGAGGTGTGATCAGCCTCGAGACGCCTCAGCGGAAATGGGCCTCATCTCGCATGGAGGGGAGAACCTCCTGGATTTTCTCGAGTTGCGTCTGGTCTTCTTGAGTTACGACGGGGACGTCAGGGACCCGCTCTGGTGGCCTCAGGAAAGGCCAGTCCCCATGCGAGTTGCTAGGGGACCTCTCGGGATTCCTCTCCCGTCCATGCCGGGGCCTCAGTCCTTGTGTGGAGTCGGGGCCGGAACCTGAGGATTCCTCTCCAGTGTTGCCAAGGATCTTGGGGTGCTTCTGAGTCTCCCCAGGGGAGTCAGGCCTCGTCTCGAGTGGGGGCATGCACGTGCGCTTTCCTCCCGAGCTGCAGCAGTAGTGTCACGCTTCCTGTCATGTGGATCAAGGGATCTGTTGCTTTCTCTCGAGGCTGTCCTTCGAGGCTTTCCCACGAGGCTTTCCCACAGGGCTGTGCCACGTGCCACCTTGGTGTGAGTCGATCCTCGGCGTGAAAGACGAGCCGGTGAAGGGAAAAGAGGTTCCCTTGGAATGGACTGAGACATCTGGGGGACTCTTGGAATGGTGGCACGACCCTGGAGTTCCTCTCGCCGTTCCTGTTGAGAGGGCCTCCTCTTGAGATGCGACGGGAACGCCGGGAACTCTTTCCCGACGAAGCAGGGAAAGGATCGCTCATCTCGAGCTACGATGCGGAAACGGGGCTCCTCTGGATGTGGGCGGGACCCTCGTGATTCTTCTCGAGGGGAGACGGGCATGTCGGGGAACTTCTTGATTTGCACCAAGGGCGTGAAGGACCCTTTCGAAGTTCCAGAGGTGAGGTGTGATCAGCCTCGAGACGCCTCAGCGGAAATGGGCCTCATTTCGCCTGGAGGGGAGAACCTCCAGGATTTTCTCGAGTTGCGGCAGGTTTTCTCGAGTTACGACGGGGACCTCAGGGACCCGCTCTGGTGGCCTCAAGAAAGGCCAGTCCCCGTGCGAGTTGCTAGGGGCCATCTCGGGATTCTTCTCCCATCCATGCTGGGGCCTTAGACCTTGTGTGGAGTCGGGGCCGAACCTGAGGATTCCTCTCCAGTGTTGCCATGGATCTTGGAGTGCTTCTGAGTCTCCCGAGGGGAGTCAGGCCCCTTCTCGAGTGGGGGCATCCACGTGCGCTTCCCTCCCGAGCTGCAGCAGTAGTGTCACGCTTCCTGTCATGTGGATCAAGGGATCTGTGGCTTTCCCTCGAGGCTTTCCCACGAGGCTTTCCCACAGGGCTGTGCCACGTGCCACCTTGTTGTGAGTCGATCCTCGGCGTGAAAGACGAGCCGGTGAAGGGAAAAGAGGTTCCTCTGGAATGGACTGAGACATCTGGGGGACTCTTGGAATTGTGGCATGACCCTGGAGTTCCTCTCGCCGTTCCTGTTGAGAGGGCCTCCTCTTGAGGTTCGACGGGAACGCCGGGAACTCTTTCCCGACGAAGCAGGGAAAGGATCCCTCATCTCGAGCTACGAGGCGGAAACGGGGCTCCTCTGGATGTGGGCGGGACCCACGTGTTTCCAATCGAGTGGAGACGGGTATGTCGGGGAACTTCTTGATTTGCACCAAGGGTGTGAAGGAGCCTTTCAAAGTTACAGAGGTGAGGTGTGATCAGCCTCGAGACGCCTCAGCGGAAATGGGCCTCATCTCGCCTGGAGGGGAGAACCTCCTGGATTTTCTCGAGTTGCGGCAGGTCTTCTCAAGTTACCACGGGGACCTCAGGGACCCGCTCTGGTGGCCTCAGGAAAGGCCAGTCCCCATGCGAGTTGCTAGGGGACCTCTCGGGATTCCTCTCCCGTCCATGCCGGGGCCTCAGTCCTTGTGTGGAGTCGGGGCCGGAACCTGAGGATTCCTCTCCAGTGTTGCCATGGATCTTGGGGTGCTTCTGAGTCTCCCCAGGGGAGTCAGGCCTCGTCTCGAGTGGGGGCATGCACGTGCGCTTTCCTCCCGAGCTGCAGCAGTAGTGTCACGCTTCCTGTCACGTGGGTCAAGGGATCTGTTGCTTTCTCTCGAGGCTGTCCCTCGAGGCTTTCCCACGAGGCTTTCCCACAGGGCTGTGCCACGTGCCACCTTGGTGTGAGTCGATCCTCGGCGTGAAAGACGTGCCGGTGACGGGAAAAGAGGTTCCTCTGGAATGGACTGAGACATCTGGGGGACTCTTGGAATGGTGGCACGACCCTGGAGTTCCTCTCGCCGTTCCTGTCGAGAGGGCCTCCTCTTGAGATGCGTCGGGAACGCCGGGAACTCTTTCCTGACGAAGCAGGGAAAGGATCCCTCATCTCGAGCTACGAGGCGGAAACGGGGCTCCTCTGGATGTGGGCGGGACCCTCGTGATTCCTCTAGAGTGGAGACGGGTATGTCGGGGAACTTCTTGATTTGCACCAAGGGCGTGAAGGACCCTTTCGAAGTTCCAGAGGTGAGGTGTGATCAGCCTCGAGACGCCTCAGCGGAAATGGGCCTCATCTCGCCTGGAGGGGAGAACCTCCTGGATTTTCTCGAGTTGCGGCAGGTCTTCTCGAGTTACGACGGGGACCTCAGGGACCCGCTCTGGTGGCCTCAGGAAAGGCCAGTCCCCATGCGAGTTGCTAGGGGACCTCTCGGGATTCCTCTCCCGTCCATGCCGGGGCCTCAGTCCTTGTGTGGAGTCGGGGCCGGAACCTGAGGATTCCTCTCCAGTGTTGCCAAGGATCTTGGGGTGCTTCTGAGTCTCCCCAGGGGAGTCAGGCCTCCTCTCGAGTGGGGGCATGCACGTGCGCTTTCCTCCCGAGCTGCAGCAGTAGTGTCACGCTTCCTGTCATGTGGATCAAGGGATCTGTTGCTTTCTCTCGAGGCTGTCCTTCGAGGCTTTCCCACGAGGCTTACCCACAGGGCTGTGCCACGTGCCACCTTGGTGTGAGTCGATCCTCGGCGTGAAAGACGAGCCGGTGAAGGGAAAAGAGGTTCCCTTGGAATGGACTGAGACATCTGGGGGACTCTTGGAATGGTGGCACGACCCTGGAGTTCCTCTCGCCGTTCCTGTTGAGAGGGCCTCCTCTTGAGATGCGACGGGAACGCCGGGAACTCTTTCCCGACGAAGCAGGGAAAGGATCGCTCATCTCGAGCTACGATGCGGAAACGGGGCTCCTCTGGATGTGGGTGGGACCCTCGTGATTCTTCTCGAGGGGAGACGGGCATGTCGGGGAACTTCTTGATTTGCACCAAGGGCGTGAAGGACCCTTTCGAAGTTCCAGAGGTGAGGTGTGATCAGCCTCGAGACGCCTCAGCGGAAATGGGCCTCATCTCGCCTGGAGGGGAGAAGCTCCTGGATTTTCTCGAGGTGCGGCAGGTTTTCTCGAGTTACGACGGGGACCTCAGGGACCCGCTCTGGTGGCCTCAAGAAAGGCCAGTCCCCGTGCGAGTTGCTAGGGGCCATCTCGGGATTCCTCTCCCATCCATGCCGGGGCCTAAGACCTTGTGTGGAGTCGGGGCCGAACCTGAGGATTCCTCTCCAGTGTTGCCATGGATCTTGGGGTGCTTCTGAGTCTCCCGAGGGGAGTCAGGCCCCTTCTCGAGTGGGGGCATCCACGTGCGCTTCCCTCCCGAGCTGCAGCAGTAGTGTCACACTTCCTGTCATGTGGATCAAGGGATCTGTGGCTTTCCCTCGAGGCTTTCCCACGAGGCTTTCCCACAGGGCTGTGCCACGTGCCACCTTGGTGTGAGTCGATCCTCGGCGTGAAAGACGTGCCGGTGAAGGGAAAAGATGTTCCTCTGGAATGGACTGAGACATCTGGGGGACTCTTGGAATGGTGGCACGACCCTGGAGTTCCTCTCGCCATTCCTGTTGAGAGGGCCTCCTCTTGAGATGCGTCGGGAACGCCGGGAACTCTTTCCTGAGGAAGCAGGGAAAGGATCCTTCATCTCGAGCTACGAGGCGGAAACGGGGCTCCTCTGGATGTGGACGGGACCCTCGTGATTCCTCTAGAGTGGAGACGGGTATGTCGGGGAACTTCTTGATTTGCACCAAGGGTGTGAAGGACCCTTTCGAAGTTCCAGAGGTGAGGTGTGATCAGCCTCGAGACGCCTCAGCGGAAATGGGCCTCATCTCGCATGGAGGGGAGAACCTCCTAGATTTTCTCGAGTTGCGGCTGGTCTTCTCGAGTTACGACGGGGAAGTCAGGGACCCGCTATGGTGGCCTCAGGAAAGGCCAGTCCTCATGCAAGTTGCTAGGGGACCTCTCGGGATTCGTCTCCCGTCCATGCCGGGGCCTCAGTCCTTGTGTGGAGTCTGGGCCGGAACCTGAGGATTCCTCTCCAGTGTTGCCAAGGATCTTGGGTTGCTTCTGAGTCTCCCCAGGGGAGTCAGGCCTCGTCTCGAGTGGGGGCATGCACGTGCGCTTTCCTCCCGAGCTGCAGCAGTAGTGTCACGCTTCCTGTCATGTGGATCAAGGGATCTGTTGCTTTCTCTCGAGGCTGTCCTTCGAGGCTTTCCCACGAGGCTTTCCCACAGGGCTGTGCCACGTGCCACCTTGGTGTGAGTCGATCCTCGGCGTGAAAGACGAGCCGGTGAAGGGAAAAGAGGTTCCCTTGGAATGGACTGAGACATCTGGGGGACTCTTGGAATGGTGGCACGACCATGGAGTTCCTCTCGCCGTTCCTGTTGAGAGGGCCTCCTCTTGAGATGCGACGGGAACGCCGGGAACTCTTTCCCGACGAAGCAGGGAAAGGATCGCTCATCTCGAGCTACGATGCGGAAACGGGGCTCTTCTGGATGTGAGCGGGACCCTCGTGATTCTTCTCGAGGGGAGACGGGCATGTCGGGGAACTTCTTGATTTGCACCAAGGGCGTGAAGGACCCTTTCGAAGTTCCAGAGGTGCGGTGTGATCAGCCTCGAGACGCCTCAGCGGAAATGGGCCTCATCTCGCCTGGAGGGGAGAACCTCCTGGATTTTCTCGAGTTGCGGCAGGTTTTCTCGAGTTACGACGGGGACCTCAGGGACCCGCTCTGGTGGCCTCAAGAAAGGCCAGTCCCCGTGCGAGTTGCTAGGGGCCATCTCGGGATTCCTCTCCCGTCCATGCCGGGGCCTAAGACCTTGTGTGGAGTCGGGGCCGAACCTGAGGATTCCTCTCCAGTGTTGCCATGGATCTTGGGGTGCTTCTGAGTCTCCCGAGGGGAGTCAGGCCCCTTCTCGAGTGGGGGCATCCACGTGCGCTTCCCTCCCGAGCTGCAGCAGTAGTGTCACGCTTCCTGTCACGTGGATCAAGGGATCTGTTGCTTTCTCTCGAGGCTGTCCCTCGAGGCTTTCCCACGAGGCTTTCCCACAGGGCTGTGCCACGTGCCACCTTGGTGTGAGTCGATCCTCGGCGTGAAAGACGAGCCGGTGAAGGGAAAAGAGGTTCCCTTGGAATGGACTGAGACATCTGGGGGACTCTTGGAATGGTAGCACGACCCTGGAGTTCCTCTCACCGTTCCTGTTGAGAGGGCCTCCTCTTGAGATGCGACGGGAACGCCGGGAACTCTTTCCCGATGAAGCAGGAAAGGATCCCTCATCTCGAGCTACGAGGCGGAAACGGGGCTCCTCTGGATGTGGGCGGGACCCTCGTGATTCCTCTCGAGGGGAGACGGGTATGTCGGGGAACTTCTTGATTTGCACCAAGGGCGTGAAGGACCCTTTCGAAGTTCCAGAGGTGAGGTGTGATCAGCCTCGAGACGCCTCAGCGGAAATGGGCCTCATCTCGCCTGGAGGGGAGAACCTCCTGGATTTTCTCGAGTTGCGGCAGGTCTTCTCGAGTTACGACGGGGACCTCAGGGACCCGCTCTGGTGGCCTCAGGAAAGGCCAGTCCCCATGCGAGTTGCTAGGGGACCTCTCGGGATTCCTCTCCCGTCCATGCCGGGGCCTCAGTCCTTGTGTGGAGTCTGGGCCGGAACCTGAGGATTCCTCTCCAGTGTTGCCATGGATCTTGGGGTGCTTCTGAGTCTCCCCAGGGGAGTCAGGCCTCGTCTCGAGTGGGGGCATGCACGTGCGCTTTCCTCCCGAGCTGCAGCAGTAGTGTCACGCTTCCTGTCACGTGGGTCAAGGGATCTGTTGCTTTCTCTCGAGGCTGTCCCTCGAGGCTTTCCCACGAGGCTTTCCCACAGGGCTGTGCCACGTGCCACCTTGGTGTGAGTCGATCCTCGGCGTGAAAGACGTGCCGGTGAAGGGAAAAGAGGTTCCTCTGGAATGGACTGAGACATCTGGGGGACTCTTGGAATGGTGGCACGACCCTGGAGTTCCTCTCGCCGTTCCTGTTGAGAGGGCCTCCTCTTGAGATGCGTCGGGAACGCCGGGAACTCTTTCCTGACGAAGCAGGGAAAGGATCCCTCATCTCGAGCTACGAGGCGGAAACGGGGCTCCTCTGGATGTGGACGGGACCCTCGTGATTCCTCTAGAGTGAAGACGGGTATGTCGGGGAACTTCTTGATTTGCACCAAGGGTGTGAAGGACCCTTTCGTAGTTCCAGAGGTGAGGTGTGATCAGCCTCGAGACGCCTCAGCGGAAATGGGCCTCATCTCGCATGGAGGGGAGAACCTCCTGGATTTTCTCGAGTTGCGGCTGGTCTTCTCGAGTTACGACGGGGACGTCAGGGACCCGCTATGGTGGCCTCAGGAAAGGCCAGTCCCCATGCGAGTTGCTAGGGGACCTCTCGGAATTCCTCTCCCGTCCATGCCGGGGCCTCAGTCCTTGTGTGGAGTCGGGGCCGGAACCTGAGGATACCTCTCCAGTGTTGCCATGGATCTTGGGGTGCTTCTGAGTCTCCCCAGGGGAGTCAGGCCTCGTCTCGAGTGGGAGCATGCACGTGCGCTTTCCTCCCGAGCTGCAGCAGTAGTGTCACGCTTCCTGTCACGTGGATCAAGGGATCTGTTGCTTTCTCTCGAGGCTGTCCCTCGAGGCTTTCCCACGAGGCTTTCCCACAGGGCTGTGCCACGTGCCACCTTGGTCTGAGTCGATCCACGGCGTGAAAGACGAGCCGGTGAAGGGAAAAGAGGTTCCCTTGGAATGGACTGAGACATCTGGGGGACTCTTGGAATGGTGGCACGACCCTGGAGTTCCTCTCACCGTTCCTGTTGAGAGGGCCTCCTCTTGAGATGCGACGGGAACGCCGGGAACTCTTTCCCGATGAAGCAGGGTAAGGATCGCTCATCTCGAGCTACGAGGCGGAAACGGGGCTCCTCTGGATGTGGCGGGACCCTCGTGATTCCTCTCGAGGGGAGACGGGTATGTCGGGGAACTTCTTGATTTGCACCAAGGGCGTGAAGGACCCTTTCGAAGTTCCAGAGGTGAGGTGTGATCAGCCTCGAGACGCCTCAGCGGAAATGGGCCTCATCTCGCCTGGAGGGGAGAACCTCCTGGATTTTCTCGTGTTGCGGCAGGTCTTATCGAGTTACGACGGGGACCTCAGGGACCCGCTCTGGTGTCCTCAGGAAAGGCCAGTCCTCATGCAAGTTGCTAGGGGACCTCTCGGGATTCGTCTCCCGTCCATGCCGGGGCCTCAGTCCTTGTGTGGAGTCTGGGCCGGAACCTGAGGATTCCTCTCCAGTGTTGCCAAGGATCTTGGGTTGCTTCTGAGTCTCCCCAGGGGAGTCAGGCCTCGTCTCGAGTGGGGGCATGCACGTGCGCTTTCCTCCCGAGCTGCAGCAGTAGTGTCACGCTTCCTGTCATGTGGATCAAGGGATCTGTTGCTTTCTCTCGAGGCTGTCCTTCGAGGCTTTCCCACGAGGCTTTCCCACAGGGCTGTGCCACGTGCCACCTTGGTGTGAGTCGATCCTCGGCGTGAAAGACGAGCCGGTGAAGGGAAAAGAGGTTCCCTTGGAATGGACTGAGACATCTGGGGGACTCTTGGAATGGTGGCACGACCATGGAGTTCCTCTCGCCGTTCCTGTTGAGAGGGCCTCCTCTTGAGATGCGACGGGAACGCCGGGAACTCTTTCCCGAGGAAGCAGGGAAAGGATCGCTCATCTCGAGCTACGATGCGGAAACGGGGCTCTTCTGGATGTGAGCGGGACCCTCGTGATTCTTCTCGAGGGGAGACGGGCATGTCGGGGAACTTCTTGATTTGCACCAAGGGCGTGAAGGACCCTTTCGAAGTTCCAGAGGTGCGGTGTGATCAGCCTCGAGACGCCTCAGCGGAAATGGGCCTCATCTCGCCTGGAGGGGAGAACCTCCTGGATTTTCTCGAGTTGCGGCAGGTTTTCTCGAGTTACGACGGGGACCTCAGGGACCCGCTCTGGTGGCCTCAAGAAAGGCCAGTCCCCGTGCGAGTTGCTAGGGGCCATCTCGGGATTCCTCTCCCGTCCATGCCGGGGCCTAAGACCTTGTGTGGAGTCGGGGCCGAACCTGAGGATTCCTCTCCAGTGTTGCCATGGATCTTGGGGTGCTTCTGAGTCTCCCGAGGGGAGTCAGGCCCCTTCTCGAGTGGGGGCATCCACGTGCGCTTCCCTCCCGAGCTGCAGCAGTAGTGTCACGCTTCCTGTCACGTGGATCAAGGGATCTGTTGCTTTCTCTCGAGGCTGTCCCTCGAGGCTTTCCCACGAGGCTTTCCCACAGGGCTGTGCCACGTGCCACCTTGGTGTGAGTCGATCCTCGGCGTGAAAGACGAGCCGGTGAAGGGAAAAGAGGTTCCCTTGGAATGGACTGAGACATCTGGGGGACTCTTGGAATGGTAGCACGACCCTGGAGTTCCTCTCACCGTTCCTGTTGAGAGGGCCTCCTCTTGAGATGCGACGGGAACGCCGGGAACTCTTTCCCGATGAAGCAGGGAAAGGATCCCTCATCTCGAGCTACGAGGCGGAAACGGGGCTCCTCTGGATGTGGGCGGGACCCTCGTGATTCCTCTCGAGGGGAGACGGGTATGTCGGGGAACTTCTTGATTTGCACCAAGGGCGTGAAGGACCCTTTCGAAGTTCCAGAGGTGAGGTGTGATCAGCCTCGAGACGCCTCAGCGGAAATGGGCCTCATCTCGCCTGGAGGGGAGAACCTCCTGGATTTTCTCGTGTTGCGGCAGGTCTTCTCGAGTTACGACGGGGACCTCAGGGACCCGCTCTGGTGGCCTCAGGAAAGGCCAGTCCCCATGCGAGTTGCTAGGGGACCTCTCGGGATTCCTCTCCCGTCCATGCCGGGGCCTCAGTCCTTGTGTGGAGTCTGGGCCGGAACCTGAGGATTCCTCTCCAGTGTTGCCAAGGATCTTGGGGTGCTTCTGAGTCTCCCCAGGGGAGTCAGGCCTCGTCTCGAGTGGGGGCATGCACGTGCGCTTTCCTCCCGAGCTGCAGCAGTAGTGTCACGCTTCCTGTCATGTGTATCAAGGGATCTGTTGCTTTCTCTCGAGGCTGTCCTTCGAGGCTTTCCCACGAGGCTTTCCCACAGGGCTGTGCCACGTGCCACCTTGGTGTGAGTCGATCCTCGGCGTGAAAGACGAGCCGGTGAAGGGAAAAGAGGTTCCCTTGGAATGGACTGAGACATCTGGGGGACTCTTGGAATGGTGGCACGACCCTGGAGTTCCTCTCGCCGTTCCTGTTGAGAGGGCCTCCTCTTGAGATGCGACGGGAACGCCGGGAACTCTTTCCCGACGAAGCAGGGAAAGGATCGCTCATCTCGAGCTACGATGCGGAAACGGGGCTCCTCTGGATGTGAGCGGGACCCTCGTGATTCTTCTCGAGGGGAGACGGGCATGTCGGGGAACTTCTTGATTTGCACCAAGGGCGTGAAGGACCCTTTCGAAGTTCCAGAGGTGCGGTGTGATCAGCCTCGAGACGACTCAGCGGAAATGGGCCTCATCTCGCCTGGAGGGGAGAACCTCCTGGATTTTCTCGAGTTGCGGCAGGTTTTCTCGAGTTACGACGGGGACCTCAGGGACCCGCTCTGGTGGCCTCAAGAAAGGCCAGTCCCCGTGCGAGTTGCTAGGGGCCATCTCGGGATTCCTCTCCCGTCCATGCCGGGGCCTAAGACCTTGTGTGGAGTCGGGGCCGAACCTGAGGATTCCTCTCCAGTGTTGCCATGGATCTTGGGGTGCTTCTGAGTCTCCCGAGGGGAGTCAGGCCCCTTCTCGAGTGGGGGCATCCACGTGCGCTTCCCTCCCGAGCTGCAGCAGTAGTGTCACTCTTCCTGTCACGTGGATCAAGGGATCTGTTGCTTTCTCTCGAGGCTGTCCCTCGAGGCTTTCCCACGAGGCTTTCCCACAGGGCTGTGCCACGTGCCACCTTGGTGTGAGTCGATCCTCGGCGTGAAAGACGAGCCGGTGAAGGGAAAAGAGGTTCCCTTGGAATGGACTGAGACATCTGGGGGACTCTTGGAATGGTAGCACGACCCTGGAGTTCCTCTCACCGTTCCTGTTGAGAGGGCCTCCTCTTGAGATGCGACGGGAACGCCGGGAACTCTTTCCCGATGAAGCAGGGAAAGGATCCCTCATCTCGAGCTACGAGGCGGAAACGGGGCTCCTCTGGATGTGGGCGGGACCCTCGTGATTCCTCTCGAGGGGAGACGGGTATGTCGGGGAACTTCTTGATTTGCACCAAGGGCGTGAAGGACCCTTTCGAAGTTCCAGAGGTGAGGTGTGATCAGCCTCGAGACGCCTCAGCGGAAATGGGCCTCATCTCGCCTGGAGGGGAGAACCTCCTGGATTTTCTCGTGTTGCGGCAGGTCTTCTCGAGTTACGACGGGGACCTCAGGGACCCGCTCTGGTGGCCTCAGGAAAGGCCAGTCCCCATGCGAGTTGCTAGGGGACCTCTCGGGATTCCTCTCCCGTCCATGCCGGGGCCTCAGTCCTTGTGTGGAGTCTGGGCCGGAACCTGAGGATTCCTCTCCAGTGTTGCCAAGGATCTTGGGGTGCTTCTGAGTCTCCCCAGGGGAGTCAGGCCTCGTCTCGAGTGGGGGCATGCACGTGCGCTTTCCTCCCGAGCTGCAGCAGTAGTGTCACGCTTCCTGTCATGTGTATCAAGGGATCTGTTGCTTTCTCTCGAGGCTGTCCTTCGAGGCTTTCCCACGAGGCTTTCCCACAGGGCTGTGCCACGTGCCACCTTGGTGTGAGTCGATCCTCGGCGTGAAAGACGAGCCGGTGAAGGGAAAAGAGGTTCCCTTGGAATGGACTGAGACATCTGGGGGACTCTTGGAATGGTGGCACGACCCTGGAGTTCCTCTCGCCGTTCCTGTTGAGAGGGCCTCCTCTTGAGATGCGACGGGAACGCCGGGAACTCTTTCCCGACGAAGCAGGGAAAGGATCGCTCATCTCGAGCTACGATGCGGAAACGGGGCTCCTCTGGATGTGAGCGGGACCCTCGTGATTCTTCTCGAGGGGAGACGGGCATGTCGGGGAACTTCTTGATTTGCACCAAGGGCGTGAAGGACCCTTTCGAAGTTCCAGAGGTGCGGTGTGATCAGCCTCGAGACGCCTCAGCGGAAATGGGCCTCATCTCGCCTGGAGGGGAGAACCTCCTGGATTTTCTCGAGTTGCGGCAGGTTTTCTCGAGTTACGACGGGGACCTCAGGGACCCGCTCTGGTGGCCTCAAGAAAGGCCAGTCCCCGTGCGAGTTGCTAGGGGCCATCTCGGGATTCCTCTCCCGTCCATGCCGGGGCCTAAGACCTTGTGTGGAGTCGGGGCCGAACCTGAGGATTCCTCTCCAGTGTTGCCATGGATCTTGGGGTGCTTCTGAGTCTCCCGAGGGGAGTCAGGCCCCTTCTCGAGTGGGGGCATCCACGTGCGCTTCCCTCCCGAGCTGCAGCAGTAGTGTCACGCTTCCTGTCATGTGGATCAAGGGATCTGTGGCTTTCCCTCGAGGCTTTCCCACGAGGCTTTCCCACAGGGCTGTGCCACGTGCCACCTTGTTGTGAGTCGATCCTCGGCGTGAAAGACGAGCCGGTGAAGGGAAAAGAGGTTCCTCTGGAATGGACTGAGACATCTGGGGGACTCTTGGAATTGTGGCACGACCCTGGAGTTCCTCTCGCCGTTCCTGTTGAGAGGGCCTCCTCTTGAGGTGCGACGGGAACGCCGGGAACTCTTTCCCGACGAAGCAGGGAAAGGATCCCTCATCTCGAGCTACGAGGCGGAAACGGGGCTCCTCTGGATGTGGGCGGGACCCACGTGTTTCCTCTCGAGTGGAGACGGGTATGTCGGGGAACTTCTTGATTTGCACCAAGGGTGTGAAGGAGCCTTTCAAAGTTCCAGAGGTGAGGTGTGATCAGCCTCGAGACGCCTCAGCGGAAATGGGCCTCATCTCGCCTGGAGGGGAGAACCTCCTGGATTTTCTCGAGTTGCGGCAGGTCTTCTCGAGTTACGACGGGGACCTCAGGGACCCGCTCTGGTGGCCTCAGGAAAGGCCAGTCCCCATGCGAGTTGCTAGGGGACCTCTCGGGATTCCTCTCCCGTCCATGCCGGGGCCTCAGTCCTTGTGTGGAGTCTGGGCCGGAACCTGAGGATTCCTCTCCAGTGTTGCCATGGATCTTGGGGTGCTTCTGAGTCTCCCCAGGGGAGTCAGGCCTCGTCTCGAGTGGGGGCATGCACGTGCGCTTTCCTCCCGAGCTGCAGCAGTAGTGTCACGCTTCCTGTCACGTGGGTCAAGGGATCTGTTGCTTTCTCTCGAGGCTGTCCCTCGAGGCTTTCCCACGAGGCTTTCCCACAGGGCTGTGCCACGTGCCACCTTGGTGTGAGTCGATCCTCGGCGTGAAAGACGTGCCGGTGAAGGGAAAAGAGGTTCCTCTGGAATGGACTGAGACATCTGGGGGACTCTTGGAATGGTGGCACGACCCTGGAGTTCCTCTCGCCGTTCCTGTTGAGAGGGCCTCCTCTTGAGATGCGTCGGGAACGCCGGGAACTCTTTCCTGACGAAGCAGGGAAAGGATCCCTCATCTCGAGCTACGAGGCGGAAACGGGGCTCCTCTGGATGTGGACGGGACCCTCGTGATTCCTCTAGAGTGAAGACGGGTATGTCGGGGAACTTCTTGATTTGCACCAAGGGCGTGAAGGACCCTTTCGTAGTTCCAGAGGTGAGGTGTGATCAGCCTCGAGACGCCTCAGCGGAAATGGGCCTCATCTCGCATGGAGGGGAGAACCTCCTGGATTTTCTCGAGTTGCGGCTGGTCTTCTCGAGTTACGACGGGGACGTCAGGGACCCGCTATGGTGGCCTCAAGAAAGGCCAGTCCCCGTGCGAGTTGCTAGGGGCCATCTCGGGATTCCTCTCCCGTCCATGCCGGGGCCTAAGACCTTGTGTGGAGTCGGGGCCGAACCTGAGGATTCCTCTCCAGTGTTGCCATGGATCTTGGGGTGCTTCTGAGTCTCCCGAGGGGAGTCAGGCCCCTTCTCGAGTGGGGGCATCCACGTGCGCTTCCCTCCCGAGCTGCAGCAGTAGTGTCACGCTTCCTGTCACGTGGATCAAGGGATCTGTTGCTTTCTCTCGAGGCTGTCCCTCGAGGCTTTCCCACGAGGCTTTCCCACAGGGCTGTGCCACGTGCCACCTTGGTGTGAGTCGATCCTCGGCGTGAAAGACGAGCCGGTGAAGGGAAAAGAGGTTCCCTTGGAATGGACTGAGACATCTGGGGGACTCTTGGAATGGTAGCACGACCCTGGAGTTCCTCTCACCGTTCCTGTTGAGAGGGCCTCCTCTTGAGATGCGACGGGAACGCCGGGAACTCTTTCCCGATGAAGCAGGAAAGGATCCCTCATCTCGAGCTACGAGGCGGAAACGGGGCTCCTCTGGATGTGGGCGGGACCCTCGTGATTCCTCTCGAGGGGAGACGGGTATGTCGGGGAACTTCTTGATTTGCACCAAGGGCGTGAAGGACCCTTTCGAAGTTCCAGAGGTGAGGTGTGATCAGCCTCGAGACGCCTCAGCGGAAATGGGCCTCATCTCGCCTGGAGGGGAGAACCTCCTGGATTTTCTCGAGTTGCGGCAGGTCTTCTCGAGTTACGACGGGGACCTCAGGGACCCGCTCTGGTGGCCTCAGGAAAGGCCAGTCCCCATGCGAGTTGCTAGGGGACCTCTCGGGATTCCTCTCCCGTCCATGCCGGGGCCTCAGTCCTTGTGTGGAGTCTGGGCCGGAACCTGAGGATTCCTCTCCAGTGTTGCCATGGATCTTGGGGTGCTTCTGAGTCTCCCCAGGGGAGTCAGGCCTCGTCTCGAGTGGGGGCATGCACGTGCGCTTTCCTCCCGAGCTGCAGCAGTAGTGTCACGCTTCCTGTCACGTGGGTCAAGGGATCTGTTGCTTTCTCTCGAGGCTGTCCCTCGAGGCTTTCCCACGAGGCTTTCCCACAGGGCTGTGCCACGTGCCACCTTGGTGTGAGTCGATCCTCGGCGTGAAAGACGTGCCGGTGAAGGGAAAAGAGGTTCCTCTGGAATGGACTGAGACATCTGGGGGACTCTTGGAATGGTGGCACGACCCTGGAGTTCCTCTCGCCGTTCCTGTTGAGAGGGCCTCCTCTTGAGATGCGTCGGGAACGCCGGGAACTCTTTCCTGACGAAGCAGGGAAAGGATCCCTCATCTCGAGCTACGAGGCGGAAACGGGGCTCCTCTGGATGTGGACGGGACCCTCGTGATTCCTCTAGAGTGAAGACGGGTATGTCGGGGAACTTCTTGATTTGCACCAAGGGTGTGAAGGACCCTTTCGTAGTTCCAGAGGTGAGGTGTGATCAGCCTCGAGACGCCTCAGCGGAAATGGGCCTCATCTCGCATGGAGGGGAGAACCTCCTGGATTTTCTCGAGTTGCGGCTGGTCTTCTCGAGTTACGACGGGGACGTCAGGGACCCGCTATGGTGGCCTCAGGAAAGGCCAGTCCCCATGCGAGTTGCTAGGGGACCTCTCGGAATTCCTCTCCCGTCCATGCCGGGGCCTCAGTCCTTGTGTGGAGTCGGGGCCGGAACCTGAGGATACCTCTCCAGTGTTGCCATGGATCTTGGGGTGCTTCTGAGTCTCCCCAGGGGAGTCAGGCCTCGTCTCGAGTGGGAGCATGCACGTGCGCTTTCCTCCCGAGCTGCAGCAGTAGTGTCACGCTTCCTGTCACGTGGATCAAGGGATCTGTTGCTTTCTCTCGAGGCTGTCCCTCGAGGCTTTCCCACGAGGCTTTCCCACAGGGCTGTGCCACGTGCCACCTTGGTCTGAGTCGATCCACGGCGTGAAAGACGAGCCGGTGAAGGGAAAAGAGGTTCCCTTGGAATGGACTGAGACATCTGGGGGACTCTTGGAATGGTGGCACGACCCTGGAGTTCCTCTCACCGTTCCTGTTGAGAGGGCCTCCTCTTGAGATGCGACGGGAACGCCGGGAACTCTTTCCCGATGAAGCAGGGTAAGGATCGCTCATCTCGAGCTACGAGGCGGAAACGGGGCTCCTCTGGATGTGGCGGGACCCTCGTGATTCCTCTCGAGGGGAGACGGGTATGTCGGGGAACTTCTTGATTTGCACCAAGGGCGTGAAGGACCCTTTCGAAGTTCCAGAGGTGAGGTGTGATCAGCCTCGAGACGCCTCAGCGGAAATGGGCCTCATCTCGCCTGGAGGGGAGAACCTCCTGGATTTTCTCGTGTTGCGGCAGGTCTTATCGAGTTACGACGGGGACCTCAGGGACCCGCTCTGGTGTCCTCAGGAAAGGCCAGTCCTCATGCAAGTTGCTAGGGGACCTCTCGGGATTCGTCTCCCGTCCATGCCGGGGCCTCAGTCCTTGTGTGGAGTCTGGGCCGGAACCTGAGGATTCCTCTCCAGTGTTGCCAAGGATCTTGGGTTGCTTCTGAGTCTCCCCAGGGGAGTCAGGCCTCGTCTCGAGTGGGGGCATGCACGTGCGCTTTCCTCCCGAGCTGCAGCAGTAGTGTCACGCTTCCTGTCATGTGGATCAAGGGATCTGTTGCTTTCTCTCGAGGCTGTCCTTCGAGGCTTTCCCACGAGGCTTTCCCACAGGGCTGTGCCACGTGCCACCTTGGTGTGAGTCGATCCTCGGCGTGAAAGACGAGCCGGTGAAGGGAAAAGAGGTTCCCTTGGAATGGACTGAGACATCTGGGGGACTCTTGGAATGGTGGCACGACCATGGAGTTCCTCTCGCCGTTCCTGTTGAGAGGGCCTCCTCTTGAGATGCGACGGGAACGCCGGGAACTCTTTCCCGAGGAAGCAGGGAAAGGATCGCTCATCTCGAGCTACGATGCGGAAACGGGGCTCTTCTGGATGTGAGCGGGACCCTCGTGATTCTTCTCGAGGGGAGACGGGCATGTCGGGGAACTTCTTGATTTGCACCAAGGGCGTGAAGGACCCTTTCGAAGTTCCAGAGGTGCGGTGTGATCAGCCTCGAGACGCCTCAGCGGAAATGGGCCTCATCTCGCCTGGAGGGGAGAACCTCCTGGATTTTCTCGAGTTGCGGCAGGTTTTCTCGAGTTACGACGGGGACCTCAGGGACCCGCTCTGGTGGCCTCAAGAAAGGCCAGTCCCCGTGCGAGTTGCTAGGGGCCATCTCGGGATTCCTCTCCCGTCCATGCCGGGGCCTAAGACCTTGTGTGGAGTCGGGGCCGAACCTGAGGATTCCTCTCCAGTGTTGCCATGGATCTTGGGGTGCTTCTGAGTCTCCCGAGGGGAGTCAGGCCCCTTCTCGAGTGGGGGCATCCACGTGCGCTTCCCTCCCGAGCTGCAGCAGTAGTGTCACGCTTCCTGTCACGTGGATCAAGGGATCTGTTGCTTTCTCTCGAGGCTGTCCCTCGAGGCTTTCCCACGAGGCTTTCCCACAGGGCTGTGCCACGTGCCACCTTGGTGTGAGTCGATCCTCGGCGTGAAAGACGAGCCGGTGAAGGGAAAAGAGGTTCCCTTGGAATGGACTGAGACATCTGGGGGACTCTTGGAATGGTAGCACGACCCTGGAGTTCCTCTCACCGTTCCTGTTGAGAGGGCCTCCACTTGAGATGCGACGGGAACGCCGGGAACTCTTTCCCGATGAAGCAGGGAAAGGATCCCTCATCTCGAGCTACGAGGCGGAAACGGGGCTCCTCTGGATGTGGGCGGGACCCTCGTGATTCCTCTCGAGGGGAGACGGGTATGTCGGGGAACTTCTTGATTTGCACCAAGGGCGTGAAGGACCCTTTCGAAGTTCCAGAGGTGAGGTGTGATCAGCCTCGAGACGCCTCAGCGGAAATGGGCCTCATCTCGCCTGGAGGGGAGAACCTCCTGGATTTTCTCGTGTTGCGGCAGGTCTTCTCGAGTTACGACGGGGACCTCAGGGACCCGCTCTGGTGGCCTCAGGAAAGGCCAGTCCCCATGCGAGTTGCTAGGGGACCTCTCGGGATTCCTCTCCCGTCCATGCCGGGGCCTCAGTCCTTGTGTGGAGTCTGGGCCGGAACCTGAGGATTCCTCTCCAGTGTTGCCAAGGATCTTGGGGTGCTTCTGAGTCTCCCCAGGGGAGTCAGGCCTCGTCTCGAGTGGGGGCATGCACGTGCGCTTTCCTCCCGAGCTGCAGCAGTAGTGTCACGCTTCCTGTCATGTGTATCAAGGGATCTGTTGCTTTCTCTCGAGGCTGTCCTTCGAGGCTTTCCCACGAGGCTTTCCCACAGGGCTGTGCCACGTGCCACCTTGGTGTGAGTCGATCCTCGGCGTGAAAGACGAGCCGGTGAAGGGAAAAGAGGTTCCCTTGGAATGGACTGAGACATCTGGGGGACTCTTGGAATGGTGGCACGACCCTGGAGTTCCTCTCGCCGTTCCTGTTGAGAGGGCCTCCTCTTGAGATGCGACGGGAACGCCGGGAACTCTTTCCCGACGAAGCAGGGAAAGGATCGCTCATCTCGAGCTACGATGCGGAAACGGGGCTCCTCTGGATGTGAGCGGGACCCTCGTGATTCTTCTCGAGGGGAGACGGGCATGTCGGGGAACTTCTTGATTTGCACCAAGGGCGTGAAGGACCCTTTCGAAGTTCCAGAGGTGCGGTGTGATCAGCCTCGAGACGACTCAGCGGAAATGGGCCTCATCTCGCCTGGAGGGGAGAACCTCCTGGATTTTCTCGAGTTGCGGCAGGTTTTCTCGAGTTACGACGGGGACCTCAGGGACCCGCTCTGGTGGCCTCAAGAAAGGCCAGTCCCCGTGCGAGTTGCTAGGGGCCATCTCGGGATTCCTCTCCCGTCCATGCCGGGGCCTAAGACCTTGTGTGGAGTCGGGGCCGAACCTGAGGATTCCTCTCCAGTGTTGCCATGGATCTTGGGGTGCTTCTGAGTCTCCCGAGGGGAGTCAGGCCCCTTCTCGAGTGGGGGCATCCACGTGCGCTTCCCTCCCGAGCTGCAGCAGTAGTGTCACTCTTCCTGTCACGTGGATCAAGGGATCTGTTGCTTTCTCTCGAGGCTGTCCCTCGAGGCTTTCCCACGAGGCTTTCCCACAGGGCTGTGCCACGTGCCACCTTGGTGTGAGTCGATCCTCGGCGTGAAAGACGAGCCGGTGAAGGGAAAAGAGGTTCCCTTGGAATGGACTGAGACATCTGGGGGACTCTTGGAATGGTAGCACGACCCTGGAGTTCCTCTCACCGTTCCTGTTGAGAGGGCCTCCTCTTGAGATGCGACGGGAACGCCGGGAACTCTTTCCCGATGAAGCAGGGAAAGGATCCCTCATCTCGAGCTACGAGGCGGAAACGGGGCTCCTCTGGATGTGGGCGGGACCCTCGTGATTCCTCTCGAGGGGAGACGGGTATGTCGGGGAACTTCTTGATTTGCACCAAGGGCGTGAAGGACCCTTTCGAAGTTCCAGAGGTGAGGTGTGATCAGCCTCGAGACGCCTCAGCGGAAATGGGCCTCATCTCGCCTGGAGGGGAGAACCTCCTGGATTTTCTCGTGTTGCGGCAGGTCTTCTCGAGTTACGACGGGGACCTCAGGGACCCGCTCTGGTGGCCTCAGGAAAGGCCAGTCCCCATGCGAGTTGCTAGGGGACCTCTCGGGATTCCTCTCCCGTCCATGCCGGGGCCTCAGTCCTTGTGTGGAGTCTGGGCCGGAACCTGAGGATTCCTCTCCAGTGTTGCCAAGGATCTTGGGGTGCTTCTGAGTCTCCCCAGGGGAGTCAGGCCTCGTCTCGAGTGGGGGCATGCACGTGCGCTTTCCTCCCGAGCTGCAGCAGTAGTGTCACGCTTCCTGTCATGTGTATCAAGGGATCTGTTGCTTTCTCTCGAGGCTGTCCTTCGAGGCTTTCCCACGAGGCTTTCCCACAGGGCTGTGCCACGTGCCACCTTGGTGTGAGTCGATCCTCGGCGTGAAAGACGAGCCGGTGAAGGGAAAAGAGGTTCCCTTGGAATGGACTGAGACATCTGGGGGACTCTTGGAATGGTGGCACGACCCTGGAGTTCCTCTCGCCGTTCCTGTTGAGAGGGCCTCCTCTTGAGATGCGACGGGAACGCCGGGAACTCTTTCCCGACGAAGCAGGGAAAGGATCGCTCATCTCGAGCTACGATGCGGAAACGGGGCTCCTCTGGATGTGAGCGGGACCCTCGTGATTCTTCTCGAGGGGAGACGGGCATGTCGGGGAACTTCTTGATTTGCACCAAGGGCGTGAAGGACCCTTTCGAAGTTCCAGAGGTGCGGTGTGATCAGCCTCGAGACGCCTCAGCGGAAATGGGCCTCATCTCGCCTGGAGGGGAGAACCTCCTGGATTTTCTCGAGTTGCGGCAGGTTTTCTCGAGTTACGACGGGGACCTCAGGGACCCGCTCTGGTGGCCTCAAGAAAGGCCAGTCCCCGTGCGAGTTGCTAGGGGCCATCTCGGGATTCCTCTCCCGTCCATGCCGGGGCCTAAGACCTTGTGTGGAGTCGGGGCCGAACCTGAGGATTCCTCTCCAGTGTTGCCATGGATCTTGGGGTGCTTCTGAGTCTCCCGAGGGGAGTCAGGCCCCTTCTCGAGTGGGGGCATCCACGTGCGCTTCCCTCCCGAGCTGCAGCAGTAGTGTCACGCTTCCTGTCATGTGGATCAAGGGATCTGTGGCTTTCCCTCGAGGCTTTCCCACGAGGCTTTCCCACAGGGCTGTGCCACGTGCCACCTTGTTGTGAGTCGATCCTCGGCGTGAAAGACGAGCCGGTGAAGGGAAAAGAGGTTCCTCTGGAATGGACTGAGACATCTGGGGGACTCTTGGAATTGTGGCACGACCCTGGAGTTCCTCTCGCCGTTCCTGTTGAGAGGGCCTCCTCTTGAGGTGCGACGGGAACGCCGGGAACTCTTTCCCGACGAAGCAGGGAAAGGATCCCTCATCTCGAGCTACGAGGCGGAAACGGGGCTCCTCTGGATGTGGGCGGGACCCACGTGTTTCCTCTCGAGTGGAGACGGGTATGTCGGGGAACTTCTTGATTTGCACCAAGGGTGTGAAGGAGCCTTTCAAAGTTCCAGAGGTGAGGTGTGATCAGCCTCGAGACGCCTCAGCGGAAATGGGCCTCATCTCGCCTGGAGGGGAGAACCTCCTGGATTTTCTCGAGTTGCGGCAGGTCTTCTCGAGTTACGACGGGGACCTCAGGGACCCGCTCTGGTGGCCTCAGGAAAGGCCAGTCCCCATGCGAGTTGCTAGGGGACCTCTCGGGATTCCTCTCCCGTCCATGCCGGGGCCTCAGTCCTTGTGTGGAGTCTGGGCCGGAACCTGAGGATTCCTCTCCAGTGTTGCCATGGATCTTGGGGTGCTTCTGAGTCTCCCCAGGGGAGTCAGGCCTCGTCTCGAGTGGGGGCATGCACGTGCGCTTTCCTCCCGAGCTGCAGCAGTAGTGTCACGCTTCCTGTCACGTGGGTCAAGGGATCTGTTGCTTTCTCTCGAGGCTGTCCCTCGAGGCTTTCCCACGAGGCTTTCCCACAGGGCTGTGCCACGTGCCACCTTGGTGTGAGTCGATCCTCGGCGTGAAAGACGTGCCGGTGAAGGGAAAAGAGGTTCCTCTGGAATGGACTGAGACATCTGGGGGACTCTTGGAATGGTGGCACGACCCTGGAGTTCCTCTCGCCGTTCCTGTTGAGAGGGCCTCCTCTTGAGATGCGTCGGGAACGCCGGGAACTCTTTCCTGACGAAGCAGGGAAAGGATCCCTCATCTCGAGCTACGAGGCGGAAACGGGGCTCCTCTGGATGTGGACGGGACCCTCGTGATTCCTCTAGAGTGAAGACGGGTATGTCGGGGAACTTCTTGATTTGCACCAAGGGCGTGAAGGACCCTTTCGTAGTTCCAGAGGTGAGGTGTGATCAGCCTCGAGACGCCTCAGCGGAAATGGGCCTCATCTCGCATGGAGGGGAGAACCTCCTGGATTTTCTCGAGTTGCGGCAGGTCTTCTCGAGTTACGACGGGGACCTCAGGGACCCGCTCTGGTGGCCTCAGGAAAGGCCAGTCCCCTCGTGAGTTGCTAGGGGACCTCTCGGAATTCCTCTCCCGTCCATGCCGGGGCCTCAGTCCTTGTGTGGAGTCTGGGCCGGAACCTGAGGATACCTCTCCAGTGTTGCCATGGATCTTGGGGTGCTTCTGAGTCTCCCCAGGGGAGTCAGGCCTCCTCTCGAGTGGGGGCATGCACGTGCGCTTTCCTCCCGTGCTGCAGCAGTAGTGTCACGCTTCCTGTCACGTGGGTCAAGGGATCTGTTGCTTTCTCTCGAGGCTGTCCCTCGAGGCTTTCCCACGAGGCTTTCCCACAGGGCTGTGCCACGTGCCACCTTGGTGTGAGTCGATCCTCGGCGTGAAAGACGTGCCGGTGAAGGGAAAAGAGGTTCCTCTGGAATGGACTGAGACATCTGGGGGACTCTTGGAATGGTGGCACGACCCTGGAGTTCCTCTCGCCGTTCCTGTTGAGAGGGCCTCCTCTTGAGATGCGTCGGGAACGCCGGGAACTCTTTCCTGACGAAGCAGGGAAAGGATCCCTCATCTCGAGCTACGATGCGGAAACGGGGCTCCTCTGGATGTGGGTGGGACCCTCGTGATTCTTCTCGAGGGGAGACGAGCATGTCGGGGAACTTCTTGATTTGCACCAAGGGCGTGAAGGACCCTTTCGAAGTTCCAGAGGTGAGGTGTGATCAGCCTCGAGACGCCTCAGCGGAAATGGGCCTCATCTCGCCTGGAGGGGAGAAGCTCCTGGATTTTCTCGAGTTGCGGCAGGTTTTCTCGAGTTACGACGGGGACCTCAGGGACCCGCTCTGGTGGCCTCAAGAAAGGCCAGTCCCCGTGCGAGTTGCTAGGGGCCATCTCGGGATTCCTCTCCCATCCATGCCGGGGCCTAAGACCTTGTGTGGAGTCGGGGCCGAACCTGAGGATTCCTCTCCAGTGTTGCCATGGATCTTGGGGTGCTTCTGAGTCTCCCGAGGGGAGTCAGGCCCCTTCTCGCGTGGGGGCATCCACGTGCGCTTCCCTCCCGAGCTGCAGCAGTAGTGTCACACTTCCTGTCATGTGGATCAAGGGATCTGTGGCTTTCCCTCGAGGCTTTCCCACGAGGCTTTCCCACAGGGCTGTGCCACGTGCCACCTTGGTGTGAGTCGATCCT
Organism: Budorcas taxicolor; assembly: GCF_023091745.1. NCBI lineage: Eukaryota > Metazoa > Chordata > Mammalia > Artiodactyla > Bovidae > Budorcas > Budorcas taxicolor. The sequence continues at coordinate 361,159 of NW_026292783.1, read as the reverse complement.
CGGCGTGAAAGACGAGCCCGTGAAGGGAAAAGAGGTTCCTCTGGAATGGACTGAGACATCTGGGGGACTCTTGGAATTGTGGCACGACCCTGGAGTTCCTCTCGCCGTTCCTGTTGAGAGGGCCTCCTCTTGAGGTGCGACGGGAACGCCGGGAACTCTTTCCCGACGAAGCAGGGAAAGGATCCCTCATCTCGAGCTACGAGGCGGAAACGGGGCTCCTCTGGATGTGGGCGGGACCCACGTGTTTCCTCTCGAGTGGAGACGGGTATGTCGGGGAACTTCTTGATTTGCACCAAGGGTGTGAAGGAGCCTTTCAAAGTTACAGAGGTGAGGTGTGATCAGCCTCGAGACGCCTCAGCGGAAATGGGCCTCATCTCGCCTGGAGGGGAGAACCTCCTGGATTTTCTCGAGTTGCGGCAGGTCTTCTCGAGTTACGACGGGGACCTCAGGGACCCGCTCTGGTGGCCTCAGGAAAGGCCAGTCCCCATGCGAGTTGCTAGGGGACCTCTCGGGATACCTCTCCCGTCCATGGAGGGGCCTCAGTCCTTGTGTGGAGTCGGGGCCGGAACCTGAGGATTCCTCTCCAGTGTTGCCATGGATCTTGGGGTGCTTCTGAGTCTCCCCAGGGGAGTCAGGCCTCGTCTCGAGTGGGAGCACGCACGTGCGCATTCCTCCCGAGCTGCAGCAGTAGTGTCACGCTTCCTGTCACGTGGATCAAGGGATCTGTTGCTTTCTCTCGAGGCTGTCCCTCGAGGCTTTCCCACGAGGCTTTCCCACAGGGCTGTGCCACGTGCCACCTTGGTCTGAGTCGATCCTCGGCGTGAAAGACGAGCCGGTGAAGGGAAAAGAGGTTCCCTTGGAATGGACTGAGACATCTGGGGGACTCTTGGAATGGTGGCACGACCCTGGAGTTCCTCTCACCGTTCCTGTTGAGAGGGCCTCCTCCTGAGGTGCGACGGGAACGCCGGGAACTCTTTCCCGATGAAGCATGGAAAAGATCCCTCATCTCGAGCTACGAGGCGGAAACGGGGCTCCTCTGGATGTGGGCGGGACCCTCGTGATTCCTCTCGAGGGGAGACGGGTATGTCGGGGAACTTCTTGATTTGCACCAAGGGCATGAAGGACCCTTTCGAAGTTCCAGAGGTGAGGTGTGATCAGCCTCGAGACGCCTCAGCGGAAATGGGCCTCATCTCGCCTGGAGGGGAGAACCTCCTGGATTTTCTCGTTTTGCGGCAGGTCTTCTCCAGTTACGACGGGGACCTCAGGGACCCGCTCTGGTGGCCTCAGGAAATGCCAGTCCCCATGCGAGTTGCTAGGGGACCTCTCGGGATTCCTCTTCCGTCCATGCCGGGGCCTCAGTCCTTGTGTGGAGTCTGGGCCGGAACCTGAGGATTCCTCTCCAGTGTTGCCAAGGATCTTGGGGTGCTTCTGAGTCTCCCCAGGGCAGTCAGGCCTCGTCTCGAGTGGGGGCATGCACGTGCGCTTTCCTCCCGTGCTGCAGCAGTAGTGTCACGCTTCCTGTCATGTGGATCAAGGGATCTGTTGCTTTCTCTCGAGGCTGTCCTTCGAGGCTTTCCCACGAGGCTTTCCCACAGGGCTGTGCCACGTGCCACCTTGGTGTGAGTCGATCCTCGGCGTGAAAGACGAGCCGGTGAAGGGAAAAGAGGTTCCCTTGGAATGGACTGAGACATCTGGGGGACTCTTGGAATGGTGGCACGACCCTGGAGTTCCTCTCGCCGTTCCTGTTGAGAGGGCCTCCTCTTGAGATGCGACGGGAACGACGGGAACTCTTTCCCGACGAAGCAGGGAAAGGATCGCTCATCTCGAGCTAGGATGCGGAAACGGGGCTCCTCTGGATGTGGGCGGGACCCTCGAGATTCTTCTCGAGGGGAGACGGGCATGTCGGGGAACTTCTTGATTTGCACCAAGGGCGTGAAGGACCCTTTCGAAGTTCCAGAGGTGAGGTGTGATCAGCCTCGAGACGCCTCAGCGGAAATGGGCCTCATCTCGCCTGGAGGGGAGAACCTCCTGGATTTTCTCGAGTTGCGGCATGTCTTCTCGAGTTACGACGGGGACCTCAGGGACCCGCTCTGGTGGCCTCAGGAAAGGCCAGTCCCCATGCGAGTTGCTAGGGGACCTCTCGGGATTCCTCTCCCGTCCATGCCGGGGCCTCAGTCCTTGTGTGGAGTCTGGGCCGGAACCTGAGGATTCCTCTCCAGTGTTGCCAAGGATCTTGGGGTGCTTCTGAGTCTCCCCAGGGGAGTCAGGCCTCGTCTCGAGTGGGGGCATGCACGTGCGCTTTCCTCCCGTGCTGCAGCAGTAGTGTCACGCTTCCTGTCATGTGGATCAAGGGATCTGTTGCTTTCTCTCGAGGCTGTCCTTCGAGGCTTTCCCACGAGGCTTTCCCACAGGGCTGTGCCACGTGCCACCTTGGTGTGAGTCGATCCTCGGCGTGAAAGACGAGCCGGTGAAGGGAAAAGAGGTTCCCTTGGAATGGACTGAGACATCTGGGGGACTCTTGGAATGGTGGCACGACCCTGGAGTTCCTCTCGCCGTTCCTGTTGAGAGGGCCTCCTCTTGAGATGCGACGGGAACGCCGGGAACTCTTTCCCGACGAAGCAGGGAAAGGATCGCTCATCTCGAGCTACGATGCGGAAACGGGGCTCCTCTGGATGTGGGCGGGACCCTCGTGATTCTTCTCGAGGGGAGACGGGCATGTCGGGGAACTTCTTGATTTGCACCAAGGGCGTGAAGGACCCTTTCGAAGTTCCAGAGGTGAGGTGTGATCAGCCTCGAGACGCCTCAGCGGAAATGGGCCTCATCTCGCCTGGAGGGGAGAACCTCCTGGATTTTCTCGAGTTGCGGCAGGTTTTCTCGAGTTACGACGGGGACCTCAGGGACCCGCTCTGGTGGCCTCAAGAAAGGCCAGTCCCCGTGCGAGTTGCTAGGGGCCATCTCGGGATTCCTCTCCCGTCCATGCCGGGGCCTAAGACCTTGTGTGGAGTCGGGGCCGAACCTGAGGATTCCTCTCCAGTGTTGCCATGGATCTTGGGGTGCTTCTGAGTCTCCCGAGGGGAGTCAGGCCCCTTCTCGAGTGGGGGCATCCACGTGCGCTTCCCTCCCGAGCTGCAGCAGTAGGGTCAGGCTTCCTGTCACGTGGATCAATGGATCTGTGGCTTTCCCTCGAGGCTTTCCCTCGAGGCTTTCCCACGAGGCTTTCCCACAGGGCTGTGCCAAGTGCCACCTTGTTGTGAGTCGATCCTCGCCGTGAAAGACGTGCCGGTGAAGGGAAAAGAGCTTGCTCTGGAATCTACTGAGACATCTGGGGGACTCTTGGAATGGTGGCATGACCCTGGAGTTCCTCTAGCCGTTCCTGTTCAGAGGGCCTCCTCTTGAGATGCGACGGGAATGCCGGGAATTCTTTCCCGACGAAGCAGGGAAAGGTTCCCTCACCTCGAGCTACGAGGCGGAAACGGGGCTCCTCTGGATGTGGGCGGGACCCTCGTGTTTCCTCTCGAGTGGAGACGGGTATGTCGGGGAACTTCTTGAGGTGGACCCAGGGTGTGAAGTACCCTTTCGAAGTTCCAGAAGTGAGGTGTGATTACCCCGAGAAGCCTCTGCGGAAATGTGCCTCCTCTCGCATGGAGGGGAGAACCTCCTGGATTTTCTCGAGTTGCGGCAGCTCTTCTCGAGTTACGACGGGGACCTCAGGGACCCGCTCTGGTGGCCTCAGGAAAGGCCAGTCCCCATGCGAGTTGCTAGGGGACCTCTCGGGATACCTCTCCCGTCCATGCCGGTGCCTCAGTCCTTGTGTGGAGTCGGGACCGGAACCTGAGCATTCCTCTCCAGTGTTGCCATGGATCTTGGGGGTCTTCTGAGTCTCCCCAGGTGAGTCAGGCCTCGTCTCGAGTGGGGGCATGCACGTGCGATTTCCTCCCGAGCTGCAGCAGTAGTGTCACGCTTCCTGTCACGTGGATCAAGGGATCTGTGGCTTTCCCTCGAGGCTGTCCCTCGAGGCTTTCTCACGAGGCTTTAACACAGGGCTGTGCCACGTGCCACCTTGGTGTGAGTCGATCCTCGGCGTGAAAGACGAGCCGGTGAAGGGAATAGAGGTTCCTCTGGAATGGACTGAGACATCTGGGGGACTCTTGGAATGGTGGCAGGACCCTGGATTTCCTCTCGCCGTTCCTGTTGAGAGGGCCTCCTCTTGAGATGCGACGGGAATGCCGGGAACTCTTTCCCGACGAAGCAGGGAAAGGATCCCTCATCTCGAGCTACGAGGCGGAAACGGGGCTCCTCTGGATGTGGGCGGGACCCTCGTGATTCCTCTCGAGTGGAGACGGGTATGTCGGGGAACTTCTTGATTTGCACCAAGGGTGTGAAGGACCCTTTCGAAGTTCCAGAGGTGAGGTGTGATCAGCCTCGAGACGCCTCAGCGGAAATGGGCCTCATCTCGCCTGGAGGGGAGAACCTCCTGGATTTTCTCGAGTTGCGGCATGTCTTTTCGAGTTACGACGGGGACCTCAGGGACCCGCTCTGGTGGCCTCAGGAAAGGCCAGTCCCCGTGCGAGTTGCTAGGGGACCTCTCGGGATTCCTCTCCCGTCCATGCCGGGGCCTGAGACCTTGTGTGGAGTCGGGGCCGGAACCTGAGGATTCCTCTCCAGTGTTGCCATGGATCTTGGGGTGCTTCTGAGTATCCCCAGGGAGTCAGGCCTCGTCTCGAGTGGGGGCATGCACGTGCGCTTTCCTCCCGAGCTGCAGCAGTAGTGTCACGCTTCCTGTCACGTGGATCAAGGGATCTGTGGCTTTCCCTCGAGGCTGTCCCTCGAGGCTTTCCCACGAGGCTTTCCCACAGGGCTGTGCCACGTGCCACCTTGGTGTGACTCGATCCTCGGCGTGAAAGAATAGCCGGTGAAGGGAAAAGAGGTTCCTCTGGAATGCACTGAGACATCTGGGGGACTCTTGGAATGGTGGCACGACCCTGTAGTTCCTCTCCCCGTTCCTGTTGAGAGGGCCTCCTCTTGAGATGCGACGGGAAGGCCGGGAACTCTTTCCCGACGAAGCAGGGAAAGATTCCCTCATCTCGAGCTACGAGGCGGAAACGGGGCTCCTCTTAATGTGGGCGGGACCCTCTTGATTCCCCTAGAGTGGAGACGGGTATGTCGGGGAACTTCTTGATTTGCACCAAGGGTGTGAAGGACCCTGTCGAAGTTCCAGAAGTGAGGTGTGATTAGCCTCTAGACGCCTCAGCGGAAATGGGCCTCATCTCGCCTGGAGGGGAGAACCTCCTGGATTTTCTCGAGTTGCGGCTCGTCTGCTCGAGTTACGACGGGGACGTCAGGGACCCGCTCTGGTGCCCTCAGGAAAGGCCAGTCCCCATGCGAGTTGCTAGGGGACCTCTCGGGATTCCTCTCCCGTCCATGCCGGGGCCTCAGTCCTTGTGTGGAGTCGGGACCGGAACCTGAGGATTCCTCTCCAGTGTTGCCATGGATCTTGGGGTGCTTCTGAGTTTCCCGAGGGGAGTCAGGTCTCGTTTCGAGGGGGGCATGCACGTGCGCTTTCCTCCCGAGCTGCAGCAGTAGTGTCACGCTTCCTGTCACGTGGATCAAGGGATCTGTGGCTTTCCCTCGAGGCTGTCCCTGGAGGCTTTCCCACGAGGCTTTCCCACAGGGCTGTGCCACGTGCCACCTTGGTGTGAGTCGATCCTCGGCGTGAAAGACGAGCCGGTTAAGGGAAAAGAGGTTCCTCTGGAATGGACTGAGACATCTGGGGGACTCATGGAATGGTGGCAAGACCCTGGAGTTCCTCTCGCCGTTCCTGTTGAGAGGGCCTCCTCTTGAGATGCGACGGGAACGCCGGGAACTCTTTCCCGACGAAGCAGGGAAAGGATCCCTCATCTCGATCTACGAGGCGGTAACGGGGCTCCTCTGGATGTGGGCGAGAGCCTCGTGTTTTCTCTCGATTGGAGACGGGTATGTCGGGAAACTTCTTGATTTGCACCAAGGTTGTGAAGGACCCTTTCGAAGTTACAGAGGTGAGGTGTGATCAGCCTCGAGACGCCTCAGTGGAAATGGGCCTCATCTCGCCTGGAGGGGAGAACCTCCTGGATTTTCTCGAGTTGCGGCAGGTCTTCTCGAGTTACGACGGGGACCTCAGGGACCCGCTCTGGTGGCCTCAGGAAAGGCCAGTCCCCATGCGAGTTGCTAGGGGACCTCTCGGGATTCCTCTCCCGTCCATGCTGGGGCCTCAGTCCTTGTGTGGAGTCTGGGCCGGAACCTGAGGATTCCTCTCCAGTGTTGCCATGGATCTTGGGGTGCTTCTGAGTCTCCCCAGGGGAGTCAGGCCTCGTCTCGAGTGGGGGCATGCACGTGCGCTTTCCTCCCGAGCTGCAGCAGTAGTGTCACGCTTCCTGTCACGTGGATCAAGGGATCTGTGTCTTTCCCTCGAGGTTGTCCCTCGAGGCTTACCCACAGGGCTGTGCCACGTGCCACCTTGGTGTCAGTCGATCCTCGGCGTGAAAGACGAGCCGGTGAAGGGAAAAGAGGTTCCTCTGGAATGGACTGAGACATCTGGGGGACTCTTGGAATGGTGGCACGACCCTGGAGTTCCTCTCGCCGTTCCTGTTGAGAGGGCCTCGTCTTGAGATGCGACGGTAACGCCGGGAACTCTTTCCCGAAGAAGCAGGTGAAGGATCCCTCATCTCGAGCTACGAGGCGGAAACGGGGCTCCTCTGGATGTGGGCGGGACCCTCGTGATTCCTCTCGAGGGGAGACGGGTATGTCGGGGAACTTCTTGATTTGCACCAAGGGTGTGAAGGACCCTTTCGAAGTTCCAGACGTGAGGTGTGATCAGCCTCGAGAAGCCTCAGCGGAAATGGGCCTCATCTCGCCTGGAGGGGAGAACCTCCTGGATTTTCTCGAGTTGCGGCAGGTCTTCTCGAGTTACGACGGGGACCTCAGGGACCCGCTCTGGTGGCCTCAGGAAAGGCCAGTCCCCGTGGGAGTTGCTACGGGACCACTCGGGATTCCTCTCCCGTCCATGCTGGGGCCTCAGTCCTTGTGTGGAGTCGGGGCCGGAACCTGAGGATTCCTCTCCAGTGTTGCCATGGATCTTGGGGTGCTTCTGAGTCTCTCCAGTGGAGTCAGGCCTCGTCTCGAGGGGGGCATGCACGTGCGCTTTCCTCCCGAGCTGCAGCAGTAGTGTCACGCTTCCTGTCACGTGGATCAAGGGATCTGTGGCTTTCCCTCGAGGCTGTCCCTCGAGGCTTTCCCATGAGGCTTTCCCACAGGGCTGTGCCACGTGCCACCTTGGTGTGAGTCGATCCTCGGCGTGAAAGACGAGCCGGTGAAGGGAAAAGAGGTTCCTCTGGAATGGACTGAGACATCTGGGGGACTCTTGGAATGGTGGCACGACCCTGGATTTCCTCTCGCCATTCCTGTTGAGAGGGCCTCCTCTTGAGATGCGACGTGAACGCCGGGAACTCTTTCCCGACGAAGCAGGGAAAGGATCCCTCATCTCGAGCTACGATGCAGAAACTGGGCTCCTCTGGATGTGGGCGGGACCCTCGTGATTCTTCTCGAGGGGAGACGGGTATGTCGGGGAACTTCTTGATTTGCACCAAGGGCGTGAAGGACCCTTTCGAAGTTCCAGATGTGAGGTGTGATCAGCCTCGAGACGCCTCAACGGAAATGGGCCTCATCTCGCCTGGAGGGGAGAACCTCCTGGATATTCTCGAGTTGCGGCAGGTATTCTCGAGTTACGACGGGGACCTCAGGGACCCGCTCTGGTGGCCTCAAGAAAGGCCAGTCCCCGTGCGAGTTGCTAGGGGCCATCTCGGTATTCCTCTCCCGTCCATGCCGGGGCCTAAGACCTTGTGTGGAGTCGGGGCCGAAACTGAGGATTCCTCTCCAGTGTTGCCATGGATCTTGGGGTGCTTCTGAGTCTCCCGAGGGGAGTCAGGCCCCGTCTCGAGTGGGGGCATCCACGTACGCTTCCCTCCCGAGCTGCAGCAGTAGTGTCACGCTTCCTGTCATGTGGATCAAGGGATCTGTGGCTTTCCCTCGAGGCTTTCCCACGAGGCTTTCCCACAGGGCTGTGCCACGTGCCACCTTGTTGTGAGTCGATCCTCGGCGTGAAAGACGAGCCGGTGAAGGGAAAAGAGGTTCCTCTGGAATGGACTGAGACATCTGGGGGACTCTTGGAATTGTGGCACGACCCTGGAGTTCCTCTCGCCGTTCCTCTTGAGAGGGCCTCCTCTTGAGGTGCGACGGGAACGCCGGGAACTCTTTCCCGACGAAGCAGGTGAAGGATCCCTCATCTCAAGCTACGAGGCGGAAACAGGGTTCCTCTGGATGTGGGCGGGACCCTCGTGATTCCTCTCGAGGGGAGACGGGTATGTCCGGGAACTTCTTGATTTGCACCAAGGGTGTGAAGGACCCTTTCGAAGTTCCAGACGTGAGGTGTGATCAGCCTCGAGACGCCTCAGCGGAAATGGGCCTCATCTCGCCTGGAGGGGAGAACCTCCTGGATTTTCTCGAGTTGCGGCAGGTCTTCTCGAGTTACGACGGGGACCTCAGGGACCCGCTCTGGTGGCCTCAAGAAAGGCCAGTCCCCGTACGAGTTGCTAGGGGCCATATCGGGATTCCTCTCCCGTCCATGCCGGGGCCTAAGACCTTGTTTGGAGTCGGGGCCGAACCTGAGGATTCCTCTCCAGTGTTGCCATGGATCTTGGGGTGCTTCTGAGTCTCCTCAGGGGAGTCAGGCCTCGTCTCCAGTGGGAGCATGCACGTGCGCTTTCCTCCCGAGCTGCAGCAGTAGTGTCACGCTTCCTGTCACGTGGATCAAGGGATCTGTGGCTTTCCCTCGAGGCTGTCCCTCGAGGCTTTCCCACGAGGCTTTCCCACAGGGCTGTGCCACGTGCCACCTTGGTGTGAGTCGATCCTCGGCGTGAAAGACGAGCCGGTTAAGGGAAAAGAGGTTCCTCTGGAATGGACTGAGACATCTGGGGGACTCTTGGAATAGTGGCACGACCCTGGAGTTCCTCTCGCCTTTCCTGTTGAGCGGGCCTCCTCTTGAGATGCGACGGGAACGCCGTTAACTCTTATCCGATGAAGCAGGGAAAGGATCCCTCATCTCGGGCTACGAGGCGGAAACGGGGCTCCTCTGGATGTGGGCGGGACCCTCGTGATTCCTCTCGAGTGGAGACGGGTATGTCGGGGAACTTCTTGATTTGCACCAAGGGTGTGAAGGACCCTTTCGAAGTTCCAGACGTGAGGTGTGATCAGCCTCGAGACGCCTCAGCGGAAATGGGCCTCATCTCGCCTGGAGGGGAGAACCTCCTGGATTTTCTCGAGATGCGGCAGGTCTTCTCGAGTTACGACGGGGACCTCAGGGACCCGCTCTAGTGGCCTCAGGAAAGGCCAGTCCCCATGCGAGTTGCTACGGGACCACTCGGGATTCCTCTCCCGTCCATGCCCGGGCCTCAGTCCTTGTGTGGAGTCTGGGCCGGAAACTGAGGATTCCTCTCCAGTGTTGCCATGGATCTTGGGGTGCTTCTGAGTCTCCCCAGGGGAGTCAGGCCTCGTCTCGAGTGGGGGCATGCACGTGTGCTTTCCTCCCGAGCTGCAGCAGTAGTGTCACGCTTCCTGTCACGTGGATCAAGGGATCTGTGGATTTCCCTGGAGGTTGTCCCTCGAGGCTTACCCACTGGGCTGTGCCACGTGCCACCTTGGTGTGAGTCGATCCTCGGCGTGAAAGACGAGCCGGTGAAGGGAAAAGAGGTTCCTCTGGAATGGACTGAGACATCTGGGGGACTCTTGGAATGGTGGCACGACCCTGGAGTTCCTCTCGCCATTCCTGTTGAGAGGGCCTCCTCTTGAGATGCGACGGGAAAGCCGGGAACTCTTTCCCGACGAAGCAGGTGAAGGATCCCTCATCTCGAGCTACGAGGCGGAAACGGGGCTCCTCTGGATGTGGGCGGGACCCTCGTGATTCCTCTCGAGGGGAGACGGGTGTGTCGGGGAACTTCTTGATTTGCACCAAGGGTGTGAAGGACCCTTTCGAAGTTCCAGAGGTGAGGTGTGATCAGCCTCGAGACGACTCAGCGGAAATGGGCCTCATCTCGCCTGGAGGGGAGAACCTCCTGGATTTTCTCGAGTTGCGGCAGGTCTTCTCGAGTTACGACGGGGACCTCAGGGACCCGCTCTGGTGCCCTCAGGAAAGGCCAGTCCCCATGCGAGTTGCTAAGGGACCTCTCGGGATTCCTCTCCCGTCCATGCTGGAGCCTCAGTCCTTGTGTGGAGTCTGGGCCGGAACCTGAGGATTCCTCTCCAGTGTTGCCATGGATCTTGGGGTGCTTCTGAGTCTCCCCAGGGGAGTCAGGCCTCGTCTCGAGTGGGGGCATGCACGTGCGCTTTCCTCCCGAGCTGCAGCAGTAGTGTCACGCTTCCTGTCACGTGGATAAGGGATCTGTGGCTTTCCCTCGAGTTTGTCCCTCGAGGCTTACCCACAGGGCTGTGCCACGTGCCACCTTGGTGTGAGTCGATCCTCGGCGTGAAAGACGAGCCGGTGAAGGGAAAAGAGGTTCCTCTGAAATGGACTGAGACATCTGGGGGACTCTTGGAATGGTGGCACGACCCTGGAGTTCCTCTCGCCGTTCCTGTTGAGAGGGCCTCCTCTTGAGATGCGACGGTAACGCCGGGAACTCTTTCCCGACGAAGCAGGTGAAGGATCCCTCATCTCGAGCTACGAGGCGGAAACGGGGTTCCTCTGGATGTGGGCGGGACCCTCGTGATTCCTCTCGAGGGGAGACGGGTATGTCCGGGAACTTCTTGATTTGCACCAAGGGTGTGAAGGACCCTTTCGAAGTTCCAGACGTGAGGTGTGATCAGCCTCGAGACGCCTCAGCGGAAATGGGCCTCATCTCGCCTGGAGGGGAGAACCTCCTGGATTTTCTCGAGTTGTGGCAGGTCTTCTCGAGTTACGACGGGGACCTCAGGGACCCGCTCTGGTGGCCTCAAGAAAGGCCAGTCCCCGTACGAGTTGCTAGGGGCCATATCGGGATTCCTCTCCCGTCCATGCCGGGGCCTAAGACCTTGTTTGGAGTCGGGGCCGAACCTGAGGATTCCTCTCCAGTGTTGCCATGGATCTTGGGGTGCTTCTGAGTCTCCCCAGGGGAGTCAGGCCTCGTCTCGAGTGGGAGCATGCACGTGCGCTTTCCTCCCGAGCTGCAGCAGTAGTGTCACGCTTCCTGTCACGTGGATCAAGGGATCTGTGGCTTTCCCTCGAGGCTGTCCCTCGAGGCTTTCCCACGAGGCTTTCCCACAGGGCTGTGCCACGTGCCACCTTGGTGTGAGTCGATCCTCGGCGTGAAAGACGAGCCGGTTAAGGGAAAAGAGGTTCCTCTGGAATGGACTGAGACATCTGGGGGACTCTTGGAATGGTGGCACGACCCTGGAGTTCCTCTCGCCTTTCCTGTTGAGAGGGCCTCCCCTTGAGATGCGACGGGAACGCCGTTAACTCTTATCCGATGAAGCAGGGAAAGGATCCCTCATCTCGGGCTACGAGGCGGAAACGGGGCTCCTCTGGATGTGGGCGGGACCCTCGTGATTCCTCTCGAGTGGAGACGGGTATGTCGGGGAACTTCTTGATTTGCACCAAGGGTGTGAAGGACCCTTTCGAAGTTCCAGAGGTGAGGTGTGATCAGCCTCGAGACGCCTCAGCGGAAATGGGCCTCATCTCGCCTGGAGGGGAGAACCTCCTGGATTTTCTCGAGATGCGGCAGGTCTTCTCGAGTTACGACGGGGACCTCAGGGACCCGCTCTGGTGGCCTCAAGAAAGGCCAGTCCCATTGCGAGTTGCTACGGGACCACTCGGGATTCCTCTCCCGTCCATGCCCGGGCCTCAGTCCTTGTGTGGAGTCTGGGCCGGAAACTGATGATTCCTCTCCAGTGTTGCCATGGATCTTGGGGTGCTTCTGAGTCTCCCCAGGGGAGTCAGGCCTCGTCTCGAGTGGGGGCATGCACGTGAGCTTTCCTCCCGAGCTGCAGCAGTAGTGTCACGCTTCCTGTCACGTGGATCAAGGGATCTGTGGATTTCCCTGGAGGTTGTCCCTCGAGGCTTACCCACAGTGCTGTGCCACGTGCCACCTTGGTGTGAGTCGATCCTCGGCGTGAAAGACGAGCCGGTGAAGGGAAAAGAGGTTCCTCTGGAATGGACTGAGACATCTGGGGGACTCTTGGAATGGTGGCACGACCCTGGAGTTCCTCTCGCCATTCCTGTTGAGAGGGCCTCCTCTTGAGATGCGACGGTAACGCCGGGAACTCTTTCCCGACGAAGCAGGTGAAGGATCCCTCATCTCGAGCTACGAGGCGGAAACGGGGCTCCTCTGGATGTGGGCGGGACCCTCGTGATTCCTCTCGAGGGGAGACGGGTATGTCGGGGAACTTCTTGATTTGCACCAAGGGTGTGAAGGACCCTTTCGAAGTTCCAGAGGTGAGGTGTGATCAGCCTCGAGACGCCTCAGCGGAAATGGGCCTCATCTCGCCTGGAGGGGAGAACCTCCTGGATTTTCTCGAGTTGCGGCAGGTCTTCTCGAGTTACGACGGGGACCTCAGGGACCCGCTCTGGTGGCCTCAGGAAAGGCCAGTCCCCATGCGAGTTGCTAGGGGACCTCTCGGGATTCCTCTCCCGTCCATGCCGGGGCCTCAGTCCTTGTGTGGAGTCGGGGCCGGAACCTGAGGATTCCTCTTCAGTGTTGCCATGGATCTTGCGGTGCTTCTGAGTCTCCCCAGGGGAGTCAGGCCTCGTCTCGAGTGGGAGCATGCACGTGCGCTTTCCTCCCGAGCTGCAGCAGTAGTGTCACGCTTCCTGTCACGTGGATCAAGGGATCTGTTGCTTTCTCTCGAGGCTGTCCCTCGAGGCTTTCCCACGAGGCTTTCCCACAGGGCTGTGCCACGTGCCACCTTGGTGTGAGTCGATCCTCGGCGTGAAAGACGAGTCGGTGAAGGGAAAAGAGGTTCCCTTGGAATGGACTGAGACATCTGGGGGACTCTTGGAATGTGGCACGACCCTGGAGTTCCTCTCGCCGTTCCTGTTGAGAGGGCCTCCATTTGAGATGCGACGGGAACGCCGGGAACTCTTTCCCGACGAAGCAGGTAAAGGATCCCTCATCTTGAGCTACGAGGCGGAAACGGGGTTCCTCTGGATGTCTGCGGAACCCTCGTGATTCCTCTCGAGGCGAGACGGGTATGTCGGGGAACTTCTTGATTTGCACCAAGGGTGTGAAGGACCCTTTCGAAGTTCCAGACGTGAGGTGTGATCAGCCTCGAGAAGCCTCAGCGGAAATGGGCCTCATCTCGCCTGGAGGGGAGAACCTCCTGGATTTTCTCGAGTTGCCGCAGGTCTTCTCGAGTTACGACGGGGACCTCAGGGACCCGCTCTGGTGGCCTCAAGAAAGGCCAGTCCCCGTGCGAGTTGCTAGGGGCCATCTCTGGATTGCTCTCCCGTCCATGCCGGGGCCTAAGACCTTGTTTGGAGTCGGGGCCGAATCTGAGGATTCCTCTCCAGTGTTGCCATGGTTCTTGGGGTGCTTCTGAGTCTCCCGAGGGGAGTCAGGCCTCGTCTCGAGTGGGGGCATCCACGTGCACTTCCCTCCCGAGCTGCAGCTGTAGTGTCATGCTTCCTGTCATGTGGATCAAGGGATCTGTGGCTTTCCCTCGAGGCTTTCCCACGAGGCTTTCCCACAGGGCTGTGCCACGTGCCACCTTCGTGTGAGTCGATCCTCGGCGTGAAAGACGAGCCGGTGAAGGGAAAAGAGGTTCCTCTGGAGTGGACTGAGACATCTGGGGGACTCTTGGAATTGTGGCACGACCCTGGAGTTCCTCTCGCCGTTCCTGTTGAGAGGGCCTCCTCTTGAGGTGCGACGGGAAAGCCGGGAACTCTTTCCTGACGAAGCAGGGAAAGGATCCCTCATCTAGATCTAGGAGGCGGAAACGGGGCTCCTCTGGATGTGGGCGGGACCCACGTGTTTCCTCTCGAGTGGAGACGGGTATGTCGTGGAACTTCTTGATTTGCACCAAGGTTGTGAAGGACCCTTTCGAAGTTCCAGAGGTGAGGTGTGATCAGCCTCGAGACGCCTCAGCGGAAATGGGCCTCATCTCGCCTGGAGGGGAGAACCTCCTGGATTTTCTCGAGTTGCGGCAGGTCTTCTCGAGTTACGACAGGGACCTCAAGGACCCGCTCTGGTGGCCTCAGGAAAGGCCAGTCCCCATGCGAGTTGCTAGGGGACCTCTCGGGATTCCTCTCCCATCCATGCCGGGGCCTCAGTCCTTGTGTGGAGTCGGCGCTGGAACCTGAGGATTATTCTCCAGTGCTGCCATGGATCTTGGGGTGCTTCTGAGTTTCCCCAGGGGAGTCAGGCGTCGTCTCGAGTGGGGGCATGCACGTGCACTTCCCTCCCGACCTGCAGCAGTAGTGTCACGCTTACTGTAGCATGGATCAAGGGATCTGTGGCTTTCCCTCGAGGCTGTACCTCGAGGTTTTCCCACGAGTCTTTCCCACAGGGCTGTGCCACGTGCCACCTTGGTGTAAGTCGATCCACGGCGTGAAAGACGAGCCGGTGTAGGGAAAAGAGGTTCCTCTGGAATAGACTGAGACATCTGGGGGACTCTTGGAATGGTGGCACGACCCTGGAGTTCCTCTCGCCGTTCCTGTTGAGAGGGCCTCCTCTTGAGAGGCGACGGGAACCCCGGGAACTCTTTCCCGACGAAGCAGGCAAAGGATCCCTCATCTCGAGCTACGAGGCGGAAACGGGGCTCCTCTGGATGTCTGCGGGACCCTCGTGATTCCTCTCGAGGGGAGACGGGTATGTCGGGGCACTTCTTGATTTGCACCAAGGGTGTGAAGGACCCTTTCGAAGTTCCAGAGGTGAGGTGTGATCAGCCTCGAGACGCCTCAGCGGAAATGGGCCTCATCTCGCCTGGAGGGGAGAACCTCCTGGATTTTCTCGAGTTGCGGCAGGTCTTCTCGAGTTACGACGGGGACCTCAGGGACCCGCTCTGGTGGCCTCAGGAACGGCCAGTCCTCATGCGAGTTGCTAGGGGACCTCTAGGGATTCCTCTCCGGTCCATGCCGGGGCCTCAGTCCTTGTGTGGAGTCGGTGCCGGAACCTGAGGATTCCTCTCCAGCTTTGCCATGGATCTTGGGGTGCTTCTCAGTCTCCCCAGGGGAGTCAGGCCTCGTCTCGAGTGGGAGCATGCATGTGCGCTTTCCTCCCGAGCTGCAGCAGTAGTGTCACGCTTCCTGTCACGTGGATCAAGGGATCTGTGGCTTTCCCTCGAGGCTGTCCCTCGAGGCTTTCCCACGAGGCTTTCCCACAGGGCTGTGCCACGTGCCACCTTGGTGTGAGTCGATCCTCGGCGTGAAAGACGAGCCGGTTAAGGGAAAAGAGGTTCCTCTGGAATGGACTGAGACATCTGGGGGACTCTTGGAATGGTGGCACGACCCTGGAGTTCCTCTCGCCTTTCCTGTTGAGAGGGCCTCCCCTTGAGATGCGACGGGAACGCCGGGAACTCTTTTCCGATGAAGCAGGGAAAGGATCCCTCATCTCGAGCTACGAGGCGGAAACGGGGCTCCTCTGGATGTGGGCGGGACCCTCGTGTTTCCTCTCGAGTGGAGACGGGTATGTCGGGGCACTTCTTGATTTGCACCAAGGGTATGAAGGACCCTTTCGAAGTTCCAGAGGTGAGGTGTGATCAGCCTCGAGACGCCTCAGCGCAAATGGGCCTCATCTCGCCTGGAGGGGAGAACCTCCTGGATTTTCTCGAGATGCGGCAGGTCTTCTCGAGTTACGACGGGGACCTCAGGGACCCGCTCTGGTGGCCTCAGGAAAGGCAAGTCCCCATGCGAGTTGCTACGGGACCACTCGGGATTCCTCTCCCGTCCATGCCCGGGCCTCAGTCCTTGCGTGGAGTCTGGGCCGGAAACTGAGGATTCCTCTCCAGTGTTGCCATGGATCTTGGGGTGCTTCTGAGTCTCCCCAGGGGAGTCAGGCCTCCTCTCGAGTGTGGGCATGCACGTGCGCTTTCCTCCCGAGCTGCAGCAGTAGTGTCACGCTTCCTGTCACGTGGATCAAGGGATCTGTGGCTTTCCCTGGAGGTTGTCCCTCGAGGCTTACCCACAGGGCTGTGCCACGTGCCACCTTGGTGTGAGTCGATCCTCGGCGTGAAAGACGAGTCGGTGAAGGGAAAAGAGGTTCCCTTGGAATGGACTGAGACATCTGGGGGACTCTTGGAATGTGGCACGACCCTGGAGTTCCTCTCGCCGTTCCTGTTGAGAGGGCCTCCTCTTGAGATGCGACGGGAACGCCGGGAACTCTTTCCCGACGAAGCAGGTAAAGGATCCCTCATCTCGAGCTACGAGGCAGAAACGGGGCTCCTCTGGATGTGGGCGGGACCCACGTGTTTCCTCTCGAGGGGAGACGGGTATGTCGGGGAACTTCTTGATTTGCACCAAGGGTGTGAAGGACCCTTTCGAAGTTCCAGAGGTGAGGTGTGATCAGCCTCGAGACGCCTCAGCGGAAATGGGCCTCATCTCGCCTGGAGGGGAGAACCTCCTGGATTTTCTCGAGTTGCGGCAGGTCTTCTCGAGTTACGACGGGGACCTCAGGGACCCGCTCTGGTGGCCTCAAGAAAGGCCAGTCCCCGTGCGAGTTGCTAGGGGCCATATCGGGATTCCTCTCCCGTCCATGCCGGGGCCTAAGACCTTGTTTGGAGTCGGGGCCGAACCTGAGGATTCCTCTCCAGTGTTGCCATGGATCTTGGGGTGCTTCTGAGTCTCCCCAGGGGAGTCAGGCCTCGTCTCGAGTGGGAGCATGCACGTGCGCTTTCCTCCCGAGCTGCAGCAGTAGTGTCACGCTTCCTGTCACGTGGATCAAGGGATCTGTTGCTTTCTCTCGAGGCTGTCCCTCGAGGCTTTCCCACGAGGCTTTCCCACAGGGCTGTGCCACGTGCCACCTTGGTGTGAGTCGATCCTCGGCGTGAAAGACGAGTCGGTGAAGGGAAAAGAGGTTCCCTTGGAATGGACTGAGACATCTGGGGGACTCTTGGAATGTGGCACGACCCTGGAGTTCCTCTCGCCGTTCCTGTTGAGAGGGCCTCCTCTTGAGATGCGACGGGAACGCCGGGAACTCTTTCCCGACGAAGCAGGTAAAGGATCCCTCATCTCGAGCTACGAGGCGGAAACGGGTTTCCTCTGGATGTCTGCGGAACCCTCGTGATTCCTCTCGAGGCGAGACGGGTATGTCGGGGAACTTCTTGATTTGCACCAAGGGTGTGAAGGACCCTTTCGAAGTTCCAGAGGTGAGGTGTGATCAGCCTCGAGAAGCCTCACCGGAAATGGGCCTCATCTCGCCTGGAGGGGAGAACCTCCTGGATTTTCCCAAGTTGCGGCAGGTCTTCTCGAGTTACGACGGGGACCTCAGGGACCCGCTCTGGTGGCCTCAAGAAAGGCCAGTCCCCGTGCGAGTTGCTAGGGGCCATATCGGGATTCCTTTCCCGTCCATGCCGGGGCCTAAGACCTTGTTTGGAGTCGAGGCCGAACCTGAGGATTCCTCTCCAGTGTTGCCATGGATCTTGGGGTGCTTCTGAGTCTCCCCAGGGGAGTCAGGCCTCGTCTCGAGTGGGAGCATGCACGTGCGCTTTCCTCCCGAGCTGCAGCAGTAGTGTCACGCTTCCTGTCATGTGGATCAAGGGATCTGTGGCTTTCCCTCGAGGCTTTCCCACGAGGCTTTCCCACAGGGCTGTGCCACGTGCCACCTTGGTGTGAGTCGATCCTCGGCGTGAAAGACGAGCCGGTGAAGGGAAAAGAGGTTCCTCTGGAGTGGACTGAGACATCTGGGGGACTCTTGGAATTGTGGCACGACCCTGGAGTTCCTCTCGCCGTTCCTGTTGAGCGGGCCTCCTCTTGAGGTGCGACGGGAAAGCCGGGAACTCTTTCCCGACGAAGCAGGGAAAGGATCCCTCATCTAGATCTGCGAGGCGGAAACGGGGCTCCTCTGGATGTGGGCGGGACCCACGTGTTTCCTCTCGAGTGGAGACGGGTATGTCGGGGAACTTCTTGATTTGCACCAAGGATGTGAAGGACCCTTTCGAAGTTCCAGAGGTGAGGTGTGATCAGCCTCGAGACGCCTCAGCGGAAATGGGCCTCATCTCGCCTGGAGGGGAGAACCTCCTGGATTTTCTCGAGTTGCGGCAGGTCTTCTCGAGTTACGACAGGGACCTCAAGGACCCGCTCTGGTGGCCTCAGGAAAGGCCAGTCCCCATGCGAGTTGCTAGGGGACCTCTCGGGATTCCTCTCCCATCCATGCCGGGGCCTCAGTCCTTGTGTGGAGTCGGCGCTGGAACCTGAGGATTCTTCTCCAGTGTTGCCATGGATCTTGGGGTGCTTCTCAGTCTCCCCAGGGGAGTCAGGCCTCGTCTCGAGTGGGAGCATGCACGTGCGCTTTCCTCCCGAGCTGCAGCAGTAGTGTCACGCTTCCTGTCACGTGGATCAAGGGATCTGTGGCTTTCCCTCGAGGCTGTCCCTCGAGGCTTTCCCACGAGGCTTTCCCACAGGGCTGTGCCACGTACCACCTTGGTGTGAGTCGATCCTCGGCGTGAAAGACGAGCCGGTTAAGGGAAAAGAGGTTCCTCTGGAATGGACTGAGACATCTGGGGGACTCTTGGAATGGTGGCACGACCCTGGAGTTCCTCTCGCCTTTCCTGTTGAGAAGGCCTCCCCTTGAGATGCGACGGTAACGCCGGGAACTCTTTTCCGATGAAGCAGGGAAAGGATCCCTCATCTCGAGCTACGAGGCGGAAACGGGGCTCCTCTGGATGTGGGCGGGACCCTCGTGTTTCCTCTCGAGTGGAGACGGGTATGTCGGGGAACTTCTTGATTTGCACCAAGGGTGTGAAGGACCCTTTCGAAGTTCCAGAGGTGAGGTGTGATCAGCCTCGAGACGCCTCAGCGGAAATGGGCCTCATCTCGCCTGGAGGGGAGAACCTCCTGGATTTTCTCGAGTTGCGGCAGGTCTTCTCGAGTTACGACGGGGACCTCAGGGACCCGCTCTGGTGGCCTCAGGAACGGCCAGTCCTCATGCGAGTTGCTAGGGGACCTCTAGGGATTCCTCTCCCGTCCATGCCGGGGCCTCAGTCCTTGTGTGGAGTCGGTGCCGGAACCTGAGGATTCCTCTCCAGCTTTGCCATGGATCTTGGGGTGCTTCTCAGTCTCCCCAGGGGAGTCAGGCCTCGTCTCGAGTGGGAGCATGCACGTGCGCTTTCCTCCCGAGCTGCAGCAGTAGTGTCACGCTTCCTGTCACGTGGATCAAGGGATCTGTGGCTTTCCCTCGAGGCTGTCCCTCGAGGCTTTCCCACGAGGCTTTCCCACAGGGCTGTGCCACGTGCCACCTTGGTGTGAGTCGATCCTCGGCGTGAAAGACGAGCCGGTTAAGGGAAAAGAGTTTCCTCTGGAATGGACTGAGACATCTGGGGGACTCTTGGAATGGTGGCACGACCCTGGAGTTCCTCTCCCCTTTCCTGTTGAGAGGGCCTCCCCTTGAGATGCGACGGGAACGCCGGGAACTCTTTTCCGATGAAGCAGGGAAAGGATCCCTCATCTCGAGCTACGAGGCGGAAACGGGGCTCCTCTGGATGTGGGCGGGACCCTCGTGTTTCCTCTCGAGTGGAGACGGGTATGTCGGGGAACTTCTTGATTTGCACCAAGGGTGTGAAGGACCCTTTCGAAGTTCCAGAGGTGAGGTGTGATCAGCCTCGAGACGCCTCAGCGGAAATGGGCCTCATCTCGCCTGGAGGGGAGAACCTCCTGGATTTTCTCGAGATGCGGCAGGTCTTCTCGAGTTACGACGGGGACCTCAGGGACCCGCTCTGGTGGCCTCAGGAAAGGCAAGTCCCCATGCGAGTTGCTACGGGACCACTCGGGATTCCTCTCCCGTCCATGCCCGGGCCTCAATCCTTGTGTGGAGTCTGGGCCGGAAACTGAGGATTCCTCTCCAGTGTTGCCATGGATCTTGGGGTGCTTCTGAGTCTCCCCAGGGGAGTCAGGCCTCGTCTCGAGTGGGGGCATGCACGTGCGCATTCCTCCCGAGCTGCAGCAGTAGTGTCACGCTTCCTGTCACGTGGATCAAGGGATCTGTGGCTTTCCCTGGAGGTTGTCCCTCGAGGCTTACCCACAGGGCTGTGCCACGTGCCACCTTGGTGTGAGTCGATCCTCGGCGTGAAAGACGAGCCGGTGTAGGGAAAAGAGGTTCCTCTGGAATGGACTGAGACATCTGGGGGACTCTTGGAATGGTGGCACGACCCTGGAGTTCCTCTCGCCGTTCCTGTTGAGAGGGCCTCCTCTTGAGAGGCGACGGGAACCCCGGGAACTCTTTCCCGACGAAGCAGGCAAAGGATCCCTCATCTCGAGCTACGAGGCGGAAACGGGGCTCCTCTGGATGTCTGCGGGACCCTCGTGATTCCTCTCGAGGGGAGACGGGTATGTCGGGGCACTTCTTGATTTGCACCAAGGGTGTGAAGGACCCTTTCGAAGTGCCAGAGGTGAGGTGTGATCAGCCTCGAGACGCCTCAGCGGAAATGGGCCTCATCTCGCCTGGAGGGGAGAACCTCCTGGATTTCCTCGAGTTGCGGCAGGTCTTCTCGAGTTACGACAGGGACCTCAGGGACCCGCTCTGGTGGCCTCAGGAACGGCCAGTCCTCATGCGAGTTGCTAGGGGACCTCTAGGGATTCCTCTCCCGTCCATGCCGGGGCCTCAGTCCTTGTGTGGAGTCGGTGCCGGAACCTGAGGATTCCTCTCCAGCTTTGCCATGGATCTTGGGGTGCTTCTCAGTCTCCCCAGGGGAGTCAGGCCTCGTCTCGAGTGGGAGCATGCACGTGCGCTTTCCTCCCGAGCTGCAGCAGTAGTGTCACGCTTCCTGTCACGTGGATCAAGGGATCTGTTGCTTTCTCTCGAGGCTGTCCCTCGAGGCTTTCCCACGAGGCTTTCCCACAGGGCTGTGCCACGTGCCACCTTGGTGTGAGTCGATCCTCGGCGTGAAAGACGAGTCGGTTAAGGGAAAAGAGGTTCCCTTGGAATGGACTGAGACATCTGGGGGACTCTTGGAATGTGGCACGACCCTGGAGTTCCTCTCGCCGTTCCTGTTGAGAGGGCCTCCTCTTGAGATGCGACGGGAACGCCGGGAACTCTTTCCCGACGAAGCAGGTAAAGGATCCCTCATCTCGAGCTACGAGGCGGAAACGGGTTTCCTCTGGATGTCTGCGGAACCCTCGTGATTCCTCTCGAGGCGAGACGGGTATGTCGGGGAACTTCTTGATTTGCACCAAGGGTGTGAAGGACCCTTTCGAAGTTCCAGACGTGAGGTGTGATCAGCCTCGAGAAGCCTCACCGGAAATGGGCCTCATCTCGCCTGGAGGGGAGAACCTCCTGGATTTTCCCAAGTTGCGGCAGGTCTTCTCGAGTTACGACGGGGACCTCAGGGACCCGCTCTGGTGGCCTCAAGAAAGGCCAGTCCCCGTGCGAGTTGCTAGGGGCCATATCGGGATTCCTCTCCCGTCCATGCCGGGGCCTAAGACCTTGTTTGGAGTCGAGGCCGAACCTGAGGATTCCTCTCCAGTGTTGCCATGGATCTTGGGGTGCTTCTGAGTCTCCCCAGGGGAGTCAGGCCTCGTCTCGAGTGGGAGCATGCACGTGCGCTTTCCTCCCGAGCTGCAGCAGTAGTGTCACGCTTCCTGTCATGTGGATCAAGGGATCTGTGGCTTTCCCTCGAGGCTTTCCCACGAGGCTTTCCCACAGGGCTGTGCCACGTGCCACCTTGGTGTGAGTCGATCCTCGGCGTGAAAGACGAGCCGGTGAAGGGAAAAGAGGTTCCTCTGGAGTGGACTGAGACATCTGGGGGACTCTTGGAATTGTGGCACGACCCTGGAGTTCCTCTCGCCGTTCCTGTTGAGCGGGCCTCCTCTTGAGGTGCGACGGGAAAGCCGGGAACTCTTTCCCGACGAAGCAGGGAAAGGATCCCTCATCTAGATCTGCGAGGCGGAAACGGGGCTCCTCTGGATGTGGGCGGGACCCACGTGTTTCCTCTCGAGTGGAGACGGGTATGTCGGGGAACTTCTTGATTTGCACCAAGGATGTGAAGGACCCTTTCGAAGTTCCAGAGGTGAGGTGTGATCAGCCTCGAGACGCCTCAGCGGAAATGGGCCTCATCTCGCCTGGAGGGGAGAACCTCCTGGATTTTCTCGAGTTGCGGCAGGTCTTCTCGAGTTACGACAGGGACCTCAAGGACCCGCTCTGGTGGCCTCAGGAAAGGCCAGTCCCCATGCGAGTTGCTAGGGGACCTCTCGGGATTCCTCTCCCATCCATGCCGGGGCCTCAGTCCTTGTGTGGAGTCGGCGCTGGAACCTGAGGATTCTTCTCCAGTGTTGCCATGGATCTTGGGGTGCTTCTGAGTTTCCCCAGGGGAGTCAGGCGTCGTCTCGAGTGGGGGCATGCACGTGCACTTCCCTCCCGACCTGCAGCAGTAGTGTCACGCTTCCTGTCACGTGGATCAAGGGATCTGTGGCTTTCCCTCGAGGCTGTACCTCGAGGTTTTCCCACGAGGCTTTCCCACAGGGCTGTGCCACGTGCCACCTTGGTGTGAGTCGATCCTCGGCGTGAAAGACGAGCCGGTGTAGGGAAAAGAGGTTCCTCTGGAATGGACTGAGACATCTGGGGGACTCTTGGAATGGTGGCACGACCCTGGAGTTCCTCTTGCCGTTCCTGTTGAGAGGGCCTCCTCTTGAGAGGCGACGGGAACCCCGGGAACTCTTTCCCGACGAAGCAGGCAAAGGATCCCTCATCTCGAGCTACGAGGCGGAAACGGGGCTCCTCTGGATGTCTGCGGGACCCTCGTGATTCCTCTCGAGGGGAGACGGGTATGTCGGGGCACTTCTTGATTTGCACCAAGGGTGTGAAGGACCCTTTCGAAGTGCCAGAGGTGAGGTGTGATCAGCCTCGAGACGCCTCAGCGGAAATGGGCCTCATCTCGCCTGGAGGGGAGAACCTCCTGGATTTCCTCGAGTTGCGGCAGGTCTTCTCGAGTTACGACAGGGACCTCAGGGACCCGCTCTGGTGGCCTCAGGAACGGCCAGTCCTCATGCGAGTTGCTAGGGGCCATATCGGGATTCCTCTCCCGTCCATGCCGGGGCCTCAGTCCTTGTGTGGAGTCGGTGCCGGAACCTGAGGATTCCTCTCCAGCTTTGCCATGGATCTTGGGGTGCTTCTCAGTCTCCCCAGGGGAGTCAGGCCTCGTCTCGAGTGGGAGCATGCACGTGCGCTTTCCTCCCGAGCTGCAGCAGTAGTGTCACGCTTCCTGTCACGTGGATCAAGGGATCTGTGGCTTTCCCTCGAGGCTGTCCCTCGAGGCTTTCCCACGAGGCTTTCCCACAGGGCTGTGCCACGTGCCACCTTGGTGTGAGTCGATCCTCGGCGTGAAAGACGAGTCGGTTAAGGGAAAAGAGGTTCCCTTGGAATGGACTGAGACATCTGGGGGACTCTTGGAATGTGGCACGACCCTGGAGTTCCTCTCGCCGTTCCTGTTGAGAGGGCCTCCTCTTGAGATGCGACGGGAACGCCGGGAACTCTTTCCCGACGAAGCAGGTAAAGGATCCCTCATCTCGAGCTACGAGGCGGAAACGGGTTTCCTCTGGATGTCTGCGGAACCCTCGTGATTCCTCTCGAGGCGAGACGGGTATGTCGGGGAACTTCTTGATTTGCACCAAGGGTGTGAAGGACCCTTTCGAAGTTCCAGACGTGAGGTGTGATCAGCCTGGAGAAGCCTCACCGGAAATGGGCCTCATCTCGCCTGGAGGGGAGAACCTCCTGGATTTTCCCAAGTTGCGGCAGGTCTTCTCGAGTTACGACGGGGACCTCAGGGACCCGCTCTGGTGGCCTCAAGAAAGGCCAGTCCCCGTGCGAGTTGCTAGGGGCCATATCGGGATTCCTCTCCCGTCCATGCCGGGGCCTAAGACCTTGTTTGGAGTCGAGGCCGAACCTGAGGATTCCTCTCCAGTGTTGCCATGGATCTTGGGGTGCTTCTGAGTCTCCCCAGGGGAGTCAGGCCTCGTCTCGAGTGGGAGCATGCACGTGCGCTTTCCTCCCGAGCTGCAGCAGTAGTGTCACGCTTCCTGTCACGTGGATCAAGGGATCTGTGGCTTTCCCTCGAGGCTTTCCCACGAGGCTTTCCCACAGGGCTGTGCCACGTGCCACCTTGGTGTGAGTCGATCCTCGGCGTGAAAGACGAGCCGGTTAAGGGAAAAGAGTTTCCTCTGGAATGGACTGAGACATCTGGGGGACTCTTGGAATGGTGGCACGACCCTGGAGTTCCTCTCCCCTTTCCTGTTGAGAGGGCCTCCCCTTGAGATGCGACGGGAACGCCGGGAACTCTTTTCCGATGAAGCAGGGAAAGGATCCCTCATCTCGAGCTACGAGGCGGAAACGGGGCTCCTCTGGATGTGGGCGGGACCCTCGTGTTTCCTCTCGAGTGGAGACGGGTATGTCGGGGAACTTCTTGATTTGCACCAAGGGTGTGAAGGACCCTTTCGAAGTTCCAGAGGTGAGGTGTGATCAGCCTCGAGACGCCTCAGCGGAAATGGGCCTCATCTCGCCTGGAGGGGAGAACCTCCTGGATTTTCTCGAGATGCGGCAGGTCTTCTCGAGTTACGACGGGGACCTCAGGGACCCGCTCTGGTGGCCTCAGGAAAGGCAAGTCCCCATGCGAGTTGCTACGGGACCACTCGGGATTCCTCTCCCGTCCATGCCCGGGCCTCAATCCTTGTGTGGAGTCTGGGCCGGAAACTGAGGATTCCTCTCCAGTGTTGCCATGGATCTTGGGGTGCTTCTGAGTCTCCCCAGGGGAGTCAGGCCTCGTCTCGAGTGGGGGCATGCACGTGCGCATTCCTCCCGAGCTGCAGCAGTAGTGTCACGCTTCCTGTCACGTGGATCAAGGGATCTGTGGCTTTCCCTGGAGGTTGTCCCTCGAGGCTTACCCACAGGGCTGTGCCACGTGCCACCTTGGTGTGAGTCGATCCTCGGCGTGAAAGACGAGCCGGTGTAGGGAAAAGAGGTTCCTCTGGAATGGACTGAGACATCTGGGGGACTCTTGGAATGGTGGCACGACCCTGGAGTTCCTCTCGCCGTTCCTGTTGAGAGGGCCTCCTCTTGAGAGGCGACGGGAACCCCGGGAACTCTTTCCCGACGAAGCAGGCAAAGGATCCCTCATCTCGAGCTACGAGGCGGAAACGGGGCTCCTCTGGATGTCTGCGGGACCCTCGTGATTCCTCTCGAGGGGAGACGGGTATGTCGGGGCACTTCTTGATTTGCACCAAGGGTGTGAAGGACCCTTTCGAAGTGCCAGAGGTGAGGTGTGATCAGCCTCGAGACGCCTCAGCGGAAATGGGCCTCATCTCGCCTGGAGGGGAGAACCTCCTGGATTTCCTCGAGTTGCGGCAGGTCTTCTCGAGTTACGACAGGGACCTCAGGGACCCGCTCTGGTGGCCTCAGGAACGGCCAGTCCTCATGCGAGTTGCTAGGGGACCTCTAGGGATTCCTCTCCCGTCCATGCCGGGGCCTCAGTCCTTGTGTGGAGTCGGTGCCGGAACCTGAGGATTCCTCTCCAGCTTTGCCATGGATCTTGGGGTGCTTCTCAGTCTCCCCAGGGGAGTCAGGCCTCGTCTCGAGTGGGAGCATGCACGTGCGCTTTCCTCCCGAGCTGCAGCAGTAGTGTCACGCTTCCTGTCACGTGGATCAAGGGATCTGTTGCTTTCTCTCGAGGCTGTCCCTCGAGGCTTTCCCACGAGGCTTTCCCACAGGGCTGTGCCACGTGCCACCTTGGTGTGAGTCGATCCTCGGCGTGAAAGACGAGTCGGTTAAGGGAAAAGAGGTTCCCTTGGAATGGACTGAGACATCTGGGGGACTCTTGGAATGTGGCACGACCCTGGAGTTCCTCTCGCCGTTCCTGTTGAGAGGGCCTCCTCTTGAGATGCGACGGGAACGCCGGGAACTCTTTCCCGACGAAGCAGGTAAAGGATCCCTCATCTCGAGCTACGAGGCGGAAACGGGTTTCCTCTGGATGTCTGCGGAACCCTCGTGATTCCTCTCGAGGCGAGACGGGTATGTCGGGGAACTTCTTGATTTGCACCAAGGGTGTGAAGGACCCTTTCGAAGTTCCAGACGTGAGGTGTGATCAGCCTCGAGAAGCCTCACCGGAAATGGGCCTCATCTCGCCTGGAGGGGAGAACCTCCTGGATTTTCCCAAGTTGCGGCAGGTCTTCTCGAGTTACGACGGGGACCTCAGGGACCCGCTCTGGTGGCCTCAAGAAAGGCCAGTCCCCGTGCGAGTTGCTAGGGGCCATATCGGGATTCCTCTCCCGTCCATGCCGGGGCCTAAGACCTTGTTTGGAGTCGAGGCCGAACCTGAGGATTCCTCTCCAGTGTTGCCATGGATCTTGGGGTGCTTCTGAGTCTCCCCAGGGGAGTCAGGCCTCGTCTCGAGTGGGAGCATGCACGTGCGCTTTCCTCCCGAGCTGCAGCAGTAGTGTCACGCTTCCTGTCATGTGGATCAAGGGATCTGTGGCTTTCCCTCGAGGCTTTCCCACGAGGCTTTCCCACAGGGCTGTGCCACGTGCCACCTTGGTGTGAGTCGATCCTCGGCGTGAAAGACGAGCCGGTGAAGGGAAAAGAGGTTCCTCTGGAGTGGACTGAGACATCTGGGGGACTCTTGGAATTGTGGCACGACCCTGGAGTTCCTCTCGCCGTTCCTGTTGAGCGGGCCTCCTCTTGAGGTGCGACGGGAAAGCCGGGAACTCTTTCCCGACGAAGCAGGGAAAGGATCCCTCATCTAGATCTGCGAGGCGGAAACGGGGCTCCTCTGGATGTGGGCGGGACCCACGTGTTTCCTCTCGAGTGGAGACGGGTATGTCGGGGAACTTCTTGATTTGCACCAAGGATGTGAAGGACCCTTTCGAAGTTCCAGAGGTGAGGTGTGATCAGCCTCGAGACGCCTCAGCGGAAATGGGCCTCATCTCGCCTGGAGGGGAGAACCTCCTGGATTTTCTCGAGTTGCGGCAGGTCTTCTCGAGTTACGACAGGGACCTCAAGGACCCGCTCTGGTGGCCTCAGGAAAGGCCAGTCCCCATGCGAGTTGCTAGGGGACCTCTCGGGATTCCTCTCCCATCCATGCCGGGGCCTCAGTCCTTGTGTGGAGTCGGCGCTGGAACCTGAGGATTCTTCTCCAGTGTTGCCATGGATCTTGGGGTGCTTCTGAGTTTCCCCAGGGGAGTCAGGCGTCGTCTCGAGTGGGGGCATGCACGTGCACTTCCCTCCCGACCTGCAGCAGTAGTGTCACGCTTCCTGTCACGTGGATCAAGGGATCTGTGGCTTTCCCTCGAGGCTGTACCTCGAGGTTTTCCCACGAGG
Organism: Budorcas taxicolor; assembly: GCF_023091745.1. Lineage (NCBI taxonomy): Eukaryota > Metazoa > Chordata > Mammalia > Artiodactyla > Bovidae > Budorcas > Budorcas taxicolor. The sequence goes on along the minus strand of NW_026292783.1, from coordinate 333,653 downwards.
CTTTCCCACAGGGCTGTGCCACGTGCCACCTTGGTGTGAGTCGATCCTCGGCGTGAAAGACGAGCCGGTGTAGGGAAAAGAGGTTCCTCTGGAATGGACTGAGACATCTGGGGGACTCTTGGAATGGTGGCACGACCCTGGAGTTCCTCTTGCCGTTCCTGTTGAGAGGGCCTCCTCTTGAGAGGCGACGGGAACCCCGGGAACTCTTTCCCGACGAAGCAGGCAAAGGATCCCTCATCTCGAGCTACGAGGCGGAAACGGGGCTCCTCTGGATGTCTGCGGGACCCTCGTGATTCCTCTCGAGGGGAGACGGGTATGTCGGGGCACTTCTTGATTTGCACCAAGGGTGTGAAGGACCCTTTCGAAGTGCCAGAGGTGAGGTGTGATCAGCCTCGAGACGCCTCAGCGGAAATGGGCCTCATCTCGCCTGGAGGGGAGAACCTCCTGGATTTCCTCGAGTTGCGGCAGGTCTTCTCGAGTTACGACAGGGACCTCAGGGACCCGCTCTGGTGGCCTCAGGAACGGCCAGTCCTCATGCGAGTTGCTAGGGGACCTCTAGGGATTCCTCTCCCGTCCATGCCGGGGCCTCAGTCCTTGTGTGGAGTCGGTGCCGGAACCTGAGGATTCCTCTCCAGCTTTGCCATGGATCTTGGGGTGCTTCTCAGTCTCCCCAGGGGAGTCAGGCCTCGTCTCGAGTGGGAGCATGCACGTGCGCTTTCCTCCCGAGCTGCAGCAGTAGTGTCACGCTTCCTGTCACGTGGATCAAGGGATCTGTTGCTTTCTCTCGAGGCTGTCCCTCGAGGCTTTCCCACGAGGCTTTCCCACAGGGCTGTGCCACGTGCCACCTTGGTGTGAGTCGATCCTCGGCGTGAAAGACGAGTCGGTTAAGGGAAAAGAGGTTCCCTTGGAATGGACTGAGACATCTGGGGGACTCTTGGAATGTGGCACGACCCTGGAGTTCCTCTCGCCGTTCCTGTTGAGAGGGCCTCCTCTTGAGATGCGACGGGAACGCCGGGAACTCTTTCCCGACGAAGCAGGTAAAGGATCCCTCATCTCGAGCTACGAGGCGGAAACGGGTTTCCTCTGGATGTCTGCGGAACCCTCGTGATTCCTCTCGAGGCGAGACGGGTATGTCGGGGAACTTCTTGATTTGCACCAAGGGTGTGAAGGACCCTTTCGAAGTTCCAGACGTGAGGTGTGATCAGCCTCGAGAAGCCTCACCGGAAATGGGCCTCATCTCGCCTGGAGGGGAGAACCTCCTGGATTTTCCCAAGTTGCGGCAGGTCTTCTCGAGTTACGACGGGGACCTCAGGGACCCGCTCTGGTGGCCTCAAGAAAGGCCAGTCCCCGTGCGAGTTGCTAGGGGCCATATCGGGATTCCTCTCCCGTCCATGCCGGGGCCTAAGACCTTGTTTGGAGTCGAGGCCGAACCTGAGGATTCCTCTCCAGTGTTGCCATGGATCTTGGGGTGCTTCTGAGTCTCCCCAGGGGAGTCAGGCCTCGTCTCGAGTGGGAGCATGCACGTGCGCTTTCCTCCCGAGCTGCAGCAGTAGTGTCACGCTTCCTGTCATGTGGATCAAGGGATCTGTGGCTTTCCCTCGAGGCTTTCCCACGAGGCTTTCCCACAGGGCTGTGCCACGTGCCACCTTGGTGTGAGTCGATCCTCGGCGTGAAAGACGAGCCGGTGAAGGGAAAAGAGGTTCCTCTGGAGTGGACTGAGACATCTGGGGGACTCTTGGAATTGTGGCACGACCCTGGAGTTCCTCTCGCCGTTCCTGTTGAGCGGGCCTCCTCTTGAGGTGCGACGGGAAAGCCGGGAACTCTTTCCCGACGAAGCAGGGAAAGGATCCCTCATCTAGATCTGCGAGGCGGAAACGGGGCTCCTCTGGATGTGGGCGGGACCCACGTGTTTCCTCTCGAGTGGAGACGGGTATGTCGGGGAACTTCTTGATTTGCACCAAGGATGTGAAGGACCCTTTCGAAGTTCCAGAGGTGAGGTGTGATCAGCCTCGAGACGCCTCAGCGGAAATGGGCCTCATCTCGCCTGGAGGGGAGAACCTCCTGGATTTTCTCGAGTTGCGGCAGGTCTTCTCGAGTTACGACAGGGACCTCAAGGACCCGCTCTGGTGGCCTCAGGAAAGGCCAGTCCCCATGCGAGTTGCTAGGGGACCTCTCGGGATTCCTCTCCCATCCATGCCGGGGCCTCAGTCCTTGTGTGGAGTCGGCGCTGGAACCTGAGGATTCTTCTCCAGTGTTGCCATGGATCTTGGGGTGCTTCTGAGTTTCCCCAGGGGAGTCAGGCGTCGTCTCGAGTGGGGGCATGCACGTGCACTTCCCTCCCGACCTGCAGCAGTAGTGTCACGCTTCCTGTCACGTGGATCAAGGGATCTGTGGCTTTCCCTCGAGGCTGTACCTCGAGGTTTTCCCACGAGGCTTTCCCACAGGGCTGTGCCACGTGCCACCTTGGTGTGAGTCGATCCTCGGCGTGAAAGACGAGCCGGTGTAGGGAAAAGAGGTTCCTCTGGAATGGACTGAGACATCTGGGGGACTCTTGGAATGGTGGCACGACCCTGGAGTTCCTCTTGCCGTTCCTGTTGAGAGGGCCTCCTCTTGAGAGGCGACGGGAACCCCGGGAACTCTTTCCCGACGAAGCAGGCAAAGGATCCCTCATCTCGAGCTACGAGGCGGAAACGGGGCTCCTCTGGATGTCTGCGGGACCCTCGTGATTCCTCTCGAGGGGAGACGGGTATGTCGGGGCACTTCTTGATTTGCACCAAGGGTGTGAAGGACCCTTTCGAAGTGCCAGAGGTGAGGTGTGATCAGCCTCGAGACGCCTCAGCGGAAATGGGCCTCATCTCGCCTGGAGGGGAGAACCTCCTGGATTTCCTCGAGTTGCGGCAGGTCTTCTCGAGTTACGACAGGGACCTCAGGGACCCGCTCTGGTGGCCTCAGGAACGGCCAGTCCTCATGCGAGTTGCTAGGGGCCATATCGGGATTCCTCTCCCGTCCATGCCGGGGCCTCAGTCCTTGTGTGGAGTCGGTGCCGGAACCTGAGGATTCCTCTCCAGCTTTGCCATGGATCTTGGGGTGCTTCTCAGTCTCCCCAGGGGAGTCAGGCCTCGTCTCGAGTGGGAGCATGCACGTGCGCTTTCCTCCCGAGCTGCAGCAGTAGTGTCACGCTTCCTGTCACGTGGATCAAGGGATCTGTGGCTTTCCCTCGAGGCTGTCCCTCGAGGCTTTCCCACGAGGCTTTCCCACAGGGCTGTGCCACGTGCCACCTTGGTGTGAGTCGATCCTCGGCGTGAAAGACGAGTCGGTTAAGGGAAAAGAGGTTCCCTTGGAATGGACTGAGACATCTGGGGGACTCTTGGAATGTGGCACGACCCTGGAGTTCCTCTCGCCGTTCCTGTTGAGAGGGCCTCCTCTTGAGATGCGACGGGAACGCCGGGAACTCTTTCCCGACGAAGCAGGTAAAGGATCCCTCATCTCGAGCTACGAGGCGGAAACGGGTTTCCTCTGGATGTCTGCGGAACCCTCGTGATTCCTCTCGAGGCGAGACGGGTATGTCGGGGAACTTCTTGATTTGCACCAAGGGTGTGAAGGACCCTTTCGAAGTTCCAGACGTGAGGTGTGATCAGCCTCGAGAAGCCTCACCGGAAATGGGCCTCATCTCGCCTGGAGGGGAGAACCTCCTGGATTTTCCCAAGTTGCGGCAGGTCTTCTCGAGTTACGACGGGGACCTCAGGGACCCGCTCTGGTGGCCTCAAGAAAGGCCAGTCCCCGTGCGAGTTGCTAGGGGCCATATCGGGATTCCTCTCCCGTCCATGCCGGGGCCTAAGACCTTGTTTGGAGTCGAGGCCGAACCTGAGGATTCCTCTCCAGTGTTGCCATGGATCTTGGGGTGCTTCTGAGTCTCCCCAGGGGAGTCAGGCCTCGTCTCGAGTGGGAGCATGCACGTGCGCTTTCCTCCCGAGCTGCAGCAGTAGTGTCACGCTTCCTGTCACGTGGATCAAGGGATCTGTGGCTTTCCCTCGAGGCTTTCCCACGAGGCTTTCCCACAGGGCTGTGCCACGTGCCACCTTGGTGTGAGTCGATCCTCGGCGTGAAAGACGAGCCGGTGAAGGGAAAAGAGGTTCCTCTGGAGTGGACTGAGACATCTGGGGGACTCTTGGAATTGTGGCACGACCCTGGAGTTCCTCTCGCCGTTCCTGTTGAGAGGGCCTCCTCTTGAGGTGCGACGGGAAAGCCGGGAACTCTTTCCCGACGAAGCAGGGAAAGGATCCCTCATCTAGATCTGCGAGGCGGAAACGGGGCTCCTCTGGATGTGGGCGGGACCCACGTGTTTCCTCTCGAGTGGAGACGGGTATGTCGGGGAACTTCTTGATTTGCACCAAGGATGTGAAGGACCCTTTCGAAGTTCCAGAGGTGAGGTGTGATCAGCCTCGAGACGCCTCAGCGGAAATGGGCCTCATCTCGCCTGGAGGGGAGAACCTCCTGGATTTTCTCGAGTTGCGGCAGGTCTTCTCGAGTTACGACAGGGACCTCAAGGACCCGCTCTGGTGGCCTCAGGAAAGGCCAGTCCCCATGCGAGTTGCTAGGGGACCTCTCGGGATTCCTCTCCCATCCATGCCGGGGCCTCAGTCCTTGTGTGGAGTCGGCGCTGGAACCTGAGGATTCTTCTCCAGTGTTGCCATGGATCTTAGGGTGCTTCTGAGTTTCCCCAGGGGAGTCAGGCGTCGTCTCGAGTGGGGGCATGCACGTGCACTTCCCTCCCGACCTGCAGCAGTAGTGTCACGCTTCCTGTCACGTGGATCAAGGGATCTGTGGCTTTCCCTCGAGGCTGTACCTCGAGGTTTTCCCACGAGGCTTTCCCACAGGGCTGTGCCACGTGCCACCTTGGTGTGAGTCGATCCTCGGCGTGAAAGACGAGCCGGTGAAGGGAAAAGAGGTTCCTCTGGAATGGACTGAGACATCTGGGGGACTCTTGGAATGGTGGCACGACCCTGGAGTTCCTCTCGCCGTTCCTGTTGAGAGGGCCTCCTGTTGAGAGGCGACGGGAACCCCGGGAACTCTTTCCCGACGAAGCAGGCAAAGGATCCCTCATCTCGAGCTACGAGGCGGAAACGGGGCTCCTCTGGATGTCTGCGGGACCCTCGTGATTCCTCTCGAGGGGAGACGGGTATGTCGGGGCACTTCTTGATTTGCACCAAGGGTGTGAAGGACCCTTTCGAAGTGCCAGAGGTGAGGTGTGATCAGCCTCGAGACGCCTCAGCGGAAATGGGCCTCATCTCGCCTGGAGGGGAGAACCTCCTGGATTTCCTCGAGTTGCGGCAGGTCTTCTCGAGTTACGACAGGGACCTCAGGGACCCGCTCTGGTGGCCTCAGGAACGGCCAGTCCTCATGCGAGTTGCTAGGGGACCTCTAGGGATTCCTCTCCCGTCCATGCCGGGGCCTCAGTCCTTGTGTGGAGTCGGTGCCGGAACCTGAGGATTCCTCTCCAGCTTTGCAATGGATCTTGGGGTGCTTCTCAGTCTCCCCAGGGGAGTCAGGCCTCGTCTCGAGTGGGAGCATGCACGTGCGCTTTCCTCCCGAGCTGCAGCAGTAGTGTCACGCTTCCTGTCACGTGGATCAAGGGATCTGTTGCTTTCTCTCGAGGCTGTCCCTCGAGGCTTTCCCACGAGGCTTTCCCACAGGGCTGTGCCACGTGCCACCTTGGTGTGAGTCGATCCTCGGCGTGAAAGACGAGTCGGTTAAGGGAAAAGAGGTTCCCTTGGAATGGACTGAGACATCTGGGGGACTCTTGGAATGTGGCACGACCCTGGAGTTCCTCTCACCGTTCCTGTTGAGAGGGCCTCCACTTGAGATGCGACGGGAACGCCGGGAACTCTTTCCCGACGAAGCAGGTAAAGGATCCCTCATCTCGAGCTACGAGGCAGAAACGGGGCTCCTCTGGATGTGGGCGGGACCCACGTGTTTCCTCTCGAGGGGAGACGGGTATGTCGGGGAACTTCTTGATTTGCACCAAGGGTGTGAAGGACCCTTTCGAAGTTCCAGAGGTGAGGTGTGATCAGCCTCGAGACGCCTCAGCGGAAATGGGCCTCATCTCGCCTGGAGGGGAGAACCTCCTGGATTTTCTCGAGTTGCGGCAGGTCTTCTCGAGTTACGACGGGGACCTCAGGGACCCGCTCTGGTGGCCTCAAGAAAGGCCAGTCCCCGTGCGAGTTGCTAGGGGCCATATCGGGATTCCTCTCCCGTCCATGCCGGGGCCTAAGACCTTGTTTGGAGTCGGGGCCGAACCTGAGGATTCCTCTCCAGTGTTGCCATGGATCTTGGGGTGCTTCTGAGTCTCCCCAGGGGAGTAAGGCCTCGTCTCGAGTGGGAGCATGCACGTGCGCTTTCCTCCCGAGCTGCAGCAGTAGTGTCACGCTTCCTGTCACGTGGATCAAGGGATCTGTTGCTTTCTCTCGAGGCTGTCCCTCGAGGCTTTCCCACGAGGCTTTCCCACAGGGCTGTGCCACGTGCCACCTTGGTGTGAGTCGATCCTCGGCGTGAAAGACGAGTCGGTGAAGGGAAAAGAGGTTCCCTTGGAATGGACTGAGACATCTGGGGGACTCTTGGAATGTGGCACGACCCTGGAGTTCCTCTCGCCGTTCCTGTTGAGAGGGCCTCCTCTTGAGATGCGACGGGAACGCCGGGAACTCTTTCCCGACGAAGCAGGTAAAGGATCCCTCATCTCGAGCTACGAGGCGGAAACGGGTTTCCTCTGGATGTCTGCGGAACCCTCGTGATTCCTCTCGAGGCGAGACGGGTATGTCGGGGAACTTCTTGATTTGCACCAAGGGTGTGAAGGACCCTTTCGAAGTTCCAGACGTGAGGTGTGATCAGCCTCGAGAAGCCTCACCGGAAATGGGCCTCATCTCGCCTGGAGGGGAGAACCTCCTGGATTTTCCCAAGTTGCGGCAGGTCTTCTCGAGTTACGACGGGGACCTCAGGGACCCGCTCTGGTGGCCTCAAGAAAGGCCAGTCCCCGTGCGAGTTGCTAGGGGCCATATCGGGATTCCTTTCCCGTCCATGCCGGGGCCTAAGACCTTGTTTGGAGTCGAGGCCGAACCTGAGGATTCCTCTCCAGTGTTGCCATGGATCTTGGGGTGCTTCTGAGTCTCCCCAGGGGAGTCAGGCCTCGTCTCGAGTGGGAGCATGCACGTGCGCTTTCCTCCCGAGCTGCAGCAGTAGTGTCACGCTTCCTGTCATGTGGATCAAGGGATCTGTGGCTTTCCCTCGAGGCTTTCCCACGAGGCTTTCCCACAGGGCTGTGCCACGTGCCACCTTGGTGTGAGTCGATCCTCGGCGTGAAAGACGAGCCGGTGAAGGGAAAAGAGGTTCCTCTGGAGTGGACTGAGACATCTGGGGGACTCTTGGAATTGTGGCACGACCCTGGAGTTCCTCTCGCCGTTCCTGTTGAGCGGGCCTCCTCTTGAGGTGCGACGGGAAAGCCGGGAACTCTTTCCCGACGAAGCAGGGAAAGGATCCCTCATCTAGATCTGCGAGGCGGAAACGGGGCTCCTCTGGATGTGGGCGGGACCCACGTGTTTCCTCTCGAGTGGAGACGGGTATGTCGGGGAACTTCTTGATTTGCACCAAGGATGTGAAGGACCCTTTCGAAGTTCCAGAGGTGAGGTGTGATCAGCCTCGAGACGCCTCAGCGGAAATGGGCCTCATCTCGCCTGGAGGGGAGAACCTCCTGGATTTTCTCGAGTTGCGGCAGGTCTTCTCGAGTTACGACAGGGACCTCAAGGACCCGCTCTGGTGGCCTCAGGAAAGGCCAGTCCCCATGCGAGTTGCTAGGGGACCTCTCGGGATTCCTCTCCCATCCATGCCGGGGCCTCAGTCCTTGTGTGGAGTCGGCGCTGGAACCTGAGGATTCTTCTCCAGTGTTGCCATGTATCTTGGGGTGCTTCTGAGTTTCCCCAGGGGAGTCAGGCGTCGTCTCGAGTGGGGGCATGCACGTGCACTTCCCTCCCGACCTGCAGCAGTAGTGTCACGCTTCCTGTCACGTGGATCAAGGGATCTGTGGCTTTCCCTCGAGGCTGTACCTCGAGGTTTTCCCACGAGGCTTTCCCACAGGGCTGTGCCACGTGCCACCTTGGTGTGAGTCGATCCTCGGCGTGAAAGACGAGCCGGTGTAGGGAAAAGAGGTTCCTCTGGAATGGACTGAGACATCTGGGGGACTCTTGGAATGGTGGCACGACCCTGGAGTTCCTCTCGCCGTTCCTGTTGAGAGGGCCTCCTCTTGAGAGGCGACGGGAACCCCGGGAACTCTTTCCCGACGAAGCAGGCAAAGGATCCCTCATCTCGAGCTACGAGGCGGAAACGGGGCTCCTCTGGATGTCTGCGGGACCCTCGTGATTCCTCTCGAGGGGAGACGGGTATGTCGGGGCACTTCTTGATTTGCACCAAGGGTGTGAAGGACCCTTTCGAAGTTCCAGAGGTGAGGTGTGATCAGCCTCGAGACGCCTCAGCGGAAATGGGCCTCATCTCGCCTGGAGGGGAGAACCTCCTGGATTTCCTCGAGTTGCGGCAGGTCTTCTCGAGTTACGACGGGGACCTCAGGGACCCGCTCTGGTGGCCTCAGGAACGGCCAGTCCTCATGCGAGTTGCTAGGGGACCTCTAGGGATTCCTCTCCCGTCCATGCCGGGGCCTCAGTCCTTGTGTGGAGTCGGTGCCGGAACCTGAGGATTCCTCTCCAGCTTTGCCATGGATCTTGGGGTGCTTCTCAGTCTCCCCAGGGGAGTCAGGCCTCGTCTCGAGTGGGAGCATGCACGTGTGCTTTCCTCCCGAGCTGCAGCAGTAGTGTCACGCTTCCTGTCACGTGGATCAAGGGATCTGTGGCTTTCCCTCGAGGCTGTCCCTCGAGGCTTTCCCACGAGGCTTTCCCACAGGGCTGTGCCACGTACCACCTTGGTGTGAGTCGATCCTCGGCGTGAAAGACGAGCCGGTTAAGGGAAAAGAGGTTCCTCTGGAATGGACTGAGACATCTGGGGGACTCTTGGAATGGTGGCACGACCCTGGAGTTCCTCTCGCCTTTCCTGTTGAGAAGGCCTCCCCTTGAGATGCGACGGTAACGCCGGGAACTCTTTTCCGATGAAGCAGGGAAAGGATCCCTCATCTCGAGCTACGAGGCGGAAACGGGGCTCCTCTGGATGTGGGCGGGACCCTCGTGTTTCCTCTCGAGTGGAGACGGGTATGTCGGGGAACTTCTTGATTTGCACCAAGGGTGTGAAGGACCCTTTCGAAGTTCCAGAGGTGAGGTGTGATCAGCCTCGAGACGCCTCAGCGGAAATGGGCCTCATCTCGCCTGGAGGGGAGAACCTCCTGGATTTTCTCGAGTTGCGGCAGGTCTTCTCGAGTTACGACGGGGACCTCAGGGACCCGCTCTGGTGGCCTCAGGAACGGCCAGTCCTCATGCGAGTTGCTAGGGGACCTCTAGGGATTCCTCTCCCGTCCATGCCGGGGCCTCAGTCCTTGTGTGGAGTCGGTGCCGGAACCTGAGGATTCCTCTCCAGCTTTGCCATGGATCTTGGGGTGCTTCTCAGTCTCCCCAGGGGAGTCAGGCCTCGTCTCGAGTGGGAGCATGCACGTGCGCTTTCCTCCCGAGCTGCAGCAGTAGTGTCACGCTTCCTGTCACGTGGATCAAGGGATCTGTGGCTTTCCCTCGAGGCTGTCCCTCGAGGGTTTCCCACGAGGCTTTCCCACAGGGCTGTGCCACGTGCCACCTTGGTGTGAGTCGATCCTCGGCGTGAAAGACGAGCCGGTTAAGGGAAAAGAGTTTCCTCTGGAATGGACTGAGACATCTGGGGGACTCTTGGAATGGTGGCACGACCCTGGAGTTCCTCTCCCCTTTCCTGTTGAGAGGGCCTCCCCTTGAGATGCGACGGGAACGCCGGGAACTCTTTTCCGATGAAGCAGGGAAAGGATCCCTCATCTCGAGCTACGAGGCGGAAACGGGGCTCCTCTGGATGTGGGCGGGACCCTCGTGTTTCCTCTCGAGTGGAGACGGGTATGTCGGGGAACTTCTTGATTTGCACCAAGGGTGTGAAGGACCCTTTCGAAGTTCCAGAGGTGAGGTGTGATCAGCCTCGAGACGCCTCAGCGGAAATGGGCCTCATCTCGCCTGGAGGGGAGAACCTCCTGGATTTTCTCGAGATGCGGCAGGTCTTCTCGAGTTACGACGGGGACCTCAGGGACCCGCTCTGGTGGCCTCAGGAAAGGCAAGTCCCCATGCGAGTTGCTACGGGACCACTCGGGATTCCTCTCCCGTCCATGCCCGGGCCTCAATCCTTGTGTGGAGTCTGGGCCGGAAACTGAGGATTCCTCTCCAGTGTTGCCATGGATCTTGGGGTGCTTCTGAGTCTCCCCAGGGGAGTCAGGCCTCGTCTCGAGTGGGGGCATGCACGTGCGCATTCCTCCCGAGCTGCAGCAGTAGTGTCACGCTTCCTGTCACGTGGATCAAGGGATCTGTGGCTTTCCCTGGAGGTTGTCCCTCGAGGCTTACCCACAGGGCTGTGCCACGTGCCACCTTGGTGTGAGTCGATCCTCGGCGTGAAAGACGAGCCGGTGTAGGGAAAAGAGGTTCCTCTGGAATGGACTGAGACATCTGGGGGACTCTTGGAATGGTGGCACGACCCTGGAGTTCCTCTCGCCGTTCCTGTTGAGAGGGCCTCCTCTTGAGAGGCGACGGGAACCCCGGGAACTCTTTCCCGACGAAGCAGGCAAAGGATCCCTCATCTCGAGCTACGAGGCGGAAACGGGGCTCCTCTGGATGTCTGCGGGACCCTCGTGATTCCTCTCGAGGGGAGACGGGTATGTCGGGGCACTTCTTGATTTGCACCAAGGGTGTGAAGGACCCTTTCGAAGTGCCAGAGGTGAGGTGTGATCAGCCTCGAGACGCCTCAGCGGAAATGGGCCTCATCTCGCCTGGAGGGGAGAACCTCCTGGATTTCCTCGAGTTGCGGCAGGTCTTCTCGAGTTACGACAGGGACCTCAGGGACCCGCTCTGGTGGCCTCAGGAACGGCCAGTCCTCATGCGAGTTGCTAGGGGACCTCTAGGGATTCCTCTCCCGTCCATGCCGGGGCCTCAGTCCTTGTGTGGAGTCGGTGCCGGAACCTGAGGATTCCTCTCCAGCTTTGCCATGGATCTTGGGGTGCTTCTCAGTCTCCCCAGGGGAGTCAGGCCTCGTCTCGAGTGGGAGCATGCACGTGCGCTTTCCTCCCGAGCTGCAGCAGTAGTGTCACGCTTCCTGTCACGTGGATCAAGGGATCTGTGGCTTTCCCTCGAGGCTGTCCCTCGAGGCTTTCCCACGAGGCTTTCCCACAGGGCTGTGCCACGTGCCACCTTGGTGTGAGTCGATCCTCGGCGTGAAAGACGAGTCGGTTAAGGGAAAAGAGGTTCCCTTGGAATGGACTGAGACATCTGGGGGACTCTTGGAATGTGGCACGACCCTGGAGTTCCTCTCGCCGTTCCTGTTGAGAGGGCCTCCTCTTGAGATGCGACGGGAACGCCGGGAACTCTTTCCCGACGAAGCAGGTAAAGGATCCCTCATCTCGAGCTACGAGGCGGAAACGGGTTTCCTCTGGATGTCTGCGGAACCCTCGTGATTCCTCTCGAGGCGAGACGGGTATGTCGGGGAACTTCTTGATTTGCACCAAGGGTGTGAAGGACCCTTTCGAAGTTCCAGACGTGAGGTGTGATCAGCCTCGAGAAGCCTCACCGGAAATGGGCCTCATCTCGCCTGGAGGGGAGAACCTCCTGGATTTTCCCAAGTTGCGGCAGGTCTTCTCGAGTTACGACGGGGACCTCAGGGACCCGCTCTGGTGGCCTCAAGAAAGGCCAGTCCCCGTGCGAGTTGCTAGGGGCCATATCGGGATTCCTCTCCCGTCCATGCCGGGGCCTAAGACCTTGTTTGGAGTCGAGGCCGAACCTGAGGATTCCTCTCCAGTGTTGCCATGGATCTTGGGGTGCTTCTGAGTCTCCCCAGGGGAGTCAGGCCTCGTCTCGAGTGGGAGCATGCACGTGCGCTTTCCTCCCGAGCTGCAGCAGTAGTGTCACGCTTCCTGTCACGTGGATCAAGGGATCTGTGGCTTTCCCTCGAGGCTTTCCCACGAGGCTTTCCCACAGGGCTGTGCCACGTGCCACCTTGGTGTGAGTCGATCCTCGGCGTGAAAGACGAGCCGGTGAAGGGAAAAGAGGTTCCTCTGGAGTGGACTGAGACATCTGGGGGACTCTTGGAATTGTGGCACGACCCTGGAGTTCCTCTCGCCGTTCCTGTTGAGCGGGCCTCCTCTTGAGGTGCGACGGGAAAGCCGGGAACTCTTTCCCGACGAAGCAGGGAAAGGATCCCTCATCTAGATCTGCGAGGCGGAAACGGGGCTCCTCTGGATGTGGGCGGGACCCACGTGTTTCCTCTCGAGTGGAGACGGGTATGTCGGGGAACTTCTTGATTTGCACCAAGGATGTGAAGGACCCTTTCGAAGTTCCAGAGGTGAGGTGTGATCAGCCTCGAGACGCCTCAGCGGAAATGGGCCTCATCTCGCCTGGAGGGGAGAACCTCCTGGATTTTCTCGAGTTGCGGCAGGTCTTCTCGAGTTACGACAGGGACCTCAAGGACCCGCTCTGGTGGCCTCAGGAAAGGCCAGTCCCCATGCGAGTTGCTAGGGGACCTCTCGGGATTCCTCTCCCATCCATGCCGGGGCCTCAGTCCTTGTGTGGAGTCGGCGCTGGAACCTGAGGATTCTTCTCCAGTGTTGCCATGGATCTTGGGGTGCTTCTGAGTTTCCCCAGGGGAGTCAGGCGTCGTCTCGAGTGGGGGCATGCACGTGCACTTCCCTCCCGACCTGCAGCAGTAGTGTCACGCTTCCTGTCACGTGGATCAAGGGATCTGTGGCTTTCCCTCGAGGCTGTACCTCGAGGTTTTCCCACGAGGCTTTCCCACAGGGCTGTGCCACGTGCCACCTTGGTGTGAGTCGATCCTCGGCGTGAAAGACGAGCCGGTGTAGGGAAAAGAGGTTCCTCTGGAATGGACTGAGACATCTGGGGGACTCTTGGAATGGTGGCACGACCCTGGAGTTCCTCTCGCCGTTCCTGTTGAGAGGGCCTCCTCTTGAGAGGCGACGGGAACCCCGGGAACTCTTTCCCGACGAAGCAGGCAAAGGATCCCTCATCTCGAGCTACGAGGCGGAAACGGGGCTCCTCTGGATGTCTGCGGGACCCTCGTGATTCCTCTCGAGGGGAGACGGGTATGTCGGGGCACTTCTTGATTTGCACCAAGGGTGTGAAGGACCCTTTCGAAGTGCCAGAGGTGAGGTGTGATCAGCCTCGAGACGCCTCAGCGGAAATGGGCCTCATCTCGCCTGGAGGGGAGAACCTCCTGGATTTCCTCGAGTTGCGGCAGGTCTTCTCGAGTTACGACAGGGACCTCAGGGACCCGCTCTGGTGGCCTCAGGAACGGCCAGTCCTCATGCGAGTTGCTAGGGGACCTCTAGGGATTCCTCTCCCGTCCATGCCGGGGCCTCAGTCCTTGTGTGGAGTCGGTGCCGGAACCTGAGGATTCCTCTCCAGCTTTGCCATGGATCTTGGGGTGCTTCTCAGTCTCCCCAGGGGAGTCAGGCCTCGTCTCGAGTGGGAGCATGCACGTGCGCTTTCCTCCCGAGCTGCAGCAGTAGTGTCACGCTTCCTGTCACGTGGATCAAGGGATCTGTTGCTTTCTCTCGAGGCTGTCCCTCGAGGCTTTCCCACGAGGCTTTCCCACAGGGCTGTGCCACGTGCCACCTTGGTGTGAGTCGATCCTCGGCGTGAAAGACGAGTCGGTTAAGGGAAAAGAGGTTCCCTTGGAATGGACTGAGACATCTGGGGGACTCTTGGAATGTGGCACGACCCTGGAGTTCCTCTCACCGTTCCTGTTGAGAGGGCCTCCACTTGAGATGCGACGGGAACGCCGGGAACTCTTTCCCGACGAAGCAGGTAAAGGATCCCTCATCTCGAGCTACGAGGCGGAAACGGGTTTCCTCTGGATGTCTGCGGAACCCTCGTGATTCCTCTCGAGGCGAGACGGGTATGTCGGGGAACTTCTTGATTTGCACCAAGGGTGTGAAGGACCCTTTCGAAGTTCCAGACGTGAGGTGTGATCAGCCTCGAGAAGCCTCACCGGAAATGGGCCTCATCTCGCCTGGAGGGGAGAACCTCCTGGATTTTCCCAAGTTGCGGCAGGTCTTCTCGAGTTACGACGGGGACCTCAGGGACCCGCTCTGGTGGCCTCAAGAAAGGCCAGTCCCCGTGCGAGTTGCTAGGGGCCATATCGGGATTCCTCTCCCGTCCATGCCGGGGCCTAAGACCTTGTTTGGAGTCGAGGCCGAACCTGAGGATTCCTCTCCAGTGTTGCCATGGATCTTGGGGTGCTTCTGAGTCTCCCCAGGGGAGTCAGGCCTCGTCTCGAGTGGGAGCATGCACGTGCGCTTTCCTCCCGAGCTGCAGCAGTAGTGTCACGCTTCCTGTCATGTGGATCAAGGGATCTGTGGCTTTCCCTCGAGGCTTTCCCACGAGGCTTTCCCACAGGGCTGTGCCACGTGCCACCTTGGTGTGAGTCGATCCTCGGCGTGAAAGACGAGCCGGTGAAGGGAAAAGAGTTTCCTCTGGAGTGGACTGAGACATCTGGGGGACTCTTGGAATTGTGGCACGACCCTGGAGTTCCTCTCGCCGTTCCTGTTGAGCGGGCCTCCTCTTGAGGTGCGACGGGAAAGCCGGGAACTCTTTCCCGACGAAGCAGGGAAAGGATCCCTCATCTAGATCTGCGAGGCGGAAACGGGGCTCCTCTGGATGTGGGCGGGACCCACGTGTTTCCTCTCGAGTGGAGACGGGTATGTCGGGGAACTTCTTGATTTGCACCAAGGATGTGAAGGACCCTTTCGAAGTTCCAGAGGTGAGGTGTGATCAGCCTCGAGACGCCTCAGCGGAAATGGGCCTCATCTCGCCTGGAGGGGAGAACCTCCTGGATTTTCTCGAGTTGCGGCAGGTCTTCTCGAGTTACGACAGGGACCTCAAGGACCCGCTCTGGTGGCCTCAGGAAAGGCCAGTCCCCATGCGAGTTGCTAGGGGACCTCTCGGGATTCCTCTCCCATCCATGCCGGGGCCTCAGTCCTTGTGTGGAGTCGGCGCTGGAACCTGAGGATTCTTCTCCAGTGTTGCCATGGATCTTGGGGTGCTTCTGAGTTTCCCCAGGGGAGTCAGGCGTCGTCTCGAGTGGGGGCATGCACGTGCACTTCCCTCCCGACCTGCAGCAGTAGTGTCACGCTTCCTGTCACGTGGATCAAGGGATCTGTGGCTTTCCCTCCAGGCTGTACCTCGAGGTTTTCCCACGAGGCTTTCCCACAGGGCTGTGCCACGTGCCACCTTGGTGTGAGTCGATCCTCGGCGTGAAAGACGAGCCGGTGTAGGGAAAAGAGGTTCCTCTGGAATGGACTGAGACATCTGGGGGACTCTTGGAATGGTGGCACGACCCTGGAGTTCCTCTCGCCGTTCCTGTTGAGAGGGCCTCCTCTTGAGAGGCGACGGGAACCCCGGGAACTCTTTCCCGACGAAGCAGGCAAAGGATCCCTCATCTCGAGCTACGAGGCGGAAACGGGGCTCCTCTGGATGTCTGCGGGACCCTCGTGATTCCTCTCGAGGGGAGACGGGTATGTCGGGGCACTTCTTGATTTGCACCAAGGGTGTGAAGGACCCTTTCGAAGTGCCAGAGGTGAGGTGTGATCAGCCTCGAGACGCCTCAGCGGAAATGGGCCTCATCTCGCCTGGAGGGGAGAACCTCCTGGATTTCCTCGAGTTGCGGCAGGTCTTCTCGAGTTACGACAGGGACCTCAGGGACCCGCTCTGGTGGCCTCAGGAACGGCCAGTCCTCATGCGAGTTGCTAGGGGACCTCTAGGGATTCCTCTCCCGTCCATGCCGGGGCCTCAGTCCTTGTGTGGAGTCGGTGCCGGAACCTGAGGATTCCTCTCCAGCTTTGCCATGGATCTTGGGGTGCTTCTGAGTCTCCCCAGGGGAGTCAGGCCTCGTCTCGAGTGGGAGCATGCACGTGCGCTTTCCTCCCGAGCTGCAGCAGTAGTGTCACGCTTCCTGTCACGTGGATCAAGGGATCTGTTGCTTTCTCTCGAGGCTGTCCCTCGAGGCTTTCCCACGAGGCTTTCCCACAGGGCTGTGCCACGTGCCACCTTGGTGTGAGTCGATCCTCGGCGTGAAAGACGAGTCGGTTAAGGGAAAAGAGGTTCCCTTGGAATGGACTGAGACATCTGGGGGACTCTTGGAATGTGGCACGACCCTGGAGTTCCTCTCGCCGTTCCTGTTGAGAGGGCCTCCTCTTGAGATGCGACGGGAACGCCGGGAACTCTTTCCCGACGAAGCAGGTAAAGGATCCCTCATCTCGAGCTACGAGGCGGAAACGGGTTTCCTCTGGATGTCTGCGGAACCCTCGTGATTCCTCTCGAGGCGAGACGGGTATGTCGGGGAACTTCTTGATTTGCACCAAGGGTGTGAAGGACCCTTTCGAAGTTCCAGACGTGAGGTGTGATCAGCCTCGAGAAGCCTCACCGGAAATGGGCCTCATCTCGCCTGGAGGGGAGAACCTCCTGGATTTTCCCAAGTTGCGGCAGGTCTTCTCGAGTTACGACGGGGACCTCAGGGACCCGCTCTGGTGGCCTCAAGAAAGGCCAGTCCCCGTGCGAGTTGCTAGGGGCCATATCGGGATTCCTCTCCCGTCCATGCCGGGGCCTAAGACCTTGTTTGGAGTCGAGGCCGAACCTGAGGATTCCTCTCCAGTGTTGCCATGGATCTTGGGGTGCTTCTGAGTCTCCCCAGGGGAGTCAGGCCTCGTCTCGAGTGGGAGCATGCACGTGCGCTTTCCTCCCGAGCTGCAGCAGTAGTGTCACGCTTCCTGTCACGTGGATCAAGGGATCTGTGGCTTTCCCTCGAGGCTTTCCCACGAGGCTTTCCCACAGGGCTGTGCCACGTGCCACCTTGGTGTGAGTCGATCCTCGGCGTGAAAGACGAGCCGGTGAAGGGAAAAGAGGTTCCTCTGGAGTGGACTGAGACATCTGGGGGACTCTTGGAATTGTGGCACGACCCTGGAGTTCCTCTCGCCGTTCCTGTTGAGCGGGCCTCCTCTTGAGGTGCGACGGGAAAGCCGGGAACTCTTTCCCGACGAAGCAGGGAAAGGATCCCTCATCTAGATCTGCGAGGCGGAAACGGGGCTCCTCTGGATGTGGGCGGGACCCACGTGTTTCCTCTCGAGTGGAGACGGGTATGTCGGGGAACTTCTTGATTTGCACCAAGGATGTGAAGGACCCTTTCGAAGTTCCAGAGGTGAGGTGTGATCAGCCTCGAGACGCCTCAGCGGAAATGGGCCTCATCTCGCCTGGAGGGGAGAACCTCCTGGATTTTCTCGAGTTGCGGCAGGTCTTCTCGAGTTACGAAAGGGACCTCAAGGACCCGCTCTGGTGGCCTCAGGAAAGGCCAGTCCCCATGCGAGTTGCTAGGGGACCTCTCGGGATTCCTCTCCCATCCATGCCGGGGCCTCAGTCCTTGTGTGGAGTCGGCGCTGGAACCTGAGGATTCTTCTCCAGTGTTGCCATGGATCTTGGGGTGCTTCTGAGTTTCCCCAGGGGAGTCAGGCGTCGTCTCGAGTGGGGGCATGCACGTGCACTTCCCTCCCGACCTGCAGCAGTAGTGTCACGCTTCCTGTCACGTGGATCAAGGGATCTGTGGCTTTCCCTCGAGGCTGTACCTCGAGGTTTTCCCACGAGGCTTTCCCACAGGGCTGTGCCACGTGCCACCTTGGTGTGAGTCGATCCTCGGCGTGAAAGACGAGCCGGTGTAGGGAAAAGAGGTTCCTCTGGAATGGACTGAGACATCTGGGGGACTCTTGGAATGGTGGCACGACCCTGGAGTTCCTCTCGCCGTTCCTGTTGAGAGGGCCTCCTCTTGAGAGGCGACGGGAACCCCGGGAACTCTTTCCCGACGAAGCAGGCAAAGGATCCCTCATCTCGAGCTACGAGGCGGAAACGGGGCTCCTCTGGATGTCTGCGGGACCCTCGTGATTCCTCTCGAGGGGAGACGGGTATGTCGGGGCACTTCTTGATTTGCACCAAGGGTGTGAAGGACCCTTTCGAAGTGCCAGAGGTGAGGTGTGATCAGCCTCGAGACGCCTCAGCGGAAATGGGCCTCATCTCGCCTGGAGGGGAGAACCTCCTGGATTTCCTCGAGTTGCGGCAGGTCTTCTCGAGTTACGACAGGGACCTCAGGGACCCGCTCTGGTGGCCTCAGGAACGGCCAGTCCTCATGCGAGTTGCTAGGGGACCTCTAGGGATTCCTCTCCCGTCCATGCCGGGGCCTCAGTCCTTGTGTGGAGTCGGTGCCGGAACCTGAGGATTCCTCTCCAGCTTTGCCATGGATCTTGGGGTGCTTCTCAGTCTCCCCAGGGGAGTCAGGCCTCGTCTCGAGTGGGAGCATGCACGTGCGCTTTCCTCCCGAGCTGCAGCAGTAGTGTCACGCTTCCTGTCACGTGGATCAAGGGATCTGTTGCTTTCTCTCGAGGCTGTCCCTCGAGGCTTTCCCACGAGGCTTTCCCACAGGGCTGTGCCACGTGCCACCTTGGTGTGAGTCGATCCTCGGCGTGAAAGACGAGTCGGTTAAGGGAAAAGAGGTTCCCTTGGAATGGACTGAGACATCTGGGGGACTCTTGGAATGTGGCACGACCCTGGAGTTCCTCTCGCCGTTCCTGTTGAGAGGGCCTCCTCTTGAGATGCGACGGGAACGCCGGGAACTCTTTCCCGACGAAGCAGGTAAAGGATCCCTCATCTCGAGCTACGAGGCGGAAACGGGTTTCCTCTGGATGTCTGCGGAACCCTCGTGATTCCTCTCGAGGCGAGACGGGTATGTCGGGGAACTTCTTGATTTGCACCAAGGGTGTGAAGGACCCTTTCGAAGTTCCAGACGTGAGGTGTGATCAGCCTCGAGAAGCCTCACCGGAAATGGGCCTCATCTCGCCTGGAGGGGAGAACCTCCTGGATTTTCCCAAGTTGCGGCAGGTCTTCTCGAGTTACGACGGGGACCTCAGGGACCCGCTCTGGTGGCCTCAAGAAAGGCCAGTCCCCGTGCGAGTTGCTAGGGGCCATATCGGGATTCCTCTCCCGTCCATGCCGGGGCCTAAGACCTTGTTTGGAGTCGAGGCCGAACCTGAGGATTCCTCTCCAGTGTTGCCATGGATCTTGGGGTGCTTCTGAGTCTCCCCAGGGGAGTCAGGCCTCGTCTCAAGTGGGAGCATGCACGTGCGCTTTCCTCCCGAGCTGCAGCAGTAGTGTCACGCTTCCTGTCATGTGGATCAAGGGATCTGTGGCTTTCCCTCGAGGCTTTCCCACGAGGCTTTCCCACAGGGCTGTGCCACGTGCCACCTTGGTGTGAGTCAATCCTCGGCGTGAAAGACGAGCCGGTGAAGGGAAAAGAGGTTCCTCTGGAGTGGACTGAGACATCTGGGGGACTCTTGGAATTGTGGCACGACCCTGGAGTTCCTCTCGCCGTTCCTGTTGAGCGGGCCTCCTCTTGAGGTGCGACGGGAAAGCCGGGAACTCTTTCCCGACGAAGCAGGGAAAGGATCCCTCATCTAGATCTGCGAGGCGGAAACGGGGCTCCTCTGGATGTGGGCGGGACCCACGTGTTTCCTCTCGAGTGGAGACGGGTATGTCGGGGAACTTCTTGATTTGCACCAAGGATGTGAAGGACCCTTTCGAAGTTCCAGAGGTGAGGTGTGATCAGCCTCGAGACGCCTCAGCGGAAATGGGCCTCATCTCGCCTGGAGGGGAGAACCTCCTGGATTTTCTCGAGTTGCGGCAGGTCTTCTCGAGTTACGACAGGGACCTCAAGGACCCGCTCTGGTGGCCTCAGGAAAGGCCAGTCCCCATGCGAGTTGCTAGGGGACCTCTCGGGATTCCTCTCCCATCCATGCCGGGGCCTCAGTCCTTGTGTGGAGTCGGCGCTGGAACCTGAGGATTCTTCTCCAGTGTTGCCATGGATCTTGGGGTGCTTCTGAGTTTCCCCAGGGGAGTCAGGCGTCGTCTCGAGTGGGGGCATGCACGTGCACTTCCCTCCCGACCTGCAGCAGTAGTGTCACGCTTCCTGTCACGTGGATCAAGGGATCTGTGGCTTTCCCTCGAGGCTGTACCTCGAGGTTTTCCCACGAGGCTTTCCCACAGGGCTGTGCCACGTGCCACCTTGGTGTGAGTCGATCCTCGGCGTGAAAGACGAGCCGGTGTAGGGAAAAGAGGTTCCTCTAGAATGGACTGAGACATCTGGGGGACTCTTGGAATGGTGGCACGACCCTGGAGTTCCTCTCGCCGTTCCTGTTGAGAGGGCCTCCTCTTGAGAGGCGACGGGAACCCCGGGAACTCTTTCCCGACGAAGCAGGCAAAGGATCCCTCATCTCGAGCTACGAGGCGGAAACGGGGCTCCTCTGGATGTCTGCGGGACCCTCGTGATTCCTCTCGAGGGGAGACGGGTATGTCGGGGCACTTCTTGATTTGCACCAAGGGTGTGAAGGACCCTTTCGAAGTGCCAGAGGTGAGGTGTGATCAGCCTCGAGACGCCTCAGCGGAAATGGGCCTCATCTCGCCTGGAGGGGAGAACCTCCTGGATTTCCTCGAGTTGCGGCAGGTCTTCTCGAGTTACGACAGGGACCTCAGGGACCCGCTCTGGTGGCCTCAGGAACGGCCAGTCCTCATGCGAGTTGCTAGGGGACCTCTAGGGATTCCTCTCCCGTCCATGCCGGGGCCTCAGTCCTTGTGTGGAGTCGGTGCCGGAACCTGAGGATTCCTCTCCAGCTTTGCCATGGATCTTGGGGTGCTTCTCAGTCTCCCCAGGGGAGTCAGGCCTCGTCTCGAGTGGGAGCATGCACGTGCGCTTTCCTCCCGAGCTGCAGCAGTAGTGTCACGCTTCCTGTCACGTGGATCAAGGGATCTGTTGCTTTCTCTCGAGGCTGTCCCTCGAGGCTTTCCCACGAGGCTTTCCCACAGGGCTGTGCCACGTGCCACCTTGGTGTGAGTCGATCCTCGGCGTGAAAGACGAGTCGGTGAAGGGAAAAGAGGTTCCCTTGGAATGGACTGAGACATCTGGGGGACTCTTGGAATGTGGCACGACCCTGGAGTTCCTCTCGCCGTTCCTGTTGAGAGGGCCTCCTCTTGAGATGCGACGGGAACGCCGGGAACTCTTTCCCGACGAAGCAGGTAAAGGATCCCTCATCTCGAGCTACGAGGCGGAAACGGGTTTCCTCTGGATGTCTGCGGAACCCTCGTGATTCCTCTCGAGGCGAGACGGGTATGTCGGGGAACTTCTTGATTTGCACCAAGGGTGTGAAGGACCCTTTCGAAGTTCCAGACGTGAGGTGTGATCAGCCTCGAGAAGCCTCACCGGAAATGGGCCTCATCTCGCCTGGAGGGGAGAACCTCCTGGATTTTCCCAAGTTGCGGCAGGTCTTCTCGAGTTACGACGGGGACCTCAGGGACCCGCTCTGGTGGCCTCAAGAAAGGCCAGTCCCCGTGCGAGTTGCTAGGGGCCATATCGGGATTCCTCTCCCGTCCATGCCGGGGCCTAAGACCTTGTTTGGAGTCGAGGCCGAACCTGAGGATTCCTCTCCAGTGTTGCCATGGATCTTGGGGTGCTTCTGAGTCTCCCCAGGGGAGTCAGGCCTCGTCTCGAGTGGGAGCATGCACGTGCGCTTTCCTCCCGAGCTGCAGCAGTAGTGTCACGCTTCCTGTCATGTGGATCAAGGGATCTGTGGCTTTCCCTCGAGGCTTTCCCACGAGGCTTTCCCACAGGGCTGTGCCACGTGCCACCTTGGTGTGAGTCGATCCTCGGCGTGAAAGACGAGCCGGTGAAGGGAAAAGAGGTTCCTCTGGAGTGGACTGAGACATCTGGGGGACTCTTGGAATTGTGGCACGACCCTGGAGTTCCTCTCGCCGTTCCTGTTGAGCGGGCCTCCTCTTGAGGTGCGACGGGAAAGCCGGGAACTCTTTCCCGACGAAGCAGGGAAAGGATCCCTCATCTAGATCTGTGAGGCGGAAACGGGGCTCCTCTGGATGTGGGCGGGACCCACGTGTTTCCTCTCGAGTGGAGACGGGTATGTCGGGGAACTTCTTGATTTGCACCAAGGATGTGAAGGACCCTTTCGAAGTTCCAGAGGTGAGGTGTGATCAGCCTCGAGACGCCTCAGCGGAAATGGGCCTCATCTCGCCTGGAGGGGAGAACCTCCTGGATTTTCTCGAGTTGCGGCAGGTCTTCTCGAGTTACGACAGGGACCTCAAGGACCCGCTCTGGTGGCCTCAGGAAAGGCCAGTCCCCATGCGAGTTGCTAGGGGACCTCTCGGGATTCCTCTCCCATCCATGCCGGGGCCTCAGTCCTTGTGTGGAGTCGGCGCTGGAACCTGAGGATTCTTCTCCAGTGTTGCCATGGATCTTGGGGTGCTTCTGAGTTTCCCCAGGGGAGTCAGGCGTCGTCTCGAGTGGGGGCATGCACGTGCACTTCCCTCCCGACCTGCAGCAGTAGTGTCACGCTTCCTGTCACGTGGATCAAGGGATCTGTGGCTTTCCCTCGAGGCTGTACCTCGAGGTTTTCCCACGAGGCTTTCCCACAGGGCTGTGCCACGTGCCACCTTGGTGTGAGTCGATCCTCGGCGTGAAAGACGAGCCGGTGTAGGGAAAAGAGGTTCCTCTGGAATGGACTGAGACATCTGGGGGACTCTTGGAATGGTGGCACGACCCTGGAGTTCCTCTCGCCGTTCCTGTTGAGAGGGCCTCCTCTTGAGAGGCGACGGGAACCCCGGGAACTCTTTCCCGACGAAGCAGGCAAAGGATCCCTCATCTCGAGCTACGAGGCGGAAACGGGGCTCCTCTGGATGTCTGCGGGACCCTCGTGATTCCTCTCGAGGGGAGACGGGTATGTCGGGGCACTTCTTGATTTGCACCAAGGGTGTGAAGGACCCTTTCGAAGTGCCAGAGGTGAGGTGTGATCAGCCTCGAGACGCCTCAGCGGAAATGGGCCTCATCTCGCCTGGAGGGGAGAACCTCCTGGATTTCCTCGAGTTGCGGCAGGTCTTCTCGAGTTACGACGGGGACCTCAGGGACCCGCTCTGGTGGCCTCAGGAACGGCCAGTCCTCATGCGAGTTGCTAGGGGACCTCTAGGGATTCCTCTCCCGTCCATGCCGGGGCCTCAGTCCTTGTGTGGAGTCGGTGCCGGAACCTGAGGATTCCTCTCCAGCTTTGCCATGGATCTTGGGGTGCTTCTCAGTCTCCCCAGGGGAGTCAGGCCTCGTCTCGAGTGGGAGCATGCACGTGCGCTTTCCTCCCGAGCTGCAGCAGTAGTGTCACGCTTCCTGTCACGTGGATCAAGGGATCTGTTTCTTTCTCTCGAGGCTGTCCCTCGAGGCTTTCCCACGAGGCTTTCCCACAGGGCTGTGCCACGTGCCACCTTGGTGTGAGTCGATCCTCGGCGTGAAAGACGAGTCGGTTAAGGGAAAAGAGGTTCCCTTGGAATGGACTGAGACATCTGGGGGACTCTTGGAATGTGGCACGACCCTGGAGTTCCTCTCGCCGTTCCTGTTGAGAGGGCCTCCTCTTGAGATGCGACGGGAACGCCGGGAACTCTTTCCCGACGAAGCAGGTAAAGGATCCCTCATCTCGAGCTACGAGGCGGAAACGGGTTTCCTCTGGATGTCTGCGGAACCCTCGTGATTCCTCTCGAGGCGAGACGGGTATGTCGGGGAACTTCTTGATTTGCACCAAGGGTGTGAAGGACCCTTTCGAAGTTCCAGACGTGAGGTGTGATCAGCCTCGAGAAGCCTCACCGGAAATGGGCCTCATCTCGCCTGGAGGGGAGAACCTCCTGGATTTTCCCAAGTTGCGGCAGGTCTTCTCGAGTTACGACGGGGACCTCAGGGACCCGCTCTGGTGGCCTCAAGAAAGGCCAGTCCCCGTGCGAGTTGCTAGGGGCCATATCGGGATTCCTCTCCCGTCCATGCCGGGGCCTAAGACCTTGTTTGGAGTCGAGGCCGAACCTGAGGATTCCTCTCCAGTGTTGCCATGGATCTTGGGGTGCTTCTGAGTCTCCCCAGGGGAGTCAGGCCTCGTCTCGAGTGGGAGCATGCACGTGCGCTTTCCTCCCGAGCTGCAGCAGTAGTGTCACGCTTCCTGTCATGTGGATCAAGGGATCTGTGGCTTTCCCTCGAGGCTTTCCCACGAGGCTTTCCCACAGGGCTGTGCCACGTGCCACCTTGGTGTGAGTCGATCCTCGGCGTGAAAGACGAGCCGGTGAAGGGAAAAGAGGTTCCTCTGGAGTGGACTGAGACATCTGGGGGACTCTTGGAATTGTGGCACGACCCTGGAGTTCCTCTCGCCGTTCCTGTTGAGCGGGCCTCCTCTTGAGGTGCGACGGGAAAGCCGGGAACTCTTTCCCGACGAAGCAGGGAAAGGATCCCTCATCTAGATCTGCGAGGCGGAAACGGGGCTCCTCTGGATGTGGGCGGGACCCACGTGTTTCCTCTCGAGTGGAGACGGGTATGTCGGGGAACTTCTTGATTTGCACCAAGGATGTGAAGGACCCTTTCGAAGTTCCAGAGGTGAGGTGTGATCAGCCTCGAGACGCCTCAGCGGAAATGGGCCTCATCTCGCCTGGAGGGGAGAACCTCCTGGATTTTCTCGAGTTGCGGCAGGTCTTCTCGAGTTACGACAGGGACCTCAAGGACCCGCTCTGGTGGCCTCAGGAAAGGCCAGTCCCCATTCGAGTTGCTAGGGGACCTCTCGGGATTCCTCTCCCATCCATGCCGGGGCCTCAGTCCTTGTGTGGAGTCGGCGCTGGAACCTGAGGATTCTTCTCCAGTGTTGCCATGGATCTTGGGGTGCTTCTGAGTCTCCCCAGGGGAGTCAGGCCTCGTCTCGAGTGGGGGCATGCACGTGCGCTTTCCTCCCGAGCTGCAGCAGTAGTGTCACGCTTCCTGTCACGTGGATCAAGGGATCTGTGGCTTTCCCTGGAGGTTGTCCCTCGAGGCTTACCCACAGTGCTGTGCCACGTGCCACCTTGGTGTGAGTCGATCCTCGGCGTGAAAGACGAGCTGGTGAAGGGAAAAGAGGTTCCTCTGCAATGGACTGAGACATCTGGGGGACTCTTGGAATGGTGGCACGACCCTGGAGTTCCTCTCGCCGTTCCTGTTGAGAGGGCCTCCTCTTGAGATGCGACGGTAACGCCGGGAACTCTTTCCCGACGAAGCAGGTGAAGGATCCCTCATCTCGAGCTACGAGGCGGAAACGGGGCTCCTCTGGATGTGGGCGGGACCCTCGTGATTCCTCTCGAGGGGAGACGGGTATGTCGGGGAACTTCTTGATTTGCACCAAGGGTGTGAAGGACCCTTTCGAAGTTCCAGATGTGAGGTGTGATCAGCCTCGAGACGCCTCAGCGGAAATGGGCATCATCTCGCCTGGAGAGGAGAACCTCCTGGATTTTCTCAAGTTGCGGCAGGTCTTCTCGAGTTACGACGGGGACCTCAGGGACCCGCTCTGGTGGCCTCAAGAAAGGCCAGTCCCCGTGCGAGTTGCTAGGGGCCATATCGGGATTCCTCTCCCGTCCATGCTGGGGCCTCAGACCTTGTTTGGAGTCGGGGCCGAACCTGAGGATTCCTCTCCAGTGTTGCCATGGATCTTGGGGTGCTTCTGAGTCTCCCCAGGGGAGTCAGGCCTCGTCTCGAGTGGGAGCATGCACGTGCGCTTTCCTCCCGAGCTGCAGCAGTAGTGTCACGCTTCCTGTCACGTGGATCAAGGGATCTGTTGCTTTCTCTCGAGGCTGTCCCTCGAGGCTTTCCCACGAGGCTTTCCCACAGGGCTGTGCCACGTGCCACCTTGGTGTGAGTCGATCCTCGGCGTGAAAGACGAGTCGGTTAAGGGAAAAGAGGTTCCCTTGGAATGGACTGAGACATCTGGGGGACTCTTGGAATGTGGCACGACCCTGGAGTTCCTCTCGCCGTTCCTGTTGAGAGGGCCTCCTCTTGAGATGCGACGGGAACGCCGGGAACTCTTTCCCGACGAAGCAGGGAAAGGATCCCTCATCTCGAGCTACGAGGCGGAAACGGGGCTCCTCTGGATGTCTGCATGACCCTCGTGATTCATCTCGAGGGGAGACGGGTATGTCGGGGAACTTCTTGATTTGCACCAAGGGTGTGAAGGACCCTTTCGAAGTTCCAGAGGTGAGGTGTGATCAGCCTCGAGACGCCTCAGCGGAAATGGGCCTCATCTCGCCTGGAGGGGAGAACCTCCTGGATTTTCTCGAGTTGCGGCAGGTCTTCTCGAGTTACGACGGGGACATCAGGGACCCGCTCTGGTGGCCTCAAGAAAGGCCAGTCCCCGTGCGAGTTGCTAGGGGCCATCTCTGGATTGCTCTCCCGTCCATGCCGGGGCCTAAGACCTTGTTTGGAGTCGGGGCCGAATCTGAGGATTCCTCTCCAGTGTTGCCATGGTTCTTGGGGTGCTTCTGAGTCTCCCGAGGGGAGTCAGGCCTCGTCTCGAGTGGGGGCATCCACGTGCGCTTCCCTCCCGAGCTGCAGCTGTAGTGTCACGCTTCCTGTCATGTGGATCAAGGGATCTGTGGCTTTCCCTCGAGGCTTTCCCACGAGGCTTTCCCACAGGGCTGTGCCACGTGCCACCTTGGTGTGAGTCGATCCTCGCCGTGAAAGACGAGCTGGTGAAGGGAAAAGAGCTTGCTCTGGAATGGACTGAGACATCTGGGGGACTCATGGAATGGTGGCATGACCCTGGAGTTCCTCTCGCCGTTCCTGTTCAGAGGGCCTCCTCTTGAGATGCGACGGGAATGCCGGGAATTTTTTCCCGAAGAAGCAGGGAAAGGTTCCCTCACCTCGAGCTACGAGGCGGAAACGGGGCTCCTCTGGATGTGGGCGGGACCCTCGTGTTTCCTCTCGAGTGGAGACGGGTATGTCGGGGAACGTCTTGAGGTGCACCCAGGGTGTGAAGTACCCTTTCGAAGTTCCAGAAGTTAGGTGTGATTACCCCGAGAAGCCTCTGCGGAAATGGGCCTCCTCTCGCATGGAGGGGAGAACCTCCTGGGTTTTCTCGAGTTGCGGCAGGTCTTCTCGAGTTACGACGGGGACCTCAGGGACCCGCTCTGGTGGCCTCAGGAAGGGCCAGTTCCCATGTGAGTTGCTAGGTGCCATCTCGGGATTCCTCTCCCGTCGATGCCGGGGCCTAAGACCTTGTGTGGAGCCGGGGCCGGAACCTGAGCATTCCTCTCCAGTGTTGCCATGGATCTTGGGGTGCTTCTGAGTATCCCCAGGGAGTCAGGCCTCGTCTCGAGTGGGGGCATGCACGTGCGCTTTCCTCCCGAGCTGCAGCAGTAGTGTCACGCTTCCTGTCACGTGGATCAAGGGATCTGTGGCTTTCCCTCGAGGCTGTCCCTCGAGGCTTTCCCACGAGGCTTTCCCACAGGGCTGTGCCACTTGCCACCTTGGTGTGACTCGATCCTCGGCGTGAAAGAATAGCCGATGTAGGGAAAAGAGGTTCCTCTGGAATGCACTGAGACATCTGGGGGACTCTTGGAATGGTGGCACGACCCTGGAGTTCCTCTCCCCGTTCCTGTTGAGAGGGCCTCCTCTTGAGATGCGACGGGAAGGCCGGGAACTCTTTCCCGACGAAGCAGGGAAAGATTCCCTCATCTCGAGCTACGAGGCGGAAACGGGGCTCCTCTTAATGTGGGCGGGACCCTCTTGATTCCTCTAGAGTGGAGACGGGTATGTCGGGGAACTTCTTGATTTGCACCAAGGGTGTGAAGGACCCTGTCGAAGTTCCAGAAGTGAGGTGTGATTAGCCTCTAGACGCCTCAGCGGAAATGGGCCTCATCTCGCCTGGAGGGTAGAACCTCCTGGATTTTCTCGAGTTGCGGCTGGTCTTCTCGAGTTACGACGGGGACGTCAGGGACACGCTCTGGTGGCCTCAGGAAAGGCCAGTCCCCATGCGAGTTGCTAGGGGACCTCTCGGGATTCCTCTCCCGTCCATGCCGGGGCCTCAGTCCTTGTGTGGAGTCGGGGCCGGAACCTGAGGATTCCTCTCCAGTGTTGCCATGGATCTTGGGGTGCTTCTGAGTATCCCCAGGGAGTCAGGCCTCGTCTCGAGTGGGGGCATGCACGTGCGCTTTCCTCCCGAGCTGCAGCCGGAGTGTCACGCTTCCTGTCACGTGGATCAAGGGATCTGTGGCTTTCCCTCGAGGCTGTCCCTCGAGGCTTTCCCACGAGGCTTTCCCACAGGGCTGTGCCACGTGCCACCTTGGTGTGACTCGATCCTCGGCGTGAAAGAATAGCCGGTGAAGGGAAAAGAGGTTCCTCTGGAATGCACTGAGACATCTGGGGGACTCTTGGAATGGTGGCACGACCCTGGAGTTCCTCTCGCCGTTCCTGTTGAGAGGGCCTCCTCTTGAGATGCGACGGGAACGCCGGGAACTCTTTCCCGACGAAGCAGGGAAAGGATCCCTCATCTCGAGCTACGAGGCGGAAACGGGGCTCCTCTGGATGTGGGCGGGACCCTCGTGATTCCTCTCGAGGGGAGACGGGTATGTCGGGGAACTTCTTGATTTACACCAAGGGTGTGAAGGACCCTTTCGAAGTTCCAGAGGTGAGGTGTGATCAGCCTCGAGACGCCTCAGCGGAAATGGGCCTCATCTCGCCTGGAGGGGAGAACCTCCTGGATTTTCTCGTGTTGCGGCAGGTCTTCTCGAGTTACGACGGGGACCTCAGGGACCCGCTCTGGTGGCCTCAGGAAAGGCCAGTCCCCATGCGAGTTGCTAGGGGACCTCTCGGGATTCCTCTCCTGTCCATGCCGGGGCCTCAGTCCTTGGGTGGAGTCGGGGCCGGAACCTGAGGATTCCTCTCCAGTGTTGCCATGGATCTTGGGGTGCTTCTGAGTCTCCCCAGGGGAGTCAGGCCTCGTCTCGAGTGGGGGCATGCACGTGCGCTTTCCTCCCGAGCTGCAGCAGTAGTGTCACGCTTCCTGTCACGTGGATCAAGGGATCTGTGGCTTTCCCTCGAGGCTGTCCCTCGAGGCTTTCCCACGAGGCTTTCCCACAGGGCTGTGCTACGTGCCACCTTGATGTGAGTCGCTCCTCGGCGTGAAAGACGAGCCGGTGAAGGGAAAAGAGGTTCCCTTGGAATGGACTGAGACATCTGGGGGACTCTTGGAATGGTGGCACGACCCTGGAGTTCCTCTCGCCGTTCCTGTTGAGAGGGCCTCCTCTTGAGATGCGACGGGAACGCCGGGAACTCTTTCTCGACGAAGCAGGGAAAGGATCCCTCATCTCGAGCTACGATGCGGAAACGGGGCTCCTCTGGATGTGGGCGGGACCCTCGTGATTCCTCTCGAGGGGAGACGGGTATGTCGGGGAACTTCTTGATTTGCACCAAGGGCGTGAAGGACCCTTTCGAAGTTCCAGAGGTGAGGTGTGATCAGCCTCGAGACGCCTCAGCGGAAATGGGCCTCATCTCGCCTGGAGGGGAGAACCTCCTGGATTTTCTCGAGTTGCGGCAGGTTTTCTCGAGTTACGACGGGGACCTCAGGGACCCGCTCTGGTGGCCTCAAGAAAGGCCAGTCCCCGTGCGAGTTGCTAGGGGCCATCTCGGGATTCCTCTCCCGTCCATGCCGGGGCCTAAGACCTTGTGTGGAGTCGGGGCCGAAGCTGAGGATTCCTCTCCAGTGTTGCCATGGATACTGGGGTGCTTCTGAGGCTACCGAGGGGAGTCAGGCCCCGTCTCGAGTGGGGGCATGCACGTGCGCTTCCCTCCCGACCTGCAGCAATAGTGTCACGCTTCCTGTCATGTGGATCAAGGGATCTGTGGCTTTCCCTCGAGGCTTTCCCACGAGGCTTTCCCACAGGGCTGTGCCACGTGCCACCTTGTTGTGAGTCGATCCTCGGCGTGAAAGACGAGCCGGTGAAGGGAAAAGAGGTTCCTCTGGAATGGACTGAGACATCTGGGGGACTCTTGGAATTGTGGCACGACCTTGGAGTTCCTCTCGCCGTTCCTGTTGAGAGGGCCTCCTCTTGAGGCGCGACGGGAAAGCCGGGAACTCTTTCCCGACGAAGCAGGGAAAGGATCCCTCATCTCGAGCTACGAGGCGGAAACGTGGCTCCTCTGGATGTGGGCGGGACCCACGGGTTTCCTCTCGAGTGGAGACGGGTATGTCGGGGAACTTCTTGATTTGCACCAAGGTTGTGAAGGACCCTTTCGAAGTTACAGAGGTGAGGTGTGATCAGCCTCGAGACGCCTTAGCGGAAATGGGCCTCATCTCGCCTGGAGGGGAGAACCTCCTGGATTTTCTCGAGTTGCGGCAGGTCTTCTCGAGTTACGACGGGGACCTCAGGGACCCGCTCTGGTGGCCTCAGGAAAGGCCAGTCCCCATGCGAGTTGCTAGGGGACCTCTCGGGATTCCTCTCCCGTCCATGCCGGGGCCTCAGTCCTTGTGTGGAGTCTGGGCCGGAACCTGAGGATTCCTCTCCAGTGTTGCCATGGATCTTGGGGTGCTTCTGAGTCTCCCCAGGGGAGTCAGGCCTCGTCTCGAGTGGGGGCATGCACGTGCGCTTTCCTCCCGAGCTGCAGCAGTAGTGTCACGCTTCCTGTCACGTGGATCAAGGGATCTGTGGCTTTCCCTCGAGGCTGTCCCTCGAGGCTTTCCCACGAGGCTTTCCCACAGGGCTGTGCCACGTGCCACCTTGGTGTGAGTCGATCCTCGGCGTGAAAGACGAGCCGGTGAAGGGAAAAGAGGTTCCCTTGGAATGGACTGAGACATCTGGGGGACTCTTGGAATGGTGGCACGACCCTGGAGTTCCTCTCGCCGTTCCTGTTGAGAGGGCCTCCCCTTGAGATGCGACGGGAACGCCGGGAACTCTTTTCCGATGAAGCAGGGAAAGGATTCCTCATCTCGAGCTACGAGGCGGAAACGGGGCTCCTCTGGATGTGGGCGGGACCCTCGTGTTTCCTCTCGAGTGGAGACGGGTATGTCGGGGAACTTCTTGATTTGCACCAAGGGTGTGAAGGACCCTTTCGAAGTTCCAGAGGTGAGGTGTGATCAGCCTCGAGACGCCTCAGCGGAAATGGGCCTCATCTCGCCTGGAGGGGAGAACCTCCTGGATTTTCTCGAGATGCGGCAGGTCTTCTCGAGTTACGACGGGGACCTCAGGGACCCGCTCTGGTGGCCTCAGGAAAGGCCAGTCCCCATGCGAGTTGCTACGGGACCACTCGGGATTCCTCTCCCGTCCATGCCCGGGCCTCAGTCCTTGTGTGGAGTCTGGGCCGGAACCTGAGGATTCCTCTCCAGTGTTGCCATGGATCTTGGGGTGCTTCTGAGTCTCCCCAGGGGAGTCAGGCCTCGTCTCGAGTGGGGGCATGCACGTGCGCTTTCCTCCCGAGCTGCAGCAGTAGTGTCACGCTTCCTGTCACGTGGAGCAAGGGATCTGTGGCTTTCCCTGGAGGTTGTCCCTCGAGGCTTACCCACAGGGCTGTGCCACGTGCCACCTTGGTGTGAGTCGATCCTCGGCGTGAAAGACGAGCCGGTGAAGGGAAAAGAGGTTCCTCTGCAATGGACTGAGACATCTGGGGGACTCTTGGAATGGTGGCACGACCCTGGAGTTCCTCTCGCCGTTCCTGTTGAGAGGGCCTCCTCTTGAGATGCGACGGTAACGCCGGGAACTCTTTCCCGACGAAGCAGGTGAAGGATCCCTCATCTCGAGCTACGAGGCGGAAACGGGGCTCCTCTGGATGTGGGCGGGACCCTCGTGATTCCTCTCGAGGGGAGACGGGTATGTCGGGGAACTTCTTGATTTGCACCAAGGGTGTGAAGGACCCTTTCGAAGTTCCAGATGTGAGGTGTGATCAGCCTCGAGACGCCTCAGCGGAAATGGGCCTCATCTCGCCTGGAGGGGAGAACCTCCTGGATTTTCTCAAGTTGCGGCAGGTCTTCTCGAGTTACGACGGGGACCTCAGGGACCCGCTCTGGTGGCCTCAAGAAAGGCCAGTCCCCGTGCGAGTTGCTAGGGGCCATATCGGGATTCCTCTCCCGTCCATGCCGGGGCCTAAGACCTTGTTTGGAGTCGGGGCCGAACCTGAGGATTCCTCTCCAGTGTTGCCATGGATCTTGGGGTGCTTCTGAGTCTCCCCAGGGGAGTCAGGCCTCGTCTCGAGTGAGAGCATGCACGTGCGCTTTCCTCCCGAGCTGCAGCAGTAGTGTCACGCTTCCTGTCACGTGGATCAAGGGATCTGTTGCTTTCTCTCGAGGCTGTCCCTCGAGGCTTTCCCACGAGGCTTTCCCACAGGGCTGTGCCACGTGCCACCTTGGTGTGAGTCGATCCTCGGCGTGAAAGACGAGTCGGTGAAGGGAAAAGAGGTTCCCTTGGAATGGACTGAGACATCTGGGGGACTCTTGGAATGGTGGCACGACCCTGGAGTTCCTCTCGCCGTTCCTGTTGAGAGGGCCTCCTCTTGAGATGCGACGGGAACGCCGGGAACTCTTTCCCGACGAAGCAGGTAAAGGATCCCTCATCTCGAGCTACGAGGCGGAAACGGGGCTCCTCTGGATGTGGGCGGGACCCTCGTGTTTCCTCTCGAGTGGAGACGGGTATGTCGGGGAACTTCTTGATTTGCACCAAGGTTGTGAAGGACCCTTTCGAAGTTCCAGAGGTGAGGTGTGATCAGCCTCGAGACGCCTCAGCGGAAATGGGCCTCATCTCGCCTGGAGGGGAGAACCTCCTGGATTTTCTCGAGTTGCGGCAGGTCTTCCGAGTTACGACGGGGACCTCAAGGACCCGCTCTGGTGGCCTCAGGAAAGGCCAGTCCCCATGCGAGTTGCTAGGGGACCTCTCGGGATTCCTCTCCCGTCCATGCCGGAGCCTCAGTCCTTGTGTGGAGTCGGGGCTGGAACCTGAGGATTCTTCTCCAGTGTTGCCATGGATCTTGGGGTGCTTCTGAGTTTCCCCAGGGGAGTCAGGCCTCGTGTCGAGGAGGGGCATGCACGTGCGCTTCCCTCCCGACCTGCAGCAGTAGTGTCACGCTTCCTGTCACGTGGATCAAGGGATCTGTGGCTTTCCCTCGAGGCTGTCCCTCGAGGCTTTCCCATGAGGCTTTCCCACAGGGCTGTGCCACGTGCCACCTTGGTGTGAGTCGATCCTTGGCATGAAAGACGAGCCGGTGAAGGGAAAAGAGGTTCCTCTGGAATGGACTGAGACATCTGGGGGACTCATGGAATGGTGGCACGACCCTGGTGTTCCTCTCGCCGTTCCTGTTGAGAGGGCCTCCTCTTGAGATGCGACGGGAATGCCGGGAACTCTTTCCGGACGAAGCAGGGAAAGGATCCCTCATCTCGATCTACGAGGCGGAAACGGGGCTCCTCTGGATGTGGGCGAGACCCTCATGTTTCCTCTCGATCGGAGACGGGTATGTCGGGGAATTTCTTGATTTGCACCAAGGTTGTGAAGGAGCCTTTCGAAGTTCCAGAGGTGCGGTGTGATCTGCCTCGAGACGCCTCAGCGGAAATGGGCCTCATCTCGCCTGGAGGGGAGAACCTCCTGGATTTTCTCGAGTTGCGGCAGGTCTTCTCGAGTTACGACGGGGACCTCAGGGACCCG
This sequence comes from Budorcas taxicolor, assembly GCF_023091745.1. NCBI lineage: Eukaryota > Metazoa > Chordata > Mammalia > Artiodactyla > Bovidae > Budorcas > Budorcas taxicolor. The sequence goes on along the minus strand of NW_026292783.1, from coordinate 299,904 downwards.
CTCTGGTGGCCTCAGGAAAGGCCAGTCCCCATGCGAGTTGCTAGGGGACCTCTCGGGATTCCTCTCCCGTCCATGCCGGGGCCTCAGTCCTTGTGTGGATTCTGGGCCGGAACCTGAGGATTCCTCTCCAGTGTTGCCATGGATCTTGGGGTGCTTCTGAGTCTCCCCAGGGGAGTCAGGCCTCGTCTCGAGTGGAGGCATGCACGTGCGCTTTCCTCCCGAGCTGCAGCAGTAGTGTCACACTTCCTGTCACGTGGATCAAGGGATCTGTGGCTTTCCCTCAAGGTTGTCCCTCTAGGCTTACCCACAGGGCTGTGCCACGTGCCACATTGGTGTGAGTCGATCCTCGGCGTGAAAGACAAGCCGGTGAAGGCAAAAGAGGTTCCTCTGGAATGGACTGAGACATCTGGGGGACTCTTGGAATGGTGGCACGACCCTGGAGTTCCTCTCGCCGTTCCTCTTGAGAGGGCCTCCTCTTGAGATGCGACGGGAAAGCCGGGAACTCTTTCCCGACGAAGCAGGGAAAGGATCCCTCATCTAGATCTACGAGGCGGAAACGGGGCTCCTCTGGATGTGGGCGGGACCCACGTGTTTCCTCTCGAGTGGAGACGGGTATGTCTGGGAACTTCTTGATTTGCACCAAGGTTGTGAAGGACCCTTTCGAAGTTCCAGAGGTGAGGTGTGATCAGCCTCGAGACGCCTCAGCGGAAATGGGCCTCATCTCGCCTGGAGGGGAGAACCTCCTGGATTTTCTCGAGTTGCGGCAGGTCTTCCGAGTTACGACGGGGACCTCAAGGACCCGCTCTGGTGGCCTCAGGAAAGGCCAGTCCCCATGCGAGTTGCTAGGGGACCTCTCGGGATTCCTCTCCCGTCCATGCCGGAGCCTCAGTCCTTGTGTGGAGTCGGGGCTGGAACCTGAGGATTCTTCTCCAGTGTTGCCATGGATCTTGGGGTGCTTCTGAGTTTCCCCAGGGGAGTCAGGCCTCGTCTCGAGGAGGGGCATGCACGTGCGCTTCCCTCCCGACCTGCAGCAGTAGTGTCACGCTTCCTGTCACGTGGATCAAGGGATCTGTGGCTTTCCCTCGAGGCTGTCCCTCGAGGCTTTCCCATGAGGCTTTCCCACAGGGCTGTGCCACGTGCCACCTTGGTGTGAGTCGATCCTCGGCATGAAAGACGAGCCGGTGAAGGGAAAAGAGGTTCCTCTGGAATGGACTGAGACATCTGGGGGACTCATGGAATGGTGGCACGACCCTGGAGTTCCTCTCGCCGTTCCTGTTGAGAGGGCCTCCTCTTGAGATGCGACGGGAACCCCGGGAACTCTTTCCCGACGAAGCAGGCAAAGGATCCCTCATCTCGAGCTACGAGGCGGAAACGGGGCTCCTCTGGATGTCTGCGGGACCCTCGTGATTCCTCTCGAGGGGAGACGGGTATGTCGGGGCACTTCTTGATTTGCACCAAGGGTGTGAAGGACCCTTTCGAAGCTCCAGAGGTGAGGTGTGATCAGCCTCGAGACGCCTCAGCGGAAATGGGCCTCATCTCGCCTGGAGGGGAGAACCTCCTGGATTTTCTCGAGTTGCGGCAGGTCTTCTCGAGTTACGACGGGGACCTCAGGGACCCGCTCTGGTGGCCTCAGGAAAGGCCAGTCCTCATGCGAGTTGCTAGGGGACCTCTAGGTCTTCCTCTCCCGTCCATGCCGGGGCCTCAGTCCTTGTGTGGAGTCGGTGCCGGAACCTGAGGATTCCTCTCCAGCGTTGCCATGGATCTTGGGGTGCTTCTCAGTCTCCCCAGGGGAGTCAGGCCTCGTCTCGAGTGGGAGCATGCACGTGCGCTTTCCTCCCGAGCTGCAGCAGTAGTGTCACTCTTCCTGTCACGTGGATCAAGGGATCTGTGGCTTTCCCTCGAGGCTGTCCCTCGAGGCTTTCCCACGAGGCTTTCCCACAGGGCTGTGCCACGTGCCACCTTGGTGTGAGTCGATCCTCGGCGTGAAAGACGAGCCGGTTAAGGGAAAAGAGGTTCCTCTGGAATGGACTGAGACATCTGGGGGACTCTTGGAATGGTGGCACGACCCTGGAGTTCCTCTCGTCTTTTCTGTTGAGAGGGCCTCCCCTTGAGATGCGACGGGAACGCCGGGAACTCTTTTCCGATGAAGCAGGGAAAGGATCCCTCATCTCGAGCTACGAGGCGGAAACGGGGCTCCTCTGGATGTGGGCGGGACCCTCGTGTTTCCTCTCGAGTGGAGACGGGTATGTCGGGGAACTTCTTGATTTGCACCAAGGGTGTGAAGGACCCTTTCGAAGTTCCAGAGGTGGGGTGTGATCAGCCTCGAGACGCCTCAGCGGAAATGGGCCTCATCTCGCCTGGAGTGGAGAACCTCCTGGATTTTCTCGAGATGCGGCAGGTCTTCTCGAGTTACGACGGGGACCTCAGGGACCCGCTCTGGTGGCCTCAAAAAAGGCCAGTCCCCGTGCGAGTTGCTAGGGGCCATATCGGGATTCCTCTCCCGTCCATGCCGGGGCCTAAGACCTTGTTTGGAGTCGGGGCCGAACCTGAGGATTTCTCTCCAGTGTTGCCATGGATCTTGGGGTGCTTCTGAGTTTCCCCAGGGGAGTCAGGCGTCGTCTCGAGTGGAGGCATGCACGTGCACTTCCCTCCCGACCTGCAGCAGTAGTGTCACGCTTCCTATCACGTGGATCAAGGGATCTGTGGCTTTCCCTCGAGGCTGTACCTCGAGGTTTTCCCACGAGGCTTTCCCACAGGGCTGTGCAACATGCCACCTTGGTGTGAGTCGATCCTCGGCGTGAAAGACGAGCCGGTGTAAGGAAAAGAGGTTCCTCTGGAATGGACTGAGACATCTGGGGGACTCTTGGAATGGTGGCACGACCCTGGAGTTCCTCTCGCCTTTCCTGTTGAGAGGGCCTTCCCTTGAGATGCGACGGGAACGCCGGGAACTCTTTTCCGATGAAGCAGGGAAAGGATCCCTCATCTCGAGCTACGAGGCGGAAACGGGGCTCCTCTGGATTTGGGCGGGACCCTCGTGTTTCCTCTCGAGTGGAGACGGGTATGTCGGGGAACTTCTTGATTTGCACCAAGGGTGTGAAGGACCCTTTCGAAGTTCCAGAGGTGAGGTGTGATCAGCCTCGAGACGCCTCAGCGGAAATGGGCCTCATCTCGCCTGGAGGGGAGAACCTCCTGGATTTTCTCGAGATGCGGCAGGTCTTCTCGAGTTACGACGGGGACCTCAGGGACCCGCTCTGGTGGCCTCAGGAAAGGCCAGTCCCCATGCGAGTTTCTACGGGACCACTCGGGATTCCTCTCCCGTCCATGCCGGGGCCTCAGTCCTTGTGTGGAATCGGGGCCGGAACCTGAGGATTCCTCTCCAGTGTTGCCATGGATCTTGGGGTGCTTCTGAGTCTCTCCAGGGGAGTCAGGCCTCGTCTCGAGGGGGGCATGCACGTGCGCTTTCCTCCCGAGCTGCAGCAGTAGTGTCACGCTTCCTGTCACGTGGATCAAGGGATCTGTGGCTTTCCCTCGAGGCTGTCCCTCGAGGCTTTCCCATGAGGCTTTCCCTCAGGGCTGTGTCACGTGCCACCTTGGTGTGAGTCGATCCTCGGCGTGAAAGACGAGCCGGTGAAGGGAAAAGAGGTTCCTCTGGAATGGACTGAGACATCTGGGGGACTCATGGAATGGTGGCACGACCCTGGAGTTCCTCTCGCCATTCCTGTTGAGAGGGCCTCCTCTTGAGATGCGACGGGAATGCCGGGAACTCTTTCCCGACGAAGCAGGGAAAGGATCCCTCATCTCGATCTACGAGGCGGAAACGGGGCTCCTCTGGATGTGGGCGAGACCCTCGTGTTTCCTCTCGATCGGAGACGGGTATGTCGGGGAATTTCTTGATTTGCACCAAGGTTGTGAAGGAGCCTTTCGAAGTTCCAGAGGTGCGGTGTGATCTGCCTCGAGACGCCTCAGCGGAAATGGGCCTCATCTCGCCTGGAGGGGAGAACCTCCTGGATTTTCTCGAGTTGCGGCAGGTCTTCTCGAGTTACGACGGGGACCTCAGGGACCCGCTCTGGTGGCCTCAGGAAAGGCCAGTCCCCATGCGAGTTGCTAGGGGACCTCTCGGGATTCCTCTCCCGTCCATGCCGGGGCCTCAGTCCTTGTGTGGAGTCTGGGCCGGAACCTGAGGATTCCTCTCCAGTGTTGCCATGGATCTTGGGGTGCTTCTGAGTCTCCCCAGGGGAGTCAGGCCTCGTCTCGAGTGGAGGCATGCACGTGCGATTTCCTCCCGAGCTGCAGCAGTAGTGTCACACTTCCTGTCATGTGGATCAAGGGATCTGTGGCTTTCCCTCAAGGTTGTCCCTCGAGGCTTACCCACAGGGCTGTGCCACGTGCCACCTTGGTGTGAGTCGATCCTCGGCGTGAAAGACGAGCCGGTGAAGGGAAAAGAGGTTCCTCTGGAATGGACTGAGACATCTGGGGGACTCTTGGAATGGTGGCACGACCCTGGAGTTCCTCTCGCCGTTCCTGTTGAGAGGGCCTCCTCTTGAGATGCGACAGTAACGCCGGGAACTCTTTCCCGACGAAGCAGGGAAAGGATCCCTCATCTCGAGCTACGAGGCAGAAACGGGGCTCCTCTGGATGTGGGCGGGACCCTCGTGATTCCTCTCGAGGGGAGACGGGTATGTCGGGGAACTTCTTGATTTGCACCAAGGTTGTGAAGGACCCTTTCGAAGTTCCAGATGTGAGGTGTGATCAGCCTCGAGACGCCTCAGCGGAAATGGGCCTCATCTCGCCTGGAGGGGAGAACCTCCTGGATTTTCTCAAGTTGCGGCAGGTCTTCTCGAGTTACGACGGGGACCTCAGGGACCCGCTCTGGTGGCCTCAAGAAAGGCCAGTCCCCGTGCGAGTTGCTAGGGGCCATATCGGGATTCCTCTCCCGTCCATGCCGGGGCCTCAGACCTTGTTTGGAGTCGGGGCCTAACCTGAGGATTCCTCTCCAGTGTTGCCATGGATCTTGGGGTGCTTCTGAGTCTCCCCAGGGGAGTCAGGCCTCGTCTCGAGTGGGAGCATGCACGTGCGCTTTCCTCCCGAGCTGCAGCAGTAGTGTCACGCTTCCTGTTACGTGGATCAAGGGATCTGTTGCTTTCTCTCGAGGCTGTCCCTCGAGGCTTTCCCACGAGGCTTTCCCACAGGGCTGTGCCACGTGCCACCTTGGTGTGAGTCGATCCTCGGCGTGAAAGACGAGTCGGTGAAGGGAAAAGAGGTTCCCTTGGAATGGACTGAGACATCTGGGGGACTCTTGGAATGTGGCACGACCCTGGAGTTCCTCTCGCCGTTCCTGTTGAGAGGGCCTCCTCTTGAGATGCGACGGGAACGCCGGGAACTCTTTCCCGACGAAGCAGGTAAAGGATCCCTCATCTCGAGCTACGAGGCGGAAACGGGGCTCCTCTGGATGTCTGCGGGACCCTCGTGATTCCTCTCGAGGCGAGACGGGTATGTCGGGGAACTTCTTGATTTGCACCAAGGGTGTGAAGGACCCTTTCGAAGTTCCAGACGTGAGGTGTCATCAGCCTCGAGAAGCCTCAGCGGAAATGGGCCTCATCTCGCCTGGAGGGGAGAACCTCCTGGATTTTCTCGAGTTGCGGCAGGTCTTCTCGAGTTACGACGGGGACCTCAGGGACCCGCTCTGGTGGCCTCAAGAAAGGCCAGTCCCCGTGCGAGTTGCTAGGGGCCATCTCTGGATTGCTCTCCCGTCCATGCCGGGGCCTAAGACCTTGTTTGGAGTCGGGGCCGAAACTGAGGATTCCTCTCCAGTGTTGCCATGGTTCTTGGGGTGCTTCTGAGTCTCCCGAGGGGAGTCAGGCCTCGTCTCGAGTGGGGGCATCCATGTGCGCTTCCCTCCCGAGCTGCAGCTGTAGTGTCACGCTTCCTGTCATGTGGATCAAGGGATCTGTGGCTTTCTCTCGAGGCTTTCCCACGAGGCTTTCCCACAGGGCTGTGCCACGTGCCACCTTGGTGTGAGTCGATCCTCGGCGTGAAAGACGAGCCGGTGAAGGGAAAAGAGGTTCCTCTGCAATGGACTGAGACATCTGGGGGACTCTTGGAATGGTGGCACGACCCTGGAGTTCCTCTCGCCGTTCCTGTTGAGAGGGCCTCCTCTTGAGGTGCGACGGGAAAGCCGGGAACTCTTTCCCGACGAAGCAGGGAAAGGATCCCTCATCTAGATCTACGAGGCGGAAACGGGGCTCCTCTGGATGTGGGCGGGACCCACGTGTTTCCTCTCGAGTGGAGACGGGTATGTCGGGGAACTTCTTGATTTGCACCAAGGTTGTGAAGGACCCTTTCGAAGTTCCAGAGGTGAGGTGTGATCAGCCTCGAGACGCCTCAGCGGAAATGGGCCTCATCTCGCCTGGAGGGGAGAACCTCCTGGATTTTCTCGAGATGCGGCAGGTCTTCTCGAGTTACGACGGGGACCTCAGGGACCCGCTCTGGTGGCCTCAAGAAAGGCCAGTCCCCGTGCGAGTTGCTAGGGGCCATATCGGGATTCCTCTCCCGTCCATGCCGGGGCCTCAGACCTTGTTTGGAGTCGGGGCCGAACCTGAGGATTCCTCTCCAGTGTTGCCATGGATCTTGGGGTGCTTCTGAGTCTCCCCAGGGGAGTCAGGCCTCGTCTCGAGTGGGAGCATGCACGTGCGCTTTCCTCCCGAGCTGCAGCAGTAGTGTCACGCTTCCTGTTACGTGGATCAAGGGATCTGTTGCTTTCTCTCGAGGCTGTCCCTCGAGGCTTTCCCACGAGGCTTTCCCACAGGGCTGTGCCACGTGCCACCTTGGTGTGAGTCGATCCTCGGCGTGAAAGACGAGTCGGTGAAGGGAAAAGAGGTTCCCTTGGAATGGACTGAGACATCTGGGGGACTCTTGGAATGTGGCACGACCCTGGAGTTCCTCTCGCCGTTCCTGTTGAGAGGGCCTCCTCTTGAGATGCGACGGGAACGCCGGGAACTCTTTCCCGACGAAGCAGGTAAAGGATCCCTCATCTCGAGCTACGAGGCGGAAACGGGGCTCCTCTGGATGTCTGCGGGACCCTCGTGATTCCTCTCGAGGCGAGACGGGTATGTCGGGGAACTTCTTGATTTGCACCAAGGGTGTGAAGGACCCTTTCGAAGTTCCAGACGTGAGGTGTCATCAGCCTCGAGAAGCCTCAGCGGAAATGGGCCTCATCTCGCCTGGAGGGGAGAACCTCCTGGATTTTCTCGAGTTGCGGCAGGTCTTCTCGAGTTACGACGGGGACCTCAGGGACCCGCTCTGGTGGCCTCAAGAAAGGCCAGTCCCCGTGCGAGTTGCTAGGGGCCATCTCTGGATTGCTCTCCCGTCCATGCCGGGGCCTAAGACCTTGTTTGGAGTCGGGGCCGAAACTGAGGATTCCTCTCCAGTGTTGCCATGGATCTTGGGGTGCTTCTGAGTCTCCCGAGGGGAGTCAGGCCTCGTCTCGAGTGGGGGCATCCATGTGCGCTTCCCTCCCGAGCTGCAGCTGTAGTGTCACGCTTCCTGTCATGTGGATCAAGGGATCTGTGGCTTTCTCTCGAGGCTTTCCCACGAGGCTTTCCCACAGGGCTGTGCCACGTGCCACCTTGGTGTGAGTCGATCCTCGGCGTGAAACACGAGCCGGTGAAGGGAAAAGAGGTTCCTCTGGAATGGACTGAGACATCTGGGGGACTCTTGGAATGGTGGCACGACCCTGGAGTTCCTCTCGCCGTTCCTGTTGAGAGGGCCTCCTCTTGAGGTGCGACGGGAAAGCCGGGAACTCTTTCCCGACGAAGCAGGGAAAGGATCCCTCATCTAGATCTACGAGGCGGAAACGGGGCTCCTCTGGATGTGGGCGGGACCCACGTGTTTCCTCTCGAGTGGAGACGGGTATGTCGGGGAACTTCTTGATTTGCACCAAGGGTGTGAAGGACCCTTTCGAAGTTCCAGAGTGAGGTGTGATCAGCCTCGAGACGCCTCAGCGGAAATGGGCCTCATCTCGCCTGGAGGGGAGAACCTCCTGGATTTTCTCGAGTTGCGGCAGGTCTTCTCGAGTTACGACGGGGACCTCAGGGACCCGCTCTGGTATCCTCAGGAAGGGCCAGTCCCCATGCGAGTTGCTAGGGGCCATCTCGGGATTCCTCTCCCGTCGATGCCGTGGACTAAGACCTTGTGTGGAGTAGGGGCCGGAACCTGAGGATTCCTTTCCAGGGATGACATGGATTTTGGGGTGCCTCTGAGTCTCCCCAGGGGAGTCAGGCGGCGTCTCGAGTCGGGGCATGCACGTGCGTTTCCCTCCCGAGCTGCAGCAGTAGGGTCAGGCTTCCTGTCACGTGGATCAAGGGATCTGTGGCTTTCCCTCGAGGCTTTCCCTCGAGGCTTTCCCACGAGGCTTTCCCACAGGGCTGTGCCAAGTGCCACCTTCGTGTGAGTCGATCCTCGCCGTGAAAGACGAGCTGGTGAAGGGAAAAGAGCTTGCTCTGGAATCTACTGAGACATCTGGGGGACTCTTGGAATGGTGGCATGACCCTGGAGTTCCTCTCGCCGTTCCTGTTCAGAGGGCCTCCTCTTGAGATGCGACGGGAATGCCGGGAATTCTTTCCCGACGAAGCAGGGAAAGGTTCCCTCACCTCGAGCTACGAGGCGGAAACGGGGCTCCTCTGGATGTGGGCGGGACCCTCGTGTTTCCTCTCGAGTGGAGACGGGTATGTCGGGGAACTTCTTGAGGTGCACCCAGGGTGTGAAGTACCCTTTCGAAGTTCCAGAAGTGAGGTGTGATTACCCCGAGAATCCTCTGCGGAAATGGGCCTCCTCTCGCATGGAGGGGAGAACCTCCTGGGTTTTCTTGAGTTGCGGCAGGTCTTCTCGAGTTACGACGGGGACCTCAGGGACCCGCTCTGGTGGCCTCAGGAAGGGCCAGTCCCCATGTGAGTTGCTAGGGGCCATCTCGGGATTCCTCTCCCGTCGATGCCGGGGCCTAAGACCTTGTGTGGAGCCGGGGCCGGAACCTGAGCATTCCTCTCCAATGTTGCCATGGATCTTGGGGTGCTTCTGAGTATCCCCAGGGAGTCAGGCCTCGTCTCGAGTGGGGGCATGCACGTGCGCTTTCCTCCCGAGCTGCAGCAGTAGTGTCACGCTTCCTGTCACGTGGATCAAGGGATCTGTGGCTTTCCCTCGAGGCTGTCCCTCGAGGCTTTCCCACGAGGCTTTCCCACAGGGCTGTGCCAATTGCCACCTTGGTGTGACTCGATCCTCGGCGTGAAATAATAGCCGGTGAAGGGAAAAGAGGTTCCTCTGGAATGCACTGAGACATCTGGGGGATTCTTGGAATGGTGGCACGACCCTGTAGTTCCTCTCCCCGTTCCTGTTGAGAGGGCCTCCTCTTGAGATGCGACGGGAACGCCGGGAACTCTTTCCCGACGAAGCAGGGAAAGATTCCCTCATCTCGAGCTACGAGGCGGAAACGGGGCTCCTCTTAATGTGGGCGGGACCCTCGTGAGTCCTCTCGAGTGGAGACGGCTAGGTCGGGGAACTTCTTGATTTGCACCAAGGGTGTGAAGGACCCTGTCGAAGTTCCAGAAGTGAGGTGTGATTAGCCTCTAGACGCCTCAGCGGAAATGGGCCTCATCTCGCCTGGAGGGGAGAACCTCCTGGATTTTCTCGAGTTGCGGCTCGTCTGCTCGAGTTACGACGGGGACGTCAGGGACCCGCTCTGGTGGTCTCAGGAAAGGCCAGTCCCCATGCGAGTTGCTAGGGGACCTCTCGGGATTCCTCTCCCGTCCATGCCGGGGCCTCAGTCCTTGTGTGGAGTCGGGACCGGAACCTGAGGATTCCTCTCCAGTGTTGCCATGGATCTTGGGGTGCTTCTGAGTTTCCCGAGGGGAGTCAGGCCTCGTCTCGAGTGGGGGCATGCACGTGCGCTTTCCTCCCGAGCTGCAGCAGTAGTGTCACGCTTCCTGTCATGTGGATCAAGGGATCTGTGGCTTTCCCTCGAGGCTTTCCCACGAGGCTTTCCCACAGGGCTGTGAAACGTGCCACCTTGTTGTGAGTCGATCCTCGGCGTGAAAGACGAGCCGGTGAAGGGAAAAGAGGTTCCTCTGGAATGGACTGAGACATCTGGGGGACTCTTGGAATTGTGGCACGACCCTGGAGTTCCTCTCGCCGTTCCTGTTGAGAGGGCCTCCTCTTGAGGTGCGACGGGAACGCCGGGAACTCTTTCCCGACGAAGCAGGGAAAGGATCCCTCATCTCGAGCTACGAGGCGGAAACGGGGCTCCTCTGGATGTGGGCGGGACCCACGTGTTTCCTCTCGAGTGGAGACGGGTATGTCGGGGAATTTCTTGATTTGCACCAAGGGTGTGAAGGAGCCTTTCAAAGTTACAGAGGTGAGGTGTGATCAGCCTCGAGACACCTCAGCGGAAATGGGCCTCATCTCGCCTGGAGGGGAGAACCTCCTGGATTTTCTCGAGTTGCGGCAGGTCTTCTCGAGTTACGACGGGGACCTCAGGGACCCGCTCTGGTGGCCTCAGGAAAGGCCAGTCCCCATGCGAGTTGCTAGGGGACCTCTCGGGATTCCTCTCCCGTCCATGCCGGGTCCTCAGTCCTTGTGTGGAGTCGGGGCCGGAACCTGAGGATTCCTCTCCAGTGTTGCCATGGATCTTGGGGTGCTTCTGAGTCTCCCCAGCGGAGTCAGGCCTCCTCTCGAGTGGGGGCATGCACGTGCGCTTTCCTCCCGAGCTGCAGCAGTAGTGTCACGCTTCCTGTCACGTGGGTCAAGGGATCTGTTGCTTTCTCTCGAGGCTGTCCCTCGAGGCTTTCCCACGAGGCTTTCCCACAGGGCTGTGCCACGTGCCACCTTGGTGTGAGTCGATCCTCGGCGTGAAAGACGTGCCGGTGAAGGGAAAAGAGGTTCCTCTGGAATGGACTGAGACATCTGGGGGACTCTTGGAATGGTGGCACGACCCTGGAGTTCCTCTCGCCGTTCCTGTTGAGAGGGCCTCCTCTTGAGATGCGACGGGAACGCCGGGAACTCTTTCCCGACGAAGCAGGGAAAGGATCCCTCATCTCGAGCTACGAGGCGGAAACGGGGCTCCTCTGGATGTGGGCGGGACCCTCGTGATTCCTCTCGAGGGGAGACGGGTATGTCGGGGAACTTCTTGATTTGCACCAAGGGCGTGAAGGACCCTTTCGAAGTTCCAGAGGTGAGGTGTGATCAGCCTCGAGACGCCTCAGCGGAAATGGGCCTCATCTCGCCTGGAGGGGAGAACCTCCTGGATTTTCTCGAGTTGCGGCAGGTCTTCTTGAGTTACGACGGGGACCTCAGGGACCCGCTCTGGTATCCTCAGGAAGGGCCAGTCCCCATGCGAGTTGCTAGGGGCCATCTCGGGATTCCTCTCCCGTCGATGCCGTGGACTAAGACCTTGTGTGGAGTAGGGGCCGGAACCTGAGGATTCCTTTCCAGGGATGACATGGATTTTGGGGTGCCTCTGAGTCTCCCCAGGGGAGTCAGGCGGCGTCTCGAGTGGGGGCATGCACGTGCGTTTCCCTCCCGAGCTGCAGCAGTAGGGTCAGGCTTCCTGTCACGTGGATCAAGGGATCTGTGGCTTTCCCTCGAGGCTTTCCCTCGAGGCTTTCCCACGAGGCTTTCCCACAGGGCTGTGCCAAGTGCCACCTTGGTGTGAGTCGATCCTCGCCGTGAAAGACGAGCGGGTGAAGGGAAAAGAGCTTGCTCTGGAATCTACTGAGACATCTGGGGGACTCTTGGAATGGTGGCATGACCCTGGAGTTCCTCTCGCCGTTCCTGTTCAGAGGGCCTCCTCTTGAGATGCGACGGGAATGCCGGGAATTCTTTCCCGACGAAGCAGGGAAAGGTTCCCTCACCTCGAGCTACGAGGCGGAAACGGGGCTCCTCTGGATGTGGGCGGGACCCTCGTGTTTCCTCTCGAGTGGAGACGGGTATGTCGGGGAACTTCTTGAGGTGCACCCAGGGTGTGAAGTACCCTTTCAAAGTTCCAAAAGTGAGTGTGATTACCCCGAGAAGCCTCTGCGGAAATGGGCCTCCTCTCGCATGGAGGGGAGAACCTCCTGGGTTTTCTCGAGTTGCGGCAGGTCTTCTCGAGTTACGACGGGGACCTCAGGGACCCGCTCTGGTGGCCTCAGGAAAGGCCAGTCCCCATGCGAGTTGCTAGGGGACCTCTCGGGATTCCTCTCCCGTCCATGCCGGGGCCTCAGTCCTTGTGTGGAGTCTGGTCCGGAACCTGAGTATTCCTCTCCAGTGTTGCCACGGATCTTGTGGTGCTTCTGAGTCTCCCCAGGGGAGTCAGGCATCGTCTCGAGTGGGGGTATGCACGTGCGCTTTCCTCCCGAGCTGCAGCAGTAATGTCACGCTTCCTGTCACGTAGATCAAGGGATCTGTGGCTTTCCCTCGAGGCTGTCCCTCGAGGCTTTCCCACGAGGCTTTCCCACAGGGCTCTGCCACGTGCCACCTTGGTGTGAGTCGATCCTCGTCGTGAAAGAGGAGCCGGTGAAGGGAAAAGAGGTTCCTCTGGAATGGACTGAGACATCTGGGGGACTCTTGGAATGGTGGCACGACCCTGGAGTTCCTCTCGCCGTTCCTGTTGAGAGGGCCTCCTCTTGAGAGGCGACGGGAACCCCGGGAACTCTTTCCCGACGAAGCAGGCAAAGGATCCCTCATCTCGAGCTACGAGGTGGAAACGGGGCTCCTCTGGATGTCTGCGGGACCCTCGTGGTTCCTCTCGAGGGGAGACGGGTATGTCGGGGCACTTCTTGATTTGCACCAAGGGTGTGAAGGACCCTTTCGAAGTTCCAGAGGTGAGGTGTGATCAGCCTCGAGACGCCTCAGCGGAAATGGGCCTCATCTCGCCTGGAGGGGAGAACCTACTGGATTTTCTCGAGTTGCGGCAGGTCTTCTCGAGTTACGACGGGGACCTCAGGGACCCGCTCTGGTGGCCTCAGGAAAGGCCAGTCCCCATGTGAGTTGCTAGGGGACCTCTCGGGATTCCTCTCCCGTTCATGCCGGGGCCTCAGTCCTTGTGTGGAGTCGGGGCCGGAACCTGAGGATTCCTCTCCAATGTTGCCATGGATCTTGGGGTGCTTCTGAGTATCCCCAGGGAGTCAGGTCTCGTCTCGAGTGGGGGCATGCACGTGCGCTTTCCTCCCGAGCTGCAGCAGTAGTGTCACGCTTCCTGTCACGTGGATCAAGGGATCTGTGGCTTTCCCTCGAGGCTGTCCCTCGAGGCTTTCCCACGAGGCTTTCCCACAGGGCTGTGCCAATTGCCACCTTGGTGTGACTCGATCCTCGGCGTGAAATAATAGCCGGTGAAGGGAAAAGAGGTTCCTCTGGAATGCACTGAGACATCTGGGGGATTCTTGGAATGGTGGCACGACCCTGTAGTTCCTCTCCCCGTTCCTGTTGAGAGGGCCTCCTCTTGAGATGCGACGGGAACGCCGGGAACTCTTTCCCGACGAAGCAGGGAAAGATTCCCTCATCTCGAGCTACGAGGCGGAAACGGGGCTCCTCTTAATGTGGGCGGGACCCTCGTGAGTCCTCTCGAGTGGAGACGGCTAGGTCGGGGAACTTCTTGATTTGCACCAAGGGTGTGAAGGACCCTGTCGAAGTTCCAGAAGTGAGGTGTGATTAGCCTCTAGACGCCTCAGCGGAAATGGGCCTCATCTCGCCTGGAGGGGAGAACCTCCTGGATTTTCTCGAGTTGCGGCTCGTCTGCTCGAGTTACGACGGGGACGTCAGGGACCCGCTCTGGTGGCCTCAGGAAAGGCCAGTCCCCATGCGAGTTGCTAGGGGACCTCTCGGGATTCCTCTCCTGTCCATGCCGGGGCCTCAGTCCTTGTGTGGAGTCGGGACCGGAACCTGAGGATTCCTCTCCAGTGTTGCCATGGATCTTGGGGTGCTTCTGAGTTTCCCGAGGGGAGTCAGGCCTCGTCTCGAGTGGGGGCATGCACGTGCGGTTTCCTCCCGAGCTGCAGCAGTAGTGTCACGCTTCCTGTCATGTGGATCAAGGGATCTGTGGCTTTCCCTCGAGGCTTTCCCACGAGGCTTTCCCACAGGGCTGTGAAACGTGCCACCTTGTTGTGAGTCGATCCTCGGCGTGAAAGACGAGCCGGTGAAGGGAAAAGAGGTTCCTCTGGAATGGACTGAGACATCTGGGGGACTCTTGGAATTGTGGCACGACCCTGGAGTTCCTCTCGCCGTTCCTGTTGAGAGGGCCTCCTCTTGAGGTGCGACGGGAACGCCGGGAACTCTTTCCCGACGAAGCAGGGAAAGGATCCCTCATCTCGAGCTACGAGGCGGAAACGGGGCTCCTCTGGATGTGGGCGGGACCCACGTGTTTCCTCTCGAGTGGAGACGGGTATGTCGGGGAATTTCTTGATTTGCACCAAGGGTGTGAAGGAGCCTTTCAAAGTTACAGAGGTGAGGTGTGATCAGCCTCGAGACACCTCAGCGGAAATGGGCCTCATCTCGCCTGGAGGGGAGAACCTCCTGGATTTTCTCGAGTTGCGGCAGGTCTTCTCGAGTTACGACGGGGACCTCAGGGACCCGCTCTGGTGGCCTCAGGAAAGGCCAGTCCCCATGCGAGTTGCTAGGGGACCTCTCGGGATTCCTCTCCCGTCCATGCCGGGTCCTCAGTCCTTGTGTGGAGTCGGGGCCGGAACCTGAGGATTCCTCTCCAGTGTTGCCATGGATCTTGGGGTGCTTCTGAGTCTCCCCAGCGGAGTCAGGCCTCCTCTCGAGTGGGGGCATGCACGTGCGCTTTCCTCCCGAGCTGCAGCAGTAGTGTCACGCTTCCTGTCACGTGGGTCAAGGGATCTGTTGCTTTCTCTCGAGGCTGTCCCTCGAGGCTTTCCCACGAGGCTTTCCCACAGGGCTGTGCCACGTGCCACCTTGGTGTGAGTCGATCCTCGGCGTGAAAGACGTGCCGGTGAAGGGAAAAGAGGTTCCTCTGGAATGGACTGAGACATCTGGGGGACTCTTGGAATGGTGGCACGACCCTGGAGTTCCTCTCGCCGTTCCTGTTGAGAGGGCCTCCTCTTGAGATGCGACGGGAACGCCGGGAACTCTTTCCCGACGAAGCAGGGAAAGGATCCCTCATCTCGAGCTACGAGGCGGAAACGGGGCTCCTCTGGATGTGGGCGGGACCCTCGTGATTCCTCTCGAGGGGAGACGGGTATGTCGGGGAACTTCTTGATTTGCACCAAGGGCGTGAAGGACCCTTTCGAAGTTCCAGAGGTGAGGTGTGATCAGCCTCGAGACGCCTCAGCGGAAATGGGCCTCATCTCGCCTGGAGGGGAGAACCTCCTGGATTTTCTCGAGTTGCGGCAGGTCTTCTTGAGTTACGACGGGGACCTCAGGGACCCGCTCTGGTATCCTCAGGAAGGGCCAGTCCCCATGCGAGTTGCTAGGGGCCATCTCGGGATTCCTCTCCCGTCGATGCCGTGGACTAAGACCTTGTGTGGAGTAGGGGCCGGAACCTGAGGATTCCTTTCCAGGGATGACATGGATTTTGGGGTGCCTCTGAGTCTCCCCAGGGGAGTCAGGCGGCGTCTCGAGTGGGGGCATGCACGTGCGTTTCCCTCCCGAGCTGCAGCAGTAGGGTCAGGCTTCCTGTCACGTGGATCAAGGGATCTGTGGCTTTCCCTCGAGGCTTTCCCTCGAGGCTTTCCCACGAGGCTTTCCCACAGGGCTGTGCCAAGTGCCACCTTGGTGTGAGTCGATCCTCGCCGTGAAAGACGAGCGGGTGAAGGGAAAAGAGCTTGCTCTGGAATCTACTGAGACATCTGGGGGACTCTTGGAATGGTGGCATGACCCTGGAGTTCCTCTCGCCGTTCCTGTTCAGAGGGCCTCCTCTTGAGATGCGACGGGAATGCCGGGAATTCTTTCCCGACGAAGCAGGGAAAGGTTCCCTCACCTCGAGCTACGAGGCGGAAACGGGGCTCCTCTGGATGTGGGCGGGACCCTCGTGTTTCCTCTCGAGTGGAGACGGGTATGTCGGGGAACTTCTTGAGGTGCACCCAGGGTGTGAAGTACCCTTTCAAAGTTCCAGAAGTGAGTGTGATTACCCCGAGAAGCCTCTGCGGAAATGGGCCTCCTCTCGCATGGAGGGGAGAACCTCCTGGGTTTTCTCGAGTTGCGGCAGGTCTTCTCGAGTTACGACGGGGACCTCAGGGACCCGCTCTGGTGGCCTCAGGAAAGGCCAGTCCCCATGCGAGTTGCTAGGGGACCTCTCGGGATTCCTCTCCCGTCCATGCCGGGGCCTCAGTCCTTGTGTGGAGTCTGGTCCGGAACCTGAGTATTCCTCTCCAGTGTTGCCACGGATCTTGTGGTGCTTCTGAGTCTCCCCAGGGGAGTCAGGCATCGTCTCGAGTGGGGGTATGCACGTGCGCTTTCCTCCCGAGCTGCAGCAGTAATGTCACGCTTCCTGTCACGTAGATCAAGGGATCTGTGGCTTTCCCTCGAGGCTGTCCCTCGAGGCTTTCCCACGAGGCTTTCCCACAGGGCTCTGCCACGTGCCACCTTGGTGTGAGTCGATCCTCGTCGTGAAAGAGGAGCCGGTGAAGGGAAAAGAGGTTCCTCTGGAATGGACTGAGACATCTGGGGGACTCTTGGAATGGTGGCACGACCCTGGAGTTCCTCTCGCCGTTCCTGTTGAGAGGGCCTCCTCTTGAGAGGCGACGGGAACCCCGGGAACTCTTTCCCGACGAAGCAGGCAAAGGATCCCTCATCTCGAGCTACGAGGTGGAAACGGGGCTCCTCTGGATGTCTGCGGGACCCTCGTGGTTCCTCTCGAGGGGAGACGGGTATGTCGGGGCACTTCTTGATTTGCACCAAGGGTGTGAAGGACCCTTTCGAAGTTCCAGAGGTGAGGTGTGATCAGCCTCGAGACGCCTCAGCGGAAATGGGCCTCATCTCGCCTGGAGGGGAGAACCTCCTGGATTTTCTCGAGTTGCGGCAGGTCTTCTCGAGTTACGACGGGGACCTCAGGGACCCGCTCTGGTGGCCTCAGGAAAGGCCAGTCCCCATGCGAGTTGCTAGGGGACCTCTCGGGATTCCTCTCCCGTCCATGCCGGGGCCTCAGTCCTTGTGTGGAGTCGGGGCCGGAACCTGAGGATTCCTCTCCAGTGTTGCCACGGATCTTGTGGTGCTTCTGAGTCTCCCCAGGGGAGTCAGGCATCGTCTCGAGTGGGGGTATGCACGTGCGCTTTCCTCCCGAGCTGCAGCAGTAATGTCACGCTTCCTGTCACGTGGATCAAGGGATCTGTGGCTTTCCCTCGAGGCTGTCCCTCGAGGCTTTCCCACGAGGCTTTCCCACAGGGCTGTGCCACGTGCCACCTTGGTGTGAGTCGATCCTCGGCGTGAAAGACGAGCCGGTTAAGGGAAAAGAGGTTCCTCTGGAATGGACTGAGACATCTGGGGGACTCTTGGAATGGTGGCACGACCCTGGAGTTCCTCTCGCCTTTCCTGTTGAGAGGGCCTCCCCTTGAGATGCGACGAGAACGCCGGGAACTCTTTTCCGATGAAGCAGGGATAGGATCCCTCATCTCGAGCTACGAGGCGGAAACGGGGCTCCTCTGGATGTGGGCGGGACCCTCGTGTTTCCTCTCGAGTGGAGACGGGTATGTCGGGGAACTTCTTGATTTGCACCAAGGGTGTGAAGGACCCTTTCGAAGTTCCAGAGGTGAGGTGTGATCAGCCTCGAGACGCCTCAGCGGAAATGGGCCTCATCTCGCCTGGAGTGGAGAACCTCCTGGATTTTCTCGAGATGCGGCAGGTCTTCTCGAGTTACGACGGGGACCTCAGGGACCCGCTCTGGTGGCCTCAGGAAAGGCCAGTCCCCATGTGAGTTGCTACGGGACCACTCGGGATTCCTCTCCCGTCCATGCCCGGGCCTCAGTCCTTGTGTGGAGTCTGGGCCGGAACCTGAGGATTCCTCTCCAGTGTTGCCATGGATCTTGGGGTGCTTCTGAGTCTCCCCAGGGGAGTCAGGCCTCGTCTCGAGTGGGGGCATGCACGTGCGCTTTCCTCCCGAGCTGCAGCAGTAGTGTCACGCTTCCTGTCACGTGGATCATGGGATCTGTGGCTTTCCCTGGAGGTTGTCCCTCGAGGCTTACCCACAGGGCTGTGCCACGTGCCACCTTGGTGTGAGTCGATCCTCGGCATGAAAGACGAGCCGGTGAAGGGAAAAGAGGTTCCTCTGGAATGGACTGAGACATCTGGTGGACTCTTGGAATGGTGGCACGACCCTGGAGTTCCTCTCGCCGTTCCTGTTGAGAGGGCCTCCTCTTGAGGTGCGACGGGAAAGCCGGGAACTCTTTCCCGACGAAGCAGGGAAAGGATCCCTCATCTAGATCTACGAGGCGGAAACGGGGCTCCTCTGGATGTGGGCGGGACCCACGTGTTTCCTCTCGAGTGGAGACGGGTATGTCTGGGAACTTCTTGATTTGCACCAAGGTTGTGAAGGACCCTTTCGAAGTTCCAGAGGTGAGGTGTGATCAGCCTCGAGACGCCTCAGCGGAAATGGGCCTCATCTCGCCTGGAGGGGAGAACCTCCTGGATTTTCTCGAGTTGCGGCAGGTCTTCTCGAGTTACGACGGGTACCTCAAGGACCCGCTCTGGTGGCCTCAGGAAAGGCCAGTCCCCATGCGAGTTGCTAGGGGACCTCTCGGGATTCCTCTCCCGTCCATGCCGGGGCCTCAGTCCTTGTGTGGAGTCGGGGCTGGAACCTGAGGATTCTTCTCCAGTGTTGCCATGGATCTTGGGGTGCTTCTGAGTTTCCCCAGGGGAGTCAGGCCTCGTCTCGAGGAGGGGCATGCACGTGCACTTCCCTCCCGACCTGCAGCAGTATTGTCACGCTTCCAGTCACGTGGATCAAGGGATCTGTGGCTTTCCCTCAAGGCTGTACCTCGAGGTTTTCCCACGAGGCTTTCCCACAGGGCTGTGCCACGTGCCACCTTGGTGTGAGTCGATCCTCGGCGTGAAAGACGAGCCGGTGTAAGGTAAAGAGGTTCCTCTGGAATGGACTGAGACATCTGGGGGACTCTTGGAATGGTGGCACGACCCTGGAGTTCCTCTCGCCTTTCCTGTTGAGAGGGCCTCCCCTTGAGATGCGACGGGAACGCCGGGAACTCTTTTCCGATGAAGCAGGGAAAGGATCCCTCATCTCGAGCTACGAGGCGGAAACGGGGCTCCTCTGGATGTGGGCGGGACCCTCGTGTTTCCTCTCGAGTGGAGACGGGTATGTCGGGGAACTTCTTGATTTGCACCAAGGGTGTGAAGGACCCTTTCGAAGTTCCAGAGGTGAGGTGTGATCAGCCTCGAGACGCCTCAGCGGAAATGGGCCTCATCTCGCCTGGAGGGGAGAACCTCCTGGATTTTCTCGAGATGCGGCAGGTCTTCTCGAGTTACGACGGGGACCTCAGGGACCCGCTCTGGTGGCCTCAGGAAAGGCCAGTCCCCATGCGAGTTGCTACGGGACCACTCGGGATTCCTCTCCCGTTCATGCCGGGGCCTCAGTCCTTGTGTGGAGTCGGGGCCGGAACCTGAGGATTCCTCTCCAGTGTTGCCATGGATCTTGGGGTGCTTCTGAGTCTCTCCAGGGGAGTCAGGCCTCGTCTCGAGGGGGGCATGTACGTGCACTTTCCTCCCGAGCTGCAGCAGTAGTGTCACGCTTCCTGTCACGTGGATCAAGGGATCTGTGGCTTTCCCTCGAGGCTGTCCCTCGAGGCTTTCCCATGAGGCTTTCCCACAGGGCTGTGCCACGTGCCACCTTGGTGTGAGTCGATCCTCGGCGTGAAAGACGAGCCGGTGAAGGGAAAAGAGGTTCCTCTGGAATGGACTGAGACATCTGGGGGACTCATGGAATGGTGGCACGACCCTGGAGTTCCTCTCGCCGTTCCTGTTGAGAGGGCCTCCTCTTGAGATGCGACGGGAACGCCGGGAACTCTTTCCCGACGAAGCAGGGAAAGGATCCCTCATCTCGAGCTACGAGGCCGAAACGGGGCTCCTCTGGATGTGGGCGGGACCCTCGTGATTCCTCTCGAGTGGAGACGGGTATGTCGGGGAACTTCTTGATTTGCACCAAGGGTGTGAAGGACCCTTTCGAAGTTCCAGAGTTGAGGTGTGATCAGCCTCGAGACGCCTCAGCGGAAATGGGCCTCATCTCGCCTGGAGTGGAGAACCTCCTGGATTTTCTCGAGATGCGGCAGGTCTTCTCGAGTTACGACGGGGACCTCAGGAACCCGCTCTGGTGGCATCAGGAAAGGCCAGTCCCCATGCGAGTTGCTACGGGACCACTCGGGATTCCTCTCCCGTCCATGCCCGGGCCTCAGTCCTTGTGTGGAGTCGGGGCCGAACCTGAGGATTCCTCTCCAGTGTTGCCATGGATCTTGGGGTGCTTCTGAGTCTCCCCAGGGGAGTCAGGCCTCGTCTCGAGTGGGAGCATGCACGTGCGCTTTCCTCCCGAGCTGCAGCAGTAGTGTCACGCTTCCTGTCACGTGGATCAAGGGATCTGTTGCTTTCTCTCGAGGCTGTCCCTCGAGGCTTTCCCACGAGGCTTTCCCACAGGGCTGTGCCACGTGCCACCTTGGTGTGAGTCGATCCTCGGCGTGAAAGACGAGTCGGTGAAGGGAAAAGAGGTTCCCTTGGAATGGACTGAGACATCTGGGGGACTCTTGGAATGTGGCACGACCCTGGAGTTCCTCTCGCCGTTCCTGTTGAGAGGGCCTCCTCTTGAGATGCGACGGGAACGCCGGGAACTCTTTCCCGACGAAGCAGGTAAAGGATCCCTCATCTCGAGCTACGAGGCGGAAACGGGGCTCCTCTGGATGTCTGCGGGACCCTCGTGATTCCTCTCGAGGCGAGACGGGTATGTCGGGGAACTTCTTGATTTGCACCAAGGGTGTGAAGGACCCTTTCGAAGTTCCAGACGTGAGGTGTGATCAGCCTCGAGAAGCCTCAGCGGAAATGGGCCTCATCTCGCCTGGAGGGGAGAACCTCCTTGATTTTCTCGAGTTGCGGCAGGTCTTCTCGAGTTACGACGGGGACCTCAGGGACCCGCTCTGGTGGCCTCAAGAAAGGCCAGTCCCCGTGCGAGTTGCTAGGGGCCATCTCTGGATTGCTCTCCCGTCCATGCCGGGGCCTAAGACCTTGTTTGGAGTCGGGGCCGAATCTGAGGATTCCTCTCCAGTGTTGCCATGGTTCTTGGGGTGCTTCTGAGTCTCCCGAGGGGAGTCAGGCCTCGTCTCGAGTGGGGGCATCCATGTGCGCTTCCCTCCCGAGCTGCAGCTGTAGTGTCACGCTTCCTGTCATGTGGATCAAGGGATCTGTGGCTTTCCCTCGAGGCTTTCCCACGAGGCTTTCCCACAGGGCTGTGCCACGTGCCACCTTGGTGTGAGTCGATCCTCGGCGTGAAAGACGAGCCGGTGAAGGGAAAAGAGGTTCTTCTGGAATGGACTGAGACATCTGGGGGACTCTTGGAATGGTGGCACGACCCTGGAGTTCCTCTCGCCGTTCCTGTTGAGAGGGCCTCCTCTTGAGGTGCGACGGGAAAGCCGGGAACTCTTTCCCGACGAAGCAGGGAAAGGATCCCTCATCTAGATCTACGAGGCGGAAACGGGGCTCCTCTGGATGTGGGCGGGACCCACGTGTTTCCTCTCGAGTGGAGACGGGTATGTCGGGGAACTTCTTGATTTGCACCAAGGTTGTGAAGGACCCTTTCGAAGTTCCAGAGGTGAGGTGTGATCAGCCTCGAGATGCCTCAGCGGAAATGGGCCTCATCTCGCCTGGAGGGGAGAACCTCCTGGATTTTCTCGAGTTGCGGCAGGTCTTCTCGAGTTACGACGGGGACCTCAGGGACCCGCTCTGGTGGCCTCAGGAAAGGCCAGTCCTCATGCGAGTTGCTAGGGGACCTCTAGGGATTCCTCTCCCGTCCATGCCGGGGCCTCAGTCCTTGTGTGGAGTCGGTGCCGGAACCTGAGGATGCCTCTCCAGCGTTGCCATGGATCTTGGGGTGCTTCTCAGTCTCCCCAGGGGAGTCAGGCCTCGTCTCGCGTGGGAGCATGCACGTGCGCTTTCCTCCCGAGCTGCAGCAGTAGTGTCACGCTTCCTGTCACGTGGATCAAGGGATCTGTGGCTTTCCCTCGAGGCTGTCCCTCGAGGCTTTCCCACGAGGCTTTCCCACAGGGCTGTGCCACGTGCCACCTTGGTGTGAGTCGATCCTCGGCGTGAAAGACGAGCCGGTTAAGGGAAAAGAGGTTCCTCTGGAATGGACTGAGACATCTGGGGGACTCTTGGAATGGTGGCACGACCCTGGAGTTCCTCTCGCCTTTCCTGTTGAGAGGGCCTCCCCTTGAGATGCGACGGGAACGCCGGGAACTCTTTTCCGATGAAGCAGGGAAAGGATCCCTCATCTCGAGCTACGAGGCGGAAACGGGGCTCCTCTGGATGTGGGCGGGACCCTCGTGTTTCCTCTCGAGTGGAGACGGGTATGTCGGGGAACTTCTTGATTTTCACCAAGGGTGTGAAGGACCCTTTCGAAGTTCCAGAGGTGAGGTGTGATCAGCCTCGAGACGCCTCAGCGGAAATGGGCCTCATCTCGCCTGGAGGGGAGAACCTCCTGGATTTTCTCGAGATGCGGCAGGTCTTCTCGAGTTACGACGGGGACCTCAGGGACCCGCTCTGGTGGCCTCAAGAAAGGCCAGTTCCCGTGCGAGTTGCTAGGGGCCATATCGGGATTCCTCTCCCGTCCATGCAGGGGCCTAAGACCTTGTTTGGAGTCGGGGCCGAACCTGAGGATTCCTCTCCAGTGTTGCCATGGATCTTGGGGTGCTTCTGAGTTGCCCCAGGGGAGTCAGGCGTCGTCCCGAGTGGAGGCATGCACGTGCACTTCCCTCCCGACCTGCAGCAGTAGTGTCACGCTTCCTGTCACGTGGATCAAGGGATCTGTGGCTTTCCCTCGAGGCTGTACCTCGAAGTTTTCCCACGAGGCTTTCCCACAGGGCTGTGCCACGTGCCACCTTGGTGTGAGTCGATCCTCGGCGTGAAAGACGAGCCGGTGAAGGGAAAAGAAGTTCCTCTGGAATGGACTGAGACATCTGGGGGACTCATGGAATGGTGGCACGACCCTGGAGTTCCTCTCGCCGTTCCTGTTGAGAGGGCCTCCTCTTGAGATGCGACGGGAATGCCGGGAACTCTTTCCCGACGAAGCAGGGAAAGGATCCCTCATCTCGATCTACGAGGCGGAAACGGGGCTCCTCTGGATGTGGGCGAGACCCTCGTGTTTCCTCTCGATCGGAGACGGGTATGTCGGGGAATTTCTTGATTTGCACCAAGGTTGTGAAGGAGCCTTTCGAAGTTCCAGAGGTGCGGTGTGATCTGCCTCGAGACGCCTCAGCGGAAATGGGCCTCATCTCGCCTGGAGGGGAGAACCTCCTGGATTTTGTCGAGTTGCGGCAGGTCTTCTCGAGTTA
This sequence comes from Budorcas taxicolor, assembly GCF_023091745.1. Classification (NCBI taxonomy): domain Eukaryota; kingdom Metazoa; phylum Chordata; class Mammalia; order Artiodactyla; family Bovidae; genus Budorcas; species Budorcas taxicolor. Next base: position 276,388 of record NW_026292783.1, on the reverse strand, counting down.
CGACGGGGACCTCAGGGACCCGCTCTGGTGGCCTCAGGAAAGGCCAGTCCCCATGCGAGTTGCTAGGGGACCTCTCGGGATTCCTCTCCCGTCCATGCCCGGGCCTCAGTCCTGGTGTGGAGTCTGGGCCGGAACCTGAGGATTCCTCTCCAGTGTTGCCATGGATCTTGGGGTGCTTCTGAATCTCCCCAGGGGAGTCAGGCTTCGTCTCGAGTGGGGGCATGCACGTGCGCTTTCCTCCCGAGCTGCAGCAGTAGTGTCACGCTTCCTGTCACGTGGATCAAGGGATCTGTGGCTTTCCCTGGAGGTTGTCCCTCGAGGCTTACCCACAGGGCTGTGCCACGTGCCACCTTGGTGTGAGTCGATCCTCGGCGTGAAAGACGAGCCGGTGAAGGGAAAAGAGGTTCCTCTGGAATGGACTGAGACATCTGGGGGACTCTTGGAATGGTGGCACGACCCTGGAGTTCCTCTCGCCGTTCCTGTTGAGAGGGCCTCCTCTTGAGATGCGACGGTAACGCCGGGAACTCTTTCCCGACGAAGCAGGTGAAGGATCCCTCATCTCGAGCTACGAGGCGGAAACGGGGCTCCTCTGGATGTGGGCGGGACCCTCGTGATTCCTCTCGAGGGGAGACAGGTATGTCGGGGAACTTCTTGATTTGCACCAAGGGTGTGAAGGACCCTTTCGAAGTTCCAGATGTGAGGTGTGATCAGCCTCGAGATGCCTCAGCGGAAATGGGCCTCATCTCGCCTGGAGGGGAGAACCTCCTGGATTTTCTCAAGTTGCGGCAGGTCTTCTCGAGTTACGACGGGGACCTCATGGACCCGCTCTGGTGGCCTCAAGAAAGGCCAGTCCCCGTGCGAGTTTCTAGGGGCCATATCGGGATTCCTCTCCCGTCCATGCCGGGGCCTAAGACCTTGTTTGGAGTCGGGGCCGAACCTGAGGATTCCTCTCCAGTGTTGCCATGGACCTTGGGGTGCTTCTGAGTCTCCCCAGGGGAGTCAGGCCTCGTCTCGAGTGGGAGCATGCACGTGCGCTTTCCTCCCGAGCTGCAGCAGTAGTGTCACGCTTCCTGTCACGTGGGTCAAGGGATCTGTTGCTTTCTCTCGAGGCTGTCCCTCGAGGCTTTCCCACGAGGCTTTCCCACAGGGCTGTGCCACGTGCCACCTTGGTGTGAGTCGATCCTCGGCGTGAAAGACGAGTCGGTGAAGGGAAAAGAGGTTCCCTTGGAATGGACTGAGACATCTGGGGGACTCTTGGAATGTGGCACGACCCTGGAGTTCCTCTCGCCGTTCCTGTTGAGAGGGCCTCCTCTTGAGATGCGACGGGAACGCCGGGAACTCTTTCCCGACGAAGCAGGTAAAGGATCCCTCATCTCGAGCTACGAGGCGGAAACGGGGCTCCTCTGGATGTCTGCGGGACCCTCGTGATTCCTCTCGAGGCGAGACGGGTATGTCGGGGAACTTCTTGATTTGCACCAAGGGTGTGAAGGACCCTTTCGAAGTTCCAGACGTGAGGTGTGATCAGCCTCTAGAAGCCTCAGCGGAAATGGGCCTCATCTCGCCTGGAGGGGAGAACCTCCTGGATTTTCTCGAGTTGCGGCAGGTCTTCTCGAGTTACGACGGGGATCTCAGGGACCCGCTCTGGTGGCCTCAAGAAAGGCCAGTCCCCGTGCGAGTTGCAAGGGGCCATCTCTGGATTGCTCTCCAGTCCATGCCGGGGCCTAAGACTTTGTTTGGAGTCGGGGCCGAATCTGAGGATTCCTCTCCAGTGTTGCCATGGTTCTTGGGGTGCTTCTGAGTCTCCCGAGGGTAGTCAGGCCTCGTCTCGAGTGGGGGCATCCATGTGCGCTTCCCTCCCGAGCTGCAGCTGTAGTGTCACGCTTCCTGTCATGTGGATCAAGGGATCTGTGGCTTTCCCTCGAGGCTTTCCCACGAGGCTTTCCCACAGGGCTGTGCCACGTGCCACCTTGGTGTGAGTCGATCCTCGGCGTGAAAGACGAGCCGGTGAAGGGAAAAGAGGTTCCTCTGGAATGGACTGAGACATCTGGGGGACTCTTGGAATGGTGGCACGACCCTGGAGTTCCTCTCGCCGTTCCTGTTGAGAGGGCCTCCTCTTCAGGTGCGACGGGAAAGCCGGGAACTCTTTCCCGATGAAGCAGGGAAAGGATCCCTCATCTCGAGCTACGAGGCGGAAACGGGGCTCCTCTGGATGTGGGCGAGACCCTCGTGTTTCCTCTCGATCGGAGACGGGTATGTCGGGGAATTTCTTGATTTGCACCAAGGTTGTGAAGGAGCCTTTCGAAGTTCCAGAGGTGCGGTGTGATCTGCCTCGAGACGCCTCAGCGGAAATGGGCCTCATCTCGCCTGGAGGGGAGAACCTCCTGGATTTTGTCGAGTTGCGGCAGGTCTTCTCGAGTTACGACGGGGACCTCAGGGACCCGCTCTGGTGGCCTCAGGAAAGGCCAGTCCCCATGCGAGTTGCTAGGGGACCTCTCGGGATTCCTCTCCCGTCCATGCCCGGGCCTCAGTCCTGGTGTGGAGTCTGGGCCGGAACCTGAGGATTCCTCTCCAGTGTTGCCAGGGATCTTGGGGTGCTTCTGAATCTCCCCAGGGGAGTCAGGCTTCGTCTCGAGTGGGGGCATGCACGTGCGCTTTCCTCCCGAGCTGCAGCAGTAGTGTCACGCTTCCTGTCACGTGGATCAAGGGATCTGTGGCTTTCCCTGGAGGTTGTCCCTCGAGGCTTACCCACAGGGCTGTGCCACGTGCCACCTTGGTGTGAGTCGATCCTCGGCGTGAAAGACGAGCCGGTGAAGGGAAAAGAGGTTCCTCTGGAATGGACTGAGACATCTGGGGGACTCTTGGAATGGTGGCACGACCCTGGAGTTCCTCTCGCCGTTCCTGTTGAGAGGGCCTCCTCTTGAGATGCGACGGTAACGCCGGGAACTCTTTCCCGACGAAGCAGGTGAAGGATCCCTCATCTCGAGCTACGAGGCGGAAACGGGGCTCCTCTGGATGTGGGCGGGACCCTCGTGATTCCTCTCGAGGGGAGACAGGTATGTCGGGGAACTTCTTGATTTGCACCAAGGGTGTGAAGGACCCTTTCGAAGTTCCAGATGTGAGGTGTGATCAGCCTCGAGACGCCTCAGCGGAAATGGGCCTCATCTCGCCTGGAGGGGAGAACCTCCTGGATTTTCTCAAGTTGCGGCAGGTCTTCTCGAGTTACGACGGGGACCTCATGGTCCCGCTCTGGTGGCCTCAAGAAAGGCCAGTCCCCGTGCGAGTTGCTAGGGGCCATATCGGGATTCCTCTCCCGTCCATGCCGGGGCCTAAGACCTTGTTTGGAGTCGGGGCCGAACCTGAGGATTCCTCTCCAGTGTTGCCATGGACCTTGGGGTGCTTCTGAGTCTCCCCAGGGGAGTCAGGCCTCGTCTCGAGTGGGAGCATGCACGTGCGCTTTCCTCCCGAGCTGCAGCAGTAGTGTCACGCTTCCTGTCACGTGGGTCAAGGGATCTGTTGCTTTCTCTCGAGGCTGTCCCTCGAGGCTTTCCCACGAGGCTTTCCCACAGGGCTGTGCCACGTGCCACCTTGGTGTGAGTCGATCCTCGGCGTGAAAGACGAGTCGGTGAAGGGAAAGAGGTTCCCTTGGAATGGACTGAGACATCTGAGGGACTCTTGGAATGTGGCACGACCCTGGAGTTCCTCTCGCCGTTCCTGTTGAGAGGGCCTCCTCTTGAGATGCGACGGGAACGCCGGGAACTCTTTCCCGACGAAGCAGGTAAAGGATCCCTCATCTCGAGCTACGAGGCGGAAACGGGGCTCCTCTGGATGTCTGCGGGACCCTCGTGATTCCTCTCGAGGCGAGACGGGTATGTCGGGGAACTTCTTGATTTGCACCAAGGGTGTGAAGGACCCTTTCGAAGTTCCAGACGTGAGGTGTGATCAGCCTCTAGAAGCCTCAGCGGAAATGGGCCTCATCTCGCCTGGAGTGGAGAACCTCCTGGATTTTCTCGAGTTGCGGCAGGTCTTCTCGAGTTACGACGGGGACCTCAGGGACCCGCTCTGGTGGCCTCAAGAAAGGCCAGTCCCCGTGCGAGTTGCTAGGGGCCATCTCTGGATTGCTCTCCAGTCCATGCCGGGGCCTAAGACTTTGTTTGGAGTCGGGGCCGAATCTGAGGATTCCTCTCCAGTGTTGCCATGGTTCTTGGGGTGCTTCTGAGTCTCCCGAGGGGAGTCAGGCCTCGTCTCGAGTGGGGGCATCCATGTGCGCTTCCCTCCCGAGCTGCAGCTGTAGTGTCACGCTTCCTGTCATGTGGATCAAGGGATCTGTGGCTTTCCCTCGAGGCTTTCCCACGAGGCTTTCCCACAGGGCTGTGCCACGTGCCACCTTGGTGTGAGTCGATCCTCGGCGTGAAAGACGAGCCGGTGAAGGGAAAAGAGGTTCCTCTGGAATGGACTGAGACATCTGGGGGACTCTTGGAATGGTGGCACGACCCTGGAGTTCCTCTCGCCGTTCCTGTTGAGAGGGCCTCCTCTTGAGGTGCGACGGGAAAGCCGGGAACTCTTTCCCGACGAAGCAGGGAAAGGATCCCTCATCTAGATCTACGAGGCGGAAACGGGGCTCCTCTGGATGTGGGCGGGACCCACGTGTTTCCTCTCGAGTGGAGACGGGTATGTCGGGGAACTTCTTGATTTGCACCATGGTTGTGAAGGACCCTTTCGAAGTTCCAGAGGTGAGGTGTGATCAGCCTCGAGACGCCTCAGAGGAAATGGGCCTCATCTCGCCTGGAGGGGAGAACCTCCTGGATTTTCTCGAGTTGCGGCAGGTCTTCTCGAGTTACGACGGGGACCTCAGGGACCCGCTCTGGTGGCCTCAGGAAAGGCCAGTCCTCATGCGAGTTGCTAGGGGACCTCTCGGGATTCCTCTCCCGTCCATGCCGGGGCCTCAGTCCTTGTGTGGAGTCGGTGCCGGAACCTGAGGATTCCTCTCCAGCGTTGCCATGGATCTTGGGGTGCTTCTCAGTCTCCCCAGGGGAGTCAGGCCTGGTCTCGAGTGGGAGCATGCACGTGCGCTTTCCTCCCGAGCTGCAGCAGTAGTGTCACGCTTCCTGTCACGTGGATCAAGGGATCTGTGGCTTTCCCTCGAGGCTGTCCCTCGAGGCTTTCCCACGAGGCTTTCCCACAGGGCTGTGCCACGTGCCACCTTGGTGTGAGTCGATCCTCGGCGTGAAAGACGAGCCGGTGAAGGGAAAAGAGGTTCCTCTGGAATGGACTGAGACATCTGGGGGACTCTTGGAATGGTGGCACGACCCTGGAGTTCCTCTCGCCTTTCCTGTGGAGAGGGCCTCCCCTTGAGATGCGACGGGAACGCCGGGAACTCTTTCCCGATGAAGCAGGGAAAGGATCCCTCATCTCGAGCTACGAGGCGGAAACGGGGCTCCTCTGGATGTGGGCGGGACCCTCGTGATTCCCCTCGAGTGGAGACGGGTATGTCGGGGAACTTCTTGATTTGCACCAAGGGTGTGAAGGAGCCTTTCGAAGTTCCAGAGGTGAGGTGTGATCAGCCTCGAGACGCCTCAGCGGAAATGGGCCTCATCTCGCCTGGAGGGGAGAACCTCCTGGATTTTCCCGAGTTGCGGCAGGTCTTCTCGAGTTACGACGGGGACCTCAGGGACCCGCTCTGGTGGCCTCAGGAAAGGCCAGTCCCCATGCGAGTTGCTAGGGGACCTCTCGGGATTCCTCTCCCGTCCATGCCGGGGCCTCAGTCCTTGTGTGGAGTCGGGGCCGGAACCTGAGGATTCGTCTCCAGTGTTGCCATGGATCTTGGGGTGCTTCTGAGTCTCCCCAGGGGAGTCAGGCCTCGTCTCGAGTGGGGGCATGCACGTGCGCTTTCCTCCCGAGCTGCAGCAGTAGTGTCACGCTTCCTGTCACGTGGATCAAGGGATCTGTGGCTTTCCCTCGAGGCTGTCCCTCGAGGCTTTCCCACGAGGCTTTCCCACAGGGCTGTGCCACGTGCCACCTTGGTGTGAGTCGATCCTCGGCGTGAAAGACGAGCCGGTGAAGGGAAAAGAGGTTCCTCTGGAATGGACTGAGACATCTGGGGGACTCTTGGAATGGTGGCACGACCCTGGAGTTCCTCTCGCCGTTCCTGTTGAGAGGGCCTCCTCTTGAGATGCGACGGGAACGCCGGGAACTCTTTCCCGACGAAGCAGGGAAAGGATCCCTCATCTCGAGCTACGAGGCGGAAACGGGACTCCTCTTGATGTGGGCGGGACCCTCGTGATTCCTCTCGAGTGGAGACGGGTATGTCGGGGAACTTCTTGATTTGCACCAAGGGTGTGAAGGAGCCTTTCGAAGTTCCAGAGGTGAGGTGTGATCAGCCTCAAGACGCCTCAGCGAAAATGGGCCTCATCTCGCCTGGAGGGGAGAACCTCCTGAATTTTTTCGAGTTGCGGCAGGTCTTCTCGAGTTACGACGGGGACCTCAGGGACCCGCTCTGGTGGCCTCAGGAAAGGCCAGTCCCTATGCGAGTTGCTAGGGTCCCTCTCGGGATTCCTCTCCCGTCCATGCCGGGGCCTCAGTCCTTGTGTGGAGTCGGGGCCGGAATCTGAGGATTCCTCTCCAGTGTTGCCATGGATCTTGGGGTGCTTCTGAGTCTCCCCAGGGGAGTCAGGCCTCGTCTCGAGTGGGGGCATGCACGTGCGCTTTCCTCCCGAGCTGCAGCAGTAGTGTCACGCTTCCTGTCACGTGGATCAAGGGATCTGTGGCTTTCCCTCGAGGTTGTCCCTCGAGGCTTTCCCACGTGGCTTTCCCACAGGGCTGTGCCACGTGCCACCTTGGTGTGAGTCGATCCTCGGCGTGAAAGACGAGCCGGTGAAGGGAAAAGAGGTTCCTCTGGAATGGACTGAGACATCTGGGGGACTCTTGGAATGGTGGCACGACCCTGGAGTTCCTCTCGCCTTTCCTGTTGAGAGGGCCTCCTCTTGAGATGCGACGGGAACGCCGGGAACTCTTTCCCGACGAAGCAGGGAAAGGATCCCTCATCTCGAGCTACGAGGCGGAAACGGGGCTCCTCTGGATGTGGGCGGGACCCTCGTGATTCCTCTCGAGTGGAGACGGCTAGGTCGGGGAACTTCTTGATTTGCACCAAGGGTGTGAAGGACCCTTTCGAAGTTCCAGAGGTGAGGTGTGATCAGCCTCGAGACGCCTCAGCGGAAATGGGCCTCATCTCGCCTGGAGGGGAGAACCTCCTGGATTTTCTCGAGTTGCGGCAGGTCTTCTCGAGTTACGACGGGGACCTCAGGGACCCGCTCTGGTGGCCTCAGGAAAGGCCAGCCCCATGCGAGTTGCTAGGGGACCTCTCGGGATTCCTCTCCCGTCCATGCCGGGGCCTCAGTCCTTGTGTGGAGTCGGGGCCGGAACCTCAGGATTCCTCTCCAGTGTTGCCATGGATCTTGGGGTGCTTCTGAGTCTCCCCAGGGGAGTCAGGCCTCGTCTCGAGTGGGGGCATGCACGTGCGCTTTCCTCCCGAGCTGCAGCAGTAGTGTCACGCTTCCTGTCACGTGGATCAAGGGATCTGTGGCTTTCCCTCGAGGCTGTCCCTCGAGGCTTTCCCACGAGGCTTTCCCACAGGGCTGTGCCACGTGCCACCTTGGTGTGAGTCGATCCTCGGCGTGAAAGACGAGCCGGTGAAGGGAAAAGAGGTTCCTCTGGAATGGACTGAGACATCTGGGGGACTCTTGGAATGGTGGCACGACCCTGGAGTTCCTCTCGCCGTTCCTGTTGAGAGGGCCTCCTCTTGAGATGCGACGGGAACGCCGGGAACTCTTTCCCGACGAAGCAGGGAAAGGATCCCACATCTCGAGCTACGAGGCGGAAACGGGGCTCCTCTGGATGTGGGCGGGACCCTCGTGATTCCTCTCGAGTGGAGACGGGTATGTCGGGGAACTTCTTGATTTGCACCAAGGGTGTGAAGGAGCCTTTCGAAGTTCCAGAGGTGAGGTGTGATCAGCCTCGAGACGCCTCAGCGGAAATGGGCCTCATCTCGCCTGGAGGGGAGAACCTCCTGGATTTTCTCGAGTTGCGGCAGGTCTTCTCGAGTTACGACGGGGACCTCAGGGACCCGCTCTGGTGGCCTCAGGAAAGGCCAGTCCCCATGCGAATTGCTAGGAGACCTCTCGGGATTCCTCTCCCGTCCATGCCGGGGCCTCAGTCCTTGTGTGGAGTCGGGGCCGGAACCTGAGGATTCCTCTCCAGTGTTGCCATGGATCTTGGGGTGCTTCTGAGTCTCCCCAGGGGAGTCAGGCCTCGTCTCGAGTGGGGTCATGCACGTGCGCTTTGCTCCCGAGCTGCAGCAGTAGTGTCACGCTTCCTGTCACGTGGATCAAGGGATCTGTGGCTTTCCCTCGAGGCTGTCCCTCGACGCTTTCCCACGAGGCTTTCCCACAGGGCTCTGCCACGTGCCACCTTGGTGTGAGTCGATCCTCGGCGTGAAAGACGAGCCGGTGAAGGGAAAAGAGGTTCCTCTGGAATGGACTGAGATATCTGGGGGACTCTTGGAATGGTGGCACGACCCTGGAGTTCCTCTCGCCCTTCCTGTTGAGAGGGCCTCCTCTTGAGATGCGAGGGAACGCCGGGACCTCTTTCCCGATGAAGCAGGGAAAGGATCCCTCATCTCGAGCTACGAGGCGGAAACGGGGCTCCTCTGGATGTGGGCGGGACCCTCGTGATTCCCCTCGAATGGAGACGGGTATGTCGGGGAACTTCTTGATTTGCACCAAGGGTGTGAAGGAGCCTTTCGAAGTTCCAGAGGTGAGGTGTGATCAGCCTCGAGACGCCTCAGCGGAAATGGGCCTCATCTCGCCTGGAGGGGAGAACCTCCTGGATTTTCTCGAGTTGCGGCAGGTCTTCTCGAGTTACGACGGGGACCTCAGGGACCCGCTCTGGTGGCCTCAGGAAAGGCCAGTCCCCATGCGAGTTGCTAGGGGACCTCTCGGGATTCCTCTCCCGTCCATGCCGGGGCCTCAGTCCTTGTGTGGAGTCGGGGCCGGAACCTGAGGATTCGTCTCCAGTGTTGCCATGGATCTTGGGGTGCTTCTGAGTCTCCCCAGGGGAGTCAGGCCTCGTCTCGAGTGGGGGCATGCACGTGCGCTTTCCTCCCGAGCTGCAGCAGTAGTGTCACGCTTCCTGTCACGTGGATCAAGGGATCTGTGGCTTTCCCTCGAGGCTGTCCCTCGAGGCTTTCCCACGAGGCTTTCCCACAGGGCTGTGCCACGTGCCACCTTGGTGTGAGTCGATCCTCGGCGTGAAAGACGAGCCGGTGAAGGGAAAAGAGGTTCCTCTGGAATGGACTGAGACATCTGGGGGACTCTTGGAATGGTGGCACGACCCTGGAGTTCCTCTCGCCGTTCCTGTTGAGAGGGCCTCCTCTTGAGATGCGACGGGAACGCCGGGAACTCTTTCCCGATGAAGCAGGGAAAGGATCCCTCATCTCGAGCTACGAGGCGGAAACGGGGCTCCTCTGGATGTGGGCGGGACCCTCGTGATTCCCCTCGAGTGGAGACGGGTATGTCGGGGAACTTCTTGATTTGCACCAAGGGTGTGAAGGAGCCTTTCGAAGTTCCAGAGGTGAGGTGTGATCAGCCTCGAGACGCCTCAGCGGAAATGGGCCTCATCTCGCCTGGAGGGGAGAACCTCCTGGATTTTCTCGAGTTGCGGCAGGTCTTCTCGAGTTACGACGGGGACCTCAGGGACCCGCTCTGGTGGCCTCAGGAAAGGCCAGTCCCCATGCGAGTTGCTAGGGGACCTCTCGGGATTCCTCTCCCGTCCATGCCGGGGCCTCAGTCCTTGTGTGGAGTTGGGGCCGGAACCTGAGGATTCCTCTCCAGTGTTGCCATGGATCTTGGGGTGCTTCTGAGTCTCCCCAGGGGAGTCAGGCCTCGTCTCGAGTGGGGGCATGCACGTGCGCTTTCCTCCCGAGCTGCAGCAGTAGTGTCACGCTTCCTGTCACGTGGATCAAGGGATCTGTGGCTTTCCCTCGAGGCTGTCCCTCGAGGCTTTCCCACGAGGCTTTCCCACAGGGCTGTGCCACGTGCCACCTTGGTGTGAGTCGATCCTCGGCGTGAAAGACGAGCCGGTGAAGGGAAAAGAGGTTCCTCTGGAATGGACTGAGACATCTGGGGGACTCTTGGAATGGTGGCACGACCCTGGAGTTCCTCTCGCCGTTCCTGTTGAGAGGGCCTCCTCTTGAGATGCGACGGGAACGCGCGGGAACTCTTTCCCGACGAAGCAGGGAAAGGATCCCTCATCTCGAGCTACGAGGCGGAAACGGGGCTCCTCTGGATGTGGGCGGGAACCTCGTGATTCCTCTCTAGTGGAGACGGGTATGTCGGGGAACTTCTTGATTTGCACCAAGGGTGTGAAGGAGCCTTTCGAAGTTCCAGAGGTGAGGTGTGATCAGCCTCGAGACGCCTCAGCGGAAATGGGCCTCATCTCGCCTGGAGGGGAGAACCTCCTGGATTTTCTCGAGTTGCGGCAGGTCTTCTCGAGTTACGACGGGGACCTCAGGGACCCGCTCTGGTGGCCTCAGGAAAGGCCAGTCCCCATGCGAGTTGCTAGGGGACCTCTCGGGATTCCTCTCCCGTCCATGCCGGGGCCTCAGTCCTTGTGTGGAGTTGGGGCCGGAACCTGAGGATTCCTCTCCAGTGTTGCCATGGATCTTGGGGTGCTTCTGAGTCTCCCCAGGGGAGTCAGGCCTCGTCTCGAGTGGGGGCATGCACGTGCGCTTTCCTCCCGAGCTGCAGCAGTAGTGTCACGCTTCCTGTCACGTGGATCAAGGGATCTGTGGCTTTCCCTCGAGGCTGTCCCTCGAGGCTTTCTCACGAGGCTTTCCCACAGGGCTGTGCCACGTGCCACCTTGGTGTGAGTCGATCCTCGGCGTGAAAGACGAGCCGGTGAAGGGAAAAGAGGTTCCTCTGGAATGGACTGAGACATCTGGGGGACTCTTGGAATGGTGGCACGACCCTGGAGTTCCTCTCGCCGTTCCTGTTGAGAGGGCCTCCTCTTGAGATGCGACGGGAACGCCGGGAACTCTTTCCCGACGAAGCAGGGAAAGGATCCCTCATCTCGAGCTACGAGGCGGAAACGGGGCTCCTCTGGATGTGGGCGGGAACCTCGTGATTCCTCTCTAGTGGAGACGGGTATGTCGGGGAACTTCTTGATTTGCACCAAGGGTGTGAAGGAGCCTTTCGAAGTTCCAGAGGTGAGGTGTGATCAGCCTCGAGACGCCTCAGCGGAAATGGGCCTCATCTCGCCTGGAGGGGAGAACCTCCTGGATTTTCTCGAGTTGCGGCAGGTCTTCTCGAGTTACGACGGGGACCTCAGGGACCCGCTCTGGTGGCCTCAGGAAAGGCCAGTCCCCATGCGAGTTGCTAGGGGACCTCTCGGGATTCCTCTCCCGTCCATGCCGGGGCCTCAGTCCTTGTGTGGAGTCGGGGCCGGAACCTCAGGATTCCTCTCCAGTGTTGCCATGGATCTTGGGGTGCTTCTGAGTCTCCCCAGGGGAGTCAGGCCTCGTCTCGAGTGGGGGCATGCACGTGCGCTTTCCTCCCGAGCTGCAGCAGTAGTGTCACGCTTCCTGTCACGTGGATCAAGGGATCTGTGGCTTTCCCTCGAGGCTGTCCCTCGAGGCTTTCCCACGAGGCTTTCCCACAGGGCTGTGCCACGTGCCACCTTGGTGTGAGTCGATCCTCGGCGTGAAAGACGAGCCGGTGAAGGGAAAAGAGGTTCCTCTGGAATGGACTGAGACATCTGGGGGACTCTTGGAATGGTGGCACGACCCTGGAGTTCCTCTCGCCGTTCCTGTTGAGAGGGCCTCCTCTTGAGATGCGACGGGAACGCCGGGAACTCTTTCCCGACGAAGCAGGGAAAGGATCCCTCATCTCGAGCTACGAGGCGGAAACGGGGCTCCTCTGGATGTGGGCGGGACCCTCGTGATTCCCCTCGAGTGGAGACGGGTATGTCGGGGAACTTCTTGATTTGCACCAAGGGTGTGAAGGAGCCTTTCGAAGTTCCAGAGGTGAGGTGTGATCAGCCTCGAGACGCCTCAGCGGAAATGGGCCTCATCTCGCCTGGAGGGGAGAACCTCCTGGATTTTCTCGAGTTGCGGCAGGTCTTCTCGAGTTACGACGGGGACCTCAGGGACCCGCTCTGGTGGCCTCAGGAAAGGCCAGTCCCCATGCGAGTTGCTAGGGGACCTCTCGGGATTCCTCTCCCGTCCATGCCGGGGCCTCAGTCCTTGTGTGGAGTCGGGGCCGGAACCTGAGGATTCGTCTCCAGTGTTGCCATGGATCTTGGGGTGCTTCTGAGTCTCCCCAGGGGAGTCAGGCCTCGTCTCGAGTGGGGGCATGCACGTGCGCTTTCCTCCCGAGCTGCAGCAGTAGTGTCACGCTTCCTGTCACGTGGATCAAGGGATCTGTGGCTTTCCCTCGAGGCTGTCCCTCGAGGCTTTCCCACGAGGCTTTCCCACAGGGCTGTGCCACGTGCCACCTTGGTGTGAGTCGATCCTCGGCGTGAAAGACGAGCCGGTGAAGGGAAAAGAGGTTCCTCTGGAATGGACTGAGACATCTGGGGGACTCTTGGAATGGTGGCACGACCCTGGAGTTCCTCTCGCCTTTCCTGTTGAGAGGGCCTCCTCTTGAGATGCGACGGGAACGCCGGGAACTCTTTCCCGACGAAGCAGGGAAAGGATCCCTCATCTCGAGCTACGAGGCGGAAACGGGGCTCCTCTGGATGTGGGCGGGACCCTCGTGATTCCTCTCGAGTGGAGACGGCTAGGTCGGGGAACTTCTTGATTTGCACCAAGGGTGTGAAGGACCCTTTCGAAGTTCCAGAGGGGAGGTGTGATCAGCCTCGAGACGCCTCAGCGGAAATGGGCCTCATCTCGCCTGGAGGGGAGAACCTCCTGGATTTTCTCGAGATGCGGCAGGTCTTCTCGAGTTACGACGGGGACCTCAGGGACCCGCTCTGGTGGCCTCAGGAAAGGCCAGTCCCCATGCGAGTTGCTAGGGGACCTCTCGGGATTCCTCTCCCGTCCATGCCGGGGCCTCAGTCCTTGTGTGGAGTCGGGGCCGGAACCTGAGGATTCCTCTCCAGTGTTGCCATGGATCTTGGGGTGCTTCTGAATCTCCCCAGGGGAGTCAGGCCTCGTCTCGAGTGGGGGCATGCACGTGCGCTTTCCTCCCGAGCTGCAGCAGTAGTGTCACGCTTCCTGTCACGTGGATCAAGGGATCTGTGGCTTTCCCTCGAGGCTGTCCCTCGAGGCTTTCCCACGAGGCTTTCCCACAGGGCTGTGCCACGTGCCACCTTGGTGTGAGTCGATCCTCGGCGTGAAAGACGAGCCGGTGAAGGGAAAAGAGGTTCCTCTGGAATGGACTGAGACATCTGGGGGACTCTTGGAATGGTGGCACGACCCTGGAGTTCCTCTCGCCGTTCCTGTTGAGATGGCCTCCTCTTGAGATGCGACGAGAACGCCAGGAACTCTTTCCCGACGAAGCAGGGAAAGGATCCCTCATCTCGAGCTACGAGGCGCAAACGGGGCTCCTCTGGATGTGGGCCGGACCCTCGTGATTCCTCTCGAGTGGAGACGGCTAGGTCGGGGAACTTCTTGATTTGCACCAAGGGTGTGAAGGACCCTTTCGAAGTTCCAGAGGTGAGGTGTGATCAGCCTGGAGACGCCTCAGCGGAAATGGGCCTCATCTCGCCTGGAGGGGAGAACCTCCTGGATTTTCTCGAGCTGCGGCAGGCCTTCTCGAGTTACGACGGGGACCTCAGGGACCCGCTCTGGTGGCCTCAGGAAAGGCCAGTCCCCATGCGAGTTGCTAGGGGACCACTCGGGATTCCTCTCCCGTCCATGCCGGGGCCTCAGTCCTTGTGTGGAGTCGGGGCCGGAACCTGAGGATTCCTCTCCAGTGTTGCCATGGATCTTGGGGTGCTTCTGAGTCTCCCCAGGGGAGTCAGGCCTCGTCTCGAGTGCGGGCATGCACGTGCGCTTTCCTCCCGAGCTGCAGCAGTAGTGTCACGCTTCCTGTCACGTGGATCAAGGGATCTGAGGCTTTCCCTCGAGGCTGTCCCTCGAGGCTTTCCCACGTGGCTTTCCCAAAGGGCTGTGCCACGTGCCACCTTGGTGTGAGTCGATCCTCGGCGTGAAAGACGAGCCGGTGAAGGGAAAAGAGGTTCCTCTGGAATGGACTGAGACATCTGGGGGACTCTTGGAATGGTGGCACGACCCTGGAGTTCCTCTCGCCTTTCCTGTTGAGAGGGCCTCCTCTTGAGATGTGACGGGAACGCCGGGAACTCTTTCCCGACGAAGCAGGGAAAGGATCCCTCATCTCGAGCTACGAGGCGGAAACGGGGCTCCTCTGGATGTGGGCGGGACCCTCGTGATTCCTCTCGAGTGGAGACGGCTAGGTCGGGGAACTTCTTGATTTGCACCAAGGGTTTGAAGGACCCTTTCGAAGTTCCAGAGGTGAGGTGTGATCAGCCTCGAGACGCCTCAGCGGAAATGGGCCTCATCTCGCCTGGAGGGGAGAACCTCCTGGATTTTCTCGAGCTGCGGCAGGTCTTCTCGAGTTACGACGAGGACCTCAGGGACCCGCTCTGGTTGCCTCAGGAAAGGCCAGTCCCCATGCGAGTTGCTAGGTGACCTCTCGGGATTCCTCTCCCGTCCATGCCGGGGCCTCAGTCCTTCTGTGGAGTCGGGGCCGGAACCTGAGGATTCCTCTCCAGTGTTGCCATGGATCTTGGGGTGCTTCTGAGTCTCCCCAGGGGAGTCAGGCTTCGTCTGGAGTCGGGGCATGCACGTGCGCTTTCCTCCCGAGCTGCAGCAGTAGTGTCACTCTTCCTGTCACGTGGATCAAGGGATCTGTGGCTTTCCCTCGAGGCTGTCCCTCGAGGCTTTCCCACGAGGCTTTCCCACAGGGCTGTGCCACGTGCCACCTTGGTGTGAGTCGATCCTCGGCGTGAAAGACGAGCCGGTGAAGGGAAAAGAGGTTCCTCTGGAATGGACTGAGACATCTGGGGGACTCTTGGAATGGTGACACGACCCTGGAGTTCCTCTCGCCGTTCCTGTTGAGAGGGCCTCCTCTTGAGATGCGACGGGAACGCCGGGAACTCTTTCCCGACGAAGCAGGGAAAGGATCCCTCATCTCGAGCTACGAGGCGGAAACGGGGCTCCTCTGGATGTGGGCGGGACCCTCGTGATTCCTCTCGAGTGGAGACGGCTAGGTCGGGGAACTTCTTGATTTGCACCAAGGGTGTGAAGGAGCCTTTCGAAGTTCCAGAGGTGAGGTGTGATCAGCCTCGAGACGCCTCAGCGGAAATGGGCCTCATCTCGCCTGGAGGGGAGAACCTCCTGGATTTTCTCGAGTTGCGGCAGGTCTTCTCGAGTTACGACGGGGACCTCAGGGACCCGCTCTGGTGGCCTCAGGAAAGGCCAGCCCCATGCGAGTTGCTAGGGGACCTCTCGGGATTCCTCTCCCGTCCATGCCGGGGCCTCAGTCCTTGTGTGGAGTTGGGGCCGGAACCTGAGGATTCCTCTCCAGTGTTGCCATGGATCATGGGGTGCTTCTGAGTCTCCCCAGGGGAGTCAGGCCTCGTCTCGAGTTGGGGCATGCACGAGCGCTTTCCTCCCGAGCTGTAGCTGTAATGTCACGCTTCCTGTCACGTGGATCAAGGGATCTGTGGCTTTCCCTCGAGGCTGTCCCTCGAGGCTTTCCCACGAGGCTTTCCCACAGGGCTGTGCCACGTGCCACCTTGGTGTGAGTCGATCCTCGGCGTGAAAGACGAGCCGGTGAAGGGAAAAGAGGTTCCTCTGGAATGGACTGAGACATCTGGGGGACTCTTGGAATGGTGGCACGACCCTGGAGTTCCTCTCGCCGTTCCTGTTGAGAGGGCCTCCTCTTGAGATGCGACGGGAACGCCGGGAACTCTTTCCCGACGAAGCAGGGAAAGGATCCCTCATCTCGAGCTACGAGGCGCAAACGGGGCTCCTCTGGATGTGGGCGGGACCCTCGTGATTCCTCTCGAGTGGAGACGGGTATGTCGGGGAACTTCTTGATTTGCACCAAGGGTTTGAAGGACCCTTTCGAAGTTCCAGAGGTGAGGTGTGATCAGCCTCGAGACGCCTCAGCGGAAATGGGCCTCATCTCGCCTGGAGGGGAGAACCTCCTGGATTTTCTCGAGCTGCGGCAGGTCTTCTCGAGTTACGACGAGGACCTCAGGGACCCGCTCTGGTTGCCTCAGGAAAGGCCAGTCCCCATGCGAGTTGCTAGGGGACCTCTCGGGATTCCTCTCCCGTCCATGCCGGGGCCTCAGTCCTTCTGTGGAGTCGGGGCCGGAACCTGAGGATTCCTCTCCAGTGTTGCCATGGATCTTGGGGTGCTTCTGAGTCTCCCCAGGGGAGTCAGGCTTCGTCTGGAGTCGGGGCATGCACGTGCGCTTTCCTCCCGAGCTGCAGCAGTAGTGTCACTCTTCCTGTCACGTGGATCAAGGGATCTGTGGCTTTCCCTCGAGGCTGTCCCTCGAGGCTTTCCCACGAGGCTTTCCCACAGGGCTGTGCCACGTGCCACCTTGGTGTGAGTCGATCCTCGGCGTGAAAGACGAGCCGGTGAAGGGAAAAGAGGTTCCTCTGGAATGGACTGAGACATCTGGGGGACTCTTGGAATGGTGGCACGACCCTGGAGTTCCTCTCGCCGTTCCTGTTGAGAGGGCCTCCTGTTGAGATGCGACGGGAACGCCGGGGACTCTTTCCCGACGAAGCAGGGAAAGGATCCCTCATCTCGAGCTACGAGGCGGAAACGGGGCTCCTCTGGATGTGGGCGGGACCCTCGTGATTCCTCTCGAGTGGAGACGGCTAGGTCGGGGAACTTCTTGATTTGCACCAAGGGTGTGAAGGACCCTTTCGAAGTTCCAGAGGTGAGGTGTGATCAGCCTCGAGACGCCTCAGCGGAAATGGGCCTCATCTCGCCTGGAGGGGAGAACCTCCTGGATTTTCTCGAGTTGCGGCAGGTCTTCTCGAGTTACGACGGGGACCTCAGGGACCCGCTCTGGTGGCCTCAGGAAAGGCCAGCCCCATGCGAGTTGCTAGGGGACCTCTCGGGATTCCTCTCCCGTCCATGCCGGGGCCTCAGTCCTTGTGTGGAGTCGGGGCCGGAACCTGAGGATTCCTCTCCAGAGTTGCCATGGATCTTGGGGTGCTTCTGAGTCTCCCCAGGGGAGTCAGGCCTCGTCTCGAGTTGGGGCATGCACGAGCGCTTTCCTCCCGAGCTGTAGCTGTAATGTCACGCTTCCTGTCACGTGGATCAAGGGATCTGTGGCTTTCCCTCGAGGCTGTCCCTCGAGGCTTTCCCACGAGGCTTTCCCACAGGGCTGTGCCACGTGCCACCTTGGTGTGAGTCGATCCTCGGCGTGAAAGACGAGCCGGTGAAGGGAAAAGAGGTTCCTCTGGAATGGACTGAGACATCTGGGGGACTCTTGGAATGGTGGCACGACCCTGGAGTTCCTCTCGCCGTTCCTGTTCAGAGGGCCTCCTCTGGAGATGCGACGGGAACGCTGGGAACTCTTTCCCGACGAAGCAGGGAAAGGATCCCTCATCTCGAGCTACGAGGCGGAAACGGGGCTTCTCTGGATGTGGGCGGGACCCTCGTGATTCCTCTCGAGTGGATACGGCTAGGTCGGGGAACTTCTTGATTTGCACCAAGGGTGTGAAGGACCCTTTCGAAGTTCCAGAGGTGAGGTGTGATCAGCCTCGAGACGCCTCAGCGGAAATGGGCCTCATCTCGCCTGGAGGGGAGAACCTCCTGGATTTTCTCGAGTTGCGGCAGGTCTTCTCGAGTTACGACGGGGACCACAGGGACCCGCTCTGGTCGCCTCAGGAAAGGCCAGTCCCCATGCGAGTTGCTAGGGGACCTCTCGGGATTCCTCTCCCGTCCATGCCGGGGACTCAGTCCTTGTGTGGAGTCGGGGCCGGAACCTGAGGATTCCTCTCCAGTGTTGCCATGGATCTTGGGGTGCTTCTGAGTCTCCCCAGGGGAGTCAGGCCTCGTCTCGAGTGGGGGCATGCACGTGCGCTTTCCTCCCGAGCTGCAGCAGTAGTGTCACGCTTCCTGTCACGTGGATCAAGGGATCTGTGGCTTTCCCTCGAGGCTGTCCCTCGAGGCTTTCCCACGAGGCTTTCCCACAGGGCTGTGCCACGTGCCACCTTGGTGTGAGTCGATCCTCGGCGTGAAAGACGAGCCGGTGAAGGGAAAAGAGGTTCCTCTGGAATGGACTGAGACATCTGGGGGACTCTTGGAATGGTGGCACGACCCTGGAGTTCCTCTCGCCGTTCCTGTTGAGAGGGCCTCCTCTTGAGATGCGACGGGAACGCCGGGGACTCTTTCCCGACGAAGCAGGGAAAGGATCCCTCATCTCGAGCTACGAGGCGGAAACGGGGCTCCTCTGGATGTGGGCGGGACCCTCGTGATTCCCCTCGAGTGGAGACGGGTATGTCGGGGAACTTCTTGATTTGCACCAAGGGTGTGAAGGAGCCTTTCGAAGTTCCAGAGGTGAGGTGTGATCAGCCTCGAGACGCCTCAGCGGAAATGGGCCTCATCTCGCCTGGAGGGGAGAACCTCCTGGATTTTCTCGAGTTGCGGCTGGTCTTCTCGAGTTACGACGGGGACCTCAGGGACCCGCTCTGGTGGCCTCAGGAAAGGCCAGTCCCCATGCGATTTGCTAGGGGACCTCTCGGGATTCCTCTCCCGTCCATGCCGGGGCCTCAGTCCTTGTGTGGAGTCGGGGCCGGAACCTGAGGATTCGTCTCCAGTGTTGCCATGGATCTTGGGGTGCTTCTGAGTCTCCCCAGGGGAGTCAGGCCTCGTCTCGAGTGGGGGCATGCACGTGCGCTTTCCTCCCGAGCTGCAGCAGTAGTGTCACGCTTCCTGTCACGTGGATCAAGGGATCTGTGGCTTTCCCTCGAGGCTGTCCCTCGAGGCTTTCCCACGAGGCTTTCCCACAGGGCTGTGCCACGTGCCACCTTGGCGTGAGTCGATCCTCGGCGTGAAAGACGAGCCGGTGAAGGGAAAAGAGGTTCCTCTGGAATGGACTGAGACATCTGGGGGACTCTTGGAATGGTGGCACCACCCTGGAGTTCCTCTCGCCGTTCCTGTTGAGAGGGCCTCCTCTTGAGATGCGACGGGAACGCCGGGAACTCTTTCCCGACGAAGCAGGGAAAGGATCCCTCATCTCGAGCTACGAGGCGGAAACGGGGCTCCTCTGGATGTGGGCGGGACCCTCGTGATTCCTCTCGAGTGGAGACGGGTATGTCGGGGAACTTCTTGATTTGCACCAAGGGTGTGAAGGACCCTTTGGTAGTTACAGAGGTGAGGTGTGATCAGCCTCGAGACGCCTCAGCGGAAATGGGCCTCATCTCGCCTGGAGGGGAGAACCTCCTGGATTTTCTCGAGTTGTGGCAGGTCTTCTCGAGTTACGACGGGGACCTCAGGGACCCGCTCTGGTGGCCTCAGGAAAGGCCAGTCCCCGTGCGAGTTGCTAGGGGACCTCTCGGGATTCCTCTCCCGTCCATGCCGGGGCCTCAGTCCTTGTGTGGAGTCGGGGCCGGAACCTGAGGATTCCTCTCCAGTGTTGCCATGGAACTTGGGGTGCTTCTGAGTCTCCCCAGGGGAGTCAGGCCTCGTCTCGAGTGGGGGCATGCACGTGCGCTTTCCTCCCGATCTGCAGCAGTAGTGTCACGCTTCCTGTCACGTGGATCAAGGGATCTGTGGCTTTCCCTCGAGGCTGTCCCTCGAGGCTTTCCCACGAGGCTTTCCCACAGGGCTGTGCCACGTGCCACCTTGGTGTGAGTCGATCCTCGGCGTGAAAGACGAGCCGGTGAAGGGAAAAGAGGTTCCTCTGGAATGGACTGAGACATCTGGGGGACTCTTGGAATGGTGGCACGACCCTGGAGTTCCTCTCGCCGTTCCTGTTGAGAGGGCCTCCTCTTGAGATGCGACGGGAACGCCGGGAACTCTTTCCCGACGAAGCAGGGAAAGGATCCCTCATCTCGAGCTACGAGGCGCAAACGGGGCTCCTCTGGATGTGGGCCGGACCCTCGTGATTCCTGTCGAGTGGAGACGGCTAGGTCGGGGAACTTCTTGATTTGCACCAAGGGTGTGAAGGACCCTTTCGAAGTTCTAGAGGTGAGGTGTGATCAGCCTGGAGACGCCTCAGCGGAAATGGGCCTCATCTCGCCTGGAGGGGAGAACCTCCTGGATTTTCTCGAGCTGCGGCAGGCCTTCTCGAGTTACGACGGGGACCTCAGGGACCCGCTCTGGTGGCCTCAGGAAAGGCCAGTCCCCATGCGAGTTGCTAGGGGACCACTCGGGATTCCTCTCCCGTCCATGCCGGGGCCTCAGTCCTTGTGTGGAGTCGGGGCCGGAACCTGAGGATTCCTCTCCAGTGTTGCCATGGATCTAGGGGTGCTTCTGAGTCTCCCCAGGGGAGTCAGGCCTCGTCTCGAGTGGGGGCATGCACGTGCGCTTTCCTCCCGAGCTGCAGCAGTAGTGTCACGCTTCCTGTCACGTGGATCAAGGGATCTGTGGCTTTCCCTCGAGGCTGTCCCTCGAGGATTTCCCACGTGGCTTTCCCAAAGGGCTGTGCCACGTGCCACCTTGGTGTGAGTCGATCCTCGGCGTGAAAGACGAGCCGGTGAAGGGAAAAGAGGTTCCTCTGGAATGGACTGAGACATCTGGGGGACTCTTGGAATGGTGGCACGACCCTGGAGTTCCTCTCGCCTTTCCTGTTGAGAGGGCCTCCTCTTGAGATGTGACGGGAACGCCGGGAACTCTTTCCCGACGAAGCAGGGAAAGGATCCCTCATCTCGAGCTACGAGGCGGAAACGGGGCTCCTCTGGATGTGGGCGGGACCCTCGTGATTCCTCTCGAGTGGAGACGGCTAGGTCGGGGAACTTCTTGATTTGCACCAAGGGTTTGAAGGACCCTTTCGAAGTTCCAGAGGTGAGGTGTGATCAGCCTCGAGACGCCTCAGCGGAAATGGGCCTCATCTCGCCTGGAGGGGAGAACCTCCTGGATTTTCTCGAGCTGCGGCAGGTCTTCTCGAGTTACGACGGGGACCTCAGAGACCCGCTCTGGTTGCCTCAGGAAAGGCCAGTCCCCATGCGAGTTGCAAGGGGACCTCTCGGGATTCCTCTCCCGTCCATGCCGGGGCCTCAGTCCTTCTGTGGAGTCGGGGCCAGAACGTGAGGATTCCTCTCCAGTGTTGCCATGGATCTTGGGGTGCTTCTGAGTCTCCCCAGGGGAGTCAGGCCTCGTCTCGAGTGGGGGCATGCACGTGCGCTTTCCTCCCGAGCTGCAGCAGTAGTGTCACGCTTCCTGTCACGTGGATCAAGGGATCTGTGGCTTTCCCTCGAGGCTGTCCCTCGAGGCTTTCCCACGAGGCTTTCCCACAGGGCTGTGCCACGTGCCACCTTGGTGTGAGTCGATCCTCGGCGTGAAAGACGAGCCGGTGAAGGGAAAAGAGGTTCCTCTGGAATGGACTGAGACATCTGGGGGACTCTTGGAATGGTGGCACGACCCTGGAGTTCCTCTCGCCGTTCCTGTTGAGAGGGCCTCCTCTTGAGATGCGACGGGAACGCCGGGGACTCTTTCCCGAAGAAGCAGGGAAAGGATCCCTCATCTCGAGCTACGAGGCGGAAACGGGGCTCCTCTGGATGTGGGCGGGACCCTCGTGATTCCCCTCGAGTGGAGACGGGTATGTCGGGGAACTTCTTGATTTGCACCAAGGGTGTGAAGGAGCCTTAAGTTCCAGAGGTGAGGTGTGATCAGCCTCGAGACGCCTCAGCGGAAATGGGCCTCATCTCGCCTGGAGGGGAGAACCTCCTGGATTTTCTCGAGTTGCGGCAGGTCTTCTCGAGTTACGACGAGGACCTCAGGGACCCGCTCTGGTGGCCTCAGGAAAGGCCAGTCCCCATGCGAGTTGCTAGGGGACCTCTCGGGATTCCTCTCCCGTCCATGCCGGGGACTCAGTCCTTGTGTGGAGTCGGGGCCGGAACCTGAGGATTCCTCTCCAGTGTTGCCATGGATCTTGGGGTGCTTCTGAGTCTCCACAGGGGAGTCAGGCCTCGTCTCGAGTGGGGGCATGCACGTGCGCTTTCCTCCCGAGCTGCAGCAGTAGTGTCACGCTTCCTGTCACGTGGATCAAGGGATCTGTGGCTTTCCCTCGAGGCTGTCCCTCGAGGCTTTCCCACGAGGCTTTCCCACAGGGCTGTGCCACGTGCCACCTTGGTGTGAGTCGATCCTCGGCGTGAAAGACGAGCCGGTGAAGGGAAAAGAGGTTCCTCTGGAATGGACTGAGACATCTGGGGGACTCTTGGAATGGTGGCACGACCCTGGAGTTCCTCTCGCCGTTCCTGTTGAGAGGGCCTCCTCTTGAGATGCGACGGGAACGCCGGGGACTCTTTCCCGACGAAGCAGGGAAAGGATCCCTCATCTCGAGCTACGAGGCGGAAACGGGGCTCCTCTGGATGTGGGCGGGACCCTCGTGATTCCCCTCGAGTGGAGACGGGTATGTCGGGGAACTTCTTGATTTGCACCAAGGGTGTGAAGGAGCCTTTCGAAGTTCCAGAGGTGAGGTGTGATCAGCCTCAAGACGCCTCAGCGGAAATGAGCCTCATCTCGCCTGGAGGGGAGAACCTCCTGGATTTTCTCGAGTTGCGGCAGGTCTTCTCGAGTTACGACGGGGACCTCAGGGACCCGCTCTGGTGGCCTCAGGAAAGGCCAGTCCCCATGCGAGTTGCTAGGGGACCTCTCGGGATTCCTCTCCCGTCCATGCCGGGGCCTCAGTCCTTGTGTGGAGTCGGGGCCGGAACCTGAGGATTCGTCTCCAGTGTTGCCATGGATCTTGGGGTGCTTCTGAGTCTCCCCAGGGGAGTCAGGCCTCGTCTCGAGTGGGGGCATGCACGTGCGCTTTCCTCCCGAGCTGCAGCAGTAGTGTCACGCTTCCTGTCACGTGGATCAAGGGATCTGTGGCTTTCCCTCGAGGCTGTCCCTCGAGGCTTTCCCACGAGACTTTCCCACAGGGCTGTGCCACGTGCCACCTTGGTGTGAGTCGATCCTCGGCGTGAAAGACGAGCCGGTGAAGGGAAAAGAGGTTCCTCTGGAATGGACTGAGACATCTGGGGGACTCTTGGAATGGTGGCACGACCCTGGAGTTCCTCTCGCCGTTCCTGTTGAGAGGGCCTCCTCTTGAGATGCGACGGGAACGCCGGGAACTCTTTCCCAACGAAGCAGGGAAAGGATCCCTCATCTCGAGCTACGAGGCGGAAACGGGGCTCCTCTGGATGTGGGCGGGACCCTCGTGATTCCTCTCGAGTGGAGACGGGTATGTCGGGGAACTTCTTGATTTGCACCAAGGGTGTGAAGGACCCTTTCGTAGTTACAGAGGTGAGGTGTGATCAGCCTCGAGACGCCTCAGCGGAAATGGGCCTCATCTCGCCTGGAGGGGAGAACCTCCTGGATTTTCTCGAGTTGCGGCAGGTCTTCTCGAGTTACGACGGGGACCTCAGGGACCCGCTCTGGTGGCCTCAGGAAAGGCCAGTCCCCATGCGAGTTGCTAGGAGACCTCTCGGGATTCCTCTCCCGTCCATGCCGGGGCCTCAGCCCTTGTGTGGAGTCGGGGCCGGAACCTGAGGATTCCTCTCCAGTGTTGTCATGGATCTTGGGGTGCTTCTGAGTCTCCCCAGGGGAGTCAGGCCTCGTCTCGAGTGGGGTCATGCACGTGCGCTTTGCTCCCGAGCTGCAGCAGTAGTGTCACGCTTCCTGTCACGTGGATCAAGGGATCTGTGGCTTTCCCTCGAGGCTGTCCCTCGACGCTTTCCCACGAGGCTTTCCCACAGGGCTGTGCCACGTGCCACCTTGGTGTGAGTCGATCCTCGGCGTGAAAAACGAGCCGGTGAAGGGAAAAGAGGTTCCTCTGGAATGGACTGAGACATCTGGGGGACTCTTGGAAAGGTGGCACGACCCTGGAGTTCCTCTCGCTGTTCCTGTTGAGAGGGCCTCCTCTTGAGATGCGACGGGAACGCCGGGAACTCTTTCCCGACGAAGCAGGGAAAGGATCCCTCATCTCGAGCTACGAGGCGGAAACGGGGCTCTTCTGGATGTGGGCGGGACCCTCGTGATTCCTCTCGAATGGAGACGGCTAGGTCGGGGAACTTCTTGATTTGCACCAAGGGTGTGAAGGACCCTTTCGAAGTTCCAGAGGTGAGGTGTGATCAGCCTCGAGACGCCTCAGCGGAAATGGGCCTCATCTCGCCTGGAGGGGAGAACCTCCTGGATTTTCTCGAGCTGCGGCAGGTCTTCTCGAGTTACGACGGGGACCTCAGAGAACCGCTCTGGTTGCCTCAGGAAAGGCCAGCCCCCATGCGAGTTGCTAGGGGACCTCTCGGGATTCCTCTCCCGCCCATGCCGGGGCCTCAGTCCTTCTGTGGAGTCGGGGCCGGAACCTGAGGATTCCTCTCCAGTGTTGCCATGGATCTTGGGGTGCTTCTGAGTCTCCCCAGGGGAGTCAGGCCTCGTCTCGAGTTGGGGCATGCACGAGCGCTTTCCTCCCGAGCTGTAGCTGTAATGTCACGCTTCCTGTCACGTGGATCAAGGGATCTGTGGCTTTCCCTCGAGGCTGTCCCTCGAGGCTTTCCCACGAGGCTTTCCCACAGGGCTGTGCCACGTGCCACCTTGGTGTGAGTCGATCCTCGGCGTGAAAGACGAGCCGGTGAAGGGAAAAGAGGTTCCTCTGGAATGGACTGAGACATCTGGGGGACTCTTGGAATGGTGGCACGACCCTGGAGTTCCTCTCGCCGTTCCTGTTCAGAGGGCCTCCTCTGGAGATGCGATGGGAATGCTGGGAACTCTTTCCCGACGAAGCAGGGAAAGGATCCCTCATCTCGAGCTACGAGGCGGAAACGGGGCTCCTCTGGATGTGGGCGGGACCCTCGTGATTCCTCTCGAGTGGAGACGGCTAGGTCGGGGAACTTCTTGATTTGCACCAAGGGTGTGAAGGACCCTTTCGAAGTTCCAGAGGTGAGGTGTGATCAGCCTCGAGACGCCTCAGCGGAAATGGGCCTCATCTCGCCTGGAGGGGAGAACCTCCTGGATTTTCTCGAGTTGCGGCAGGTCTTCTCGAGTTACGACGGGGACCACAGGGACCCGCTCTGGTCGCCTCAGTAAAGGCCAGTCCCCATGCGAGTTGCTAGGGGACCTCTCGGGATTCCTCTCCCGTCCATGCCGGGGACTCAGTCCTTGTGTGGAGTCGGGGCCGGAACCTGAGGATTCGTCTCCAGTGTTGCCATGGATCTTGGGGTGCTTCTGAGTCTCCCCAGGGGAGTCAGGCCTCGTCTCGAGTGGGGGCATGCACGTGCGCTTTCCTCCCGAGCTGCAGCAGTAGTGTCACGCTTCCTGTCACGTGGATCAAGGGATCTGTGGCTTTCCCTCGAGGCTGTCCCTCGAGGCTTTCCCACGAGGCTTTCCCACAGGGCTGTGCCACGTGCCACCTTGGTGTGAGTCGATCCTCGGCGTGAAAGACGAGCCGGTGAAGGGAAAAGAGGTTCCTCTGGAATGGACTGAGACATCTGGGGGACTCTTGGAATGGTGGCACGACCCTGGAGTTCCTCTCGCCGTTCCTGTTGAGAGGGCCTCCTCTTGAGATGCGACGGGAACGCCGGGGACTCTTTCCCGACGAAGCAGGGAAAGGATCCCTCATCTCGAGCTACGAGGCGGAAACGGGGCTCCTCTGGATGTGGGCGGGACCCTCGTGATTCCCCTCGAGTGGAGACGGGTATGTCGGGGAACTTCTTGATTTGCACCAAGGGTGTGAAGGAGCCTTAAGTTCCAGAGGTGAGGTGTGATCAGCCTCGAGACGCCTCAGCGGAAATGGGCCTCATCTCGCCTGGAGGGGAGAACCTCCTGGATTTTCTCGAGTTGCGGCAGGTCTTCTCGAGTTACGACGAGGACCTCAGGGACCCGCTCTGGTGGCCTCAGGAAAGGCCAGTCCCCATGCGAGTTGCTAGGGGACCTCTCGGGATTCCTCTCCCGTCCATGCCGGGGACTCAGTCCTTGTGTGGAGTCGGGGCCGGAACCTGAGGATTCCTCTCCAGTGTTGCCATGGATCTTGGGGTGCTTCTGAGTCTCCACAGGGGAGTCAGGCCTCGTCTCGAGTGGGGGCATGCACGTGCGCTTTCCTCCCGAGCTGCAGCAGTAGTGTCACGCTTCCTGTCACGTGGATCAAGGGATCTGTGGCTTTCCCTCGAGGCTGTCCCTCGAGGCTTTCCCACGAGGCTTTCCCACAGGGCTGTGCCACGTGCCACCTTGGTGTGAGTCGATCCTCGGCGTGAAAGACGAGCCGGTGAAGGGAAAAGAGGTTCCTCTGGAATGGACTGAGACATCTGGGGGACTCTTGGAATGGTGGCACGACCCTGGAGTTCCTCTCGCCGTTCCTGTTGAGAGGGCCTCCTCTTGAGATGCGACGGGAACGCCGGGGACTCTTTCCCGACGAAGCAGGGAAAGGATCCCTCATCTCGAGCTACGAGGCGGAAACGGGGCTCCTCTGGATGTGGGCGGGACCCTCGTGATTCCCCTCGAGTGGAGACGGGTATGTCGGGGAACTTCTTGATTTGCACCAAGGGTGTGAAGGACCCTTTCGAAGTTCCAGAGGTGAGGTGTGATCAGCCTCAAGACGCCTCAGCGGAAATGGGCCTCATCTCGCCTGGAGGGGAGAACCTCCTGGATTTTCTCGAGTTGCGGCAGGTCTTCTCGAGTTACGACGGGGACCTCAGGGACCCGCTCTGGTGGCCTCAGGAAAGGCCAGTCCCCATGCGAGTTGCTAGGGGACCTCTCGGGATTCCTCTCCCGTCCATGCCGGGGCCTCAGTCCTTGTGTGGAGTCGGGGCCGGAACCTGAGGATTCGTCTCCAGTGTTGCCATGGATCTTGGGGTGCTTCTGAGTCTCCCCAGGGGAGTCAGGCCTCGTCTCGAGTGGGGGCATGCACGTGCGCTTTCCTCCCGAGCTGCAGCAGTAGTGTCACGCTTCCTGTCACGTGGATCAAGGGATCTGTGGCTTTCCCTCGAGGCTGTCCCTCGAGGCTTTCCCACGAGACTTTCCCACAGGGCTGTGCCACGTGCCACCTTGGTGTGAGTCGATCCTCGGCGTGAAAGACGAGCCGGTGAAGGG
The DNA here is from genome assembly GCF_023091745.1 of Budorcas taxicolor. Lineage (NCBI taxonomy): Eukaryota > Metazoa > Chordata > Mammalia > Artiodactyla > Bovidae > Budorcas > Budorcas taxicolor. Next base: position 249,119 of record NW_026292783.1, on the reverse strand, counting down.
AAAAGAGGTTCCTCTGGAATGGACTGAGACATCTGGGGGACTCTTGGAATGGTGGCACGACCCTGGAGTTCCTCTCGCCGTTCCTGTTGAGAGGGCCTCCTCTTGAGATGCGACGGGAACGCCGGGAACTCTTTCCCAACGAAGCAGGGAAAGGATCCCTCATCTCGAGCTACGAGGCGGAAACGGGGCTCCTCTGGATGTGGGCGGGACCCTCGTGATTCCTCTCGAGTGGAGACGGGTATGTCGGGGAACTTCTTGATTTGCACCAAGGGTGTGAAGGACCCTTTCGTAGTTACAGAGGTGAGGTGTGATCAGCCTCGAGACGCCTCAGCGGAAATGGGCCTCATCTCGCCTGGAGGGGAGAACCTCCTGGATTTTCTCGAGTTGCGGCAGGTCTTCTCGAGTTACGACGGGGACCTCAGGGACCCGCTCTGGTGGCCTCAGGAAAGGCCAGTCCCCATGCGAGTTGCTAGGAGACCTCTCGGGATTCCTCTCCCGTCCATGCCGGGGCCTCAGCCCTTGTGTGGAGTCGGGGCCGGAACCTGAGGATTCCTCTCCAGTGTTGTCATGGATCTTGGGGTGCTTCTGAGTCTCCCCAGGGGAGTCAGGCCTCGTCTCGAGTGGGGTCATGCACGTGCGCTTTGCTCCCGAGCTGCAGCAGTAGTGTCACGCTTCCTGTCACGTGGATCAAGGGATCTGTGGCTTTCCCTCGAGGCTGTCCCTCGACGCTTTCCCACGAGGCTTTCCCACAGGGCTGTGCCACGTGCCACCTTGGTGTGAGTCGATCCTCGGCGTGAAAAACGAGCCGGTGAAGGGAAAAGAGGTTCCTCTGGAATGGACTGAGACATCTGGGGGACTCTTGGAAAGGTGGCACGACCCTGGAGTTCCTCTCGCTGTTCCTGTTGAGAGGGCCTCCTCTTGAGATGCGACGGGAACGCCGGGAACTCTTTCCCGACGAAGCAGGGAAAGGATCCCTCATCTCGAGCTACGAGGCGGAAACGGGGCTCTTCTGGATGTGGGCGGGACCCTCGTGATTCCTCTCGAATGGAGACGGCTAGGTCGGGGAACTTCTTGATTTGCACCAAGGGTGTGAAGGACCCTTTCGAAGTTCCAGAGGTGAGGTGTGATCAGCCTCGAGACGCCTCAGCGGAAATGGGCCTCATCTCGCCTGGAGGGGAGAACCTCCTGGATTTTCTCGAGCTGCGGCAGGTCTTCTCGAGTTACGACGGGGACCTCAGAGAACCGCTCTGGTTGCCTCAGGAAAGGCCAGCCCCCATGCGAGTTGCTAGGGGACCTCTCGGGATTCCTCTCCCGCCCATGCCGGGGCCTCAGTCCTTCTGTGGAGTCGGGGCCGGAACCTGAGGATTCCTCTCCAGTGTTGCCATGGATCTTGGGGTGCTTCTCAGTCTCCCCAGGGGAGTCAGGCCTCGTCTCGAGTTGGGGCATGCACGAGCGCTTTCCTCCCGAGCTGTAGCTGTAATGTCACGCTTCCTGTCACGTGGATCAAGGGATCTGTGGCTTTCCCTCGAGGCTGTCCCTCGAGGCTTTCCCACGAGGCTTTCCCACAGGGCTGTGCCACGTGCCACCTTGGTGTGAGTCGATCCTCGGCGTGAAAGACGAGCCGGTGAAGGGAAAAGACGTTCCTCTGGAATGGACTGAGACATCTGGGGGACTCTTGGAATGGTGGCACGACCCTGGAGTTCCTCTCGCCGTTCCTGTTCAGAGGGCCTCCTCTGGAGATGCGACGGGAATGCTGGGAACTCTTTCCCGACGAAGCAGGGAAAGGATCCCTCATCTCGAGCTACGAGGCGGAAACGGGGCTCCTCTGGATGTGGGCGGGACCCTCGTGATTCCTCTCGAGTGGAGACGGCTAGGTCGGGGAACTTCTTGATTTGCACCAAGGGTGTGAAGGACCCTTTCGAATTTCTAGAGGTGAGGTGTGATCAGCCTCGAGACGCCTCAGCGAAAATGGGCCTCATCTCGCCTGGAGGGGATAACCTCCTGGATTTTCTCGAGTTGCGGCAGGTCTTCTCGAGTTACGACGGGGACCACAGGGACCCGCTCTGGTCGCCTCAGGAAAGGCCAGTCCCCATGCGAGTTGCTAGGGGACCTCTCGGGATTCCTCTCCCGTCCATGCCGGGGACTCAGTCCTTGTGTGGAGTCGGGGCCGGAACCTGAGGATTCCTCTCCAGTGTTGCCATGGATCTTGGGGTGCTTCTGAGTCTCCCCAGGGGAGTCAGGCCTCGTCTCGAGTGGGGGCATGCACGTGCGCTTTCCTCCCGAGCTGCAGCAGTAGTGTCACGCTTCCTGTCACGTGGATCAAGGGATCTGTGGCTTTCCCTCGAGGCTGTCCCTCGAGGCTTTCCCACGAGGCTTTCCCACAGGGCTGTGCCACGTGCCACCTTGGTGTGAGTCGATCCTCGGCGTGAAAGACGAGCCGGTGAAGGGAAAAGAGGTTCCTCTGGAATGGACTGAGACATCTGGGGGACTCTTGGAATGGTGGCACGACCCTGGAGTTCCTCTCGCCGTTCCTGTTGAGAGGGCCTCCTCTTGAGATGCGACGGGAACGCCGGGGACTCTTTCCCGACGAAGCAGGGAAAGGATCCCTCATCTCGAGCTACGAGGCGGAAACGGGGCTCCTCTGGATGTGGGCGGGACCCTCGTGATTCCCCTCGAGTGGAGACGGGTATGTCGGGGAACTTCTTGATTTGCACCAAGGGTGTGAAGGAGCCTTTCGAAGTTCCAGAGGTGAGGTGTGATCAGCCTCGAGACGCCTCAGCGGAAATGGGCCTCATCTCGCCTGGAGGGGAGAACCTCCTGGATTTTCTCGAGTTGCGGCAGGTCTTCTCGAGTTACGACGGGGACCTCAGGGACCCGCTCTGGTGGCCTCAGGAAAGGCCAGTCCCCATGCGAGTTGCTAGGGGACCTCTCGGGATTCCTCTCCCGTCCATGCCGGGGCCTCAGTCCTTGGGTGGAGTCGGGGCCGGAACCTGAGGATTCGTCTCCATTGTTGCCATGGATCTTGGGGTGCTTCTGAGTCTCCCCAGGGGAGTCAGGCCTCGTCTCGAGTGGGGTCATGCACGTGTGCTTTGCTCCCGAGCTGCAGCAGTAGTGTCACGCTTCCTGTCACGTGGATCAAGGGATCTGTGGCTTTCCCTCGAGGCTGTCCCTCGAGGCTTTCCCACGAGTCTTTCCCACAGGGCTGTGCCACGTGCCACCTTGGTGTGAGTCGATCCTCGGCGTGAAAGATGAGCCGGTGAAGGGAAAAGAGGTTCCTCTGGAATGGACTGAGACATCTGGGGGACTCTTGGAAAGGTGGCACGACCCTGGAGTTCCTCTCGCTGTTCCTGTTGAGAGGGCCTCCTCTTGAGATGCGACGGGAACGCCGGGAACTCTTTCCCGACGAAGCAGGGAAAGGATCCCTCATCTCGAGCTACGAGGCGGAAACGGGGCTCTTCTGGATGTGGGCGGGACCCTCGTGATTCCTCTCGAGTGGAGACGGGTATGTCGGGGAACTTCTTGATTTGCACCAAGGGTGTGAAGGAGCCTTTCGAAGTTCCAGAGGTGAGGTGTGATCAGCCTCGAGACGCCTCAGCGGAAATGGGCCTCATCTCGCCTGGAGGGGAGAACCTCCTGGATTTTCTCGAGCTGCGGCAGGTCTTCTCGAGTTACGACGGGGACCTCAGGGACCCGCTCTAGTGGCCTCAGGAAAGGCCAGTCCCCATGCGAGTTGCTAGGGGACCTCTCGGGATTCCTCTCCCGTCCATGCCGGGGCCTCAGTCCTTGTGTGGAGTCGGGGCCGGAACCTGAGGATTCCTCTCCAGTGTTGCCATGGATCTTGGGGTGCTTCTGAGTCTCCCCAGGGGAGTCAGGCCTCGTCTCGAGTGGGGGCATGCACGTGCGCTTTCCTCCCGAGCTACAGCAGTAGTGTCACGCTTCCTGTCACGTGGATCAAGGGATCTGTGGCTTTCCCTCGAGGCTGTCCCTCGAGGCTTTCCCACGAGGCTTTCCCACAGGGCTGTGCCACGTGCCACCTTGGTGTGAGTCGATCCTCGGCGTGAAAGACGAGCCGGTGAAGGGAAAAGAGGTTCCTCTGGAATGGACTGAGACATCTGGGGGACTCTTGGAATGGTGGCACGACCCTGGAGTTCCTCTCGCCGTTCCTGTTGAGAGGGCCTCCTCTTGAGATGCGACGGGAACGCCGGGAACTCTTTCCCGACGAAGCAGGGAAAGGATCCCTCATCTCGAGCTACGAGGCGGAAACGGGGCTCCTCTGGATGTGGGCGGGAACCTCGTGATTCCTCTCGAGTGGAGACTGGTATGTCGGGGAACTTCTTGATTTGCACCAAGGGTGTGAAGGAGCCTTTCGAAGTTCCAGAGGTGAGGTGTGATCAGCCTCGAGACGCCTCAGCGGAAATGGGCCTCATCTCGCCTGGAGGGGATAACCTCCTGGATTTTCTCGAGTTGCGGCAGGTCTTCTCGAGTTACGACGGGGACCACAGGGACCCGCTCTGGTCGCCTCAGGAAAGGCCAGTCCCCATGCGAGTTGCTAGGGGACCTCTCGGGATTCCTCTCCCGTCCATGCCGGGGACTCAGTCCTTGTGTGGAGTCGGGGCCGGAACCTGAGGATTCCTCTCCAGTGTTGCCATGGATCTTGGGGTGCTTCTGAGTCTCCCCAGGGGAGTCAGGCCTCGTCTCGAGTGGGGGCATGCACGTGCGCTTTCCTCCCGAGCTGCAGCAGTAGTGTCACGCTTCCTGTCACGTGGATCAAGGGATCTGTGGCTTTCCCTCGAGGCTGTCCCTCGAGGCTTTCCCACGAGGCTTTCCCACAGGGCTGTGCCACGTGCCACCTTGGTGTGAGTCGATCCTCGGCGTGAAAGACGAGCCGGTGAAGGGAAAAGAGGTTCCTCTGGAATGGACTGAGACATCTGGGGGACTCTTGGAATGGTGGCACGACCCTGGAGTTCCTCTCGCCGTTCCTGTTGAGAGGGCCTCCTCTTGAGATGCGACGGGAACGCCGGGAACTCTTTCCCGACGAAGCAGGGAAAGGATCCCTCATCTCGAGCTACGAGGCGGAAACGGGGCTCCTCTGGATGTGGGCGGGACCCTCGTGATTCCCCTCGAGTGGAGACGGGTATGTCGGGGAACTTCTTGATTTGCACCAAGGGTGTGAAGGAGCCTTTCGAAGTTCCAGAGGTGAGGTGTGATCAGCCTCGAGACGCCTCAGCGGAAATGGGCCTCATCTCGCCTGGAGGGGAGAACCTCCTGGATTTTCTCGAGTTGCGGCAGGTCTTCTCGAGTTACGACGGGGACCTCAGGGACCCGCTCTGGTGGCCTCAGGAAAGGCCAGTCCCCATGCGAGTTGCTAGGGGACCTCTCGGGATTCCTCTCCCGTCCATGCCGGGGCCTCAGTCCTTGGGTGGAGTCGGGGCCGGAACCTGAGGATTCGTCTCCATTGTTGCCATGGATCTTGGGGTGCTTCTGAGTCTCCCCAGGGGAGTCAGGCCTCGTCTCGAGTGGGGTCATGCACGTGTGCTTTGCTCCCGAGCTGCAGCAGTAGTGTCACGCTTCCTGTCACGTGGATCAAGGGATCTGTGGCTTTCCCTCGAGGCTGTCCCTCGAGGCTTTCCCACGAGTCTTTCCCACAGGGCTGTGCCACGTGCCACCTTGGTGTGAGTCGATCCTCGGCGTGAAAGATGAGCCGGTGAAGGGAAAAGAGGTTCCTCTGGAATGGACTGAGACATCTGGGGGACTCTTGGAAAGGTGGCACGACCCTGGAGTTCCTCTCGCTGTTCCTGTTGAGAGGGCCTCCTCTTGAGATGCGACGGGAACGCCGGGAACTCTTTCCCGACGAAGCAGGGAAAGGATCCCTCATCTCGAGCTACGAGGCGGAAACGGGGCTCTTCTGGATGTGGGCGGGACCCTCGTGATTCCTCTCGAGTGGAGACGGGTATGTCGGGGAACTTCTTGATTTGCACCAAGGGTGTGAAGGAGCCTTTCGAAGTTCCAGAGGTGAGGTGTGATCAGCCTCGAGACGCCTCAGCGGAAATGGGCCTCATCTCGCCTGGAGGGGAGAACCTCCTGGATTTTCTCGAGCTGCGGCAGGTCTTCTCGAGTTACGACGGGGACCTCAGGGACCCGCTCTAGTGGCCTCAGGAAAGGCCAGTCCCCATGCGAGTTGCTAGGGGACCTCTCGGGATTCCTCTCCCGTCCATGCCGGGGCCTCAGTCCTTGTGTGGAGTCGGGGCCGGAACCTGAGGATTCCTCTCCAGTGTTGCCATGGATCTTGGGGTGCTTCTGAGTCTCCCCAGGGGAGTCAGGCCTCGTCTCGAGTAGGGGCATGCACGTGCGCTTTCCTCCCGAGCTGCAGCAGTAGTGTCACGCTTCCTGTCACGTGGATCAAGGGATCTGTGGCTTTCCCTCGAGGCTGTCCCTCGAGGCTTTCCCACGAGGCTTTCCCACAGGGCTGTGCCACGTGCCACCTTGGTGTGAGTCGATCCTCGGCGTGAAAGACGAGCCGGTGAAGGGAAAAGAGGTTCCTCTGGAATGGACTGAGACATCTGGGGGACTCTTGGAATGGTGGAACGACCCTGGAGTTCCTCTCGCCTTTCCTGTTGAGAGGGCCTCCTCTTGAGATGCGACGGGAACGCCGGGAACTCTTTCCCGACGAAGCAGGGAAAGGATCCCTCATCTCGAGCTACGAGGCGGAAACGGGGCTCCTCTGGATGTGGGCGGGAACCTCGTGATTCCTCTCGAGTGGAGACTGGTATGTCGGGGAACTTCTTGATTTGCACCAAGGGTGTGAAGGAGCCTTTCGAAGTTCCAGAGGTGAGGTGTGATGATCAGCCTCGAGACGCCTCAGCGGAAATGGGCCTCATCTCGCCTGGAGGGGAGAACCTCCTGGATTTTCTCGAGTTGCGGCAGGTCTTCTCGAGTTACGACGGGGACCTCAGGGACCCGCTCTGGTGGCCTCAGGAAAGGCCAGTCCCCATGCGAGTTGCTAGGGGACCTCTCGGGATTCCTCTCCCGTCCATGCCGGGGCCTCAGTCCTTGTGTGGAGTCGGGGCCGGAACCTGAGGATTGCTCTCCAGTGTTGCCATGGATCTTGGGGTGCTTCTGAGTCTCCCCAGGGGAGTCAGGCCTCGTCTCGAGTGGGGGCATGCACGTGCGCTTTCCTCCCGAGCTGCAGCAGTAGTGTCACGCTTCCTGTCACGTGGATCAAGGGATCTGTGGCTTTCCCTCGAGGCTGTCCCTCGAGGCTTTCCCACGAGGCTTTCCCACAGGGCTGTGCCACGTGCCACCTTGGTGTGAGTCGATCCTCGGCGTGAAAGACGAGCCGGTGAAGGGAAAAGAGGTTCCTCTGGAATGGACTGAGACATCTGGGGGACTCTTGGAATGGTGGCACGACCCTGGATTTCCTCTCGCCATTTCTGTTGAGAGGGCCTCCTCTTGAGATGCGACGGGAACGCCGGGAACTCTTTCCCGACGAAGCAGGGAAAGGATCCCTCATCTCGAGCTACGAGGCGGAAACGGGACTCCTCTGGATGTGGGCGGGACCCTCGTGATTCCCCTCGAGTGGAGACGGGTATGTCGGGGAACTTCTTGATTTGCACCAAGGGTGTGAAGGAGCCTTTCGAAGTTCCAGAGGTGAGGTGTGATCAGCCTCGAGACGCCTCAGCGGAAATGGGCCTCATCTCGCCTGGAGGGGAGAACCTCCTGGATTTTCTCGAGTTGCGGCAGGTCTTCTCGAGTTACGACGGGGACCTCAGGGACCCGCTCTGGTGGCCTCAGGAAAGGCCAGTCCCCATGCGAGTTGCTAGGGGACCTCTCGGGATTCCTCTCCCGTCCATGCCGGGGCCTCAGTCCTTGGGTGGAGTCGGGGCCGGAACCTGAGGATTCCTCTCCAGTGTTGCCATGGATCTTGGGGTGCTTCTGAGTCTCCCCAGGGGAGTCAGGCCTCGTCTCGAGTGGGGGCATGCACGTGCGCTTTCCTCCCGAGCTGCAGCAGTAGTGTCACGCTTCCTGTCACGTGGATCAAGGGATCTGTGGCTTTCCCTCGAGGCTGTCCCTCGAGGCTTTCCCACGAGGCTTTCCCACAGGGCTGTGCCACGTGCCACCTTGGTGTGAGTCGATCCTCGGCGTGAAAGACGAGCCGGTGAAGGGAAAAGAGGTTCCTCTGGAATGGACTGAGACATCTGGGGGACTGTTGGAATGGTGGCACGACCCTGGAGTACCTCTCGCCGTTCCTGTTGAGAGGGCCTCCTCTTGAGATGCGACGGGAACGCCGGGAACTCTTTCCCGACGAAGCAGGGAAAGGATCCCTCATCTCGAGCTACGAGGCGGAAACGGGGCTCCTCTGGATGTGGGCGGGACCCTCGTGATTCCTCTCGAGTGGAGACGGGTATGTCGGGGAACTTCTTGATTTGCACCAAGGGTGTGAAGGACCCTTTCGTAGTTACAGAGGTGAGGTGTGATCAGCCTCGAGACGCCTCAGCGGAAATGGGCCTCATCTCGCCTGGAGGGGAGAACCTCCTGGATTTTCTCGAGTTGCGGCAGGTCTTCTCGAGTTACGACGGGGACCTCAGGGACCCGCTCTGGTGGCCTCAGGAAAGGCCAGTCCCCATTCGAGTTGCTAGGAGACCTCTCGGGATTCCTCTCCCGTCCATGCCGGGGCCTCAGTCCTTGTGTGGAGTCGGGGCCGGAACCTGAGGATTCCTCTCCAGTGTTGCCATGGATCTTGGGGTGCTTCTGAGTCTCCCCAGGGGAGTAAGGCCTCGTCTCGAGTGGGGTCATGCACGTGTGCTTTGCTCCCGAGCTGCAGCAGTAGTGTCACGCTTCCTGTCACGTGGATCAAGGGATCTGTGGCTTTCCCTCGAGGCTGTCCCTCGAGGCTTTCCCACGAGTCTTTCCCACAGGGCTGTGCCACGTGCCACCTTGGTGTGAGTCGATCCTCGGCGTGAAAGATGAGCCGGTGAAGGGAAAAGAGGTTCCTCTGGAATGGACTGAGACATCTGGGGGACTCTTGGAAAGGTGGCACGACCCTGGAGTGCCTCTCGCTGTTCCTGTTGAGAGGGCCTCCTCTTGAGATGCGACGGGAACGCCGGGAACTCTTTCCCGAAGAAGCAGGGAAAGGATCCCTCATCTCGAGCTACGAGGCGGAAACGGGGCTCTTCTGGATGTGGGCGGGACCCTCGTGATTCCTCTCGAGTGGAGACGGCTAGGTCGGGGAACTTCTTGATTTGCACCAAGGGTGTGAAGGACCCTTTCGAAGTTCCAGAGGTGAGGTGTGATCAGCCTCGAGACGCCTCAGCGGAAATGGGCCTCATCTCGCCTGGAGGGGAGAACCTCCTGGATTTTCTCGAGCTGCGGCAGGTCTTCTCGAGTTACGACGGGGACCTCAGGGACCCGCTCTGGTGGCCTCAGGAAAGGCCAGTCCCCATGCGAGTTGCTAGGGGACCTCTCGGGATTCCTCTCCCGTCCATGCCGGGGCCTCAGTCCTTGTGTGGAGTCGGGGCCGGAACCTGAGGATTCCTCTCCAGTGTTGCCATGGATCTTGGGGTGCTTCTGAGTCTCCCCAGGGGAGTCAGGCCTCGTCTCGAGTAGGGGCATGCACGTGCGCTTTGCTACCGAGCTGCAGCAGTAGTGTCACGCTTCCTGTCACGTGGATCAAGGGATCTGTGGCTTTCCCTCGAGGCTGTCCCTCGAGGCTTTCCCACGAGGCTTTCCCACAGGGCTGTGCCACGTGCCACCTTGGTGTGAGTCGATCCTCGGCGTGAAAGACGAGCCGGTGAAGGGAAAAGAGGTTCCTCTGGAATGGACTGAGACATCTAGGGGACTCTTGGAATGGTGGCACGACCCTGGAGTTCCTCTCGCCGTTCCTGTTGAGAGGGCCTCCTCTTGAGATGCGACGGGAACGCCGGGAACTCTTTCCCGATGAAGCAGGGAAAGGATTCCTCATCTCGAGCTACGAGGCGGAAACGGGGCTCCTCTGGATGTGGGCGGGACCCTCGTGATTCCCCTCGAGTGGAGACGGGTATGTCGGGGAACTTCTTGATTTGCACCAAGGGTGTGAAGGAGCCTTTCGAAGTTCCAGAGGTGAGGTGTGATCAGCCTCGAGACGCCTCAGCGGAAATGGGCCTCATCTCGCCTGGAGGGGAGAACCTCCTGATTTTCTCGAGTTGCGGCAGGTCTTCTCGAGTTACGACGGGGACCTCAGGGACCCGCTCTGGTGGCCTCAGGAAAGGCCAGTCCCCATGCGAGTTGCTTGGGGACCTCTCGGGATTCCTCTCCCGTCCATGCCGGGGCCTCAGTCCTTGTGTGGAGTCGGGGCCGGAACCTGAGGATTCGTCTCCAGTGTTGCCATGGATCTTGGGGTGCTTCTGAGTCTCCCCAGGGGAGTCAGGCCTCGTCTCGAGTGGGGGCATGCACGTGCGCTTTCCTCCCGAGCTGCAGCAGTAGTGTCACGCTTCCTGTCACGTGGATCAAGGGATCTGTGGCTTTCCCTCGAGGCTGTCCCTCGAGGCTTTCCCACGAGGCTTTCCCACAGGGCTGTGCCACGTGCCACCTTGGTGTGAGTCGATCCTCGGCGTGAAAGACGAGCCGGTGAAGGGCAAAAGAGGTTCCTCTGGAATGGACTGAGACATCTGGGGGACTCTTGGAATGGTGGCACGACCCTGGAGTTCCTCTCGCCGTTCCTGTTGAGAGGGCCTCCTCTTGAGATGCGACGGGAACGCCGGGAACTCTTTCCCGACGAAGCAGGGAAAGGATCCCTCATCTCGAGCTACGAGGCGGAAACGGGGCTCCTCTGGATGTGGGCGGGAACCTCGTGATTCCTCTCGAGTGGAGACGGGTATGTCGGGGAACTTCTTGATTTGCACCAAGGGTGTGAAGGAGCCTTTCGAAGTTCCAGAGGTGAGGTGTGATCAGCCTCAAGACGCCTCAGCGAAAATGGGCCTCATCTCGCCTGGAGGGGAAAACCTCCTGAATTTTTTCGAGTTGCGGCAGGTCTTCTCGAGTTACGACGGGGACCTCAGGGACCCGCTCTGGTGGCCTCAGGAAAGGCCAGTCCCCATGCGAGTTGCTAGGGGACCTCTCGGGATTCCTCTCCCGTCCATGCCGGGGCCTCAGTCCTTGTGTGGAGTCGGGGCCGGAATCTGAGGATTCCTCTCCAGTGTTGCCATGGATCTTGGGGTGCTTCTGAGTCTCCCCAGGGGAGTCAGGCCTCGTCTCGAGTGGGGGCATGCACGTGCGCTTTCCTCCCGAGCTGCAGCAGTAGTGTCACGCTTCCTGTCACGTGGATCAAGGGATCTGTGGCTTTCCCTCGAGGCTGTCCCTCGAGGCTTTCCCACGAGGCTTTCCCACAGGGCTGTGCCACGTGCCACCTTGGTGTGAGTCGATCCTCGGCGTGAAAGACGAGCCGGTGAAGGGAAAAGAGGTTCCTCTGGAATGGACTGAGACATCTGGGGGACTCTTGGAATGGTGGCACGACCCTGGAGTTCCTCTCGCCGTTCCTGTTGGGAGGGCCTCCTCTTGAGATGCGACGGGAACGCCGGGAACTCTTTCCCGACGAAGCAGGGAAAGGATCCCTCATCTCGAGCTACGAGGCGGAAACGGGGCTCCTCTGGATGTGGGCGGGACCCTCGTGATTCCTCTCGAGTGGAGACGGGTATGTCGGGGAACATCTTGATTTGCACCAAGGGTGTGAAGGAGCCTTTCGAAGTTCCAGAGGTGAGGTGTGATCAGCCTCGAGACGCCTCAGCGGAAATGGGCCTCATCTCGCCTGGAGGGGAGAACCTCCTGGATTTTCTCGAGTTGCGGCAGGTCTTCTCGAGTTACGACGGGGACCTCAGGGACCCGCTCTGGTGGCCTCAGGAAAGGCCAGTCCCCATGCGAGTTGCTAGGAGACCTCTCGGGATTCCTCTCCCGTCCATGCCGGGGCCTCAGTCCTTGTGTGGAGTCGGGGCCGGAACCTGAGGATTCCTCTCCAGTGTTGCCATGGATCTTGGGGTGCTTCTGAGTCTCCCCAGGGGAGTCAGGCCTCGTCTCGAGTGGGGTCATGCACGTGCGCTTTGCTCCCGAGCTGCAGCAGTAGTGTCACGCTTCCTGTCACGTGGATCAAGGGATCTGTGGCTTTCCCTCGAGGCTGTCCCTCGACGCTTTCCCACGAGGCTTTCCCACAGGGCTCTGCCACGTGCCACCTTGGTGTGAGTCGATCCTCGGCGTGAAAGACGAGCCGGTGAAGGGAAAAGAGGTTCCTCTGGAATGGACTGAGACATCTGGGGGACTCTTGGAATGGTGGCACCACCCTGGAGTTCCTCTCCGCCGTTCCTGTTGAGAGGGCCTCCTCTTGAGATGCGACGGGAACGCCGGGAACTCTTTCCCGATGAAGCAGGGAAAGGATCCCTCATCTCGAGCTACGAGGCGGAAACGGGGCTCCTCTGGATGTGGGCGGGACCCTCGTGATTCCCCTCGAGTGGAGACGGGTATGTCGGGGAACTTCTTGATTTGCACCAAGGGTGTGAAGGAGCCTTTCGAAGTTCCAGAGGTGAGGTGTGATCAGCCTCGAGACGCCTCAGCGGAAATGGGCCTCATCTCGCCTGGAGGGGAGAACCTCCTGGATTTTCCCGAGTTGCGGCAGGTCTTCTCGAGTTACGACGGGGACCTCAGGGACCCGCTCTGGTGGCCTCAGGAAAGGCCAGTCCCCATGCGAGTTGCTAGGGGACCTCTCGGGATTCCTCTCCCGTCCATGCCGGGGCCTCAGTCCTTGTGTGGAGTCGGGGCCGGAACCTGAGGATTCGTCTCCAGTGTTGCCATGGATCTTGGGGTGCTTCTGAGTCTCCCCAGGGGAGTCAGGCCTCGTCTCGAGTGGGGGCATGCACGTGCGCTTTCCTCCCGAGCTGCAGCAGTAGTGTCACGCTTCCTGTCACGTGGATCAAGGGATCTGTGGCTTTCCCTCGAGGCTGTCCCTCGAGGCTTTCCCACGAGGCTTTCCCACAGGGCTGTGCCACGTGCCACCTTGGTGTGAGTCGATCCTCGGCGTGAAAGACGAGCCGGTGAAGGGAAAAGAGGTTCCTCTGGAATGGACTGAGACATCTGGGGGACTCTTGGAATGGTGGCACGACCCTGGAGTTCCTCTCGCCGTTCCTGTTGAGAGGGCCTCCTCTTGAGATGCGACGGGAACGCCGGGAACTCTTTCCCGACGAAGCAGGGAAAGGATCCCTCATCTCGAGCTACGAGGCGGAAACGGGACTCCTCTTGATGTGGGCGGGACCCTCGTGATTCCTCTCGAGTGGAGACGGGTATGTCGGGGAACTTCTTGATTTGCACCAAGGGTGTGAAGGAGCCTTTCGAAGTTCCAGAGGTGAGGTGTGATCAGCCTCAAGACGCCTCAGCGAAAATGGGCCTCATCTCGCCTGGAGGGGAGAACCTCCTGAATTTTTTCGAGTTGCGGCAGGTCTTCTCGAGTTACGACGGGGACCTCAGGGACCCGCTCTGGTGGCCTCAGGAAAGGCCAGTCCCTATGCGAGTTGCTAGGGTCCCTCTCGGGATTCCTCTCCCGTCCATGCCGGGGCCTCAGTCCTTGTGTGGAGTCGGGGCCGGAATCTGAGGATTCCTCTCCAGTGTTGCCATGGATCTTGGGGTGCTTCTGAGTCTCCCCAGGGGAGTCAGGCCTCGTCTCGAGTGGGGGCATGCACGTGCGCTTTCCTCCCGAGCTGCAGCAGTAGTGTCACGCTTCCTGTCACGTGGATCAAGGGATCTGTGGCTTTCCCTCGAGGTTGTCCCTCGAGGCTTTCCCACGTGGCTTTCCCACAGGGCTGTGCCACGTGCCACCTTGGTGTGAGTCGATCCTCGGCGTGAAAGACGAGCCGGTGAAGGGAAAAGAGGTTCCTCTGGAATGGACTGAGACATCTGGGGGACTCTTGGAATGGTGGCACGACCCTGGAGTTCCTCTCGCCTTTCCTGTTGAGAGGGCCTCCTCTTGAGATGCGACGGGAACGCCGGGAACTCTTTCCCGACGAAGCAGGGAAAGGATCCCTCATCTCGAGCTACGAGGCGGAAACGGGGCTCCTCTGGATGTGGGCGGGACCCTCGTGATTCCTCTCGAGTGGAGACGGCTAGGTCGGGGAACTTCTTGATTTGCACCAAGGGTGTGAAGGAGCCTTTCGAAGTTCCAGAGGTGAGGTGTGATCAGCCTCGAGACGCCTCAGCGGAAATGGGCCTCATCTCGCCTGGAGGGGAGAACCTCCTGGATTTTCTCGAGTTGCGGCAGGTCTTCTCGAGTTACGACGGGGACCTCAGGGACCCGCTCTGGTGGCCTCAGGAAAGGCCAGCCCCATGCGAGTTGCTAGGGGACCTCTCGGGATTCCTCTCCCGTCCATGCCGGGGCCTCAGTCCTTGTGTGGAGTCGGGGCCGGAACCTGAGGATTCCTCTCCAGTGTTGCCATGGATCTTGGGGTGCTTCTGAGTCTCCCCAGGGGAGTCAGGCCTCGTCTCGAGTGGGGGCATGCACGTGCGCTTTCCTCCCGAGCTGCAGCAGTAGTGTCACGCTTCCTGTCACGTGGATCAAGGGATCTGTGGCTTTCCCTCGAGGCTGTCCCTCGAGGCTTTCCCACGAGGCTTTCCCACAGGGCTGTGCCACGTGCCACCTTGGTGTGAGTCGATCCTCGGCGTGAAAGACGAGCCGGTGAAGGGAAAAGAGGTTCCTCTGGAATGGACTGAGACATCTGGGGGACTCTTGGAATGGTGGCACGACCCTGGAGTTCCTCTCGCCGTTCCTGTTGAGAGGGCCTCCTCTTGAGATGCGACGGGAACGCCGGGAACTCTTTCCCGATGAAGCAGGGAAAGGATCCCTCATCTCGAGCTACGAGGCGGAAACGGGGCTCCTCTGGATGTGGGCGGGACCCTCGTGATTCCCCTCGAGTGGAGACGGGTATGTCGGGGAACTTCTTGATTTGCACCAAGGGTGTGAAGGAGCCTTTCGAAGTTCCAGAGGTGAGGTGTGATCAGCCTCGAGATGCCTCAGCGGAAATGGGCCTCATCTCGCCTGGAGGGGAGAACCTCCTGGATTTTCTCGAGTTGCGGCAGGTCTTCTCGAGTTACGACGGGGACCTCAGGGACCCGCTCTGGTGGCCTCAGGAAAGGCCAGTCCCCATGCGAGTTGCTAGGGGACCTCTCGGGATTCCTCTCCCGTCCATGCCGGGGCCTCAGTCCTTGTGTGGAGTCGGGGCCGGAACCTGAGGATTCCTCTCCAGTGTTGCCATGGATCTTGGGGTGCTTCTGAGTCTCCCCAGGGGAGTCAGGCCTCGTCTCGAGTGGGGGCATGCACGTGCGCTTTCCTCCCGAGCTGCAGCAGTAGTGTCACGCTTCCTGTCACGTGGATCAAGGGATCTGTGGCTTTCCCTCGAGGCTGTCCCTCGAGGCTTTCCCACGAGGCTTTCCCACAGGGCTGTGCCACGTGCCACCTTGGTGTGAGTCGATCCTCGGCGTGAAAGACGAGCCGGTGAAGGGAAAAGAGGTTCCTCTGGAATGGACTGAGACATCTGGGGGACTCTTGGAATGGTGGCACGACCCTGGAGTTCCTCTCGCCGTTCCTGTTGAGAGGGCCTCCTCTTGAGATGCGACGGGAACGCCGGGAACTCTTTCCCGACGAAGCAGGGAAAGGATCCCTCATCTCGAGCTACGAGGCGGAAACGGGGCTCCTCTGGATGTGGGCGGGAACCTCGTGATTCCTCTCTAGTGGAGACGGGTATGTCGGGGAACTTCTTGATTTGCACCAAGGGTGTGAAGGAGCCTTTCGAAGTTCCAGAGGTGAGGTGTGATCAGCCTCGAGACGCCTCAGCGGAAATGGGCCTCATCTCGCCTGGAGGGGAGAACCTCCTGGATTTTCTCGAGTTGCGGCAGGTCTTCTCGAGTTACGACGGGGACCTCAGGGACCCGCTCTGGTGGCCTCAGGAAAGGCCAGTCCCCATGCGAGTTGCTAGGGGACCTCTCGGGATTCCTCTCCCGTCCATGCCGGGGCCTCAGTCCTTGTGTGGAGTCGGGGCCGGAACCTCAGGATTCCTCTCCAGTGTTGCCATGGATCTTGGGGTGCTTCTGAGTCTCCCCAGGGGAGTCAGGCCTCGTCTCGAGTGGGGGCATGCACGTGCGCTTTCCTCCCGAGCTGCAGCAGTAGTGTCACGCTTCCTGTCACGTGGATCAAGGGATCTGTGGCTTTCCCTCGAGGCTGTCCCTCGAGGCTTTCCCACGAGGCTTTCCCACAGGGCTGTGCCACGTGCCACCTTGGTGTGAGTCGATCCTCGGCGTGAAAGACGAGCCGGTGAAGGGAAAAGAGGTTCCTCTGGAATGGACTGAGACATCTGGGGGACTCTTGGAATGGTGGCACGACCCTGGAGTTCCTCTCGCCGTTCCTGTTGAGAGGGCCTCCTCTTGAGATGCGACGGGAACGCCGGGAACTCTTTCCCGACGAAGCAGGGAAAGGATCCCTCATCTCGAGCTACGAGGCGGAAACGGGGCTCCTCTGGATGTGGGCGGGACCCTCGTGATTCCTCTCGAGTGGAGACGGGTATGTCGGGGAACTTCTTGATTTGCACCAAGGGTGTGAAGGAGCCTTTCGAAGTTCCAGAGGTGAGGTGTGATCAGCCTCGAGACGCCTCAGCGGAAATGGGCCTCATCTCGCCTGGAGGGGAGAACCTCCTGGATTTTCTCGAGTTGCGGCAGGTCTTCTCGAGTTACGACGGGGACCTCAGGGACCCGCTCTGGTGGCCTCAGGAAAGGCCAGTCCCCATGCGAGTTGCTAGGGGACCTCTCGGGATTCCTCTCCCGTCCATGCCGGGGCCTCAGTCCTTGTGTGGAGTCGGGGCCGGAACCTGAGGATTCGTCTCCAGTGTTGCCATGGATCTTGGGGTGCTTCTGAGTCTCCCCAGGGGAGTCAGGCCTCGTCTCGAGTGGGGGCATGCACGTGCGCTTTCCTCCCGAGCTGCAGCAGTAGTGTCACGCTTCCTGTCACGTGGATCAAGGGATCTGTGGCTTTCACTCGAGGCTGTCCCTCGAGGCTTTCCCACGAGGCTTTCCCACAGGGCTGTGCCACGTGCCACCTTGGTGTGAGTCGATCCTCGGCGTGAAAGACGAGCCGGTGAAGGGAAAAGAGGTTCCTCTGGAATGGACTGAGACATCTGGGGGACTCTTGGAATGGTGGCACGACCCTGGAGTTCCTCTCGCCTTTCCTGTTGAGAGGGCCTCCTCTTGAGATGCGACGGGAACGCCGGGAACTCTTTCCCGACGAAGCAGGGAAAGGATCCCTCATCTCGAGCTACGAGGCGGAAACGGGGCTCCTCTGGATGTGGGCGGGACCCTCGTGATTCCTCTCGAGTGGAGACGGCTAGGTCGGGGAACTTCTTGATTTGCACCAAGGGTGTGAAGGACCCTTTCGAAGTTCCAGAGGGGAGGTGTGATCAGCCTCAAGACGCCTCAGCGAAAATGGGCCTCATCTCGCCTGGAGGGGAGAACCTCCTGAATTTTCTCGAGTTGCGGCAGGTCTTCTCGAGTTACGACGGGGACCTCAGGGACCCGCTCTGGTGGCCTCAGGAAAGGCCAGTCCCTATGCGAGTTGCTAGGGTCCCTCTCGGGATTCCTCTCCCGTCCATGCCGGGGCCTCAGTCCTTGTGTGGAGTCGGGGCCGGAATCTGAGGATTCCTCTCCAGTGTTGCCATGGATCTTGGGGTGCTTCTGAGTCTCCCCAGGGGAGTCAGGCCTCGTCTCGAGTGGGGGCATGCACGTGCGCTTTCCTCCCGAGCTGCAGCAGTAGTGTCACGCTTCCTGTCACGTGGATCAAGGGATCTGTGGCTTTCCCTCGAGGTTGTCCCTCGAGGCTTTCCCACGTGGCTTTCCCAAAGGGCTGTGCCACGTGCCACCTTGGTGTGAGTCGATCCTCGGCGTGAAAGACGAGCCGGTGAAGGGAAAAGAGGTTCCTCTGGAATGGACTGAGACATCTGGGGGACTCTTGGAATGGTGGCACGACCCTGGAGTTCCTCTCGCCTTTCCTGTTGAGAGGGCCTCCTCTTGAGATGCGACGGGAACGCCGGGAACTCTTTCCCGACGAAGCAGGGAAAGGATCCCTCATCTCGAGCTACGAGGCGGAAACGGGTCTCCTCTGGATGTGGGCGGGACCCTCGTGATTCCTCTCGAGTGGAGACGGCTAGGTCGGGGAACTTCTTGATTTGCACCAAGGGTGTGAAGGACCCTTTCGAAGTTCCAGAGGTGAGGTGTGATCAGCCTCGAGACGCCTCAGCGGAAATGGGCCTCATCTCGCCTGGAGGGGTGAACCTCCTGGATTTTCTCGAGTTGCGGCAGGTCTTCTCGAGTTACGACGGGGACCTCAGGGACCCGCTCTGGTGGCCTCAGGAAAGGCCAGCCCCATGCGAGTTGCTAGGGGACCTCTCGGGATTCCTCTCCCGTCCATGCCGGGGCCTCAGTCCTTGTGTGGAGTCGGGGCCGGAACCTGAGGATTCCTCTCCAGTGTTGCCATGGATCTTGGGGTGCTTCTGAGTCTCCCCAGGGGAGTCAGGCCTCGTCTCGAGTGGGGGCATGCACGTGCGCTTTCCTCCCGAGCTGCAGCAGTAGTGTCACGCTTCCTGTCACGTGGATCAAGGGATCTGTGGCTTTCCCTCGAGGCTGTCCCTCGAGGCTTTCCCACGAGGCTTTCCCACAGGGCTGTGCCACGTGCCACCTTGGTGTGAGTCGATCCTCGGCGTGAAAGACGAGCCGGTGAAGGGAAAAGAGGTTCCTCTGGAATGGACTGAGACATCTGGGGGACTCTTGGAATGGTGGCACGACCCTGGAGTTCCTCTCGCCGTTCCTGTTGAGAGGGCCTCCTCTTGAGATGCGACGGGAACGCCGGGAACTCTTTCCCGACGAAGCAGGGAAAGGATCCCTCATCTCGAGCTACGAGGCGGAAACGGGGCTCCTCTGGATGTGGGCGGGACCCTCGTGATTCCTCTCGAGTGGAGACGGGTATGTCGGGGAACTTCTTGATTTGCACCAAGGGTGTGAAGGAGCCTTTCGAAGTTCCAGAGGTGAGGTGTGATCAGCCTCGAGACGCCTCAGCGGAAATGGGTCTCATCTCGCCTGGAGGGGAGAACCTCCTGGATTTTCTCGAGTTGCGGCAGGTCTTCTCGAGTTACGACGGGGACCTCAGGGACCCGCTCTGGTGGCCTCAGGAAAGGCCAGTCCCCATGCGAGTTGCTAGGAGACCTCTCGGGATTCCTCTCCCGTCCATGCCGGGGCCTCAGTCCTTGTGTGGAGTCGGGGCCGGAACCTGAGGATTCCTCTCCAGTGTTGCCATGGATCTTGGGGTGCTTCTGAGTCTCCCCAGGGGAGTCAGGCCTCGTCTCGAGTGGGGTCATGCACGTGCGCTTTGCTCCCGAGCTGCAGCAGTAGTGTCACGCTTCCTGTCACGTGGATCAAGGGATCTGTGGCTTTCCCTCGAGGCTGTCCCTCGACGCTTTCCCACGAGGCTTTCCCACAGGGCTCTGCCACGTGCCACCTTGGTGTGAGTCGATCCTCGGCGTGAAAGACGAGCCGGTGAAGGGAAAAGAGGTTCCTCTGGAATGGACTGAGACATCTGGGGGACTCTTGGAATGGTGGCACGACCCTGGAGTTCCTCTCGCCGTTCCTGTTGAGAGGGCCTCCTCTTGAGATGCGACGGGAACGCCGGGACCTCTTTCCCGATGAAGCAGGGAAAGGATCCCTCATCTCGAGCT
Organism: Budorcas taxicolor; assembly: GCF_023091745.1. Classification (NCBI taxonomy): domain Eukaryota; kingdom Metazoa; phylum Chordata; class Mammalia; order Artiodactyla; family Bovidae; genus Budorcas; species Budorcas taxicolor. The sequence continues at coordinate 229,362 of NW_026292783.1, read as the reverse complement.
ACGAGGCGGAAACGGGGCTCCTCTGGATGTGGGCGGGACCCTCGTGATTCCCCTCGAATGGAGACGGGTATGTCGGGGAACTTCTTGATTTGCACCAAGGGTGTGAAGGAGCCTTTCGAAGTTCCAGAGGTGAGGTGTGATCAGCCTCAAGACGCCTCAGCGGAAATGGGCCTCATCTCGCCTGGAGGGGAGAACCTCCTGGATTTTCTCGAGTTGCGGCAGGTCTTCTCGAGTTACGACTGGGACCTCAGGGACCCGCTCTGGTGGCCTCAGGAAAGGCCAGTCCCCATGCGAGTTGCTAGGGGACCTCTCGGGATTCCTCTCCCGTCCATGCCGGGGCCTCAGTCCTTGTGTGGCGTCGGGGCCGGAACCTGAGGATTCCTCTCCAGTGTTGCCATGGATCTTGGGGTGCTTCTGAGTCTCCCCAGGGGAGTCAGGCCTCGTCTCGAGTGGGGGCATGCACGTGCGCTTTCCTCCCGAGCTGCAGCAGTAGTGTCACGCTTCCTGTCACGTGGATCAAGGGATCTGTGGCTTTCCCTCGAGGCTGTCCCTCGAGGCTTTCCCACGAGGCTTTCCCACAGGGCTGTGCCACGTGCCACCTTGGTGTGAGTCGATCCTCGGCGTGAAAGACGAGCCGGTGAAGGGAAAAGAGGTTCCTCTGGAATGGACTGAGACATCTGGGGGACTCTTGGAATGGTGGCACGACCCTGGAGTTCCTCTCGCCATTCCTGTTGAGGGGGCCTCCTCTTGAGATGCGACGGGAACGCCGGGAACTCTTTCCCGATGAAGCAGGGAAAGGATCCCTCATCTCGAGCTACGAGGCGGAAACGGGGCTCCTCTGGATGTGGGCGGGACCCTCGTGATTCCCCTCGATTGGAGACGGGTATGTCGGGGAACTTCTTGATTTGCACCAAGGGTGTGAAGGAGCCTTTCGAAGTTCCAGAGGTGAGGTGTGATCAGCCTCGAGACGCCTCAGCGGAAATGGGCCTCATCTCGCCTGGAGGGGAGAACCTCCTGGATTTTCTCGAGTTGCGGCAGGTCTTCTCGAGTTACGACGGGGACCTCAGGGACCCGCTCTGGTGGCCTCAGGAAAGGCCAGTCCCCATGCGAGTTGCTAGGGGACCTCTCGGGATTCCTCTCCCGTCCATGCCGGGGCCTCAGTCCTTGTGTGGAGTTGGGGCCGGAACCTGAGGATTCCTCTCCAGTGTTGCCATGGATCTTGGGGTGCTTCTGAGTCTCCCCAGGGGAGTCAGGCCTCGTCTCGAGTGGGGGCATGCACGTGCGCTTTCCTCCCGAGCTGCAGCAGTAGTGTCACGCTTCCTGTCACGTGGATCAAGGGATCTGTGGCTTTCCCTCGAGGCTGTCCCTCGAGGCTTTCCCACGAGGCTTTCCCACAGGGCTGTGCCACGTGCCACCTTGGTGTGAGTCGATCCTCGGCGTGAAAGACGAGCCGGTGAAGGGAAAAGAGGTTCCTCTGGAATGGACTGAGACATCTGGGGGACTCTTGGAATGGTGGCACGACCCTGGAGTTCCTCTCGCCGTTCCTGTTGAGAGGGCCTCCTCTTGAGATGCGACGGGAACGCCGGGAACTCTTTCCCGACGAAGCAGGGAAAGGATCCCTCATCTCGAGCTACGAGGCGGAAACGGGGCTCCTCTGGATGTGGGCGGGAACCTCGTGATTCCTCTCTAGTGGAGACGGGTATGTCGGGGAACTTCTTGATTTGCACCAAGGGTGTGAAGGAGCCTTTCGAAGTTCCAGAGGTGAGGTGTGATCAGCCTCGAGACGCCTCAGCGGAAATGGGCCTCATCTCGCCTGGAGGGGAGAACCTCCTGGATTTTCTCGAGTTGCGGCAGGTCTTCTCGAGTTACGACGGGGACCTCAGGGACCCGCTCTGGTGGCCTCAGGAAAGGCCAGTCCCCATGCGAGTTGCTAGGGGACCTCTCGGGATTCCTCTCCCGTCCATGCCGGGGCCTCAGTCCTTGTGTGGAGTCGGGGCCGGAACCTCAGGATTCCTCTCCAGTGTTGCCATGGATCTTGGGGTGCTTCTGAGTCTCCCCAGGGGAGTCAGGCCTCGTCTCGAGTGGGGGCATGCACGTGCGCTTTCCTCCCGAGCTGCAGCAGTAGTGTCACGCTTCCTGTCACGTGGATCAAGGGATCTGTGGCTTTCCCTCGAGGCTGTCCCTCGAGGCTTTCCCACGAGGCTTTCCCACAGGGCTGTGCCACGTGCCACCTTGGTGTGAGTCGATCCTCGGCGTGAAAGACGAGCCGGTGAAGGGAAAAGAGGTTCCTCTGGAATGGACTGAGACATCTGGGGGACTCTTGGAATGGTGGCACGACCCTGGAGTTCCTCTCGCCGTTCCTGTTGAGAGGGCCTCCTCTTGAGATGCGACGGGAACGCCGGGAACTCTTTCCCGACGAAGCAGGGAAAGGATCCCTCATCTCGAGCTACGAGGTGGAAACGGGGCTCCTCTGGATGTGGGCGGGACTCGTGATTCCCCTCGAGTGGAGACGGGTATGTCGGGGAACTTCTTGATTTGCACCAAGGGTGTGAAGGAGCCTTTCGAAGTTCCAGAGGTGAGGTGTGATCAGCCTCGAGACGCCTCAGCGGAAATGGGCCTCATCTCGCCTGGAGGGGAGAACCTCCTGGATTTTCTCGAGTTGCGGCAGGTCTTCTCGAGTTACGACGGGGACCTCAGGGACCCGCTCTGGTGGCCTCAGGAAAGGCCAGTCCCCATGCGAGTTGCTAGGGGACCTCTCGGGATTCCTCTCCCGTCCATGCCGGGGCCTCAGTCCTTGTGTGGAGTCGGGGCCGGAACCTGAGGATTCCTCTCCAGTGTTGCCATGGATCTTGGGGTGCTTCTGAGTCTCCCCAGGGGAGTCAGGCCTCGTCTCGAGTGGGGGCATGCACGTGCGCTTTCCTCCCGAGCTGCAGCAGTAGTGTCACGCTTCCTGTCACGTGGATCAAGGGATCTGTGGCTTTCCCTCGAGGCTGTCCCTCGAGGCTTTCCCACGAGGCTTTCCCACAGGGCTGTGCCACGTGCCACCTTGGTGTGAGTCGATCCTCGGCGTGAAAGACGAGCCGGTGAAGGGAAAAGAGGTTCCTCTGGAATGGACTGAGACATCTGGGGGACTCTTGGAATGGTGGCACGACCCTGGAGTTCCTCTCGCCTTTCCTGTTGAGAGGGCCTCCTCTTGAGATGCGACGGGAACGCCGGGAACTCTTTCCCGACGAAGCAGGGAAAGGATCCCTCATCTCGAGCTACGAGGCGGAAACGGGGCTCCTCTGGATGTGGGCGGGACCCTCGTGATTCCTCTCGAGTGGAGACGGGTATGTCGGGGAACTTCTTGATTTGCACCAAGGGTGTGAAGGAGCCTTTCGAAGTTCCAGAGGTGAGGTGTGATCAGCCTCGAGACGCCTCAGCGGAAATGGGCCTCATCTCGCCTGGAGGGGAGAACCTCCTGGATTTTCTCGAGTTGCGGCAGGTCTTCTCGAGTTACGACGGGGACCTCAGGGACCCGCTCTGGTGGCCTCAGGAAAGGCCAGTCCCCATGCGAGTTGCTAGGGGACCTCTCGGGATTCCTCTCCCGTCCATGCCGGGGCCTCAGTCCTTGTGTGGAGTCGGGGCCGGAACCTCAGGATTCCTCTCCAGTGTTGCCATGGATCTTGGGGTGCTTCTGAGTCTCCCCAGGGGAGTCAGGCCTCGTCTCGAGTGGGGGCATGCACGTGCGCTTTCCTCCCGAGCTGCAGCAGTAGTGTCACGCTTCCTGTCACGTGGATCAAGGGATCTGTGGCTTTCCCTCGAGGCTGTCCCTCGAGGCTTTCCCACGAGGCTTTCCCACAGGGCTGTGCCACGTGCCACCTTGGTGTGAGTCGATCCTCGGCGTGAAAGTCGAGCCGGTGAAGGGAAAATAGGTTCCTCTGGAATGGACTGAGACATCTGGGGGACTCTTGGAATGGTGGCACGACCCTGGAGTTCCTCTCGCCGTTCCTGTTGAGAGGGCCTCCTCTTGAGATGCGACGGGAACGCCGGGAACTCTTTCCCGAAGAAGCAGGGAAAGGATCCCTCATCTCGAGCTACGAGGCGGAAACGGGGCTCCTCTGGATGTGGGCGGGACCCTCGTGATTCCCCTCGAGTGGAGACGGGTATGTCGGGGAACTTCTTGATTTGCACCAAGGGTGTGAAGGAGCCTTTCGAAGTTCCAGAGGTGAGGTGTGATCAGCCTCGAGACGCCTCAGCGGAAATGGGCCTCATCTCGCCTGGAGGGGAGAACCTCCTGGATTTTCTCGAGTTGCGGCAGGTCTTCTCGAGTTACGACGGGGACCTCAGGGACCCGCTCTGGTGGCCTCAGGATAGGCCTGTCCCCATGCGAGTTGCTAGGGGACCTCTCGGGATTCCTCTCCCGTCCATGCCGGGGCCTCAGTCCTTGTGTGAAGTCGGGGCCGGAACCTGAGGATTCCTCTCCAGTGTTGCCATGGATCTTGGGGTGCTTCTGAGTCTCCCCAGGGGAGTCAGGCCTCGTCTCGAGTGGGGGCATGCACGTGCGCTTTCCTCCCGAGCTGCAGCAGTAGTGTCACGCTTCCTGTCACGTGGATCAAGGGATCTGTGGCTTTCCCTCGAGGCTGTCCCTCGAGGCTTTCCCACGAGGCTTTCCCACAGGGCTGTGCCACGTGCCACCTTGGTGTGAGTCGATCCTCGGCGTGAAAGACGAGCCGGTGAAGGGAAAAGAGGTTCCTCTGGAATGGACTGAGACATCTGGGGGACTCTTGGAATGGTGGCACGACCCTGGAGTTCCTCTCGCCTTTCCTGTTGAGAGGGCCTCCTCTTGAGATGCGACGGGAACGCCGGGAACTCTTTCCCGACGAAGCAGGGAAAGGATCCCTCATCTCGAGCTACGAGGCGGAAACGGGGCTCCTCTGGATGTGGGCGGGAACCTCGTGATTCCTCTCGAGTGGAGACGGGTATGTCGGGGAACTTCTTGATTTGCACCAAGGGTGTGAAGGAGCCTTTCGAAGTTCCAGAGGTGAGGTGTGATCAGCCTCGAGACGCCTCAGCGGAAATGGGCCTCATCTCGCCTGGAGGGGAGAACCTCCTGGATTTTCTCGAGTTGCGGCAGGTCTTCTCGAGTTACGACGGGGACCTCAGGGACCCGCTCTGGTGGCCTCAGGAAAGGCCAGTCCCCATGCGAGTTGCTAGGGGACCTCTCGGGATTCCTCTCCCGTCCATGCCGGGGCCTCAGTCCTTGTGTGGAGTCGGGGCCGGAACCTCAGGATTCCTCTCCAGTGTTGCCATGGATCTTGGGGTGCTTCTGAGTCTCCCCAGGGGAGTCAGGCCTCGTCTCGAGTGGGGGCATGCACGTGCGCTTTCCTCCCGAGCTGCAGCAGTAGTGTCACGCTTCCTGTCACGTGGATCAAGGGATCTGTGGCTTTCCCTCGAGGCTGTCCCTCGAGGCTTTCCCACGAGGCTTTCCCACAGGGCTGTGCCACGTGCCACCTTGGTGTGAGTCGATCCTCGGCGTGAAAGACGAGCCGGTGAAGGGAAAAGAGGTTCCTCTGGAATGGACTGAGACATCTGGGGGACTCTTGGAATGGTGGCACGACCCTGGAGTTCCTCTCGCCGTTCCTGTTGAGAGGGCCTCCTCTTGAGATGCGAAGGGAACGCCGGGAACTCTTTCCCGACGAAGCAGGGAAAGGATCCCTCATCTCGAGCTACGAGGCGGAAACGGGGCTCCTCTGGATGTGGGCGGGACCCTCGTGATTCCTCTCGAGTGGAGACGGGTATGTCGGGGAACTTCTTGATTTGCACCAAGGGTGTGAAGGAGCCTTTCGAAGTTCCAGAGGTGAGGTGTGATCAGCCTCGAGACGCCTCAGCGGAAATGGGCCTCATCTCGCCTGGAGGGGAGAACCTCCTGGATTTTCTCGAGTTGCGGCAGGTCTTCTCGAGTTACGACGGGGACCTCAGGGACCCGCTCTGGTGGCCTCAGGAAAGGCCAGTCCCCATGCGAGTTGCTAGGGGACCTCTCGGGATTCCTCTCCCGTCCATGCCGGGGCCTCAGTCCTTGTGTGGAGTCGGGGCCGGAACCTCAGGATTCCTCTCCAGTGTTGCCATGGATCTTGGGGTGCTTCTGAGTCTCCCCAGGGGAGTCAGGCCTCGTCTCGAGTGGGGGCATGCACGTGCGCTTTCCTCCCGAGCTGCAGCAGTAGTGTCACGCTTCCTGTCACGTGGATCAAGGGATCTGTGGCTTTCCCTCGAGGCTGTCCCTCGAGGCTTTCCCACGAGGCTTTCCCACAGGGCTGTGCCACGTGCCACCTTGGTGTGAGTCGATCCTCGGCGTGAAAGTCGAGCCGGTGAAGGGAAAATAGGTTCCTCTGGAATGGACTGAGACATCTGGGGGACTCTTGGAATGGTGGCACGACCCTGGAGTTCCTCTCGCCGTTCCTGTTGAGAGGGCCTCCTCTTGAGATGCGACGGGAACGCCGGGAACTCTTTCCCGAAGAAGCAGGGAAAGGATCCCTCATCTCGAGCTACGAGGCGGAAACGGGGCTCCTCTGGATGTGGGCGGGACCCTCGTGATTCCCCTCGAGTGGAGACGGGTATGTCGGGGAACTTCTTGATTTGCACCAAGGGTGTGAAGGAGCCTTTCGAAGTTCCAGAGGTGAGGTGTGATCAGCCTCGAGACGCCTCAGCGGAAATGGGCCTCATCTCGCCTGGAGGGGAGAACCTCCTGGATTTTCTCGAGTTGCGGCAGGTCTTCTCGAGTTACGACGGGGACCTCAGGGACCCGCTCTGGTGGCCTCAGGATAGGCCAGTCCCCATGCGAGTTGCTAGGGGACCTCTCGGGATTCCTCTCCCGTCCATGCCGGGGCCTCAGTCCTTGTGTGAAGTCGGGGCCGGAACCTGAGGATTCCTCTCCAGTGTTGCCATGGATCTTGGGGTGCTTCTGAGTCTCCCCAGGGGAGTCAGGCCTCGTCTCGAGTGGGGGCATGCACGTGCGCTTTCCTCCCGAGCTGCAGCAGTAGTGTCACGCTTCCTGTCACGTGGATCAAGGGATCTGTGGCTTTCCCTCGAGGCTGTCCCTCGAGGCTTTCCCACGAGGCTTTCCCACAGGGCTGTGCCACGTGCCACCTTGGTGTGAGTCGATCCTCGGCGTGAAAGACGAGCCGGTGAAGGGAAAAGAGGTTCCTCTGGAATGGACTGAGACATCTGGGGGACTCTTGGAATGGTGGCACGACCCTGGAGTTCCTCTCGCCTTTCCTGTTGAGAGGGCCTCCTCTTGAGATGCGACGGGAACGCCGGGAACTCTTTCCCGACGAAGCAGGGAAAGGATCCCTCATCTCGAGCTACGAGGCGGAAACGGGGCTCCTCTGGATGTGGGCGGGAACCTCGTGATTCCTCTCGAGTGGAGACGGGTATGTCGGGGAACTTCTTGATTTGCACCAAGGGTGTGAAGGAGCCTTTCGAAGTTCCAGAGGTGAGGTGTGATCAGCCTCGAGACGCCTCAGCGGAAATGGGCCTCATCTCGCCTGGAGGGGAGAACCTCCTGGATTTTCTCGAGTTGCGGCAGGTCTTCTCGAGTTACGACGGGGACCTCAGGGACCCGCTCTGGTGGCCTCAGGAAAGGCCAGTCCCCATGCGAGTTGCTAGGGGACCTCTCGGGATTCCTCTCCCGTCCATGCCGGGGCCTCAGTCCTTGTGTGGAGTCGGGGCCGGAACCTCAGGATTCCTCTCCAGTGTTGCCATGGATCTTGGGGTGCTTCTGAGTCTCCCCAGGGGAGTCAGGCCTCGTCTCGAGTGGGGGCATGCACGTGCGCTTTCCTCCCGAGCTGCAGCAGTAGTGTCACGCTTCCTGTCACGTGGATCAAGGGATCTGTGGCTTTCCCTCGAGGCTGTCCCTCGAGGCTTTCCCACGAGGCTTTCCCACAGGGCTGTGCCACGTGCCACCTTGTTGTGAGTCGATCCTCGGCGTGAAAGACGAGCCGGTGAAGGGAAAAGAGGTTCCTCTGGAATGGACTGAGACATCTGGGGGACTCTTGGAATGGTGGCACGACCCTGGAGTTCCTCTCGCCGTTCCTGTTGAGAGGGCCTCCTCTTGAGATGCGAAGGGAACGCCGGGAACTCTTTCCCGACGAAGCAGGGAAAGGATCCCTCATCTCGAGCTACGAGGCGGAAACGGGGCTCCTCTGGATGTGGGTGGGACCCTCGTGATTCCTCTCGAGTGGAGACGGGTATGTCGGGGAACTTCTTGATTTGCACCAAGGGTGTGAAGGAGCCTTTCGAAGTTCCAGAGGTGAGGTGTGATCAGCCTCGAGACGCCTCAGCGGAAATGGGCCTCATCTCGCCTGGAGGGGAGAACCTCCTGGATTTTCTCGAGTTGCGGCAGGTCTTCTCGAGTTACGACGGGGACCTCAGGGACCCGCTCTGGTGGCCTCAGGAAAGGCCAGTCCCCATGCGAGTTGCTAGGGGACCTCTCGGGATTCCTCTCCCGTCCATGCCGGGGCCTCAGTCCTTGTGTGGAGTCGGGGCCGGAACCTGAGGATTCCTCTCCAGTGTTGCCATGGATCTTGGGGTGCTTCTGAGTCTCCCCAGGGGAGTCAGGCCTCGTCTCGAGTGGGGGCATGCACGTGCGCTTTCCTCCCGAGCTGCAGCAGTAGTGTCACGCTTCCTGTCACGTGGATCAAGGGATCTGTGTCTTTCCCTCGAGGCTGTCCCTCGAGGCTTTCCCACGAGGCTTTCCCACAGGGCTGTGCCACGTGCCACCTTGGTGTGAGTCGATCCTCGGCGTGAAAGACGAGCCGGTGAAGGGAAAAGAGGTTCCTCTGGAATGGACTGAGACATCTGGGGGACTCTTGGAATGGTGGCACGACCCTGGAGTTCCTCTCGCCGTTCCTGTTGAGAGGGCCTCCTCTTGAGATGCGACGGGAACGCCGGGAACTCTTTCCCGACGAAGCAGGGAAAGGATCCCTCATCTCGAGCTACGAGGCGGAAACGGGGCTCCTCTGGATGTGGGCGGGACCCTCGTGATTCCCCTCGAGTGGAGACGGGTATGTCGGGGAACTTCTTGATTTGCACCAAGGGTGTGAAGGACCCTTTCGAAGTTCCAGAGGTGAGGTGTGATCAGCCTCGAGACGCCTCAGCGGAAATGGGCCTCATCTCGCCTGGAGGGGAGAACCTCCTGGATTTTCTCGAGTTGCGGCAGGTCTTCTCGAGTTACGACGGGGACCTCAGGGACCCGCTCTGGTGGCCTCAGGAAAGGCCAGTCCCTATGCGAGTTGCTAGGGGACCTCTCGGGATTCCTCTCCCGTCCATGCCGGGGCCTCAGTCCTTGTGTGGAGTCGGGGCCGGAACCTGAGGATTCCTCTCCAGTGTTGCCATGGATCTTGGGGTGCTTCTGAGTCTCCCCAGGGGAGTCAGGCCTCGTCTCGAGTGGGGGCATGCACGTGCGCTTTCCTCCCGAGCTGCAGCAGTAGTGTCACGCTTCCTGTCACGTGGATCAAGGGATCTGTGGCTTTCCCTCGAGGCTGTCCCTCGAGGCTTTCCCACGAGGCTTTCCCACAGGGCTGTGCCACGTGCCACCTTGGTGTGAGTCGATCCTCGGCGTGAAAGACGAGCCGGTGAAGGGAAAAGAGGTTCCTCTGGAATGGACTGAGACATCTGGGGGACTCTTGGAATGGTGGCACGACCCTGGAGTTCCTCTCGCCGTTCCTGTTGAGAGGGCCTCCTCTTGAGATGCGACGGGAACGCCGGGAACTCTTTCCCGACGAAGCAGGGAAAGGATCCCTCATCTCGAGCTACGAGGCGGAAACGGGGCTCCTCTGGATGTGGGCGGGAACCTCGTGATTCCTCTCGAGTGGAGACGGGTATGTCGGGGAACTTCTTGATTTGCACCAAGGGTGTGAAGGAGCCTTTCGAAGTTCCAGAGGTGAGGTGTGATCAGCCTCGAGACGCCTCAGCGGAAATGGGCCTCATCTCGCCTGGAGGGGAGAACCTCCTGGATTTTCTCGAGTTGCGGCAGGTCTTCTCGAGTTACGACGGGGACCTCAGGGACCCGCTCTGGTGGCCTCAGGAAAGGCCAGTCCCCATGCGAGTTGCTAGGGGACTTCTCGGGATTCCTCTCCCGTCCATGCCGGGGCCTCAGTCCTTGTGTGGAGTCGGGGCCGGAACCTGAGGATTCCTCTCCAGTGTTGCCATGGATCTTGGGGTGCTTCTGAGTCTCCCCAGGGGAGTCAGGCCTCGTCTCGAGTGGGGGCATGCACGTGCGCTTTACTCCCGAGCTGCAGCAGTAGTGTCACGCTTCCTGTCACGTGGATCAAGGGATCTGTGGCTTTCCCTCGAGGCTGTCCCTCGAGGCTTTCCCACGAGGCTTTCCCACAGGGCTGTGCCACGTGCCACCTTGGTGTGAGTCGATCCTCGGCGTGAAAGACGAGCCGGTGAAGGGAAAAGAGGTTCCTCTGGAATGGACTGAGACATCTGGGGGACTCTTGGAATGGTGGCACGACCCTGGAGTTCCTCTCGCCGTTCCTGTTGAGAGGGCCTCCTCTTGAGATGCGACGGGAACGCCGGGAACTCTTTCCCGACGAAGCAGGGAAAGGATCCCTCATCTCGAGCTACGAGGTGGAAACGGGGCTCCTCTGGATGTGGGCGGGACCCTCGTGATTCCCCTCGAGTGGAGACGGGTATGTCGGGGAACTTCTTGATTTGCACCAAGGGTGTGAAGGACCCTTTCGAAGTTCCAGAGGTGAGGTGTGATCAGCCTCGAGACGCCTCAGCGGAAATGGGCCTCATCTCGCCTGGAGGGGAGAACCTCCTGGATTTTCTCGAGTTGCGGCAGGTCTTCTCGAGTTACGACGGGGACCTCAGGGACCCGCTCTGGTGGCCTCAGGAAAGGCCAGTCCCCATGCGAGTTGCTAGGGGACCTCTCGGGATTCCTCTCCCGTCCATGCCGGGGCCTCAGTCCTTGTGTGGAGTCGGGGCCGGAACCTGAGGATTCCTCTCCAGTGTTGCCATGGATCTTGGGGTGCTTCTGAGTCTCCCCAGGGGAGTCAGGCCTCGTCTCGAGTGGGGGCATGCACGTGCGCTTTCCTCCCGAGCTGCAGCAGTAGTGTCACGCTTCCTGTCACGTGGATCAAGGGATCTGTGGCTTTCCCTCGAGGCTGTCCCTCGAGGCTTTCCCACGAGGCTTTCCCACAGGGCTGTGCCACGTGCCACCTTGGTGTGAGTCGATCCGCGGCGTGAAAGACGAGCCGGTGAAGGGAAAAGAGGTTCCTCTGGAATGGACTGAGACATCTGGGGGACTCTTGGAATGGTGGCACGACCCTGGAGTTCCTCTCGCCGTTCCTGTTGAGAGGGCCTCCTCTTGAGATGCGACGGGAACGCCGGGAACTCTTTCCCGACGAAGCAGGGAAAGGATCCCTCATCTCGAGCTACGAGGCGGAAACGGGGCTCCTCTGGATGTGGGCGGGAACCTCGTGATTCCTCTCGAGTGGAGACGGGTATGTCGGGGAACTTCTTGATTTGCACCAAGGGTGTGAAGGAGTCTTTCGAAGTTCCAGAGGTGAGGTGTGATCAGCCTCGAGACGCCTCAGCGGAAATGGGCCTCATCTCGCCTGGAGGGGAGAACCTCCTGGATTTTCTCGAGTTGCGGCAGGTCTTCTCGAGTTACGACGGGGACCTCAGGGACCCGCTCTGGTGGCCTCAGGAAAGGCCAGTCCCCATGCGAGTTGCTAGGGGACCTCTCGGGATTCCTCTCCCGTCCATGCCGGGGCCTCAGTCCTTGTGTGGAGTCGGGGCCGGAACCTGAGGATTCCTATTCAGTGTTGCCATGGATCTTGGGGTGCTTCTGAGTCTCCCCAGGGGAGTCAGGCCTCGTCTCGAGTGGGGGCATGCACGTGCGCTTTCCTCCCGAGCTGCAGCAGTAGTGTCACGCTTCCTGTCACGTGGATCAAGGGATATGTGGCTTTCCCTCGAGGCTGTCCCTCGAGGCTTTCCCACGAGGCTTTCCCACAGGGCTGTGCCACGTGCCACCTTGGTGTGAGTCGATCCTCGGCGTGAAAGACGAGCCGGTGAAGGGAAAAGAGGTTCCTCTGGAATGGACTGAGACATCTGGGGGACTCTTGGAATGGTGGCACGACCCTGGAGTTCCTCTCGCCGTTCCTGTTGAGAGGGCCTCCTCTTGAGATGCGACGGGAACGCCGGGAACTCTTTCCCGATGAAGCAGGGAAAGGATCCCTCATCTCGAGCTACGAGGCGGAAACGGGGCTCCTCTGGATGTGGGCGGGACCCTCGTGATTCCCCTAGAGTGGAGACGGGTATGTCGGGGAACTTCTTGATTTGCACCAAGGGTGTGAAGGAGCCTTTCGAAGTTCCAGAGGTGAGGTGTGATCAGCCTCGAGACGCCTCAGCGGAAATGGGCCTCATCTCGCCTGGAGGGGAGAACCTCCTGGATTTTCTCGAGTTGCGGCAGGTCTTCTCGAGTTACGACGGGGACCTCAGGGACCCGCTCTGGTGGCCTCAGGAAAGGCCAGTCCCCATGCGAGTTGCTAGGGGACCTCTCGGGATTCCTCTCCCGTCCATGCCGGGGCCTCAGTCCTTGTGTGGAGTCGGGGCCGGAACCTGAGGATTCCTCTCCAGTGTTGCCATGGATCTTGGGGTGCTTCTGAGTCTCCCCAGGGGAGTCAGGCCTCGTCTCGAGTGGGTGCATGCACGTGCGCTTTCCTCCCGAGCTGCAGCAGTAGTGTCACGCTTCCTGTCACGTGGATCAAGGGATCTGTGGCTTTCCCTCGAGGCTGTCCCTCGACGCTTTCCCACGAGGCTTTCCCACAGGGCTGTGCCACGTGCCACCTTGGTGTGAGTCGATCCTCGGCGTGAAAGACGAGCCGGTGAAGGGAAAAGAGGTTCCTCTGGAATGGACTGAGACATCTGGGGGACTCTTGGAATGGTGGCACGACCCTGGAGTTCCTCTCGCCGTTCCTGTTGAGAGGGCCTCCTCTTGAGATGCGACGGGAACGCCGGGAACTCTTTCCCGACGAAGCAGGGAAAGGATCCCTCATCTCGAGCTACGAGGCGGAAACGGGGCTCCTCTGGATGTGGGCGGGAACCTCGTGATTCCTCTCGAGTGGAGACGGGTATGTCGGGGAACTTCTTGATTTGCACCAAGGGTGTGAAGGAGCCTTTCGAAGTTCCAGAGGTGAGGTGTGATCAGCCTCGAGACGCCTCAGCGGAAATGGGCCTCATCTCGCCTGGAGGGGAGAACCTCCTGGATTTTCTCGAGTTGCGGCAGGTCTTCTCGAGTTACGACGGGGACCTCAGGGACCCGCTCTGGTGGCCTCAGGAAAGGCCAGTCCCCATGCGAGTTGCTAGGGGACCTCTCGGGATTCCTCTCCCGTCCATGCCGGGGCCTCAGTCCTTGTGTGGAGTCGGGGCCGGAACCTGAGGATTCCTCTCCAGTGTTGCCATGGATCTTGGGGTGCTTCTGAGTCTCCCCAGGGGAGTCAGGCCTCGTCTCGAGTGGGGGCATGCACGTGCGCTTTCCTCCCGAGCTGCAGCAGTAGTGTCACGCTTCCTGTCACGTGGATCAAGGGATCTGTGGCTTTCCCTCGAGGCTGTCCCTCGAGGCTTTCCCACGAGGCTTTCCCACAGGGCTGTGCCACGTGCCACCTTGTTGTGAGTCGATCCTCGGCGTGAAAGACGAGCCGGTGAAGGGAAAAGAGGTTCCTCTGGAATGGACTGAGACATCTGGGGGACTCTTGGAATGGTGGCACGACCCTGGAGTTCCTCTCGCGGTTCCTGTTGAGAGGGCCTCCTCTTGAGATGCGAAGGGAACGCCGGGAACTCTTTCCCGACGAAGCAGGGAAAGGATCCCTCATCTCGAGCTACGAGGCGGAAACGGGGCTCCTCTGGATGTGGGCGGGACCCTCGTGATTCCTCTCGAGTGGAGACGGGTATGTCGGGGAACTTCTTGATTTGCACCAAGGGTGTGAAGGAGCCTTTCGAAGTTCCAGAGGTGAGGTGTGATCAGCCTCGAGACGCCTCAGCGGAAATGGGCCTCATCTCGCCTGGAGGGGAGAACCTCCTGGATTTTCTCGAGTTGCGGCAGGTCTTCTCGAGTTACGACGGGGACCTCAGGGACCCGCTCTGGTGGCCTCAGGAAAGGCCAGCCCCATGCGAGTTGCTAGGGGACCTCTCGGGATTCCTCTCCCGTCCATGCCGGGGCCTCAGTCCTTGTGTGGAGTCGGGGCCGGAACCTGAGGATTCCTATTCAGTGTTGCCATGGATCTTGGGGTGCTTCTGAGTCTCCCCAGGGGAGTCAGGCCTCGTCTCGAGTGGGGGCATGCACGTGCGCTTTCCTCCCGAGCTGCAGCAGTAGTGTCACGCTTCCTGTCACGTGGATCAAGGGATATGTGGCTTTCCCTCGAGGCTGTCCCTCGAGGCTTTCCCACGAGGCTTTCCCACAGGGCTGTGCCACGTGCCACCTTGGTGTGAGTCGATCCTCGGCGTGAAAGACGAGCCGGTGAAGGGAAAAGAGGTTCCTCTGGAATGGACTGAGACATCTGGGGGACTCTTGGAATGGTGGCACGACCCTGGAGTTCCTCTCGCCGTTCCTGTTGAGAGGGCCTCCTCTTGAGATGCGACGGGAACGCCGGGAACTCTTTCCCGATGAAGCAGGGAAAGGATCCCTCATCTCGAGCTACGAGGCGGAAACGGGGCTCCTCTGGATGTGGGCGGGACCCTCGTGATTCCCCTCGAGTGGAGACGGGTATGTCGGGGAACTTCTTGATTTGCACCAAGGGTGTGAAGGAGCCTTTCGAAGTTCCAGAGGTGAGGTGTGATCAGCCTCGAGACGCCTCAGCGGAAATGGGCCTCATCTCGCCTGGAGGGGAGAACCTCCTGGATTTTCTCGAGTTGCGGCAGGTCTTCTCGAGTTACGACGGGGACCTCAGGGACCCGCTCTGGTGGCCTCAGGAAAGGCCAGTCCCCATGCGAGTTGCTAGGGGACCTCTCGGGATTCCTCTCCCGTCCATGCCGGGGCCTCAGTCCTTGTGTGGAGTCGGGGCCGGAACCTGAGGATTCCTCTCCAGTGTTGCCATGGATCTTGGGGTGCTTCTGAGTCTCCCCAGGGGAGTCAGGCCTCGTCTCGAGTGGGGGCATGCACGTGCGCTTTCCTCCCGAGCTGCAGCAGTAGTGTCACGCTTCCTGTCACGTGGATCAAGGGATCTGTGGCTTTCCCTCGAGGCTGTCCCTCGAGGCTTTCCCACGAGGCTTTCCCACAGGGCTGTGCCACGTGCCACCTTGGTGTGAGTCGATCCTCGGCGTGAAAGACGAGCCGGTGAAGGGAAAAGAGTTTCCTCTGGAATGGACTGAGACATCTGGGGGACTCTTGGAATGGTGGCACGACCCTGGAGTTCCTCTCGCCGTTCCTGTTGAGAGGGCCTCCTCTTGAGATGCGACGGGAACGCCGGGAACTCTTTCCCGATGAAGCAGGGAAAGGATCCCTCATCTCGAGCTACGAGGCGGAAACGGGGCTCCTCTGGATGTGGGCGGGACCCTCGTGATTCCCCTCGAGTGGAGACGGGTATGTCGGGGAACTTCTTGATTTGCACCAAGGGTGTGAAGGAGCCTTTCGAAGTTCCAGAGGTGAGGTGTGATCAGCCTCGAGACGCCTCAGCGGAAATGGGCCTCATCTCGCCTGGAGGGGAGAACCTCCTGGATTTTCTCGAGTTGCGGCAGGTCTTCTCGAGTTACGACGGGGACCTCAGGGACCCGCTCTGGTGGCCTCAGGAAAGGCCAGTCCCCATGCGAGTTGCTAGGGGACCTCTCGGGATTCCTCTCCCGTCCATGCCGGGGCCTCAGTCCTTGTGTGGAGTCGGGGCCGGAACCTGAGGATTCCTCTCCAGTGTTGCCATGGATCTTGGGGTGCTTCTGAGTCTCCCCAGGGGAGTCAGGCCTCGTCTCGAGTGGGGGCATGCACGTGCGCTTTCCTCCCGAGCTGCAGCAGTAGTGTCACGCTTCCTGTCACGTGGATCAAGGGATCTGTGGCTTTCCCTCGAGGCTGTCCCTCGAGGCTTTCCCACGAGGCTTTCCCACAGGGCTGTGCCACGTGCCACCTTGGTGTGAGTCGATCCTCGGCGTGAAAGACGAGCCGGTGAAGGGAAAAGAGGTTCCTCTGGAATGGACTGAGACATCTGGGGGACTCTTGGAATGGTGGCACGACCCTGGAGTTCCTCTCGCCGTACCTGTTCAGAGGGCCTCCTCTTGAGATGCGACGGGAACGCCGGGAACTCTTTCCCGACGAAGCAGGGAAAGGATCCCTCATCTCGAGCTACGAGGCGGAAACGGGGCTCCTCTGGATGTGGGCGGGACCCTCGTGATTCCTCTCGAGTGGAGACGGGTATGTCGGGGAACTTCTTGATTTGCACCAAGGGTGTGAAGGAGCCTTTCGAAGTTCCAGAGGTGAGGTGTGATCAGCCTTGAGACGCCTCAGCGGAAATGGGCCTCATCTCGCCTGGAGGGGAGAACCTCCTGGATTTTCTCGAGTTGCGGCAGGTCTTCTCGAGTTACGACGGGGACCTCAGGGACCCGCTCTGGTGGCCTTAGGAAAGGCCAGTCCCCATGCGAGTTGCTAGGGGACCTCTCGGGATTCCTCTCCCGTCCATGCCGGGGCCTCAGTCCTTGTGTGGAGTCGGGGCCGGAACCTGAGGATTCCTCTCCAGTGTTGCCATGGATCTTGGGGTGCTTCTGAGTCTCCCCAGGGGAGTCAGGCCTCGTCTCGAGTGGGGGCATGCACGTGCGCTTTCCTCCCGAGCTGCAGCAGTAGTGTCACGCTTCCTGTCACGTGGATCAAGGGATCTGTGGCTTTCCCTCGAGGCTGTCCCTCGAGGCTTTCCCACGAGGCTTTCCCAAAGGGCTGTGCCACGTGCCACCTTGGTGTGAGTCGATCCTCGGCGTGAAAGACGAGCCGGTGAAGGGAAAAGAGGTTCCTCTGGAATGGACTGAGACATCTGGGGACTCTTGGAATGGTGGCACGACCCTGGAGTTCCTCTCGCCGTTCCTGTTGAGAGGGCCTCCTCTTGAGATGCGACGGGAACGCCGGGAACTCTTTCCCGACGAAGCAGGGAAAGGATCCCTCATCTCGAGCTACGAGGCGGAAACGGGACTCCTCTTGATGTGGGCGGGACCCTCGTGATTCCTCTCGAGTGGAGACGGGTATGTCGGGGAACTTCTTGATTTGCACCAAGGGTGTGAAGGAGCCTTTTGAAGTTCCAGAGGTGAGGTGTGATCAGCCTCAAGACGCCTCAGCGAAAATGGGCCTCATCTCGCCTGGAGGGGAGAACCTCCTGAATTTTTTCGAGATGCGGCAGGTCTTCTCGAGTTAAGACGGGGACCTAAGGGACCCGCTCTGGTGGCCTCAGGAAAGGCCAGTCCCCATGCGTGTTGCTAGGGGACCTCTCGGGATTCCTCTCCCATCCATGCCGGGGCCTCAGTCCTTGTGTGGAGTCGGGGCCAGAACCTGAGGATTCCTCTCCAGTGTTGCCATGGATCTTGGGGTGCTTCTGAGTCTCCCCAGGGGAGTCAGGCCTCGTCTCGAGTGGGGGCATGCACGTGCGCTTTCCTCCCGAGCTGCAGCAGTAGTGTCACGCTTCCTGTCACGTGGATCAAGGGATCTGTGGCTTTCCCTCGAGGCTGTCCCTCGAGGCTTTCCCACAGGGCTGTGCCACGTGCCACCTTGGTGTGAGTCGATCCTCGGCGTGAAAGACGAGCCGGTGAAGGGAAAAGAGGTTCCTCTGGAATGGACTGAGACATCTGGGGGACTCTTGGAATGGTGGCACGACCCTGGAGTTCCTCTCGCCGTACCTGTTCAGAGGGCCTCCTCTTGAGATGCGACGGGAACGCCGGGAACTCTTTCCCGACGAAGCAGGGAAAGGATCCCTCATCTCGAGCTACGAGGCGGAAACGGGGCTCCTCTGGATGTGGGCGGGACCCTCGTGATTCCTCTCGAGTGGAGACGGGTATGTCGGGGAACTTCTTGATTTGCACCAAGGGTGTGAAGGAGCCTTTCGAAGTTCCAGAGGTGAGGTGTGATCAGCCTCGAGACGCCTCAGCGGAAATGGGCCTCATCTCGCCTGGAGGGGAGAACCTCCTGGATTTTCTCGAGTTGCGGCAGGTCTTCTCGAGTTACGACGGGGACCTCAGGGACCCGCTCTGGTGGCCTTAGGAAAGGCCAGTCCCCATGCGAGTTGCTAGGGGACCTCTCGGGATTCCTCTCCCGTCCATGCCAGGGCCTCAGTCCTTGTGTGGAGTCGGGGCCGGAACCTGAGGATTCCTCTCCAGTGTTGCCATGGATCTTGGGGTGCTTCTGAGTCTCCCCAGGGGAGTCAGGCCTCGTCTCGAGTGGGGGCATGCACGTGCGCTTTCCTCCCGAGCTGCAGCAGTAGTGTCACGCTTCCTGTCACGTGGATCAAGGGATCTGTGGCTTTCCCTCGAGGCTGTCCCTCGAGGCTTTCCCACGAGGCTTTCCCACAGGGCTGTGCCACGTGCCACCTTGGTGTGAGTCGATCCTCGGCGTGAAAGAGGAGCTGGTGAAGGGAAAAGAGGTTCCTCTGGAATGGACTGAGACATCTGGGGGACTCTTGGAATGGTGGCACGACCCTGGAGTTCCTCTCGCCGTTCCTGTTGAGAGGGCCTCCTCTTTAGATGCGACGGGAACGCCGGGGACTCTTTCCCGACGAAGCAGGGAAAGGATACCTCATCTCGAGCTACGAGGCGGAAACGGGGCTCCTCTGGATGTGGGCGGGACCCTCGTGATTCCTCTCGAGTGCAGACGGCTACGTCGGGGAACTTCTTGATTTGCACCAAGGGTGTGAAGGACCCTTTCGAAGTTCCAGAGGTGAGGTGTGATCAGCCTCGAGACGCCTCAGCGGAAATGGGCCTCATCTCGCCTGGAGGGGAGAACCTCCTGGATTTTCTCGAGTTGCGGCAGGTCTTCTCGAGTTACGACGGGGACCTCAGGGACCCGCTCTGGTGGCCTCAGGAAAGGCCAGTCCCCATGCGAGTTGCTAGGGGACCTCTCGGGATTCCTCTCCCGTCCATGCCGGGGCCTCAGTCCTTGTGTGGAGTCGGGGCCGGAACCTGAGGTTTCCTATCGAGTGTTGCCATGGATCTTGCGGTGCTTCTGAGTCTCCCCAGGGGAGTCAGGCCTCGTCTCGAGTGGGGGCATGCACGTGCGCTTTCCTCCCGAGCTGCAGCAGTAGTGTCACGCTTCCTGTCACGTGGATCAAGGGATCTGTGGCTTTCCCTCGAGGCTGTCCCTCGAGGCTTTCCCACGAGGCTTTCCCACAGGGCTGTGCCACGTGCCACCTTGGTGTGAGTCGATCCTCGGCGTGAAAGACGAGCCGGTGAAGGGAAAAGAGGTTCCTCTGGAATGGACTGAGACATCTGGGGGACTCTTGGAATGGTGGCACGACCCTGGAGTTCCTCTCGCCGTTCCTGTTGAGAGGGCCTCCTCTTGAGATGCGACGGGAACGCCGGGAACTCTTTCCCGACGAAGCAGGGAAAGGATCCCTCATCTCGAGCTACGAGGCGGAAACGGGACTCCTCTGGATGTGGGCGGGACCCTCGTGATTCCTCTCGAGTGGAGACGGGTATGTCGGGGAACTTCTTGATTTGCACCAAGGGTGTGAAGGACCCTTTCGAAGTTCCAGAGGTGAGGTGTGATCAGCCTCGAGACGCCTCAGCGAAAATGGGCCTCATCTCGCCTGGAGGGGAGAACCTCCTGAATTTTTTCGAGTTGCGGCAGGTCTTCTCGAGTTACGACGGGGACCTCAGGGACCCGCTCTGGTGGCCTCAGGAAAGGCCAGTCCCCATGCGTGTTGCTAGGGGACCTCTCGGGATTCCTCTCCCATCCATGCCGGGGCCTCAGTCCTTGTGTGGAGTCGGGGCCAGAACCTGAGGATTCCTCTCCAGTGTTGCCATGGATCTTGGGGTGCTTCTGAGTCTCCCCAGGGGAGTCAGGCCTCGTCTCGAGTGGGGGCATGCACGTGCGCTTTCCTCCCGAGCTGCAGCAGTAGTGTCACGCTTCCTGTCACGTGGATCAAGTGATCTGTGGCTTTCCCTCGAGGCTGTCCCTCGAGGCTTTCCCACGAGGCTTTCCCACAGGGCTGTGCCAAGTGCCACCTTGGTGTGAGTCGATCCTCGGCGTGAAAGAGGAGCTGGTGAAGGGAAAAGAGGTTCCTCTGGAATGGACTGAGACATCTGGGGGACTCTTGGAATGGTGGCACGACCCTGGAGTTCCTCTCGCCGTTCCTGTTGAGAGGGCCTCCTCTTTAGATGCGACGGGAACGCCGGGGACTCTTTCCCGACGAAGCAGGGAAAGGATCCCTCATCTCGAGCTACGAGGCGGAAACGGGGCTCCTCTGGATGTGGGCGGGACCCTCGTGATTCCTCTCGAGTGCAGACGGCTAGGTCGGGGAACTTCTTGATTTGCACCAAGGGTGTGAAGGACCCTTTCGAAGTTCCAGAGGTGAGGTGTGATCAGCCTCGAGACGCCTCAGCGGAAATGGGCCTCATCTCGCCTGGAGGGGAGAACCTCCTGGATTTTCTCGAGTTGCGGCAGGTCTTCTCGAGTTACGACGGGGACCTTAGGGACCCGCTCTGGTGGCCTCAGGAAAGGCCAGTCCCCATGCGAGTTGCTAGGGGACCTCTCGGGATTCCTCTCCCGTCCATGCCGGGGCCTCAGTCCTTGTGTGGAGTGGGGCCGGAACCTGAGGTTTCCTCTCGAGTGTTGCCATGGATCTTGGGGTGCTTCTGAGTCTCCCCAGGGGAGTCAGGCCTCGTCTCGAGTGGGGGCATGCACGTGCGCTTTCCTCCCGAATAGCAGCAGTAGTGTCACGCTTCCTGTCACGTGCATCAAGGGATCTGTGGCTTTCCCTCGAGGCTGTCCCTCGAGGCTTTCCCACGAGGCTTTCCCACAGGGCTGTGCCACGTGCCACCTTGGTGTGAGTCGATCCTCGGCGTGAAAGACGAGCCGGTGAAGGGAAAAGAGGTTCCTCTGGAATGGACTGAGACATCTGGGGGACTCTTGGAATGGTGGCAACGACCCTGGAGTTCCTCTCGCCGTTCCTGTTGAGAGGGCCTCCTCTTGAGATGCGACGGGAACGCCGGGAACTCTTTCCCGACGAAGCAGGGAAAGGATCCCTCATCTCGAGCTACGAGGCGGAAACGGGACTCCTCTTGATGTGGGCGGGACCCTCGTGATTCCTCTCGAGTGGAGACGGGTATGTCGGGGAACTTCTTGATTTGCACCAAGGGTGTGAAGGAGCCTTTTGAAGTTCCAGAGGTGAGGTGTGATCAGCCTCAAGACGCCTCAGCGAAAATGGGCCTCATCTCGCCTGGAGGGGAGAACCTCCTGAATTTTTTCGAGTTGCGGCAGGTCTTCTCGAGTTACGACGGGGACCTAAGGGACCCGCTCTGGTGGCCTCAGGAAAGGCCAGTCCCCATGCGTGTTGCTAGGGGACCTCTCGGGATTCCTCTCCCATCCATGCCGGGGCCTCAGTCCTTGTGTGGAGTCGGGGCCGGAACCTGAGGATTCCTCTCCAGTGTTGCCATGGAACTTGGGGTGCTTCTGAGTCTCCCCAGGGGAGTCAGGCCTCGTCTCGAGTGGGGGCATGCATGTGCGCTTTCCTCCCGAGCTGCAGCAGTAGTGTCACGCTTCCTGTCACGTGGATCAAGGGATCTGTGGCTTTCCCTCGAGGCTGTCCCTCGAGGCTTTCCCACGAGGCTTTCCCACAGGTCTGTGCCACGTGCCACCTTGGTGTGAGTCGATCCTCGGCGTGAAAGACGAGCCGGTGAAGGGAAAAGAGGTTCCTCTGGAATGGACTGAGACATCTGGGGGACTCTTGGAATGGTGGCACGACCCTGGAGTTCCTCTCGCCGTACCTGTTCAGAGGGCCTCCTCTTGAGATGCGACGGGAACGCCGGGAACTCTTTCCCGACGAAGCAGGGAAAGGATCCCTCATCTCGAGCTACGAGGCGGAAACGGGGCTCCTCTGGATGTGGGCGGGACCCTCGTGATTCCTCTCGAGTGGAGACGGGTATGTCGGGGAACTTCTTGATTTGCACCAAGGGTGTGAAGGAGCCTTTCGAAGTTCCAGAGGTGAGGTGTGATCAGCCTCGAGACGCCTCAGCGGAAATGGGCCTCATCTCGCCTGGAGGGGAGAACCTCCTGGATTTTCTCGAGTTGCGGCAGGTCTTCTCGAGTTACGACGGGGACCTCAGGGACCCGCTCTGGTGGCCTTAGGAAAGGCCAGTCCCCATGCGAGTTGCTAGGGGACCTCTCGGGATTCCTCTCCCGTCCATGCCGGGGCCTCAGTCCTTGTGTGGAGTCGGGGCCGGAACCTGAGGATTCCTCTCCAGTGTTGCCATGGATCTTGGGGTGCTTCTGAGTCTCCCCAGGGGAGTCAGGCCTCGTCTCGAGTGGGGGCATGCACGTGCGCTTTCCTCCCGAGCTGCAGCAGTAGTGTCACGCTTCCTGTCACGTGGATCAAGGGATCTGTGGCTTTCCCTCGAGGCTGTCCCTCGAGGCTTTCCCACGAGGCTTTCCCACAGGGCTGTGCCACGTGCCACCTTGGTGTGAGTCGATCCTCGGCGTGAAAGAGGAGCTGGTGAAGGGAAAAGAGGTTCCTCTGGAATGGACTGAGACATCTGGGGGACTCTTGGAATGGTGGCACGACCCTGGAGTTCCTCTCGCCGTTCCTGTTGAGAGGGCCTCCTCTTTAGATGCGACGGGAACGCCGGGGACTCTTTCCCGACGAAGCAGGGAAAGGATCCCTCATCTCGAGCTACGAGGCGGAAACGGGGCTCCTCTGGATGTGGGCGGGACCCTCGTGATTCCTCTCGAGTGCAGACGGCTAGGTCGGGGAACTTCTTGATTTGCACCAAGGGTGTGAAGGACCCTTTCGAAGTTCCAGAGGTGAGGTGTGATCAGCCTCGAGACGCCTCAGCGGAAATGGGCCTCATCTCGCCTGGAGGGGAGAACCTCCTGGATTTTCTCGAGTTGCGGCAGGTCTTCTCGAGTTACGACGGGGACCTCAGGGACCCGCTCTGGTGGCCTCAGGAAAGGCCAGTCCCCATGCGAGTTGCTAGGGGACCTCTCGGGATTCCTCTCCCGTCCATGCCGGGGCCTCAGTCCTTGTGTGGAGTCGGGGCCGGAACCTGAGGTTTCCTATCGAGTGTTGCCATGGATCTTGCGGTGCTTCTGAGTCTCCCCAGGGGAGTCAGGCCTCGTCTCGAGTGGGGGCATGCACGTGCGCTTTCCTCCCGAGCTGCAGCAGTAGTGTCACGCTTCCTGTCACGTGGATCAAGGGATCTGTGGCTTTCCCTCGAGGCTGTCCCTCGAGGCTTTCCCACGAGGCTTTCCCACAGGGCTGTGCCACGTGCCACCTTGGTGTGAGTCGATCCTCGGCGTGAAAGACGAGCCGGTGAAGGGAAAAGAGGTTCCTCTGGAATGGACTGAGACATCTGGGGGACTCTTGGAATGCTGGCACGACCCTGGAGTTCCTCTCGCCGTTCCTGTTGAGAGGGCCTCCTCTTGAGATGCGACGGGAACGCCGGGAACTCTTTCCCGACGAAGCAGGGAAAGGATCCCTCATCTCGAGCTACGAGGCGGAAACGGGACTCCTCTTGATGTGGGCGGGACCCTCGTGATTCCTCTCGAGTGGAGACGGGTATGTCGGGGAACTTCTTGATTTGCACCAAGGGTGTGAAGGAGCCTTTTGAAGTTCCAGAGGTGAGGTGTGATGAGCCTCAAGACGCCTCAGCGAAAATGGGCCTCATCTCGCCTGGAGGGGAGAACCTCCTGAATTTTTTCGAGTTGCGGCAGGTCTTCTCGTGTTACGACGGGGACCTAAGGGACCCGCTCTGGTGGCCTCAGGAAAGGCCAGTCCCCATGCGTGTTGCTAGTGGACCTCTCGGGATTCCTCTCCCATCCATGCCGGGGCCTCAGTCCTTGTGTGGAGTCGGGGCCAGAAGCTGAGGATTCCTCTCCAGTGTTGCCATGGATCTTGGGGTGCTTCTGAGTCTCCCCAGGGGAGTCAGGCCTCGTCTCGAGTGGGGGCATGCACGTGCGCTTTCCTCCCGAGCTGCAGCAGTAGTGTCACGCTTCCTGTCACGTGGATCAAGGGATCTGTGGCTTTCCCTCGAGGCTGTCCCTCGAGGCTTTCCCACGAGGCTTTCCCACAGGGCTGTGCCACGTGCCACCTTGGTGTGAGTCGATCCTCGGCGTGAAAGAGGAGCTGGTGAAGGGAAAAGAGGTTCATCTGGAAAGGACTGAGACATCTGGGGGACTCTTGGAATGGTGGCACGACCCTGGAGTTCCTCTCGCCGTTCCTGTTGAGAGGGCCTCCTCTTTAGATGCGACGGGAACGCCGGGGACTCTTTCCCGACGAAGCAGGGAAAGGATCCCTCATCTCGAGCTACGAGGCGGAAACGGGGCTCCTCTGGATGTGGGCGGGACCCTCGTGATTCCTCTCGAGTGGAGACGGCTAGGTCGGGGAACTTCTTGATTTGCACCAAGGGTGTGAAGGACCCTTTCGAAGTTCCAGAGGTGAGGTGTGATCAGCCTCGAGACGCCTCAGCGGAAATGGGCCTCATCTCGCCTGGAGGGGAGAACCTCCTGGATTTTCTCGAGTTGTGGCAGGTCTTCTCGAGTTACGACGGGGACCTCAGGGACCCGCTCTGGTGGCCTCAGGATAGGCCAGTCCCGGTGCGAGTTGCTAGGGGACCTCTCAGGATTCCTCTCCCGTCCATGCCGGGGCCTCAGTCCTTGTGTGGAGTCGGGGCCGGAACCTGAGGATTCCTCTCCAGTATTGCCATGGAACTTGGGGTGCTTCTGAGTCCCCCCAGGGGAGTCAGGCCTCGTCTCGAGTGGGGGCATGCACGTGCGCTTTCCTCCCGAGCTGCAGCAGTAGTGTCACGCTTCCTGTCACGTGGATCAAGGGATCTGTGGCTTTCCCTCGAGGCTGTCCCTCGAGGCTTTCCCACGAGGCTTTCCCACAGGGCTGTGCCACGTGCCACCTTGGTGTGAGTCGATCCTCGGCGTGAAAGACGAGCCGGTGAAGGGAAAAGAGGTTCCTCTGGAATGGCCTGAGACATCTGGGGGACTCTTGGAATGGTGGCACGACCCTGGAGTTCCTCTCGCCGTACCTGTTCAGAGGGCCTCCTCTTGAGATGCGACGGGAACGCCGGGAACTCTTTCCCGACGAAGCAGGGAAAGGATCCCTCATCTCGAGCTACGAGGCGGAAACGGGGCTCCTCTGGATGTGGGCGGGACCCTCGTGATTCCTCTCGAGTGGAGACGGGTACGTCGGGGAACTTCTTGATTTGCACCAAGGGTGTGAAGGAGCCTTTCGAAGTTCCAGAGGTGAGGTGTGATCAGCCTCGAGACGCCTCAGCGGAAATGGGCCTCATCTCGCCTGGAGGGGAGAACCTCCTGGATTTTCTCGAGTTGCGGCAGGTCTTCTCGAGTTACGACGGGGACCTCAGGGACCCGCTCTGGTGGCCTTAGGAAAGGCCAGTCCCCATGCGAGTTGCTAGGGGACCTCTCGGGATTCCTCTCCCGTCCATGCCGGGGCCTCAGTCCTTGTGTGGAGTCGGGGCCAGAACCTGAGGATTCCTCTCCAGTGTTGCCATGGATCTTGGGGTGCTTCTGAGTCTCCCCAGGGGAGTCAGGCCTCGTCTCGAGTGGGGGCATGCACGTGCGCTTTCCTCCCGAGCTGCAGCAGTAGTGTCACGCTTCCTGTCACGTGGATCAAGGGATCTGTGGCTTTCCCTCGAGGCTGTCCCTCGAGGCTTTCCCACGTGGCTTTCCCACAGGGCTGTGCCACATGCCACCTTGTTGTGAGTCGATCCTCGGCGTGAAAGAGGAGCTGGTGAAGGGAAAAGAGGTTCCTCTGGAATGGACTGAGACATCTGGGGGACTCTTGGAATGGTGGCACGACCCTGGAGTTCCTCTCGCCGTTCCTGTTGAGAGGGCCTCCTCTTGAGATGCGACGGGAACGCCGGGGACTCTTTCCCGACGAAGCAGGGAAAGGATCCCTCATCTCGAGCTACGAGGCGGAAACGGGGCTCCTCTGGATGTGGGCGGGACCCTCGTGATTCCTCTCGAGTGCAGACGGCTAGGTCGGGGAACTTCTTGATTTGCACCAAGGGTGTGAAGGAGCCTTTCGAAGTTCCAGAGGTGAGGTGTGATCAGCCTCGAGACGCCTCAGCGGAAATGGGTCTCATCTCGCCTGGAGGGGAGAACCTCCTGGATTTTCTCGAGTTGCGGCAGGTCTTCTCGAGTTACGACGGGGACCTCAGGGACCCGCTCTGGTGGCCTCAGGAAAGGCCAGCCCCATGCGAGTTGCTAGGGGACCTCTCGGGATTCCTCTCCCGTCCATGCCGGGGCCTCAGTCCTTGTGTGGAGTCGGGGCCGGAACCTGAGGATTCCTCTCCAGTGTTGCCATGGATCTTGGGGTGCTTCTGAGTCTCCCCATGGGAGTCAGGCCTCGTCTCGAGTTGGGGCATGCACGAGCGCTTTCCTCCCGAGCTGTAGCTGTAATGTCACGCTTCCTGTCACGTGGATCAAGGGATCTGTGGCTTTCCCTCGAGGCTGTCCCTCGAGGCTTTCACACGAGGCTTTCCCACAGGGCTGTGCCACGTGCCACCTTGGTGTGAGTCGATCCTCGGCGTGAAAGACGAGCCGGTGAAGGGAAATGACGTTCCTCTGGAATGGACTGAGACATCTGGGGGACTCTTGGAATGGTGGCACGACCCTGGAGTTCCTCTCGCCGTTCCTGTTCAGAGGGCCTCCTCTGGAGATGCGACGGGAATGCTGGGAACTCTTTCCCGACGAAGCAGGGAAAGGATCCCTCATCTCGAGCTACGAGGCGGAAACGGGGCTCCTCTGGATGTGGGCGGGACCCTCGTGATTCCCCTCGAGTGGAGACGGGTATGTCGGGGAACTTCTTGATTTGCACCAAGGGTGTGAAGGATCCTTTCGAAGTTCCAGAGGTGACGTGTGATCAGCCTCGAGACGCCTCAGCGGAAATGGGCCTCATCTCGCCTGGAGGGGAGAACCTCCTGGATTTTCTCGAGTTGCGGCAGGTCTTCTCGAGTTACGACGGGGACCTCAGGAACCCGCTCTGGTGGCCTCAGGAAAGGCCAGTCCCCATGCGAGTTGCTAGGGGACCTCTCGGGATTCCTCTCCCGTCCATGCCGGGGACTCAGTCCTTGTGTGGAGTCGGGGCCGGAACCTGAGGATTCCTCTCCAGTGTTGCCATGGATCTTGGGGTGCTTCTGAGTCTCCCCAGGGGAGTCAGGCCTCGTCTCGAGTGGGGGCATGCACGTGCGCTTTCCTCCCGAGCTGCAGCAGTAGTGTCACGCTTCCTGTCACGTGGATCAAGGGATCTGTGGCTTTCACTCGAGGCTGTCCCTCGAGGCTTTCCCACGAGGCTTTCCCACAGGGCTGTGCCACGTGCCACCTTGGTGTGAGTCGATCCTCGGCGTGAAAGACGAGCCGGTGAAGGGAAAAGAGGTTCCTCTGGAATGGACTGAGACATCTGGGGGACTCTTGGAATGGTGGCACGACCCTGGAGTTCCTCTCGCCGTTCCTGTTGAGAGGGCCTCCTCTTGAGATGCGACGGGAACGCCGGGAAATCTTTCCCGACGAAGCAGGGAAAGGATCCCTCATCTCGAGCTACGAGGCGGAAACGGGGCTCCTCTGGATGTGGGCGGGACCCTCGTGATTCCTCTCGAGTGGAGACGGGTATGTCGGGGAACTTCTTGATTTGCACCAAGGGTGTGAAGGACCCTTTCGAAGTTACACAGGTGAGGTGTGATCAGCCTCGAGACGCCTCAGCGGAAATGGGCCTCATCTCGCCTGGAGGGGAGAACCTCCTGGATTTTCTCGAGTTGCGGCAGGTCTTCTCGAGTTACGACGGGGACCTCAGGGACCCGCTCTGGTGGCCTCAGGAAAGGCCAGTCCCCATGCGAGTTGCTAGGAGACCTCTCGGGATTCCTCTCCCGTCCATGCCGGGGCCTCAGTCCTTGTGTGGAGTCGGGGCCGGAACCTGAGGATTCCTCTCCATTGTTGCCATGGATCTTGGGGTGCTTCTGAGTCTCCCCAGGGGAGTCAGGCCTCGTCTCGAGTGGGGTCATGCACGTGCGCTTTGCTCCCGAGCTGCAGCAGTAGTGTCATGCTTCCTGTCACGTGGATCAAGGGATCTGTGGCTTTCCCTCGAGGCTGTCCCTCGACGCTTTCCCACGAGGCTTTCCCACAGGGCTGTGCCACGTGCCACCTTGGTGTGAGTCGATCCTCGGCGTGAAAGACGAGCCGGTGAAGGGAAAAGAGGTTCCTCTGGAATGGACTGAGACATCTGGGGGACTCTTGGAATGGTGGCACGACCCTGGAGTTCCTCTCGCCGTTCCTGTTCAGAGGGCCTCCTCTTGAGATGCGACGGGAACGCCGGGAACTCTTTCCCGACGAAGCAGGGAAAGGATCCCTCATCTCGAGCTACGAGGCGGAAACGGGGCTCTTCTGTATGTGGGCTGGACCCTCGTGATTCCTCTCGAGTGGAGACGGCTATGTCGGGGAACTTCTTGATTTGCACCAAGGGTGTGAAGGACCCTTTCGAAGTTCCAGAGGTGAGGTGTGATCAGCCTCGAGACGCCTCAGCGGAAATGGGCCTCATCTCGCCTGGAGGGGAGAACCTCCTGGATTTTCTCGAGCTGCGGCAGGTCTTCTCGAGTTACGACGGGTACCTCAGGGACCCGCTCTGGTGGCCTCAGGAAAGGCCAGTCCCCATGCGAGTTGCTAGGGGACCTCTCGGGATTTCTCTCCCGTCCATGCCGGGGTCACAGTCCTTGTGTGGAGTCGGGGCCGGAACCTGAGGATTCCTCTCCAGTGTTGCCATGGATCTTGGGGTGCTTCTGAGTCTCCCCAGGGGAGTCAGGCCTCGTCTCGAGTAGGGGCATGCACGTGCGCTTTGCTACCGAGCTGCAGCAGTAGTGTCACGCTTCCTGTCACGTGGATCAAGGGATCTGTGGCTTTCCCTCGAGGCTGTCCCTCGAGGCTTTCCCACGAGGCTTTCCCACAGGGCTGTGCCACGTGCCACCTTGGTGTGAGTCGATCCTCGGCGTGAAAGACGAGCCGGTGAAGGGAAAAGAGGTTCCTCTGGAATGGACTGAGACATCTGGGGGACTCTTGGAATGGTGGCACGACCCTGGAGTTCCTCTCGCCGTTCCTGTTGAGAGGGCCTCCTCTTGAGATGCGACGGGAACGCCGGGAACTCTTTCCCGACGAAGCAGGGAAAGGATCCCTCATCTCGAGCTACGAGGCGGAAACGGGGCTCCTCTGGATGTGGGCGGGACCCTCGTGATTCCTCTCGAGTGGAGACGGCTATGTCGGGGAACTTCTTGATTTGCACCAAGGGTGTGAAGGACCCTTTCGAAGTTCCAGAGGTGAGGTGTGATCAGCCTCGAGACGCCTCAGCGGAAATGGGCCTCATCTCGCCTGGAGGGGAGAACCTCCTGGATTTTCTCGAGCTGCGGCAGGTCTTCTCGAGTTACGACGGGTACCTCAGGGACCCGCTCTGGTGGCCTCAGGAAAGGCCAGTCCCCATGCGAGTTGCTAGGGGACCTCTCGGGATTTCTCTCCCGTCCATGCCGGGGTCTCAGTCCTTGTGTGGAGTCGGGGCCGGAATCTGAGGATTCCTCTCCAGTGTTGCCATGGATCTTGGGGTGCTTCTGAGTCTCCCCAGGGGAGTCAGGCCTCGTCTCGAGTAGGGGCATGCACGTGCGCTTTGCTACCGAGCTGCAGCAGTAGTGTCACGCTTCCTGTCACGTGGATCAAGGGATCTGTGGCTTTCCCTCGAGGCTGTCCCTCGAGGCTTTCCCACGAGGCTTTCCCACAGGGCTGTGCCACGTGCCACCTTGGTGTGAGTCGATCCTCGGCGTGAAAGACGAGCCGGTGAAGGGAAATGACGTTCCTCTGGAATGGACTGAGACATCTGGGGGACTCTTGGAATGGTGGCACGACCCTGGAGTTCCTCTCGCCGTTCCTGTTCAGAGGGCCTCCTCTGGAGATGCGACGGGAATGCTGGGAACTCTTTCCCGACGAAGCAGGGAAAGGATCCCTCATCTCGAGCTACGAGGCGGAAACGGGGCTCCTCTGGATGTGGGCGGGACCCTCGTGATTCCCCTCGAGTGGAGACGGGTATGTCGGGGAACTTCTTGATTTGCACCAAGGGTGTGAAGGATCCTTTCGAAGTTCCAGAGGTGACGTGTGATCAGCCTCGAGACGCCTCAGCGGAAATGGGCCTCATCTCGCCTGGAGGGGAGAACCTCCTGGATTTTCTCGAGTTGCGGCAGGTCTTCTCGAGTTACGACGGGGACCTCAGGAACCCGCTCTGGTGGCCTCAGGAAAGGCCAGTCCCCATGCGAGTTGCTAGGGGACCTCTCGGGATTCCTCTCCCGTCCATGCCGGGGACTCAGTCCTTGTGTGGAGTCGGGGCCGGAACCTGAGGATTCCTCTCCAGTGTTGCCATGGATCTTGGGGTGCTTCTGAGTCTCCCCAGGGGAGTCAGGCCTCGTCTCGAGTGGGGGCATGCACGTGCGCTTTCCTCCCGAGCTGCAGCAGTAGTGTCACGCTTCCTGTCACGTGGATCAAGGGATCTGTGGCTTTCACTCGAGGCTGTCCCTCGAGGCTTTCCCACGAGGCTTTCCCACAGGGCTGTGCCACGTGCCACCTTGGTGTGAGTCGATCCTCGGCGTGAAAGACGAGCCGGTGAAGGGAAAAGAGGTTCCTCTGGAATGGACTGAGACATCTGGGGGCCTCTTGGAATGGTGGCACGACCCTGGAGTTCCTCTCGCCGTTCCTGTTGAGAGGGCCTCCTCTTGAGATGCGACGGGAACGCCGGGAAATCTTTCCCGACGAAGCAGGGAAAGGATCCCTCATCTCGAGCTACGAGGCGGAAACGGGGCTCCTCTGGATGTGGGCGGGAACCTCGTGATTCCTCTCGAGTGGAGACGGGTATGTCGGGTAACTTCTTGATTTGCACCAAGGGTGTGAAGGACCCTTTCGAAGTTACACAGGTGAGGTGTGATCAGCCTCGAGACGCCTCAGCGGAAATGGGCCTCATCTCGCCTGGAGGGGAGAACCTCCTGGATTTTCTCGAGTTGCGGCAGGTCTTCTCGAGTTACGACGGGGACCTCAGGGACCCGCTCTGGTGGCCTCAGGAAAGGCCAGTCCCCATGCGAGTTGCTAGGAGACCTCTCGGGATTCCTCTCCCGTCCATGCCGGGGCCTCAGTCCTTGTGTGGAGTCGGGGCCGGAACCTGAGGATTCCTCTCCAGTGTTGCCATGGATCTTGGGGTGCTTCTGAGTCCCCCAGGGGAGTCAGGCCTCGTCTCGAGTGGGGTCATGCACGTGCGCTTTGCTCCCGAGCTGCAGCAGTAGTGTCATGCTTCCTGTCACGTGGATCAAGGGATCTGTGGCTTTCCCTCGAGGCTGTCCCTCGACGCTTTCCCACGAGGCTTTCCCACAGGGCTGTGCCACGTGCCACCTTGGTGTGAGTCGATCCTCGGCGTGAAAGACGAGCCGGTGAAGGGAAAAGAGGTTCCTCTGGAATGGACTGAGACATCTGGGGGACTCTTGGAATGGTGGCACGACCCTGGAGTTCCTCTCGCCGTTCCTGTTCAGAGGGCCTCCTCTTGAGATGCGACGGGAACGCCGGGAACTCTTTCCCGACGAAGCAGGGAAAGGATCCCTCATCTCGAGCTACGAGGCGGAAACGGGGCTCTTCTGTATGTGGGCTGGACCCTCGTGATTCCTCTCGAGTGGAGACGGCTATGTCGGGGAACTTCTTGATTTGCACCAAGGGTGTGAAGGAGCCTTTCGAAGTTCCAGAGGTGAGGTGTGATCAGCCTCGAGACGCCTCAGCGGAAATGGGCCTCATCTCGCCTGGAGGGGAGAACCTCCTGGATTTTCTCGAGCTGCGGCAGGTCTTCTCGAGTTACGACGGGTACCTCAGGGACCCGCTCTGGTGGCCTCAGGAAAGGCCAGTCCCCATGCGAGTTGCTAGGGGACCTCTCGGGATTTCTCTCCCGTCCATGCCGGGGTCACAGTCCTTGTGTGGAGTCGGGGCCGGAACCTGAGGATTCCTCTCCAGTGTTGCCATGGATCTTGGGGTGCTTCTGAGTCTCCCCAGGGGAGTCAGGCCTCGTCTCGAGTAGGGGCATGCACGTGCGCTTTGCTACCGAGCTGCAGCAGTAGTGTCACGCTTCCTGTCACGTGGATCAAGGGATCTGTGGCTTTCCCTCGAGGCTGTCCCTCGAGGCTTTCCCACGAGGCTTTCCCACAGGGCTGTGCCACGTGCCACCTTGGTGTGAGTCGATCCTCGGCGTGAAAGACGAGCCGGTGAAGGGAAAAGAGGTTCCTCTGGAATGGACTGAGACATCTGGGGGACTCTTGGAATGGTGGCACGACCCTGGAGTTCCTCTCGCCGTTCCTGTTGAGAGGGCCTCCTCTTGAGATGCGACGGGAACGCCGGGAACTCTTTCCCGACGAAGCAGGGAAAGGATCCCTCATCTCGAGCTACGAGGCGGAAACGGGGCTCCTCTGGATGTGGGCGGGACCCTCGTGATTCCTCTCGAGTGGAGACGGCTATGTCGGGGAACTTCTTGATTTGCACCAAGGGTGTGAAGGACCCTTTCGAAGTTCCAGAGGTGAGGTGTGATCAGCCTCGAGACGCCTCAGCGGAAATGGGCCTCATCTCGCCTGGAGGGGAGAACCTCCTGGATTTTCTCGAGCTGCGGCAGGTCTTCTCGAGTTACGACGGGTACCTCAGGGACCCGCTCTGGTGGCCTCAGGAAAGGCCAGTCCCCATGCGAGTTGCTAGGGGACCTCTCGGGATTTCTCTCCCGTCCATGCCGGGGTCTCAGTCCTTGTGTGGAGTCGGGGCCGGAATCTGAGGATTCCTCTCCAGTGTTGCCATGGATCTTGGGGTGCTTCTGAGTCTCCCCAGGGGAGTCAGGCCTCGTCTCGAGTAGGGGCATGCACGTGCGCTTTGCTACCGAGCTGCAGCAGTAGTGTCACGCTTCCTGTCACGTGGATCAAGGGATCTGTGGCTTTCCCTCGAGGCTGTCCCTCGAGGCTTTCCCACGAGGCTTTCCCACAGGGCTGTGCCACGTGCCACCTTGGTGTGAGTCGATCCTCGGCGTGAAAGACGAGCCGGTGAAGGGAAAAGAGGTTCCTCTGGAATGGACTGAGACATCTGGGGCACTCTTGGAATGGTGGCACGACCCTGGAGTTCCTCTCGCCGTTCCTGTTGAGAGGGCCTCCTCTTGAGATGCGACGGGAACGCCGGGAACTCTTTCCCGATGAAGCAGGGAAAGGATCCCTCATCTCGAGCTACGAGGCGGAAACGGGGCTCCTCTGGATGTGGGCGGGACCCTCGTGATTCCCCTCGAGTGGAGACGGGTATGTCGGGGAACTTCTTGATTTGCACCAAAGGTGTGAAGGAGCCTTTCGAAGTTCCAGAGGTGAGGTGTGATCATCCTCGAGACGCCTCAGCGGAAATGGGCCTCATCTCGCCTGGAGGGGAGAACCTCCTGGATTTTCTCGAGTTGCGGCAGGTTTTCTCGAGTTACGACAGGGACCTCAGGGACCCACTCTGGTGGCCTCAGGAAAGGCCAGTCCCCATGCGAGTTGCTAGGGGACCTCTCGGGATTCCTCTCCCGTCCATGCCGGGGCCTCAGTCCTTGTGTGGAGTCGGGGCCGGAACCTGAGGATTGCTCTCCAGTGTTGCCATGGATCTTGGGGTGCTTCTGAGTCTCCCCAGGGGAGTCAGGCCTCGTCTCGAGTGGGGGCATGCACGTGCGCTTTCCTCCCGAGCTGCAGCAGTAGTGTCACGCTTCCTGTCACGTGGATCAAGGGATCTGTGGCTTTCCCTCGAGGCTGTCCCTCGAGGCTTTCCCCCGAGGCTTTCCCACAGGGCTGTGCCACGTGCCACCTTGGTGTGAGTCGATCCTCGGCGTGAAAGACGAGCCGGTGAATGGAAAAGGGGTTCCTCTGGAATGGACTGAGACATCTGGGGGACTCTTGGAATGGTGGCACGACCCTGGAGTTCCTCTCGCCGTTCCTGTTGAGAGGGCCTCCTCTTGAGATGCGACGGGAACGCCGGGAACTCTTTCCCGACGAAGCAGGGAAAGGATCCCTCATCTCGAGCTACGAGGCGGAAACGGGGCTCCTCTGGATGTGGGCGGGAACCTCGTGATTCCTCTCGAGTGGAGACGGGTATGTCGGGGAACTTCTTGATTTGCACCAAGGGTGTGAAGGAGCCTTTCGAAGTTCCAGAGGTGAGGTGTGATCAGCCTCGAGACGCCTCAGCGGAAATGGGCCTCATCTCGCCTGGAGGGGAGAACCTCCTGGATTTTCTCGAGTTGCGGCAGGTCTTCTCGAGTTACGACGGGGACCTCAGGGACCCGCTCTGGTGGCCTTAGGAAAGGCCAGTCCCCATGCGAGTTGCTAGGGGACCTCTCGGGATTCCTCTCCCGTCCATGCCGGGGCCTCAGTCCTTGTGTGGAGTCGGGGCCGGAACCTGAGGATTCCTCTCCAGTGTTGCCATGGATTCTTGGGGTGCTTCTGAGTCTCCCCAGGGGAGTCAGGCCTCGTCTCGAGTGGGGGCATGCACGTAGCTTTCCTCCCGAGCTGCAGCAGTAGTGTCACGCTTCCTGTCACGTGGATCAAGGTATCTGTGGCTTTCCCTCGAGGCTGTCCCTCGAGGCTTTCCCACGAGGCTTTCCCACAGGGCTGTGCCACGTGCCACCTTGGTGTGAGTCGATCCTCGGCGTGAAAGACGAGCCGGTGAAGGGAAAAGAGGTTCCTCTGGAATGGACTGAGACATCTGGGGGACTCTTCGAATGGTGGCACGACCCTGGAGTTCCTCTCGCCGTTCCTGTTGAGAGGGCCTCCTCTTGAGATGCGACGGGAACGCCGGGGACTCTTTCCCCGACGAAGCAGGGAAAGGATCCCTCATCTCGAGCTACGAGGCGGAAACGGGGCTCCTCTGGATGTGGGCGGGACCCTTGTGATTCCCCTCGAGTGGAGACGGGTATGTCGGGGAACTTCTTGATTTGCACCAAGGGTGTGAAGGAGCCTTTCGAAGTTCCAGAGGTGAGGTGTGATCAGCCTCGAGACGCCTCAGCGGAAATGGGCCTCATCTCGCCTGGAGGGGAGAACCTCCTGGATTTTCTCGAGTTGCGGCAGGTCTTCTCGAGTTACGACGGGGACCTCAGGGACCCGCTCTGGTGGCCTCAGGAAAGGCCAGTCCCCATGCGAGTTGCTAGGGGACCTCTCGGGATTCCTCTCCCCGTCCATGCCGGGGCCTCAGTCCTTGTGTGGAGTCGGGGCCGGAACCTGAGGATTCCTCTCCAGTGTTGCCATGGATCTTGGGGTGCTTCTGAGTCTCCCCAGGGGAGTCAGGCCTCGTCTCGAGTGGGGGCATGCACGTGCGCTTTCCTCCCGAGCTGCAGCAGTAGTGTCACGCTTCCTGTCACGTGGATCAAGGGATCTGTGGCTTTCCCTCGAGGCTGTCCCTCGAGGCTTTCCCACGAGGCTTTCCCACAGGGCTGTGCCACGTGCCACCTTGGTGTGAGTCGATCCTCGGCGTGAAAGACGAGCCGGTGAAGGGAAAAGAGGTTCCTCTGGAATGGACTGAGACATCTGGGGGGACTCTTGGAATGGTGGCACGACCCTGGAGTTCCTCTCGCCGTTCCTGTTGAGAGGGCCTCCTCTTGAGATGCGACGGGAACGCCGGGAAATCTTTCCCGACGAAGCAGGGAAAGGATCCCTCATCTCGAGCTACGAGGCGGAAACGGGGCTCCTCTGGATGTGGGCGGGGACCCTCGTGATTCCCCTCGAGTGCAGACGGCTAGGTCGGGGAACTTCTTGATTTGCACCAAGGGTGTGAAGGACCCTTTCGAAGTTTCCAGAGGTGAGGTGTGATCAGCCTCGAGACGCCTCAGCGGAAATGGGACTCATCTCGCCTGGAGGGGAGAACCTCCTGGATTTTCCTCGAGTTGCGGGCAGGTCTTCTCGAGTTACGACGGGGACCTCAGGGACCCGCTCTGGTGGCCTCAGGAAAGGCCAGTCCCCATGCGAGTTGCTAGGAGACCTCTCGGGATTCCTCTCCCGTCCATGCCGGGGCCTCAGTCCTTGTGTGGAGTCGGGGCCGGAAGCTGAGGATTCCTCTCCAGTGTTGCCATGGATCTTGGGGTGCTTCTGAGTCTCCCCAGGGGAGTCAGGCCTCGTCTCGAGTGGGGGAATGCACGTGCGCTTTGCTCCCGAACTGCAGCAGTAGTGTCACGCTTCCTGTCACGTGGATCAAGGGATCTGTGGCTTTCCCTCGAGGCTGTCCCTCGAGGCTTTCCCACGAGGCTTTCCCACAGGGCTGTGCCACGTGCCACCTTGGTGTGAGTCGATCCTCGGCATGAAAGACGAGCCGGTGAAGGGAAAAGAGGTTCCTCTGGAAAGGACTGAGACATCTGGGGGACTCTTGGAATGGTGGCACGACCCTGGAGGTCCTCTCGCCGTTCCTGTTCAGAGGGCCTCCTCTTGAGATTGCGAAGGGAACGCCGGGAACTCTTTCCCGACGAAGCAGGGAAAGGATCCCTCATCTCGAGCTACGAGGGCGGAAACGGGGCTCTTCTGGATGTGGGCGGGACCCCTCGTGATTCCTCTCGAGTGGAGACGGCTATGTCGGGGAACTTCTTGATTTGCACCAAGGGTGTGAAGGACCCTTTCGAAGTTCCAGAGGTGAGGTGTGATCAGCCTCGAGACGCCTCAGCGGAAATGGGCCTCATCTCGCCTGGAGGGGAGAACCTCCTGGATTTTCTCGAGCTGCGGCAGGTCTTCTCGAGTTACGACGGGTACCTCAGGGACCCGCTCTGGTGGCCACCGGAAAGGCCAGTCCCCATGCGAGTTGCTAGGGGACCTCTCGGGATTCCTCTCCCGTCCATGCCCGGGGCCTCAGTCCTTGTGTGGAGTCGGGGCCGGAACCTGAGGATTCCTCTCCAGTGTTGCCATGGTACTTGGGGTGCTTCTGAGTCTCCCCAGGGGAGTCAGGCCTCGTCTCGAGTGGGGGCATGCACGTGCGCTTTCCTCCCGAGCTGCAGCAGTAGTGTCACGCTTCCTGTCACGTGGATCAAGGGATCTGTGGCTTTCCCCTCGAGGCTGTCCCTCGAGACTTTCCCACGAGGCTTTCCCACAGGGCTGTGCCACGTGCCACCTTGGTGTGAGTCGATCCTCGGCGTGAAAGACGAGCCGCTGAAGGGAAAAGAGGTTCCTCTGGAATGGACTGAGACATCTGGGGGACTCTTGGAATGGTGGCACGACCCCTGGAGTTCCTCTCGCCGTTCCTGTTGAGAGGGCCTCCTCTTGAGATGCGACGGGAACGCCGGGAACTCTTTCCCGACGAAGCAGGGAAAGGATCCCTCATCTCGAGCTACGCGGCGGAAACGGGGCTCCTCTGGATGTGGGCGGGACCCTCGTGATTCCTCTCGAGTGGAGACGGCTAGGTCGGGGAACTTCTTGATTTTGCACCAAGGGTGTGAAGGAGCCTTTCCAAGTTCCAGAGGTGAGGTGTGATCAGCCTCGAGACGCCTCAGCGGAAATGGGCCTCATCTCGCCTGGAGGGGAGAACCTCCTGGATTTTCTCGAGTTGCGGCAGGTCTTCTCGAGTTACGACGGGGACCTCAGGGACCCGCTCTGGTGGCCTCAGTAAAGGCCAGTCCCCATGCGAGTTGCTAGGGGACCTCTCGGGATTCCTCTCCCGTCCCATGCCGGGGCCTCAGTCCTTGTGTGGAGTCGGGGCCGGAACCTGAGGATTCCTCTCCAGTGTTGCCATGGATCTTGGGGTGCTTCTGAGTCTCCCCAGGGGAGTCAGGCCTCGTCTCGAGTGGGGGCATGCACGTGCGCTTTCCTCCCGAGCTGCAGCAGTAGTGTCACGCTTCCTGTCACGTGGATCAAGGGATCTGTGGCTTTCCCTCGAGGCTGTCCCTCGAGGCTTTCACACGAGGCTTTCCCCACAGGGCTGAGCCATGTGCCACCTTGGTGTGAGTCGATCCTCGGCGTGAAAGACGAGCCGGTGAAGGGGAAAAGAGGTTCCTCTGGAATGGACTGAGACATCTGGGGGACTCTTGGAATGGTGGCACGACCCTGGAGTTCCTCTCGGCCGTTCCTGTTGAGAGGGCCTCCTCTTGAGATGCGACGGGAACGCCGGGAACTCTTTCCCGACGAAGCAGGGAAAGGATCCCTCATCTCGAGCTACAAGGCGGAAACGGGGCTCCTCTGGATGTGGAAGGGACCCTCGTGATTCCTCTCGAGTGGAGACGGCTAGGTCGGGGAACTTCTTGATTTGCACCAAGGGTGTGAAGGACCCTTTCGAAGTTCCAGAGGTGAGGTGTGATCAGCCTCGAGACGCCTCAGCGGAAATGGGCCTCATCTCGCCTGGAGGGGAGAACCTCCTGGATTTTCTCGAGTTGTGGCAGGTCTTCTCGAGTTACGACGTGGACCTCAGGGACCCGCTCTGGTGGCCTCAGGAAAGGCCAGTCCCCATGCGAGTTGCTAGGGGACCTCTCGGGATTCCTCTCCCGTCCATGCCGGGGCCCTCAGTCCTTGTGTGGAGTCGGGGCCGGAACCTGAGGATTCCTCTCCAGTGTTGCCATGGATCTTGGGGTGCTTCTGAGTCTCCCCCAGGGGAGTCAGGCCTCGTCTCGAGTGGGGGCATGCACGTGCGCTTTCCTCCCGAGCTGCAGCAGTAGTGTCACGCTTCCTGTCACGTGGATCAAGGGATCTGTGGCTTTCCCTCGAGGCTGTCCCTCGAGGCTTTCCCACGAGGCTTTCCCACAGGGCTGTGCCACGTGCCACCTTGGTGTGAGTCGATCCTCGGCGTGAAAGACGAGCCGGTGAAGGGAAAAGAGGTTCCTCTGGAATGGACTGAGACATCTGGGGGACTCTTGGAATGGTGGCACGACCCTGGAGTTCCTCTCGCCGTTCCTGTTGAGAGGGCCTCCTCTTGAGATGCGACGGGAACGCCGGGAAATCTTTCCCGACGAAGCAGGGAAAGGATCCTCATCTCGAGCTACGAGGCGGAAACGGGGCTCCTCTGGATGTGGGCGGGACCCTCGTGATTCCCCTCGAGTGCAGACGGCTAGGTCGGGGGAACTTCTTGATTTGCACCAAGGGTGTGAAGGACCCTTTCGAAGTTCCAGAGGTGAGGTGTGATCAGCCTCGAGACGCCTCAGCGGAAATGGGCCTCATCTCGCCTGGAGGGGAGAACCTCCTGGATTTTCTCGAGTTGCGGCAGGTCTTCTCGAGTTACGACGGGGACCTCAGGGACCCGCTCTGGTGGCCTCAGGAAAGGCCAGTCCCCATGCGAGTTGCTAGGAGACCTCTCGGGATTCCTCTCCCGTCCATGCCGGGGCCTCAGTCCTTGTGTGGAGTCGGGGCCGGAAGCTGAGGATTCCTCTCCAGTGTTGCCATGGATCTTGGGGTGCTTCTGAGTCTCCCCAGGGGAGTCAGGCCTCGTCTCGAGTGGGGGAATGCACGTGCGCTTTGCTCCCGAGCTGCAGCAGTAGTGTCACGCTTCCTGTCACGTGGATCAAGGGATCTGTGGGCTTTCCCTCGAGGCTGTCCCTCGAGGCTTTCCCACGAGGCTTTCCCACAGGGCTGTGCCACGTGCCACCTTGGTGTGAGTCGATCCTCGGCATGAAAGACGAGCCGGTGAAGGGAAAAGAGGTTCCTCTGGAATGGACTGAGACATTTGGGGGACTCTTGGAATGGTGGCACGACCCTGGAGTTCCTCTCGCCGTTCCTGTTCAGAGGGCCTCCTCTTGAGATGCGAAGGGAACGCCGGGAACTCTTTCCCGACGAAGCAGGGAAAGGATCCCTCATCTCGAGCTACGAGGCGGAAACGGGGCTCTTCTGGATGTGGGCGGGACCCTCGTGATTCCTCTCGAGTGGAGACGGCTATGTCGGGGAACTTCTTGATTTGCACCAAGGGTGTGAAGGACCCTTTCGAAGTTCCAGAGGTGAGGTGTGATCAGCCTCGAGACGCCTCAGCGGAAATGGGCCTCATCTCGCCTGGAGGGGAGAACCTCCTGGATTTTCTCGAGCTGCGGCAGGTCTTCTCGAGTTACGACGGGTACCTCAGGGACCCGCTCTGGTGGCCTCCGGAAAGGCCAGTCCCCATGCGAGTTGCTAGGGGACCTCTCGGGATTCCTCTCCCGTCCATGCCGGGGCCTCAGTCCTTGTGTGGAGTCGGGGCCGGAACCTGAGGATTCCTCTCCAGTGTTGCCATGGTACTTGGGGTGCTTCTGAGTCTCCCCAGGGGAGTCAGGCCTCGTCTCGAGTGGGGGCATGCACGTGCGCTTTCCTCCCGAGCTGCAGCAGTAGTGTCACGCTTCCTGTCACGTGGATCAAGGGATCTGTGGCTTTCCCTCGAGGCTGTCCCTCGAGACTTTCCCACGAGGCTTTCCCACAGGGCTGTGCCACGTGCCACCTTGGTGTGAGTCGATCCTCGGCGTGAAAGACGAGCCGCTGAAGGGGAAAAGAGGTTCCTCTGGAATGGACTGAGACATCTGGGGGACTCTTGGAATGGTGGCACGACCCTGGAGTTCCTCTCGCCGTTCCTGTTGAGAGGGCCTCCTCTTGAGATGCGACGGGAACGCCGGGAACTCTTTCCCGACGAAGCAGGGAAAGGATCCCTCATCTCGAGCTACGCGGCGGAAACGGGGCTCCTCTGGATGTGGGCGGGACCCTCGTGATTCCTCTCGAGTGGAGACGGCTAGGTCGGGGAACTTCTTGATTTGCACCAAGGGTGTGAAGGAGCCTTTCCAAGTTCCAGAGGTGAGGTGTGATCAGCCTCGAGACGCCTCAGCGGAAATGGGCCTCATCTCGCCTGGAGGGGAGAACCTCCTGGATTTTCTCGAGTTGCGGCAGGTCTTCTCGAGTTACGACGGGGACCTCAGGGACCCGCTCTGGTGGCCTCAGTAAAGGCCAGTCCCCATGCGAGTTGCTAGGGGACCTCTCGGGATTCCTCTCCCGTCCATGCCGGGGCCTCAGTCCTTGTGTGGAGTCGGGGCCGGAACCTGAGGATTCCTCTCCAGTGTTGCCATGGATCTTGGGGTGCTTCTGAGTCTCCCCAGGGGAGTCAGGCCTCGTCTCGAGTGGGGGCATGCACGTGCGCTTTCCTCCCGAGCTGCAGCAGTAGTGTCACGCTTCCTGTCACGTGGATCAAGGGATCTGTGGCTTTCCCTCGAGGCTGTCCCTCGAGGCTTTCACACGAGGCTTTCCCACAGGGCTGAGCCATGTGCCACCTTGGTGTGAGTCGATCCTCGGCGTGAAAGACGAGCCGGTGAAGGGAAAAGAGGTTCCTCTGGAATGGACTGAGACATCTGGGGGACTCTTGGAATGGTGGCACGACCCTGGAGTTCCTCTCGCCGTTCCTGTTGAGAGGGCCTCCTCTTGAGATGCGACGGGAACGCCGGGAACTCTTTCCCCGACGAAGCAGGGAAAGGATCCCTCATCTCGAGCTACAAGGCGGAAACGGGGCTCCTCTGGATGTGGAAGGGACCCTCGTGATTCCTCTCGAGTGGAGACGGCTAGGTCGGGGGAACTTCTTGATTTGCACCAAGGGTGTGAAGGACCCTTTCGAAGTTCCAGAGGTGAGGTGTGATCAGCCTCGAGACGCCTCAGCGGAAATGGGCCTCATCTCGCCTGGAGGGGAGAACCTCCTGGATTTTCTCGAGTTGTGGCAGGTCTTCTCGAGTTACGACGTGGACCTCAGGGACCCGCTCTGGTGGCCTCAGGAAAGGCCAGTCCCCATGCGAGTTGCTAGGGGACCTCTCGGGATTCCTCTCCCGTCCATGCCGGGGCCTCAGTCCTTGTGTGGAGTCGGGGCCGGAACCTGAGGATTCCTCTCCAGTGTTGCCATGGATCTTGGGGTGCTTCTGAGTCTCCCCAGGGGAGTCAGGCCTCGTCTCGAGTGGGGGCATGCACGTGCGCTTTCCTCCCGAGCTGCAGCAGTAGTGTCACGCTTCCTGTCACGTGGATCAAGGGATCTGTGGCTTTCCCTCGAGGCTGTCCCTCGAGGCTTTCCCACGAGGCTTTCCCACAGGGCTGTGCCACGTGCCACCTTGGTGTGAGTCGATCCTCGGCGTGAAAGACGAGCCGGTGAAGGGAAAAGAGGTTCCTCTGGAATGGACTGAGACATCTGGGGGACTCTTGGAATGGTGGCACGACCCTGGAGTTCCTCTCGCCGTTCCTGTTGAGAGGGGCCTCCTCTTGAGATGCGACGGGAACGCCGGGGACTCTTTCCCGACGAAGCAGGGAAAGGATCCCTCATCTCGAGCTACGAGGCGGAAACGGGGCTCC
Organism: Budorcas taxicolor; assembly: GCF_023091745.1. Taxonomy (NCBI): domain Eukaryota; kingdom Metazoa; phylum Chordata; class Mammalia; order Artiodactyla; family Bovidae; genus Budorcas; species Budorcas taxicolor. The sequence goes on along the minus strand of NW_026292783.1, from coordinate 186,903 downwards.
TCTGGATGTGGGCGGGACCCTTGTGATTCCCCTCGAGTGGAGACGGGTATGTCGGGGAACTTCTTGATTTGCACCAAGGGTGTGAAGGAGCCTTTCGAAGTTCCAGAGGTGAGGTGTGATCAGCCTCGAGACGCCTCAGCGGAAATGGGCCTCATCTCGCCTGGAGGGGAGAACCTCCTGGATTTTCTCGAGTTGCGGCAGGTCTTCTCGAGTTACGACGGGGACCTCAGGGACCCGCTCTGGTGGCCTCAGGAAAGGCCAGTCCCCATGCGAGTTGCTAGGGGACCTCTCGGATTCCTCTCCCGTCCATGCCGGGGCCTCAGTCCTTGTGTGGAGTCGGGGCCGGAACCTGAGGATTCCTCTCCAGTGTTGCCATGGATCTTGGGGTGCTTCTGAGTCTCCCCAGGGGAGTCAGGCCTCGTCTCGAGTGGGGGGCATGCACGTGCGCTTTCCTCCCGAGCTGCAGCAGTAGTGTCACGCTTCCTGTCACGTGGATCAAGGGATCTGTGGCTTTCCCTCGAGGCTGTCCCTCGAGGCTTTCCCACGAGGCTTTCCCACAGGGCTGTGCCACGTGCCACCTTGGTGTGAGTCGATCCTCGGCGTGAAAGACGAGCCGGTGAAGGGAAAAGAGGTTCCTCTGGAATGGACTGAGACATCTGGGGGACTCTTGGAATGGTGGCACGACCCTGGAGTTCCTCTCGCCGTTCCTGTTGAGAGGGCCTCCTCTTGAGATGCGACGGGAACGCCGGGAAATCTTTCCCGACGAAGCAGGGAAAGGATCCCTCATCTCGAGCTACGAGGCGGAAACGGGGCTCCTCTGGATGTGGGCGGGACCCTCGTGATTCCCCTCGAGTGCAGACGGCTAGGTCGGGGAACTTCTTGATTTGCACCAAGGGTGTGAAGGACCCTTTCGAAGTTCCAGAGGTGAGGTGTGATCAGCCTCGAGACGCCTCAGCGGAAATGGGCCTCATCTCGCCTGGAGGGGAGAACCTCCTGGATTTTCTCGAGTTGCGGCAGGTCTTCTCGAGTTACGACGGGGACCTCAGGGACCCGCTCTGGTGGCCTTAGGAAAGGCCAGTCCCCATGCGAGTTGCTAGGGGACCTCTCGGGATTCCTCTCCCGTCCATGCCAGGGCCTCAGTCCTTGTGTGGAGTCGGGGCCGGAACCTGAGGATTCCTCTCCAGTGTTGCCATGGATCTTGGGGTGCTTCTGAGTCTCCCCAGGGGAGTCAGGCCTCGTCTCGAGTGGGGGAATGCACGTGCGCTTTGCTCCCGAGCTGCAGCAGTAGTGTCACGCTTCCTGTCACGTGGATCAAGGGATCTGTGGCTTTCCCTCGAGGCTGTCCCTCGAGGCTTTCCCACGAGGCTTTCCCACAGGGCTGTGCCACGTGCCACCTTGGTGTGAGTCGATCCTCGGCATGAAAGACGAGCCGGTGAAGGGAAAAGAGGTTCCTCTGGAATGGACTGAGACATCTGGGGGACTCTTGGAATGGTGGCACGACCCTGGAGTTCCTCTCGCCGTTCCTGTTCAGAGGGCCTCCTCTTGAGATGCGAAGGGAACGCCGGGAACTCTTTCCCGACGAAGCAGGGAAAGGATCCCTCATCTCGAGCTACGAGGCGGAAAACGGGGCTCTTCTGGATGTGGGCGGGACCCTCGTGATTCCTCTCGAGTGGAGACGGCTATGTCGGGGAACTTCTTGATTTGCACCAAGGGTGTGAAGGACCCTTTCGAAGTTCCAGAGGTGAGGTGTGATCAGCCTCGAGACGCCTCAGCGGAAATGGGCCTCATCTCGCCTGGAGGGGAGAACCTCCTGGATTTTCTCGAGCTGCGGCAGGTCTTCTCGAGTTACGACGGGTACCTCAGGGACCCGCTCTGGTGCCCTCCGGAAAGGCCAGTCCCCATGCGAGTTGCTAGGGGACCTCTCGGGATTCCTCTCCCGTCCATGCCGGGGCCTCAGTCCTTGTGTGGAGTCGGGGCCGGAACCTGAGGATTCCTCTCCAGTGTTGCCATGGTACTTGGGGTGCTTCTGAGTCTCCCCAGGGGAGTCAGGCCCTCGTCTCGAGTGGGGGCATGCACGTGCGCTTTCCTCCCGAGCTGCAGCAGTAGTGTCACGCTTCCTGTCACGTGGATCAAGGGATCTGTGGCTTTCCCTCGAGGCTGTCCCTCGAGACTTTCCCACGAGGCTTTCCCACAGGGCTGTGCCACGTGCCACCTTGGTGTGAGTCGATCCTCGGCGTGAAAGACGAGCCGCTGAAGGGAAAAGAGGTTCCTCTGGAATGGACTGAGACATCTGGGGGACTCTTGGAATGGTGGCACGACCCTGGAGTTCCTCTCGCCGTTCCTGTTGAGAGGGCCTCCTCTTGAGATGCGACGGGAACGCCGGGAACTCTTTCCCGACGAAGCAGGGAAAGGATCCCTCATCTCGAGCTACGCGGCGGAAACGGGGCTCCTCTGGATGTGGGCGGGACCCTCGTGATTCCTCTCGAGTGGAGACGGCTAGGTCGGGGAACTTCTTGATTTGCACCAAGGGTGTGAAGGAGCCTTTCCAAGTTCCAGAGGTGAGGTGTGATCAGCCTCGAGACGCCAAATGGGCCTCATCTCGCCTGGAGGGGAGAACCTCCTGGATTTTCTCGAGTTGCGGCAGGTCTTCTCGAGTTACGACGGGGACCTCAGGGACCCGCTCTGGTGGCCTCAGTAAAGGCCAGTCCCCATGCGAGTTGCTAGGGGACCTCTCGGGATTCCTCTCCCGTCCATGCCGGGGCCTCAGTCCTTGTGTGGAGTCGGGGCCGGAACCTGAGGATTCCTCTCCAGTGTTGCCATGGATCTTGGGGTGCTTCTGAGTCTCCCCAGGGGAGTCAGGCCTCGTCTCGAGTGGGGGCATGCACGTGCGCTTTCCTCCCCGAGCTGCCAGCAGTAGTGTCACGCTTCCTGTCACGTGGATCAAGGGATCTGTGGCTTTCCCTCGAGGCTGTCCCTCGAGGCTTTCACACGAGGCTTTCCCACAGGGCTGAGCCATGTGCCACCTTGGTGTGAGTCGATCCTCGGCGTGAAAGACGAGCCGGTGAAGGGAAAAGAGGTTCCTCTGGAATGGACTGAGACATCTGGGGGGACTCTTGGAATGGTGGCACGACCCTGGAGTTCCTCTCGCCGTTCCTGTTGAGAGGGCCTCCTCTTGAGATGCGACGGGAACGCCGGGAACTCTTTCCCGACGAAGCAGGGAAAGGATTCCCTCATCTCGAGCTACAAGGCGGAAACGGGGCTCCTCTGGATGTGGAAGGGGACCCTCGTGATTCCTCTCGAGTGGAGACGGCTAGGTCGGGGAACTTCTTGATTTGCACCAAGGGTGTGAAGGACCCTTTCGAAGTTCCAGAGGTGAGGTGTGATCAGCCTCGAGACGCCTCAGCGGAAATGGGCCTCATCTCGCCTGGAGGGGAGAACCTCCTGGATTTTCTCGAGTTGTGGCAGGTCTTCTCGAGTTACGACGTGGACCTCAGGGACCCGCTCTGGTGGCCTCAGGAAAGGCCAGTCCCCATGCGAGTTGCTAGGGGACCTCTCGGGATTCCTCTCCCGTCCATGCCGGGGCCTCAGTCCTTGTGTGGAGTCGGGGCCGGAACCTGAGGATTCCTCTCCAGTGTTGCCAATGGATCTTGGGGTGCTTCTGAGTCTCCCCAGGGGAGTCAGGCCTCGTCTCGAGTGGGGGCATGCACGTGCGCTTTCCTCCCGAGCTGCAGCAGTAGTGTCACGCTTCCTGTCACGTGGATCAAGGGATCTGTGGCTTTCCCTCGAGGCTGTCCCTCGAGGCTTTCCCACGAGGCTTTCCCACAGGGCTGTGCCACGTGCCACCTTGGTGTGAGTCGATCCTCGGCGTGAAAGACGAGCCGGTGAAGGGAAAAGAGGTTCCTCTGGAATGGACTGAGACATCTGGGGGACTCTTGGAATGGTGGCACGACCCTGGAGTTCCTCTCGCCGTTCCTGTTGAGAGGGCCTCCTCTTGAGATGCGACGGGAACGCCGGGGACTCTTTCCCGACGAAAGCAGGGAAAAGGATCCCTCATCTCGAGCTACGAGGCGGAAACGGGGCTCCTCTGGATGTGGGCGGGACCCTTGTGATTCCCCTCGAGTGGAGACGGGTATGTCGGGGAACTTCTTGATTTGCACCAAGGGTGTGAAGGAGCCTTTCGAAGTTCCAGAGGTGAGGTGTGATCAGCCTCGAGACGCCTCAGCGGGAAATGGGCCTCATCTCGCCTGGAGGGGAGAACCTCCTGGATTTTCTCGAGTTGCGGCAGGTCTTCTCGAGTTACGACGGGGACCTCAGGGACCCGCTCTGGTGGCCTCAGGAAAGGCCAGTCCCCATGCGAGTTGCTAGGGGACCTCTCGGGATTCCTCTCCCGTCCATGCCGGGGCCTCAGTCCTTGTGTGGAGTCGGGGCCGGAACCTGAGGATTCCTCTCCAGTGTTGCCATGGATCTTGGGGTGCTTCTGAGTCTCCCCAGGGTAGTCAGGACTCGTCTCGAGTGGGGCATGCACGTGCGCTTTCCTCCCGAGCTGCAGCAGTAGTGTCACGCTTCCTGTCACGTGGATCAAGGGATCTGTGGCTTTCCCTCGAGGCTGTCCCTCGAGGCTTTCCCACGAGGCTTTCCCACAGGGCTGTGCCACGTGCCACCTTGGTGTGAGTCGATCCTCGGCGTGAAAGACGAGCCGGTGAAGGGAAAAGAGGTTCCTCTGGAATGGACTGAGACATCTGGGGGACTCTTGGAATGGTGGCACGACCCTGGAGTTCCTCTCGCCGTTCCTGTTGAGAGGGCCTCCTCTTGAGATGCGACGGGAACGCCGGGAAATCTTTCCCGACGAAGCAGGGAAAGGATCCCTCATCTCGAGCTACGAGGCGGAAACGGGGCTCCTCTGGATGTGGGCGGGACCCTCGTGATTCCCCTCGAGTGCAGACGGCTAGGTCGGGGAACTTCTTGATTTGCACCAAGGGTGTGAAGGACCCTTTCGAAGTTCCAGAGGTGAGGTGTGATCAGCCTCGAGACGCCTTAGCGGAAATGGGCCTCATCTCGCCTGGAGGGGAGAACCTCCTGGATTTTCTCGAGTTGCGGCAGGTCTTCTCGAGTTACGACGGGGACCTCAGGGACCCGCTCTGGTGGCCTCAGGAAAGGCCAGTCCCCATGCGAGTTGCTAGGAGACCTCTCGGGATTCCTCTCCCGTCCATGCCGGGGCCTCAGTCCTTGTGTGGAGTCGGGGCCGGAACCTGAGGATTCCTCTCCAGTGTTGCCATGGATCTTGGGGGTGCTTCTGAGTCTCCCCAGGGGAGTCAGGCCTCGTCTCGAGTGGGGAATGCACTGTGCGCTTTGCTCCCGAGCTGCAGCAGTAGTGTCACGCTTCCTGTCACGTGGATCAAGGATCTGTGGCTTTCCCTCGAGGCTGTCCCTCGAGGCTTTTCCCACGAGGCTTTCCCACAGGGCTGTGCCACGTGCCACCTTGGTGTGAGTCGATCCTCGGCATGAAAGACGAGCCGGTGAAGGGAAAAGAGGTTCCTCTGGAATGGACTGAGACATCTGGGGGACTCTTGGAATGGTGGCACGACCCTGGAGTTCCTCTCGCCGTTCCTGTTCAGAGGGCCTCCTCTTGAGATGCGAAGGGAACGCCGGGGAACTCTTTCCCGACGAAGCAGGGAAAGGATCCCTCATCTCGAGCTACGAGGCGGAAACGGGGCTCTTCTGGATGTGGGCGGAACCCTCGTGATTCCTCTCGAGTGGAGACGGCTATGTCGGGGAACTTCTTGATTTGCACCAAGGGTGTGAAGGACCCTTTCGAAGTTCCAGAGGTGAGGTGTGATCAGCCTCGAGACGCCTCAGCGGAAATGGGCCTCATCTCGCCTGGAGGGAGAACCTCCTGGATTTTCTCGAGCTGCGGCAGGTCTTCTCGAGTTACGACGGGTAACCTCAGGGACCCGCTCTGGGTGGCCTCCGGAAAGGCCAGTCCCCATGCGAGTTGCTAGGGGACCTCTCGGGATTCCTCTCCCGTCCATGCCGGGGCCTCAGTCCTTGTGTGGAGTCGGGGCCGGAACCTGAGGATTCCTCTCCAGTGTTGCCATGGTACTTGGGGTGCTTCTGAGTCTCCCCAGGGGAGTCAGGCTCGTCTCGAGTGGGGGCATGCACGTGCGCTTTCCTCCCGAGCTGCAGCAGTAGTGTCACGCTTCCTGTCACGTGGATCAAGGGATCTGTGGCTTTCCCTCGAGGCTGTCCCTCGAGACTTTCCCACGAGGCTTTCCCACAGGGCTGTGCCACGTGCCACCTTGGTGTGAGTCGATCCTCGGCGTGAAAGACGAGCCGCTGAAGGGAAAAGAGGTTCCTCTGGAATGGACTGAGACATCTGGGGGACTCTTGGAATGGTGGCACGACCCTGGAGTTCCTCTCGCCGTTCCTGTTGAGAGGGCCTCCTCTTGAGATGCGACGGGAACGCCGGGAACTCTTTCCCGACGAAGCAGGGAAAGGATCCCTCATCTCGAGCTACGCGGCGGAAACGGGGCTCCTCTGGATGTGGGCGGGACCCTCGTGATTCCTCTCGAGTGGAGACGGCTAGGTCGGGGAACTTCTTGATTTGCACCAAGGGTGTGAAGGAGCCTTTCCAAGTTCCAGAGGTGAGGTGTGATCAGCCTCGAGACGCCTCAGCGGAAATGGGCCTCATCTCGCCTGGAGGGGAGAACCTCCTGGATTTTCTCGAGTTGCGGCAGGTCTTCTCGAGTTACGACGGGGACCTCAGGGACCCGCTCTGGTGGCCTCAGTAAAGGCCAGTCCCCATGCGAGTTGCTAGGGGACCTCTCGGGATTCCTCTCCCGTCCATGCCGGGGCCTCAGTCCTTGTGTGGAGTCGGGGGCCGGAACCTGAGGATTGCTCTCCAGTGTTGCCATGGATCTTGGGTGCTTCTGAGTCTCCCCAGGGGAGTCAGGCCTCGTCTCGAGTGGGGGCATGCACGTGCGCTTTCCTCCCGAGCTGCAGCAGTAGTGTCACGCTTCCTGTCACGTGGATCAAGGGATCTGTGGCTTTCCCTCGAGGCTGTCCCTCGAGGCTTTCACACGAGGCTTTCCCACAGGGCTGAGCCATGTGCCACCTTGGTGTGAGTCGATCCTCGGCGTGAAAGACGAGCCGGTGAAGGGAAAAGAGGTTCCTCTGGAATGGACTGAGACATCTGGGGGACTCTTGGAATGGTGGCACGACCCTGGAGTTCCTCTCGCCGTTCCTGTTGAGAGGGCCTCCTCTTGAGATGCGACGGGAACGCCGGGAACTCTTTCCCGACGAAGCAGGGAAAGGATCCCTCATCTCGAGCTACAAGGCGGAAACGGGGCTCCTCTGGATGTGGAAGGGACCCTCGTGATTCCTCTCGAGTGGAGACGGCTAGGTCGGGGAACTTCTTGATTTGCACCAAGGGTGTGAAGGACCCTTTCGAAGTTCCAGAGGTGAGGTGTGATCAGCCTCGAGACGCCTCAGCGGAAATGGGCCTCATCTCGCCTGGAGGGGAGAACCTCCTGGATTTTCTCGAGTTGTGGCAGGTCTTCTCGAGTTACGACGTGGACCTCAGGGACCCGCTCTGGTGGCCTCAGGAAAGGCCAGTCCCCATGCGAGTTGCTAGGGGACCTCTCGGGATTCCTCTCCCGTCCATGCCGGGGCCTCAGTCCTTGTGTGGAGTCGGGGCCGGAACCTGAGGATTCCTCTCCAGTGTTGCCATGGATCTTGGGGTGCTTCTGAGTCTCCCCAGGGGAGTCAGGCCTCGTCTCGAGTGGGGGCATGCACGTGCGCTTTCCTCCCGAGCTGCAGCAGTAGTGTCACGCTTCCTGTCACGTGGATCAAGGGATCTGTGGCTTTCCCTCGAGGCTGTCCCTCGAGGCTTTCCCACGAGGCTTTCCCACAGGGCTGTGCCACGTGCCACCTTGGTGTGAGTCGATCCTCGGCGTGAAAGACGAGCCGGTGAAGGGAAAAGAGGTTCCTCTGGAATGGACTGAGACATCTGGGGGACTCTTGGAATGGTGGCACGACCCTGGAGTTCCTCTCGCCGTTCCTGTTGAGAGGGCCTCCTCTTGAGATGCGACGGGAACGCCGGGGACTCTTTCCCGACGAAGCAGGGAAAGGATCCCTCATCTCGAGCTACGAGGCGGAAACGGGGCTCCTCTGGATGTGGGCGGGACCCTTGTGATTCCCCTCGAGTGGAGACGGGTATGTCGGGGAACTTCTTGATTTGCACCAAGGGTGTGAAGGAGCCTTTCGAAGTTCCAGAGGTGAGGTGTGATCAGCCTCGAGACGCCTCAGCGGAAATGGGCCTCATCTCGCCTGGAGGGGAGAACCTCCTGGATTTTCTCGAGTTGCGGCAGGTCTTCTCGAGTTACGACGGGGACCTCAGGGACCCGCTCTGGTGGCCTCAGGAAAGGCCAGTCCCCATGCGAGTTGCTAGGGGACCTCTCGGGATTCCTCTCCCGTCCATGCCGGGGCCTCAGTCCTTGTGTGGAGTCGGGGCCGGAACCTGAGGATTCCTCTCCAGTGTTGCCATGGATCTTGGGGTGCTTCTGAGTCTCCCCAGGGGAGTCAGGCCTCGTCTCGAGTGGGGGCATGCACGTGCGCTTTCCTCCCGAGCTGCAGCAGTAGTGTCACGCTTCCTGTCACGTGGATCAAGGGATCTGTGGCTTTCCCTCGAGGCTGTCCCTCGAGGCTTTCCCACGAGGCTTTCCCACAGGGCTGTGCCACGTGCCACCTTGGTGTGAGTCGATCCTCGGCGTGAAAGACGAGCCGGTGAAGGGAAAAGAGGTTCCTCTGGAATGGACTGAGACATCTGGGGGACTCTTGGAATGGTGGCACGACCCTGGAGTTCCTCTCGCCGTTCCTGTTGAGAGGGCCTCCTCTTGAGATGCGACGGGAACGCCGGGAAATCTTTCCCGACGAAGCAGGGAAAGGATCCCTCATCTCGAGCTACGAGGCGGAAACGGGGGCTCCTCTGGATGTGGGCGGGGACCCTCGTGATTCCCCTCGAGTGCAGACGGCTAGGTCGGGGAACTTCTTGATTTGCACCAAGGGTGTGAAGGACCCTATCGAAGTTCCAGAGGTGAGGTGTGATCAGCCTCGAGACGCCTCAGCGGAAATGGGCCTCATCTCGCCTGGAGGGGAGAACCTCCTGGATTTTCTCGAGTTGCGGCAGGTCTTCTCGAGTTACGACGGGGACCTCAGGGACCCGCTCTGGTGGCCTCAGGAAAGGCCAGTCCCCATGCGAGTTGCTAGGGGACCTCTCGGGATTCCTCTCCCGTCCATGCCGGGGCCTCAGTCCTTGTGTGGAGTCGGGGCCGGAAGCTGAGGATTCCTCTCCAGTGTTGCCATGGATCTTGGGGTGCTTCTGAGTCTCCCCAGGGGAGTCAGGCCTCGTCTCGAGTGGGGGAATGCACGTGCGCTTTGCTCCCGAGCTGCAGCAGTAGTGTCACGCTTCCTGTCACGTGGATCAAGGGATCTGTGGCTTTCCCTCGAGGCTGTCCCTCGAGGCTTTCCACGAGGCTTTCCCACAGGGCTGTGCCACGTGCCACCTTGGTGTGAGTCGATCCTCGGCATGAAAGACGAGCCGGTGAAGGGAAAAGAGGTTCCTCTGGAATGGACTGAGACATCTGGGGGACTCTTGGAATGGTGGCACGACCCTGGAGTTCCTCTCGCCGTTCCTGTTCAGAGGGCCTCCTCTTGAGATGCGAAGGGAACGCCGGGAACTCTTTCCCGACGAAGCAGGGAAAGGATCCCTCATCTCGAGCTACGAGGCGGAAACGGGGCTCTTCTGGATGTGGGCGGGACCCTCGTGATTCCTCTCGAGTGGAGACGGCTATGTCGGGGAACTTCTTGATTTGCACCAAGGGTGTGAAGGACCCTTTCGAAGTTCCAGAGGTGAGGTGTGATCAGCCTCGAGACGCCTCAGCGGAAATGGGCCTCATCTCGCCTGGAGGGGAGAACCTCCTGGATTTTCTCGAGCTGCGGCAGGTCTTCTCGAGTTACGACGGGTACCTCAGGGACCCGCTCTGGTGGCCTCCGGAAAGGCCAGTCCCCATGCGAGTTGCTAGGGGACCTCTCGGGATTCCTCTCCCGTCCATGCCGGGGCCTCAGTCCTTGTGTGGAGTCGGGGCCGGAACCTGAGGATTCCTCTCCAGTGTTGCCATGGTACTTGGGGTGCTTCTGAGTCTCCCCAGGGGAGTCAGGCCTCGTCTCGAGTGGGGGCATGCACGTGCGCTTTCCTCCCGAGCTGCAGCAGTAGTGTCACGCTTCCTGTCACGTGGATCAAGGGATCTGTGGCTTTCCCTCGAGGCTGTCCCTCGAGACTTTCCCACGAGGCTTTCCCACAGGGCTGTGCCACGTGCCACCTTGGTGTGAGTCGATCCTCGGCGTGAAAGACGAGCCGCTGAAGGGAAAAGAGGTTCCTCTGGAATGGACTGAGACATCTGGGGGACTCTTGGAATGGTGGCACGACCCTGGAGTTCCTCTCGCCGTTCCTGTTGAGAGGGCCTCCTCTTGAGATGCGACGGGAACGCCGGGAACTCTTTCCCGACGAAGCAGGGAAAGGATCCCTCATCTCGAGCTACGCGGCGGAAACGGGGCTCCTCTGGATGTGGGCGGGACCCTCGTGATTCCTCTCGAGTGGAGACGGCTAGGTCGGGGAACTTCTTGATTTGCACCAAGGGTGTGAAGGAGCCTTTCCAAGTTCCAGAGGTGAGGTGTGATCAGCCTCGAGACGCCTCAGCGGAAATGGGCCTCATCTCGCCTGGAGGGGAGAACCTCCTGGATTTTCTCGAGTTGCGGCAGGTCTTCTCGAGTTACGACGGGGACCTCAGGGACCCGCTCTGGTGGCCTCAGTAAAGGCCAGTCCCCATGCGAGTTGCTAGGGGACCTCTCGGGATTCCTCTCCCGTCCATGCCGGGGCCTCAGTCCTTGTGTGGAGTCGGGGCCGGAACCTGAGGATTCCTCTCCAGTGTTGCCATGGATCTTGGGGTGCTTCTGAGTCTCCCCAGGGGAGTCAGGCCTCGTCTCGAGTGGGGGCATGCACGTGCGCTTTCCTCCCGAGCTGCAGCAGTAGTGTCACGCTTCCTGTCACGTGGATCAAGGGATCTGTGGCTTTCCCTCGAGGCTGTCCCTCGAGGCTTTCACACGAGGCTTTCCCACAGGGCTGAGCCATGTGCCACCTTGGTGTGAGTCGATCCTCGGCGTGAAAGACGAGCCGGTGAAGGGAAAAGAGGTTCCTCTGGAATGGACTGAGACATCTGGGGGACTCTTGGAATGGTGGCACGACCCTGGAGTTCCTCTCGCCGTTCCTGTTGAGAGGGCCTCCTCTTGAGATGCGACGGGAACGCCGGGAACTCTTTCCCGACGAAGCAGGGAAAGGATCCCTCATCTCGAGCTACAAGGCGGAAACGGGGCTCCTCTGGATGTGGAAGGGACCCTCGTGATTCCTCTCGAGTGGAGACGGGTATGTCGGGGAACTTCTTGATTTGCACCAAGGGTGTGAAGGAGCCTTTCGAAGTTCCAGAGGTGAGGTGTGATCAGCCTCGAGACGCCTCAGCGGAAATGGGCCTCATCTCGCCTGGAGGGGAGAACCTCCTGGATTTTCTCGAGTTGTGGCAGGTCTTCTCGAGTTACGACGTGGACCTCAGGGACCCGCTCTGGTGGCCTCAGGAAAGGCCAGTCCCCATGCGAGTTGCTAGGGGACCTCTCGGGATTCCTCTCCCGTCCATGCCGGGGCCTCAGTCCTTGTGTGGAGTCGGGGCCGGAACCTGAGGATTCCTCTCCAGTGTTGCCATGGATCTTGGGGTGCTTCTGAGTCTCCCCAGGGGAGTCAGGCCTCGTCTCGAGTGGGGGCATGCACGTGCGCTTTCCTCCCGAGCTGCAGCAGTAGTGTCACGCTTCCTGTCACGTGGATCAAGGGATCTGTGGCTTTCCCTCGAGGCTGTCCCTCGAGGCTTTCCCACGAGGCTTTCCCACAGGGCTGTGCCACGTGCCACCTTGGTGTGAGTCGATCCTCGGCGTGAAAGACGTGCCGGTGAAGGGAAAAGAGGTTCCTCTGGAATGGACTGAGACATCTGGGGGACTCTTGGAATGGTGGCACGACCCTGGAGTTCCTCTCGCCGTTCCTGTTGAGAGGGCCTCCTCTTGAGATGCGACGGGAACGCCGGGAACTCTTTCCCGACGAAGCAGGGAAAGGATCCCTCATCTCGAGCTACGAGGCGGAAACGGGGCTCCTCTGGATGTGGGCGGGACCCTCGTGATTCCTCTCGAGTGGAGACGGGTATGTCGGGGAACTTCTTGATTTGCACCAAGGGTGTGAAGGACCCTTTCGAAGTTCCAGAGGTGAGGTGGGATCAGCCTCGAGACGCCTCAGCGGAAATGGGCCTCATCTCGCCTGGAGGGGAGAACCTCCTGGATTTTCTCGAGTTGCGGCAGGTCTTCTCGAGTTACGACGGGGACCTCAGGGACCCGCTCTGGTGGCCTCAGGAAAGGCCAGTCCCCATGCGAGTTGCTAGGGGACCTCTCGGGATTCTTCTCCCGTCCATGCCGGGGCCTCAGTCCTTGTGTGGAGTCGGGGCCGGAACCTGAGGATTCCTCTCCAGTGTTGCCATGGATCTTGGGGTGCTTCTGAGTCTCCCCAGGGGAGTCAGGCCTCGTCTCGAGTGGGGGCATGCACGTGCGCTTTCCTCCCGAGCTGCAGCAGTAGTGTCACGCTTCCTGTCACGTGGATCAAGGGATCTGTGTCTTTCCCTCGAGGCTGTCCCTCGAGGCTTTCCCACGAGGCTTTCCCACAGGGCTGTGCCACGTGCCACCTTGGTGTGAGTCGATCCTCGGCGTGAAAGACGAGCCGGTGAAGGGAAAAGAGGTTCCTCTGGAATGGACTGAGACATCTGGGGGACTCTTGGAATGGTGGCACGACCCTGGAGTTCCTCTCGCCGTTCCTGTTGAGAGGGCCTCCTCTTGAGATGCGATGGGAACGCCGGGAACTCTTTCCCGACGAAGCAGGGAAAGGATCCCTCATCTCGAGCTACGAGGCGGAAACGGGGCTCCTCTGGATGTGGGCGGGACCCTCGTGATTCCTCTCGAGTGGAGACGGGTATGTCGGGGAACTTCTTGATTTGCACCAAGGGTGTGAAGGACCCTTTCGAAGTTCCAGAGGTGAGGTGTGATCAGCCTCGAGACGCCTCAGCGGAAATGGGCCTCATCTCGCCTGGAGGGGAGAACCTCCTGGATTTTCTCGAGTTGCGGCAGGTCTTCTCGAGTTACGACGGGGACCTCAGGGACCCGCTCTGGTGGCCTCAGGAAAGGCCAGTCCCCATGCGAGTTGCTAGGGGACCTCTCGGGATTCCTCTCCCGTCCATGCCGGGGCCTCAGTCCTTGTGTGGAGTCGGGGCCGGAACCTGAGGATTCCTCTCCAGTGTTGCCATGGATCTTGGGGTGCTTCTGAGTCTCCCCAGGGGAGTCAGGCCTCGTCTCGAGTGGGGGCATGCACGTGCGCTTTCCTCCCGAGCTGCAGCAGTAGTGTCACGCTTCCTGTCACGTGGATCAAGGGATCTGTGGCGTTCCCTCGAGGCTGTCCCTCGAGGCTTTCCCACGAGGCTTTCCCACAGGGCTGTGCCACGTGCCACCTTGGTGTGAGTCGATCCTCGGCGTGAAAGACGAGCCGGTGAAGGGAAAAGAGGTTCCTCTGGAATGGACTGAGACATCTGGGGGACTCTTGGAATGGTGGCACGACCCTGGAGTTCCTCTCGCCGTTCCTGTTGAGAGGGCCTCCTCTTGAGATGCGACGGGAACGCCGGGAACTCTTTCCCGACGAAGCAGGGAAAGGATCCCTCATCTCGAGGTACGCGGCCGAAACGGGGCTCCTCTGGATGTGGGCGGGACCCTCGTGATTCCTCTCGAGTGGAGACGGCTAGGTCGGGGAACTTCATGATTTGCACCAAGGGTGTGAAGGAGCCTTTCGAAGTTCCAGAGGTGAGGTGTGATCAGCCTCGAGACGCCTCAGCGGAAATGGGCCTCATCTCGCCTGGAGGGGAGAACCTCCTGGATTTTCTCGAGTTGCGGCAGGTCTTCTCGAGTTACGACGGGGACCTCAGGGACCGGCTCTGGTGGCCTAATGAAAGGCCAGTCCCCATGCGAGTTGCTAGGGGACCTCTCGGGATTCCTCTCCCGCCCATGCCGGGGCCTCAGTCCTTGTGTGGAGTCGGGGCCGGAACCTGAGGATTCCTCTCCAGTGTTGCCATGGATCTTGGGGTGCTTCTGAGTCACCCCAGGGGAGTCAGGCCTCGTCTCGAGTGGGGGCATGCACGTGCGCTTTCCTCCGGAGCTGCAGCAGTAGTGTCACGCTTCCTGTCACGTGGATCAAGGGATCTGTGGCTTTCCCTCGAGGCTGTCCCTCGAGGCTTTCCCACGAGGCTTTCCCACAGGGCTGTGCCACGTGCCACCTTGGTGTGAGTCGATCCTCGGCGTGAAAGACGAGCCGGTGAAGGGAAAAGAGGTTCCTCTGGAATGGACTGAGACATCTGGGGGACTCTTGGAATGGTGGCACGACCCTGGAGTTCCTCTCGCCGTTCCTGTTGAGAGGGCCTCCTCTTGAGATGCGACGGGAACGCCGGGAACTCTTTCCCGACGAAGCAGGGAAAGGATCCCTCATCTCGAGCTACGAGGCGGAAACGGGGCTCCTCTGGATGTGGAAGGGACCCTCGTGATTCTTCTCGAGTGGAGACGGGTATGTCGGGGAACTTCTTGATTTGCACCAAGGGTGTGAAGGACCCTTTCGAAGTTCCAGAGGTGAGGTGTGATCAGCCTCGAGACGCCTCAGCGGAAATGGGCCTCATCTCGCCTGGAGGGGAGAACCTCCTGGATTTTCTCGAGTTGCGGCAGGTCTTCTCGAGTTACGACGGGGACCTCAGGGACCCGCTCTGGTGGCCTCAGGAAAGGCCAGTCCCCATGCGAGTTGCTAGGGGACCTCTCGGGATTCCTCTCCCGTCCATGCCGGGGCCTCAGTCCTTGTGTGGAGTCGGGCCCGGAACCTGAGGATTCCTCTCCAGTGTTGCCATGGATCTTGGGGTGCTTCTGAGTCTCCCCAGGGGAGTCAGGCCTCGTCTCGAGTGGGGGCATGCACGTGCGCTTTCCTCCCGAGCTGCAGCAGTAGTGTCACGCTTCCTGTCACGTGGATCAAGGGATCTGTGGCTTTCCCTCGAGGCTGTCCCTCGAGGCTTTCCCACGAGGCTTTCCCACAGGGCTGTGCCACGTGCCACCTTGGTGTGAGTCGATCCTCGGCGTGAAAGACGAGCCGGTGAAGGGAAAAGAGGTTCCTCTGGAATGGACTGAGACATCTGGGGGACTCTTGGAATGGTGGCACGACCCTGGAGTTCCTCTCGCCGTTCCTGTTGAGAGGGCCTCCTCTTGAGATGCGACGGGAACGCCGGGAACTCTTTCCCGACGAAGCAGGGAAAGGATCCCTCATCTCGAGCTACGCGGCGGAAACGGGGCTCCTCTGGATGTGGGCGGGACCCTCGTGATTCCTCTCGAGTGGAGACGGCTAGGTCGGGGAACTTCTTGATTTGCACCAAGGGTGTGAAGGAGCCTTTCCAAGTTCCAGAGGTGAGGTGTGATCAGCCTCGAGACGCCTCAGCGGAAATGGGCCTCATCTCGCCTGGAGGGGAGAACCTCCTGGATTTTCTCGAGTTGCGGCAGGTCTTCTCGAGTTACGACGGGGACCTCAGGGACCCGCTCTGGTGGCCTCAGTAAAGGCCAGTCCCCATGCGAGTTGCTAGGGGACCTCTCGGGATTCCTCTCCCGTCCATGCCGGGGCCTCAGTCCTTGTGTGGAGTCGGGGCCGGAACCTGAGGATTCCTCTCCAGTGTTGCCATGGATCTTGGGGTGCTTCTGAGTCTCCCCAGGGGAGTCAGGCCTCGTCTCGAGTGGGGGCATGCACGTGCGCTTTCCTCCCGAGCTGCAGCAGTAGTGTCACGCTTCCTGTCACGTGGATCAAGGGATCTGTGGCTTTCCCTCGAGGCTGTCCCTCGAGGCTTTCACACGAGGCTTTCCCACAGGGCTGAGCCATGTGCCACCTTGGTGTGAGTCGATCCTCGGCGTGAAAGACGAGCCGGTGAAGGGAAAAGAGGTTCCTCTGGAATGGACTGAGACATCTGGGGGACTCTTGGAATGGTGGCACGACCCTGGAGTTCCTCTCGCCGTTCCTGTTGAGAGGGCCTCCTCTTGAGATGCGACGGGAACGCCGGGAACTCTTTCCCGACGAAGCAGGGAAAGGATCCCTCATCTCGAGCTACAAGGCGGAAACGGGGCTCCTCTGGATGTGGAAGGGACCCTCGTGATTCCTCTCGAGTGGAGACGGCTAGGTCGGGGAACTTCTTGATTTGCACCAAGGGTGTGAAGGACCCTTTCGAAGTTCCAGAGGTGAGGTGTGATCAGCCTCGAGACGCCTCAGCGGAAATGGGCCTCATCTCGCCTGGAGGGGAGAACCTCCTGGATTTTCTCGAGTTGTGGCAGGTCTTCTCGAGTTACGACGTGGACCTCAGGGACCCGCTCTGGTGGCCTCAGGAAAGGCCAGTCCCCATGCGAGTTGCTAGGGGACCTCTCGGGATTCCTCTCCCGTCCATGCCGGGGCCTCAGTCCTTGTGTGGAGTCGGGGCCGGAACCTGAGGATTCCTCTCCAGTGTTGCCATGGATCTTGGGGTGCTTCTGAGTCTCCCCAGGGGAGTCAGGCCTCGTCTCGAGTGGGGGCATGCACGTGCGCTTTCCTCCCGAGCTGCAGCAGTAGTGTCACGCTTCCTGTCACGTGGATCAAGGGATCTGTGGCGTTCCCTCGAGGCTGTCCCTCGAGGCTTTCCCACGAGGCTTTCCCACAGGGCTGTGCCACGTGCCACCTTGGTGTGAGTCGATCCTCGGCGTGAAAGACGTGCCGGTGAAGGGAAAAGAGGTTCCTCTGGAATGGACTGAGACATCTGGGGGACTCTTTGAATGGTGGCACGACCCTGGAGTTCCTCTCGCCGTTCCTGTTGAGAGGGCCTCCTCTTGAGATGCGACGGGAACGCCGGGAACTCTTTCCCGACGAAGCAGGGAAAGGATCCCTCATCTCGAGCTACGAGGCGGAAACGGGGCTCCTCTGGATGTGGGCGGGACCCTCGTGATTCCTCTCGAGTGGAGACGGGTATGTCGGGGAACTTCTTGATTTGCACCAAGGGTGTGAAGGACCCTTTCGAAGTTCCAGAGGTGAGGTGGGATCAGCCTCGAGACGCCTCAGCGGAAATGGGCCTCATCTCGCCTGGAGGGGAGAACCTCCTGGATTTTCTCGAGTTGCGGCAGGTCTTCTCGAGTTACGACGGGGACCTCAGGGACCCGCTCTGGTGGCCTCAGGAAAGGCCAGTCCCCATGCGAGTTGCTAGGGGACCTCTCGGGATTCTTCTCCCGTCCATGCCGGGGCCTCAGTCCTTGTGTGGAGTCGGGGCCGGAACCTGAGGATTCCTCTCCAGTGTTGCCATGGATCTTGGGGTGCTTCTGAGTCTCCCCAGGGGAGTCAGGCCTCGTCTCGAGTGGGGGCATGCACGTGCGCTTTCCTCCCGAGCTGCAGCAGTAGTGTCACGCTTCCTGTCACGTGGATCAAGGGATCTGTGTCTTTCCCTCGAGGCTGTCCCTCGAGGCTTTCCCACGAGGCTTTCCCACAGGGCTGTGCCACGTGCCACCTTGGTGTGAGTCGATCCTCGGCGTGAAAGACGAGCCGGTGAAGGGAAAAGAGGTTCCTCTGGAATGGACTGAGACATCTGGGGGACTCTTGGAATGGTGGCACGACCCTGGAGTTCCTCTCGCCGTTCCTGTTGAGAGGGCCTCCTCTTGAGATGCGATGGGAACGCCGGGAACTCTTTCCCGACGAAGCAGGGAAAGGATCCCTCATCTCGAGCTACGAGGCGGAAACGGGGCTCCTCTGGATGTGGGCGGGACCCTCGTGATTCCTCTCGAGTGGAGACGGGTATGTCGGGGAACTTCTTGATTTGCACCAAGGGTGTGAAGGACCCTTTCGAAGTTCCAGAGGTGAGGTGTGATCAGCCTCGAGACGCCTCAGCGGAAATGGGCCTCATCTCGCCTGGAGGGGAGAACCTCCTGGATTTTCTCGAGTTGCGGCAGGTCTTCTCGAGTTACGACGGGGACCTCAGGGACCCGCTCTGGTGGCCTCAGGAAAGGCCAGTCCCCATGCGAGTTGCTAGGGGACCTCTCGGGATTCCTCTCCCGTCCATGCCGGGGCCTCAGTCCTTGTGTGGAGTCGGGGCCGGAACCTGAGGATTCCTCTCCAGTGTTGCCATGGATCTTGGGGTGCTTCTGAGTCTCCCCAGGGGAGTCAGGCCTCGTCTCGAGTGGGGGCATGCACGTGCGCTTTCCTCCCGAGCTGCAGCAGTAGTGTCACGCTTCCTGTCACGTGGATCAAGGGATCTGTGGCGTTCCCTCGAGGCTGTCCCTCGAGGCTTTCCCACGAGGCTTTCCCACAGGGCTGTGCCACGTGCCACCTTGGTGTGAGTCGATCCTCGGCGTGAAAGACGAGCCGGTGAAGGGAAAAGAGGTTCCTCTGGAATGGACTGAGACATCTGGGGGACTCTTGGAATGGTGGCACGACCCTGGAGTTCCTCTCGCCGTTCCTGTTGAGAGGGCCTCCTCTTGAGATGCGACGGGAACGCCGGGAACTCTTTCCCGACGAAGCAGGGAAAGGATCCCTCATCTCGAGGTACGCGGCCGAAACGGGGCTCCTCTGGATGTGGGCGGGACCCTCGTGATTCCTCTCGAGTGGAGACGGCTAGGTCGGGGAACTTCATGATTTGCACCAAGGGTGTGAAGGAGCCTTTCGAAGTTCCAGAGGTGAGGTGTGATCAGCCTCGAGACGCCTCAGCGGAAATGGGCCTCATCTCGCCTGGAGGGGAGAACCTCCTGGATTTTCTCGAGTTGCGGCAGGTCTTCTCGAGTAACGACGGGGACCTCAGGGACCGGCTCTGGTGGCCTAATGAAAGGCCAGTCCCCATGCGAGTTGCTAGGGGACCTCTCGGGATTCCTCTCCCGCCCATGCCGGGGCCTCAGTCCTTGTGTGGAGTCGGGGCCGGAACCTGAGGATTCCTCTCCAGTGTTGCCATGGATCTTGGGGTGCTTCTGAGTCACCCCAGGGGAGTCAGGCCTCGTCTCGAGTGGGGGCATGCACGTGCGCTTTCCTCCGGAGCTGCAGCAGTAGTGTCACGCTTCCTGTCACGTGGATCAAGGGATCTGTGGCTTTCCCTCGAGGCTGTCCCTCGAGGCTTTCCCACGAGGCTTTCCCACAGGGCTGTGCCACGTGCCACCTTGGTGTGAGTCGATCCTCGGCGTGAAAGACGAGCCGGTGAAGGGAAAAGAGGTTCCTCTGGAATGGACTGAGACATCTGGGGGACTCTTGGAATGGTGGCACGACCCTGGAGTTCCTCTCGCCGTTCCTGTTGAGAGGGCCTCCTCTTGAGATGCGACGGGAACGCCGGGAACTCTTTCCCGACGAAGCAGGGAAAGGATCCCTCATCTCGAGCTACGAGGCGGAAACGGGGCTCCTCTGGATGTGGAAGGGACCCTCGTGATTCTTCTCGAGTGGAGACGGGTATGTCGGGGAACTTCTTGATTTGCACCAAGGGTGTGAAGGACCCTTTCGAAGTTCCAGAGGTGAGGTGTGATCAGCCTCGAGACGCCTCAGCGGAAATGGGCCTCATCTCGCCTGGAGGGGAGAACCTCCTGGATTTTCTCGAGTTGCGGCAGGTCTTCTCGAGTTACGACGGGGACCTCAGGGACCCGCTCTGGTGGCCTCAGGAAAGGCCAGTCCCCATGCGAGTTGCTAGGGGACCTCTCGGGATTCCTCTCCCGTCCATGCCGGGGCCTCAGTCCTTGTGTGGAGTCGGGGCCGGAACCTGAGGATTCCTCTCCAGTGTTGCCATGGATCTTGGGGTGCTTCTGAGTCTCGCCAGGGGAGTCAGGCCTCGTCTCGAGTGGGGGCATGCACGTGCGCTTTCCTCCCGAGCTGCAGCAGTAGTGTCACGCTTCCTGTCACGTGGATCAAGGGATCTGTGGCTTTCCCTCGAGGCTGTCCCTCGAGGCTTTCCCACGAGGCTTTCCCACAGGGCTGTGCCACGTGCCACCTTGGTGTGAGTCGATCCTCGGCGTGAAAGACGAGCCGGTGAAGGGAAAAGAGGTTCCTCTGGAATGGACTGAGACATCTGGGGGACTCTTGGAATGGTGGCACGACCCTGGAGTTCCTCTCGCCGTTCCTGTTGAGAGGGCCTCCTCTTGAGATGCGACGGGAACGCCGGGAACTCTTTCCCGATGAAGCAGGGAAAGGATCCCTCATCTCGAGCTACGAGGCGGAAACGGGGCTCCTCTGGATGTGGGCGGGACCCTCGTGATTCCCCTCGAGTGGAGACGGGTATGTCGGGGAACTTCTTGATTTGCACCAAGGGTGTGAAGGAGCCTTTCGAAGTTCCAGAGGTGAGGTGTGATCAGCCTCGAGACGCCTCAGCGGAAATGGGCCTCATCTCGCCTGGAGGGGAGAACCTCCTGGATTTTCTCGAGTTGCGGCAGGTCTTCTCGAGTTACGACGGGGACCTCAGGGACCCGCTCTGGTGGCCTCAGGAAAGGCCAGTCCCCATGCGAGTTGCTAGGGGACCTCTCGGGATTCCTCTCCCGTCCATGCCGGGGCCTCAGTCCTTGTGTGGAGTCGGGCCCGGAACCTGAGGATTCCTCTCCAGTGTTGCCATGGATCTTGGGGTGCTTCTGAGTCTCCCCAGGGGAGTCAGGCCTCGTCTCGAGTGGGGGCATGCACGTGCGCTTTCCTCCCGAGCTGCAGCAGTAGTGTCACGCTTCCTGTCACGTGGATCAAGGGATCTGTGGCGTTCCCTCGAGGCTGTCCCTCGAGGCTTTCCCACGAGGCTTTCCCACAGGGCTGTGCCACGTGCCACCTTGGTGTGAGTCGATCCTCGGCGTGAAAGACGAGCCGGTGAAGGGAAAAGAGGTTCCTCTGGAATGGACTGAGACATCTGGGGGACTCTTGGAATGGTGGCACGACCCTGGAGTTCCTCTCGCCGTTCCTGTTGAGAGGGCCTCCTCTTGAGATGCGACGGGAACGCCGGGAACTCTTTCCCGACGAAGCAGGGAAAGGATCCCTCATCTCGAGCTACGCGGCCGAAACGGGGCTCCTCTGGATGTGGGCGGGACCCTCGTGATTCCTCTCGAGTGGAGACGGGTATGTCGGGGAACTTCTTGATTTGCACCAAGGGTGTGAAGGAGCCTTTCGAAGTTCCAGAGGTGAGGTGTGATCAGCCTCGAGACGCCTCAGCGGAAATGGGCCTCATCTCGCCTGGAGGGGAGAACCTCCTGGATTTTCTCGAGTTGCGGCAGGTCTTCTCGAGTTACGACGGGGACCTCAGGGACCCGCTCTGGTGGCCTCAGGAAAGGCCAGTCCCCATGCGAGTTGCTAGGGGACCTCTCGGGATTCCTCTCCCGTCCATGCCGGGGCCTCAGTCCTTGTGTGGAGTCGGGCCCGGAACCTGAGGATTCCTCTCCAGTGTTGCCATGGATCTTGGGGTGCTTCTGAGTCTCCCCAGGGGAGTCAGGCCTCGTCTCGAGTGGGGGCATGCACGTGCGCTTTCCTCCCGAGCTGCAGCAGTAGTGTCACGCTTCCTGTCACGTGGATCAAGGGATCTGTGGCGTTCCCTCGAGGCTGTCCCTCGAGGCTTTCCCACGAGGCTTTCCCACAGGGCTGTGCCACGTGCCACCTTGGTGTGAGTCGATCCTCGGCGTGAAAGACGAGCCGGTGAAGGGAAAAGAGGTTCCTCTGGAATGGACTGAGACATCTGGGGGACTCTTGGAATGGTGGCACGACCCTGGAGTTCCTCTCGCCGTTCCTGTTGAGAGGGCCTCCTCTTGAGATGCGACGGGAACGCCGGGAACTCTTTCCCGACGAAGCAGGGAAAGGATCCCTCATCTCGAGCTACGCGGCCGAAACGGGGCTCCTCTGGATGTGGGCGGGACCCTCGTGATTCCTCTCGAGTGGAGACGGGTATGTCGGGGAACTTCTTGATTTGCACCAAGGGTGTGAAGGAGCCTTTCGAAGTTCCAGAGGTGAGGTGTGATCAGCCTCGAGACGCCTCAGCAGAAATGGGCCTCATCTCGCCTGGAGGGGAGAACCTCCTGGATTTTCTCGAGTTGCGGCAGGTCTTCTCGAGTTACGACGGGGACCTCAGGGACCCGCTCTGGTGGCCTCAGGAAAGGCCAGTCCCCATGCGAGTTGCTAGGGGACCTCTCGGGATTCCTCTCCCGTCCATGCTGGGGCCTCAGTCCTTGTGTGGAGTCGGGGCCGGAACCTGAGGATTCCTCTCCAGTGTTGCCATGGATCTTGGGGTGCTTCTGAGTCTCCCCAGGGGAGTCAGGCCTCGTCTCGAGTGGGGGCATGCACGTGCGCTTTCCTCCCGAGCTGCAGCAGTAGTGTCACGCTTCCTGTCACGTGGATCAAGGGATCTGTGGCGTTCCCTCGAGGCTGTCCCTCGAGGCTTTCCCACGAGGCTTTCCCACAGGGCTGTGCCACGTGCCACCTTGGTGTGAGTCGATCCTCGGCGTGAAAGACGAGCCGGTGAAGGGAAAAGAGGTTCCTCTGGAATGGACTGAGACATCTGGGGGACTCTTGGAATGGTGGCACGACCCTGGAGTTCCTCTCGCCGTTCCTGTTGAGAGGGCCTCCTCTTGAGATGCGACGGGAACGCCGGGAACTCTTTCCCGACGAAGCAGGGAAAGGATCCCTCATCTCGAGCTACGCGGCCGAAACGGGGCTCCTCTGGATGTGGGCGGGACCCTCGTGATTCCTCTCGAGTGGAGACGGGTATGTCGGGGAACTTCTTGATTTGCACCAAGGGTGTGAAGGAGCCTTTCGAAGTTCCAGAGGTGAGGTGTGATCAGCCTCGAGACGCCTCAGCGGAAATGGGCCTCATCTCGCCTGGAGGGGAGAACCTCCTGGATTTTCTCGAGTTGCGGCAGGTCTTCTCGAGTTACGACGGGGACCTCAGGGACCCGCTCTGGTGGCCTCAGGAAAGGCCAGTCCCCATGCGAGTTGCTAGGGGACCTCTCGGGATTCCTCTCCCGTCCATGCCGGGGCCTCAGTCCTTGTGTGGAGTCGGGGCCGGAACCTGAGGATTCCTCTCCAGTGTTGCCATGGATCTTGGGGTGCTTCTGAGTCTCCCCAGGGGAGTCAGGCCTCGTCTCGAGTGGGGGCATGCACGTGCGCTTTCCTCCCGAGCTGCAGCAGTAGTGTCACGCTTCCTGTCACGTGGATCAAGGGATCTGTGGCGTTCCCTCGAGGCTGTCCCTCGAGGCTTTCCCACGAGGCTTTCCCACAGGGCTGTGCCACGTGCCACCTTGGTGTGAGTCGATCCTCGGCGTGAAAGACGAGCCGGTGAAGGGAAAAGAGGTTCCTCTGGAATGGACTGAGACATCTGGGGGACTCTTGGAATGGTGGCACGACCCTGGAGTTCCTCTCGCCGTTCCTGTTGAGAGGGCCTCCTCTTGAGATGCGACGGGAACGCCGGGAACTCTTTCCCGACGAAGCAGGGAAAGGATCCCTCATCTCGAGGTACGCGGCCGAAACGGGGCTCCTCTGGATGTGGGCGGGACCCTCGTGATTCCTCTCGAGTGGAGACGGGTATGTCGGGGAACTTCTTGATTTGCACCAAGGGTGTGAAGGACCCTTTCGAAGTTCCAGAGGTGAGGTGTGATCAGCCTCGAGACGCCTCAGCGGAAATGGGCCTCATCTCGCCTGGAGGGGAGAACCTCCTGGATTTTCTCGAGTTGCGGCAGGTCTTCTCGAGTTACGACGGGGACCTCAGGGACCCGCTCTGGTGGCCTCAGGAAAGGCCAGTCCCCATGCGAGTTGCTAGGGGACCTCTCGGGATTCCTCTCCCGTCCATGCCGGGGCCTCAGTCCTTGTGTGGAGTCGGGCCCGGAACCTGAGGATTCCTCTCCAGTGTTGCCATGGATCTTGGGGTGCTTCTGAGTCTCCCCAGGGGAGTCAGGCCTCGTCTCGAGTGGGGGCATGCACGTGCGCTTTCCTCCCGAGCTGCAGCAGTAGTGTCACGCTTCCTGTCACGTGGATCAAGGGATCTGTGGCGTTCCCTCGAGGCTGTCCCTCGAGGCTTTCCCACGAGGCTTTCCCACAGGGCTGTGCCACGTGCCACCTTGGTGTGAGTCGATCCTCGGCGTGAAAGACGAGCCGGTGAAGGGAAAAGAGGTTCCTCTGGAATGGACTGAGACATCTGGGGGACTCTTGGAATGGTGGCACGACCCTGGAGTTCCTCTCGCCGTTCCTGTTGAGAGGGCCTCCTCTTGAGATGCGACGGGAACGCCGGGAACTCTTTCCCGACGAAGCAGGGAAAGGATCCCTCATCTCGAGCTACGAGGCGGAAACGGGGCTCCTCTGTATGTGGGCGGGACCCTCGTGATTCCTCTCGAGTGGAGACGGCTAGGTCGGGGAACTTCTTGATTTGCACCAAGGGTGTGAAGGACCCTTCCGAAGTTCCAGAGGTGAGGTGTGATCAGCCTCGAGACGCCTCAGCGGAAATGGGCCTCATCTCGCCTGGAGGGGAGAACCTCCTGGATTTTCTCGAGTTGCGGCAGGTCTTCTCGAGTTACGACGGGGACCTCAGGGACCCGCTCTGGTGGCCTCAGGAAAGGCCAGTCCCCATGCGAGTTGCTAGGGGACCTCTCGGGATTCCTCTCCCGTCCATGCCGGGGCCTCAGTCCTTGTGTGGAGTCGGGGCCGGAACCTGAGGATTCCTCTCCAGTGTTGCCATGGATCTTGGGGTGCTTCTGAGTCTCCCCAGGGGAGTCAGGACTCGTCTCGAGTGGGGGCATGCACGTGCGCTTTCCTCCCGTGCTGCAGCAGTAGTGTCACGCTTCCTGGCACGTGGATCAAGGGATCTGTGGCTTTCCCTCGAGGCTGTCCCTCGAGGCTTTCCCACGAGGCTTTCCCACAGGGCTGTGCCACGTGCCACCTTGGTGTGAGTCGATCCTCGGCGTGAAAGACGAGCCGGTGAAGGGAAAAGAGGTTCCTC
The DNA here is from genome assembly GCF_023091745.1 of Budorcas taxicolor. Lineage (NCBI taxonomy): Eukaryota > Metazoa > Chordata > Mammalia > Artiodactyla > Bovidae > Budorcas > Budorcas taxicolor. The sequence continues at coordinate 161,779 of NW_026292783.1, read as the reverse complement.
TGGAATGGACTGAGACATCTGGGGGACTCTTGGAATGGTGGCACGACCCTGGAGTTCCTCTCGCCGTTCCTGTTGAGAGGGCCTCCTCTTGAGATGCGACGGGAACGCCGGGAACTCTTTCCCGACGAAGCAGGGAAAGGATCCCTCATCTCGAGCTACGCGGCCGAAACGGGGCTCCTCTGGATGTGGGCGGGACCCTCGTGATTCCTCTCGAGTGGAGACGGCTAGGTCGGGGAACTTCTTGATTTGCACCAAGGGTGTGAAGGACCCTTTCGAAGTTCCAGAGGTGAGGTGTGATCAGCCTCGAGACACCTCTGCGGAAATGGGCCTCATCTCGCCTGGAGGGGAGAACCTCCTGGATTTTCTCGAGTTGCGGCAGGTCTTCTCGAGTTATGACGGGGACCTCAGGGACCCGCTCTGGTGGCCTCAGGAAAGGCCAGTCCCCATGCGAGTTGCTAGGGGACCTCTCAGGATTCCTCTCCCGTCCATGCCGGGGCCTCAGTCCTTGTGTGGAGTCGGGGCCCGAACCTGAGGATTCCTCTCCAGTGTTGCCATGAATCTTGGGGTGCTTCTGAGTCTCCCCAGGGGAGTCAGGCCTCGTCTCGAGTGGGGGCATGCACGTGCGCTTTCCTCCCGTGCTGCAGCAGTAGTGTCACGCTTCCTGGCACGTGGATCAAGGGATCTGTGGCTTTCCCTCGAGGCTGTCCCTCGAGGCTTTCCCACGAGGCTTTCCCACAGGGCTGTGCCACGTGCCACCTTGGTGTGAGTCGATCCTCGGCGTGAAAGACGAGCCGGTGAAGGGAAAAGAGGTTCCTCTGGAATGGACTGAGACATCTGGGGGACTCTTGGAATGGTGGCACGACCCTGGAGTTCCTCTCGCCGTTCCTGTTGAGAGGGCCTCCTCTTGAGATGCGACGGGAACGCCGGGAACTCTTTCCCGACGAAGCAGGGAAAGGATCCCTCATCTCGAGGTACGCGGCCGAAACGGGGCTCCTCTGGATGTGGGCGGGACCCTCGTGATTCCTCTCGAGTGGAGACGGGTATGTCGGGGAACTTCTTGATTTGCACCAAGGGTGTGAAGGACCCTTTCGAAGTTCCAGAGGTGAGGTGTGATCAGCCTCGAGACGCCTCAGCGGAAATGGGCCTCATCTCGCCTGGAGGGGAGAACCTCCTGGATTTTCTCGAGTTGCGGCAGGTCTTCTCGAGTTACGACGGGGACCTCAGGGACCCGCTCTGGTGGCCTCAGGAAAGGCCAGTCCCCATGCGAGTTGCTAGGGGACCTCTCGGGATTCCTCTCCCGTCCATGCCGGGGCCTCAGTCCTTGTGTGGAGTCGGGCCCGGAACCTGAGGATTCCTCTCCAGTGTTGCCATGGATCTTGGGGTGCTTCTGAGTCTCCCCAGGGGAGTCAGGCCTCGTCTCGAGTGGGGGCATGCACGTGCGCTTTCCTCCCGAGCTGCAGCAGTAGTGTCACGCTTCCTGTCACGTGGATCAAGGGATCTGTGGCGTTCCCTCGAGGCTGTCCCTCGAGGCTTTCCCACGAGGCTTTCCCACAGGGCTGTGCCACGTGCCACCTTGGTGTGAGTCGATCCTCGGCGTGAAAGACGAGCCGGTGAAGGGAAAAGAGGTTCCTCTGGAATGGACTGAGACATCTGGGGGACTCTTGGAATGGTGGCACGACCCTGGAGTTCCTCTCGCCGTTCCTGTTGAGAGGGCCTCCTCTTGAGATGCGACGGGAACGCCGGGAACTCTTTCCCGACGAAGCAGGGAAAGGATCCCTCATCTCGAGCTACGAGGCGGAAACGGGGCTCCTCTGTATGTGGGCGGGACCCTCGTGATTCCTCTCGAGTGGAGACGGCTAGGTCGGGGAACTTCTTGATTTGCACCAAGGGTGTGAAGGACCCTTCCGAAGTTCCAGAGGTGAGGTGTGATCAGCCTCGAGACGCCTCAGCGGAAATGGGCCTCATCTCGCCTGGAGGGGAGAACCTCCTGGATTTTCTCGAGTTGCGGCAGGTCTTCTCGAGTTACGACGGGGACCTCAGGGACCCGCTCTGGTGGCCTCAGGAAAGGCCAGTCCCCATGCGAGTTGCTAGGGGACCTCTCGGGATTCCTCTCCCGTCCATGCCGGGGCCTCAGTCCTTGTGTGGAGTCGGGGCCGGAACCTGAGGATTCCTCTCCAGTGTTGCCATGGATCTTGGGGTGCTTCTGAGTCTCCCCAGGGGAGTCAGGACTCGTCTCGAGTGGGGGCATGCACGTGCGCTTTCCTCCCGTGCTGCAGCAGTAGTGTCACGCTTCCTGGCACGTGGATCAAGGGATCTGTGGCTTTCCCTCGAGGCTGTCCCTCGAGGCTTTCCCACGAGGCTTTCCCACAGGGCTGTGCCACGTGCCACCTTGGTGTGAGTCGATCCTCGGCGTGAAAGACGAGCCGGTGAAGGGAAAAGAGGTTCCTCTGGAATGGACTGAGACATCTGGGGGACTCTTGGAATGGTGGCACGACCCTGGAGTTCCTCTCGCCGTTCCTGTTGAGAGGGCCTCCTCTTGAGATGCGACGGGAACGCCGGGAACTCTTTCCCGACGAAGCAGGGAAAGGATCCCTCATCTCGAGCTACGCGGCCGAAACGGGGCTCCTCTGGATGTGGGCGGGACCCTCGTGATTCCTCTCGAGTGGAGACGGGTATGTCGGGGAACTTCTTGATTTGCACCAAGGGTGTGAAGGACCCTTTCGAAGTTCCAGAGGTGAGGTGTGATCAGCCTCGAGACACCTCTGCGGAAATGGGCCTCATCTCGCCTGGAGGGGAGAACCTCCTGGATTTTCTCGAGTTGCGGCAGGTCTTCTCGAGTTATGACGGGGACCTCAGGGACCCGCTCTGGTGGCCTCAGGAAAGGCCAGTCCCCATGCGAGTTGCTAGGGGACCTCTCAGGATTCCTCTCCCGTCCATGCCGGGGCCTCAGTCCTTGTGTGGAGTCGGGGCCCGAACCTGAGGATTCCTCTCCAGTGTTGCCATGAATCTTGGGGTGCTTCTGAGTCTCCCCAGGGGAGTCAGGCCTCGTCTCGAGTGGGGGCATGCACGTGCGCTTTCCTCCCGTGCTGCAGCAGTAGTGTCACGCTTCCTGGCACGTGGATCAAGGGATCTGTGGCTTTCCCTCGAGGCTGTCCCTCGAGGCTTTCCCACGAGGCTTTCCCACAGGGCTGTGCCACGTGCCACCTTGGTGTGAGTCGATCCTCGGCGTGAAAGACGAGCCGGTGAAGGGAAAAGAGGTTCCTCTGGAATGGACTGAGACATCTGGGGGACTCTTGGAATGGTGGCACGACCCTGGAGTTCCTCTCGCCGTTCCTGTTGAGAGGGCCTCCTCTTGAGATGCGACGAGAACGCCGGGATCTCTTTCCCGACGAAGCAGGGAAAGGATCCCTCATCTCGAGCTACGAGGCGGAAACGGGGCTCCTCTGGATGTGGAAGGGACCCTCGTGATTCCTCTCGAGTGGAGACGGCTAGGTCGGGGAACTTCTTGATTTGCACCAAGGGTGTGAAGGACCCTTTCGAAGTTCCAGAGGTGAGTTGTGATCAGCCTCGAGACACCTCTGCGGAAATGGGCCTCATCTCGCCTGGAGGGGAGAACCTCCTGGATTTTCTCGAGTTGCGGCAGGTCTTCTCGAGTTACGACGGGGACCTCAGGGACCCGCTCTGGTGGCCTCAGGAAAGGCCAGTCCCCATGCGAGTTGCTAGGGGACCTCTCGGGATTCCTCTCCCGTCCATGCCGGGGCCTCAGTCCTTGTGTGGAGTCGGGGCCGGAACCTGAGGATTCCTCTCCAGTGTTGCCATGGATCTTGGGGTGCTTCTGAGTCTCCCCAGGGGAGTCAGGCCTCGTCTCGAGTGGGGGCATGCACGTGCGCTTTCCTCCCGAGCTGCAGCAGTAGTGTCACGCTTCCTGTCACGTGGATCAAGGGATCTGTGGCGTTCCCTCGAGGCTGTCCCTCGAGGCTTTCCCACGAGGCTTTCCCACAGGGCTGTGCCACGTGCCACCTTGGTGTGAGTCGATCCTCGGCGTGAAAGACGAGCCGGTGAAGGGAAAAGAGGTTCCTCTGGAATGGACTGAGACATCTGGGGGACTCTTGGAATGGTGGCACGACCCTGGAGTTCCTCTCGCCGTTCCTGTTGAGAGGGCCTCCTCTTGAGATGCGACGGGAACGCCGGGAACTCTTTCCCGACGAAGCAGGGAAAGGATCCCTCATCTCGAGGTACGCGGCCGAAACGGGGCTCCTCTGGATGTGGGCGGGACCCTCGTGATTCCTCTCGAGTGGAGACGGGTATGTCGGGGAACTTCTTGATTTGCACCAAGGGTGTGAAGGACCCTTTCGAAGTTCCAGAGGTGAGGTGTGATCAGCCTCGAGACGCCTCAGCGGAAATGGGCCTCATCTCGCCTGGAGGGGAGAACCTCCTGGATTTTCTCGAGTTGCGGCAGGTCTTCTCGAGTTACGACGGGGACCTCAGGGACCCTCTCTGGTGGCCTCAGGAAAGGCCAGTCCCCATGCGAGTTGCTAGGGGACCTCTCGGGATTCCTCTCCCGTCCATGCCGGGGCCTCAGTCCTTGTGTGGAGTCGGGGCCGGAACCTGAGGATTCCTCTCCAGTGTTGCCATGGATCTTGGGGTGCTTCTGAGTCTCCCCAGGGGAGTCAGGACTCGTCTCGAGTGGGGGCATGCACGTGCGCTTTCCTCCCGTGCTGCAGCAGTAGTGTCACGCTTCCTGTCACGTGGATCAAGGGATCTGTGGCTTTCCCTCGAGGCTGTCCCTCGAGGCTTTCCCACGAGGCTTTCCCACAGGGCTGTGCCACGTGCCACCTTGGTGTGAGTCGATCCTCGGCGTGAAAGACGAGCCGGTGAAGGGAAAAGAGGTTCCTCTGGAATGGACTGAGACATCTGGGGGACTCTTGGAATGGTGGCACGACCCTGGAGTTCCTCTCGCCGTTCCTGTTGAGAGGGCCTCCTCTTGAGATGCGACGGGAACGCCGGGAACTCTTTCCCGACGAAGCAGGGAAAGGATCCCTCATCTCGAGCTACGCGGCCGAAACGGGGCTCCTCTGGATGTGGGCGGGACCCTCGTGATTCCTCTCGAGTGGAGACGGCTAGGTCGGGGAACTTCTTGATTTGCACCAAGGGTGTGAAGGACCCTTTCGAAGTTCCAGAGGTGAGGTGTGATCAGCCTCGAGACACCTCTGTGGAAATGGGCCTCATCTCGCCTGGAGGGGAGAACCTCCTGGATTTTCTCGAGTTGCGGCAGGTCTTCTCGAGTTACGACGGGGACCTCAGGGACCCGCTCTGGTGGCCTCAGGAAAGGCCAGTCCCCTTGCGAGTTGCTAGGGGACCTCTCGGGATTCCTCTCCCGTCCATGCCGGGGCCTCAGTCCTTGTGTGGAGTCGGGGCCCGAACCTGAGGATTCCTCTCCAGTGTTGCCATGGATCTTGGGGTGCTTCTGAGTCTCCCCAGGGGAGTCAGGCCTCTTCTCGAGTGGGGGCATGCACGTGCGCTTTCCTCCCGAGCTGCAGCAGTAGTGTCACGCTTCCTGTCACGTGGATCAAGGGATCTGTGGCTTTCCCTCGAGGCTGTCCCTCGAGGCTTTCCCACGAGGCTTTCCCACAGGGCTGTGCCACGTGCCACCTTGGTGTGAGTCGATCCTCGGCGTGAAAGACGAGCCGGTGAAGGGAAAAGAGGTTCCTCTGGAATGGACTGAGACATCTGGGGGACTCTTGGAATGGTGGCACGACCCTGGAGTTCCTCTCGCCGTTCCTGTTGAGAGGGCCTCCTCTTGAGATGCGACGGGAACGCCGGGAACTCTTTCCCGACGAAGCAGGGAAAGGATCCCTCATCTCGAGCTACGAGGCGGAAACGGGGCTCCTCTGGATGTGGAAGGGACCCTCGTGATTCCTCTCGAGTGGAGACGGGTATGTCGGGGAACTTCTTGATTTGCACCAAGGGTGTGAAGGAGCCTTTCGAAGTTCCAGAGGTGAGGTGTGATCAGCCACGAGACGCCTCAGCGGAATTGGGCCTCATCTCGCCTGGAGGGGAGAACCTCCTGGATTTTCTCGAGTTGCGGCAGGTCTTCTCGAGTTACGACGGGGACCTCAGGGACCCGCTCTGGTGGCCTCAGGAAAGGCCAGTCCCCATGCGAGTTGCTAGGGGACCTCTCGGGATTCCTCTCCCGTCCATGCCGGGGCCTCAGTCCTTGTGTGGAGTCGGGGCCGGAACCTGAGGATTCCTCTCCAGTGTTGCCATGGATCTTGGGGTGCTTCTGAGTCTCCCCAGGGGAGTCAGGCCTCGTCTCGAGTGGGGGCATGCACGTGCGCTTTCCTCCCGAGCTGCAGCAGTAGTGTCACGCTTCCTGTCACGTGGATCAAGGGATCTGTGGCTTTCCCTCGAGGCTGTCCCTCGAGGCTTTCCCACGAGGCTTTCCCACAGGGCTGTGCCACGTGCCACCTTGGTGTGAGTCGATCCTCGGCGTGAAAGACGAGCCGGTGAAGGGAAAAGAGGTTCCTCTGGAATGGACTGAGACATCTGGGGGACTCTTGGAATGGTGGCACGACCCTGGAGTTCCTCTCGCTGTTCCTGTTGAGAGGGCCTCCTCTTGAGATGCGACGGGAACGCCGGGAACTCTTTCCCGATGAAGCAGGGAAAGGATCCCTCATCTCGAGCTACGAGGCGGAAACGGGGCTCCTCTGGATGTGGGCGAGACCCTCGTGATTCCCCTCGAGTGGAGACGGGTATGTCGGGGAACTTCTTGATTTGCACCAAGGGTGTGAAGGAGCCTTTCGAAGTTCCAGAGGTGAGGTGTGATCAGCCTCGAGACGCCTCAGCGGAAATGAGCCTCATCTCGCCTGGAGGGGAGAACCTCCTGGATTTTCTCGAGTTGCGGCAGGTCTTCTCGAGTTACGACGGGGACCTCAGGGACCCGCTCTGGTGGCCTCAGGAAAGGCCAGTCCCCATGCGAGTTGCTAGGGGACCTCTCGGGATTCCTCTCCCGTCCATGCCGGGGCCTCAGTCCTTGTGTGGTGTCGGGGCCGGAACCTGAGGATTCCTCTCCAGTGTTGCCATGGATCTTGGGGTGCTTCTGAGTCTCCCCAGGGGAGTCAGGCCTCGTCTCGAGTGGGGGCATGCACGTGCGCTTTCCTCCCGAGCTGCAGCAGTAGTGTCACGCTTCCTGTCACGTGGATCAAGGGATCTGTGGCTTTCCCTCGAGGCTGTCCCTCGAGGCTTTCCCACGAGGCTTTCCCACAGGGCTGTGCCACGTGCCACCTTGGTGTGAGTCGATCCTCGGCGTGAAAGACGAGCCGGTGAAGGGAAAAGAGGTTCCTCTGGAATGGACTGAGACATCTGGGGGACTCTTGGAATGGTGGCACGACCCTGGAGTTCCTCTCGCCGTTCCTGTTGAGAGGGCCTCCTCTTGAGATGCGACGGGAACGCCGGGAACTCTTTCCCGACGAAGCAGGGAAAGGATCCCTCATCTCGAGCTACGCGGCGGAAACGGGGCTCCTCTGGATGTGGGCGGGACCCTCGTGATTCCTCTCGAGTGGAGACGGCTAGGTCGGGGAACTTCTTGATTTGCACCAAGGGTGTGAAGGAGCCTTTCGAAGTTCCAGAGGTGAGGTGTGATCAGCCTCGAGACGCCTCAGCGGAAATGGGCCTCATCTCGCCTGGAGGGGAGAACCTCCTGGATTTTCTCGAGTTGCGGCAGGTCTTCTCGAGTTACGACGGGGACCTCAGGGACCCGCTCTGGTGGCCTCAGGAAAGGCCAGTCCCCATGCGAGTTGCTAGGGGACCTCTCGGGATTCCTCTCCCGTCCATGCCGGGGCCTCAGTCCTTGTGTGGAGTCGGGGCCGGAACCTGAGGATTCCTCTCCAGTGTTGCCATGGATCTTGGGGTGCTTCTGAGTCTCCCCAGGGGAGTCAGGCCTCGTCTCGAGTGGGGGCATGCACGTGCGCTTTCCTCCCGAGCTGCAGCAGTAGTGTCACGCTTCCTGTCACGTGGATCAAGGGATCTGTGGCTTTCCCTCGAGGCTGTCCCTCGAGGCTTTCCCACGAGGCTTTCCCACAGGGCTGTGCCACGTGCCACCTTGGTGTGAGTCGATCCTCGGCGTGAAAGACGAGCCGGTGAAGGGAAAAGAGGTTCCTCTGGAATGGACTGAGACATCTGGGGGACTCTTGGAATGGTGGCACGACCCTGGAGTTCCTCTCGCCGTTCCTGTTGAGAGGGCCTCCTCTTGAGATGCGACGGGAACGCCGGGAACTCTTTCCCGACAAAGCAGGGAAAGGATCCCTCATCTCGAGCTACGAGGCGGAAACGGGGCTCCTCTGGATGTGGGCGGGACCCTCGTGATTCCTCTCGAGTGGAGACGGCTAGGTCGGGGAACTTCTTGATTTGCACCAAGGGTGTGAAGGACCCGTTCGAAGTTCCAGAGGTGAGGTGTGATCAGCCTCGAGACGCCTCAGCGGAATTGGGCCTCATCTCGCCTGGAGGGGAGAACCTCCTGGATTTTCTCGAGTTGCGGCAGGTCTTCTCGAGTTACGACGGGGACCTCAGGGACCCGCTCTGGTGGCCTCAGGAAAGGCCAGTCCCCATGCGAGTTGCTAGGGGACCTCTCGGGATTCCTCTCCCGTCCATGCCGGGGCCTCAGTCCTTGTGTGGAGTCGGGGCCGGAACCTGAGGATTCCTCTCCAGTGTTGCCATGGATCTTGGGGTGCTTCTGAGTCTCCCCAGGGGAGTCAGGCCTCGTCTCGAGTGGGGGCATGCACGTGCGCTTTCCTCCCGAGCTGCAGCAGTAGTGTCACGCTTCCTGTCACGTGGATCAAGGGATCTGTGGCTTTCCCTCGAGGCTGTCCCTCGAGGCTTTCCCACGAGGCTTTCCCACAGGGCTGTGCCACGTGCCACCTTGTTGTGAGTCGATCCTCGGCGTGAAAGACGAGCCGGTGAAGGGAAAAGAGGTTCCTCTGGAATGGACTGAGACATCTGGGGGACTCTTGGAATGGTGGCACGACCCTGGAGTTCCTCTCGCTGTTCCTGTTGAGAGGGCCTCCTCTTGAGATGCGACGGGAACGCCGGGAACTCTTTCCCGATGAAGCAGGGAAAGGATCCCTCATCTCGAGCTACGAGGCGGAAACGGGGCTCCTCTGGATGTGGGCGGGACCCTCGTGATTCCCCTCGAGTGGAGACGGGTATGTCGGGGAACTTCTTGATTTGCACCAAGGGTGTGAAGGACCCTTTCGAAGTTCCAGAGGTGAGGTGTGATCAGCCTCGAGACGCCTCAGCGGAAATGGGCCTCATCTCGCCTGAAGGGGAGAACCTCCTGGATTTTCTCGAGTTGCGGCAGGTCTTCTCGAGTTACGACGGGGACCTCAGGGACCCGCTCTGGTGGCCTCAGGAAAGGCCAGTCCCCATGCGAGTTGCTAGGGGACCTCTCGGGATTCCTCTCCCGTCCATGCCGGGGCCTCAGTCCTTGTGTGGTGTCGGGGCCGGAACCTGAGGATTCCTCTCCAGTGTTGCCATGGATCTTGGGGTGCTTCTGAGTCTCCCCAGGGGAGTCAGGCCTCGTCTCGAGTGGGGGCATGCACGTGCGCTTTCCTCCCGAGCTGCAGCAGTAGTGTCACGCTTCCTGTCACGTGGATCAAGGGATCTGTGGCTTTCCCTCGAGGCTGTCCCTCGAGGCTTTCCCACGAGGCTTTCCCACAGGGCTGTGCCACGTGCCACCTTGGTGTGAGTCGATCCTCGGCGTGAAAGACGAGCCGGTGAAGGGAAAAGAGGTTCCTCTGGAATGGACTGAGACATCTGGGGGACTCTTGGAATGGTGGCACGACCCTGGAGTTCCTCTCGCCGTTCCTGTTTAGAGGGCCTCCTCTTGAGATGCGACGGGAACGCCGGGAACTCTTTCCCGACGAAGCAGGGAAAGGATCCCTCATCTCGAGCTACGAGGCGGAAACGGGGCTCCTCTGGATGTGGGCGGGACCCTCGTGATTCCTCTCGAGTGGAGACGGCTAGGTCGGGGAACTTCTTGATTTGCACCAAGGGTGTGAAGGACCCGTTCGAAGTTCCAGAGGTGAGGTGTGATCAGCCTCGAGACGCCTCAGCGGAATTGGGCCTCATCTCGCCTGGAGGGGAGAACCTCCTGGATTTTCTCGAGTTGCGGCAGGTCTTCTCGAGTTACGACGGGGACCTCAGGGACCCGCTCTGGTGGCCTCAGGAAAGGCCAGTCCCCATGCGAGTTGCTAGGGGACCTCTCGGGATTCCTCTCCCGTCCATGCCGGGGCCTCAGTCCTTGTGTGGAGTCGGGGCCGGAACCTGAGGATTCCTCTCCAGTGTTGCCATGGATCTTGGGGTGCTTCTGAGTCTCCCCAGGGGAGTCAGGCCTCGTCTCGAGTGGGGGCATGCACGTGCGCTTTCCTCCCGAGCTGCAGCAGTAGTGTCACGCTTCCTGTCACGTGGATCAAGGGATCTGTGGCTTTCCCTCGAGGCTGTCCCTCGAGGCTTTCCCACGAGGCTTTCCCACAGGGCTGTGCCACGTGCCACCTTGTTGTGAGTCGATCCTCGGCGTGAAAGACGAGCCGGTGAAGGGAAAAGAGGTTCCTCTGGAATGGACTGAGACATCTGGGGGACTCTTGGAATGGTGGCACGACCCTGGAGTTCCTCTCGCTGTTCCTGTTGAGAGGGCCTCCTCTTGAGATGCGACGGGAACGCCGGGAACTCTTTCCCGATGAAGCAGGGAAAGGATCCCTCATCTCGAGCTACGAGGCGGAAACGGGGCTCCTCTGGATGTGGGCGGGACCCTCGTGATTCCCCTCGAGTGGAGACGGGTATGTCGGGGAACTTCTTGATTTGCACCAAGGGTGTGAAGGACCCTTTCGAAGTTCCAGAGGTGAGGTGTGATCAGCCTCGAGACGCCTCAGCGGAAATGGGCCTCATCTCGCCTGAAGGGGAGAACCTCCTGGATTTTCTCGAGTTGCGGCAGGTCTTCTCGAGTTACGACGGGGACCTCAGGGACCCGCTCTGGTGGCCTCAGGAAAGGCCAGTCCCCATGCGAGTTGCTAGGGGACCTCTCGGGATTCCTCTCCCGTCCATGCCGGGGCCTCAGTCCTTGTGTGGTGTCGGGGCCGGAACCTGAGGATTCCTCTCCAGTGTTGCCATGGATCTTGGGGTGCTTCTGAGTCTCCCCAGGGGAGTCAGGCCTCGTCTCGAGTGGGGGCATGCACGTGCGCTTTCCTCCCGAGCTGCAGCAGTAGTGTCACGCTTCCTGTCACGTGGATCAAGGGATCTGTGGCTTTCCCTCGAGGCTGTCCCTCGAGGCTTTCCCACGAGGCTTTCCCACAGGGCTGTGCCACGTGCCACCTTGGTGTGAGTCGATCCTCGGCGTGAAAGACGAGCCGGTGAAGGGAAAAGAGGTTCCTCTGGAATGGACTGAGACATCTGGGGGACTCTTGGAATGGTGGCACGACCCTGGAGTTCCTCTCGCCGTTCCTGTTTAGAGGGCCTCCTCTTGAGATGCGACGGGAACGCCGGGAACTCTTTCCCGACGAAGCAGGGAAAGGATCCCTCATCTCGAGCTACGCGGCGGAAACGGGGCTCCTCTGGATGTGGGCGGGACCCTCGTGATTCCTCTCGAGTGGAGACGGCTAGGTCGGGGAACTTCTTGATTTGCACCAAGGGTGTGAAGGAGCCTTTCGAAGTTCCAGAGGTGAGGTGTGATCAGCCTCGAGACGCCTCAGCGGAAATGGGCCTCATCTCGCCTGGAGGGGAGAACTTCCTGGATTTTCTCGAGTTGCGGCAGGTCTTCTCGAGTTACGACGGGGACCTCAGGGACCCGCTCTGGTGGCCTCAGGAAAGGCCAGTCCCCATGCGAGTTGCTAGGGGACCTCTCAGGATTCCTCTCCCGTCCATGCCGGGGCCTCAGTCCTTGTGTGGAGTCGGGGCCGGAACCTGAGGATTCCTCTCCAGTGTTTCCATGGATCTTGGGGTGCTTCTGAGTCTCCCCAGGGGAGTCAGGCCTCGTCTCGAGTGGGCGCATGCACGTGCGCTTTCCTCCCGAGCTGCAGCAGTAGTGTCACGCTTCCTGTCACGTGGATCAAGGGATCTGTGGCTTTCCCTCGAGGCTGTCCCTCGAGGCTTTCCCACGAGGCTTTCCCACAGGGCTGTGCCACGTGCCACCTTGGTGTGAGTCGATCCTCGGCGTGAAAGACGAGCCGGTGAAGGGAAAAGAGGTTCCTCTGGAATGGACTGAGACATCTGGGGGACTCTTGGAATGGTGGCACGACCCTGGAGTTCCTCTCGCCGTTCCTGTTGAGAGGGCCTCCTCTTGAGATGCGACGGGAACGCCGGGAACTCTTTCCCGACGAAGCAGGGAAAGGATCCCTCATCTCGAGCTACGAGGCGGAAACGGGGCTCCTCTGGATGTGGGCGGGACCCTCGTGATTCCTCTCGAGTGGAGACGGCTAGGTCGGGGAACTTCTTGATTTGCACCAAGGGTGTGAAGGACCCGTTCGAAGTTCCAGAGGTGAGGTGTGATCAGCCTCGAGACGCCTCAGCGGAAATGGGCCTCATCTCGCCTGGAGGGGAGAACCTCCTGGATTTTCTCGAGTTGCGGCAGGTCTTCTCGAGTTACGACGGGGACCTCAGGGACCCGCTCTGGTGGCCTCAGGAAAGGCCAGTCCCCATGCGAGTTGCTAGGGGACCTCTCGGGATTCCTCTCCCGTCCATGCCGGGGCCTCAGTCCTTGTGTGGAGTCAGGGCCGGAACCTGAGGATTGCTCTCCAGTGTTGCCATGGATCTTGGGGTGCTTCTGAGTCTCCCCAGGGGAGTCAGGCCTCGTCTCGAGTGGGGGCATGCACGTGCGCTTTCCTCCCGAGCTGCAGCAGTAGTGTCACGCTTCCTGTCACGTGGATCAAGGGATCTGTGGCTTTCCCTCGAGGCTGTCCCTCGAGGCTTTCCCACGAGGCTTTCCCACAGGGCTGTGCCACGTGCCACCTTGTTGTGAGTCGATCCTCGGCGTGAAAGACGAGCCGGTGAAGGGAAAAGAGGTTCCTCTGGAATGGACTGAGATATCTGGGGGACTCTTGGAATGGTGGCACGACCCTGGAGTTCCTCTCGCCATTCCTGTTGAGAGGGCCTCCTCTTGAGATGCGACGGGAACGCCGGGAACTCTTTCCCGATGAAGCAGGGAAAGGATCCCTCATCTCGAGCTACGAGTCGGAAACGGGGCTCCTCTGGATGTGGGCGGGACCCTCGTGATTCCCCTCGAGTGGAGACGGGTATGTCGGGGAACTTCTTGATTTGCACCAAGGGTGTGAAGGAGCCTTTCGAAGTTCCAGAGGTGAGGTGTGATCAGCCTCGAGACGCCTCAGCGGAAATGGGCCTCATCTCGCCTGGAGGGGAGAACCTCCTGGATTTTCTCGAGTTGCGGCAGGTCTTCTCGAGTTACGATGGGGACCTCAGGGACCCGCTCTGGTGGCCTCAGGAAAGGCCAGTCCCCATGCGAGTTGCTAGGGGACCTCTCGGGATTCCTCTCCCGTCCATGCCGGGGCCTCAGTCCTTGTGTGGAGTCGGGGCCGGAACCTGAGGATTGCTCTCCAGTGTTGCCATGGATCTTGGGGTGCTTCTGAGTCTCCCCAGGGGAGTCAGGCCTCGTCTCGAGTGGGGGCATGCACGTGCGCTTTCCTCCCGAGCTGCAGCAGTAGTGTCACGCTTCCTGTCACGTGGATCAAGGGATCTGTGGCTTTCCCTCGAGGCTGTCCCTCGAGGCTTTCCCACGAGGCTTTCCCACAGGGCTGTGCCACGTGCCACCTTGGTGTGAGTCGATCCTCGGCGTGAAAGACGAGCCGGTGAAGGGAAAAGAGGTTCCTCTGGAATGGACTGAGACATCTGGGGGACTCTTGGAATGGTGGCACGACCCTGGAGTTCCTCTCGCCGTTCCTGTTGAGAGGGCCTCCTCTTGAGATGCGAGGGGAACGCCGGGAACTCTTTCCCGACGAAGCAGGGAAAGGATCCCTCATCTCGAGCTACGAGGCGGAAACGGGGCTCCTCTGGATGTGGGCGGGACCCTCGTGATTCCTCTCGAGTGGAGAAGGCTAGGTCGGGGAACTTCTTGATTTGCACCAAGGGTGTGAAGGACCCGTTCGAAGTTCCAGAGGTGAGGTGTGATCAGCCTCGAGACGCCTCAGCGGAAATGGGCCTCATCTCGCCTGGAGGGGAGAACCTCCTGGATTTTCTCTAGTTGCGGCTTGTCTTCTCGAGTTACGACGGGGACCTCAGGGACCCGCTCTGGTGGCCTCAGGAAAGGCCAGTCCCCATGCGAGTTGCTAGGGGACCTCTCGGGATTCCTCTCCCGTCCATGCCGGGGCCTCAGTCCTTGTGTGGAGTCGGGGCCGGAACCTGAGGATTCCTCTCCAGTGTTGCCATGGATCTTGGGGTGCTTCTGAGTCTCCCCAGGGGAGTCAGGCCTCGTCTCGAGTGGGGGCATGCACGTGCGCATTCCTCCCGAGCTGCAGCAGTAGTGTCACGCTTCCTGTCACGTGGATCAAGGGATCTGTGGCTTTCCCTCGAGGCTGTCCCTCGAGGCTTTCCCACGAGGCTTTCCCACAGGGCTGTGCCACGTGCCACCTTGTTGTCAGTCGATCCTCGGCGTGAAAGATGAGCCGGTGAAGGGAAAAGAGGTTCCTCTGGAATGGACTGAGACATCTGGGGGACTCTTGGAATGGTGGCACGACCCTGGAGTTCCTCTCGCCGTTCCTGTTGAGAGGGCCTCCTCTTGAGATGCGACGGGAACGCCGGGAACTCTTTCCCGACGAAGCAGGGAAAGGATCCCTCATCTCGAGCTACGAGGCGGAAACGGGGCTCCTCTGGATGTGGGCGGGACCCTCGTGATTCCTCTCGAGTGGAGACGGGTATGTCGGGGAACTTCTTGATTTGCACCAAGGGTGTGAAGGAGCCTTTCGAAGTTCCAGAGGTGAGGTGTGATCAGCCTCGAGACGCCTCAGCGGAAATGGGCCTCATCTCGCCTGGAGGGGAGAACCTCCTGGATTTTCTCGAGTTGCGGCAGGTCTTCTCGAGTTACGACGGGGACCTCAGGGACCCGCTATGGTGGCCTCAGGAAAGGCCAGTCCCCATGCGAGTTGCTAGGGGACCTCTCGGGATTCCTCTCCCGTCCATGCCGGGGCCTCAGTCCTTGTGTGGAGTCGGGGTCGGAACCTCAGGATTCCTCTCCAGTGTTGCCATGGATCTTGGGGTGCTTCTGAGTCTCCCCAGGGGAGTCAGGCCTCGTCTCGAGTGGGGGCATGCACGTGCGCTTTCCTCCCGAGCTGCAGCAGTAGTGTCACGCTTCCTGTCACGTGGATCAAGGGATCTGTGGCTTTCCCTCGAGGCTGTCCCTCGAGGCTTTCCCACGAGGTTTCCCACAGGGCTGTGCCACGTGCCACCTTGGTGTGAGTCGATCCTCGGCGTGAAAGACGAGCCGGTGAAGGGAAAAGAGGTTCCTCTGGAATGGACTGAGACATCTGGGGGACTCTTGGAATGGTGGCACGACCCTGGAGTTCCTCTCGCCGTTCCTGTTGAGAGGGCCTCCTCTTGAGATGCGACGGGAACGCCGGGAACTCTTTCCCGACGAAGCAGGGAAAGGATCCCTCATCTCGAGCTACGAGGCGGAAACGGGGCTCCTCTGGATGTGGGCTGGACCCTCGTGATTCCTCTCGAGTGGAGAAGGCTAGGTCGGGGAACTTCTTGATTTGCACCAAGGGTGTGAAGGACCCTTTCGAAGTTCCAGAGGTGAGGTGTGATTAGCCTCGAGACGCCTCTGCGGAAATGGGCCTCATCTCGCCTGGAGGGGAGAACCTCCTGGATTTTCTCGAGTTGCGGCAGGTCTTCTCGAGTTACGACGGGGACCTCAGGGACCCGCTCTGGTGGCCTCAGGAAAGGCCAGTCCACATGCGAGTTGCTAGTGGACCTCTCGGGATTCCTCTCCCGTCCATGCCGGGGCCTCAGTCCTTGTGTTGAGTCGGGGCCGGAACCTGAGGATTCCTCTCCAGTGTTGCCATGGATCTTGGGGTGCTTCTGAGTCTCCCCAGGGGAGTCAGGCCTCATCTCGAGTTGGGGCATGCACGAGCGCTTTCCTCCCGAGCTGTAGCAGTAGTGTCACGCTTCCTGTCACGTGGATCAAGGGATTTGTGGCTTTCCCTCGAGGCTGTCCCTCGAGGCTTTCCCACGAGGCTTTCCCACAGGGCTGTGCCACGTGCCACCTTGGTGTGAGTCGATCCTCGGCGTGAAAGATGAGCCGGTGAAGGGAAAAGAGGTTCCTCTGGAATGGACTGAGACATCTGGGGGACTCTTGGAATGGTGGCACGACCCTGGAGTTCCTCTCGCCGTTCCTGTTGAGAGGGCCTCCTCTTGAGATGCGACGGGAACGCCGGGAACTCTTTCCCGACGAAGCAGGGAAAGGATCCCTCATCTCGAGCTACGAGGCGGAAACGGGGCTCCTCTGGATGTGGGCGGGACCCTCGTGATTCCTCTCGAGTGGAGACGGCTAGGTCGGGGAACTTCTTGATTTGCACCAAGGGTGTGAAGGACCCTTTCGAAGTTCCAGAGGTGAGGTGTGATCAGCCTCGAGACACCTCTGCGGAAATGGGCCTCATCTCGCCTGGAGGGGAGAACCTCCTGGATTTTCTCGAGTTGCGGCAGGTCTTCTCGAGTTACGACGGGGACCTCAGGGACCCGCTCTGGTGGCCTCAGGAAAGGCCAGTCCCCATGCGAGGTGCTAGGGGACCTCTCGGGATTCCTCTCCCGTCCATGCCGGGGCCTCAGTCCTTGTGTGGAGTCGGGGCCGCAACCTGAGGATTCCTCTCCAGTGTTGCCATGGATCTTGGGGTGCTTCTGAGTCTCCCCAGGGGAGTCAGGCCTCGTCTCGAGTGGGGGCATGCACGTGCGCTTTCCTCCCGAGCTGCAGCAGTAGTGTCACGCTTCCTGTCACGTGGATCAAGGGATCTGTGGCTTTCCCTCGAGGCTGTCCCTCGAGGCTTTCCCACGAGGCTTTCCCACAGGGCTGTGCCACGTGCCACCTTGGTGTGAGTCGATCCTCGGCGTGAAAGACGAGCCGGTGAAGGGAAAAGAGGTTCCTCTGGAATGGACTGAGACATCTGGGGGACTCTTGGAATGGTGGCACGACCCTGGAGTTCCTCTCGCCATTCCTGTTGAGAGGGCCTCCTCTTGAGATGCGACGGGAACGCCGGGAACTCTTTCCCGAAGAAGCAGGGAAAGGATCCCTCATCTCGAGCTACGCGGCCGAAACGGGGCTCCTCTGGATGTGGGCGGGACCCTCGTGATTCCTCTCGAGTGGAGACGGCTAGGTCGGGGAACTTCTTGATTTGCACCAAGGGTGTGAAGGACCCTTTCGAAGTTCCAGAGGTGAGGTGTGATCAGCCTCGAGACGCCTCAGCGGAAATGGGCCTCATCTCGCCTGGAGGGGAGAACCTCCTGGATTTTCTCGAGTTGCGGCAGGTCTTCTCGAGTTACGACGGGGACCTCAGGGACCCGCTCTGGTGGCCTCAGGAAAGGCCAGTCCCCATGCGAGTTGCTAGGGGACCTCTCGGGATTCCTCTCCCGTCCATGCCGGGGCCTCAGTCCTTGTGTGGAGTCGGGGCCGGAACCTGAGGATTCCTCTCCAGTGTTGCCATGGATCTTGGGGTGCTTCTGAGTCTCCCCAGGGGAGTCAGGCCTCGTCTCGAGTGGGGGCATGCACGTGCGCTTTCCTCCCGAGCTGCAGCAGTAGTGTCACGCTTCCTGTCACGTGGATCAAGGGATCTGTGGCTTTCCCTCGAGGCTGTCCCTCGAGGCTTTCCCACGAGGCTTTCCCACAGGGCTGTGCCACGTGCCACCTTGGTGTGAGTCGATCCTCGGCGTGAAAGACGAGCCGGTGAAGGGAAAAGAGGTTCCTCTGGAATGGACTGAGACATCTGGGGGACTCTTGGAATGGTGGCACGACCCTGGAGTTCCTCTCGCCGTTCCTGTTGAGAGGGCCTCCTCTTGAGATGCGACGGGAACGCCGGGAACTCTTTCCCGATGAGGCAGGGAAAGGATCCCTCATCTCGAGCTACGAGGCGGAAACGGGGCTCCTCTGGATGTGGAAGGGACCCTCGTGATTCCCCTCGAGTGGAGACGGGTATGTCGGGGAACTTCTTGATTTGCACCAAGGGTGTGAAGGAGCCTTTCGAAGTTCCAGAGGTGAGGTGTGATCAGCCTCGAGACGCCTCAGCGGAAATGGGCCTCATCTCGCCTGGAGGGGAGAACCTCCTGGATTTTCTCGAGTTGCGGCAGGTCTTCTCGAGTTACGACGGGGACCTCAGGGACCCGCTCTGGTGGCCTCAGGAAAGGCCAGTCCCCATGCGAGTTGCTAGGGGACCTCTCGGGATTCCTCTCCCGTCCATGCCGGGGCCTCAGTCCTTGTGTGGAGTCGGGGCCGGAACCTGAGGATTCCTCTCCAGTGTTGCCATGGATCTTGGGGTGCTTCTGAGTCTCCCCAGGGGAGTCAGGCCTCGTCTCGAGTGGGGACATGCACGTGCGCTTTCCTCCCGAGCTGCAGCAGTAGTGTCACGCTTCCTGTCACGTGGATCAAGGGATCTGTGGCTTTCCCTCGAGGCTGTCCCTCGAGGCTTTCCCACGAGGCTTTCCCACAGGGCTGTGCCACGTGCCACCTTGGTGTGAGTCGATCCTCGGCGTGAAAGACGAGCCGGTGAAGGGAAAAGAGGTTCCTCTGGAATGGACTGAGACATCTGGGGGACTCTTGGAATGGTGGCACGACCCTGGAGTTCCTCTCGCCGTTCCTGTTGAGAGGGCCTCCTCTTGAGATGCGACGGGAACGCCGGGAACTCTTTCCCGACGAAGCAGGGAAAGGATCCCTCATCTCGAGGTACGCGGCCGAAACGGGGCTCCTCTGGATGTGGGCGGGACCCTCGTGATTCCTCTCGAGTGGAGACGGCTAGGTCGGGGAACTTCTTGATTTGCACCAAGGGTGTGAAGGAGCCTTTCGAAGTTCCAGAGGTGAGGTGTGATCAGCCTCGAGACGCCTCAGCGGAAATGGGCCTCATCTCGCCTGGAGGGGAGAACCTCCTGGATTTTCTCGAGTTGCGGCAGGTCTTCTCGAGTTACGACGGGGACCTCAGGGACCCGCTCTGGTGGCCTCAGGAAAGGCCAGTCCCCATGCGAGTTGCTAGGGGACCTCTCGGGATTCCTCTCCCGTCCATGCCGGGGCCTCAGTCCTTGTGTGGAGTCGGGGCCCGAACCTGAGGATTCCTCTCCAGTGTTGCCATGAATCTTGGGGTGCTTCTGAGTCTCCCCAGGGGAGTCAGGCCTCGTCTCGAGTGGGGGCATGCACGTGCGCATTCCTCCCGAGCTGCAGCAGTAGTGTCACGCTTCCTGTCACGTGGATCAAGGGATCTGTGGCTTTCCCTCGAGGCTGTCCCTCGAGGCTATCCCACGAGGCTTTCCCACAGGGCTGTGCCACGTGCCACCTTGGTGTGAGTCGATCCTCGGCGTGAAAGACGAGCCGGTGAAGGGAAAATAGGTTGCTCTGGAATGGACTGAGACATCTGGGGGACTCTTGGAAAGGTGGCACGACCCTGGAGTTCCTCTCGCCGTTCCTGTTGAGAGGGCCTCCTCTTGAGATGCGACGGGAACGCCGGGAACTCTTTCCCGACGAAGCAGGGAAAGGATCCCTCATCTCGAGCTACGCGGCCGAAACGGGGCTCCTCTGGATGTGGGCGGGACCCTCGTGATTCCTCTCGAGTGGAGACGGCTAGGTCGGGGAACTTCTTGATTTGCACCAAGGGTGTGAAGGAGCCTTTCGAAGTTCCAGAGGTGAGGTGTGATCAGCCTCGAGACGCCTCAGCGGAAATGGGCCTCATCTCGCCTGGAGGGGAGAACCTCCTGGATTTTCTCGAGTTGCAGCAGGTCTTCTCGAGTTTCGACGGGGACCTCAGGGACCCGCTCTGGTGGCCTCAGGAAAGGCCAGTCCCCATGCGAGTTGCTAGGGGACCTCTCGGGATTCCTCTCCCGTCCATGCCGGGGCCTCAGTCCTTGTGTGGAGTCGGGGCCGGAACCTGAGGATTCCTCTCCAGTGTTGCCATGGATCTTGGGGTGCTTCTGAGTCTCCCCAGGGGAGTCAGGCCTCGTCTCGAGTGGGGGCATGCACGTGCGCTTTCCTCCCGAGCTGCAGCAGTAGTGTCACGCTTCCTGTCACGTGGATCAAGGGATCTGTGGCTTTCCCTCGAGGCTGTCCCTCGAGGCTTTCCCACGAGGCTTTCCCACAGGGCTGTGCCACGTGCCACCTTGGTGTGAGTCGATCCTCGGCGTGAAAGACGAGCCGGTGAAGGGAAAAGAGGTTCCTCTGGAATGGACTGAGACATCTGGGGGACTCTTGGAATGGTGGCACGACCCTGGAGTTCCTCTCGCTGTTCCTGTTGAGAGGGCCTCCTCTTGAGATGCGACGGGAACGCCGGGAACTCTTTCCCGATGAAGCAGGGAAAGGATCCCTCATCTCGAGCTACGAGGCGGAAACGGGGCTCCTCTGGATGTGGGCGGGACCCTCGTGATTCCCCTCGAGTGGAGACGGGTATGTCGGGGAACTTCTTGATTTGCACCAAGGGTGTGAAGGAGCCTTTCGAAGTTCCAGAGGTGAGGTGTGATCAGCCTCGAGACGCCTCAGCGGAAATGGGCCTCATCTCGCCTGGAGGGGAGAACCTCCTGGATTTTCTCGAGTTGCGGCAGGTCTTCTCGAGTTACGACGGGGACCTCAGGGACCCGCTCTGGTGGCCTCAGGAAAGGCCAGTCCCCATGCGAGTTGCTAGGGGACCTCTCGGGATTCCTCTCCCGTCCATGCCGGGGCCTCAGTCCTTGTGTGGTGTCGGGGCCGGAACCTGAGGATTCCTCTCCAGTGTTGCCATGGATCTTGGGGTGCTTCTGAGTCTCCCCAGGGGAGTCAGGCCTCGTCTCGAGTGGGGGCATGCACGTGCGCTTTCCTCCCGAGCTGCAGCAGTAGTGTCACGCTTCCTGTCACGTGGATCAAGGGATCTGTGGCTTTCCCTCGAGGCTGTCCCTCGAGGCTTTCCCACGAGGCTTTCCCACAGGGCTGTGCCACGTGCCACCTTGGTGTGAGTCGATCCTCGGCGTGAAAGACGAGCCGGTGAAGGGAAAAGAGGTTCCTCTGGAATGGACTGAGACATCTGGGGGACTCTTGGAATGGTGGCACGACCCTGGAGTTCCTCTCGCCGTTCCTGTTTAGAGGGCCTCCTCTTGAGATGCGACGGGAACGCCGGGAACTCTTTCCCGACGAAGCAGGGAAAGGATCCCTCATCTCGAGCTACGCGGCGGAAACGGGGCTCCTCTGGATGTGGGCGGGACCCTCGTGATTCCTCTCGAGTGGAGACGGCTAGGTCGGGGAACTTCTTGATTTGCACCAAGGGTGTGAAGGAGCCTTTCGAAGTTCCAGAGGTGAGGTGTGATCAGCCTCGAGACGCCTCAGCGGAAATGGGCCTCATCTCGCCTGGAGGGGAGAACCTCCTGGATTTTCTCGAGTTGCGGCAGGTCTTCTCGAGTTACGACGGGGACCTCAGGGACCCGCACTGGTGGCCTCAGGAAAGGCCAGTCCCCATGCGAGTTGCTAGGGGACCTCTCGGGATTCCTCTCCCGTCCATGCCGGGGCCTCAGTCCTTGTGTGGAGTCGGGGCCGGAACCTGAGGATTCCTCTCCAGTGTTGCCATGGATCTTGGGGTGCTTCTGAGTCTCCCCAGGGGAGTCAGGCCTCGTCTCGAGTGGGGGCATGCACGTGCGCTTTCCTCCCGAGCTGCAGCAGTAGTGTCACGCTTCCTGTCACGTGGATCAAGGGATCTGTGGCTTTCCCTCGAGGCTGTCCCTCGAGGCTTTCCCACGAGGCTTTCCCACAGGGCTGTGCCACGTGCCACCTTGGTGTGAGTCGATCCTCGGCGTGAAAGACGAGCCGGTGAAGGGAAAAGAGGTTCCTCTGGAATGGACTGAGACATCTGGGGGACTCTTGGAATGGTGGCACGACCCTGGAGTTCCTCTCGCCGTTCCTGTTGAGAGGGCCTCCTCTTGAGATGCGACGGGAACGCCGGGAACTCTTTCCCGACGAAGCAGGGAAAGGATCCCTCATCTCGAGCTACGAGGCGGAAACGGGGCTCCTCTGGATGTGGGCGGGACCCTCGTGATTCCTCTCGAGTGGAGACGGCTAGGTCGGGGAACTTCTTGATTTGCACCAAGGGTGTGAAGGACCCGTTCGAAGTTCCAGAGGTGAGGTGTGATCAGCCTCGAGACGCCTCAGCGGAAATGGGCCTCATCTCGCCTGGAGGGGAGAACCTCCTGGATTTTCTCGAGTTGCGGCAGGTCTTCTCGAGTTACGACGGGGACCTCAGGGACCCGCTCTGGTGGCCTCAGGAAAGGCCAGTCCCCATGCGAGTTGCTAGGGGACCTCTCGGGATTCCTCTCCCGTCCATGCCGGGGCCTCAGTCCTTGTGTGGAGTCAGGGCCGGAACCTGAGGTTTGCTCTCCAGTGTTGCCATGGATCTTGGGGTGCTTCTGAGTCTCCCCAGGGGAGTCAGGCCTCGTCTCGAGTGGGGGCATGCACGTGCGCTTTCCTCCCGAGCTGCAGCAGTAGTGTCACGCTTCCTGTCACGTGGATCAAGGGATCTGTGGCTTTCCCTCGAGGCTGTCCCTCGAGGCTTTCCCACGAGGCTTTCCCACAGGGCTGTGCCACGTGCCACCTTGGTGTGAGTCGATCCTCGGCGTGAAAGACGAGCCGGTGAAGGGAAAAGAGGTTCCTCTGGAATGGACTGAGACATCTGGGGGACTCTTGGAATGGTGGCACGACCCTGGAGTTCCTCTCGCCGTTCCTGTTGAGAGGGCCTCCTCTTGAGATGCGACGGGAACGCCGGGAACTCTTTCCCGACGAAGCAGGGAAAGGATCCCTCATCTCGAGCTACGAGGCGGAAACGGGGCTCCTCTGGATGTGGGCGGGACCCTCGTGATTCCTCTCGAGTGGAGACGGCTAGGTCGGGGAACTTCTTGATTTGCACCAAGGGTGTGAAGGACCCTTTCGAAGTTCCAGAGGTGAGGTGTGATCAGCCTCGAGACGCCTCAGCGGAAATGGGCCTCATCTCGCCTGGAGGGGAGAACCTCCTGGATTTTCTCGAGTTGCGGCAGGTCTTCTCGAGTTACGACGGGGACCTCAGGGACCCGCTCTGGTGGCCTCAGGAAAGGCCAGCCCCATGCGAGTTGCTAGGGGACCTCTCGGGATTCCTCTCCCGTCCATGCCGGGGCCTCAGTCCTTGTGTGGAGTCGGGGCCGGAACCTGAGGATTCCTCTCCAGTGTTGCCATGGATCTTGGGGTGCTTCTGAGTCTCCCCAGGGGAGTCAGGCCTCGTCTCGAGTGGGGGCATGCACGTGCGCATTCCTCCCGAGCTGCAGCAGTAGTGTCACGCTTCCTGTCACGTGGATCAAGGGATCTGTGGCTTTCCCTCGAGGCTGTCCCTCGAGGCTTTCCCACGAGTCTTTCCCACAGGGCTGTGCCACGTGCCACCTTGTTGTGAGTCGATCCTCGGCGTGAAAGACGAGCCGGTGAAGGGAAAAGAGGTTCCTCTGGAATGGACTGAGACATCTGAGGGACTCTTGGAATGGTGGCACGACCCTGGAGTTCCTCTCGCCGTTCCTGTTGAGAGGGCCTCCTCTTGAGATGCGACGGGAACGCCGGGAACTCTTTCCCGACGAAGCAGGGAAAGGATCCCTCATCTCGAGCTACGAGGCGGAAACGGGGCTCCTCTGGATGTGGAAGGGACCCTCGTGATTCCTCTCGAGTGGAGACGGCTAGGTCGGGGAACTTCTTGATTTGCACCAAGGGTGTGAAGGACCCTTTCGAAGTTCCAGAGGTGAGGTGTGATCAGCCTCGAGACGCCTCAGCGGAAATGGGCCTCATCTCGCCTGGAGGGGAGAACCTCCTGGATTTTCTCGAGTTGCGGCAGGTCTTCTCGAGTTACGACGGGGATCTCAGGGACCCGCTCTGGTGGCCTCAGGAAAGGCCAGTCCCCATGCGAGTTGCTAGGGGACCTCTCAGGATTCCTCTCCCGTCCATGCCGGGGCCTCAGTCCTTGTGTGGAGTCGGGGCCGGAACCTGAGGATTCCTCTCCAGTGTTGCCATGGATCTTGGGGTGCTTCTGAGTCTACCCAGGGCAGTCAGGCCTCGTCTCGAGTGGGGGCATGCACGTGCGCTTTCCTCCCGAGCTGCAGCAGTAGTGTCACGCTTCCTGTCACGTGGATCAAGGGATCTGTGGCTTTCCCTCGAGGCTGTCCCTCGAGGATTTCCCACGAGGCTTTCCCACAGGGCTGTGCCACGTGCCACCTTGGTGTGAGTCGATCCTCGGCGTGAAAGACGAGCCGGTGAAGGGAAAAGAGGTTCCTCTGGAATGGACTGAGACATCTGGGGGACTCTTGGAATGGTGGCACGACCCTGGAGTTCCTCTCGCCGTTCCTGTTGAGAGGGCCTCCTCTTGAGATGCGACGGGAACGCCGGGAACTCTTTCCCGACGAAGCAGGGAAAGGATCCCTCATCTCGCGCTACGAGGCGGAAACGGGGCTCCTCTGGATGTGGGCGGGACCCTCGTGATTCCTCTCGAGTGGAGAAGGCTAGGTCGGGGAACTTCTTGATTTGCACCAAGGGTGTGAAGGACCCTTTCGAAGTTCCAGAGGTGAGGTGTGATCAGCCTCGAGACGCCTCAGCGGAAATGGGCCTCATCTCGCCTGGAGGGGAGAACCTCCTGGATTTTCTCGAGTTGCGGCAGGTCTTCTCGAGTTACGACGGGGACCTCAGGGACCCGCTCTGGTGGCCTCAGGAAAGGCCAGTCCCCATGCGAGTTGCTAGGGGACCTCTCGGGATTCCTCTCCCGTCCATGCCGGGGCCTCAGTCCTTGTGTTGAGTCGGGGCCGGAACCTGAGGATTCCTCTCCAGTGTTGCCATGGATCTTGGGGTGCTTCTGAGTCTCCCCAGGGGAGTCAGGCCTCATCTCGAGTTGGGGCATGCACGAGTGCTTTCCTCCCGAGCTGTAGCAGCAGTGTCACGCTTCCTGTCACGTGGATCAAGGGATTTGTGGCTTTCCCTCGAGGCTGTCCCTCGAGGCTTTCCCACGAGGCTTTCCCACAGGGCTGTGCCACGTGCCACCTTGGTGTGAGTCGATCCTCGGCATGAAAGACGAGCCGGTGAAGGGAAAAGAGGTTCCTCTGGAATGGACTGAGACATCTGGGGGACTCTTGGAATGGTGGCACGACCCTGGAGTTCCTCTCGCCGTTCCTGTTGAGAGGGCCTCCTCTTGAGATGCGACGGGAACGCCGGGAACTCTTTCCCGACGAAGCAGGGAAAGGATCCCTCATCTCGAGCTACGAGGCGGAAACGGGGCTCCTCTGGATGTGGGCGGGACCCTCGTGATTCCTCTCGAGTGGAGACGGCTAGGTCGGGGAACTTCTTGATTTGCACCAAGGGTGTGAAGGAGTCTCCCGACGTTCCAGAGGTGAGGTGTGATCAGCCTCGAGACGCCTCAGCGGAAATGGGCCTCATCTCGCCTGGAGGGGAGAACCTCCTGGATTTTCTCGAGTTGCGGCAGGTCTTCTCGAGTTACGACGGGGACCTCAGGGACCCGCTCTGGTGGCCTCAGGAAAGGCCAGTCCCCATGCGAGTTGCTAGGGGACCTCTCGGGATTCCTCTCCCGTCCATGCCGGGGCCTCAGTCCTTGTGTGGAGTCGGGGCTGGATCCTGAGGATTCCTCTCCAGTGTTGCCATGGATCTTGGGGTGCTTCTGAGTCTCCCCAGGGGAGTCAGGCCTCGTCTCGAGTGGGGGCATGCACGTGCGCTTTCCTCCCGAGCTGCAGCAGTAGTGTCACGCTTCCTGTCACGTGGATCAAGGGATCTGTGGCTTTCCCTCGAGGCTGTCCCTCGAGGCTTTCCCACGAGGCTTTCCCACAGGGCTGTGCCACGTGCCACCTTGGTGTGAGTCGATCCTCGGCGCGAAAGACGAGCCGGTGAAGGGAAAAGAGGTTCCTCTGGAATGGACTGAGACATCTGGGGGACTCTTGGAATGGTGGCACGACCCTGGAGTTCCTCTCGCCGTTCCTGTTGAGAGGGCCTCCTCTTGAGATGCGACGGGAACGCCGGGAACTCTTTCCCGACGAAGCAGGGAAAGGATCCCTCATCTCGAGCTACGAGGCGGAAACGGGGCTCCTCTGGATGTGGGCGGGACCCTCGTGATTCCCCACGAGTGGAGACGGGTATGTCGGGGAACTTCTTGATTTGCACCAAGGGTGTGAAGGAGCCTTTCGAAGTTCCAGAGGTGAGGTGTGATCAGCCTCGAGACGCCTCAGCGGAAATGGGCCTCATCTCGCCTGGAGGGGAGAACCTCCTGGATTTTCTCGAGTTGCGGCAGGTCTTCTCGAGTTACGACGGGGACCTCAGGGAGCCACTCTGGTGGCCTCAGGAAAGGCCAGTCCCCATGCGAGTTGCTAGGGGACCCCTCGGGATTCCTCTCCCGTCCATGCCGGGGCCTCAGTCCTTGTGTGGAGTCGGGGCCAGAACCTGAGGATTCCTCTCCAGTGTTGCCATGGATCTTGGGGTGCTTCTGAGTCTCCCCAGGGGAGTCAGGCCTCGTCTCGAGTGGGGGCATGCACGTGCGCTTTCCTCCCGAGCTGCAGCAGTAGTGTCACGCTTCCTGTCACGTGGATCAAGGGATCTGTGGCTTTCCCTCGAGGCTGTCCCTCGAGGCTTTCCCACGAGGCTTTCCCACAGGGCTGTGCCACGTGCCACCTTGGTGTGAGTCGATCCTCGGCGTGAAAGACGAGCCGGTGAAGGGAAAAGAGGTTCCTCTGGAATGGACTGAGACATCTGGGGGACTCTTGGAAAGGTGGCACGACCCTGGAGTTCCTCTCGCCGTTCCTGTTGAGAGGGCCTCCTCTTGAGATGCGACGGGAACGCCGGGAACTCTTTCCCGACGAAGCAGGGAAAGGATCCCTCATCTCGAGCTACGAGGCGGAAACGGGGCTCCTCTGGATGTGGGCGGGACCATCGTGATTCCTCTCGAGTCGAGACGGCTAAGTCGGGGAACTTCTTGATTTGCACCAAGGGTGTGAAGGACCCTTTCGAAGTTCCAGAGGTGAGGTGTGATCAGCCTCGAGACGCCTCAGCTGAAATGGGCCTCATCTCACCTGGAGGGGAGTACCTCCTGGATTTTCTCCAGTTGCGGCAGGTCTTCTCGAATTACGACGGGGACCTCAGGGACCCGCTCTGGTGGCCTCAGGAAAGGCCAGCCCCATGCGAGTTGCTAGGGGACCTCTCGGGATTCCTCTCCCGTCCATGCCGGGGCCTCAGTCCTTGTGTGGAGTCGGGGCCGGAACCTGAGGATTCCTCTCCAGTGTTGCCATGGATCTTGGGGTGCTTCTGAGTCTCCCCAGGGGAGTCAGGCCTCGTCTCGAGTGGGGGCATGCACGTGCGCTTTCCTCCCGAGCTGCAGCAGTAGTGTCACGCTTCCTGTCACGTGGATCAAGGGATCTGTGGCTTTCCCTCGAGGCTGTCCCTCGAGGCTTTCCCACGAGGCTTTGCCACAGGGCTGTGCCACGTGCCACCTTGGTGTGAGTCGATCCTCGGCGTGAAAGACGAGCCGGTGAAGGGAAAAGAGGTTCCTGTGGAATGGACTGAGACATCTGGGGGACTCTTGGAATGGTGGCACGACCCTGGAGTTCCTCTCGCCGTTCCTGTTGAGAGGGCCTCCTCTTGAGATGCGACGGGAACGCCGGGAACTCTTTCCCGACGAAGCAGGGAAAGGATCCCTCATCTCGAGCTACGAGGCGGAAACGGGGCTCCTCTGGATGTCGGCGGGACCCTCGTGATTCCTCTCGAGTGGAGACGGCTAGGTCGGGGAACTTCTGGATTTGCACCAAGGGTGTGAAGGACCCTTTCGAAGTTCCAGAGGTGAGGTGTGATCAGCCTCGAGACGCCTCAGCGGAAATGGGCCTCATCTCGCCTGGAGGGGAGAACCTCCTGGATTTTCTCGAGCTGCGGCAGGTCTTCTCGAGTTACGACGGGGACCTCAGGGACCCGCTCTGGTGGCCTCAGGAAAGGCCAGTCCCCATGCGAGTTGCTAGGGGACCTCTCGGGATTCCTCTCCCGTCCATGCCGGGGCCTCAGTCCTTGTGTGGAGTCGGGGCCGGAACCTGAGGATTCCTCTCCAGTGTTGCCATGGATCTTGGGGTGCTTCTGAGTCTCCCCAGGGGAGTCAGGCCTCGTCTCGAGTGGGGGCATGCACGTGCGCTTTCCTCCCGAGCTGCAGCAGTAGTGTCACGCTTCCTGTCACGTGGATCAAGGGATCTGTGGCTTTCCCTCGAGGCTGTCCCTCGAGGCTTTCCCACGAGGCTTTCCCACAGGGCTGTGCCACGTGCCACCTTGGTGTGAGTCGATCCTCGGCGCGAAAGACGAGCCGGTGAAGGGAAAAGAGGTTCCTCTGGAATGGACTGAGACATCTGGGGGACTCTTGGAATGGTGGCACGACCCTGGAGTTCCTCTCGCCGTTCCTGTTGAGAGGGCCTCCTCTTGAGATGCGACGGGAACGCCGGGAACTCTTTCCCGACGAAGCAGGGAAAGGATCCCTCATCTCGAGCTACGAGGCGGAAACGGGGCTCCTCTGGATGTGGGCGGGACCCTCGTGATTCCCCTCGAGTGGAGACGGGTATGTCGGGGAACTTCTTGATTTGCACCAAGGGTGTGAAGGACCCTTTCGAAGTTCCAGAGGTGAGGTGTGATCAGCCTCGAGACGCCTCAGCGGAAATGGGCCTCATCTCGCCTGGAGGGGAGAACCTCCTGGATTTTCTCGAGTTGCGGCAGGTCTTCTCGAGTTACGACGGGGACCTCAGGGAGCCGCTCTGGTGGCCTCAGGAAAGGCCAGTCCCCATGCGAGTTGCTAGGGGACCTCTCGGGATTCCTCTCCCGTCCATGCTGGGGCCTCAGTCCTTGTGTGGAGTCGGGGCCGGAACCTGAGGATTCCTCTCCAGTGTTGCCATGGATGTTGGGGTGCTTCTGAGTCTCCCCAGGGGAGTCAGGCCTCGTCTCGAGTGGGGGCATGCACGTGCGCTTTCCTCCCGAGCTGCACCAGTAGTGTCACGCTTCCTGTCACGTGGATCAAGGGATCTGTGGCTTTCCCTCGAGGCTGTCCCTCGAGGCTTTCCCACGAGGCTTTCCCACAGGGCTGTGCCACGTGCCACCTTGTTGTGAGTCGATCCTCGGCGTGAAAGACGAGCCGGTGAAGGGAAAAGAGGTTCCTCTGGAATGGACTGAGACATCTGGGGGACTCTTGGAATGGTGGCACGACCCTGGAGTTCCTCTCGCCGTTCCTGTTGAGAGGGCCTCCTCTTGAGATGCGACGGGAACGCCGGGAACTCTTTCCCGATGAAGCAGGGAAAGGATCCCTCATCTCGAGCTACGAGGCGGAAACGGGGCTCCTCTGGATGTGGGCGGAACCCTCGTGATTCCTCTCGAGTGGAGACGGCTAGGTCGGGGAACTTCTTGATTTGCACCAAGGGTGTGAATGACCCTTTCGAAGTTCCAGAGGTGAGGTGTGATCAGCCTCGAGACGCCTCAGCGGAAATGGGCCTCATCTCGCCTGGAGGGGAGAACATCCTAGATTTTCTCGAGTTGCGGCAGGTCTTCTCCAGTTACGACGGGGACCTCAGGAACACGCTCTGGTGGCCTCAGGAAAGGCCAGTCCCCATGCGAGTTGCTAGGGGACCTCTCGGGATTCCTCTCCCGTCCATGCTGGGGCCTCAGTCCTTGTGTGGAGTCGGGGCCGGAACCTGAGGATTCCTCTCCAGTGTTGCCATGGATCTTGGGGTGCTTCTGAGTCTCCCCAGGGGAGTCAGGCCTCGTCTCGAGTGGGGGCATGCACGTGCGCTTTCCTCCCGAGCTGCAGCAGTAGTGTCACGCTTCCTGTCAGGTGGATCAAGGGATCTGTGGCTTTCCCTCGAGGCTGTCCCTCGAGGCTTTCCCACGAGGCTTTCCCACAGGGTTGTGCCACGTGCCACCTTGGTGTAAGTCGATCCTCGGCGTGAAAGACGAGCCGGTGAAGGGAAAAGAGGTTCCTCTGGAATGGACTGAGACATCTGGGGGACTCTTGGAATGGTGGCACGACCCTGGAGTTCCTCTCGCCGTTCCTGTTGAGAGGGCCTCCACTTGAGATGCGACGGGAACGCCGGGAACTCTTTCCCGACGAAGCAGGGAAAGGATCCCTCATCTCGAGCTACGAGGCGGAAACGGGGCTCCTCTGGATGTGGGCGGGACCCTCGTGATTCCTCTCGAGTGGAGACGGCTAGGTCGGGGAACTTCTTGATTTGCACCAAGGGTGTGAAGGACCGTTTCGAAGTTCCAGAGGTGAGGTGTGATCAGCCTCGAGACGCCTCAGCGGAAATGGGCCTCATCTCGCCTGGAGGGGAGAACCTCCTGGATTTTCTCGAGTTGCGGCAGGTCTTCTCGAGTTACGACGGGGACCACAGGGACCCGCTCTGGTGGCCTCAGGAAAGGCCAGTCCCCATGCGTGTTGCTAGGGGACCTCTCGGGTTTCCTCTCCCGTCCATGCCGGGGACTCAGTCCTTGTGTGGAGTCGGGGCCGGAACCTGAGGATTCCTCTCCAGTGTTGCCATGGATCTTGGGGTGCTTCTGAGTCTCCCCAGGGGAGTCAGGCCTCGTCTCGAGTGGGGGCATGCACGTGCGCTTTCCCTCCCGAGCTGCAGCAGTAGTGTCACGCTTCCTGTCACGTGGATCAAGGGATCTGTGGCTTTCCCTCGAGGCTGTCCCTCGAGGCTTTCCCACGAGGCTTTCCCACAGGGCTGTGCCACGTGCCACCTTGGTGTGAGTCGATCCTCGGCGTGAAAGACGAGCCGGTGAAGGGAAAAGAGGTTCCTCTGGAATGGACTGAGACATCTGGGGGACTCTTGGAATGGTGGCACGACCCTGGAGTTCCTCTCGCCGTTCCTGTTGAGAGGGCCTCCTCTTGAGATGCGACGGGAACGCCGGGAACTCTTTCCCGACGAAGCAGGGAAACGTTCCCTCATCTCGAGCTACGAGGCGGAAACGGGGCTCCTCTGGATGTGGGCGGGACCCTCGTGATTCCTCTCGAGTGGAGACGGCTAGGTCGGGGAACTTCTTGATTTGCACCAAGGGTGTGAAGGACCCTTTCGAAGTTCCAGAGGTGAGGTGTGATCAGCCTCGAGACACCTCTGCGGAAATGGGCCTCATCTCGCCTGGAGGGGAGAACCTCCTGGATTTTCTCGAGTTGCGGCAGGTCTTCTCGAGTTACTATGGGGACCTCAGGGACCCGCTCTGATGGCCTCAGGAAAGGCCAGTCCCCATGCGAGTTGCTAGGGGACCTCTCGGGATTCCTCTCCCGTCCATGCCGGGGCCTCAGTCCTTGTGTGGAGTCGGGGCCGGAACCTGAGGATTCCTCTCCAGTGTTGCCATGGATCTTGGGGTGCTTCTGAGTCTCCCCAGGGGAGTCAGGCCTCGTCTCGAGTGGGGGCATGCACGTGCGCTTTCCTCCCGAGCTGCAGCAGTAGTGTCACGCTTCCTGTCACGTGGATCAAGGGATCTGTGGCTTTCCCTCGAGGCTGTCCCTCGAGGCTTTCCCACGAGGCTTTCCCACAGGGCTGTGCCACGTGCCACCTTGGTGTGAGTCGATCCTCGGCGTGAAAGACGAGCCGGTGAAGGGAAAAGAGGTTCCTGTGGAATGGACTGAGACATCTGGGGGACTCTTGGAATGGTGGCACGACCCTGGAGTTCCTCTCGCCGTTCCTGTTGAGAGGGCCTCCTCTTGAGATGCGACGGGAACGCCGGGAACTCTTTCCCGACGAAGCAGGGAAAGGATCCCTCATCTCGAGCTATGAGGCGGAAACGGGGCTCCTCTGGATGTGGGCGGGACCCTCGTGATTCCTCTCGAGTGGAGACGGCTAGGTCGGGGAACTTCTGGATTTGCACCAAGGGTGTGAAGGACCCTTTCGAAGTTCCAGAGGTGAGGTGTGATCAGCCTCGAGACGCCTCAGCGGAAATGGGCCTCATCTCGCCTGGAGGGGAGAACCTCCTGGATTTTCTCGAGCTGCGGCAGGTCTTCTCGAGTTACGACGGGGACCTCAGGGACCCGCTCTGGTGGCCTCAGGAAAGGCCAGTCCCCATGCGAGTTGCTAGGGGACCTCTCGGGATTCCTCTCCCGTCCATGCCGGGGCCTCAGTCCTTGTGTGGAGTCGGGGCCGGAACCTGAGGATTCCTCTCCAGTGTTGCCATGGATCTTGGGGTGCTTCTGAGTCTCCCCAGGGGAGTCAGGCCTCGTCTCGAGTGGGGGCATGCACGTGCGCTTTCCTCCCGAGCTGCACCAGTAGTGTCACGCTTCCTGTCACGTGGATCAAGGGATCTGTGGCTTTCCCTCGAGGCTGTCCCTCGAGGCTTTCCCACGAGGCTTTCCCACAGGGCTGTGCCACGTGCCACCTTGTTGTGAGTCGATCCTCGGCGTGAAAGACGAGCCGGTGAAGGGAAAAGAGGTTCCTCTGGAATGGACTGAGACATCTGGGGGACTCTTGGAATGGTGGCACGACCCTGGAGTTCCTCTCGCCGTTCCTGTTGAGAGGGCCTCCTCTTGAGATGCGACGGGAACGCCGGGAACTCTTTCCCGATGAAGCAGGGAAAGGATCCCTCATCTCGAGCTACGAGGCGGAAACGGGGCTCCTCTGGATGTGGGCGGAACCCTCGTGATTCCTCTCGAGTGGAGACGGCTAGGTCGGGGAACTTCTTGATTTGCACCAAGGGTGTGAATGACCCTTTCGAAGTTCCAGAGGTGAGGTGTGATCAGCCTCGAGACGCCTCAGCGGAAATGGGCCTCATCTCGCCTGGAGGGGAGAACATCCTAGATTTTCTCGAGTTGCGGCAGGTCTTCTCCAGTTACGACGGGGACCTCAGGAACACGCTCTGGTGGCCTCAGGAAAGGCCAGTCCCCATGCGAGTTGCTAGGGGACCTCTCGGGATTCCTCTCCCGTCCATGCTGGGGCCTCAGTCCTTGTGTGGAGTCGGGGCCGGAACCTGAGGATTCCTCTCCAGTGTTGCCATGGATCTTGGGGTGCTTCTGAGTCTCCCCAGGGGAGTCAGGCCTCGTCTCGAGTGGGGGCATGCACGTGCGCTTTCCTCCCGAGCTGCAGCAGTAGTGTCACGCTTCCTGTCACGTGGATCAAGGGATCTGTGGCTTTCCCTCGAGGCTGTCCCTCGAGGCTTTCCCACGAGGCTTTCCCACAGGGTTGTGCCACGTGCCACCTTGGTGTAAGTCGATCCTCGGCGTGAAAGACGAGCCGGTGAAGGGAAAAGAGGTTCCTCTGGAATGGACTGAGACATCTGGGGGACTCTTGGAATGGTGGCACGACCCTGGAGTTCCTCTCGCCGTTCCTGTTGAGAGGGCCTCCACTTGAGATGCGACGGGAACGCCGGGAACTCTTTCCCGACGAAGCAGGGAAAGGATCCCTCATCTCGAGCTACGAGGCGGAAACGGGGCTCCTCTGGATGTGGGCGGGACCCTCGTGATTCCTCTCGAGTGGAGACGGCTAGGTCGGGGAACTTCTTGATTTGCACCAAGGGTGTGAAGGACCGTTTCGAAGTTCCAGAGGTGAGGTGTGATCAGCCTCGAGACGCCTCAGCGGAAATGGGCCTCATCTCGCCTGGAGGGGAGAACCTCCTGGATTTTCTCGAGTTGCGGCAGGTCTTCTCGAGTTACGACGGGGACCACAGGGACCCGCTCTGGTGGCCTCAGGAAAGGCCAGTCCCCATGCGTGTTGCTAGGGGACCTCTCGGGTTTCCTCTCCCGTCCATGCCGGGGACTCAGTCCTTGTGTGGAGTCGGGGCCGGAACCTGAGGATTCCTCTCCAGTGTTGCCATGGATCTTGGGGTGCTTCTGAGTCTCCCCAGGGGAGTCAGGCCTCGTCTCGAGTGGGGGCATGCACGTGCGCTTTCCTCCCGAGCTGCAGCAGTAGTGTCACGCTTCCTGTCACGTGGATCAAGGGATCTGTGGCTTTCCCTCGAGGCTGTCCCTCGAGGCTTTCCCACGAGGCTTTCCCACAGGGCTGTGCCACGTGCCACCTTGGTGTGAGTCGATCCTCGGCGTGAAAGACGAGCCGGTGAAGGGAAAAGAGGTTCCTCTGGAATGGACTGAGACATCTGGGGGACTCTTGGAATGGTGGCACGACCCTGGAGTTCCTCTCGCCGTTCCTGTTGAGAGGGCCTCCTCTTGAGATGCGACGGGAACGCCGGGAACTCTTTCCCGACGAAGCAGGGAAACGTTCCCTCATCTCGAGCTACGAGGCGGAAACGGGGCTCCTCTGGATGTGGGCGGGACCCTCGTGATTCCTCTCGAGTGGAGACGGCTAGGTCGGGGAACTTCTTGATTTGCACCAAGGGTGTGAAGGACCCTTTCGAAGTTCCAGAGGTGAGGTGTGATCAGCCTCGAGACACCTCTGCGGAAATGGGCCTCATCTCGCCTGGAGGGGAGAACCTCCTGGATTTTCTCGAGTTGCGGCAGGTCTTCTCGAGTTACTATGGGGACCTCAGGGACCCGCTCTGATGGCCTCAGGAAAGGCCAGTCCCCATGCGAGTTGCTAGGGGACCTCTCGGGATTCCTCTCCCGTCCATGCCGGGGCCTCAGTCCTTGTGTGGAGTCGGGGCCGGAACCTGAGGATTCCTCTCCAGTGTTGCCATGGATCTTGGGGTGCTTCTGAGTCTCCCCAGGGGAGTCAGGCCTCGTCTCGAGTGGGGGCATGCACGTGCGCTTTCCTCCCGAGCTGCAGCAGTAGTGTCACGCTTCCTGTCACGTGGATCAAGGGATCTGTGGCTTTCCCTCGAGGCTGTCCCTCGAGGCTTTCCCACGAGGCTTTGCCACAGGGCTGTGCCACGTGCCACCTTGGTGTGAGTCGATCCTCGGCGTGAAAGACGAGCCGGTGAAGGGAAAAGAGGTTCCTGTGGAATGGACTGAGACATCTGGGGGACTCTTGGAATGGTGGCACGACCCTGGAGTTCCTCTCGCCGTTCCTGTTGAGAGGGCCTCCTCTTGAGATGCGACGGGAACGCCGGGAACTCTTTCCCGACGAAGCAGGGAAAGGATCCCTCATCTCGAGCTACGAGGCGGAAACGGGGCTCCTCTGGATGTGGGCGGGACCCTCGTGATTCCTCTCGAGTGGAGACGGCTAGGTCGGGGAACTTCTGGATTTGCACCAAGGGTGTGAAGGACCCTTTCGAAGTTCCAGAGGTGAGGTGTGATCAGCCACGAGACGCCTCAGCGGAAATGGGCCTCATCTCGCCTGGAGGGGAGAACCTCCTGGATTTTCTCGAGCTGCGGCAGGTCTTCTCGAGTTACGACGGGGACCTCAGGGACCCGCTCTGGTGGCCTCAGGAAAGGCCAGTCCCCATGCGAGTTGCTAGGGGACCTCTCGGGATTCCTCTCCCGTCCATGCCGGGGCCTCAGTCCTTGTGTGGAGTCGGGGCCGGAACCTGAGGATTCCTCTCCAGTGTTGCCATGGATCTTGGGGTGCTTCTGAGTCTCCCCAGGGGAGTCAGGCCTCGTCTCGAGTGGGGGCATGCACGTGCGCTTTCCTCCCGAGCTGCAGCAGTAGTGTCACGCTTCCTGTCACGTGGATCAAGGGATCTGTGGCTTTCCCTCGAGGCTGTCCCTCGAGGCTTTCCCACGAGGCTTTCCCACAGGGCTGTGCCACGTGCCACCTTGGTGTGAGTCGATCCTCGGCGCGAAAGACGAGCCGGTGAAGGGAAAAGAGGTTCCTCTGGAATGGACTGAGACATCTGGGGGACTCTTGGAATGGTGGCACGACCCTGGAGTTCCTCTCGCCGTTCCTGTTGAGAGGGCCTCCTCTTGAGATGCGACGGGAACGCCGGGAACTCTTTCCCGACGAAGCAGGGAAAGGATCCCTCATCTCGAGCTACGAGGCGGAAACGGGGC
Organism: Budorcas taxicolor; assembly: GCF_023091745.1. Classification (NCBI taxonomy): domain Eukaryota; kingdom Metazoa; phylum Chordata; class Mammalia; order Artiodactyla; family Bovidae; genus Budorcas; species Budorcas taxicolor. Next base: position 125,702 of record NW_026292783.1, on the reverse strand, counting down.
TCCTCTGGATGTGGGCGGGACCCTCGTGATTCCCCTTGAGTGGAGACGGGTATGTCGGGGAACTTCTTGATTTGCACCAAGGGTGTGAAGGAGCCTTTCGAAGTTCCAGAGGTGAGGTGTGATCAGCCTCGAGACGCCTCAGCGGAAATGGGCCTCATCTCGCCTGGAGGGGAGAACCTCCTGGATTTTCTCGAGTTGCGGCAGGTCTTCTCGAGTTACGACGGGGACCTCAGGGAGCCGCTCTGGTGGCCTCAGGAAAGGCCAGTCCCCATGCGAGTTGCTAGGGGACCTCTCGGGATTCCTCTCCCGTCCATGCCGGGGCCTCAGTCCTTGTGTGGAGTCGGGGCCGGAACCTGAGGATTCCTCTCCAGTGTTGCCATGGATCTTGGGGTGCTTCTGAGTCTCCCCAGGGGAGTCAGGCCTCGTCTCGAGTGGGGGCATGCACGTGCGCTTTCCTCCCGAGCTGCAGCAGTAGTGTCACGCTTCCTGTCACGTGGATCAAGGGATCTGTGGCTTTCCCTCGAGGCTGTCCCTCGAGGCTTTCCCACGAGGCTTTCCCACAGGGCTGTGCCACGTGCCACCTTGGTGTGAGTCGATCCTCGGCGTGAAAGACGAGCCGGTGAAGGGAAAAGAGGTTCCTCTGGAATGGACTGAGACATCTGGGGGACTCTTGGAATGGTGGCACGACCCTGGAGTTCCTCTCGCCGTTCCTGTTGAGAGGGCCTCCTCTTGAGATGCGACGGGAACGCCGGGAACTCTTTCCCGACGAAGCAGGGAAAGGTTCCCTCATCTCGAGCTACGAGGCGGAAACGGGGCTCCTCTGGATGTGGGCGGGACCCTCGTGATTCCTCTCGAGTGGAGACGGCTAGGTCGGGGAACTTCTTGATTTGCACCAAGGGTGTGAAGGACCCTTTCGAATTTCCAGAGGTGAGGTGTGATCAGCCTCGAGACGCCTCTGCGGAAATGGGCCTCATCTCGCCTGGAGGGGAGAACCTCCTGGATTTTCTCGAGTTGCGGCAGGTCTTCTCGAGTTACGACGGGGACCTCAGGGACCAGCTCTGGTGGCCTCAGGAAAGGCCAGTCCCCATGCGAGTTGCTAGGGGACCTCTCGGGATTCCTCTCCCGTCCATGCCGGGGCCTCAGTCCTTGTGTGGAGTCGGGGCCGGAACCTGAGGATTCCTCTCCAGTGTTTCCATGGATCTTGGGGTGCTTCTGAGTCTCCCCAGGGGAGTCAGTCCTCGTCTCGAGTGGGGGCATGCACGTGCGCTTTCCTCCCGAGCTGCAGCAGTAGTGTCACGCTTCCTGTCACGTGGATCAAGGGATCTGTGGCTTTCCCTCGAGGCTGTCCCTCGAGGCTTTCCCACGAGGCTTTCCCACAGGGCTGTGCCACGTGCCACCTTGGTGTGAGTCGATCCTCGGCGTGAAAGACGAGCCGGTGAAGGGAAAAGAGGTTCCTCTGGAATGGACTGAGACATCTGGGGGACTCTTGGAATGGTGGCACGACCCTGGAGTTCCTCTCGCCGTTCCTGTTGAGAGGGCCTCCTCTTGAGATGCGACGGGAACGCCGGGAACTCTTTCCCGACGAAGCAGGGAAAGGATCCCTCATCTCGAGCTACGAGGCGGAAACGGGGCTCCTCTGGATGTCGGCGGGACCCTCGTGATTCCTCTCGAGTGGAGACGGCTAGGTCGGGGAACTTCTTGATTTGCACCAAGGGTGTGAAGGACCCTTTCGAAGTTCCAGAGGTGAGGTGTGATCAGCCTCGAGACGCCTCAGCGGAAATGGGCCTCATCTCGCCTGGAGGGGAGAACCTCCTGGATTTTCTCGAGTTGCGGCAGGTCTTCTCGAGTTACGACGGGGACCACAGGGACCCGCTCTGGTGGCCTCAGGAAAGGCCAGTCCCCATGCGAGTTGCTAGGGGACCTCTCGGAATTCCTCTCCCGTCCATGCCGGGGCCTCAGTCCTTGTGTGGAGTCGGGGCCGGAACATGAGGATTCCTCTCCAGTGTTGCCATGGATCTTGGGGTGCTTGTGAGTCTCCCCAGGGGAGTCAGGCCTCGTCTCGAGTGGGGGCTTGCACGTGCGCTTTCCTCCCGAGCTGCAGCAGTAGTGTCATGCTTCCTGTCACGTGGATCAAGGGATCTGTGTCTTTCCCTCGAGGATGTCCCTCGAGGCTTTCCCACGAGGCTTTCCCACAGGGCTGTGCCACGTGCCACCTTGGTGTGAGTCGATCCTCGGCGTGAAAGACGAGCCGGTGAAGGGAAAAGAGGTTCCTCTGGAATGGACTGAGACATCTGGGGGACTCTTGGAATGGTGGCACGACCCTGGAGTTCCTCTCGCCGTTCCTGTTGAGAGGGCCTCCTCTTGAGATGCGACGGGAACGCCGGGAAATCTTTCCCGATGAAGCAGGGAAACGTTCCCTCATCTCGAGCTACGAGGCGGAAACGGGGCTCCTCTGGATGTGGGCGGGACCCTCGTGATTCCTCTCGAGTGGAGACGGCTAGGTCGGGGAACTTCTTGATTTGCACCAAGGGTGTGAAGGACCCTTTCGAAGTTCCAGAGGTGAGGTGTGATCAGCCTCGAGATGCCTCAGCGGAAATGGGCCTCATCTCGCCTGGAGGGGAGAACCTCCTGGATTTTCTCGAGTTGCGGCAGGTCTTCTCGAGTTACGACGGGGACCTCAGGGACCCGCTCTGGTGGCCTCAGGAAAGGCCAGTCCCCATGCGAGTTGCTAGGGGACCTCTCGGGATTCCTCTCCCGTCCATGCCGGGGCCTCAGTCCTTGTGTGGAGTCGGGGCCGGAACCTGAGCATTCCTCTCCAGTGTTGCCATGGATCTTGGGGTGCTTCTGAGTCTCCCCAGGGGAGTCAGGCCTCGTCTCGAGTGGGGGCATGCACGTGCGCTTTCCTCCCGAGCTGCAGCAGTAGTGTCACGCTTCCTGTCACGTGGATCAAGGGATCTGTGGCTTTCCCTCGAGGCTGTCCCTCGAGGCTTTCCCACGAGGCTTTCCCACAGGGCTGTGCCACGTGCCACCTTGGTGTGAGTCGATCCTCGGCGTGAAAGACGAGCCGGTGAAGGGAAAAGAGGTTCCTCTGGAATGGACTGAGACATCTGGGGGACTCTTGGAATGGTGGCACGACCCTGGAGTTCCTCTCGCCGTTCCTGTTGAGAGGGCCTCCTCTTGAGATGCGACGGGAACGCCGGGAACTCTTTCCCGACGAAGCAGGGAAACGTTCCCTCATCTCGAGCTACGAGGCGGAAACGGGGCTCCTCTGGATGTGGGCGGGACCCTCGTGATTCCTCTCGAGTGGAGACGGCTAGGTCAGGGAACTTCTTGATTTGCACCAAGGGTGTGAAGGACCCTTTCGAATTTCCAGAGGTGAGGTGTGATCAGCCTCGAGACGCCTCTGCGGAAATGGGCCTCATCTCGCCTGGAGGGGAGAACCTCCTGGATTTTCTCGAGTTGCGGCAGGTCTTCTCGAGTTACGACGGGGACCTCAGGGACCCGCTCTGGTGGCCTCAGGAAAGGCCAGTCCCCATGCGAGTTGCTAGGGGACCTCTCGGGATTCCTCTCCCGTCCATGCTGGGGCCTCAGTCCTTGTGTGGAGTCGGGGCCGGAACCTGAGGATTCCTCTCCAGTGTTGCCATGGATGTTGGGGTGCTTCTGAGTCTCCCCAGGGGAGTCAGGCCTCGTCTCGAGTGGGGGCATGCACGTGCGCTTTCCTCCCGAGCTGCAGCAGTAGTGTCACGCTTCCTGTCACGTGGATCAAGGGATCTGTGGCTTTCCCTCGAGGCTGTCCCTCGAGGCTTTCCCACGAGGCTTTCCCACAGGGCTGTGCCACGTGCCACCTTGGTGTGAGTCGATCCTCGGCGTGAAAGACGAGCCGGTGAAGGGAAAAGAGGTTCCTCTGGAATGGACTGAGACATCTGGGGGACTCTTGGAATGGTGGCACGACCCTGGAGTTCCTCTCGCCGTTCCTGTTGAGAGGGCCTCCTCTTGAGATGCGACGGGAACGCCGGGAACTCTTTCCCGACGAAGCAGGGAAAGGATCCCTCATCTCGAGCTACGAGGCGGAAACGGGGCTCCTCTGGATGTGGGCGGGACCCTCGTGATTCCTCTCGAGTGGAGACGGCTAGGTCGGGGAACTTCTTGATTTGCACCAAGGGTGTGAAGGACCGTTTCGAAGTTCCAGAGGTGAGGTGTGATCAGCCTCGAGACGCCTCAGCGGAAATGGGCCTCATCTCGCCTGGAGGGGAGAACCTCCTGGATTTTCTCGAGTTGCGGCAGGTCTTCTCGAGTTACGACGGGGACCACAGGGACCCGCTCTGGTGGCCTCAGGAAAGGCCAGTCCCCATGCGTGTTGCTAGGGGACCTCTCGGGTTTCCTCTCCCGTCCATGCCGGGGACTCAGTCCTTGTGTGGAGTCGGGGCCGGAACCTGAGGATTCCTCTCCAGTGTTGCCATGGATCTTGGGGTGCTTCTGAGTCTCCCCAGGGGAGTCAGGCCTCGTCTCGAGTGGGGGCATGCACGTGCGCTTTCCTCCCGAGCTGCAGCAGTAGTGTCACGCTTCCTGTCACGTGGATCAAGGGATCTGTGGCGTTCCCTCGAGGCTGTCCCTCGAGGCTTTCCCACGAGGCTTTCCCACAGGGCTGTGCCACGTGCCACCTTGGTGTGAGTCGATCCTCGGCGTGAAAGACGAGCCGGTGAAGGGAAAAGAGGTTCCTCTGGAATGGACTGAGACATCTGGGGGACTCTTGGAATGGTGGCACGACCCTGGAGTTCCTCTCGCCGTTCCTGTTGAGAGGGCCTCCTCTTGAGATGCGACGGGAACGCCGGGAACTCTTTCCCGACGAAGCAGGGAAAGGATCCCTCATCTCGAGCTACGAGGCGGAAACGGGGCTCCTCTGGATGTCGGCGGGACCCTCGTGATTCCTCTCGAGTGGAGACGGCTAGGTCGGGGAACTTCTTGATTTGCACCAAGGGTGTGAAGGACCCTTTCGAAGTTCCAGAGGTGAGGTGTGATCAGCCTCGAGACGCCTCAGCGGAAATGGGCCTCATCTCGCCTGGAGGGGAGAACCTCCTGGATTTTCTCGAGTTGCGGCAGGTCTTCTCGAGTTACGACGGGGACCACAGGGACCCGCTCTGGTGGCCTCAGGAAAGGCCAGTCCCCATGCGAGTTGCTAGGGGACCTCTCGGAATTCCTCTCCCGTCCATGCCGGGGCCTCAGTCCTTGTGTGGAGTCGGGGCCGGAACATGAGGATTCCTCTCCAGTGTTGCCATGGATCTTGGGGTGCTTGTGAGTCTCCCCAGGGGAGTCAGGCCTCGTCTCGAGTGGGGGCTTGCACGTGCGCTTTCCTCCCGAGCTGCAGCAGTAGTGTCATGCTTCCTGTCACGTGGATCAAGGGATCTGTGTCTTTCCCTCGAGGCTGTCCCTCGAGGCTTTCCCACGAGGCTTTCCCACAGGGCTGTGCCACGTGCCACCTTGGTGTGAGTCGATCCTCGGCGTGAAAGACGAGCCGGTGAAGGGAAAAGAGGTTCCTCTGGAATGGACTGAGACATCTGGGGGACTCTTGGAATGGTGGCACGACCCTGGAGTTCCTCTCGCCGTTCCTGTTGAGAGGGCCTCCTCTTGAGATGCGACGGGAACGCCGGGAAATCTTTCCCGATGAAGCAGGGAAACGTTCCCTCATCTCGAGCTACGAGGCGGAAACGGGGCTCCTCTGGATGTGGGCGGGACCCTCGTGATTCCTCTCGAGTGGAGACGGCTAGGTCGGGGAACTTCTTGATTTGCACCAAGGGTGTGAAGGACCCTTTCGAAGTTCCAGAGGTGAGGTGTGATCAGCCTCGAGATGCCTCAGCGGAAATGGGCCTCATCTCGCCTGGAGGGGAGAACCTCCTGGATTTTCTCGAGTTGCGGCAGGTCTTCTCGAGTTACGACGGGGACCTCAGGGACCCGCTCTGGTGGCCTCAGGAAAGGCCAGTCCCCATGCGAGTTGCTAGGGGACCTCTCGGGATTCCTCTCCCGTCCATGCCGGGGCCTCAGTCCTTGTGTGGAGTCGGGGCCGGAACCTGAGCATTCCTCTCCAGTGTTGCCATGGATCTTGGGGTGCTTCTGAGTCTCCCCAGGGGAGTCAGGCCTCGTCTCGAGTGGGGGCATGCACGTGCGCTTTCCTCCCGAGCTGCAGCAGTAGTGTCACGCTTCCTGTCACGTGGATCAAGGGATCTGTGGCTTTCCCTCGAGGCTGTCCCTCGAGGCTTTCCCACGAGGCTTTCCCACAGGGCTGTGCCACGTGCCACCTTGGTGTGAGTCGATCCTCGGCGTGAAAGACGAGCCGGTGAAGGGAAAAGAGGTTCCTCTGGAATGGACTGAGACATCTGGGGGACTCTTGGAATGGTGGCACGACCCTGGAGTTCCTCTCGCCGTTCCTGTTGAGAGGGCCTCCTCTTGAGATGCGACGGGAACGCCGGGAACTCTTTCCCGACGAAGCAGGGAAACGTTCCCTCATCTCGAGCTACGAGGCGGAAACGGGGCTCCTCTGGATGTGGGCGGGACCCTCGTGATTCCTCTCGAGTGGAGACGGCTAGGTCGGGGAACTTCTTGATTTGCACCAAGGGTGTGAAGGACCCTTTCGAATTTCCAGAGGTGAGGTGTGATCAGCCTCGAGACGCCTCTGCGGAAATGGGCCTCATCTCGCCTGGAGGGGAGAACCTCCTGGATTTTCTCGAGTTGCGGCAGGTCTTCTCGAGTTACGACGGGGACCTCAGGGACCCGCTCTGGTGGCCTCAGGAAAGGCCAGTCCCCATGCGAGTTGCTAGGGGACCTCTCGGGATTCCTCTCCCGTCCATGCTGGGGCCTCAGTCCTTGTGTGGAGTCGGGGCCGGAACCTGAGGATTCCTCTCCAGTGTTGCCATGGATCTTGGGGTGCTTCTGAGTCTCCCCAGGGGAGTCAGGCCTCGTCTCGAGTGGGGGCATGCACGTGCGCTTTCCTCCCGAGCTGCAGCAGTAGTGTCACGCTTCCTGTCACGTGGATCAAGGGATCTGTGGCGTTCCCTCGAGGCTGTCCCTCGAGGCTTTCCCACGAGGCTTTCCCACAGGGCTGTGCCACGTGCCACCTTGGTGTGAGTCGATCCTCGGCGTGAAAGACGAGCCGGTGAAGGGAAAAGAGGTTCCTCTGGAATGGACTGAGACATCTGGGGGACTCTTGGAATGGTGGCACGACCCTGGAGTTCCTCTCGCCGTTCCTGTTGAGAGGGCCTCCTCTTGAGATGCGACGGGAACGCCGGGAACTCTTTCCCGACGAAGCAGGGAAACGTTCCCTCATCTCGAGCTACGAGGCGGAAACGGGGCTCCTCTGGATGTGGGCGGGACCCTCGTGATTCCTCTCGAGTGGAGACGGCTAGGTCGGGGAACTTCTTGATTTGCACCAAGGGTGTGAAGGACCCTTTCGAAGTTCCAGAGGTGAGGTGTGATCAGCCTCGAGACACCTCTGCGGAAATGGGCCTCATCTCGCCTGGAGGGGAGAACCTCCTGGATTTTCTCGAGTTGCGGCAGGTCTTCTCGAGTTACTATGGGGACCTCAGGGACCCGCTCTGATGGCCTCAGGAAAGGCCAGTCCCCATGCGAGTTGCTAGGGGACCTCTCGGGATTCCTCTCCCGTCCATGCCGGGGCCTCAGTCCTTGTGTGGAGTCGGGGCCGGAACCTGAGGATTCCTCTCCAGTGTTGCCATGGATCTTGGGGTGCTTCTGAGTCTCCCCAGGGGAGTCAGGCCTCGTCTCGAGTGGGGGCATGCACGTGCGCTTTCCTCCCGAGCTGCAGCAGTAGTGTCACGCTTCCTGTCACGTGGATCAAGGGATCTGTGGCTTTCCCTCGAGGCTGTCCCTCGAGGCTTTCCCACGAGGCTTTGCCACAGGGCTGTGCCACGTGCCACCTTGGTGTGAGTCGATCCTCGGCGTGAAAGACGAGCCGGTGAAGGGAAAAGAGGTTCCTGTGGAATGGACTGAGACATCTGGGGGACTCTTGGAATGGTGGCACGACCCTGGAGTTCCTCTCGCCGTTCCTGTTGAGAGGGCCTCCTCTTGAGATGCGACGGGAACGCCGGGAACTCTTTCCCGACGAAGCAGGGAAAGGATCCCTCATCTCGAGCTACGAGGCGGAAACGGGGCTCCTCTGGATGTGGGCGGGACCCTCGTGATTCCTCTCGAGTGGAGACGGCTAGGTCGGGGAACTTCTGGATTTGCACCAAGGGTGTGAAGGACCCTTTCGAAGTTCCAGAGGTGAGGTGTGATCAGCCTCGAGACGCCTCAGCGGAAATGGGCCTCATCTCGCCTGGAGGGGAGAACCTCCTGGATTTTCTCGAGCTGCGGCAGGTCTTCTCGAGTTACGACGGGGACCTCAGGGACCCGCTCTGGTGGCCTCAGGAAAGGCCAGTCCCCATGCGAGTTGCTAGGGGACCTCTCGGGATTCCTCTCCCGTCCATGCCGGGGCCTCAGTCCTTGTGTGGAGTCGGGGCCGGAACCTGAGGATTCCTCTCCAGTGTTGCCATGGATCTTGGGGTGCTTCTGAGTCTCCCCAGGGGAGTCAGGCCTCGTCTCGAGTGGGGGCATGCACGTGCGCTTTCCTCCCGAGCTGCAGCAGTAGTGTCACGCTTCCTGTCACGTGGATCAAGGGATCTGTGGCTTTCCCTCGAGGCTGTCCCTAGAGGCTTTCCCACGAGGCTTTCCCACAGGGCTGTGCCACGTGCCACCTTGGTGTGAGTCGATCCTCGGCGCGAAAGACGAGCCGGTGAAGGGAAAAGAGGTTCCTCTGGAATGGACTGAGACATCTGGGGGACTCTTGGAATGGTGGCACGACCCTGGAGTTCCTCTCGCCGTTCCTGTTGAGAGGGCCTCCTCTTGAGATGCGACGTGAACGCCGGGAACTCTTTCCCGACGAAGCAGGGAAAGGATCCCTCATCTCGAGCTACGAGGCGGAAACGGGGCTCCTCTGGATGTGGGCGGGACCCTCGTGATTCCCCTCGAGTGGAGACGGGTATGTCGGGGAACTTCTTGATTTGCACCAAGGGTGTGAAGGAGCCTTTCGAAGTTCCAGAGGTGAGGTGTGATCAGCCTCGAGACGCCTCAGCGGAAATGGGCCTCATCTCGCCTGGAGGGGAGAACCTCCTGGATTTTCTCGAGTTGCGGCAGGTCTTCTCGAGTTACGACGGGGACCTCAGGGACCCGCTCTGGTGGCCTCAGGAAAGGCCAGTCCCCATGCGAGTTGCTAGGGGACCTCTCGGGATTCCTCTCCCGTCCATGCTGGGGCCTCAGTCCTTGTGTGGAGTCGGGGCCGGAACCTGAGGATTCCTCTCCAGTGTTGCCATGGATCTTGGGGTGCTTCTGAGTCTCCCCAGGGGAGTCAGGCCTCGTCTCGAGTGGGGGCATGCACGTGCGCTTTCCTCCCGAGCTGCAGCAGTAGTGTCACGCTTCCTGTCACGTGGATCAAGGGATCTGTGGCGTTCCCTCGAGGCTGTCCCTCGAGGCTTTCCCACGAGGCTTTCCCACAGGGCTGTGCCACGTGCCACCTTGGTGTGAGTCGATCCTCGGCGTGAAAGACGAGCCGGTGAAGGGAAAAGAGGTTCCTCTGGAATGGACTGAGACATCTGGGGGACTCTTGGAATGGTGGCACGACCCTGGAGTTCCTCTCGCCGTTCCTGTTGAGAGGGCCTCCTCTTGAGATGCGACGGGAACGCCGGGAACTCTTTCCCGACGAAGCAGGGAAACGTTCCCTCATCTCGAGCTACGAGGCGGAAACGGGGCTCCTCTGGATGTGGGCGGGACCCTCGTGATTCCTCTCGAGTGGAGACGGCTAGGTCGGGGAACTTCTTGATTTGCACCAAGGGTGTGAAGGACCCTTTCGAAGTTCCAGAGGTGAGGTGTGATCAGCCTCGAGACACCTCTGCGGAAATGGGCCTCATCTCGCCTGGAGGGGAGAACCTCCTGGATTTTCTCGAGTTGCGGCAGGTCTTCTCGAGTTACTATGGGGACCTCAGGGACCCGCTCTGATGGCCTCAGGAAAGGCCAGTCCCCATGCGAGTTGCTAGGGGACCTCTCGGGATTCCTCTCCCGTCCATGCCGGGGCCTCAGTCCTTGTGTGGAGTCGGGGCCGGAACCTGAGGATTCCTCTCCAGTGTTGCCATGGATCTTGGGGTGCTTCTGAGTCTCCCCAGGGGAGTCAGGCCTCGTCTCGAGTGGGGGCATGCACGTGCGCTTTCCTCCCGAGCTGCAGCAGTAGTGTCACGCTTCCTGTCACGTGGATCAAGGGATCTGTGGCTTTCCCTCGAGGCTGTCCCTCGAGGCTTTCCCACGAGGCTTTGCCACAGGGCTGTGCCACGTGCCACCTTGGTGTGAGTCGATCCTCGGCGTGAAAGACGAGCCGGTGAAGGGAAAAGAGGTTCCTGTGGAATGGACTGAGACATCTGGGGGACTCTTGGAATGGTGGCACGACCCTGGAGTTCCTCTCGCCGTTCCTGTTGAGAGGGCCTCCTCTTGAGATGCGACGGGAACGCCGGGAACTCTTTCCCGACGAAGCAGGGAAAGGATCCCTCATCTCGAGCTACGAGGCGGAAACGGGGCTCCTCTGGATGTGGGCGGGACCCTCGTGATTCCTCTCGAGTGGAGACGGCTAGGTCGGGGAACTTCTGGATTTGCACCAAGGGTGTGAAGGACCCTTTCGAAGTTCCAGAGGTGAGGTGTGATCAGCCTCGAGACGCCTCAGCGGAAATGGGCCTCATCTCGCCTGGAGGGGAGAACCTCCTGGATTTTCTCGAGCTGCGGCAGGTCTTCTCGAGTTACGACGGGGACCTCAGGGACCCGCTCTGGTGGCCTCAGGAAAGGCCAGTCCCCATGCGAGTTGCTAGGGGACCTCTCGGGATTCCTCTCCCGTCCATGCCGGGGCCTCAGTCCTTGTGTGGAGTCGGGGCCGGAACCTGAGGATTCCTCTCCAGTGTTGCCATGGATCTTGGGGTGCTTCTGAGTCTCCCCAGGGGAGTCAGGCCTCGTCTCGAGTGGGGGCATGCACGTGCGCTTTCCTCCCGAGCTGCAGCAGTAGTGTCACGCTTCCTGTCACGTGGATCAAGGGATCTGTGGCTTTCCCTCGAGGCTGTCCCTAGAGGCTTTCCCACGAGGCTTTCCCACAGGGCTGTGCCACGTGCCACCTTGGTGTGAGTCGATCCTCGGCGCGAAAGACGAGCCGGTGAAGGGAAAAGAGGTTCCTCTGGAATGGACTGAGACATCTGGGGGACTCTTGGAATGGTGGCACGACCCTGGAGTTCCTCTCGCCGTTCCTGTTGAGAGGGCCTCCTCTTGAGATGCGACGTGAACGCCGGGAACTCTTTCCCGACGAAGCAGGGAAAGGATCCCTCATCTCGAGCTACGAGGCGGAAACGGGGCTCCTCTGGATGTGGGCGGGACCCTCGTGATTCCCCTCGAGTGGAGACGGGTATGTCGGGGAACTTCTTGATTTGCACCAAGGGTGTGAAGGAGCCTTTCGAAGTTCCAGAGGTGAGGTGTGATCAGCCTCGAGACGCCTCAGCGGAAATGGGCCTCATCTCGCCTGGAGGGGAGAACCTCCTGGATTTTCTCGAGTTGCGGCAGGTCTTCTCGAGTTACGACGGGGACCTCAGGGAGCCGCTCTGGTGGCCTCAGGAAAGGCCAGTCCCCATGCGAGTTGCTAGGGGACCTCTCGGGATTCCTCTCCCGTCCATGCCGGGGCCTCAGTCCTTGTGTGGAGTCGGGGCCGGAACCTGAGGATTCCTCTCCAGTGTTGCCATGGATCTTGGGGTGCTTCTGAGTCTCCCCAGGGGAGTCAGGCCTCGTCTCGAGTGGGGGCATGCACGTGCGCTTTCCTCCCGAGCTGCAGCAGTAGTGTCACGCTTCCTGTCACGTGGATCAAGGGATCTGTGGCTTTCCCTCGAGGCTGTCCCTCGAGGCTTTCCCACGAGGCTTTCCCACAGGGCTGTGCCACGTGCCACCTTGGTGTGAGTCGATCCTCGGCGTGAAAGACGAGCCGGTGAAGGGAAAAGAGGTTCCTCTGGAATGGACTGAGACATCTGGGGGACTCTTGGAATGGTGGCACGACCCTGGAGTTCCTCTCGCCGTTCCTGTTGAGAGGGCCTCCTCTTGAGATGCGACGGGAACGCCGGGAACTCTTTCCCGACGAAGCAGGGAAAGGTTCCCTCATCTCGAGCTACGAGGCGGAAACGGGGCTCCTCTGGATGTGGGCGGGACCCTCGTGATTCCTCTCGAGTGGAGACGGCTAGGTCGGGGAACTTCTTGATTTGCACCAAGGGTGTGAAGGACCCTTTCGAATTTCCAGAGGTGAGGTGTGATCAGCCTCGAGACGCCTCTGCGGAAATGGGCCTCATCTCGCCTGGAGGGGAGAACCTCCTGGATTTTCTCGAGTTGCGGCAGGTCTTCTCGAGTTACGACGGGGACCTCAGGGACCAGCTCTGGTGGCCTCAGGAAAGGCCAGTCCCCATGCGAGTTGCTAGGGGACCTCTCGGGATTCCTCTCCCGTCCATGCCGGGGCCTCAGTCCTTGTGTGGAGTCGGGGCCGGAACCTGAGGATTCCTCTCCAGTGTTTCCATGGATCTTGGGGTGCTTCTGAGTCTCCCCAGGGGAGTCAGTCCTCGTCTCGAGTGGGGGCATGCACGTGCGCTTTCCTCCCGAGCTGCAGCAGTAGTGTCACGCTTCCTGTCACGTGGATCAAGGGATCTGTGGCTTTCCCTCGAGGCTGTCCCTCGAGGCTTTCCCACGAGGCTTTCCCACAGGGCTGTGCCACGTGCCACCTTGGTGTGAGTCGATCCTCGGCGTGAAAGACGAGCCGGTGAAGGGAAAAGAGGTTCCTCTGGAATGGACTGAGACATCTGGGGGACTCTTGGAATGGTGGCACGACCCTGGAGTTCCTCTCGCCGTTCCTGTTGAGAGGGCCTCCTCTTGAGATGCGACGGGAACGCCGGGAACTCTTTCCCGACGAAGCAGGGAAAGGATCCCTCATCTCGAGCTACGAGGCGGAAACGGGGCTCCTCTGGATGTCGGCGGGACCCTCGTGATTCCTCTCGAGTGGAGACGGCTAGGTCGGGGAACTTCTTGATTTGCACCAAGGGTGTGAAGGACCCTTTCGAAGTTCCAGAGGTGAGGTGTGATCAGCCTCGAGACGCCTCAGCGGAAATGGGCCTCATCTCGCCTGGAGGGGAGAACCTCCTGGATTTTCTCGAGTTGCGGCAGGTCTTCTCGAGTTACGACGGGGACCACAGGGACCCGCTCTGGTGGCCTCAGGAAAGGCCAGTCCCCATGCGAGTTGCTAGGGGACCTCTCGGAATTCCTCTCCCGTCCATGCCGGGGCCTCAGTCCTTGTGTGGAGTCGGGGCCGGAACATGAGGATTCCTCTCCAGTGTTGCCATGGATCTTGGGGTGCTTCTGAGTCTCCCCAGGGGAGTCAGGCCTCGTCTCGAGTGGGGGCTTGCACGTGCGCTTTCCTCCCGAGCTGCAGCAGTAGTGTCATGCTTCCTGTCACGTGGATCAAGGGATCTGTGTCTTTCCCTCGAGGCTGTCCCTCGAGGCTTTCCCACGAGGCTTTCCCACAGGGCTGTGCCACGTGCCACCTTGGTGTGAGTCGATCCTCGGCGTGAAAGACGAGCCGGTGAAGGGAAAAGAGGTTCCTCTGGAATGGACTGAGACATCTGGGGGACTCTTGGAATGGTGGCACGACCCTGGAGTTCCTCTCGCCGTTCCTGTTGAGAGGGCCTCCTCTTGAGATGCGACGGGAACGCCGGGAAATCTTTCCCGATGAAGCAGGGAAACGTTCCCTCATCTCGAGCTACGAGGCGGAAACGGGGCTCCTCTGGATGTGGGCGGGACCCTCGTGATTCCTCTCGAGTGGAGACGGCTAGGTCGGGGAACTTCTTGATTTGCACCAAGGGTGTGAAGGACCCTTTCGAAGTTCCAGAGGTGAGGTGTGATCAGCCTCGAGACGCCTCAGCGGAAATGGGCCTCATCTCGCCTGGAGGGGAGAACCTCCTGGATTTTCTCGAGTTGCGGCAGGTCTTCTCGAGTTACGACGGGGACCTCAGGGACCCGCTCTGGTGGCCTCAGGAAAGGCCAGTCCCCATGCGAGTTGCTAGGGGACCTCTCGGGATTCCTCTCCCGTCCATGCCGGGGCCTCAGTCCTTGTGTGGAGTCGGGGCCGGAACCTGAGCATTCCTCTCCAGTGTTGCCATGGATCTTGGGGTGCTTCTGAGTCTCCCCAGGGGAGTCAGGCCTCGTCTCGAGTGGGGGCATGCACGTGCGCTTTCCTCCCGAGCTGCAGCAGTAGTGTCACGCTTCCTGTCACGTGGATCAAGGGATCTGTGGCTTTCCCTCGAGGCTGTCCCTCGAGGCTTTCCCACGAGGCTTTCCCACAGGGCTGTGCCACGTGCCACCTTGGTGTGAGTCGATCCTCGGCGTGAAAGACGAGCCGGTGAAGGGAAAAGAGGTTCCTCTGGAATGGACTGAGACATCTGGGGGACTCTTGGAATGGTGGCACGACCCTGGAGTTCCTCTCGCCGTTCCTGTTGAGAGGGCCTCCTCTTGAGATGCGACGGGAACGCCGGGAACTCTTTCCCGACGAAGCAGGGAAACGTTCCCTCATCTCGAGCTACGAGGCGGAAACGGGGCTCCTCTGGATGTGGGCGGGACCCTCGTGATTCCTCTCGAGTGGAGACGGCTAGGTCGGGGAACTTCTTGATTTGCACCAAGGGTGTGAAGGACCCTTTCGAATTTCCAGAGGTGAGGTGTGATCAGCCTCGAGACGCCTCTGCGGAAATGGGCCTCATCTCGCCTGGAGGGGAGAACCTCCTGGATTTTCTCGAGTTGCGGCAGGTCTTCTCGAGTTACGACGGGGACCTCAGGGACCCGCTCTGGTGGCCTCAGGAAAGGCCAGTCCCCATGCGAGTTGCTAGGGGACCTCTCGGGATTCCTCTCCCGTCCATGCTGGGGCCTCAGTCCTTGTGTGGAGTCGGGGCCGGAACCTGAGGATTCCTCTCCAGTGTTGCTTTGGATGTTGGGGTGCTTCTGAGTCTCCCCAGGGGAGTCAGGCCTCGTCTCGAGTGGGGGCATGCACGTGCGCTTTCCTCCCGAGCTGCAGCAGTAGTGTCACGCTTCCTGTCACGTGGATCAAGGGATCTGTGGCTTTCCCTCGAGGCTGTCCCTCGAGGCTTTCCCACGAGGCTTTCCCACAGGGCTGTGCCACGTGCCACCTTGGTGTGAGTCGATCCTCGGCGTGAAAGACGAGCCGGTGAAGGGAAAAGAGGTTCCTCTGGAATGGACTGAGACATCTGGGGGACTCTTGGAATGGTGGCACGACCCTGGAGTTCCTCTCGCCGTTCCTGTTGAGAGGGCCTCCTCTTGAGATGCGACGGGAACGCCGGGAACTCTTTCCCGACGAAGCAGGGAAAGGATCCCTCATCTCGAGCTACGAGGCGGAAACGGGGCTCCTCTGGATGTGGGCGGGACCCTCGTGATTCCTCTCGAGTGGAGACGGCTAGGTCGGGGAACTTCTTGATTTGCACCAAGGGTGTGAAGGACCGTTTCGAAGTTCCAGAGGTGAGGTGTGATCAGCCTCGAGACGCCTCAGCGGAAATGGGCCTCATCTCGCCTGGAGGGGAGAACCTCCTGGATTTTCTCGAGCTGCGGCAGGTCTTCTCGAGTTACGACGGGGACCTCAGGGACCCGCTCTGGTGGCCTCAGGAAAGGCCAGTCCCCATGCGAGTTGCTAGGGGACCTCTCGGGATTCCTCTCCCGTCCATGCCGGGGCCTCAGTCCTTGTGTGGAGTCGGGGCCGGAACCTGAGGATTCCTCTCCAGTGTTGCCATGGATCTTGGGGTGCTTCTGAGTCTCCCCAGGGGAGTCAGGCCTCGTCTCGAGTGGGGGCATGCACGTGCGCTTTCCTCCCGAGCTGCAGCAGTAGTGTCACGCTTCCTGTCACGTGGATCAAGGGATCTGTGGCTTTCCCTCGAGGCTGTCCCTAGAGGCTTTCCCACGAGGCTTTCCCACAGGGCTGTGCCACGTGCCACCTTGGTGTGAGTCGATCCTCGGCGCGAAAGACGAGCCGGTGAAGGGAAAAGAGGTTCCTCTGGAATGGACTGAGACATCTGGGGGACTCTTGGAATGGTGGCACGACCCTGGAGTTCCTCTCGCCGTTCCTGTTGAGAGGGCCTCCTCTTGAGATGCGACGGGAACGCCGGGAACTCTTTCCCGACGAAGCAGGGAAAGGATCCCTCATCTCGAGCTACGAGGCGGAAACGGGGCTCCTCTGGATGTGGGCGGGACCCTCGTGATTCCCCTCGAGTGGAGACGGGTATGTCGGGGAACTTCTTGATTTGCACCAAGGGTGTGAAGGAGCCTTTCGAAGTTCCAGAGGTGAGGTGTGATCAGCCTCGAGACGCCTCAGCGGAAATGGGCCTCATCTCGCCTGGAGGGGAGAACCTCCTGGATTTTCTCGAGTTGCGGCAGGTCTTCTCGAGTTACGACGGGGACCTCAGGGAGCCGCTCTGGTGGCCTCAGGAAAGGCCAGTCCCCATGCGAGTTGCTAGGGGACCTCTCGGGATTCCTCTCCCGTCCATGCCGGGGCCTCAGTCCTTGTGTGGAGTCGGGGCCGGAACCTGAGCATTCCTCTCCAGTGTTGCCATGGATCTTGGGGTGCTTCTGAGTCTCCCCAGGGGAGTCAGGCCTCGTCTCGAGTGGGGGCATGCACGTGCGCTTTCCTCCCGAGCTGCAGCAGTAGTGTCACGCTTCCTGTCACGTGGATCAAGGGATCTGTGGCTTTCCCTCGAGGCTGTCCCTCGAGGCTTTCCCACGAGGCTTTCCCACAGGGCTGTGCCACGTGCCACCTTGGTGTGAGTCGATCCTCGGCGTGAAAGACGAGCCGGTGAAGGGAAAAGAGGTTCCTCTGGAATGGACTGAGACATCTGGGGGACTCTTGGAATGGTGGCACGACCCTGGAGTTCCTCTCGCCGTTCCTGTTGAGAGGGCCTCCTCTTGAGATGCGACGGGAACGCCGGGAACTCTTTCCCGACGAAGCAGGGAAACGTTCCCTCATCTCGAGCTACGAGGCGGAAACGGGGCTCCTCTGGATGTGGGCGGGACCCTCGTGATTCCTCTCGAGTGGAGACGGCTAGGTCGGGGAACTTCTTGATTTGCACCAAGGGTGTGAAGGACCCTTTCGAAGTTCCAGAGGTGAGGTGTGATCAGCCTCGAGACGCCTCTGCGGAAATGGGCCTCATCTCGCCTGGAGGGGAGAACCTCCTGGATTTTCTCGAGTTGCGGCAGGTCTTCTCGAGTTACTATGGGGACCTCAGGGACCCGCTCTGGTGGCCTCAGGAAAGGCCAGTCCTCATGCGAGTTGCTAGGGGACCTCTCGGGATTCCTCTCCCGTCCATGCCGGGGCCTCAGTCCTTGTGTGGAGTCGGGGCCGGAACCTGAGGATTCCTCTCCAGTGTTGCCATGGATCTTGGGGTGCTTCTGAGTCTCCCCAGGGGAGTCAGGCCTCGTCTCGAGTGGGGGCATGCACGTGCGCTTTCCTCCCGAGCTGCAGCAGTAGTGTCACGCTTCCTGTCACGTGGATCAAGGGATCTGTGGCTTTCCCTCGAGGCTGTCCCTCGAGGCTTTCCCACGAGGCTTTCCCACAGGGCTGTGCCACGTGCCACCTTGGTGTGAGTCGATCCTCGGCGTGAAAGACGAGCCGGTGAAGGGAAAAGAGGTTCCTCTGGAATGGACTGAGACATCTGGGGGACTCTTGGAATGGTGGCACGACCCTGGAGTTCCTCTCGCCGTTCCTGTTGAGAGGGCCTCCTCTTGAGATGCGACGGGAACGCCGGGAACTCTTTCCCGACGAAGCAGGGAAAGGATCCCTCATCTCGAGCTACGAGGCGGAAACGGGGCTCCTCTGGATGTCGGCGGGACCCTCGTGATTCCTCTCGAGTGGAGACGGCTAGGTCGGGGAACTTCTTGATTTGCACCAAGGGTGTGAAGGACCCTTTCGAAGTTCCAGAGGTGAGGTGTGATCAGCCTCGAGACGCCTCAGCGGAAATGGGCCTCATCTCGCCTGGAGGGGAGAACCTCCTGGATTTTCTCGAGTTGCGGCAGGTCTTCTCGAGTTACGACGGGGACCACAGGGACCCGCTCTGGTGGCCTCAGGAAAGGCCAGTCCCCATGCGAGTTGCTAGGGGACCTCTCGGAATTCCTCTCCCGTCCATGCCGGGGCCTCAGTCCTTGTGTGGTGTCGGGGCCGGAACCTGAGGATTCCTCTCCAGTGTTGCCATGGATCTTGGGGTGCTTCTGAGTCTCCCCAGGGGAGTCAGGCCTCGTCTCGAGTGGGGGCTTGCACGTGCGCTTTCCTCCCGAGCTGCAGCAGTAGTGTCACGCTTCCTGTCACGTGGATCAAGGGATCTGTGGCTTTCCCTCGAGGCTGTCCCTCGAGGCTTTCCCACGAGGCTTTCCCACAGGGCTGTGCCACGTGCCACCTTGGTGTGAGTCGATCCTCGGCGTGAAAGACGAGCCGGTGAAGGGAAAAGAGGTTCCTCTGGAATGGACTGAGACATCTGGGGGACTCTTGGAATGGTGGCACGACCCTGGAGTTCCTCTCGCCGTTCCTGTTGAGAGGGCCTCCTCTTGAGATGCGACGGGAACGCCGGGAAATCTTTCCCGATGAAGCAGGGAAACGTTCCCTCATCTCGAGCTACGAGGCGGAAACGGGGATCCTCTGGATGTGGGCGGGACCCTCGTGATTCCTCTCGAGTGGAGACGGCTAGGTCGGGGAACTTCTTGATTTGCACCAAGGGTGTGAAGGACCCTTTCGAAGTTCCAGAGGTGAGGTGTGATCAGCCTCGAGACGCCTCAGCGGAAATGGGCCTCATCTCGCCTGGAGGGGAGAACCTCCTGGATTTTCTCGAGTTGCGGCAGGTCTTCTCGAGGTACGACGGGGACCTCAGGGACCCGCTCTGGTGGCCTCAGGAAAGGCCAGTCCCCATGCGAGTTGCTAGGGGACCTCTCGGGATTCCTCTCCCGTCCATGCCGGGGCCTCAGTCCTTGTGTGGAGTCGGGGCCGGAACCTGAGGATTCCTCTCCAGTGTTGCCATGGATCTTGGGGTGCTTCTGAGTCTCCCCAGGGGAGTCAGGCCTCGTCTCGAGTGGGGGCATGCACGTGCGCTTTCCTCCCGAGCTGCAGCAGTAGTGTCACGCTTCCTGTCACGTGGATCAAGGGATCTGTGGCTTTCCCTCGAGGCTGTCCCTCGAGGCTTTCCCACGAGGCTTTGCCACAGGGCTGTGCCACGTGCCACCTTGGTGTGAGTCGATCCTCGGCGTGAAAGACGAGCCGGTGAAGGGAAAAGAGGTTCCTCTGGAATGGACTGAGACATCTGGGGGACTCTTGGAATGGTGGCACGACCCTGGAGTTCCTCTCGCCGTTCCTGTTGAGAGGGCCTCCTCTTGAGATGCGACGGGAACGCCGGGAACTCTTTCCCGACGAAGCAGGGAAACGTTCCCTCATCTCGAGCTACGAGGCGGAAACGGGGCTCCTCTGGATGTGGGCGGGACCCTCGTGATTCCTCTCGAGTGGAGACGGCTAGGTCGGGGAACTTCTTGATTTGCACCAAGGGTGTGAAGGACCCTTTCGAAGTTCCAGAGGTGAGGTGTGATCAGCCTCGAGACGCCTCTGCGGAAATGGGCCTCATCTCGCCTGGAGGGGAGAACCTCCTGGATTTTCTCGAGTTGCGGCAGGTCTTCTCGAGTTACTATGGGGACCTCAGGGACCCGCTCTGGTGGCCTCAGGAAAGGCCAGTCCTCATGCGAGTTGCTAGGGGACCTCTCGGGATTCCTCTCCCGTCCATGCCGGGGCCTCAGTCCTTGTGTGGAGTCGGGGCCGGAACCTGAGGATTCCTCTCCAGTGTTGCCATGGATCTTGGGGTGCTTCTGAGTCTCCCCAGGGGAGTCAGGCCTCGTCTCGAGTGGGGGCTTGCACGTGCGCTTTCCTCCCGAGCTGCAGCAGTAGTGTCACGCTTCCTGTCACGTGGATCAAGGGATCTGTGGCTTTCCCTCGAGGCTGTCCCTCGAGGCTTTCCCACGAGGCTTTCCCACAGGGCTGTGCCACGTGCCACTTTGGTGTGAGTCGATCCTCGGCGTTAAAGACGAGCCGGTGAAGGGAAAAGAGGTTCCTCTGGAATGGACTGAGACATCTGGGGGACTCTTGGAATGGTGGCACGACCCTGGAGTTCCTCTCGCCGTTCCTGTTGAGAGGGCCTCCTCTTGAGATGCGACGGGAACGCCGGGAAATCTTTCCCGATGAAGCAGGGAAACGTTCCCTCATCTCGAGCTACGAGGCGGAAACGGGGATCCTCTGGATGTGGGCGGGACCCTCGTGATTCCTCTCGAGTGGAGACGGCTAGGTCGGGGAACTTCTTGATTTGCACCAAGGGTGTGAAGGACCCTTTCGAAGTTCCAGAGGTGAGGTGTGATCAGCCTCGAGACGCCTCAGCGGAAATGGGCCTCATCTCGCCTGGAGGGGAGAACCTCCTGGATTTTCTCGAGCTGCGGCAGGTCTTCTCGAGTTACGACGGGGACCTCAGGGACCCGCTCTGGTGGCCTCAGGAAAGGCCAGTCCCCATGCGAGTTGCTAGGGGACCTCTCGGGATTCCTCTCCCGTCCATGCCGGGGCCTCAGTCCTTGTGTGGAGTCGGGGCCGGAACCTGAGGATTCCTCTCCAGTGTTGCCATGGATCTTGGGGTGCTTCTGAGTCTCCCCAGGGGAGTCAGGCCTCGTCTCGAGTGGGGGCATGCACGTGCGCTTTCCTCCCGAGCTGCAGCAGTAGTGTCACGCTTCCTGTCACGTGGATCAAGGGATCTGTGGCTTTCCCTCGAGGCTGTCCCTCGAGGCTTTCCCACGAGGCTTTCCCACAGGGCTGTGCCACGTGCCACCTTGGTGTGAGTCGATCCTCGGCGCGAAAGACGAGCCGGTGAAGGGAAAAGAGGTTCCTCTGGAATGGACTGAGACATCTGGGGGACTCTTGGAATGGTGGCACGACCCTGGAGTTCCTCTCGCCGTTCCTGTTGAGAGGGCCTCCTCTTGAGATGCGACGGGAACGCCGGGAACTCTTTCCCGACGAAGCAGGGAAAGGATCCCTCATCTCGAGCTACGAGGCGGAAACGGGGCTCCTCTGGATGTGGGCGGGACCCTCGTGATTCCCCTCGAGTGGAGACGGGTATGTCGGGGAACTTCTTGATTTGCACCAAGGGTGTGAAGGAGCCTTTCGAAGTTCCAGAGGTGAGGTGTGATCAGCCTCGAGACGCCTCTGCGGAAATGGGCCTCATCTCGCCTGGAGGGGAGAACCTCCTGGATTTTCTCGAGTTGCGGCAGGTCTTCTCGAGTTACTATGGGGACCTCAGGGACCCGCTCTGGTGGCCTCAGGAAAGGCCAGTCCTCATGCGAGTTGCTAGGGGACCTCTCGGGATTCCTCTCCCGTCCATGCCGGGGCCTCAGTCCTTGTGTGGAGTCGGGGCCGGAACCTGAGGATTCCTCTCCAGTGTTGCCATGGATCTTGGGGTGCTTCTGAGTCTCCCCAGGGGAGTCAGGCCTCGTCTCGAGTGGGGGCTTGCACGTGCGCTTTCCTCCCGAGCTGCAGCAGTAGTGTCACGCTTCCTGTCACGTGGATCAAGGGATCTGTGGCTTTCCCTCGAGGCTGTCCCTCGAGGCTTTCCCACGAGGCTTTCCCACAGGGCTGTGCCACGTGCCACCTTGGTGTGAGTCGATCCTCGGCGTGAAAGACGAGCCGGTGAAGGGAAAAGAGGTTCCTCTGGAATGGACTGAGACATCTGGGGGACTCTTGGAATGGTGGCACGACCCTGGAGTTCCTCTCGCCGTTCCTGTTGAGAGGGCCTCCTCTTGAGATGCGACGGGAACGCCGGGAAATCTTTCCCGATGAAGCAGTGAAACGTTCCCTCATCTCGAGCTACGAGGCGGAAACGGGGATCCTCTGGATGTGGGCGGGACCCTCGTGATTCCTCTCGAGTGGAGACGGGTATGTCGGGGAACTTCTTGATTTGCACCAAGGGTGTGAAGGACCCTTTCGAAGTTCCAGAGGTGAGGTGTGATCAGCCTCGAGACGCCTCAGCGGAAATGGGCCTCATCTCGCCTGGAGGGGAGAACCTCCTGGATTTTCTCGAGTTGCGGCAGGTCTTCTCGAGTTACGACGGGGACCTCAGGGACCCGCTCTGGTGGCCTCAGGAAAGGCCAGTCCCCATGCGAGTTGCTAGGGGACCTCTCGGGATTCCTCTCCCGTCCATGCCGGGGCCTCAGTCCTTGTGTGGAGTCGGGGCCGGAACCTGAGGATTCCTCTCCAGTGTTGCCATGGATCTTGGGGTGCTTCTGAGTCTCCCCAGGGGAGTCAGGCCTCGTCTCGAGTGGGGGCTTGCACGTGCGCTTTCCTCCCGAGCTGCAGCAGTAGTGTCACGCTTCCTGTCACGTGGATCAAGGGATCTGTGGCTTTCCCTCGAGGCTGTCCCTCGAGGCTTTCCCACGAGGCTTTCCCACAGGGCTGTGCCACGTGCCACCTTGGTGTGAGTCGATCCTCGGCGTGAAAGACGAGCCGGTGAAGGGAAAAGAGGTTCCTCTGGAATGGACTGAGACATCTGGGGGACTCTTGGAATGGTGGCACGACCCTGGAGTTCCTCTCGCCGTTCCTGTTGAGAGGGCCTCCTCTTGAGATGCGACGGGAACGCCGGGAAATCTTTCCCGATGAAGCAGGGAAACGTTCCCTCATCTCGAGCTACGAGGCGGAAACGGGGCTCCTCTGGATGTGGGCGGGACCCTCGTGATTCCTCTCGAGTGGAGACGGCTAGGTCGGGGAACTTCTTGATTTGCACCAAGGGTGTGAAGGACCCTTTCGAAGTTCCAGAGGTGAGGTGTGATCAGCCTCGAGACGCCTCAGCGGAAATGGGCCTCATCTCGCCTGGAGGGGAGAACCTCCTGGATTTTCTCGAGTTGCGGCAGGTCTTCTCGAGTTACGACGGGGACCTCAGGGACCCGCTCTGGTGGCCTCAGGAAAGGCCAGTCCCCATGCGAGTTGCTAGGGGACCTCTCGGGATTCCTCTCCCGTCCATGCCGGGGCCTCAGTCCTTGTGTGGAGTCGGGGCCGGAACCTGAGGATTCCTCTCCAGTGTTGCCATGGATCTTGGGGTGCTTCTGAGTCTCCCCAGGGGAGTCAGGCCTCGTCTCGAGTGGGGGCTTGCACGTGCGCTTTCCTCCCGAGCTGCAGCAGTAGTGTCACGCTTCCTGTCACGTGGATCAAGGGATCTGTGGCTTTCCCTCGAGGCTGTCCCTCGAGGCTTTCCCACGAGGCTTTCCCACAGGGCTGTGCCACGTGCCACCTTGGTGTGAGTCGATCCTCGGCGTGAAAGACGAGCCGGTGAAGGGAAAAGAGGTTCCTCTGGAATGGACTGAGACATCTGGGGGACTCTTGGAATGGTGGCACGACCCTGGAGTTCCTCTCGCCGTTCCTGTTGAGAGGGCCTCCTCTTGAGATGCGACGGGAACGCCGGGAAATCTTTCCCGATGAAGCAGGGAAACGTTCCCTCATCTCGAGCTACGAGGCGGAAACGGGGCTCCTCTGGATGTGGGCGGGACCCTCGTGATTCCTCTCGAGTGGAGACGGCTAGGTCGGGGAACTTCTTGATTTGCACCAAGGGTGTGAAGGACCCTTTCGAAGTTCCAGAGGTGAGGTGTGATCAGCCTCGAGACGCCTCAGCGGAAATGGGCCTCATCTCGCCTGGAGGGGAGAACCTCCTGGATTTTCTCGAGTTGCGGCAGGTCTTCTCGAGTTACGACGGGGACCTCAGGGACCCGCTCTGGTGGCCTCAGGAAAGGCCAGTCCCCATGCGAGTTGCTAGGGGACCTCTCGGGATTCCTCTCCCGTCCATGCCGGGGCCTCAGTCCTTGTGTGGAGTCGGGGCCGGAACCTGAGGATTCCTCTCCAGTGTTGCCATGGATCTTGGGGTGCTTCTGAGTCTCCCCAGGGGAGTCAGGCCTCGTCTCGAGTGGGGGCATGCACGTGCGCTTTCCTCCCGAGCTGCAGCAGTAGTGTCACGCTTCCTGTCACGTGGATCAAGGGATCTGTGGCTTTCCCTCGAGGCTGTCCCTCGAGGCTTTCCCACGAGGCTTTCCCACAGGGCTGTGCCACGTGCCACCTTGGTGTGAGTCGATCCTCGGCGTGAAAGACGAGCCGGTGAAGGGAAAAGAGGTTCCTCTGGAATGGACTGAGACATCTGGGGGACTCTTCGAATGGTGGCACGACCCTGGAGTTCCTCTCGCCGTTCCTGTTGAGAGGGCCTCCTCTTGAGATGCGACGGGAACGCCGGGAACTTTCCCGACGAAGCAGGGAAAGGATCCCTCATCTAGAGCTACGAGGCGGAAACGGGGCTCCTCTGGATGTGGGCGGGACCCTCGTAATTCCTCTCGAGTGGAGACGGCTAGGTCGGGGAACTTCTTGATTTGCACCAAGGGTGTGAAGGACCCTTTCGAAGTTCCAGAGGTGAGGTGTGATCAGCCTCGAGACGCCTCAGCGGAAATGGGCCTCATCTCGCCTGGAGGGGAGAACCTCCTGGATTTTCTCGAGTTGCGGCAGGTCTTCTCGAGTTACGACGGGGACCTCAGGGACCCGCTCTGGTGGCCTCAGGAAAGGCCAGTCCCCATGCGAGTTGCTAGGGGACCACTCGGGATTCCTCTCCCGTCCATGCCGGGGCCTCAGTCCTTGTGTGGAGTCGGGGCCGGAACCTGAGGATTCCTCTCCAGTGTTGCCATGGATCTTGGGGTGCTTCTGAGTCTCCCCAGGGGAGTCAGTCCTCGTCTCAAGTGGGGGCATGCACGTGTGCTTTCCTCCCGAGCTGCAGCAGTAGTGTCACGCTTCCTGTCACGTGGATCAAGGGATCTGTGGCTTTCCCTCGAGGCTGTCCCTCGAGGCTTTCCCACGAGGCTTTCCCACAGGGCTGTGCCACGTGCCACCTTGGTGTGAGTCGATCCTCGGCGTGAAAGACGAGCCGGTGATGGGAAAAGAGGTTCCTCTGGAATGGACTGAGACATCTGGGGGACTCTTGGAATGGTGGCACGACCCTGGAGTTCCTCTCGCCGTTCCTGTTGAGAGGGCCTCCTCTTGAGATGCGACGGGAACGCCGGGAACTCTTTCCCGACGAAGCAGGGAAAGGATCCCTCATCTCGAGCTACGAGGCGGAAACGGGGCTCCTCTGGATGTGGGCGGGACCCTCGTGATTCCTCTCGAGTGGAGACGGCTAGGTCGGGGAACTTCTTGATTTGCACCAAGGGTGTGAAGGACCGTTTCGAAGTTCCAGAGGTGAGGTGTGATCAGCCTCGAGACGCCTCAGCGGAAATGGGCCTCATCTCGCCTGGAGGGGAGAACCTCCTGGATTTTCTCGAGTTGCGGCAGGTCTTCTCGAGTTACGACGGGGACCACAGGGACCCGCTCTGGTGGCCTCAGGAAAGGCCAGTCCCCATGCGTGTTGCTAGGGGACCTCTCGGGTTTCCTCTCCCGTCCATGCCGGGGCCTCAGTCCTTGTGTGGAGTCGGGGCCGGAACCTGAGGATTCCTCTCCAGTGTTGCCATGGATCTTGGGGTGCTTCTGAGTCTCCCCAGGGGAGTCAGTCCTCGTCTCGAGTGGGGGCATGCACGTGTGCTTTCCTCCCGAGCTGCAGCAGTAGTGTCACGCTTCCTGTCACGTGGATCAAGGGATCTGTGGCTTTCCCTCGAGGCTGTCCCTCGAGGCTTTCCCACGAGGCTTTCCCACAGGGCTGTGCCACGTGCCACCTTGGTGTGAGTCGATCCTCGGCGTGAAAGACGAGCCGGTGATGGGAAAAGAGGTTCCTCTGGAATGGACTGAGACATCTGGGGGACTCTTGGAATGGTGGCACGACCCTGGAGTTCCTCTCGCCGTTCCTGTTGAGAGGGCCTCCTCTTGAGATGCGACGGGAACGCCGGGAACTCTTTCCCGACGAAGCAGGGAAAGGATCCCTCATCTCGAGCTACGAGGCGGAAACGGGGCTCCTCTGGATGTGGGCGGGACCCTCGTGATTCCTCTCGAGTGGAGACGGCTAGGTCGGGGAACTTCTTGATTTGCACCAAGGGTGTGAAGGACCGTTTCGAAGTTCCAGAGGTGAGGTGTGATCAGCCTCGAGACGCCTCAGCGGAAATGGGCCTCATCTCGCCTGGAGCGGAGAACCTCCTGGATTTTCTCGAGTTGCGGCAGGTCTTCTCGAGTTACGACGGGGACCACAGGGACCCGCTCTGGTGGCCTCAGGAAAGGCCAGTCCCCATGCGTGTTGCTAGGGGACCTCTCGGGTTTCCTCTCCCGTCCATGCCGGGGCCTCAGTCCTTGTGTGGAGTCGGGGCCGGAACCTGAGGATTCCTCTCCAGTGTTGCCATGGATCTTGGGGTGCTTCTGAGTCTCCCCAGGGGAGTCAGGCCTCGTCTCGAGTGGGGGCTTGCACGTGCGCTTTCCTCCCGAGCTGCAGCAGTAGTGTCACGCTTCCTGTCACGTGGATCAAGGGATCTGTGGCTTTCCCTCGAGGCTGTCCCTCGAGGCTTTCCCACGAGGCTTTCCCACAGGGCTGTGCCACGTGCCACCTTGGTGTGAGTCGATCCTCGGCGTGAAAGACGAGCCGGTGAAGGGAAAAGAGGTTCCTCTGGAATGGACTGAGACATCTGGGGGACTCTTGGAATGGTGGCACGACCCTGGAGTTCCTCTCGCCGTTCCTGTTGAGAGGGCCTCCTCTTGAGATGCGACGGGAACGCCGGGAAATCTTTCCCGATGAAGCAGGGAAACGTTCCCTCATCTCGAGCTACGAGGCGGAAACGGGGCTCCTCTGGATGTGGGCGGGACCCTCGTGATTCCTCTCGAGTGGAGACGGCTAGGTCGGGGAACTTCTTGATTTGCACCAAGGGTGTGAAGGACCCTTTCGAAGTTCCAGAGGTGAGGTGTGATCAGCCTCGAGACGCCTCAGCGGAAATGGGCCTCATCTCGCCTGGAGGGGAGAACCTCCTGGATTTTCTCGAGTTGCGGCAGGTCTTCTCGAGTTACGACGGGGACCTCAGGGACCCGCTCTGGTGGCCTCAGGAAAGGCCAGTCCCCATGCGAGTTGCTAGGGGACCTCTCGGGATTCCTCTCCCGTCCATGCCGGGGCCTCAGTCCTTGTGTGGAGTCGGGGCCGGAACCTGAGGATTCCTCTCCAGTGTTGCCATGGATCTTGGGGTGCTTCTGAGTCTCCCCAGGGGAGTCAGGCCTCGTCTCGAGTGGGGGCATGCACGTGCGCTTTCCTCCCGAGCTGCAGCAGTAGTGTCACGCTTCCTGTCACGTGGATCAAGGGATCTGTGGCTTTCCCTCGAGGCTGTCCCTCGAGGCTTTCCCACGAGGCTTTCCCACAGGGCTGTGCCACGTGCCACCTTGGTGTGAGTCGATCCTCGGCGTGAAAGACGAGCCGGTGAAGGGAAAAGAGGTTCCTCTGGAATGGACTGAGACATCTGGGGGACTCTTGGAATGGTGGCACGATCCTGGAGTTCCTCTCGCCGTTCCTGTTGAGAGGGCCTCCTCTTGAGATGCGACGGGAACGCCGGGAACTCTTTCCCGACGAAGCAGGGAAAGGATCCCTCATCTCGAGCTACGAGGCGGAAACGGGGCTCCTCTGGATGTGGGCGGGACCCTCGTGATTCCTCTCGAGTGGAGACGGCTAGGTCGGGGAACTTCTTGATTTGCACCAAGGGTGTGAAGGACCGTTTCGAAGTTCCAGAGGTGAGGTGTGATCAGCCTCGAGACGCCTCAGCGGAAATGGGCCTCATCTCGCCTGGAGCGGAGAACCTCCTGGATTTTCTCGAGTTGCGGCAGGTCTTCTCGAGTTACGACGGGGACCACAGGGACCCGCTCTGGTGGCCTCAGGAAAGGCCAGTCCCCATGCGTGTTGCTAGGGGACCTCTCGGGTTTCCTCTCCCGTCCATGCCGGGGCCTCAGTCCTTGTGTGGAGTCGGGGCCGGAACCTGAGGATTCCTCTCCAGTGTTGCCATGGATCTTGGGGTGCTTCTGAGTCTCCCCAGGGGAGTCAGGCCTCGTCTCGAGTGGGGGCTTGCACGTGCGCTTTCCTCCCGAGCTGCAGCAGTAGTGTCACGCTTCCTGTCACGTGGATCAAGGGATCTGTGGCTTTCCCTCGAGGCTGTCCCTCGAGGCTTTCCCACGAGGCTTTCCCACAGGGCTGTGCCACGTGCCACCTTGGTGTGAGTCGATCCTCGGCGTGAAAGACGAGCCGGTGAAGGGAAAAGAGGTTCCTCTGGAATGGACTGAGACATCTGGGGGACTCTTGGAATGGTGGCACGACCCTGGAGTTCCTCTCGCCGTTCCTGTTGAGAGGGCCTCCTCTTGAGATGCGACGGGAACGCCGGGAACTCTTTCCCGACGAAGCAGGGAAAGGATCCCTCATCTCGAGCTACGAGGCGGAAACGGGGCTCCTCTGGATGTGGGCGGGACCCTCGTGATTCCTCTCGAGTGGAGACGGCTAGGTCGGGGAACTTCTTGATTTGCACCAAGGGTGTGAAGGACCGTTTCGAAGTTCCAGAGGTGAGGTGTGATCAGCCTCGAGACGCCTCAGCGGAAATGGGCCTCATCTCGCCTGGAGCGGAGAACCTCCTGGATTTTCTCGAGTTGCGGCAGGTCTTCTCGAGTTACGACGGGGACCACAGGGACCCGCTCTGGTGGCCTCAGGAAAGGCCAGTCCCCATGCGTGTTGCTAGGGGACCTCTCGGGTTTCCTCTCCCGTCCATGCCGGGGCCTCAGTCCTTGTGTGGAGTCGGGGCCGGAACCTGAGGATTCCTCTCCAGTGTTGCCATGGATCTTGGGGTGCTTCTGAGTCTCCCCAGGGGAGTCAGGCCTCGTCTCGAGTGGGGGCTTGCACGTGCGCTTTCCTCCCGAGCTGCAGCAGTAGTGTCACGCTTCCTGTCACGTGGATCAAGGGATCTGTGGCTTTCCCTCGAGGCTGTCCCTCGAGGCTTTCCCACGAGGCTTTCCCACAGGGCTGTGCCACGTGCCACCTTGGTGTGAGTCGATCCTCGGCGTGAAAGACGAGCCGGTGAAGGGAAAAGAGGTTCCTCTGGAATGGACTGAGACATCTGGGGGACTCTTGGAATGGTGGCACGACCCTGGAGTTCCTCTCGCCGTTCCTGTTGAGAGGGCCTCCTCTTGAGATGCGACGGGAACGCCGGGAACTCTTTCCCGACGAAGCAGGGAAAGGATCCCTCATCTAGAGCTACGAGGCGGAAACGGGGCTCCTCTGGATGTGGGCGGGACCCTCGTAATTCCTCTCGAGTGGAGACGGCTAGGTCGGGGAACTTCTGGATTTGCACCAAGGGTGTGAAGGACCCTTTCGAAGTTCCAGAGGTGAGGTGTGATCCGCCTCGAGACGCCTCAGCGGAAATGGGCCTCATCTCGCCTGGAGGGGAGAACCTCCTGGATTTTCTCGAGTTGCGGCAGGTCTTCTCGAGTTACGACGGGGACCTCAGGGACCCGCTCTGGTGGCCTCAGGAAAGGCCAGTCCCCATGCGAGTTGCTAGGGGACCACTCGGGATTCCTCTCCCGTCCATGCCGGGGCCTCAGTCCTTGTGTGGAGTCGGGGCCGGAACCTGAGGATTCCTCTCCAGTGTTGCCATGGATCTTGGGGTGCTTCTGAGTCTCCCCAGGGGAGTCAGGCCTCGTCTCGAGTGGGGGCTTGCACGTGCGATTTCCTCCCGAGCTGCAGCAGTAGTGTCACGCTTCCTGTCACGTGGATCAAGGGATCTGTGGCTTTCCCTCGAGGCTGTCCCTCGAGGCTTTCCCACGAGGCTTTCCCACAGGGCTGTGCCACGTGCCACCTTGGTGTGAGTCGATCCTCGGCGTGAAAGACGAGCCGGTGAAGGGAAAAGAGGTTCCTCTGGAAGGGACTGAGACATCTGGGGGACTCTTGGAATGGTGGCACGACCCTGGAGTTCCTCTCGCCGTTTCTGTTGAGAGGGCCTCCTCTTGAGATGCGACGGGAACGCCGGGAACTCTTTCCCGACGAAGCAGGGAAAGGTTCCCTCATCTCGAGCTACGAGGCGGAAACGGGGCTCCTCTGGATGTGGGCGGGACCCTCGTGATTCCTCTCGAGTGGAGACGGCTAGGTCGGGGAACTTCTTGATTTGCACCAAGGGTGTGAAGGACCCTTTCGAATTTCCAGAGGTGAGGTGTGATCAGCCTCGAGACGCCTCTGCGGAAATGGGCCTCATCTCGCCTGGAGGGGAGAACCTCCTGGATTTTCTCGAGTTGCGGCAGGTCTTCTCGAGTTACGACGGGGACCTCAGGGACCCGCTCTGGTGGCCTCAGGAAAGGCCAGTCCCCATGCGAGTTGCTAGGGGACCTCTCGGGATTCCTCTCCCGTCCATGCCGGGGCCTCAGTCCTTGTGTGGAGTCGGGGCCGGAACCTGAGGATTCCTCTCCAGTGTTGCCATGGATCTTGGGGTGCTTCTGAGTCTCCCCAGGGGAGTCAGTCCTCGTCTCGAGTGGGGGCATGCACGTGTGCTTTCCTCCCGAGCTGCAGCAGTAGTGTCACGCTTCCTGTCACGTGGATCAAGGGATCTGTGGCTTTCCCTCGAGGCTGTCCCTCGAGGCTTTCCAACGAGGCTTTCCCACAGGGCTGTGCCACGTGCCACCTTGGTGTGAGTCGATCCTCGGCGTGAAAGACGAGCCGGTGATGGGAAAAGAGGTTCCTCTGGAATGGACTGAGACATCTGGGGGACTCTTGGAATGGTGGCACGACCCTGGAGTTCCTCTCGCCGTTCCTGTTGAGAGGGCCTCCTCTTGAGATGCGACGGGAACGCCGGGAACTCTTTCCCGACGAAGCAGGGAAAGGATCCCTCATCTCGAGCTACGAGGCGGAAACGGGGCTCCTCTGGATGTGGGCGGGACCCTCGTGATTCCTCTCGAGTGGAGACGGCTAGGTCGGGGAACTTCTTGATTTGCACCAAGGGTGTGAAGGACCCTTTCGAAGTTCCAGAGGTGAGGTGTGATCAGCCTCGAGACGCCTCAGCGGAAATGGGCCTCATCTCGCCTGGAGCGGAGAACCTCCTGGATTTTCTCGAGTTGCGGCAGGTCTTCTCGAGTTACGACGGGGACCACAGGGACCCGCTCTGGTGGCCTCAGGAAAGGCCAGTCCCCATGCGTGTTGCTAGGGGACCTCTCGGGTTTCCTCTCCCGTCCATGCCGGGGCCTCAGTCCTTGTGTGGAGTCGGGGCCGGAACCTGAGGATTCCTCTCCAGTGTTGCCATGGATCTTGGGGTGCTTCTGAGTCTCCCCAGGGGAGTCAGGCCTCGTCTCGAGTGGGGGCATGCACGTGCGCTTTCCTCCCGAGCTGCAGCAGTAGTGTCACGCTTCCTGGCACCTGGATCAAGGGATCTGTGGCTTTCCCTCGAGGCTGTCCCTCGAGGCTTTCCCACGAGGCTTTCCCACAGGGCTGTGCCACGTGCCACCTTGGTGTGAGTCGATCCTCGGCGTGAAAGACGAGCCGGTGAAGGGAAAAGAGGTTCCTCTGGAATGGACTGAGACATCTGGGGGACTCTTGGAATGGTGGCACGACCCTGGAGTTCCTCTCGCCGTTCCTGTTGAGAGGGCCTCCTCTTGAGATGCGACGGGAACGCCGGGAACTCTTTCCCGACGAAGCAGGGAAACGTTCCCTCATCTCGAGCTACGAGGCGGAAACGGGGCTCCTCTGGATGTGGGCGGGACCCTCGTGATTCCTCTCGAGTGGAGACGGCTAGGTCGGGGAACTTCTTGATTTGCACCAAGGGTGTGAAGGACCCTTTCGAAGTTCCAGAGGTGAGGTGTGATCAGCCTCGAGACACCTCTGCGGAAATGGGCCTCATCTCGCCTGGAGGGGAGAACCTCCTGGATTTTCTCGAGTTGCGGCAGGTCTTCTCGAGTTACTATGGGGACCTCAGGGACCCGCTCTGGTGGCCTCAGGAAAGGCCAGCCCCCATGAGAGTTGCTAGGGGACCTCTCGGGATTCCTCTCCCGTCCATGCCGGGGCCTCAGTCCTTGTGTGGAGTCGGGGCCGGAACCTGAGCATTCCTCTCCAGTGTTGCCATGGATCTTGGGGTGCTTCTGAGTCTCCCCAGGGGAGTCAGGCCTCGTCTCGAGTGGGGGCATGCACGTGCGCTTTCCTCCCGAGCTGCAGCAGTAGTGTCACGCTTCCTGTCACGTGGATCAAGGGATCTGTGGCTTTCCCTCGAGGCTGTCCCTCGAGGCTTTCCCACGAGGCTTTCCCACAGGGCTGTGCCACGTGCCACCTTGGTGTGAGTCGATCCTCGGCGTGAAAGACGAGCCGGTGAAGGGAAAAGAGGTTCCTCTGGAATGGACTGAGACATCTGGGGGACTCTTGGAATGGTGGCACGACCCTGGAGTTCCTCTCGCCGTTCCTGTTGAGAGGGCCTCCTCTTGAGATGCGACGGGAACGCCGGGAACTCTTTCCCGACGAAGCAGGGAAAGGATCCCTCATCTAGAGCTACGAGGCGGAAACGGGGCTCCTCTGGATGTGGGCGGGACCCTCGTAATTCCTCTCGAGTGGAGACGGCTAGGTCGGGGAACTTCTTGATTTGCACCAAGGGTGTGAAGGACCCTTTCGAAGTTCCAGAGGTGAGGTGTGATCAGCCTCGAGACGCCTCAGCGGAAATGGGCCTCATCTCGCCTGGAGGGGAGAACCTCCTGGATTTTCTCGAGTTGCGGCAGGTCTTCTCGAGTTACGACGGGGACCTCAGGGACCCGCTCTGGTGGCCTCAGGAAAGGCCAGTCCCCATGCGAGTTGCTAGGGGACCACTCGGGATTCCTCTCCCGTCCATGCCGGGGCCTCAGTCCTTGTGTGGAGTCGGGGCTGGAACCTGAGGATTCCTCTCCAGTGTTGCCATGGATCTTGGGGTGCTTCTGAGTCTCCCCAGGGGAGTCAGGCCTCGTCTCGAGTGGGGGCTTGCACGTGCGCTTTCCTCCCGAGCTGCAGCAGTAGTGTCACGCTTCCTGTCACGTGGATCAAGGGATCTGTGGCTTTCCCTCGAGGCTGTCCCTCGAGGCTTTCCCACGAGGCTTTCCCACAGGGCTGTGCCACGTGCCACCTTGGTGTGAGTCGATCCTCGGCGTGAAAGACGAGCCGGTGAAGGGAAAAGAGGTTCCTCTGGAAGGGACTGAGACATCTGGGGGACTCTTGGAATGGTGGCACGACCCTGGAGTTCCTCTCGCCGTTTCTGTTGAGAGGGCCTCCTCTTGAGATGCGACGGGAACGCCGGGAACTCTTTCCCGACGAAGCAGGGAAAGGTTCCCTAATCTCGAGCTACGAGGCGGAAACGGGGCTCCTCTGGATGTGGGCGGGACCCTCGTGATTCCTCTCGAGTGGAGACGGCTAGGTCGGGGAACTTCTTGATTTGCACCAAGGGTGTGAAGGACCCTTTCGAAGTTCCAGAGGTGAGGTGTGATCCGCCTCGAGACGCCTCTGCGGAAATGGGCCTCATCTCGCCTGGAGGGGAGAACCTCCTGGATTTTCTCGAGTTGCGGCAGGTCTTCTCGAGTTACGACGGGGACCTCAGGGACCCGCTCTGGTGGCCTCAGGAAAGGCCAGTCCCCATGCGAGTTGCTAGGGGACCTCTCGGGATTCCTCTCCCGTCCATGCCGGGGCCTCAGTCCTTGTGTGGAGTCGGGGCCGGAACCTGAGGATTCCTCTCCAGTGTTGCCATGGATCTTGGGGTGCTTCTGAGTCTCCCCAGGGGAGTCAGTCCTCGTCTCGAGTGGGGGCATGCACGTGTGCTTTCCTCCCGAGCTGCAGCAGTAGTATCACGCTTCCTGTCACGTGGATCAAGGGATCTGTGGCTTTCCCTCGAGGCTGTCCCTCGAGGCTTTCCCACGAGGCTTTCCCACAGGGCTGTGCCACGTGCCACCTTGGTGTGAGTCGATCCTCGGCGTGAAAGACGAGCCGGTGATGGGAAAAGAGGTTCCTCTTGAATGGACTGAGACATCTGGGGGACTCTTGGAATGGTGGCACGACCCTGGAGTTCCTCTCGCCGTTCCTGTTGAGAGGGCCTCCTCTTGAGATGCGACGGGAACGCCGGGAACTCTTTCCCGACGAAGCAGGGAAAGGATCCCTCATCTCGAGCTACGAGGCGGAAACGGGGCTCCTCTGGATGTCGGCGGGACCCTCGTGATTCCTCTCGAGTGGAGACGGCTAGGTCGGGGAACTTCTTGATTTGCACCAAGGGTGTGAAGGACCCTTTCGAAGTTCCAGAGGTGAGGTGTGATCAGCCTCGAGACGCCTCAGCGGAAATGGGCCTCATCTCGCCTGGAGCGGAGAACCTCCTGGATTTTCTCGAGTTGCGGCAGGTCTTCTCGAGTTACGACGGGGACCACAGGGACCCGCTCTGGTGGCCTCAGGAAAGGCCAGTCCCCATGCATGTTGCTAGGGGACCTCTCGGGTTTCCTCTCCCGTCCATGCCGGGGCCTCAGTCCTTGTGTGGAGTCGGGGCCGGAACCTGAGGATTCCTCTCCAGTGTTGCCATGGATCTTGGGGTGCTTCTGAGTCTCCCCAGGGGAGTCAGGCCTCGTCTCGAGTGGGGGAATGCACGTGTGCTTTCCTCCCGAGCTGCAGCAGTAGTGTCACGCTTCCTGTCACGTGGATCAAGGGATCTGTGGCTTTCCCTCGAGGCTGTCCCTCGAGGCTTTCCCACGAGGCTTTCCCACAGGGCTGTGCCACGTGCCACCTTGGTGTGAGTCGATCCTCGGCGTGAAAGACGAGCCGGTGAAGGGAAAAGAGGTTCCTCTGGAATGGACTGAGACATCTGGGGGACTCTTGGAATGGTGGCACGACCCTGGAGTTCCTCTCGCCGTTCCTGTTGAGAGGGCCTCCTCTTGAGATGCGACGGGAACGCCGGGAACTCTTTCCCGACGAAGCAGGGAAAGGATCCCTCATCTCGAGCTACGAGGCGGAAACGGGGCTCCTCTGGATGTGGGCGGGACCCTCGTGATTCCTCTCGAGTGGAGACGGCTAGGTCGGGGAACTTCTTGATTTGCACCAAGGGTGTGAAGGACCGTTTCGAAGTTCCAGAGGTGAGGTGTGATCAGCCTCGAGACGCCTCAGCGGAAATGGGCCTCATCTCGCCTGGAGCGGAGAACCTCCTGGATTTTCTCGAGTTGCGGCAGGTCTTCTCGAGTTACGACGGGGACCACAGGGACCCGCTCTGGTGGCCTCAGGAAAGGCCAGTCCCCATGCGTGTTGCTAGGGGACCTCTCGGGTTTCCTCTCCCGTCCATGCCGGGGCCTCAGTCCTTGTGTGGAGTCGGGGCCGGAACCTGAGGATTCCTCTCCAGTGTTGCCATGGATCTTGGGGTGCTTCTGAGTCTCCCCAGGGGAGTCAGGCCTCGTCTCGAGTGGGGGCATGCACGTGCGCTTTCCTCCCGAGCTGCAGCAGTAGTGTCACGCTTCCTGTCACGTGGATCAAGGGATCTGTGGCTTTCCCTCGAGGCTGTCCCTCGAGGCTTTCCCACGAGGCTTTCCCACAGGGCTGTGCCACGTGCCACCTTGGTGTGAGTCGATCCTCGGCGTGAAAGACGAGCCGGTGAAGGGAAAAGAGGTTCCTCTGGAATGGACTGAGACATCTGGGGGACTCTTGGAATGGTGGCACGACCCTGGAGTTCCTCTCGCCGTTCCTGTTGAGAGGGCCTCCTCTTGAGATGCGACGGGAACGCCGGGAACTCTTTCCCGACGAAGCAGGGAAACGTTCCCTCATCTCGAGCTACGAGGCGGAAACGGGGCTCCTCTGGATGTGGGCGGGACCCTCGTGATTCCTCTCGAGTGGAGACGGCTAGGTCGGGGAACTTCTTGATTTGCACCAAGGGTGTGAAGGACCCTTTCGAAGTTCCAGAGGTGAGGTGTGATCAGCCTCGAGACACCTCTGCGGAAATGGGCCTCATCTCGCCTGGAGGGGAGAACCTCCTGGATTTTCTCGAGTTGCGGCAGGTCTTCTCGAGTTACTATGGGGACCTCAGGGACCCGCTCTGGTGGCCTCAGGAAAGGCCAGCCCCCATGAGAGTTGCTAGGGGACCTCTCGGGATTCCTCTCCCGTCCATGCCGGGGCCTCAGTCCTTGTGTGGAGTCGGGGCCGGAACCTGAGCATTCCTCTCCAGTGTTGCCATGGATCTTGGGGTGCTTCTGAGTCTCCCCAGGGGAGTCAGGCCTCGTCTCGAGTGGGGGCATGCACGTGCGCTTTCCTCCCGAGCTGCAGCAGTAGTGTCACGCTTCCTGTCACGTGGATCAAGGGATCTGTGGCTTTCCCTCGAGGCTGTCCCTCGAGGCTTTCCCACGAGGCTTTCCCACAGGGCTGTGCCACGTGCCACCTTGGTGTGAGTCGATCCTCGGCGTGAAAGACGAGCCGGTGAAGGGAAAAGAGGTTCCTCTGGAATGGACTGAGACATCTGGGGGACTCTTGGAATGGTGGCACGACCCTGGAGTTCCTCTCGCCGTTCCTGTTGAGAGGGCCTCCTCTTGAGATGCGACGGGAACGCCGGGAACTCTTTCCCGACGAAGCAGGGAAAGGATCCCTCATCTAGAGCTACGAGGCGGAAACGGGGCTCCTCTGGATGTGGGCGGGACCCTCGTAATTCCTCTCGAGTGGAGACGGCTAGGTCGGGGAACGTCTTGATTTGCACCAAGGGTGTGAAGGACCCTTTCGAAGTTCCAGAGGTGAGGTGTGATCAGCCTCGAGACGCCTCAGCGGAAATGGGCCTCATCTCGCCTGGAGGGGAGAACCTCCTGGATTTTCTCGAGTTGCGGCAGGTCTTCTCGAGTTACGACGGGGACCTCAGGGACCCGCTCTGGTGGCCTCAGGAAAGGCCAGTCCCCATGCGAGTTGCTAGGGGACCACTCGGGATTCCTCTCCCGTCCATGCCGGGGCCTCAGTCCTTGTGTGGAGTCGGGGCCGGAACCTGAGGATTCCTCTCCAGTGTTGCCATGGATCTTGGGGTGCTTCTGAGTCTCCCCAGGGGAGTCAGTCCTCGTCTCGAGTGGGGGCATGCACGTGTGCTTTCCTCCCGAGCTGCAGCAGTAGTGTCACGCTTCCTGTCACGTGGATCAAGGGATCTGTGGCTTTCCCTCGAGGCTGTCCCTCGAGGCTTTCCCACGAGGCTTTCCCACAGGGCTGTGCCACGTGCCACCTTGGTGTGAGTCGATCCTCGGCGTGAAAGACGAGCCGGTGATGGGAAAAGAGGTTCCTCTGGAATGGACTGAGACATCTGGGGGACTCTTGGAATGGTGGCACGACCCTGGAGTTCCTCTCGCCGTTCCTGTTGAGAGGGCCTCCTCTTGAGATGCGACGGGAACGCCGGGAACTCTTTCCCGACGAAGCAGGGAAAGGATCCCTCATCTCGAGCTACGAGGCGGAAACGGGGCTCCTCTGGATGTGGGCGGGACCCTCGTGATTCCTCTCGAGTGGAGACGGCTAGGTCGGGGAACTTCTTGATTTGCACCAAGGGTGTGAAGGACCGTTTCGAAGTTCCAGAGGTGAGGTGTGATCAGCCTCGAACGCCTCAGCGGAAATGGGCCTCATCTCGCCTGGAGCGGAGAACCTCCTGGATTTTCTCGAGTTGCGGCAGGTCTTCTCGAGTTACGACGGGGACCACAGGGACCCGCTCTGGTGGCCTCAGGAAAGGCCAGTCCCCATGCGTGTTGCTAGGGGACCTCTCGGGTTTCCTCTCCCGTCCATGCCGGGGCCTCAGTCCTTGTGTGGAGTCGGGGCCGGAACCTGAGGATTCCTCTCCAGTGTTGCCATGGATCTTGGGGTGCTTCTGAGTCTCCCCAGGGGAGTCAGGCCTCGTCTCGAGTGGGGGCTTGCACGTGCGCTTTCCTCCCGAGCTGCAGCAGTAGTGTCACGCTTCCTGTCACGAGGATCAAGGGATCTGTGGCTTTCCCTCGAGGCTGTCCCTCGAGGCTTTCCCACGAGGCTTTCCCACAGGGCTGTGCCACGTGCCACCTTGGTGTGAGTCGATCCTCGGCGTGAAAGACGAGCCGGTGAAGGGAAAAGAGGTTCCTCTGGAATGGACTGAGACATCTGGGGGACTCTTGGAATGGTGGCATGACCCTGGAGTTCCTCTCGCCGTTCCTGTTGAGAGGGCCTCCTCTTGAGATGCGACGGGAACGCCGGGAACTCTTTCCCGACGAAGCAGGGAAACGTTCCCTCATCTCGAGCTACGAGGCGGAAACGGGGCTCCTCTGGATGTGGGCGGGACCCTCGTGATTCCTCTCGAGTGGAGACGGCTAGGTCGGGGAACTTCTTGATTTGCACCAAGGGTGTGAAGGACCCTTTCGAAGTTCCAGAGGTGAGGTGTGATCAGCCTCGAGACGCCTCAGCGGAAATGGGCCTCATCTCGCCTGGAGGGGAGAACCTCCTGGATTTTCTCGAGTTGCGGCAGGTCTTCTCGAGTTACGACGGGGACCTCAGGGACCCGCTCTGGTGGCCTCAGGAAAGGCCAGTCCCCATGCGAGTTGCTAGGGGACCTCTCGGGATTCCTCTCCCGTCCATGCCGGGGCCTCAGTCCTTGTGTGGAGTCGGGGCCGGAACCTGAGGATTCCTCTCCAGTGTTGCCATGGATCTTGGGGTGCTTCTGAGTCTCCCCAGGGGAGTCAGGCCTCGTCTCGAGTGGGGGCATGCACGTGCGCTTTCCTCCCGAGCTGCAGCAGTAGTGTCACGCTTCCTGTCACGTGGATCAAGGGATCTGTGGCTTTCCCTCGAGGCTGTCCCTCGAGGCTTTCCCACGAGGCTTTCCCACAGGGCTGTGCCACGTGCCACCTTGGTGTGAGTCGATCCTCGGCGTGAAAGACGAGCCGGTGAAGGGAAAAGAGGTTCCTCTGGAATGGACTGAGACATCTGGGGGACTCTTGGAATGGTGGCACGACCCTGGAGTTCCTCTCGCCGTTCCTGTTGAGAGGGCCTCCTCTTGAGATGAGACGGGAACGCCGGGAACTCTTTCCCGACGAAGCAGGGAAAGGATCCCTCATCTAGAGCTACGAGGCGGAAACGGGGCTCCTCTGGATGTGGGCGGGACCCTCGTAATTCCTCTCGAGTGGAGACGGCTAGGTCGGGGAACTTCTTGATTTGCACCAAGGGTGTGAAGGACCCTTTCGAAGTTCCAGAGGTGAGGTGTGATCAGCCTCGAGACGCCTCAGCGGAAATGGGCCTCATCTCGCCTGGAGGGGAGAACCTCCTGGATTTTCTCGAGTTGCGGCAGGTCTTCTCGAGTTACGACGGGGACCTCAGGGACCCGCTCTGGTGGCCTCAGGAAAGGCCAGTCCCCATGCGAGTTGCTAGGGGACCTCTCGGGATTCCTCTCCCGTCCATGCCGGGGCCTCAGTCCTTGTGTGGAGTCGGGGCCGGAACCTGAGGATTCCTCTCCAGTGTTGCCATGGATCTTGGGGTGCTTCTGAGTCTCCCCAGGGGAGTCAGTCCTCGTCTCGAGTGGGGGCATGCACGTGTGCTTTCCTCCCGAGCTGCAGCAGTAGTGTCACGCTTCCTGTCACGTGGATCAAGGGATCTGTGGCTTTCCCTCGAGGCTGTCCCTCGAGGCTTTCCCACGAGGCTTTCCCACAGGGCTGTGCCACGTGCCACCTTGGTGTGAGTCGATCCTCGGCGTGAAAGACGAGCCGGTGAAGGGAAAAGAGGTTCCTCTGGAATGGACTGAGACATCTGGGGGACTCTTGGAATGGTGGCACGACCCTGGAGTTCCTCTCGCCGTTCCTGTTGAGAGGGCCTCCTCTTGAGATGCGACGGGAACGCCGGGAACTCTTTCCCGACGAAGCAGGGAAACGTTCCCTCATCTCGAGCTACGAGGCGGAAACGGGGCTCCTCTGGATGTGGGCGGGACCCTCGTGATTCCTCTCGAGTGGAGACGGCTAGGTCGGGGAACTTCTTGATTTGCACCAAGGGTGTGAAGGACCCTTTCGAAGTTCCAGAGGTGAGGTGTGATCAGCCTCGAGACGCCTCAGCGGAAATGGGCCTCATCTCGCCTGGAGGGGAGAACCTCCTGGATTTTCTCGAGTTGCGGCAGGTCTTCTCGAGTTACGACGGGGACCTCAGGGACCCGCTCTGGTGGCCTCAGGAAAGGCCAGTCCCCATGCGAGTTGCTAGGGGACCTCTCGGGATTCCTCTCCCGTCCATGCCGGGGCCTCAGTCCTTGTGTGGAGTCGGGGCCGGAACCTGAGGATTCCTCTCCAGTGTTGCCATGGATCTTGGGGTGCTTCTGAGTCTCCCCAGGGGAGTCAGGCCTCGTCTCGAGTGGGGGCATGCACGTGCGCTTTCCTCCCGAGCTGCAGCAGTAGTGTCACGCTTCCTGTCACGTGGATCAAGGGATCTGTGGCTTTCCCTCGAGGCTGTCCCTCGAGGCTTTCCCACGAGGCTTTCCCACAGGGCTGTGCCACGTGCCACCTTGGTGTGAGTCGATCCTCGGCGTGAAAGACGAGCCGGTGAAGGGAAAAGAGGTTCCTCTGGAATGGACTGAGACATCTGGGGGACTCTTGGAATGGTGGCACGACCCTGGAGTTCCTCTCGCCGTTCCTGTTGAGAGGGCCTCCTCTTGAGATGCGACGGGAACGCCGGGAACTCTTTCCCGACGAAGCAGGGAAAGGATCCCTCATCTAGAGCTACGAGGCGGAAACGGGGCTCCTCTGGATGTGGGCGGGACCCTCGTAATTCCTCTCGAGTGGAGACGGCTAGGTCGAGGAACTTCTTGATTTGCACCAAGGGTGTGAAGGACCCTTTCGAAGTTCCAGAGGTGAGGTGTGATCAGCCTCGAGACGCCTCAGCGGAAATGGGCCTCATCTCGCCTGGAGGGGAGAACCTCCTGGATTTTCTCGAGTTGCGGCAGGTCTTCTCGAGTTACGACGGGGACCTCAGGGACCCGCTCTGGTGGCCTCAGGAAAGGCCAGTCCCCATGCGAGTTGCTAGGGGACCTCTCGGGATTCCTCTCCCGTCCATGCCGGGGCCTCAGTCCTTGTGTGGAGTCGGGGCCGGAACCTGAGGATTCCTCTCCAGTGTTGCCATGGATCTTGGGGTGCTTCTGAGTCTCCCCAGGGGAGTCAGTCCTCGTCTCGAGTGGGGGCATGCACGTGTGCTTTCCTCCCGAGCTGCAGCAGTAGTGTCACGCTTCCTGTCACGTGGATCAAGGGATCTGTGGCTTTCCCTCGAGGCTGTCCCTCGAGGCTTTCCCACGAGGCTTTCCCACAGGGCTGTGCCACGTGCCACCTTGGTGTGAGTCGATCCTCGGCGTGAAAGACGAGCCGGTGATGGGAAAAGAGGTTCCTCTGGAATGGACTGAGACATCTGGGGGACTCTTGGAATGGTGGCACGACCCTGGAGTTCCTCTCGCCGTTCCTGTTGAGAGGGCCTCCTCTTGAGATGCGACGGGAACGCCGGGAACTCTTTCCCGACGAAGCAGGGAAAGGATCCCTCATCTCGAGCTACGAGGCGGAAACGGTGCTCCTCTGGATGTGGGCGGGACCCTCGTGATTCCTCTCGAGTGGAGACGGCTAGGTCGAGGAACTTCTTGATTTGCACCAAGGGTGTGAAGGACCGTTTCGAAGTTCCAGAGGTGAGGTGTGATCAGCCTCGAGACGCCTCAGCGGAAATGGGCCTCATCTCGCCTGGAGCGGAGAACCTCCTGGATTTTCTCGAGTTGCGGCAGGTCTTCTCGAGTTACGACGGGGACCACAGGGACCCGCTCTGGTGGCCTCAGGAAAGGCCAGTCCCCATGCGTGTTGCTAGGGGACCTCTCGGGTTTCCTCTCCCGTCCATGCCGGGGCCTCAGTCCTTGTGTGGAGTCGGGGCCGGAACCTGAGGATTCCTCTCCAGTGTTGCCATGGATCTTGGGGTGCTTCTGAGTCTCCCCAGGGGAGTCAGGCCTCGTCTCGAGTGGGGGCATGCACGTGCGCTTTCCTCCCGAGCTGCAGCAGTAGTGTCACGCTTCCTGTCACGTGGATCAAGGGATCTGTGGCTTTCCCTCGAGGCTGTCCCTCGAGGATTTCCCACGAGGCTTTCCCACAGGGCTGTGCCACGTGCCACCTTGGTGTGAGTCGATCCTCGGCGTGAAAGACGAGCCGGTGAAGGGAAAAGAGGTTCCTCTGGAATGGACTGAGACATCTGGGGGACTCTTGGAATGGTGGCACGACCCTGGAGTTCCTCTCGCCGTTCCTGTTGAGAGGGCCTCCTCTTGAGATGCGACGGGAACGCCGCGAACTCTTTCCCGACGAAGCAGGGAAACGTTCCCTCATCTCGAGCTACGAGGCGGAAACGGGGCTCCTCTGGATGTGGGCGGGACCCTCGTGATTCCTCTCGAGTGGAGACGGCTAGGTCGGGGAACTTCTTGATTTGCACCAAGGGTGTGAAGGACCCTTTCGAAGTTCCAGAGGTGAGGTGTGATCAGCCTCGAGACGCCTCAGCGGAAATGGGCCTCATCTCGCCTGGAGGGGAGAACCTCCTGGATTTTCTCGAGTTGCGGCAGGTCTTCTCGAGTTACGACGGTGACCTCAGGGACCCGCTCTGGTGGCCTCAGGAAAGGCCAGTCCCCATGCGAGTTGCTAGGGGACCACTCGGGATTCCTCTCCCGTCCATGCCGGGGCCTCAGTCCTTGTGTGGAGTCGGGGCCGGAACCTGAGGATTCCTCTCCAGTGTTGCCATGGATCTTGGGGTGCTTCTGAGTCTCCCCAGGGGAGTCAGGCCTCGTCTCGAGTGGGGGCTTGCACGTGCGCTTTCCTCCCGAGCTGCAGCAGTAGTGTCACGCTTCCTGTCACGTGGATCAAGGGATCTGTGGCTTTCCCTCGAGGCTGTCCCTCGAGGCTTTCCCACGAGGCTTTCCCACAGGGCTGTGCCACGTGCCACCTTGGTGTGAGTCGATCCTCGGCGTGAAAGACGAGCCGGTGAAGGGAAAAGAGGTTCCTCTGGAATGGACTGAGACATCTGGGGGACTCTTGGAATGGTGGCACGACCCTGGAGTTCCTCTCGCCGTTCCTGTTGAGAGGGCCTCCTCTTGAGATGCGACGGGAACGCCGGGAACTCTTTCCCGACGAAGCAGGGAAAGGTTCCCTCATCTCGAGCTACGAGGCGGAAACGGGGCTCCTCTGGATGTGGGCGGGACCCTCGTGATTCCTCTCGAGTGGAGACGGCTAGGTCGGGGAACTTCTTGATTTGCACCAAGGGTGTGAAGGACCCTTTCGAAGTTCCAGAGGGGAGGTGTGATCCGCCTCGAGACGCCTCTGCGGAAATGGGCCTCATCTCGCCTGGAGG
This sequence comes from Budorcas taxicolor, assembly GCF_023091745.1. Classification (NCBI taxonomy): domain Eukaryota; kingdom Metazoa; phylum Chordata; class Mammalia; order Artiodactyla; family Bovidae; genus Budorcas; species Budorcas taxicolor. Next base: position 82,287 of record NW_026292783.1, on the reverse strand, counting down.
GGAGAACCTCCTGGATTTTCTCGAGTTGCGGCAGGTCTTCTCGAGTTACGACGGGGACCTCAGGGACCCGCTCTGGTGGCCTCAGGAAAGGCCAGTCCCCATGCGAGTTGCTAGGGGACCTCTCGGGATTCCTCTCCCGTCCATGCCGGGGCCTCAGTCCTTGTGTGGACTCGGGGCCGGAACCTGAGGATTCCTCTCCAGTGTTGCCATGGATCTTGGGGTGCTTCTGAGTCTCCCCAGGGGAGTCAGTCCTCGTCTCGAGTGGGGGCATGCACGTGTGCTTTCCTCCCGAGCTGCAGCAGTAGTGTCACGCTTCCTGTCACGTGGATCAAGGGATCTGTGGCTTTCCCTCGAGGCTGTCCCTCGAGGCTTTCCCACGAGGCTTTCCCACAGGGCTGTGCCACGTGCCACCTTGGTGTGAGTCGATCCTCGGCGTGAAAGACGAGCCGGTGATGGGAAAAGAGGTTCCTCTTGAATGGACTGAGACATCTGGGGGACTCTTGGAATGGTGGCACGACCCTGGAGTTCCTCTCGCCGTTCCTGTTGAGAGGGCCTCCTCTTGAGATGCAACGGGAACGCCGGGAACTCTTTCCCGACGAAGCAGGGAAAGGATCCCTCATCTCGAGCTACGAGGCGGAAACGGGGCTCCTCTGGATGTCGGCGGGACCCTCGTGATTCCTCTCGAGTGGAGACGGCTAGGTCGGGGAACTTCTTGATTTGCACCAAGGGTGTGAAGGACCGTTTCGAAGTTCCAGAGGTGAGGTGTGATCAGCCTCGAGACGCCTCAGCGGAAATGGGCCTCATCTCGCCTGGAGCGGAGAACCTCCTGGATTTTCTCGAGTTGCGGCAGGTCTTCTCGAGTTACGACGGGGACCTCAGGGACCCGCTCTGGTGGCCTCAGGAAAGGCCAGTCCCCATGCGAGTTGCTAGGGGACCTCTCGGGATTCCTCTCCCGTCCATGCCGGGGCCTCAGTCCTTGTGTGGAGTCGGGGCCGGAACCTGAGCATTCCTCTCCAGTGTTGCCATGGATCTTGGGGTGCTTCTGAGTCTCCCCAGGGGAGTCAGGCCTCGTCTCGAGTGGGGGCATGCACGTGCGCTTTCCTCCCGAGCTGCAGCAGTAGTGTCACGCTTCCTGTCACGTGGATCAAGGGATCTGTGGCTTTCCCTCGAGGCTGTCCCTCGAGGATTTCCCACGAGGCTTTCCCACAGGGCTGTGCCACGTGCCACCTTGGTGTGAGTCGATCCTCGGCGTGAAAGACGAGCCGGTGAAGGGAAAAGAGGTTCCTCTGGAATGGACTGAGACATCTGGGGGACTCTTGGAATGGTGGCACGACCCTGGAGTTCCTCTCGCCGTTCCTGTTGAGAGGGCCTCCTCTTGAGATGCGACGGGAACGCCGGGAACTCTTTCCCGACGAAGCAGGGAAAGGTTCCCTCATCTCGAGCTACGAGGCGGAAACGGGGCTCCTCTGGATGTGGGCGGGACCCTCGTGATTCCTCTCGAGTGGAGACGGCTAGGTCGGGGAACTTCTTGATTTGCACCAAGGGTGTGAAGGACCCTTTCGAAGTTCCAGAGGGGAGGTGTGATCCGCCTCGAGACGCCTCTGCGGAAATGGGCCTCATCTCGCCTGGAGGGGAGAACCTCCTGGATTTTCTCGAGTTGCGGCAGGTCTTCTCGAGTTACGACGGGGACCTCAGGGACCCGCTCTGGTGGCCTCAGGAAAGGCCAGTCCCCATGCGAGTTGCTAGGGGACCTCTCGGGATTCCTCTCCCGTCCATGCCGGGGCCTCAGTCCTTGTGTGGAGTCGGGGCCGGAACCTGAGGATTCCTCTCCAGTGTTGCCATGGATCTTGGGGTGCTTCTGAGTCTCCCCAGGGGAGTCAGTCCTCGTCTCGAGTGGGGGCATGCACGTGTGCTTTCCTCCCGAGCTGCAGCAGTAGTGTCACGCTTCCTGTCACGTGGATCAAGGGATCTGTGGCTTTCCCTCGAGGCTGTCCCTCGAGGCTTTCCCACGAGGCTTTCCCACAGGGCTGTGCCACGTGCCACCTTGGTGTGAGTCGATCCTCGGCGTGAAAGACGAGCCGGTGAAGGGAAAAGAGGTTCCTCTGGAAGGGACTGAGACATCTGGGGGACTCTTGGAATGGTGGCACGACCCTGGAGTTCCTCTCGCCGTTCCTGTTGAGAGGGCCTCCTCTTGAGATGCGACGGGAACGCCGGGAACTCTTTCCCGACGAAGCAGGGAAAGGTTCCCTCATCTCGAGCTACGAGGCGGAAACGGGGCTCCTCTGGATGTGGGCGGGACCCTCGTGATTCCTCTCGAGTGGAGACGGCTAGGTCGGGGAACTTCTTGATTTGCACCAAGGGTGTGAAGGACCCTTTCGAATTTCCAGAGGTGAGGTGTGATCAGCCTCGAGACGCCTCTGCGGAAATGGGCCTCATCTCGCCTGGAGGGGAGAACCTCCTGGATTTTCTCGAGTTGCGGCAGGTCTTCTCGAGTTACGACGGGGACCTCAGGGACCCGCTCTGGTGGCCTCAGGAAAGGCCAGTCCCCATGCGAGTTGCTAGGGGACCTCTCGGGATTCCTCTCCCGTCCATGCCGGGGCCTCAGTCCTTGTGTGGAGTCGGGGCCGGAACCTGAGGATTCCTCTCCAGTGTTGCCATGGATCTTGGGGTGCTTCTGAGTCTCCCCAGGGGAGTCAGTCCTCGTCTCGAGTGGGGGCATGCACGTGTGCTTTCCTCCCGAGCTGCAGCAGTAGTGTCACGCTTCCTGTCACGTGGATCAAGGGATCTGTGGCTTTCCCTCGAGGCTGTCCCTCGAGGCTTTCCCACGAGGCTTTCCCACAGGGCTGTGCCACGTGCCACCTTGGTGTGAGTCGATCCTCGGCGTGAAAGACGAGCCGGTGAAGGGAAAAGAGGTTCCTCTGGAATGGACTGAGACATCTGGGGGACTCTTGGAATGGTGGCACGACCCTGGAGTTCCTCTCGCCGTTCCTGTTGAGAGGGCCTCCTCTTGAGATGCGACGGGAACGCCGGGAACTCTTTCCCGACGAAGCAGGGAAAGGATCCCTCATCTCGAGCTACGAGGCGGAAACGGGGCTCCTCTGGATGTGGGCGGGACCCTCGTGATTCCTCTCGAGTGGAGACGGCTAGGTCGGGGAACTTCTTGATTTGCACCAAGGGTGTGAAGGACCGTTTCGAAGTTCCAGAGGTGAGGTGTGATCAGCCTCGAGACGCCTCAGCGGAAATGGGCCTCATCTCGCCTGGAGCGGAGAACCTCCTGGATTTTCTCGAGTTGCGGCAGGTCTTCTCGAGTTACGACGGGGACCACAGGGACCCGCTCTGGTGTCCTCAGGAAAGGCCAGTCCCCATGCGTGTTGCTAGGGGACCTCTCGGGTTTCCTCTCCCGTCCATGCCGGGGCCTCAGTCCTTGTGTGGAGTCGGGGCCGGAACCTGAGGATTCCTCTCCAGTGTTGCCATGGATCTTGGGGTGCTTCTGAGTCTCCCCAGGGGAGTCAGGCCTCGTCTCGAGTGGGGGCATGCACGTGCGCTTTCCTCCCGAGCTGCAGCAGTAGTGTCACGCTTCCTGTCACGTGGATCAAGGGATCTGTGGCTTTCCCTCGAGGCTGTCCCTCGAGGCTTTCCCACGAGGCTTTCCCACAGGGCTGTGCCACGTGCCACCTTGGTGTGAGTCGATCCTCGGCGTGAAAGACGAGCCGGTGAAGGGGAAAGAGGTTCCTCTGGAATGGACTGAGACATCTGGGGGACTCTTGGAATGGTGGCACGACCCTGGAGTTCCTCTCGCCGTTCCTGTTGAGAGGGCCTCCTCTTGAGATGCGACGGGAACGCCGGGAACTCTTTCCCGACGAAGCAGGGAAAGGATCCCTCATCTAGAGCTACGAGGCGGAAACGGGGCTCCTCTGGATGTGGGCTGGACCCTCGTAATTCCTCTCGAGTGGAGACGGCTAGGTCGGGGAACTTCTTGATTTGCACCAAGGGTGTGAAGGACCCTTTCGAAGTTCCAGAGGTGAGGTGTGATCAGCCTCGAGACGCCTCAGCGGAAATGGGCCTCATCTCGCCTGGAGGGGAGAACCTCCTGGATTTTCTCGAGTTGCGGCAGGTCTTCTCGAGTTACGACGGGGACCTCTGGGACCCGCTCTGGTGGCCTCAGGAAAGGCCAGTCCCCATGCGAGTTGCTAGGGGACCACTCGGGATTCCTCTCCCGTCCATGCCGGGGCCTCAGTCCTTGTGTGGAGTCGGGGCCGGAACCTGAGGATTCCTCTCCAGTGTTGCCATGGATCTTGGGGTGCTTCTGAGTCTCCCCAGGGGAGTCAGGCCTCGTCTCGAGTGGGGGCTTGCACCTGCGCTTTCCTCCCGAGCTGCAGCAGTAGTGTCACGCTTCCTGTCACGTGGATCAAGGGATCTGTGGCTTTCCCTCGAGGCTGTCCCTCGAGGCTTTCCCACGAGGCTTTCCCACAGGGCTGTGCCACGTGCCACCTTGGTGTGAGTCGATCCTCGGCGTGAAAGACGAGCCGGTGAAGGGAAAAGAGGTTCCTCTGGAATGGACTGAGACATCTGGGGGACTCTTGGAATGGTGGCACGACCCTGGAGTTCCTCTCGCCGTTCCTGTTGAGAGGTCCTCCTCTTGAGATGCGACGGGAACGCCGGGAACTCTTTCCCGACGAAGCAGGGAAAGGTTCCCTCATCTCGAGCTACGAGGCGGAAACGGGGCTCCTCTGGATGTGGGCGGGACCCTCGTGATTCCTCTCGAGTGGAGACGGCTAGGTCGGGGAACTTCTTGATTTGCACCAAGGGTGTGAAGGACCCTTTCGAATTTCCAGAGGTGAGGTGTGATCAGCCTCGAGACGCCTCTGCGGAAATGGGCCGCATCTCGCCTGGAGGGGAGAACCTCCTGGATTTTCTCGAGTTGCGGCAGGTCTTCTCGAGTTACGACGGGGACCTCAGGGACCCGCTCTGGTGGCCTCAGGAAAGGCCAGTCCCCATGCGAGTTGCTAGGGGACCTCTCGGGATTCCTCTCCCGTCCATGCCGGGGCCTCAGTCCTTGTGTGGAGTCGGGGCCGGAACCTGAGGATTCCTCTCCAGTGTTGCCATGGATCTTGGGGTGCTTCTGAGTCTCCCCAGGGGAGTCAGTCCTCGTCTCGAGTGGGGGCATGCACGTGTGCTTTCCTCCCGAGCTGCAGCAGTAGTGTCACGCTTCCTGTCACGTGGATCAAGGGATCTGTGGCTTTCCCTCGAGGCTGTCCCTCGAGGCTTTCCCACGAGGCTTTCCCACAGGGCTGTGCCACGTGCCACCTTGGTGTGAGTCGATCCTCGGCGTGAAAGACGAGCCGGTGATGGGAAAAGAGGTTCCTCTGGAATGGACTGAGACATCTGGGGGACTCTTGGAATGGTGGCACGACCCTGGAGTTCCTCTCGCCGTTCCTGTTGAGAGGGCCTCCTCTTGAGATGCGACGGGAACGCCGGGAACTCTTTCCCGACGAAGCAGGGAAAGGATCCCTCATCTCGAGCTACGAGGCGGAAACGGGGCTCCTCTGGATGTGGGCGGGACCCTCGTGATTCCTCTCGAGTGGAGACGGCTAGGTCGGGGAACTTCTTGATTTGCACCAAGGGTGTGAAGGACCGTTTCGAAGTTCCAGAGGTGAGGTGTGATCAGCCTCGAGACGCCTCAGCGGAAATGGGCCTCATCTCGCCTGGAGCGGAGAACCTCCTGGATTTTCTCGAGTTGCGGCAGGTCTTCTCGAGTTACGACGGGGACCACAGGGACCCGCTCTGGTGTCCTCAGGAAAGGCCAGTCCCCATGCGTGTTGCTAGGGGACCTCTCGGGTTTCCTCTCCCGTCCATGCCGGGGCCTCAGTCCTTGTGTGGAGTCGGGGCCGGAACCTGAGGATTCCTCTCCAGTGTTGCCATGGATCTTGGGGTGCTTCTGAGTCTCCCCAGGGGAGTCAGGCCTCGTCTCGAGTGGGGGCATGCACGTGCGCTTTCCTCCCGAGCTGCAGCAGTAGTGTCACGCTTCCTGTCACGTGGATCAAGGGATCTGTGGCTTTCCCTCGAGGCTGTCCCTCGAGGCTTTCCCACGAGGCTTTCCCACAGGGCTGTGCCACGTGCCACCTTGGTGTGAGTCGATCCTCGGCGTGAAAGACGAGCCGGTGAAGGGAAAAGAGGTTCCTCTGGAATGGACTGAGACATCTGGGGGACTCTTGGAATGGTGGCACGACCCTGGAGTTCCTCTCGCCGTTCCTGTTGAGAGGTCCTCCTCTTGAGATGCGACGGGAACGCCGGGAACTCTTTCCCGACGAAGCAGGGAAAGGTTCCCTCATCTCGAGCTACGAGGCGGAAACGGGGCTCCTCTGGATGTGGGCGGGCCCCTCGTGATTCCTCTCGAGTGGAGACGGCTAGGTCGGGGAACTTCTTGATTTGCACCAAGGGTGTGAAGGACCCTTTCGAATTTCCAGAGGTGAGGTGTGATCAGCCTCGAGACGCCTCTGCGGAAATGGGCCGCATCTCGCCTGGAGGGGAGAACCTCCTGGATTTTCTCGAGTTGCGGCAGGTCTTCTCGAGTTACGACGGGGACCTCAGGGACCCGCTCTGGTGGCCTCAGGAAAGGCCAGTCCCCATGCGAGTTGCTAGGGGACCTCTCGGGATTCCTCTCCCGTCCATGCCGGGGCCTCAGTCCTTGTGTGGAGTCGGGGCCGGAACCTGAGGATTCCTCTCCAGTGTTGCCATGGATCTTGGGGTGCTTCTGAGTCTCCCCAGGGGAGTCAGTCCTCGTCTCGAGTGGGGGCATGCACGTGTGCTTTCCTCCCGAGCTGCAGCAGTAGTGTCACGCTTCCTGTCACGTGGATCAAGGGATCTGTGGCTTTCCCTCGAGGCTGTCCCTCGAGGCTTTCCCACGAGGCTTTCCCACAGGGCTGTGCACGTGCCACCTTGGTGTGAGTCGATCCTCGGCGTGAAAGACGAGCCGGTGATGGGAAAAGAGGTTCCTCTGGAATGGACTGAGACATCTGGGGGACTCTTGGAATGGTGGCACGACCCTGGAGTTCCTCTCGCCGTTCCTGTTGAGAGGGCCTCCTCTTGAGATGCGACGGGAACGCCGGGAACTCTTTCCCGACGAAGCAGGGAAAGGATCCCTCATCTCGAGCTACGAGGCGGAAACGGGGCTCCTCTGGATGTGGGCGGGACCCTCGTGATTCCTCTCGAGTGGAGACGGCTAGGTCGGGGAACTTCTTGATTTGCACCAAGGGTGTGAAGGACCGTTTCGAAGTTCCAGAGGTGAGGTGTGATCAGCCTCGAGACGCCTCAGCGGAAATGGGCCTCATCTCGCCTGGAGCGGAGAACCTCCTGGATTTTCTCGAGTTGCGGCAGGTCTTCTCGAGTTACGACGGGGACCACAGGGACCCGCTCTGGTGGCCTCAGGAAAGGCCAGTCCCCATGCGAGTTGCTAGGGGACCTCTCGGGTTTCCTCTCCCGTCCATGCCGGGGCCTCAGTCCTTGTGTGGAGTCGGGGCCGGAACCTGAGGATTCCTCTCCAGTGTTGCCATGGATCTTGGGGTGCTTCTGAGTCTCCCCAGGGGAGTCAGGCCTCGTCTCGAGTGGGGGCATGCACGTGCGCTTTCCTCCCGAGCTGCAGCAGTAGTGTCACGCTTCCTGTCACGTGGATCAAGGGATCTGTGGCTTTCCCTCGAGGCTGTCCCTCGAGGCTTTCCCACGAGGCTTTCCCACAGGGCTGTGCCACGTGCCACCTTGGTGTGAGTCGATCCTCGGCGTGAAAGACGAGCTGGTGAAGGGAAAAGAGGTTCCTCTGGAATGGACTGAGACATCTGGGGGACTCTTGGAATGGTGGCACGACCCTGGAGTTCCTCTCGCCGTTCCTGTTGAGAGGGCCTCCTCTTGAGATGCGACGGGAACGCCGGGAACTCTTTCCCGACGAAGCAGGGAAAGGATCCCTCATCTCGAGCTACGAGGCGGAAACGGGGCTCCTCTGGATGTCGGCGGGACCCTCGTGATTCCTCTCGAGTGGAGACGGCTAGGTCGGGGAACTTCTTGATTTGCACCAAGGGTGTGAAGGACCGTTTCGAAGTTCCAGAGGTGAGGTGTGATCAGCCTCGAGACGCCTCAGCGGAAATGGGCCTCATCTCGCCTGGAGCGGAGAACCTCCTGGATTTTCTCGAGTTGCGGCAGGTCTTCTCGAGTTACGACGGGGACCACAGGGACCCGCTCTGGTGGCCTCAGGAAAGGCCAGTCCCCATGCGTGTTGCTAGGGGACCTCTCGGGTTTCCTCTCCCGTCCATGCCGGGGCCTCAGTCCTTGTGTGGAGTCGGGGCCGGAACCTGAGGATTCCTCTCCAGTGTTGCCATGGATCTTGGGGTGCTTCTGAGTCTCCCCAGGGGAGTCAGGCCTCGTCTCGAGTGGGGGCATGCACGTGCGCTTTCCTCCCGAGCTGCAGCAGTAGTGTCACGCTTCCTGTCACGTGGATCAAGGGATCTGTGGCTTTCCCTCGAGGCTGTCCCTCGAGGCTTTCCCACGAGGCTTTCCCACAGGGCTGTGCCACGTGCCACCTTGGTGTGAGTCGATCCTCGGCGTGAAAGACGAGCCGGTGAAGGGAAAAGAGGTTCCTCTGGAATGGACTGAGACATCTGGGGGACTCTTGGAATGGTGGCACGACCCTGGAGTTCCTCTCGCCGTTCCTGTTGAGAGGGCCTCCTCTTGAGATGCGACGGGAACGCCGGGAACTCTTTCCCGACGAAGCAGGGAAAGGATCCCTCATCTAGAGCTACGAGGCGGAAACGGGGCTCCTCTGGATGTGGGCGGGACCCTCGTGATTCCTCTCGAGTGGAGACGGCTAGGTCGGGGAACTTCTTGATTTGCACCAAGGGTGTGAAGGACCCTTTCGAATTTCCAGAGGTGAGGTGTGATCAGCCTCGAGACGCCTCAGCGGAAATGGGCCTCATCTCGCCTGGAGGGGAGAACCTCCTGGATTTTCTCGAGTTGCGGCAGGTCTTCTCGAGTTACGACGGGGACCTCAGGGACCCGCTCTGGTGGCCTCAGGAAAGGCCAGTCCCCATGCGAGTTGCTAGGGGACCTCTCGGGATTCCTCTCCCGTCCATGCCGGGGCCTCAGTCCTTGTGTGGAGTCGGGGCCGGAACCTGAGGATTCCTCTCCAGTGTTGCCATGGATCTTGGGGTGCTTCTGAGTCTCCCCAGGGGAGTCAGTCCTCGTTTCGAGTGGGGGCATGCACGTGTGCTTTCCTCCCGAGCTGCAGCAGTAGTGTCACGCTTCCTGTCACGTGGATCAAGGGATCTGTGGCTTTCCCTCGAGGCTGTCCCTCGAGGCTTTCCCACGAGGCTTTCCCACAGGGCTGTGCCACGTGCCACCTTGGTGTGAGTCGATCCTCGGCGTGAAAGACGAGCCGGTGATGGGAAAAGAGGTTCCTCTGGAATGGACTGAGACATCTGGGGGACTCTTGGAATGGTGGCACGACCCTGGAGTTCCTCTCGCCGTTCCTGTTGAGAGGGCCTCCTCTTGAGATGCGACGGGAACGCCGGGAACTCTTTCCCGACGAAGCAGGGAAAGGATCCCTCATCTCGAGCTACGAGGCGGAAACGGGGCTCCTCTGGATGTGGGCGGGACCCTCGTGATTCCTCTCGAGTGGAGACGGCTAGGTCGGGGAACTTCTTGATTTGCACCAAGGGTGTGAAGGACCGTTTCGAAGTTCCAGAGGTGAGGTGTGATCAGCCTCGAGACGCCTCAGCGGAAATGGGCCTCATCTCGCCTGGAGCGGAGAACCTCCTGGATTTTCTCGAGTTGCGGCAGGTCTTCTCGAGTTACGACGGGGACCACAGGGACCCGCTCTGGTGGCCTCAGGAAAGGCCAGTCCCCATGCGAGTTGCTAGGGGACCTCTCGGGTTTCCTCTCCCGTCCATGCCGGGGCCTCAGTCCTTGTGTGGAGTCGGGGCCGGAACCTGAGGATTCCTCTCCAGTGTTGCCATGGATCTTGGGGTGCTTCTGAGTCTCCCCAGGGGAGTCAGGCCTCGTCTCGAGTGGGGGCATGCACGTGCGCTTTCCTCCCGAGCTGCAGCAGTAGTGTCACGCTTCCTGTCACGTGGATCAAGGGATCTGTGGCTTTCCCTCGAGGCTGTCCCTCGAGGCTTTCCCACGAGGCTTTCCCACAGGGCTGTGCCACGTGCCACCTTGGTGTGAGTCGATCCTCGGCGTGAAAGACGAGCCGGTGAAGGGAAAAGAGGTTTCTCTGGAATGGACTGAGACATCTGGGGGACTCTTGGAATGGTGGCACGACCCTGGAGTTCCTCTCGCCGTTCCTGTTGAGAGGGCCTCCTCTTGAGATGCGACGGGAACGCCGGGAACTCTTTCCCGACGAAGCAGGGAAAGGTTCCCTCATCTCGAGCTACGAGGCGGAAACGGGGCTCCTCTGGATGTGGGCGGGACCCTCGTGATTCCTCTCGAGTGGAGACGGCTAGGTCGGGGAACTTCTTGATTTGCACCAAGGGTGTGAAGGACCCTTTCGAATTTCCAGAGGTGAGGTGTGATCAGCCTCGAGACGCCTCAGCGGAAATGGGCCTCATCTCGCCTGGAGGGGAGAACCTCCTGGATTTTCTCGAGTTGCGGCAGGTCTTCTCGAGTTACGACGGGGACCTCAGGGACCCGCTCTGGTGGCCTCAGGAAAGGCCAGTCCCCATGCGAGTTGCTAGGGGACCTCTCGGGATTCCTCTCCCGTCCATGCCGGGGCCTCAGTCCTTGTGTGGAGTCGGGGCCGGAACCTGAGGATTCCTCTCCAGTGTTGCCATGGATCTTGGGGTGCTTCTGAGTCTCCCCAGGGGAGTCAGTCCTCGTTTCGAGTGGGGGCATGCACGTGTGCTTTCCTCCCGAGCTGCAGCAGTAGTGTCACGCTTCCTGTCACGTGGATCAAGGGATCTGTGGCTTTCCCTCGAGGCTGTCCCTCGAGGCTTTCCCACGAGGCTTTCCCACAGGGCTGTGCCACGTGCCACCTTGGTGTGAGTCGATCCTCGGCGTGAAAGACGAGCCGGTGATGGGAAAAGAGGTTCCTCTGGAATGGACTGAGACATCTGGGGGACTCTTGGAATGGTGGCACGACCCTGGAGTTCCTCTCGCCGTTCCTGTTGAGAGGGCCTCCTCTTGAGATGCGACGGGAACGCCGGGAACTCTTTCCCGATGAAGCAGGGAAAGGATCCCTCATCTCGAGCTACGAGGCGGAAACGGGGCTCCTCTGGATGTGGGCGGGACCCTCGTGATTCCTCTCGAGTGGAGACGGCTAGGTCGGGGAACTTCTTGATTTGCACCAAGGGTGTGAAGGACCGTTTCGAAGTTCCAGAGGTGAGGTGTGATCAGCCTCGAGACGCCTCAGCGGAAATGGGCCTCATCTCGCCTGGAGCGGAGAACCTCCTGGATTTTCTCGAGTTGCGGCAGGTCTTCTCGAGTTACGACGGGGACCACAGGGACCCGCTCTGGTGGCCTCAGGAAAGGCCAGTCCCCATGCGTGTTGCTAGGGGACCTCTCGGGTTTCCTCTCCCGTCCATGCCGGGGCCTCAGTCCTTGTGTGGAGTCGGGGCCGGAACCTGAGGATTCCTCTCCAGTGTTGCCATGGATCTTGGGGTGCTTCTGAGTCTCCCCAGGGGAGTCAGGCCTCGTCTCGAGTGGGGGCATGCACGTGCGCTTTCCTCCCGAGCTGCAGCAGTAGTGTCACGCTTCCTGTCACGTGGATCAAGGGATCTGTGGCTTTCCCTCGAGGCTGTCCCTCGAGGCTTTCCCACGAGGCTTTCCCACAGGGCTGTGCCACGTGCCACCTTGGTGTGAGTCGATCCTCGGCGTGAAAGACGAGCCGGTGAAGGGAAAAGAGGTTCCTCTGGAATGGACTGAGACATCTGGGGGACTCTTGGAATGGTGGCACGACCCTGGAGTTCCTCTCGCCGTTCCTGTTGAGAGGGCCTCCTCTTGAGATGCGACGGGAACGCCGGGAACTCTTTCCCGACGAAGCAGGGAAAGGTTCCCTCATCTCGAGCTACGAGGCGGAAACGGGGCTCCTCTGGATGTGGGCGGGACCCTCGTGATTCCTCTCGAGTGGAGACGGCTAGGTCGGGGAACTTCTTGATTTGCACCAAGGGTGTGAAGGACCCTTTCGAATTTCCAGAGGTGAGGTGTGATCAGCCTCGAGACGCCTCAGCGGAAATGGGCCTCATCTCGCCTGGAGGGGAGAACCTCCTGGATTTTCTCGAGTTGCGGCAGGTCTTCTCGAGTTACGACGGGGACCTCAGGGACCCGCTCTGGTGGCCTCAGGAAAGGCCAGTCCCCATGCGAGTTGCTAGGGGACCTCTCGGGATTCCTCTCCCGTCCATGCCGGGGCCTCAGTCCTTGTGTGGAGTCGGGGCCGGAACCTGAGGATTCCTCTCCAGTGTTGCCATGGATCTTGGGGTGCTTCTGAGTCTCCCCAGGGGAGTCAGTCCTCATTTCGAGTGGGGGCATGCACGTGTGCTTTCCTCCCGAGCTGCAGCAGTAGTGTCACGCTTCCTGTCACGTGGATCAAGGGATCTGTGGCTTTCCCTCGAGGCTGTCCCTCGAGGCTTTCCCACGAGGCTTTCCCACAGGGCTGTGCCACGTGCCACCTTGGTGTGAGTCGATCCTCGGCGTGAAAGACGAGCCGGTGATGGGAAAAGAGGTTCCTCTGGAATGGACTGAGACATCTGGGGGACTCTTGGAATGGTGGCACGACCCTGGAGTTCCTCTCGCCGTTCCTGTTGAGAGGGCCTCCTCTTGAGATGCGACGGGAACGCCGGGAACTCTTTCCCGACGAAGCAGGGAAAGGATCCCTCATCTCGAGCTACGAGGCGGAAACGGGGCTCCTCTGGATGTGGGCGGGACCCTCGTGATTCCTCTCGAGTGGAGACGGCTAGGTCGGGGAACTTCTTGATTTGCACCAAGGGTGTGAAGGACCGTTTCGAAGTTCCAGAGGTGAGGTGTGATCAGCCTCGAGACGCCTCAGCGGAAATGGGCCTCATCTCGCCTGGAGCGGAGAACCTCCTGGATTTTCTCGAGTTGCGGCAGGTCTTCTCGAGTTACGACGGGGACCACAGGGACCCGCTCTGGTGGCCTCAGGAAAGGCCAGTCCCCATGCGTGTTGCTAGGGGACCTCTCGGGTTTCCTCTCCCGTCCATGCCGGGGCCTCAGTCCTTGTGTGGAGTCGGGGCCGGAACCTGAGGATTCCTCTCCAGTGTTGCCATGGATCTTGGGGTGCTTCTGAGTCTCCCCAGGGGAGTCAGGCCTCGTCTCGAGTGGGGGCATGCACGTGCGCTTTCCTCCCGAGCTGCAGCAGTAGTGTCACGCTTCCTGTCACGTGGATCAAGGGATCTGTGGCTTTCCCTCGAGGCTGTCCCTCGAGGCTTTCCCACGAGGCTTTCCCACAGGGCTGTGCCACGTGCCACCTTGGTGTGAGTCGATCCTCGGCGTGAAAGACGAGCCGGTGAAGGGAAAAGAGGTTCCTCTGGAATGGACTGAGACATCTGGGGGACTCTTGGAATGGTGGCACGACCCTGGAGTTCCTCTCGCCGTTCCTGTTGAGAGGGCCTCCTCTTGAGATGCGACGGGAACGCCGGGAACTCTTTCCCGACGAAGCAGGGAAACGTTCCCTCATCTCGAGCTACGAGGCGGAAACGGGGCTCCTCTGGATGTGGGCGGGACCCTCGTGATTCCTCTCGAGTGGAGACGGCTAGGTCGGGGAACTTCTTGATTTGCACCAAGGGTGTGAAGGACCCTTTCGAAGTTCCAGAGGTGAGGTGTGATCAGCCTCGAGACACCTCTGCGGAAATGGGCCTCATCTCGCCTGGAGGGGAGAACCTCCTGGATTTTCTCGAGTTGCGGCAGGTCTTCTCGAGTTACTATGGGGACCTCAGGGACCCGCTCTGGTGGCCTCAGGAAAGGCCAGTCCCCATGAGAGTTGCTAGGGGACCTCTCGGGATTCCTCTCCCGTCCATGCCGGGGCCTCAGTCCTTGTGTGGAGTCGGGGCCGGAACCTGAGCATTCCTCTCCAGTGTTGCCATGGATCTTGGGGTGCTTCTGAGTCTCCCCAGGGGAGTCAGGCCTCGTCTCGAGTGGGGGCATGCACGTGCGCTTTCCTCCCGAGCTGCAGCAGTAGTGTCACGCTTCCTGTCACGTGGATCAAGGGATCTGTGGCTTTCCCTCGAGGCTGTCCCTCGAGGCTTTCCCACGAGGCTTTCCCACAGGGCTGTGCCACGTGCCACCTTGGTGTGAGTCGATCCTCGGCGTGAAAGACGAGCCGGTGAAGGGAAAAGAGGTTCCTCTGGAATGGACTGAGACATCTGGGGGACTCTTGGAATGGTGGCACGACCCTGGAGTTCCTCTCGCCGTTCCTGTTGAGAGGGCCTCCTCTTGAGATGCGACGGGAACGCCGGGAACTCTTTCCCGACGAAGCAGGGATAGGATCCCTCATCTCGAGCTACGAGGCGGAAACGGGGCTCCTCTGGATGTCGGCGGGACCCTCGTGATTCCTCTCGAGTGGAGACGGCTAGGTCGGGGAACTTCTTGATTTGCACCAAGGGTGTGAAGGACCGTTTCGAAGTTCCAGAGGTGAGAAGTGATCAGCCTCGAGACGCCTCAGCGGAAATGGGCCTCATCTCGCCTGGAGCGGAGAACGTCCTGGATTTTCTCGAGTTGCGGCAGGTCTTCTCGAGTTACGACGGGGACCACAGGGACCCGCTCTGGTGGCCTCAGGAAAGGCCAGTCCCCATGCGTGTTGCTAGGGGACCTCTCGGGTTTCCTCTCCCGTCCATGCCGGGGCCTCAGTCCTTGTGTGGAGTCGGGGCCGCAACCTGAGGATTCCTCTCCAGTGTTGCCATGGATCTTGGGGTGCTTCTGAGTCTCCCCAGGGGAGTCAGGCCTCGTCTCGAGTGGGGGCTTGCACGTGCGCTTTCCTCCCGAGCTGCAGCAGTAGTGTCACGCTTCCTGTCACGTGGATCAAGGGATCTGTGGCTTTCCCTCGAGGCTGTCCCTCGAGGCTTTCCCACGAGGCTTTCCCACAGGGCTGTGCCACGTGCCACCTTGGTGTGAGTCGATCCTCGGCGTGAAAGACGAGCCGGTGAAGGGAAAAGAGGTTTCTCTGGAATGGACTGAGACATCTGGGGGACTCTTGGAATGGTGGCACGACCCTGGAGTTCCTCTCGCAGTTCCTGTTGAGAGGGCCTCCTCTTGAGATGCGACGGGAACGCCGGGAACTCTTTCCCGACGAAGCAGGGAAAGGTTCCCTCATCTCGAGCTACGAGGCGGAAACGGGGCTCCTCTGGATGTGGGCGGGACCCTCGTGATTCCTCTCGAGTGGAGACGGCTAGGTCGGGGAACTTCTTGATTTGCACCAAGGGTGTGAAGGACCCTTTCGAATTTCCAGAGGTGAGGTGTGATCAGCCTCGAGACGCCTCAGCGGAAATGGGCCTCATCTCGCCTGGAGGGGAGAACCTCCTGGATTTTCTCGAGTTGCGGCAGGTCTTCTCGAGTTACGACGGGGACCTCAGGGACCCGCTCTGGTGGCCTCAGGAAAGGCCAGTCCCCATGCAAGTTGCTAGGGGACCTCTCGGGATTCCTCTCCCGTCCATGCCGGGGCCTCAGTCCTTGTGTGGAGTCGGGGCCGGAACCTGAGGATTCCTCTCCAGTGTTGCCATGGATCTTGGGGTGCTTCTGAGTCTCCCCAGGGGAGTCAGTCCTCGTCTCGAGTGGGGGCATGCACGTGTGCTTTCCTCCCGAACTGCAGCAGTAGTGTCACGCTTCCTGTCACGTGGATCAAGGGATCTGTGGCTTTCCCTCGAGGCTGTCCCTCGAGGCTTTCCCACGAGGCTTTCCCACAGGGCTGTGCCACGTGCCACCTTGGTGTGAGTCGATCCTCGGCGTGAAAGACGAGCCGGTGATGGGAAAAGAGGTTCCTCTGGAATGGACTGAGACATCTGGGGGACTCTTGGAATGGTGGCACGACCCTGGAGTTCCTCTCGCCGTTCCTGTTGAGAGGGCCTCCTCTTGAGATGCGACGGGAACGCCGGGAACTCTTTCCCGACGAAGCAGGGAAAGGATCCCTCATCTCGAGCTACCAGGCGGAAACGGGGCTCCTCTGGATGTCGGCGGGACCCTCGTGATTCCTCTCGAGTGGAGACGGCTAGGTCGGGGAACTTCTTGATTTGCACCAAGGGTGTGAAGGACCGTTTCGAAGTTCCAGAGGTGAGGTGTGATCAGCCTCGAGACGCCTCAGCGGAAATGGGCCTCATCTCGCCTGGAGCGGAGAACCTCCTGGATTTTCTCGAGTTGCGGCAGGTCTTCTCGAGTTACGACGGGGACCACAGGGACCCGCTCTGGTGGCCTCAGGAAAGGCCAGTCCCCATGCGTGTTGCTAGGGGACCTCTCGGGTTTCCTCTCCCGTCCATGCCGGGGCCTCAGTCCTTGTGTGGAGTCGGGGCCGGAACCTGAGGATTCCTCTCCAGTGTTGCCATGGATCTTGGGGTGCTTCTGAGTCTCCCCAGGGGAGTCAGGCCTCGTCTCGAGTGGGGGCATGCACGTGCGCTTTCCTCCCGAGCTGCAGCAGTAGTGTCACGCTTCCTGTCACGTGGATCAAGGGATCTGTGGCTTTCCCTCGAGGCTGTCCCTCGAGGCTTTCCCACGAGGCTTTCCCACAGGGCTGTGCCACGTGCCACCTTGGTGTGAGTCGATCCTCGGCGTGAAAGACGAGCCGGTGATGGGAAAAGAGGTTCCTCTGGAATGGACTGAGACATCTGGGGGACTCTTGGAATGGTGGCACGACCCTGGAGTTCCTCTCGCCGTTCCTGTTGAGAGGGCCTCCTCTTGAGATGCGACGGGAACGCCGGGAACTCTTTCCCGACGAAGCAGGGAAAGGATCCCTCATCTCGAGCTACGAGGCGGAAACGGGGCTCCTCTGGATGTGGGCGGGACCCTCGTGATTCCTCTCGAGTGGAGACGGCTAGGTCGGGGAACTTCTTGATTTGCACCAAGGGTGTGAAGGACCGTTTCGAAGTTCCAGAGGTGAGGTGTGATCAGCCTCGAGACGCCTCAGCGGAAATGGGCCTCATCTCGCCTGGAGCGGAGAACCTCCTGGATTTTCTCGAGTTGCGGCAGGTCTTCTCGAGTTACGACGGGGACCACAGGGACCCGCTCTGGTGGCCTCAGGAAAGGCCAGTCCCCATGCGTGTTGCTAGGGGACCTCTCGGGTTTCCTCTCCCGTCCATGCCGGGGCCTCAGTCCTTGTGTGGAGTCGGGGCCGGAACCTGAGGATTCCTCTCCAGTGTTGCCATGGATCTTGGGGTGCTTCTGAGTCTCCCCAGGGGAGTCAGGCCTCGTCTCGAGTGGGGGCATGCACGTGCGCTTTCCTCCCGAGCTGCAGCAGTAGTGTCACGCTTCCTGTCACGTGGATCAAGGGATCTGTGGCTTTCCCTCGAGGCTGTCCCTCGAGGCTTTCCCACGAGGCTTTCCCACAGGGCTGTGCCACGTGCCACCTTGGTGTGAGTCGATCCTCGGCGTGAAAGACGAGCCGGTGAAGGGAAAAGAGGTTCCTCTGGAATGGACTGAGACATCTGGGGGACTCTTGGAATGGTGGCACGACCCTGGAGTTCCTCTCGCCGTTCCTGTTGAGAGGGCCTCCTCTTGAGATGCGACGGGAACGCCGGGAACTCTTTCCCGACGAAGCAGGGAAACGTTCCCTCATCTCGAGCTACGAGGCGGAAACGGGGCTCCTCTGGATGTGGGCGGGACCCTCGTGATTCCTCTCGAGTGGAGACGGCTAGGTCGGGGAACTTCTTGATTTGCACCAAGGGTGTGAAGGACCCTTTCGAAGTTCCAGAGGTGAGGTGTGATCAGCCTCGAGACACCTCTGCGGAAATGGGCCTCATCTCGCCTGGAGGGGAGAACCTCCTGGATTTTCTCGAGTTGCGGCAGGTCTTCTCGAGTTACTATGGGGACCTCAGGGACCCGCTCTGGTGGCCTCAGGAAAGGCCAGTCCCCATGAGAGTTGCTAGGGGACCTCTCGGGATTCCTCTCCCGTCCATGCCGGGGCCTCAGTCCTTGTGTGGAGTCGGGGCCGGAACCTGAGCATTCCTCTCCAGTGTTGCCATGGATCTTGGGGTGCTTCTGAGTCTCCCCAGGGGAGTCAGGCCTCGTCTCGAGTGGGGGCATGCACGTGCGCTTTCCTCCCGAGCTGCAGCAGTAGTGTCACGCTTCCTGTCACGTGGATCAAGGGATCTGTGGCTTTCCCTCGAGGCTGTCCCTCGAGGCTTTCCCACGAGGCTTTCCCACAGGGCTGTGCCACGTGCCACCTTGGTGTGAGTCGATCCTCGGCGTGAAAGACGAGCCGGTGAAGGGAAAAGAGGTTCCTCTGGAATGGACTGAGACATCTGGGGGACTCTTGGAATGGTGGCACGACCCTGGAGTTCCTCTCGCCGTTCCTGTTGAGAGGGCCTCCTCTTGAGATGCGACGGGAACGCCGGGAACTCTTTCCCGACGAAGCAGGGATAGGATCCCTCATCTCGAGCTACGAGGCGGAAACGGGGCTCCTCTGGATGTCGGCGGGACCCTCGTGATTCCTCTCGAGTGGAGACGGCTAGGTCGGGGAACTTCTTGATTTGCACCAAGGGTGTGAAGGACCGTTTCGAAGTTCCAGAGGTGAGAAGTGATCAGCCTCGAGACGCCTCAGCGGAAATGGGCCTCATCTCGCCTGGAGCGGAGAACGTCCTGGATTTTCTCGAGTTGCGGCAGGTCTTCTCGAGTTACGACGGGGACCACAGGGACCCGCTCTGGTGGCCTCAGGAAAGGCCAGTCCCCATGCGTGTTGCTAGGGGACCTCTCGGGTTTCCTCTCCCGTCCATGCCGGGGCCTCAGTCCTTGTGTGGAGTCGGGGCCGCAACCTGAGGATTCCTCTCCAGTGTTGCCATGGATCTTGGGGTGCTTCTGAGTCTCCCCAGGGGAGTCAGGCCTCGTCTCGAGTGGGGGCTTGCACGTGCGCTTTCCTCCCGAGCTGCAGCAGTAGTGTCACGCTTCCTGTCACGTGGATCAAGGGATCTGTGGCTTTCCCTCGAGGCTGTCCCTCGAGGCTTTCCCACGAGGCTTTCCCACAGGGCTGTGCCACGTGCCACCTTGGTGTGAGTCGATCCTCGGCGTGAAAGACGAGCCGGTGAAGGGAAAAGAGGTTTCTCTGGAATGGACTGAGACATCTGGGGGACTCTTGGAATGGTGGCACGACCCTGGAGTTCCTCTCGCAGTTCCTGTTGAGAGGGCCTCCTCTTGAGATGCGACGGGAACGCCGGGAACTCTTTCCCGACGAAGCAGGGAAAGGTTCCCTCATCTCGAGCTACGAGGCGGAAACGGGGCTCCTCTGGATGTGGGCGGGACCCTCGTGATTCCTCTCGAGTGGAGACGGCTAGGTCGGGGAACTTCTTGATTTGCACCAAGGGTGTGAAGGACCCTTTCGAATTTCCAGAGGTGAGGTGTGATCAGCCTCGAGACGCCTCAGCGGAAATGGGCCTCATCTCGCCTGGAGGGGAGAACCTCCTGGATTTTCTCGAGTTGCGGCAGGTCTTCTCGAGTTACGACGGGGACCTCAGGGACCCGCTCTGGTGGCCTCAGGAAAGGCCAGTCCCCATGCGAGTTGCTAGGGGACCTCTCGGGATTCCTCTCCCGTCCATGCCGGGGCCTCAGTCCTTGTGTGGAGTCGGGGCTGGAACCTGAGGATTCCTCTCCAGTGTTGCCATGGATCTTGGGGTGCTTCTGAGTCTCCCCAGGGGAGTCAGTCCTCGTCTCGAGTGGGGGCATGCACGTGTGCTTTCCTCCCGAGCTGTAGCAGTAGTGTCACGCTTCCTGTCACGTGGATCAAGGGATCTGTGGCTTTCCCTCGAGGCTGTCCCTCGAGGCTTTCCCACGAGGCTTTCCCACAGGGCTGTGCCACGTGCCACCTTGGTGTGAGTCGATCCTCGGCGTGAAAGACGAGCCGGTGATGGGAAAAGAGGTTCCTCTGGAATGGACTGAGACATCTGGGGGACTCTTGGAATGGTGGCACGACCCTGGAGTTCCTCTCGCCGTTCCTGTTGAGAGGGCCTCCTCTTGAGATGCGACGGGAACGCCGGGAACTCTTTCCCGACGAAGCAGGGAAAGGATCCCTCATCTCGAGCTACCAGTCGGAAACGGGGCTCCTCTGGATGTCGGCGGGACCCTCGTGATTCCTCTCGAGTGGAGACGGCTAGGTCGGGGAACTTCTTGATTTGCACCAAGGGTGTGAAGGACCGTTTCGAAGTTCCAGAGGTGAGGTGTGATCAGCCTCGAGACGCCTCAGCGGAAATGGGCCTCATCTCGCCTGGAGCGGAGAACCTCCTGGATTTTCTCGAGTTGCGGCAGGTCTTCTCGAGTTACGACGGGGACCACAGGGACCCGCTCTGGTGGCCTCAGGAAAGGCCAGTCCCCATGCGTGTTGCTAGGGGACCTCTCGGGTTTCCTCTCCCGTCCATGCCGGGGCCTCAGTCCTTGTGTGGAGTCGGGGCCGGAACCTGAGGATTCCTCTCCAGTGTTGCCATGGATCTTGGGGTGCTTCTGAGTCTCCCCAGGGGAGTCAGGCCTCGTCTCGAGTGGGGGCATGCACGTGCGCTTTCCTCCCGAGCTGCAGCAGTAGTGTCACGCTTCCTGTCACGTGGATCAAGGGATCTGTGGCTTTCCCTCGAGGCTGTCCCTCGAGGCTTTCCCACGAGGCTTTCCCACAGGGCTGTGCCACGTGCCACCTTGGTGTGAGTCGATCCTCGGCGTGAAAGACGAGCCGGTGAAGGGAAAAGAGGTTCCTCTGGAATGGACTGAGACATCTGGGGGACTCTTGGAATGGTGGCACGACCCTGGAGTTCCTCTCGCCGTTCCTGTTGAGAGGGCCTCCTCTTCAGATGCGACGGGAACGCCGGGAACTCTTTCCCGACGAAGCAGGGAAAGGATCCCTCATCTCGAGCTACGAGGCGGAAACGGGGATCCTCTGGATGTGGGCGGGACCCTCGTGATTCCTCTCGAGTGGAGACGGGTATGTCGGGGAACTTTTTGATTTGCACCAAGGGTGTGAAGGACCCTTTCGAAGTTCCAGAGTTGAGGTGTGATCAGCCTCGAGACGCCTCAGCGGAAATGGGCCTCATCTCGCCTGGAGGGGAGAACCTCCTGGATTTTCTCGAGTTGCGGCAGGTCTTCTCGAGTTACGACGGGGACCTCAGGGAGCCGCTCTGGTGGCCTCAGGAAAGGCCAGTCCCCATGCGAGTTGCTAGGGGACCTCTCGGGATTCCTCTCCCGTCCATGATGGGGCCTCAGTCCTTGTGTGGAGTCGGGGCCGGAACCTGAGGATTCCTCTCCAGTGTTGCCATGGATGTTGGGGTGCTTCTGAGTCTCCCCAGGGGAGTCAGGCCTCGTCTCGAGTGGGGGCATGCACGTGCGCTTTCCTCCCGAGCTGCAGCAGTAGTGTC
Organism: Budorcas taxicolor; assembly: GCF_023091745.1. Lineage (NCBI taxonomy): Eukaryota > Metazoa > Chordata > Mammalia > Artiodactyla > Bovidae > Budorcas > Budorcas taxicolor. Next base: position 60,763 of record NW_026292783.1, on the reverse strand, counting down.
ACGCTTCCTGTCACGTGGATCAAGGGATCTGTGGCTTTCCCTCGAGGCTGTCCCTCGAGGCTTTCCCACGAGGCTTTCCCACAGGGCTGTGCCACGTGCCACCTTGTTGTGAGTCGATCCTCGGCGTGAAAGACGAGCCGGTGAAGGGAAAGGAGGTTCCTCTGGAATGGACTGAGACATCTGGGGGACTCTTGGAATGGTGGCACGACCCTGGAGTTCCTCTCGCCATTCCTGTTGAGAGGGCCTCCTCTTGAGATGCGACGGGAACGCCGGGAACTCTTTCCCGATGAAGCAGGGAAAGGATCCCTCATCTCGAGCTACGAGGCGGAAACGGGGCTCCTCTGGATGTGGGCGGAACCCTCGTGATTCCTCTCGAGTGGAGACGGCTAGGTCGGGGAACTTCTTGATTTGCACCAAGGGTGTGAATGACCCTTTCGAAGTTCCAGAGGTGAGGTGTGATCAGCCTCGAGACGCCTCAGCGGAAATGGGCCTCATCTCGCCTGGAGGGGAGAACATCCTAGATTTTCTCGAGTTGCGGCAGGTCTTCTCCAGTTACGACGGGGACCTCAGGGACCCGCTCTGGTGGCCTCAGGAAAGGCCAGTCCCCATGCGAGTTGCTAGGGGACCTCTCGGGATTCCTCTCCCGTCCATGCTGGGGCCTCAGTCCTTGTGTGGAGTCGGGGCCGGAACCTGAGGATTGCTCTCCAGTGTTGCCATGGATCTGGGGGTGCTTCTGAGTCTCCCCAGGGGAGTCAGGCCTCGTCTCGAGTGGGGGCATGCACGTGCGCTTTCCTCCCGAGCTGCAGCAGTAGTGTCACGCTTCCTGTCACGTGGATCAAGGGATCTGTGGCTTTCCCTCGAGGCTGTCCCTCGAGGCTTTCCCACGAGACTTTCCCACAGGGCTGTGCCACGTGCCACCTTGGTGTGAGTCGATCCTCGGCGTGAAAGACGAGCCGGTGATGGGAAAAGAGGTTCCTCTGGAATGGACTGAGACATCTGGGGGACTCTTGGAATGGTGGCACGACCCTGGAGTTCCTCTCGCCGTTCCTGTTGAGAGGGCCTCCTCTTGAGATGCGACGGGAACGCCGGGAACTCTTTCCCGACGAAGCAGGGAAAGGATCCCTCATCTCGAGCTACGAGGCGGAAACGGGGCTCCTCTGGATGTGGGCGGGACCCTCGTGATTCCTCTCGAGTGGAGACGGCTAGGTCGGGGAACTTCTTGATTTGCACCAAGGGTGTGAAGGACCGTTTCGAAGTTCCAGAGGTGAGGTGTGATCAGCCTCGAGACGCCTCAGCGGAAATGGGCCTCATCTCGCCTGGAGCGGAGAACCTCCTGGATTTTCTCGAGTTGCGGCAGGTCTTCTCGAGTTACTATGGGGACCTCAGGGACCCGCTCTGGTGGCCTCAGTAAAGGCCAGTCCCCATGAGAGTTGCTAGGGGACCTCTCGGGATTCCTCTCCCGTCCATGCCGGGGCCTCAGTCCTTGTGTGGAGTCGGGGCCGGAACCTGAGCATTCCTCTCCAGTGTTGCCATGGATCTTGGGGTGCTTCTGAGTCTCCCCAGGGGAGTCAGGCCTCGTCTCGAGTGGGGGCATGCACGTGCGCTTTCCTCCCGAGCTGCAGCAGTAGTGTCACGCTTCCTGTCACGTGGATCAAGGGATCTGTGGCTTTCCCTCGAGGCTGTCCCTCGAGGCTTTCCCACGAGGCTTTCCCACAGGGCTGTGCCACGTGCCACCTTGGTGTGAGTCGATCCTCGGCGTGAAAGACGAGCCGGTGAAGGGAAAAGAGGTTCCTCTGGAATGGACTGAGACATCTGGGGGACTCTTGGAATGGTGGCACGACCCTGGAGTTCCTCTCGCCGTTCCTGTTGAGAGGGCCTCCTCTTGAGATGCGACGGGAACGCCGGGAACTCTTTCCCGACGAAGCAGGGAAAGGATCCCTCATCTAGAGCTACGAGGCGGAAACGGGGCTCCTCTGGATGTGGGCGGGACCCTCGTAATTCCTCTCGAGTGGAGACGGCTAGGTCGGGGAACTTCTTGATTTGCACCAAGGGTGTGAAGGACCCTTTCGAATTTCCAGAGGTGAGGTGTGATCAGCCTCGAGACGCCTCAGCGGAAATGGGCCTCATCTCGCCTGGAGGGGAGAACCTCCTGGATTTTCTCGAGTTGCGGCAGGTCTTCTCGAGTTACGACGGGGACCTCAGGGACCCGCTCTGGTGGCCTCAGGAAAGGCCAGTCCCCATGCGAGTTGCTAGGGGACCACTCGGGATTCCTCTCCCGTCCATGCCGGGGCCTCAGTCCTTGTGTGGAGTCGGGGCCGGAACCTGAGCATTCCTCTCCAGTGTTGCCATGGATCTTGGTGTGCTTCTGAGTCTCCCCAGGGGAGTCAGGCCTCGTCTCGAGTGGGGGCTTGCACGTGCGCTTTCCTCCCGAGCTGCAGCAGTAGTGTCACGCTTCCTGTCACGTGGATCAAGGGATCTGTGGCTTTCCCACGAGGCTTTCCCACAGGGCTGTGCCACGTGCCACCTTGGTGTGAGTCGATCCTCGGCGTGAAAGACGAGCCGGTGAAGGGAAAAGAGGTTCCTCTGGAATGGACTGAGACATCTGGGGGACTCTTGGAATGGTGGCACGACCCTGGAGTTCCTCTCGCCGTTCCTGTTGAGAGGGCCTCCTCTTGAGATGCGACGGGAACGCCGGGAACTCTTTCCCGACGAAGCAGGGAAAGGATCCCTCATCTCGAGCTACGAGGCGGAAACGGGGCTCCTCTGGATGTCGGCGGGACCCTCGTGATTCCTCTCGAGTGGAGACGGCTAGGTCGGGGAACTTCTTGATTTGCACCAAGGGTGTGAAGGACACTTTCGAAGTTCCAGAGGTGAGGTGTGATCAGCCTCGAGACGCCTCAGCGGAAATGGGCCTCATCTCGCCTGGAGGGGAGAACCTCCTGGATTTTCTCGAGTTGCGGCAGGTCTTCTCGAGTTACGACGGGGACCTCAGGGAGCCGCTCTGGTGGCCTCAGGAAAGGCCAGTCCCCATGCGAGTTGCTAGGGGACCTCTCGGGATTCCTCTCCCGTCCATGCTGGGGCCTCAGTCCTTGTGTGGAGTCGGGGCCGGAACCTGAGGATTGCTCTCCAGTGTTGCCATGGATCTGGGGGTGCTTCTGAGTCTCCCCAGGGGAGTCAGGCCTCGTCTCGAGTGGGGGCATGCACGTGCGCTTTCCTCCCGAGCTGCAGCAGTAGTGTCACGCTTCCTGTCACGTGGATCAAGGGATCTGTGGCTTTCCCTCGAGGCTGTCCCTCGAGGCTTTCCCACGAGGCTTTCCCACAGGGCTGTGCCACGTGCCACCTTGGTGTGAGTCGATCCTCGGCGTGAAAGACGAGCCGGTGATGGGAAAAGAGGTTCCTCTGGAATGGACTGAGACATCTGGGGGACTCTTGGAATGGTGGCACGACCCTGGAGTTCCTCTCGCCGTTCCTGTTGAGAGGGCCTCCTCTTGAGATGCGACGGGAACGCCGGGAACTCTTTCCCGACGAAGCAGGGAAAGGATCCCTCATCTCGAGCTACGAGGCGGAAACGGGGCTCCTCTGGATGTGGGCGGGACCCTCGTGATTCCTCTCGAGTGGAGACGGCTAGGTCGGGGAACTTCTTGATTTGCACCAAGGGTGTGAAGGACCCTTTCGAAGTTCCAGAGGTGAGGTGTGATCAGCCTCGAGACGCCTCAGCGGAAATGGGCCTCATCTCGCCTGGAGCGGAGAACCTCCTGGATTTTCTCGAGTTGCGGCAGGTCTTCTCGAGTTACTATGGGGACCTCAGGGACCCGCTCTGGTGGCCTCAGTAAAGGCCAGTCCCCATGAGAGTTGCTAGGGGACCTCTCGGGATTCCTCTCCCGTCCATGCCGGGGCCTCAGTCCTTGTGTGGAGTCGGGGCCGGAACCTGAGCATTCCTCTCCAGTGTTGCCATGGATCTTGGGGTGCTTCTGAGTCTCCCCAGGGGAGTCAGGCCTCGTCTCGAGTGGGGGCATGCACGTGCGCTTTCCTCCCGAGCTGCAGCAGTAGTGTCACGCTTCCTGTCACGTGGATCAAGGGATCTGTGGCTTTCCCTCGAGGCTGTCCCTCGAGGCTTTCCCACGAGGCTTTCCCACAGGGCTGTGCCACGTGCCACCTTGGTGTGAGTCGATCCTCGGCGTGAAAGACGAGCCGGTGAAGGGAAAAGAGGTTCCTCTGGAATGGACTGAGACATCTGGGGGACTCTTGGAATGGTGGCACGACCCTGGAGTTCCTCTCGCCGTTCCTGTTGAGAGGGCCTCCTCTTGAGATGCGACGGGAACGCCGGGAACTCTTTCCCGACGAAGCAGGGAAAGGATCCCTCATCTCGAGCTACGAGGCGGAAACGGGGCTCCTCTGGATGTCGGCGGGACCCTCGTGATTCCTCTCGAGTGGAGACGGCTAGGTCGGGGAACTTCTTGATTTGCACCAAGGGTGTGAAGGACACTTTCGAAGTTCCAGAGGTGAGGTGTGATCAGCCTCGAGACGCCTCAGCGGAAATGGGCCTCATCTCGCCTGGAGGGGAGAACCTCTTGGATTTTCTCGAGTTGCGGCAGGTCTTCTCGAGTTACGACGGGGACCTCAGGGAGCCGCTCTGGTGGCCTCAGGAAAGGCCAGTCCCCATGCGAGTTGCTAGGGGACCTCTCGGGATTCCTCTCCCGTCCATGCCGGGGCCTCAGTCCTTGTGTGGAGTCGGGGCCGGAACCTGAGGATTCCTCTCCAGTGTTGCCATGGATCTTGGGGTGCTTCTGAGTCTCCCCAGGGGAGTCAGGCCTCGTCTCGAGTGGGGGCATGCACGTGCGCTTTCCTCCCGAGCTGCAGCAGTAGTGTCACGCTTCCTGTCACGTGGATCAAGGGATCTGTGGCTTTCCCTCGAGGCTGTCCCTCGAGGCTTTCCCACGAGGCTTTCCCACAGGGCTGTGCCACGTGCCACCTTGGTGTGAGTCGATCCTCGGCGTGAAAGACGAGCCGGTGAAGGGAAAGGAGGTTCCTCTGGAATGGACTGAGACATCTGGGGGACTCTTGGAATGGTGGCACGACCCTGGAGTTCCTCTCGCCGTTCCTGTTGAGAGGGCCTCCTCTTGAGATGCGACGGGAACGCCGGGAACTCTTTCCCGATGAAGCAGGGAAAGGATCCCTCATCTCGAGCTACGAGGCGGAAACGGGGCTCCTCTGGATGTGGGCGGAACCCTCGTGATTCCTCTCGAGTGGAGACGGCTAGGTCGGGGAACTTCTTGATTTGCACCAAGGGTGTGAATGACCCTTTCGAAGTTCCAGAGGTGAGGTGTGATCAGCCTCGAGACGCCTCAGCGGAAATGGGCCTCATCTCGCCTGGAGGGGAGAACATCCTAGATTTTCTCGAGTTGCGGCAGGTCTTCTCCAGTTACGACGGGGACCTCAGGGACCCGCTCTGGTGGCCTCAGGAAAGGCCAGTCCCCATGCGAGTTGCTAGGGGACCTCTCGGGATTCCTCTCCCGTCCATGCTGGGGCCTCAGTCCTTGTGTGGAGTCGGGGCCGGAACCTGAGGATTGCTCTCCAGTGTTGCCATGGATCTGGGGGTGCTTCTGAGTCTCCCCAGGGGAGTCAGGCCTCGTCTCGAGTGGGGGCATGCACGTGCGCTTTCCTCCCGAGCTGCAGCAGTAGTGTCACGCTTCCTGTCACGTGGATCAAGGGATCTGTGGCTTTCCCTCGAGGCTGTCCCTCGAGGCTTTCCCACGAGACTTTCCCACAGGGCTGTGCCACGTGCCACCTTGGTGTGAGTCGATCCTCGGCGTGAAAGACGAGCCGGTGATGGGAAAAGAGGTTCCTCTGGAATGGACTGAGACATCTGGGGGACTCTTGGAATGGTGGCACGACCCTGGAGTTCCTCTCGCCGTTCCTGTTGAGAGGGCCTCCTCTTGAGATGCGACGGGAACGCCGGGAACTCTTTCCCGACGAAGCAGGGAAAGGATCCCTCATCTCGAGCTACGAGGCGGAAACGGGGCTCCTCTGGATGTGGGCGGGACCCTCGTGATTCCTCTCGAGTGGAGACGGCTAGGTCGGGGAACTTCTTGATTTGCACCAAGGGTGTGAAGGACCGTTTCGAAGTTCCAGAGGTGAGGTGTGATCAGCCTCGAGACGCCTCAGCGGAAATGGGCCTCATCTCGCCTGGAGCGGAGAACCTCCTGGATTTTCTCGAGTTGCGGCAGGTCTTCTCGAGTTACTATGGGGACCTCAGGGACCCGCTCTGGTGGCCTCAGTAAAGGCCAGTCCCCATGAGAGTTGCTAGGGGACCTCTCGGGATTCCTCTCCCGTCCATGCCGGGGCCTCAGTCCTTGTGTGGAGTCGGGGCCGGAACCTGAGCATTCCTCTCCAGTGTTGCCATGGATCTTGGGGTGCTTCTGAGTCTCCCCAGGGGAGTCAGGCCTCGTCTCGAGTGGGGGCATGCACGTGCGCTTTCCTCCCGAGCTGCAGCAGTAGTGTCACGCTTCCTGTCACGTGGATCAAGGGATCTGTGGCTTTCCCTCGAGGCTGTCCCTCGAGGCTTTCCCACGAGGCTTTCCCACAGGGCTGTGCCACGTGCCACCTTGGTGTGAGTCGATCCTCGGCGTGCCGGTGAAGGGAAAAGAGGTTCCTCTGGAATGGACTGAGACATCTGGGGGACTCTTGGAATGGTGGCACGACCCTGGAGTTCCTCTCGCCGTTCCTGTTGAGAGGGCCTCCTCTTGAGATGCGACGGGAACGCCGGGAACTCTTTCCCGACGAAGCAGGGAAAGGATCCCTCATCTAGAGCTACGAGGCGGAAACGGGGCTCCTCTGGATGTGGGCGGGACCCTCGTAATTCCTCTCGAGTGGAGACGGCTAGGTCGGGGAACTTCTTGATTTGCACCAAGGGTGTGAAGGACCCTTTCGAATTTCCAGAGGTGAGGTGTGATCAGCCTCGAGACGCCTCAGCGGAAATGGGCCTCATCTCGCCTGGAGGGGAGAACCTCCTGGATTTTCTCGAGTTGCGGCAGGTCTTCTCGAGTTACGACGGGGACCTCAGGGACCCGCTCTGGTGGCCTCAGGAAAGGCCAGTCCCCATGCGAGTTGCTAGGGGACCACTCGGGATTCCTCTCCCGTCCATGCCGGGGCCTCAGTCCTTGTGTGGAGTCGGGGCCGGAACCTGAGCATTCCTCTCCAGTGTTGCCATGGATCTTGGTGTGCTTCTGAGTCTCCCCAGGGGAGTCAGGCCTCGTCTCGAGTGGGGGCTTGCACGTGCGCTTTCCTCCCGAGCTGCAGCAGTAGTGTCACGCTTCCTGTCACGTGGATCAAGGGATCTGTGGCTTTCCCACGAGGCTTTCCCACAGGGCTGTGCCACGTGCCACCTTGGTGTGAGTCGATCCTCGGCGTGAAAGACGAGCCGGTGAAGGGAAAAGAGGTTCCTCTGGAATGGACTGAGACATCTGGGGGACTCTTGGAATGGTGGCACGACCCTGGAGTTCCTCTCGCCGTTCCTGTTGAGAGGGCCTCCTCTTGAGATGCGACGGGAACGCCGGGAACTCTTTCCCGACGAAGCAGGGAAAGGATCCCTCATCTCGAGCTACGAGGCGGAAACGGGGCTCCTCTGGATGTCGGCGGGACCCTCGTGATTCCTCTCGAGTGGAGACGGCTAGGTCGGGGAACTTCTTGATTTGCACCAAGGGTGTGAAGGACACTTTCGAAGTTCCAGAGGTGAGGTGTGATCAGCCTCGAGACGCCTCAGCGGAAATGGGCCTCATCTCGCCTGGAGGGGAGAACCTCCTGGATTTTCTCGAGTTGCGGCAGGTCTTCTCGAGTTACGACGGGGACCTCAGGGAGCCGCTCTGGTGGCCTCAGGAAAGGCCAGTCCCCATGCGAGTTGCTAGGGGACCTCTCGGGATTCCTCTCCCGTCCATGCTGGGGCCTCAGTCCTTGTGTGGAGTCGGGGCCGGAACCTGAGGATTGCTCTCCAGTGTTGCCATGGATCTGGGGGTGCTTCTGAGTCTCCCCAGGGGAGTCAGGCCTCGTCTCGAGTGGGGGCATGCACGTGCGCTTTCCTCCCGAGCTGCAGCAGTAGTGTCACGCTTCCTGTCACGTGGATCAAGGGATCTGTGGCTTTCCCTCGAGGCTGTCCCTCGAGGCTTTCCCACGAGGCTTTCCCACAGGGCTGTGCCACGTGCCACCTTGGTGTGAGTCGATCCTCGGCGTGAAAGACGAGCCGGTGATGGGAAAAGAGGTTCCTCTGGAATGGACTGAGACATCTGGGGGACTCTTGGAATGGTGGCACGACCCTGGAGTTCCTCTCGCCGTTCCTGTTGAGAGGGCCTCCTCTTGAGATGCGACGGGAACGCCGGGAACTCTTTCCCGACGAAGCAGGGAAAGGATCCCTCATCTCGAGCTACGAGGCGGAAACGGGGCTCCTCTGGATGTGGGCGGGACCCTCGTGATTCCTCTCGAGTGGAGACGGCTAGGTCGGGGAACTTCTTGATTTGCACCAAGGGTGTGAAGGACCGTTTCGAAGTTCCAGAGGTGAGGTGTGATCAGCCTCGAGACGCCTCAGCGGAAATGGGCCTCATCTCGCCTGGAGCGGAGAACCTCCTGGATTTTCTCGAGTTGCGGCAGGTCTTCTCGAGTTACTATGGGGACCTCAGGGACCCGCTCTGGTGGCCTCAGTAAAGGCCAGTCCCCATGAGAGTTGCTAGGGGACCTCTCGGGATTCCTCTCCCGTCCATGCCGGGGCCTCAGTCCTTGTGTGGAGTCGGGGCCGGAACCTGAGCATTCCTCTCCAGTGTTGCCATGGATCTTGGGGTGCTTCTGAGTCTCCCCAGGGGAGTCAGGCCTCGTCTCGAGTGGGGGCATGCACGTGCGCTTTCCTCCCGAGCTGCAGCAGTAGTGTCACGCTTCCTGTCACGTGGATCAAGGGATCTGTGGCTTTCCCTCGAGGCTGTCCCTCGAGGCTTTCCCACGAGGCTTTCCCACAGGGCTGTGCCACGTGCCACCTTGGTGTGAGTCGATCCTCGGCGTGAAAGACGAGCCGGTGAAGGGAAAAGAGGTTCCTCTGGAATGGACTGAGACATCTGGGGGACTCTTGGAATGGTGGCACGACCCTGGAGTTCCTCTCGCCGTTCCTGTTGAGAGGGCCTCCTCTTGAGATGCGACGGGAACGCCGGGAACTCTTTCCCGACGAAGCAGGGAAAGGATCCCTCATCTCGAGCTACGAGGCGGAAACGGGGCTCCTCTGGATGTCGGCGGGACCCTCGTGATTCCTCTCGAGTGGAGACGGCTAGGTCGGGGAACTTCTTGATTTGCACCAAGGGTGTGAAGGACACTTTCGAAGTTCCAGAGGTGAGGTGTGATCAGCCTCGAGACGCCTCAGCGGAAATGGGCCTCATCTCGCCTGGAGGGGAGAACCTCTTGGATTTTCTCGAGTTGCGGCAGGTCTTCTCGAGTTACGACGGGGACCTCAGGGAGCCGCTCTGGTGGCCTCAGGAAAGGCCAGTCCCCATGCGAGTTGCTAGGGGACCTCTCGGGATTCCTCTCCCGTCCATGCCGGGGCCTCAGTCCTTGTGTGGAGTCGGGGCCGGAACCTGAGGATTCCTCTCCAGTGTTGCCATGGATCTTGGGGTGCTTCTGAGTCTCCCCAGGGGAGTCAGGCCTCGTCTCGAGTGGGGGCATGCACGTGCGCTTTCCTCCCGAGCTGCAGCAGTAGTGTCACGCTTCCTGTCACGTGGATCAAGGGATCTGTGGCTTTCCCTCGAGGCTGTCCCTCGAGGCTTTCCCACGAGGCTTTCCCACAGGGCTGTGCCACGTGCCACCTTGGTGTGAGTCGATCCTCGGCGTGAAAGACGAGCCGGTGAAGGGAAAGGAGGTTCCTCTGGAATGGACTGAGACATCTGGGGGACTCTTGGAATGGTGGCACGACCCTGGAGTTCCTCTCGCCGTTCCTGTTGAGAGGGCCTCCTCTTGAGATGCGACGGGAACGCCGGGAACTCTTTCCCGATGAAGCAGGGAAAGGATCCCTCATCTCGAGCTACGAGGCGGAAACGGGGCTCCTCTGGATGTGGGCGGAACCCTCGTGATTCCTCTCGAGTGGAGACGGCTAGGTCGGGGAACTTCTTGATTTGCACCAAGGGTGTGAATGACCCTTTCGAAGTTCCAGAGGTGAGGTGTGATCAGCCTCGAGACGCCTCAGCGGAAATGGGCCTCATTTCGCCTGGAGGGGAGAACATCCTAGATTTTCTCGAGTTGCGGCAGGTCTTCTCCAGTTACGACGGGGACCTCAGGGACCCGCTCTGGTGGCCTCAGGAAAGGCCAGTCCCCATGCGAGTTGCTAGGGGACCTCTCGGGATTCCTCTCCCGTCCATGCTGGGGCCTCAGTCCTTGTGTGGAGTCGGGGCCGGAACCTGAGGATTGCTCTCCAGTGTTGCCATGGATCTGGGGGTGCTTCTGAGTCTCCCCAGGGGAGTCAGGCCTCGTCTCGAGTGGGGGCATGCACGTGCGCTTTCCTCCCGAGCTGCAGCAGTAGTGTCACGCTTCCTGTCACGTGGATCAAGGGATCTGTGGCTTTCCCTCGAGGCTGTCCCTCGAGGCTTTCCCACGAGGCTTTCCCACAGGGCTGTGCCACGTGCCACCTTGGTGTGAGTCGATCCTCGGCGTGAAAGACGAGCCGGTGATGGGAAAAGAGGTTCCTCTGGAATGGACTGAGACATCTGGGGGACTCTTGGAATGGTGGCACGACCCTGGAGTTCCTCTCGCCGTTCCTGTTGAGAGGGCCTCCTCTTGAGATGCGACGGGAACGCCGGGAACTCTTTCCCGACGAAGCAGGGAAAGGATCCCTCATCTCGAGCTACGAGGCGGAAACGGGGCTCCTCTGGATGTGGGCGGGACCCTCGTGATTCCTCTCGAGTGGAGACGGCTAGGTCGGGGAACTTCTTGATTTGCACCAAGGGTGTGAAGGACCGTTTCGAAGTTCCAGAGGTGAGGTGTGATCAGCCTCGAGACGCCTCAGCGGAAATGGGCCTCATCTCGCCTGGAGCGGAGAACCTCCTGGATTTTCTCGAGTTGCGGCAGGTCTTCTCGAGTTACTATGGGGACCTCAGGGACCCGCTCTGGTGGCCTCAGTAAAGGCCAGTCCCCATGAGAGTTGCTAGGGGACCTCTCGGGATTCCTCTCCCGTCCATGCCGGGGCCTCAGTCCTTGTGTGGAGTCGGGGCCGGAACCTGAGCATTCCTCTCCAGTGTTGCCATGGATCTTGGGGTGCTTCTGAGTCTCCCCAGGGGAGTCAGGCCTCGTCTCGAGTGGGGGCATGCACGTGCGCTTTCCTCCCGAGCTGCAGCAGTAGTGTCACGCTTCCTGTCACGTGGATCAAGGGATCTGTGGCTTTCCCTCGAGGCTGTCCCTCGAGGCTTTCCCACGAGGCTTTCCCACAGGGCTGTGCCACGTGCCACCTTGGTGTGAGTCGATCCTCGGCGTGAAAGACGAGCCGGTGAAGGGAAAAGAGGTTCCTCTGGAATGGACTGAGACATCTGGGGGACTCTTGGAATGGTGGCACGACCCTGGAGTTCCTCTCGCCGTTCCTGTTGAGAGGGCCTCCTCTTGAGATGCGACGGGAACGCCGGGAACTCTTTCCCGACGAAGCAGGGAAAGGATCCCTCATCTAGAGCTACGAGGCGGAAACGGGGCTCCTCTGGATGTGGGCGGGACCCTCGTAATTCCTCTCGAGTGGAGACGGCTAGGTCGGGGAACTTCTTGATTTGCACCAAGGGTGTGAAGGACCCTTTCGAATTTCCAGAGGTGAGGTGTGATCAGCCTCGAGACGCCTCTGCGGAAATGGGCCTCATCTCTCCTGGAGGGGAGAACCTCCTGGATTTTCTCGAGTTGCGGCAGGTCTTCTCGAGTTACGACGGGGACCACAGGGACCCGCTCTGGTGGCCTCAGGAAAGGCCAGTCCCCATGCGAGTTGCTAGGGGACCTCTCGGGATTCCTCTCCCGTCCATGCCGGGGCCTCAGTCCTTGTGTGGAGTCGGGGCCGGAACCTGAGGATTCCTCTCCAGTGTTGCCATGGATCTTGGGGTGCTTCTGAGTCTCCCCAGGGGAGTCAGTCCTCGTTTCGAGTGGGGGCATGCACGTGCGCTTTCCTCCCGAGCTGCAGCAGTAGTGTCACGCTTCCTGTCACGTGGATCAAGGGATCTGTGGCTTTCCCTCGAGGCTGTCCCTCGAGGCTTTCCCACGAGGCTTTCCCACAGGGCTGTGCCACGTGCCACCTTGGTGTGAGTCGATCCTCGGCGTGAAAGACGAGCCGGTGATGGGAAAAGAGGTTCCTCTGGAATGGACTGAGACATCTGGGGGACTCTTGGAATGGTGGCACGACCCTGGAGTTCCTCTCGCCGTTCCTGTTGAGAGGGCCTCCTCTTGAGATGCGACGGGAACGCCGGGAACTCTTTCCCGACGAAGCAGGGAAAGGATCCCTCATCTCGAGCTACGAGGCGGAAACGGGGCTCCTCTGGATGTGGGCGGGACCCTCGTGATTCCTCTCGAGTGGAGACGGCTAGGTCGGGGAACTTCTTGATTTGCACCAAGGGTGTGAAGGACCGTTTCGAAGTTCCAGAGGTGAGGTGTGATCAGCCTCGAGACGCCTCAGCGGAAATGGGCCTCATCTCGCCTGGAGCGGAGAACCTCCTGGATTTTCTCGAGTTGCGGCAGGTCTTCTCGAGTTACTATGGGGACCTCAGGGACCCGCTCTGGTGGCCTCAGTAAAGGCCAGTCCCCATGAGAGTTGCTAGGGGACCTCTCGGGATTCCTCTCCCGTCCATGCCGGGGCCTCAGTCCTTGTGTGGAGTCGGGGCCGGAACCTGAGGATTCCTCTCCAGTGTTGCCATGGATCTTGGGGTGCTTCTGAGTCTCCCCAGGGGAGTCAGGCCTCGTCTCGAGTGGGGGCATGCACGTGCGCTTTCCTCCCGAGCTGCAGCAGTAGTGTCACGCTTCCTGTCACGTGGATCAAGGGATCTGTGGCTTTCCCTCGAGGCTGTCCCTCGAGGCTTTCCCACGAGGCTTTCCCACAGGGCTGTGCCACGTGCCACCTTGGTGTGAGTCGATCCTCGGCGTGAAAGACGAGCCGGTGAAGGGAAAAGAGGTTCCTCTGGAATGGACTGAGACATCTGGGGGACTCTTGGAATGGTGGCACGACCCTGGAGTTCCTCTCGCCGTTCCTGTTGAGAGGGCCTCCTCTTGAGATGCGACGGGGAACGCCGGGAACTCTTTCCCGACGAAGCAGGGAAAGGATCCCTCATCTAGAGCTACGAGGCGGGAAACGGGGCTCCTCTGGATGTGGGCGGGACCCTCGTAATTCCTCTCGAGTGGAGACGGCTAGGTCGGGGAACTTTCTTGATTTGCACCAAGGGTGTGAAGGACCCTTTCGAATTTCCAGAGGTGAGGTGTGATCAGCCTCGAGACGCCTCTGCGGAAATGGGCCTCATCTCTCCTGGAGGGGAGAACCTCCTGGATTTTCTCGAGTTGCGGCAGGTCTTCTCGAGTTACGACGGGGACCACAGGGACCCGCTCTGGTGGCCTCAGGAAAGGCCAGTCCCCATGCGAGTTGCTAGGGGACCTCTCGGGATTCCTCTCCCGTCCATGCCGGGGCCTCAGTCCTTGTGTGGAGTCGGGGCCGGAACCTGAGGATTCCTCTCCAGTGTTGCCATGGATCTTGGGGTGCTTCTGAGTCTCCCCAGGGGAGTCAGTCCTCGTTTCGAGTGGGGGCATGCACGTGCGCTTTCCTCCCGAGCTGCAGCAGTAGTGTCACGCTTCCTGTCACGTGGATCAAGGGATCTGTGGCTTTCCCTCGAGGCTGTCCCTCGAGGCTTTCCCACGAGGCTTTCCCACAGGGCTGTGCCACGTGCCACCTTGGTGTGAGTCGATCCTCGGCGTGAAAGACGAGCCGGTGAAGGGAAAAGAGGTTCCTCTGGAATGGACTGAGACATCTGGGGGACTCTTGGAAATGGTGGCACGACCCTGGAGTTCCTCTCGCCGTTCCTGTTGAGAGGGCCTCCTCTTGAGATGCGACGGGAACGCCGGGAACTCTTTCCCGACGAAGCAGGGAAAGGATCCCTCATCTCGAGCTACGAGGCGGAAACGGGGCTCCTCTGGATGTCGGCGGGACCCTCGTGATTCCTCTCGAGTGGGAGACGGCTAGGTCGGGGAACTTCTTGATTTGCACCAAGGGTGTGAAGGACACTTTCGAAGTTCCAGAGGTGAGGTGTGATCAGCCTCGAGACGCCTCAGCGGAAATGGGCCTCATCTCGCCTGGAGGGGAGAACCTCCTGGATTTTCTCGAGTTGCGGCAGGTCTTCTCGAGTTACGACGGGGACCTCAGGGACCCGCTCTGGTGGCCTCAGGAAAGGCCAGTCCCCATGCGTGTTGCTAGGGGACCTCTCGGGTTTCCTCTCCCGTCCATGCCGGGGCCTCAGTCCTTGTGTGGAGTCGGGGCCGGAACCTGAGGATTCCTCTCCAGTGTTGCCATGGATCTTGGGGTGCTTCTGAGTCTCCCAGGGGAGTCAGGCCTCGTCTCGAGTGGGGGCATGCACGTGCGCTTTCCTCCCGAGCTGCAGCAGTAGTGTCACGCTTCCTGTCACGTGGATCAAGGGATCTGTGGCTTTCCCTCGAGGCTGTCCCTCGAGGCTTTCCCACGAGGCTTTCCCACAGGGCTGTGCCACGTGCCACCTTGGTGTGAGTCGATCCTCGGCGTGAAAGACGAGCCGGTGAAGGGAAAAGAGGTTCCTCTGGAATGGACTGAGACATCTGGGGGACTCTTGGAATGGTGGCACGACCCTGGAGTTCCTCACGCCGTTCCTGTTGAGAGGTCCTCCTCTTGAGATGCGACGGGAACGCCGGGAACTCTTTCCCGACGAAGCAGGGAAAGGATCCCTCATCTCGAGCTACGAGGCGGAAACGGGGGCTCCTCTGGATGTGGGCGGGACCCTCGTGATTCCTCTCGAGTGGAGACGGCTAGGTCGGGGAACTTCTTGATTTGCACCAAGGGTGTGAAGGACCGTTTCGAAGTTCCAGAGGTGAGGTGTGATCAGCCTCGAGACGCCTCAGCGGAAATGGGCCTCATCTCGCCTGGAGGGGAGAACCTCCTGGATTTTCTCGAGTTGCGGCAGGTCTTCTCGAGTTACGACGGGAACCACAGGGACCCGCTCTGGTGGCCTCAGGAAAGGCCAGTCCCCATGCGTGTTGCTAGGGGACCTCTCGGGTTTCCTCTCCCGTCCATGCTGGGGACTCAGTCCTTGTGTGGAGTCAGGGCCGGAACCTGAGGATTCCTGTCCAGTGTTGCCATGGATCTTGGGGTGCTTCTGAGTCTCCCCAGGGGAGTCAGGCCTCGTCTCGAGTGGGGCATGCACGTGCGCTTTCCTCCCGAGCTGCAGCAGTAGTGTCACGCTTCCTGTCACGTGGATCAAGGGATCTGTGGCTTTCCCTCGAGGCTGTCCCTCGAGGCTTTCCCACGAGGCTTTCCCACAGGGCTGTGCCACGTGCCACCTTGGTGTGAGTCCATCCTCGGCGTGAAAGACGAGCCGGTGAAGGGAAAAGAGGTTCCTCTGGAATGGACTGAGACATCTGGGGGACTCTTGGAATGGTGGCACGACCCTGGAGTTCCTCTCGCCGTACCTGTGCAGAGGGCCTCCTCTTGAGATGCGACGGGAACGCCGGGAACTCTTTCCCGACGAAGCAGTGAAAGGATCCCTCATCTCGAGCGACGAGGCGGAAACGGGGCTCCTCTGGATGTGGGCGGGACCCTCGTGATTCCTCTCGAGTGGAGACGGCTAGGTCGGGGAACTTCTTGATTTGCACCAAGGGTGTGAAGGACCCTTTCGAAGTTCCAGAGGTGAGGTGTGATCAGCCTCGAGACGCCTCAGCGGAAATGGGCCTCATCTCACCTGGAGGGGAGAACCTCCTGGATTTTCTCGAGCTGCGGCAGGTCTTCTCGAGTTACGACGGGGACCTCAGGGACCCGCTCTGGTGGCCTCAGGAAAGGCCAATCCCCATGCGAAGTTGCTAGGGGACCTCTCGGAATTCCTCTCCCGTCCATGCCGGGGCCTCAGTCCTTGTGTGGAGTCGGGGCCGGAACCTGAGGATTCCTCTCCAGTGTTGCCATGGATCTTGGGGTGCTTCTGAGTCTCCCCAGGGGAGTCAGGCCTCGTCTCGAGGTGGGGGCTTGCACGTGCGCTTTCCTCCCGAGCTGCAGCAGTAGTGTCACGCTTCCTGTCACGGGGATCAAGGGATCTGTGGCTTTCCCTCGAGGCTGTCCCTCGAGGCTTTCCCACGAGGCTTTCCCACAGGGCTGTGCCACGTGCCACCTTGGTGTGAGTCGATCCTCGGCGTGAAAGACGAGCCGGTGAAGGGAAAAGAGGTTCCTCTGGAATGGACTGAGACATCTGGGGGACTCTTGGAAAGGTGGCACGACCCTGGAGTTCCTCTCGCCGTTCCTGTTGAGAGGGCCTCCTCTTGAGATGTGACGGGAACGCCGGGAAATCTTTCCCGACGAAGCAGGGAAACGTTCCCTCATCTCGAGCTACGAGGCGGAAACGGGGCTCCTCTGGATTTGGGCGGGGACCCTCGTGATTCCTCTCGAGTGGAGACGGCTAGGTCGGGGAACTTCTTGATTTGCACCAAGGGTGTGAAGGACCCTTTCGAAGTTCCAGAGGTGAGGTGTGATCAGCCTCGAGACACCTCTGCGGAAATGGGCCTCATCTCGCCTGGAGGGGAGAACCTCCTGGATTTTCTCGAGTTGCGGCAGGTCTTCTCGAGTTACGACGGGGACCTCAGGGACCCGCTCTGGTGGCCTCAGGAAAGGCCAGTCCCCATGCGAGTTGCTAGGGGACCTCTCGGGATTCCTCTCCCGTCCATGCCGGGGCCTCAGTCCTTGTGTGGAGTCGGGGCCGGAACCTGAGGATTCCTCTCCAGTGTTGCCATGGATCTTGGGGTGCTTCTGAGTCTCCCCAGGGGAGTCAGGCCTCGTCTCGAGTGGGGGCATGCACGTGCGCTTTCCTCCCGAGCTGCAGCAGTAGTGTCACGCTTCCTGTCACGTGGATCAAGGGATCTGTGGCTTTCCCTCGAGGCTGTCCCTCGAGGCTTTCCCACGAGGCTTTCCCACAGGGCTGTGCCACGTGCCACCTTGGTGTGAGTCGATCCTCGGCATGAAAGACGAGCCGGTGAAGGGAAAAGAGGTTCCTCTGGAATGGACTGAGACATCTGGGGGACTCTTGGAATGGTGGCACGACCCTGGAGTTCCTCTCGCCGTTCCTGTTGAGAGGGCCTCCTCTTGAGATGCGACGGGAACGCCGGGAACTCTTTCCCGACGAAGCAGGGAAAGGATCCCTCATCTAGAGCTACGAGGCGGAAACGGGGCTCCTCTGGATGTGGGAGGGACCCTCGTATTTCCTCTCGAGTGGAGACGGCTTGGTCGGGGAACTTCTTGATTTGCACCAAGGGTGTGTAGGACCCTTTCGAAGTTCCAGAGGTGAGGTGTGATCAGCCTCGAGACGCCTCAGCGGAAATGGGCCTCATCTCGCCTGGAGGGGAGAACCTCCTGGATTTTCTCGAGTTGCGGCAGGTCTTCTCGAGTTACGACGGGGACCTCAGGGACCCGCTCTGGTGGCCTCAGGAAAGGCCAGTCCCCATGCGAGTTGCTAGGGGACCTTTCGGGATTCCTCTCCCGTCCATGCCGGGGCCTCAGTCCTTGTGTGGAGTCGGGGCCGGAACCTGTGGATTCCTCTCCAGTGTTGCCATGGATCTTGGGGTGCTTCTGAGTCTCCCCAGGGGAGTCAGGCCTCGTGTCGAGTGGGGGCTTGCACGTGCGCTTTCCTCCCGAGCTGCAGCAGTAGTGTCACGCTTCCTGTCACGTGGATCAAGGGATCTTTGGCTTTCCCTCGAGGCTGTCCCTCGAGGCTTTCCCACGAGGCTTTCCCACAGGGCTGTGCCACGTGCCACCTTGGTGTGAGTCGATCCTCGGCGTGAAAGACGAGCCGGTGAAGGGAAAAGAGGTTCCTCTGGAATGGACTGAGACATCTGGGGGACTCTTGGAATGGTGGCACGACCCTGGAGTTCCTCTCGCCGTTCCTGTTGAGAGGGCCTCCTCTTGAGATGCGACGGGAACGCCGGGAACTCTTTCCCGACGAAGCAGGGAAAGGATCCCTCATCTCGAGCTACGAGGCGGAAACGGGGCTCCTCTGGATGTGGGCGGGACCCTCGTAATTCCTCTCGAGTGGAGGCGGCTAGGTCGGGGAACTTCTTGATTTGCACCAAGGGTGTGAAGGACCCTTTCGAAGTTCCAGAGGTGAGGTGTGATCAGCCTCGAGAGGCCTCAGCGGAAATGGGCCTCATCTCGCCTGGAGGGGAGAACCTTCTGGATTTTCTCGAGTTGCGGCAGGTCTTCTCGAGTTACGACGGGGACCTCAGGGACCCGCTCTGGTGGCCTCAGGAAAGGCCAGTCCCCATGCGAGTTGCTAGGGGACCTCTCGGGATTCCTCTCCCGTCCATGCCGGGGCCTCAGTCCTTGTGTGGAGTCGGGGCCGGAACCTGAGGATTCCTCTCCAGTGTTGCCATGGATCTTGGGGTGCTTCTGAGTCTCCCCAGGGGAGTCAGGCCTCGTCTCGAGTGGGGGCATGCACGTGCGCTTTCCTCCCGAGCTGCAGCAGTAGTGTCACGCTTCCTGTCACGTGGATCAAGGGATCTGTGGCTTTCCCTCGAGGCTGTCCCTCGAGGCTTTCCCACGAGGCTTTCCCACAGGGCTGTGCCACGTGCCACCTTGGTGTGAGTCGATCCTCGGCGTGAAAGACGAGCTGGTGAAGGGAAAAGAGGTTCCTCTGGAATGGACTGAGACATCTGGGGGACTCTTGGAATGGTGGCACGACTCTGGAGTCCCTCTCGCCGTTCCTGTTGAGAGGGCCTCCTCTTGAGATGCGACGGGAACGCCGGGAACTCTTTCCCGACGAAGCAGGGAAAGGATCCCTCATCTAGAGCTACGAGGCAGAAACGGGGCTCCTCTGGATGTGGGCGGGACCCTCGTAATTCCTCTCGAGTGGAGACGGCTAGGTCGGGGAACTTCTTGATTTGCACCAAGGGTGTGAAGGACCCTTTCGAAGTTCCAGAGGTGAGGTGTGATCAGCCTCGAGACGCCTCAGCGGAAATGGGCCTCATCTCGCCTGGAGGGGAGAACCTCCTGGATTTTCTCGAGTTGCGGCAGGTCTTCTCGAGTTACGACGGGGACCTCAGGGACCCGCTCTGGTGGCCTCAGGAAAGGCCAGTCCCCATGCGAGTTGCTAGGGGACCTCTCGGGATTCCTCTCCCGTCCATGCCGGGGCCTCAGTCCTTGTGTGGAGTCGGGGCCGGAACCTGAGGATTCCTCTCCAGTGTTGCCATGGATCTTGGGGTGCTTCTGAGTCTCCCCAGGGGAGTCAGGCCTCGTCTCGAGTGGGGGCTTGCACGTGCGCTTTCCTCCCGAGCTGCAGCAGTAGTGTCACGCTTCCTGTCACGTGGATCAAGGGATCTGTGGCTTTCCCTCGAGGCTGTCCCTCGAGGCTTTCCCACGAGGCTTTCCCACAGGGCTGTGCCACGTGCCACCTTGGTGTGAGTCGATCCTCGGCGTGAAAGACGAGCCGGTGAAGGGAAAAGAGGTTCCTCTGGAATGGACTGAGACATCTGGGGGACTCTTGGAATGGTGGCACGACCCTGGAGTTCCTCTCGCCGTTCCTGTTGAGAGGGCCTCCTCTTGAGATGCGACGGGAACGCCGGGAACTCTTTCCCGACGAAGCAGGGAAAGGTTCCCTCATCTCGAGCTACGAGGCGGAAACGGGGCTCCTCTGGATGTGGGCGGGACCCTCGTGATTCCTCTCGAGTGGAGACGGCTAGGTCGGGGAACTTCTTGATTTGCACCAAGGGTGTGAAGGACCGTTTCGAAGTTCCAGAGGTGAGGTGTGATCAGCCTCGAGACGCCTCAGCGGAAATGGGCCTCATCTCGCCTGGAGGGGAGAACCTCCTGGATTTTCTCGAGTTGCGGCAGGTCTTCTCGAGTTACGACGGGGACCTCAGGGACCCGCTCTGGTGGCCTCAGGAAAGGCCAGTCCCCATGCGAGTTGCTAGGGGACCTCTCGGGATTCCTCTCCCGTCCATGCCGGGGCCTCAGTCCTTGTGTGGAGTCGGGGCTGGAACCTGAGGATTCCTCTCCAGTGTTGCCATGGATCTTGGGGTGCTTCTGAGTCTCCCCAGGGGAGTCAGGCCTCGTCTCGAGTGGGGGCATGCATGTGCGCTTTCCTCCCGAGCTGCAGCAGTAGTGTCACGCTTCCTGTCACGTGGATCAAGGGATCTGTGGCTTTCCCTCGAGGCTGTCCCTCGAGGCTTTCCCACGAGGCTTTCCCACAGGGCTGTGCCACGTGCCACCTTGGTGTGAGTCGATCCTCGGCGTGCAAGACGAGCCGGTGAAGGGAAAAGAGGTTCCTCTGGAATGGACTGAGACATCTGGGGGACTCTTGGAATGGTGGCACGACCCTGGAGTTCCTCTCGCCATTCCTGTTGAGAGGGCCTCCTCTTGAGATGCGACGGGAACGCCGGGAACTCTTTCCCGACGAAGCAGGGAAAGGATCCCTCATCTCGAGCTACGAGGCGGAAACGGGGCTCCTCTGGATGTGGGCGGGACCCTCGTGATTCCTCTCGAGTGGAGACGGCTAGGTCGGGGAACTTCTTGATTTGCACCAAGGGTGTGAAGGACCCTTTCGAAGTTCCAGAGGTGAGGTGTGATCAGCCTCGAGACGCCTCAGCGGAAATGGGCCTCATCTCGCCTGGAGGGGAGAACCTCCTGGATTTTCTCGACCTGCGGCAGGTCTTCTCGAGTTACGACGGGGACCTCAGGGAGCCGCTCTGGTGGCCTCAGGAAAGGCCAGTCCCCATGCGAGTTGCTAGGGGACCTCTCGGAATTCCTCTCCCGTCCATACCGGGGCCTCAGTCCTTGTGTGGAGTCGGGGCCGGAACCTGAGGATTCCTCTCCAGTGTTGCCATGGATCTTGGGGTGCTTCTGAGTCTCCCCAGGGGAGTCAGGCCTCGTCTCGAGTGGGGGCATGCACGTGCGCTTTCCTCCCGAGCTGCAGCAGTAGTGTCACGCTTCCTGTCACGTGGATCAAGGGATCTGTGGCTTTCCCTCGAGGCTGTCCCTCGAGGCTTTCCCACGAGGCTTTCCCACAGGGCTGTGCCACGTGCCACCTTGGTGTGAGTCGATCCTCGGCGTGAAAGACGAGCCGGTGAAGGGAAAAGAGGTTCCTCTGGAATGGACTGAGACATCTGGGGGACTCTTGGAATGGTGGCACGACCCTGGAGTTCCTCTCGCCGTTCCTGTTGAGAGGGCCTCCTCTTGAGATGCGACGGGAACGCCGGGAACTCTTTCCCGACGAAGCAGGGAAAGGTTCCCTCATCTCGAGCTACGAGGCGGATACGGGGCTCCTCTGGATGTGGGCGGGACCCTCGTGATTCCTCTCGAGTGGAGACGGCTAGGTCGGGGAACTTCTTGATTTGCACCAAGGGTGTGAAGGACCCTTTCGAAGTTCCAGAGGTGAGGTGTGATCAGCCTCGAGACGCCTCTGCGGAAATGGGCCTCATCTCGCCTGGAGGGGAGAACCTCCTGGATTTTCTCGAGTTGCGGCAGGTCTTCTCGAGTTACGACGGGGACCTCAGGGACCCGCTCTGGTGGCCTCAGGAAAGGCCAGTCCCCATGCGAGTTGCTAGGGGACCTCTCGGGATTCCTCTCCCGTCCATGCCGGGGCCTCAGTCCTTGTGTGGAGTCGGGGCCGGAACCTGAGGATTCCTCTCCAGTGTTGCCATGGATCTTGGGGTGCTTCTGAGTCTCCCCAGGGGAGTCAGGCCTCGTCTCGAGTGGGGGCATGCACGTGCGCTTTCCTCCCGAGCTGCAGCAGTAGTGTCACGCTTCCTGTCACGTGGATCAAGGGATCTGTGGCTTTCCCTCGAGGCTGTCCCTCGAGGCTTTCCCACGAGGCTTTCCCACAGGGCAGTGCCACGTGCCACCTTGGTGTGAGTCGATCCTCGGCGTGAAAGACGAGCCGGTGAAGGGAAAAGAGGTTCCTCTGGAATGGACTGAGACATCTGGGGGACTCTTGGAATGGTGGCACGACCCTGGAGTTCCTCTCGCCGTTCCTGTTGAGAGGGCCTCCTCTTGAGATGCGACGGGAACGCCGGGAAATCTTTCCCGACGAAGCAGGGAAACGTTCCCTCATCTCGAGCTACGAGGCGGAAACGGAGCTCCTCTGGATGTGGGCGGAACCCTCGTGATTCCTCTCGAGTGGAGACGGCTAGGTCAGGGAACTTCTTGATTTGCACCAAGGGTGTGAAGGATCCTTTCGAAGTTCCAGAGGTGAGGTGTGATCAGCCTCGAGACACCTCTGCGGAAATGGGCCTCATCTCGCCTGGAGGGGAGAACCTCCTGGATTTTCTCGAGTTGGGGCAGGTCTTCTCGAGTTACGACGGGGACCTCAGGGACCCGCTCTGGTGGCCTCAGGAAAGGCCAGTCCCCATGCGAGTTGCTAGGGGACCTCTCGGGATTCCTCTCCCGTCCATGCCGGGGCCTCAGTCCTTGTGTGGAGTCGGGGCCGGAACCTGAGGATTCCTCTCCAGTGTTGCCATGGATCTTGGGGTGCTTCTGAGTCTCCCCAGGGGAGTCAGGCCTCGTCTCGTGTGGGGGCATGCACGTGCGCTTTCCTCCCGAGCTGCAGCAGTAGTGTCACGCTTCCTGTCACGTGGATCAAGGGATCTGTGGCTTTCCCTCGAGGCTGTCCCTCGAGGCTTTCCCACGAGGCTTTCCCACAGGGCTGTGCCACGTGCCACCCTGGTGTGAGTCGATCCTCGGCGTGAAAGACGAGCCGGTGAAGGGAAAAGAGGTTCCTCTGGAATGGACTGAAACATCTGGGGGACTCTTGGAATGGTGGCACGACCTTGGAGTTCCTCTCGCCGTTCCTGTTGAGACGGCCTCCTCTTGAGATGCGACGGAAACGCCGGGAACTCTTTCCCGACGAAGCTTGGAAAGCATCCCTCATCTCGAGCTACGAGGCGGAAACGGGGCTCCTCTGGATGTGTGCGGGACCCTCGTGATTCCTCTCGAGTGGAGACGGGTATGTCGGGGAACTTCTTGATTTGCACCAAGGGTGTGAAGGACCCTTTCGAAGTTCCAGAGGTGAGGTGTGATCAGCCTCGAGACGCCTCAGCGGAAATGGGCCTCCTCTCGCCTGGAGGGGAGAACCTCCTGGATTTTCTCGAGTTGCGGCAGGTCTTCTCGAGTTACGACGGGGACCTCAAGGACCCGCTCTGGTGGCCTCAGGAAAGGCCAGACCCCATGCGAGTTGCTAGGGGGCCTCTCGGGATTCCTCTCCCGTCCATGCCGGGGCCTCAGTCCTTGTGTGGAGTCGGGGCCGGAACCTGAGGATTCCTCTCCAGTGTTGCCATGGATCTTGGGGTGCTTCTGAGTCTCCCCAGGGGAGTCAGGCCTCGTCTCGAGTGGGGGCATGCACGTGCGCTTTCCTCCCGAGCTGCAGCAGTAGTGTCACGCTTCCTGTCACGTGGATCAAGGGATCTGTGGCTTTCCCTCGAGGCTGTCCCTCGAGGCTTTCCCACGAGGCTTTCCCACAGGGCTGTGCCACGTGCCACCTTGGTGTGAGTCGATCCTCGGCGTGAAAGACGAGCCGGTGAAGGGAAAAGAGGTTCCTCTGGAATGGACTGAGACATCTGGGGGACTCTTGGAATGGTGGCCCGACCCTGGAGTTCCTCTCGCCGTTCCTGTTGAGAGGGCCTCCTCTTGAGATGCGACGGGAACGCCGGGAACTCTTTCCCGACGAAGCAGGGAAAGGATCCCTCATCTCGAGCTACGAAGCGGAAACGGGGCTCCTCTGGATGTGGGCGGGACCCTCGTGATTCCTCTCGAGTGGAGACGGGTATGTCGGGGAACTTCTTGATTTGCACCAAGGGTGTGAAGGACCCTTTCGAAGTTCCAGAGGTGAGGTGTGATCAGCCTCGTGACGCCTCAGTGAAAATGGGCCTCATCTCGCCTGGAGGGGAGAACCTCCTGGATTTTCTCGAGTTGCAGCAGGTCTTCTCGAGTTACGACGGGGACCTCAGGGACCCGCTCTGGTGGCCTCAGGAAAGGCCAGTCCCCATGCGAGTTGCTAGGGGACCTCTCGGGATTCCTCTCCCGTCCATGCCGGGGCCTCAGTCCTTGTGTGGAGTCGGGGCTGGAACCTGAGGATTCCTCTCCAGTGTTGCCATGGATCTTGGGGTGCTTCTGAGTCTCCCCAGGGGAGTCAGGCCTCGTCTCGAGTGGGGGCATGCACGTGCGCTTTCCTCCCGAGCTGCAGCAGTAGTGTCACGCTTCCTGTCACGTGGATCAAGGGATCTGTGGCTTTCCCTCGAGGCTGTCCCTCGAGGCTTTCCCACGAGGCATTCCCACAGGGCTGTGCCACGTGCTACCTTGGTGTGAGTCGATCCTCGGCGTGAAAGACGAGCCGGTGAAGAGAAAAGAGGTTCCTCTGGAATAGATTGAGACATCTGGGGGACTCTTGGAATGGTGGCACGACCCTGGAGTTCCTCTCGCCGTTCCTGTTGAGAGGGCCTCCTCTTGAGATGCGACGGGAACGCCGGGAACTCTTTCCCGAAGAAGCAGGGAAAGGATCCCTCATCTAGAGCTAGGAGGCGGAAACGGGGCTCCTCTGGATGTGGGCGGGACCCTCGTAATTCCTCTCGAGTGGAGGCGGCTAGGTCGGGGAACTTCTTGATTTGCACCAAGGGTGTGAAGGACCCTTTCGAAGTTCCAGAGGTGAGGTGTGATCAGCCTCGAGACGCCTCAGCGGAAATGGGCCTCATCTCGCCTGGAGGGGAGAACCTCCTGGATTTTCTCGAGCTGCGGCAGGTCTTCTCGAGTTACGACGGGGACCTCAGGGACCCGCTCTGGTGGCCTCAGGAAAGGCCAGTCCCCATGCGAGTTGCTAGGGGACCTCTCGGGATTCCTCTCCCGTCCATGCCGGGGCCTCAGTCCTTGTGTGGAGTCGGGGCCGGAACCTGAGGATTCCTCTCCAGTGTTGCCATGGATCTTGGGGTGCTTCTGAGTCTCCCCAGGGGAGTCAGGCCTCGTCTCGAGTGGGGGCTTGCACGTGCGCTTTCCTCCCGAGCTGCAGCAGTAGTGTCACGCTTCCTGTCACGTGGATCAAGGGATCTGTGGCTTTCCCTCGAGGCTGTCCCTCGAGGCTTTCCCACGAGGCATTCCCACAGGGCTGTGCCACGTGCCACCTTGGTGTGAGTCGATCCTCGGCGTGAAAGACGAGCCGGTGAAGAGAAAAGAGGTTCCTCTGGAATGGATTGAGACATCTGGGGGACTCTTGGAATGGTGGCACGACCCTGGAGTTCCTCTCGCCGTTCCTGTTGAGAGGGCCTCCTCTTGAGATGCGACGGGAACGCCGGGAACTCTTTCCCGAAGAAGCAGTGAAAGGATCCCTCATCTCGAGCGACGAGGCGGAAACGGGGCTCCTCTGGATGTGGGCGGGACCCTCGTGATTCCTCTCGAGTGGAGACGGCTAGGTCGGGGAACTTCTTGATTTGCACCAAGGGTGTGAAGGACCCTTTCGAAGTTCCAGAGGTGAGGTGTGATCAGCCTCGAGACGCCTCAGCGGAAATGGGCCTCATCTCACCTGGAGGGGAGAACCTCCTGGATTTTCTCGAGCTGCGGCAGGTCTTCTCGAGTTACGACGGGGACCTCAGGGACCCGCTCTGGTGGCCTCAGGAAAGGCCAATCCCCATGCGAGTTGCTAGGGGACCTCTCGGAATTCCTCTCCCGTCCATGCCGGGGCCTCAGTCCTTGTGTGGAGTCGGGGCCGGAACCTGAGGATTCCTCTCCAGTGTTGCCATGGATCTTGGGGTGCTTCTGAGTCTCCCCAGGGGAGTCAGGCCTCGTCTCGAGTGGGGGCTTGCACGTGCGCTTTCCTCCCGAGCTGCAGCAGTAGTGTCACGCTTCCTGTCACGGGGATCAAGGGATCTGTGGCTTTCCCTCGAGGCTGTCCCTCGAGGCTTTCCCACGAGGCTTTCCCACAGGGCTGTGCCACGTGCCACCTTGGTGTGAGTCGATCCTCGGCGTGAAAGACGAGCCGGTGAAGGGAAAAGAGGTTCCTCTGGAATGGACTGAGACATCTGGGGGACTCTTGGAAAGGTGGCACGACCCTGGAGTTCCTCTCGCCGTTCCTGTTGAGAGGGCCTCCTCTTGAGATGTGACGGGAACGCCGGGAAATCTTTCCCGACGAAGCAGGGAAACGTTCCCTCATCTCGAGCTACGAGGCGGAAACGGGGCTCCTCTGGATTTGGGCGGGACCCTCGTGATTCCTCTCGAGTGGAGACGGCTAGGTCGGGGAACTTCTTGATTTGCACCAAGGGTGTGAAGGACCCTTTCGAAGTTCCAGAGGTGAGGTGTGATCAGCCTCGAGACACCTCTGCGGAAATGGGCCTCATCTCGCCTGGAGGGGAGAACCTCCTGGATTTTCTCGAGTTGCGGCAGGTCTTCTCGAGTTACGACGGGGACCTCAGGGACCCGCTCTGGTGGCCTCAGGAAAGGCCAGTCCCCATGCGAGTTGCTAGGGGACCTCTCGGGATTCCTCTCCCGTCCATGCCGGGGCCTCAGTCCTTGTGTGGAGTCGGGGCCGGAACCTGAGGATTCCTCTCCAGTGTTGCCATGGATCTTGGGGTGCTTCTGAGTCTCCCCAGGGGAGTCAGGCCTCGTCTCGAGTGGGGGCATGCACGTGCGCTTTCCTCCCGAGCTGCAGCAGTAGTGTCACGCTTCCTGTCACGTGGATCAAGGGATCTGTGGCTTTCCCTCGAGGCTGTCCCTCGAGGCTTTCCCACGAGGCTTTCCCACAGGGCTGTGCCACGTGCCACCTTGGTGTGAGTCGATCCTCGGCATGAAAGACGAGCCGGTGAAGGGAAAAGAGGTTCCTCTGGAATGGACTGAGACATCTGGGGGACTCTTGGAATGGTGGCACGACCCTGGAGTTCCTCTCGCCGTTCCTGTTGAGAGGGCCTCCTCTTGAGATGCGACGGGAACGCCGGGAACTCTTTCCCGACGAAGCAGGGAAAGGATCCCTCATCTAGAGCTACGAGGCGGAAACGGGGCTCCTCTGGATGTGGGAGGGACCCTCGTATTTCCTCTCGAGTGGAGACGGCTTGGTCGGGGAACTTCTTGATTTGCACCAAGGGTGTGTAGGACCCTTTCGAAGTTCCAGAGGTGAGGTGTGATCAGCCTCGAGACGCCTCAGCGGAAATGGGCCTCATCTCGCCTGGAGGGGAGAACCTCCTGGATTTTCTCGAGTTGCGGCAGGTCTTCTCGAGTTACGACGGGGACCTCAGGGACCCGCTCTGGTGGCCTCAGGAAAGGCCAGTCCCCATGCGAGTTGCTAGGGGACCTTTCGGGATTCCTCTCCCGTCCATGCCGGGGCCTCAGTCCTTGTGTGGAGTCGGGGCCGGAACCTGTGGATTCCTCTCCAGTGTTGCCATGGATCTTGGGGTGCTTCTGAGTCTCCCCAGGGGAGTCAGGCCTCGTGTCGAGTGGGGGCTTGCACGTGCGCTTTCCTCCCGAGCTGCAGCAGTAGTGTCACGCTTCCTGTCACGTGGATCAAGGGATCTTTGGCTTTCCCTCGAGGCTGTCCCTCGAGGCTTTCCCACGAGGCTTTCCCACAGGGCTGTGCCACGTGCCACCTTGGTGTGAGTCGATCCTCGGCGTGAAAGACGAGCCGGTGAAGGGAAAAGAGGTTCCTCTGGAATGGACTGAGACATCTGGGGGACTCTTGGAATGGTGGCACGACCCTGGAGTTCCTCTCGCCGTTCCTGTTGAGAGGGCCTCCTCTTGAGATGCGACGGGAACGCCGGGAACTCTTTCCCGACGAAGCAGGGAAAGGATCCCTCATCTCGAGCTACGAGGCGGAAACGGGGCTCCTCTGGATGTGGGCGGGACCCTCGTAATTCCTCTCGAGTGGAGGCGGCTAGGTCGGGGAACTTCTTGATTTGCACCAAGGGTGTGAAGGACCCTTTCGAAGTTCCAGAGGTGAGGTGTGATCAGCCTCGAGAGGCCTCAGCGGAAATGGGCCTCATCTCGCCTGGAGGGGAGAACCTTCTGGATTTTCTCGAGTTGCGGCAGGTCTTCTCGAGTTACGACGGGGACCTCAGGGACCCGCTCTGGTGGCCTCAGGAAAGGCCAGTCCCCATGCGAGTTGCTAGGGGACCTCTCGGGATTCCTCTCCCGTCCATGCCGGGGCCTCAGTCCTTGTGTGGAGTCGGGGCCGGAACCTGAGGATTCCTCTCCAGTGTTGCCATGGATCTTGGGGTGCTTCTGAGTCTCCCCAGGGGAGTCAGGCCTCGTCTCGAGTGGGGGCATGCACGTGCGCTTTCCTCCCGAGCTGCAGCAGTAGTGTCACGCTTCCTGTCACGTGGATCAAGGGATCTGTGGCTTTCCCTCGAGGCTGTCCCTCGAGGCTTTCCCACGAGGCTTTCCCACAGGGCTGTGCCACGTGCCACCTTGGTGTGAGTCGATCCTCGGCGTGAAAGACGAGCTGGTGAAGGGAAAAGAGGTTCCTCTGGAATGGACTGAGACATCTGGGGGACTCTTGGAATGGTGGCACGACTCTGGAGTCCCTCTCGCCGTTCCTGTTGAGAGGGCCTCCTCTTGAGATGCGACGGGAACGCCGGGAACTCTTTCCCGACGAAGCAGGGAAAGGATCCCTCATCTAGAGCTACGAGGCAGAAACGGGGCTCCTCTGGATGTGGGCGGGACCCTCGTAATTCCTCTCGAGTGGAGACGGCTAGGTCGGGGAACTTCTTGATTTGCACCAAGGGTGTGAAGGACCCTTTCGAAGTTCCAGAGGTGAGGTGTGATCAGCCTCGAGACGCCTCAGCGGAAATGGGCCTCATCTCGCCTGGAGGGGAGAACCTCCTGGATTTTCTCGAGTTGCGGCAGGTCTTCTCGAGTTACGACGGGGACCTCAGGGACCCGCTCTGGTGGCCTCAGGAAAGGCCAGTCCCCATGCGAGTTGCTAGGGGACCTCTCGGGATTCCTCTCCCGTCCATGCCGGGGCCTCAGTCCTTGTGTGGAGTCGGGGCCGGAACCTGAGGATTCCTCTCCAGTGTTGCCATGGATCTTGGGGTGCTTCTGAGTCTCCCCAGGGGAGTCAGGCCTCGTCTCGAGTGGGGGCTTGCACGTGCGCTTTCCTCCCGAGCTGCAGCAGTAGTGTCACGCTTCCTGTCACGTGGATCAAGGGATCTGTGGCTTTCCCTCGAGGCTGTCCCTCGAGGCTTTCCCACGAGGCTTTCCCACAGGGCTGTGCCACGTGCCACCTTGGTGTGAGTCGATCCTCGGCGTGAAAGACGAGCCGGTGAAGGGAAAAGAGGTTCCTCTGGAATGGACTGAGACATCTGGGGGACTCTTGGAATGGTGGCACGACCCTGGAGTTCCTCTCGCCGTTCCTGTTGAGAGGGCCTCCTCTTGAGATGCGACGGGAACGCCGGGAACTCTTTCCCGACGAAGCAGGGAAAGGTTCCCTCATCTCGAGCTACGAGGCGGAAACGGGGCTCCTCTGGATGTGGGCGGGACCCTCGTGATTCCTCTCGAGTGGAGACGGCTAGGTCGGGGAACTTCTTGATTTGCACCAAGGGTGTGAAGGACCGTTTCGAAGTTCCAGAGGTGAGGTGTGATCAGCCTCGAGACGCCTCAGCGGAAATGGGCCTCATCTCGCCTGGAGGGGAGAACCTCCTGGATTTTCTCGAGTTGCGGCAGGTCTTCTCGAGTTACGACGGGGACCTCAGGGACCCGCTCTGGTGGCCTCAGGAAAGGCCAGTCCCCATGCGAGTTGCTAGGGGACCTCTCGGGATTCCTCTCCCGTCCATGCCGGGGCCTCAGTCCTTGTGTGGAGTCGGGGCTGGAACCTGAGGATTCCTCTCCAGTGTTGCCATGGATCTTGGGGTGCTTCTGAGTCTCCCCAGGGGAGTCAGGCCTCGTCTCGAGTGGGGGCATGCATGTGCGCTTTCCTCCCGAGCTGCAGCAGTAGTGTCACGCTTCCTGTCACGTGGATCAAGGGATCTGTGGCTTTCCCTCGAGGCTGTCCCTCGAGGCTTTCCCACGAGGCTTTCCCACAGGGCTGTGCCACGTGCCACCTTGGTGTGAGTCGATCCTCGGCGTGCAAGACGAGCCGGTGAAGGGAAAAGAGGTTCCTCTGGAATGGACTGAGACATCTGGGGGACTCTTGGAATGGTGGCACGACCCTGGAGTTCCTCTCGCCATTCCTGTTGAGAGGGCCTCCTCTTGAGATGCGACGGGAACGCCGGGAACTCTTTCCCGACGAAGCAGGGAAAGGATCCCTCATCTCGAGCTACGAGGCGGAAACGGGGCTCCTCTGGATGTGGGCGGGACCCTCGTGATTCCTCTCGAGTGGAGACGGCTAGGTCGGGGAACTTCTTGATTTGCACCAAGGGTGTGAAGGACCCTTTCGAAGTTCCAGAGGTGAGGTGTGATCAGCCTCGAGACGCCTCAGCGGAAATGGGCCTCATCTCGCCTGGAGGGGAGAACCTCCTGGATTTTCTCGACCTGCGGCAGGTCTTCTCGAGTTACGACGGGGACCTCAGGGAGCCGCTCTGGTGGCCTCAGGAAAGGCCAGTCCCCATGCGAGTTGCTAGGGGACCTCTCGGAATTCCTCTCCCGTCCATACCGGGGCCTCAGTCCTTGTGTGGAGTCGGGGCCGGAACCTGAGGATTCCTCTCCAGTGTTGCCATGGATCTTGGGGTGCTTCTGAGTCTCCCCAGGGGAGTCAGGCCTCGTCTCGAGTGGGGGCATGCACGTGCGCTTTCCTCCCGAGCTGCAGCAGTAGTGTCACGCTTCCTGTCACGTGGATCAAGGGATCTGTGGCTTTCCCTCGAGGCTGTCCCTCGAGGCTTTCCCACGAGGCTTTCCCACAGGGCTGTGCCACGTGCCACCTTGGTGTGAGTCGATCCTCGGCGTGAAAGACGAGCCGGTGAAGGGAAAAGAGGTTCCTCTGGAATGGACTGAGACATCTGGGGGACTCTTGGAATGGTGGCACGACCCTGGAGTTCCTCTCGCCGTTCCTGTTGAGAGGGCCTCCTCTTGAGATGCGACGGGAACGCCGGGAACTCTTTCCCGACGAAGCAGGGAAAGGTTCCCTCATCTCGAGCTACGAGGCGGATACGGGGCTCCTCTGGATGTGGGCGGGACCCTCGTGATTCCTCTCGAGTGGAGACGGCTAGGTCGGGGAACTTCTTGATTTGCACCAAGGGTGTGAAGGACCCTTTCGAAGTTCCAGAGGTGAGGTGTGATCAGCCTCGAGACGCCTCAGCGGAAATTGGCCTCCTCTCGCCTGGAGGGGAGAACCTCCTGGATTTTCTCGAGTTGCGGCAGGTCTTCTCGAGTTACGACGGGGACCTCAGGGACCCGCTCTGGTGGCCTCAGGAAAGGCCAGTCCCCATGCGAGTTGCTAGGGGGCCTCTCGGGATTTCTCTCCCGTCCATGCCGGGGCCTCGGTCCTTGTGTGGAGTCGGGGCCAGAACCTGAGGATTCCTCTCCAGTGTTGCCATGGATCTTGGGGTGCTTCTGAGTCTCCCCAGGGGAGTCAGGCCTCGTCTCGAGTGGGGGCATGCACGTGCGCTTTCCTCCCGAGCTGCAGCAGTAGTGTCACGCTTCCTGTCACGTGGATCAAGGGATCTGTGGCTTTCCCTCGAGGCTGTCCCTCGAGGCTTTCCCATGAGGCTTTCCCACAGGGCTGTGCCACGTGCCACCTTGGTGTGAGTCGATCCTCGGCGTGAAAGACGAGCCGGTGAAGGGAAAAGAGGTTCCTCTGGAATGGACTGAGACATCTGGGGGACTCTTGGAATGGTGGCACGACCCTGGAGTTCCTCTCGCCGTTCCTGTTGAGAGGGCCTCCTCTTGAGATGCGACGGGAACGCCGGGAACTCTTTCCCGACGAAGCAGGGAAAGGATCCCTCATCTCGAGCTACGAGGCGGAAAAGGGGCTCCTCTGGATGTGGCCGGGACCCTCGTGATTCCTCTCGAGTGGAGACGGCTAGGTCAGGGAACTTCTTGATTTGCACCAAGGGTGTGAAGGAGCCTTTCGAAGTTCCAGAGGTGAGGTGTGATCAGCCTCGAGACGCCTCAGCGGAAATGGGCCTCATCTCGCCTGGAGGGGAGAACCTCCTGGATTTTCTCGAGTTGCGGCAGGTCTTCTCGAGTTACGACGGGAACCACAGGGACCCGCTCTGTTGGCCTCAGGAAAGGCCAGTCCCCATGCGTGTTGCAAGGGGACCACTCGGGATTCCTCTCCCGTCCATGCCGGGGCCTCAGTCCTTGTGTGGAGTCGGAGCCGGAACCTGAGGATTCCTCTCCAGTGTTGCCATGGATCTTGGGGTGCTTCTGAGTCTCCCCAGGGGAGTCAGGCCTCGTCTCAAGTGGGGGCATGCACGTGCGCTTTCCTCCCGAGCTGCAGCAGTAGTGTCACGCTTCCTGTCACGTGGATCAAGGGATCTGTGGCTTTCCCTCGAGGCTGTCCCTCGAGGCTTTCCCACGAGGCTTTCCCACAGGGCTGTGCCACGTGCCACCTTGGTGTGAGTCGATCCTCGGCGTGAAAGACGAGCCGGTGAAGGGAAAAGAGGTTCCTCTGGAATGGACTGAGACATCTGGGGGACTCTTGGAATGGTGGCACGACCCTGGAGTTCCTCTCGCCGTTCCTCTTGAGAGGGCCTCCTCTTGAGATGCGACGGGAACGCCGGGGACTCTTTCCCGACGAAGCAGGGAAAGGATCCCTCATCTCGAGCTACGAGGCGGAAACGGGGCTCCTCTGGATGTGGCCGGGACCCTCGTGATTCCTCTCGAGTGGAGACGGCTAGGTCGGGGAACTTCTTGATTTGCACCAAGGGTGTGAAGGACCCTTTCGAAGTTCCAGAGGTGAGGTGTGATCAGCCTCGAGACGCCTCAGCGGAAATGGGCCTCATCTTGCCTGGAGGGGAGAACCTCCTGGATTTTCTCGAGTTGCGGCAGGTCTTCTCGAGTTACGACGGGGACCTCAGGGACCCGCTCTGGTGGCCTCAGGAAAGGCCAGTCCCCATGCGAGTTGCTAGGGGACCTCTCGGGATCCCTCTCCCGTCCATGCCGGGGCCTCAGTCCTTGTGTGGAGTCGGGGCCGGAACCTGAGGATTGCTCTCCAGTGTTGCCATGGATCTTGGGGTGCTTCTGAGTCTCCCCAGGGGAGTCAGGCCTCGTCTCGAGTGGGGGCATGCACGTGCGCTTTCCTCCCGAGCTGCAGCAGTAGTGTCACGCTTCCTGTCACGTGGATCAAAGGATCTGTGGCTTTCCCTCGAGGCTGTCCCTCGAGGCTTTCCCACGAGGCTTTCCCACGAGGCTTTCCCACAGGGCTGTGCCACGTGCCACCTTGGTGTGAGTCGATCCTCGGCGTGAAAGACGAGCCGGTGAAGGGAAAAGAGGTTCCTCTGGAATGGACTGAGACATCTGGGGGACTCTTGGAATGGTGGCACGACCCTGGAGTTCCTCTCGCCGTTCCTGTTGAGAGGGCCTCCTCTTGAGATGCGACGGGAACGCCGGGAACTCTTTCCCGACGAAGCAGGGAAAGGATCCCTCATCTCGAGCTACGAGGCGGAAACGGGGCTCCTCTGGATGTGGGCGGGACCCTCGTGATTCCTCTCGAGTGGAGACGGCTAGGTCGGGGAACTTCTTGATTTGCACCAAGGGTGTGAAGGACCCTTTCGAAGTTCCAGAGGTGAGGTGTGATCAGCCTCGAGACGCCTCAGCGGAAATGGGCCTCATCTCGCCTGGAGGGGAGAACCTCCTGGATTTTCTCGAGTTGCGGCAGGTCTTCTCGAGTTACGACGGGGACCACAGGGACCCGCTCTGGTGGCCTCAGGAAAGGCCAGTCCCCATGCGTGTTGCAAGGGGACCACTCGGGATTCCTCTCCCGTCCATGCCGGGGCCTCAGTCCTTGTGTGGAGTCGGAGCCGGAACCTGAGGATTCCTCTCCAGTGTTGCCATGGATCTTGGGGTGCTTCTGAGTCTCCCCAGGGGAGTCAGGCCTCGTCTCGAGTGGGGGCATGCACGTGCGCTTTCCTCCCGAGCTGTAGCAGTAGTGTCACGCTTCCTGTCACGTGGATCAAGGGATCTGTGGCTTTCCCTCGAGGCTGTCCCTCGAGGCTTTCCCACGAGGTTTTCCCACAGGGCTGTGCCACGTGCCACCTTGGTGTGAGTCGATCCTCGGCGTGAAAGACGAGCCGGTGAAGGGAAAAGAGGTTCCTCTGGAATGGACTGAGACATCTGGGGGACTCTTGGAATGGTGGCACGACCCTGGAGTTCCTCTCGCCGTTCCTCTTGAGAGGGCCTCCTCTTGAGATGCGACGGGAACGCCGGGGACTCTTTCCCGACGAAGCAGGGAAAGGATCCCTCATCTCGAGCTACGAGGCGGAAACGGGGCTCCTCTGGATGTGGGCGGGACCCTCGTGATTCCTCTCGAGTGGAGACGGCTAGGTCGGGGAACTTCTTGATTTGCACCAAGGGTGTGAAGGACCCTTTCGAAGTTCCAGAGGTGAGGTGTGATCAGCCTCGAGACGCCTCAGCGGAAATGGGCCTCATCTCGCCTGGAGGGGAGAACCTCCTGGATTTTCTCGAGTTGCGGCAGGTCTTCTCGAGTTACGACGGGGACCTCAGGGACCCGCTCTGGTGGCTTCAGGAAAGGCCAGTCCCCATGCGAGTTGCTAGGGGACCTCTCGGGATTCCTCTCCAGTCCATGCCGGGGCCTCAGTCCTTGTGTGGAGTCGGGGCCGGAACCTGAGAATTGCTCTCCAGTGTTGCCATGGTTCTTGGGGTGCTTCTGAGTCTCCCCAGGGGAGTCAGGCCTCGTCTCGAGTGGGGGCATGCACGTGCGCTTTCCTCCCGAGCTGCAGCAGTAGTGTCACGCTTCCTGTCACGTGGATCAAGGGATCTGTGGCTTTCCCTCGAGGCTGTCCCTCGAGGCTTTCCCACGAGGCTTTCCCACAGGGCTGTGCCACGTGCCACCTTGGTGTGAGTCGATCCTCGGCGTGAAAGACGAGCCGGTGAAGGGAAAAGAGGTTCCTCTGGAATGGACTGAGACATCTGGGGGACTCTTGGAATGGTGGCACGACCCTGGAGTTCCTCTCGCCGTTCCTGTTGAGAGGGTCTCCTCTTGAGATGCGACGGGAACGCCGGGAACTCTTTCCCGACGAAGCAGGGAAAGGATCCCTCATCTCGAGCTACGAGGCGGAAACGGGGCTCCTCTGGATGTGGGCGGGACCCTCGTGATTCCTCTCGAGTGGAGACGGCTAGGTCGGGGAACTTCTTGATTTGCACCAAGGGTGTGAAGGACCCTTTCGAAGTTCCAGAGGTGAGGTGTGATCAGCCTCGAGACGCCTCAGCGGAAATGGGCCTCATCTCGCCTGGAGGGGAGAACCTCCTGGATTTTCTCGAGTTGCGGCAGGTCTTCTCGAGTTACGACGGGGACCTCAGGGACCCGCTCTGGTGGCCTCAGGAAAGGCCAGTCCCCATGCGTGTTGCTAGGGGACCTCTCGGGATTCCTCTCCCGTCCATGCCGGGGCCTCAGTCCTTGTGTGGAGTCGGGGCCGGAACCTGAGGATTGCTCTCCAGTGTTGCCATGGATCTTGGGGTGCTTCTGAGTCTCCCCAGGGGAGTCAGGCCTCGTCTCGATTGGGGGCATGCACGTGCGCTTTCCTCCCGAGCTGCAGCAGTAGTGTCACGCTTCCTGTCACGTGGATCAAGGGATCTGTGGCTTTCCCTCGAGGCTGTCCCTCGAGGCTTTCCCACGAGGCTTTCCCACAGGGCTGTGCCACGTGCCACCTTGGTGTGAGTCGATCCTCGGCGTGAAAGACGAGCCGGTGAAGGGAAAAGAGGTTCCTCTGGAATGGACTGAGACATCTGGGGGACTCTTGGAATGGTGGCACGACCCTGGAGTTCCTCTCGCCGTTCCTGTTGAGAGGGCCTCCTCTTGAGATGCGACGGGAACGCCGGGAACTCTTTCCCGACGAAGCAGGGAAAGGATCCCTCATCTCGAGCTACGAGGCGGAAACGGGGCTCCTCTGGATGTGGGCGGGACCCTCGTGATTCCTCTCGAGTGGAGACGGGTATGTCGGGGAACTTCTTGATTTGCACCAAGGGTGTGAAGGACCCTTTCGAAGTTCCAGAGGTGAGGTGTGATCAGCCTCGAGACGCCTCAGCAGAAATGGGCCTCCTCTCGCCTGGAGGGGAGAACCTCCTGGATTTTCTCGAGTTGCGGCAGGTCTTCTCGAGTTACGACGGGGATCTCAGGGACCCGCTCTGGTGGACTCAGGAAAGGCCAGTCCCCATGCGAGTTGCTAGGGGCCCTCTCGGGATTCCTCTCCCGTCGAGGCCGGGGCCTAAGACCTTGTGTGGAGTCGGGGCCGGAACCTGAGGATTCCTCTCCAGTGTTGCCATGGATCTTGGGGTGCTTCTGAGTCTCCCCAGGGGAGTCAGGCCTCGTCTCGAGTGGGGGCATGCACGTGCGCTTTCCTCCCGAGCTGCAGCAGTAGTGTCACGCTTCCTGTCACGTGCATCAAGGGATCTGTGGCTTTCCCTCGAGGCTGTCCCTCGAGGCTTTCCCACGAGGCTTTCCCACAGGGCTGTGCCACGTGCCACCTTGGTGTGAGTCGATCCTCGGCGTGAAAGACGAGCCGGTGAAGGGAAAAGAGGTTCCTCT
Source organism: Budorcas taxicolor (assembly GCF_023091745.1). Lineage (NCBI taxonomy): Eukaryota > Metazoa > Chordata > Mammalia > Artiodactyla > Bovidae > Budorcas > Budorcas taxicolor. The sequence continues at coordinate 23,921 of NW_026292783.1, read as the reverse complement.
GGAATGGACTGAGACATCTGGGGGACTCTTGGAATGGTGGCACGACCCTGGAGTTCCTCTCACCGTTCCTGTTGAGAGGGCCTCCTCTTGAGATGCGACGGGAACGCCGGGAACTCTTTCCCGACGAAGCAGGGAAAGGATCCCTCATCTCGAGCTACGAAGCGGAAACGGGGCTCCTCTGGATGTGGGCGGGACCCTCGTGATTCCTCTCGAGTGGAGACGGGTATGTCGGGGAACTTCTTGATTTGCACCAAGGGTGTGAAGGACCCTTTCGAAGTTCCAGAGGTGAGGTGTGATCAGCCTCGAGACGCCTCAGCAGAAATGGGCCTCATCTCGCCTGGAGGGGAGAACCTCCTGGATTTTCTCGAGTAGCGGCAGGTCTTCTCGAGTTACGACGGGGACCTCAGGGACCCGCTCTGGTGGCCTCAGGAAAGGCCAGTCCCCATGCGAGTTGCTAGGGGCCCTCTCGGGATTCCTCTCCCGTCCATGCCGGGGCCTAAGACCTTGTGTGGAGTCGGGGCCGGAACCTGAGGATTCCTCTCCAGTGTTGCCATGGATCTTGGGGTGCTTCTGAGTCTCCCCAGGGGAGTCAGGCCTCGTCTCGAGTGGGGGCATGCACGTGCGCTTTCCTCCCGAGCTGCAGCAGTAGTGTCACGCTTCCTGTCACGTGCATCAAGGCATCTGTGGCTTTCCCTCGAGGCTGTCCCTCGAGGCTTTCCCACGAGGCTTTCCCACAGGGCTGTGCCACGTGCCACCTTGGTGTGAGTCGATCCTCGGCGTGAAAGACGAGCCGGTGAAGGGAAAAGAGGTTCCTCTGGAATGGACTGAGACATCTGGGGGACTCTTGGAATGGTGGCACGACCCTGGAGTTCCTCTCACCGTTCCTGTTGAGAGGGCCTCCTCTTGAGATGCGACGGGAACGCCGGGAACTCTTTCCCGACGAAGCAGGGAAAGGATCCCTCATCTCGAGCTACGAAGCGGAAACGGGGCTCCTCTGGATGTGGGCGGGACCCTCGTGATTCCTCTCGAGTGGAGACGGGTATGTCGGGGAACTTCTTGATTTGCACCAAGGGTGTGAAGGACCCTTTCGAAGTTCCAGAGGTGAGGTGTGATCAGCCTCGAGACGCCTCAGCAGAAATGGGCCTCATCTCGCCTGGAGGGGAGAACCTCCTGGATTTTCTCGAGTTGCGGCAGGTCTTCTCGAGTTACGACGGGGACCTCAGGGACCCGCTCTGGTGGCCTCAGGAAAGGCCAGTCCCCATGCGAGTTGCTAGGGGACCTCTCGGGATTCCTCTCCCGTCCATACCGGGGCCTCAGTCCTTGTGTGGAATCGGGGCCGGAACCTGAGGATTCCTCTCCAGTGTTGCCATGGATCTTGGGGTGCTTCTGAGTCTCCCTAGGGGAGTCAGGCCTCGTCTCGAGTGGGGGCATGCACGTGCGCTTTCCTCCCGAGCTGCAGCCGTAGTGTCACGCTTCCTGTCACCTGGATCAAGGGATCTGTGGCTTTCCCTCGAGGCTGTCCCTCGAGGCTTTCCCACGAGGCTTTCCCACAGGGCTGTGCCACGTGCCACCCTGGTGTGAGTCAATCCTCGGCGTGAAAGACGAGCCGGTGAAGGGAAAAGAGGTTCCTCTGTAATGGACTGAAACATCTGGGGGACTCTTGGAATGGTGGCACGACCTTGGAGTTCCTCTCGCCGTTCCTGTTGAGACGGCCTCCTCTTGAGATGCGACGGGAACGCCGGGAACTCTTTCCCGACGAAGCAGGGAAAGCATCCCTCATCTCGAGCTACGAGGTGGAAACGGGGCTCCTCTGGATGTGGGCGGGACCCTCGTGATTCCTCTCGAGTGGAGACGGGTATGTCGGGGAACTTCTTGATTTGCACCAAGGGTGTGAAGGACCCTTTCGAAGTTCCAGAGGTGAGGTGTGATCAGCCTCGAGACGCCTCAGCGGAAATGGGCCTCCTCTCGCCTGGAGGGGAGAACCTCCTGGATTTTCTCGAGTTGCGGCAGGTCTTCTCGAGTTACGACGGGGACCTCAGGGACCCGCTCTGGTGGCCTCAGGAAAGGCCAGTCCCCATGCGAGTTGCTAGGGGGCCTCTCGGGATTTCTCTCCCGTCCATGCCGGGGCCTCGGTCCTTGTGTGGAGTCGGGGCCAGAACCTGAGGATTCCTCTCCAGTGTTGCCATGGATCTTGGGGTGCTTCTGAGTCTCCCCAGGGGAGTCAGGCCTCGTCTCGAGTGGGGGCATGCACGTGCGCTTTCCTCCCGAGCTGCAGCAGTAGTGTCACGCTTCCTGTCACGTGGATCAAGGGATCTGTGGCTTTCCCTCGAGGCTGTCCCTCGAGGCTTTCCCACGAGGCTTTCCCACAGGGCTGTGCCACGTGCCACCTTGGTGTGAGTCGATCCTCGGCGTGAAAGACGAGCCGGTGAAGGGAAAAGAGGTTCCTCTGGAATGGACTGAGACATCTGGGGGACTCTTGGAATGGTGGCACGACCCTGGAGTTCCTCTCGCCGTTCCTGTTGAGAGGGCCTCCTCTTGAGATGCGACGGGAACGCCGGGAACTCTTTCCCGACGAAGCAGGGAAAGGATCCCTCATCTCGAGCTACGAGGAGGAAGCGGGGCTCCTCTGGATGTGGGCGGGACCCTCGTGATTCCTCTCGAGTGGAGACGGCTAGGTCAGGGAACTTCTTGATTTGCACCAAGGGTGTGAAGGAGCCTTTCGAAGTTCCAGAGGTGAGGTGTGATCAGCCTCGAGACGCCTCAGCGGAAATGGGCCTCATCTCGCCTGGAGGGGAGAACCTCCTGGATTTTCTCGAGTTGCGGCAGGTCTTCTCGAGTTACGACGGGGACCACAGGGACCCGCTCTGTTGGCCTCAGGAAAGGCCAGTCCCCATGCGTGTTGCAAGGGGACCACTCGGGATTCCTCTCCCGTCCATGCCGGGGCCTCAGTCCTTGTGTGGAGTCGGAGCCGGAACCTGAGGATTCCTCTCCAGTGTTGCCATGGATCTTGGGGTGCTTCTGAGTCTCCCCAGGGGAGTCAGGCCTCGTCTCGAGTGGGGGCATGCACGTGCGCTTTCCTCCCGAGCTGCAGCAGTAGTGTCACGCTTCCTGTCACGTGGATCAAAGGATCTGTGGCTTTCCCTCGAGGCTGTCCCTCGAGGCTTTCCCACGAGGCTTTCCCACAGGGCTGTGCCACGTGCCACCTTGGTGTGAGTCGATCCTCGGCGTGAAAGACGAGCCGGTGAAGGGAAAAGAGGTTCCTCTGGAATGGACTGAGACATCTGGGGGACTCTTGGAATGGTGGCACGACCCTGGAGTTCCTCTCGCCGTTCCTGTTGAGAGGGCCTCCTCTTGAGATGCGACGGGAACGCCGGGGACTCTTTCCCGACGAAGCAGGGAAAGGATCCCTCATCTCGAGCTACGAGGCGGAAACGGGGCTCCTCTGGATGTGGGCGGGACCCTCGTGATTCCTCTCGAGTGGAGACGGCTAGGTCGGGGAACTTCTTGATTTGCACCAAGGGTGTGAAGGACCCTTTCGAAGTTCCAGAGGTGAGGTGTGATCAGCCTCGAGACGCCTCAGCGGAAATGGGCCTCATCTCGCCTGGAGGGGAGAACCTCCTGGATTTTCTCGAGTTGCGGCAGGTCTTCTCGAGTTACGACGGGGACCACAGGGACCCGCTCTGGTGGCCTCAGGAAAGGCCAGTCCCCATGCGTGTTGCAAGGGGACCACTCGGGATTCCTCTCCCGTCCATGCCGGGGCCTCAGTCCTTGTGTGGAGTCGGAGCCGGAACCTGAGGATTCCTCTCCAGTGTTGCCATGGATCTTGGGGTGCTTCTGAGTCTCCCCAGGGGAGTCAGGCCTCGTCTCGAGTGGGGGCATGCACGTGCGCTTTCCTCCCGAGCTGCAGCAGTAGTGTCACGCTTCCTGTCACGTGGATCAAGGGATCTGTGGCTTTCCCTCGAGGCTGTCCCTCGAGGCTTTCCCACGAGGTTTTCCCACAGGGCTGTGCCACGTGCCACCTTGGTGTGAGTCGATCCTCGGCGTGAAAGACGAGCCGGTGAAGGGAAAAGAGGTTCCTCTGGAATGGACTGAGACATCTGGGGGACTCTTGGAATGGTGGCACGACCCTGGAGTTCCTCTCGCCGTTCCTCTTGAGAGGGCCTCCTCTTGAGATGCGACGGGAACGCCGGGGACTCTTTCCCGACGAAGCAGGGAAAGGATCCCTCATCTCGAGCTACGAGGCGGAAACGGGGCTCCTCTGGATGTGGGCGGGACCCTCGTGATTCCTCTCGAGTGGAGACGGCTAGGTCGGGGAACTTCTTGATTTGCACCAAGGGTGTGAAGGACCCTTTCGAAGTTCCAGAGGTGAGGTGTGATCAGCCTCGAGACGCCTCAGCGGAAATGGGCCTCATCTCGCCTGGAGGGGAGAACCTCCTGGATTTTCTCGAGTTGCGGCAGGTCTTCTCGAGTTATGACGGGGACCTCAGGGACCCGCTCTGGTGGCCTCAGGAAAGGCCAGTCCCCATGCGTGTTGCTAGGGGACCTCTCGGGATTCCTCTCCCGTCCATGCCGGGGCCTCAGTCCTTGTGTGGAGTCGGGGCCGGAACCTGAGGATTGCTCTCCAGTGTTGCCATGGATCTTGGGGTGCTTCTGAGTCTCCCCAGGGGAGTCAGGCCTCGTCTCGAGTGGGGGCATGCACGTGTGCTTTCCTCCCGAGCTGCAGCAGTAGTGTCACGCTTCCTGTCACGTGGATCAAGGGATCTGTGGCTTTCCCTCGAGGCTGTCCCTCGAGGCTTTCCCACGAGGTTTTCCCACAGGGCTGTGCCACGTGCCACCTTGGTGTGAGTCGATCCTCGGCGTGAAAGACGAGCCGGTGAAGGGAAAAGAGGTTCCTCTGGAATGGACTGAGACATCTGGGGGACTCTTGGAATGGTGGCACGACCCTGGAGTTCCTCTCGCCGTTCCTCTTGAGAGGGCCTCCTCTTGAGATGCGACGGGAACGCCGGGGACTCTTTCCCGACGAAGCAGGGAAAGGATCCCTCATCTCGAGCTACGAGGCGGAAACGGGGCTCCTCTGGATGTGGGCGGGACCCTCGTGATTCCTCTCGAGTGGAGACGGCTAGGTCGGGGAACTTCTTGATTTGCACCAAGGGTGTGAAGGACCTTTTCGAAGTTCCAGAGGTGAGGTGTGATCAGCCTCGAGACGCCTCAGCGGAAATGGGCCTCATCTCGCCTGGAGGGGAGAACCTCCTGGATTTTCTCGAGTTGCGGCAGGTCTTCTCGAGTTACGACGGGGACCTCAGGGACCCGCTCTGGTGGCTTCAGGAAAGGCCAGTCCCCATGCGAGTTGCTAGGGGACCTCTCGGGATTCCTCTCCCGTCCATGCCGGGGCCTCAGTCCTTGTGTGGAGTCGGGGCCGGAACCTGAGGATTGCTCTCCAGTGTTGCCATGGTTCTTGGGGTGCTTCTGAGTCTCCCCAGGGGAGTCAGGCCTCGTCTCGAGTGGGGGCATGCACGTGCGCTTTCCTCCCGAGCTGCAGCAGTAGTGTCACGCTTCCTGTCACGTGGATCAAGGGATCTGTGGCTTTCCCTCGAGGCTGTCCCTCGAGGCTTTCCCACGAGGCTTTCCCACAGGGCTGTGCCACGTGCCACCTTGGTGTGAGTCGATCCTCGGCGTGAAAGACGAGCCGGTGAAGGGAAAAGAGGTTCCTCTGGAATGGACTGAGACATCTGGGGGACTCTTGGAATGGTGGCACGACCCTGGAGTTCCTCTCGCCGTTCCTGTTGAGAGGGCCTCCTCTTGAGATGCGACGGGAACGCCGGGAACTCTTTCCCGACGAAGCAGGGAAAGGATCCCTCATCTCGAGCTACGAGGCGGAAACGGGGCTCCTCTGGATGTGGGCGGGACCCTCGTGATTCCTCTCGAGTGGAGACGGCTAGGTCGGGGAACTTCTTGATTTGCACCAAGGGTGTGAAGGACCCTTTCGAAGTTCCAGAGGTGAGGTGTGATCAGCCTCGAGACGCCTCAGCGGAAATGGGCCTCATCTCGCCTGGAGGGGAGAACCTCCTGGATTTTCTCGAGTTGCGGCAGGTCTTCTCGAGTTATGACGGGGACCTCAGGGAACCGCTCTGGTGGCCTCAGGAAAGGCCAGTCCCCATGCGTGTTGCTAGGGGACCTCTCGGGATTCCTCTCCCGTCCATGCCGGGGCCTCAGTCCTTGTGTGGAGTCGGGGCCGGAACCTGAGGATTGCTCTCCAGTGTTGCCATGGATCTTGGGGTGCTTCTGAGTCTCCCCAGGGGAGTCAGGCCTCGTCTCGATTGGGGGCATGCACGTGCGCTTTCCTCCCGAGCTGCAGCAGTAGTGTCACGCTTCCTGTCACGTGGATCAAGGGATCTGTGGCTTTCCCTCGAGGCTGTCCCTCGAGGCTTTCCCACGAGGCTTTCCCACAGGGCTGTGCCACGTGCCACCTTGGTGTGAGTCGATCCTCGGCGTGAAAGACGAGCCGGTGAAGGGAAAAGATGTTCCTCTGGAATGGACTGAGACATCTGGGGGACTCTTGGAATGGTGGCACGACCCTGGAGTTCCTCTCGCCGTTCCTGTTGAGAGGGCCTCCTCTTGAGATGCGACGGGAACGCCGGGAACTCTTTCCCGACGAAGCAGGGAAAGGATCCCTCATCTCGAGCTACGAGGCGGAAACGGGGCTCCTCTGGATGTGGGCGGGACCCTCGTGATTCCTCTCGAGTGGAGACGGCTAGGTCGGGGAACTTCTTGATTTGCACCAAGGGTGTGAAGGACCCTTTCGAAGTTCCAGAGGTGAGGTGTGATCAGACTCGAGACGCCTCAGCGGAAATGGGCCTCATCTCGCCTGGAGGGGAGAACCTCCTGGATTTTCTCGAGTTGCGGCAGGTCTTCTCGAGTTACGACGGGGACCACAGGGACCCGCTCTGGTGGCCTCAGGAAAGGCCAGTCCCCATGCGTGTAGCAAGGGGACCACGCGGGATTCCTCTCCCGTCCATGCCGGGGCCTCAGTCCTTGTGTGGAGTCGGAGCCGGAACCTGAGGATTCCTCTCCAGTGTTGCCATGGATCTTGGGGTGCTTCTGAGTCTCCCCAGGGGAGTCAGGCCTCGTCTCGATTGGGGGCATGCACGTGCGCTTTCCTCCCGAGCTGCAGCAGTAGTGTCACGCTTCCTGTCACGTGGATCAAGGGATCTGTGGCTTTCCCTCGAGGCTGTCCCTCGAGGCTTTCCCACGAGGCTTTCCCACAGGGCTGTGCCACGTGCCACCTTGGTGTGAGTCGATCCTCGGCGTGAAAGACGAGCCGGTGAAGGGAAAAGAGGTTCCTCTGGAATGGACTGAGACATCTGGGGGACTCTTGGAATGGTGGCACGACCCTGGAGTTCCTCTCGCCGTTCCTGTTGAGAGGGCCTCCTCTTGAGATGCGACGGGAACGCCGGGAACTCTTTCCCGACGAAGCAGGGAAAGGATCCCTCATCTCGAGCTACGAGGCGGAAACGGGGCTCCTCTGGATGTGGGCGGGACCCTCGTGATTCCTCTCGAGTGGAGACGGCTAGGTCGGGGAACTTCTTGATTTGCACCAAGGGTGTGAAGGACCCTTTCGAAGTGCCAGAGGTGAGGTGTGATCAGCCTCGAGACGCCTCAGCGGAAATGGGCCTCATCTCGCCTGGAGGGGAGAACCTCCTGGATTTTCTCGAGTTGCGGCAGGTCTTCTCGAGTTATGACGGGGACCTCAGGGACCCGCTCTGGTGGCCTCAGGAAAGGCCAGTCCCCATGCGAGTTGCTAGGGGACCTCTCGGGATTCCTCTCCCGTCCATGCCGGGGCCTCAGTCCTTGTGTGGAGTCGGGGCCGGAACCTGAGGATTGCTCTCCAGTGTTGCCATGGATCTTGGGGTGCTTCTGAGTCTCCCCAGGGGAGTCAGGCCTCGTCTCGATTGGGGGCATGCACGTGCGCTTTCCTCCCGAGCTGCAGCACTAGTGTCACGCTTCCTGTCACGTGGATCAAGGGATCTGTGGCTTTCCCTCGAGGCTGTCCCTCGAGGCTTTCCCACGAGGCTTTCCCACAGGGCTGTGCCACGTGCCACCTTGGTGTGAGTCGATCCTCGGCGTGAAAGACGAGCCGGTGAAGGGAAAAGAGGTTCCTCTGGAATGGACTGAGACATCTGGGGGACTCTTGGAATGGTGGCACGACCCTGGAGTTCCTCTCGCCGTTCCTGTTGAGAGGGCCTCCTCTTGAGATGCGACGGGAACGCCGGGAACTCTTTCCCGACGAAGCAGGGAAAGGATCCCTCATCTCGAGCTACGAGGCGGAAACGGGGCTCCTCTGGATGTGGGCGGGACCCTCGTGATTCCTCTCGAGTGGAGACGGCTAGGTCGGGGAACTTCTTGATTTGCACCAAGGGTGTGAAGGACCCTTTCGAAGTTCCAGAGGTGAGGTGTGATCAGCCTCGAGACGCCTCAGCGGAAATGGGCCTCATCTCGCCTGGAGGGGAGAACCTCCTGGATTTTCTCGAGTTGCGGCAGGTCTTCTCGAGTTACGACGGGGACCTCAGGGACCCGCTCTGGTGGCCTCAGGAAAGGCCAGTCCCCATGCGTGTAGCAAGGGGACCACGCGGGATTCCTCTCCCGTCCATGCCGGGGCCTCAGTCCTTGTGTGGAGTCGGAGCCGGAACCTGAGGATTCCTCTCCAGTGTTGCCATGGATCTTGGGGTGCTTCTGAGTCTCCCCAGGGGAGTCAGGCCTCGTCTCGAGTGGGGGCATGCACGTGCGCTTTCCTCCCGAGCTGCAGCAGTAGTGTCACGCTTCCTGTCACGTGGATCAAGGGATCTGTGGCTTTCCCTCGAGGCTGTCCCTCGAGGCTTTCCCACGAGGCTTTCCCACAGGGCTGTGCCACGTGCCACCTTGGTGTGAGTCGATCCTCGGCGTGAAAGACGAGCCGGTGAAGGGAAAAGAGGTTCCTCTGGAATGGACTGAGACATCTGGGGGACTCTTGGAATGGTGGCACGACCCTGGAGTTCCTCTCGCCGTTCCTCTTGAGAGGGCCTCCTCTTGAGATGCGACGGGAACGCCGGGGACTCTTTCCCGACGAAGCAGGGAAAGGATCCCTCATCTCGAGCTACGAGGCGGAAACGGGGCTCCTCTGGATGTGGGCGGGACCCTCGTGATTCCTCTCGAGTGGAGACGGCTAGGTCGGGGAACTTCTTGATTTGCACCAAGGGTGTGAAGGACCCTTTCGAAGTTCCAGAGGTGAGGTGTGATCAGCCTCGAGACGCCTCAGCGGAAATGGGCCTCATCTCGCCTGGAGGGGAGAACCTCCTGGATTTTCTCGAGTTGCGGCAGGTCTTCTCGAGTTACGACGGGGACCACAGGGACCCGCTCTGGTGGCCTCAGGAAAGGCCAGTCCCCATGCGTGTAGCAAGGGGACCACGCGGGATTCCTCTCCCGTCCATGCCGGGGCCTCAGTCCTTGTGTGGAGTCGGAGCCGGAACCTGAGGATTCCTCTCCAGTGTTGCCATGGATCTTGGGGTGCTTCTGAGTCTCCCCAGGGGAGTCAGGCCTCGTCTCGATTGGGGGCATGCACGTGCGCTTTCCTCCCGAGCTGCAGCAGTAGTGTCACGCTTCCTGTCACATGGATCAAGGGATCTGTGGCTTTCCCTCGAGGCTGTCCCTCGAGGCTTTCCCACGAGGCTTTCCCACAGGGCTGTGCCACGTGCCACCTTGGTGTGAGTCGATCCTCGGCGTGAAAGACGAGCCGGTGAAGGGAAAAGAGGTTCCTCTGGAATGGACTGAGACATCTGGGGGACTCTTGGAATGGTGGCACGACCCTGGAGTTCCTCTCGCCGTTCCTGTTGAGAGGGCCTCCTCTTGAGATGCGACGGGAACGCCGGGAACTCTTTCCCGACGAAGCAGGGAAAGGATCCCTCATCTCGAGCTACGAGGCGGAAACGGGGCTCCTCTGGATGTGGGCGGGACCCTCGTGATTCCTCTCGAGTGGAGACGGCTAGGTCGGGGAACTTCTTGATTTGCACCAAGGGTGTGAAGGACCCTTTCGAAGTTCCAGAGGTGAGGTGTGATCAGCCTCGAGACGCCTCAGCGGAAATGGGCCTCATCTCGCCTGGAGGGGAGAACCTCCTGGATTTTCTCGAGTTGCGGCAGGTCTTCTCGAGTTATGACGGGGACCTCAGGGACCCGCTCTGGTGGCCTCAGGAAAGGCCAGTCCCCATGCGAGTTGCTAGGGGACCTCTCGGGATTCCTCTCCCGTCCATGCCGGGGCCTCAGTCCTTGTGTGGAGTCGGGGCCGGAACCTGAGGATTGCTCTCCAGTGTTGCCATGGATCTTGGGGTGCTTCTGAGTCTCCCCAGGGGAGTCAGGCCTCGTCTCGATTGGGGGCATGCACGTGCGCTTTCCTCCCGAGCTGCAGCACTAGTGTCACGCTTCCTGTCACGTGGATCAAGGGATCTGTGGCTTTCCCTCGAGGCTGTCCCTCGAGGCTTTCCCACGAGGCTTTCCCACAGGGCTGTGCCACGTGCCACCTTGGTGTGAGTCGATCCTCGGCGTGAAAGACGAGCCGGTGAAGGGAAAAGAGGTTCCTCTGGAATGGACTGAGACATCTGGGGGACTCTTGGAATGGTGGCACGACCCTGGAGTTCCTCTCGCCGTTCCTGTTGAGAGGGCCTCCTCTTGAGATGCGACGGGAACGCCGGGAACTCTTTCCCGACGAAGCAGGGAAAGGATCCCTCATCTCGAGCTACGAGGCGGAAACGGGGCTCCTCTGGATGTGGGCGGGACCCTCGTGATTCCTCTCGAGTGGAGACGGCTAGGTCGGGGAACTTCTTGATTTGCACCAAGGGTGTGAAGGACCCTTTCGAAGTTCCAGAGGTGAGGTGTGATCAGCCTCGAGACGCCTCAGCGGAAATGGGCCTCATCTCGCCTGGAGGGGAGAACCTCCTGGATTTTCTCGAGTTGCGGCAGGTCTTCTCGAGTTACGACGGGGACCTCAGGGACCCGCTCTGGTGGCCTCAGGAAAGGCCAGTCCCCATGCGTGTAGCAAGGGGACCACGCGGGATTCCTCTCCCGTCCATGCCGGGGCCTCAGTCCTTGTGTGGAGTCGGAGCCGGAACCTGAGGATTCCTCTCCAGTGTTGCCATGGATCTTGGGGTGCTTCTGAGTCTCCCCAGGGGAGTCAGGCCTCGTCTCGAGTGGGGGCATGCACGTGCGCTTTCCTCCCGAGCTGCAGCAGTAGTGTCACGCTTCCTGTCACGTGGATCAAGGGATCTGTGGCTTTCCCTCGAGGCTGTCCCTCGAGGCTTTCCCACGAGGCTTTCCCACAGGGCTGTGCCACGTGCCACCTTGGTGTGAGTCGATCCTCGGCGTGAAAGACGAGCCGGTGAAGGGAAAAGAGGTTCCTCTGGAATGGACTGAGACATCTGGGGGACTCTTGGAATGGTGGCACGACCCTGGAGTTCCTCTCGCCGTTCCTCTTGAGAGGGCCTCCTCTTGAGATGCGACGGGAACGCCGGGGACTCTTTCCCGACGAAGCAGGGAAAGGATCCCTCATCTCGAGCTACGAGGCGGAAACGGGGCTCCTCTGGATGTGGGCGGGACCCTCGTGATTCCTCTCGAGTGGAGACGGCTAGGTCGGGGAACTTCTTGATTTGCACCAAGGGTGTGAAGGACCCTTTCGAAGTTCCAGAGGTGAGGTGTGATCAGCCTCGAGACGCCTCAGCGGAAATGGGCCTCATCTCGCCTGGAGGGGAGAACCTCCTGGATTTTCTCGAGTTGCGGGAGGTCTTCTCGAGTTACGATGGGCACCTCAAGGACCCGCTCTGGTGGCCTCAGGAAAGGCCAGTCCCCATGCGAGTTGCTAGGGGACCTCTCGGGATTCCTCTCCCGTCCATGCCGGGGCCTCAGTCCTTGTGTGGAGTCGGGGCCGGAACCTGAGGATTGCTCTCCAGTGTTTCCATGGTTCTTGGGGTGCTTCTGAGTCTCCCCAGGGGAGTCAGGCCTCGTCTCGAGTGGGGGCATGCACGTGCGCTTTCCTCCCGAGCTGCAGCAGTAGTGTCACGCTTCCTGTCACGTGGATCAAGGGATCTGTGGCTTTCCCTCGAGGCTGTCCCTCGAGGCTTTCCCACGAGGCTTTCCCACAGGGCTGTGCCACGTGCCACCTTGGTGTGAGTCGATCCTCGGCGTGAAAGACGAGCCGGTGAAGGGAAAAGAGGTTCCTCTGGAATGGACTGAGACATCTGGGGGACTCTTGGAATGGTGGCACGACCCTGGAGTTCCTCTCGCCGTTCCTGTTGAGAGGGCCTCCTCTTGAGATGCGACGGGAACGCCGGGAACTCTTTCCCGACGAAGCAGGGAAAGGATCCCTCATCTCGAGCTACGAGGCGGAAACGGGGCTCCTCTGGATGTGGGCGGGACCCTCGTGATTCCTCTCGAGTGGAGACGGCTAGGTCGGGGAACTTCTTGATTTGCACCAAGGGTGTGAAGGACCCTTTCGAAGTTCCAGAGGTGAGGTGTGATCAGCCTCGAGACGCCTCAGCGGAAATGGGCCTCATCTCGCCTGGAGGGGAGAACCTCCTGGACTTTCGCGAGTTGCGGCAGGTCTTCTCGAGTTACGACGGGGACCACAGGGACCCGCTCTGGTGGCCTCAGGAAAGGCCAGTCCAAATGCGTGATGCTAGGGGACCTCTCGGGATTCCTCTCCCGTCCATGCCGGGGCCTCAGTCCTTGTGTGGAGTCGGGGCCGGAACCTGAGGATTCCTCTCCAGTGTTGCCATGGATCTTGGGGCGCTTCTGAGTCTCCCCAGGGGAGTCAGGCCTCGTCTCGAGTGGGGTCATGCACGTGCGCTTTCCTCCCGAGCTGCAGCAGTAGTGTCACGCTTCCTGTCACATGGATCAAGGGATCTGTGGCTTTCCCTCGAGGCTGTCCCTCGAGGCTTTCCCACGAGGCTTTCCCACAGGGCTGTGCCACGTGCCACCTTGGTGTGAGTCGATCCTCGGCGTGAAAGACGAGCCGGTGAAGGGAAAAGAGGTTCCTCTGGAATGGACTGAGACATCTGGGGGACTCTTGGAATGGTGGCACGACCCTGGAGTTCCTCTCGCCGTTCCTCTTGAGAGGGCCTCCTCTTGAGATGCGACGGGAACGCCGGGGACTCTTTCCCGAAGAAGCAGGGAAAGGATCCCTCATCTCGAGCTACGAGGCGGAAACGAGGCTCCTCTGGATGTGGGCGGGACCCTCGTGATTCCTCTCGAGTGGAGACGGCTAGGTCGGGGAACTTCTTGATTTGCACCAAGGGTGTGAAGGACCCTTTCGAAGTTCCAGAGGTGAGGTGTGATCAGCCTCGAGACGCCTCAGCGGAAATTGGCCTCATCTCGCCTGGAGGGGAGAACCTCCTGGATTTTCTCGAGTTGCGGCAGGTCTTCTCGAGTTACGACGGGGACCTCAGGGACCCGCTCTGGTGGCCTCAGGAAAGGCCAGTCCCCATGCGAGTTGCTAGGGGACCTCTCGGGATTCCTCTCCCGTCCATGCCGGGGCCTCAGTCCTTGTGTGGAGTCGGGGCCGGAACCTGAGGATTGCTCTCCAGTGTTGCCATGGTTCTTGGGGTGCTTCTGAGTCTCCCCAGTGGAGTCAGGCCTCGTCTCGAGTGGGGGCATGCACGTGTGCTTTCCTCCCGAGCTGCAGCAGTAGTGTCACGCTTCCTGTCACGTGGATCAAGGGATCTGTGGCTTTCCCTCGAGGCTGTCCCTCGAGGCTTTCCCACGAGGCTTTCCCACAGGGCTGTGCCACGTGCCACCTTGGTGTGAGTCGATCCTCGGCGTGAAAGACGAGCCGGTGAAGGGAAAAGAGGTTCCTCTGGAATGGACTGAGACATCTGGGGGACTCTTGGAATGGTGGCACGACCCTGGAGTTCCTCTCGCCGTTCCTCTTGAGAGGGCCTCCTCTTGAGATGCGACGGGAACGCCAGGAACTCTTTCCCGACGAAGCAGGGAAAGGATCCCTCATCTCGAGCTACGAGGCGGAAACGGGGCTCCTCTGGATGTGGGCGGGACCCTCGTGATTCCTCTCGAGTGGAGACGGCTAGGTCGGGGAACTTCTTGATTTGCACCAAGGGTGTGAAGGACCCTTTCGAAGTTCCAGAGGTGAGGTGTGATCAGCCTCGAGACGCCTCAGCGGAAATGGGCCTCATCTCGCCTGGAGGGGAGAACCTCCTGGACTTTCGCGAGTTGCGGCAGGTCTTCTCGAGTTACGACGGGGACCACAGGGACCCGCTCTGGTGGCCTCAGGAAAGGCCAGTCCAAATGCGTGATGCTAGGGGACCTCTCGGGATTCCTCTCCCGTCCATGCCGGGGCCTCAGTCCTTGTGTGGAGTCGGGGCCGGAACCTGAGGATTCCTCTCCAGTGTTGCCATGGATCTTGGGGCGCTTCTGAGTCTCCCCAGGGGAGTCAGGCCTCGTCTCGAGTGGGGTCATGCAAGTGCGCTTTCCTCCCGAGCTGCAGCAGTAGTGTCACGCTTCCTGTCACATGGATCAAGGGATCTGTGGCTTTCCCTCGAGGCTGTCCCTCGAGGCTTTCCCACGAGGCTTTCCCACAGGGCTGTGCCACGTGCCACCTTGGTGTGAGTCGATCCTCGGCGTGAAAGACGAGCCGGTGAAGGGAAAAGAGGTTCCTCTGGAATGGACTGAGACATCTGGGGGACTCTTGGAATGGTGGCACGACCCTGGAGTTCCTCTCGCCGTTCCTCTTGAGAGGGCCTCCTCTTGAGATGCGACGGGAACGCCGGGGACTCTTTCCCGAAGAAGCAGGGAAAGGATCCCTCATCTCGAGCTACGAGGCGGAAACGAGGCTCCTCTGGATGTGGGCGGGACCCTCGTGATTCCTCTCGAGTGGAGACGGCTAGGTCGGGGAACTTCTTGATTTGCACCAAGGGTGTGAAGGACCCTTTCGAAGTTCCAGAGGTGAGGTGTGATCAGCCTCGAGACGCCTCAGCGGAAATGGGCCTCATCTCGCCTGGAGGGGAGAACCTCCTGGATTTTCTCGAGTTGCGGCAGGTCTTCTCGAGTTACGACGGGGACCTCAGGGACCCGCTCTGGTGGCCTCAGGAAAGGCCAGTCCCCATGCGAGTTGCTAGGGGACCTCTCGGGATTCCTCTCCCGTCCATGCCGGGGCCTCAGTCCTTGTGTGGAGTCGGGGCCGGAACCTGAGGATTGCTCTCCAGTGTTGCCATGGTTCTTGGGGTGCTTCTGAGTCTCCCCAGTGGAGTCAGGCCTCGTCTCGAGTGGGGGCATGCACGTGTGCTTTCCTCCCGAGCTGCAGCAGTAGTGTCACGCTTCCTGTCACGTGGATCAAGGGATCTGTGGCTTTCCCTCGAGGTTGTCCCTCGAGGCTTTCCCACGAGGCTTTCCCACAGGGCTGTGCCACGTGCCACCTTGGTGTGAGTCGATCCTCGGCGTGAAAGACGAGCCGGTGAAGGGAAAAGAGGTTCCTCTGGAATGGACTGAGACATCTGGGGGACTCTTGGAATGGTGGCACGACCCTGGAATTCCTCTCGCCGTTCCTGTTGAGAGGGCCTCCTCTTGAGATGCGACGGGAACGCCAGGAACTCTTTCCCGACGAAGCAGGGAAAGGATCCCTCATCTCGAGCTACGAGGCGGAAACGGGGCTCCTCTGGATGTGGGCGGGACCCTCGTGATTCCTCTCGAGTGGAGACGGCTAGGTCGGGGAACTTCTTGATTTGCACCAAGGGTGTGAAGGACCCTTTCGAAGTTCCAGAGGTGAGGTGTGATCAGCCTCGAGACGCCTCAGCGGAAATGGGCCTCATCTCGCCTGGAGGGGAGAACCTCCTGGATTTTCTCGAGTTGCGGCAGGTCTTCTCGAGTTACGACGGGGACCACAGGGACCCGCTCTGGTGGCCTCAGGAAAGGCCAGTCCCCATGCGTGTAGCAAGGGGACCACGCGGGATTCCTCTCCCGTCCATGCCGGGGCCTCAGTCCTTGTGTGGAGTCGGAGCCGGAACCTGAGGATTCCTCTCCAGTGTTGCCATGGATCTTGGGGTGCTTCTGAGTCTTCCCAGGGGAGTCAGGCCTCGTCTCGAGTGGGGGCATGCACGTGCGCTTTCCTCCCGAGCTGCAGCAGTAGTGTCACGCTTCCTGTCACGTGGATCAAGGGATCTGTGGCTTTCCCTCGAGGCTGTCCCTCGAGGCTTTCCCACGAGGCTTTCCCACAGGGCTGTGCCACGTGCCACCTTGGTGTCAGTCGATCCTCGGCGTGAAAGACGAGCCGGTGAAGGGAAAAGAGGTTCCTCTGGAATGGACTGAGACATCTGGGGGACTCTTGGAATGGTGGCACGACCCTGGAGTTCCTCTCGCCGTTCCTCTTGAGAGGGCCTCCTCTTGAGATGCGACGGGAACGCCGGGGACTCTTTCCCGACGAAGCAGGGAAAGGATCCCTCATCTCGAGCTACGAGGCGGAAACGGGGCTCCTCTGGATGTGGGCGGGACCCTCGTGATTCCTCTCGAGTGGAGACGGCTAGGTCAGGGAACTTCTTGATTTGCACCAAGGGTGTGAAGGACCCTTTCGAAGTTCCAGAGGTGAGGTGTGATCAGCCTCGAGACGCCTCAGCGGAAATGGGCCTCATCTCGCCTGGAGGGGAGAACCTCCTGGATTTTCTCGAGTTGCGGGAGGTCTTCTCGAGTTACGATGGGGACCTCAAGGACCCGCTCTGGTGGCCTCAGGAAAGGCCAGTCCCCATGCGAGTTGCTAGGGGACCTCTCGGGATTCCTCTCCCGTCCATGCCGGGGCCTCAGTCCTTGTGTGGAGTCGGGGCCAGAACCTGAGGATTGCTCTCCAGTGTTGCCATGGTTCTTGGGGTGCTTCTGAGTCTCCCCAGGGGAGTCAGGCCTCGTCTCGAGTGGGGGCATGCACGTGCGCTTTCCTCCCGAGCTGCAGCAGTAGTGTCACGCTTCCTGTCACGTGGATCAAGGGATCTGTGGCTTTCCCTCGAGGCTGTCCCTCGAGGCTTTCCCACGAGGCTTTCCCACAGGGCTGTGCCACGTGCCACCTTGGTGTGAGTCGATCCTCGGCGTGAAAGACGAGCCGGTGAAGGGAAAAGAGGTTCCTCTGGAATGGACTGAGACATCTGGGGGACTCTTGGAATGGTGGCACGACCCTGGAGTTCCTCTCGCCGTTCCTGTTGAGAGGGCCTCCTCTTGAGATGCGACGGGAATGCCGGGAACTCTTTCCCGACGAAGCAGGGAAAGGATCCCTCATCTCGAGCTACGAGGCGGAAACGGGGCTCCTCTGGATGTGGGCGGGACCCTCGTGATTCCTCTCGAGTGGAGACGGCTAGGTCGGGGAACTTCTTGATTTGCACCAAGGGTGTGAAGGACCCTTTCGAAGTTCCAGAGGTGAGGTGTGATCAGCCTCGAGACGCCTCAGCGGAAATGGGCCTCATCTCGCCTGGAGGGGAGAACCTCCTGGACTTTCGCGAGTTGCGGCATGTCTTCTCGAGTTACGACGGGGACCACAGGGACCCGCTCTGGTGGCCTCAGGAAAGGCCAGTCCACATGCGTGTTGCTAGGGGACCTCTCGGGATTCCTCTCCCGTCCATGCCGGGGCCTCAGTCCTTGTGTGGAGTCGGGGCCGGAACCTGAGGATTCCTCTCCAGTGTTGCCATGGATCTTGGGGCGCTTCTGAGTCTCCCCAGGGGAGTCAGGCCTCGTCTCGAGTGGGGGCATGCACGTGCGCTTTCCTCCCGAGCTGCAGCAGTAGTGTCACGCTTCCTGTCACATGGATCAAGGGATCTGTGGCTTTCCCTCGAGGCTGTCCCTCGAGGCTTTCCCACGAGGCTTTCCCACAGGGCTGTGCCACGTGCCACCTTGGTGTGAGTCGATCCTCGGCGTGAAAGACGAGCCGGTGAAGGGAAAAGAGGTTCCTCTGGAATGGACTGAGACATCTGGGGGACTCTTGGAATGGTGGCACGACCCTGGAGTTCCTCTCGCCGTTCCTCTTGAGAGGGCCTCCTCTTGAGATGCGACGGGAACGCCGGGGACTCTTTCCCGAAGAAGCAGGGAAAGGATCCCTCATCTCGAGCTACGAGGCGGAAACGAGGCTCCTCTGGATGTGGGCGGGACCCTCGTGATTCCTCTCGAGTGGAGACGGCTAGGTCGGGGAACTTCTTGATTTGCACCAAGGGTGTGAAGGACCCTTTCGAAGTTCCAGAGGTGAGGTGTGATCAGCCTCGAGACGCCTCAGCGGAAATGGGCCTCATCTCGCCTGGAGGGGAGAACCTCCTGGATTTTCTCGAGTTGCGGCAGGTCTTCTCGAGTTACCACGGGGACCTCAGGGACCCGCTCTGGTGGCCTCAGGAAAGGCCAGTACCCATGCGAGTTGCTAGGGGACCTCTCGGGATTCCTCTCCCGTCCATGCCGGGGCCTCAGTCCTTGTGTGGAGTCGGGGCCGGAACCTGAGGATTGCTCTCCAGTGTTGCCATGGTTCTTGGGGTGCTTCTGAGTCTCCCCAGTGGAGTCAGGCCTTGTCTCGAGTGGGGGCATGCACGTGTGCTTTCCTCCCGAGCTGCAGCAGTAGTGTCACGCTTCCTGTCACGTGGATCAAGGGATCTGTGGCTTTCCCTCGAGGCTGTCCCTCGAGGCTTTCCCACGAGGCTTTCCCACAGGGCTGTGCCACGTGCCACCTTGGTGTGAGTCGATCCTCGGCGTGAAAGACGAGCCGGTGAAGGGAAAAGAGGTTCCTCTGGAATGGACTGAGACATCTGGGGGACTCTTGGAATGGTGGCACGACCCTGGAGTTCCTCTCGCCGTTCCTGTTGAGAGGGCCTCCTCTTGAGATGCGACGGGAACGCCGGGAACTCTTTCCCGACGAAGCAGGGAAAGGATCCCTCATGTCGAGCTACGAGGCGGAAACGGGGCTCCTCTGGATGTGGGCGGGACCCTCGTGATTCCTGTCGAGTGGAGACGGCTAGGTCGGGGAACTTCTTGATTTGCACCAAGGGTGTGAAGGACCCTTTCGAAGTTCCAGAGGTGAGGTGTGATCAGCCTCGAGACGCCTCAGCGGAAATGGGCCTCATCTCGCCTGGAGGGGAGAACCTCCTGGATTTTCTCGAGTTGTGGCAGGTCTTCTCGAGTTACGACGGGGACCTCAGGGACCCGCTCTGGTGGCCTCAGGAAAGGCCAGTCCCCATGCGAGTTGCTAGGGGACCTCTCGGGATTCCTCTCCCGTCCATGCCGGGGCCTCAGTCCTTGTGTGGAGTCGGGGCCGGAACCTGAGGATTGCTCTCCAGTGTTGCCATGGATCTTGGGGTGCTTCTGAGTCTCCCCAGGGGAGTCAGGCCTCGTCTCGAGTGGGGGCATGCACGTGCACTTTCCTCCCGAGCTGCAGCAGTAGTGTCACGCTTCCTGTCACGTGGATCAAGGGATCTGTGGCTTTCCCTCGAGGCTGTCCCTCGAGGCTTTCCCACGAGGCTTTCCCTCAGGGCTGTGCCACGTGCCACCTTGGTGTGAGTCGATCCTCGGCGTGAAAGACGAGCCGGTGAAGGGAAAAGAGGTTCCTCTGGAATGGACTGAGACATCTGGGGGACTCTTGGAATGGTGGCACGACCCTGGAGTTCCTCTCGCCGTTCCTGTTGAGAGGGCCTCCTCTTGAGATGCGACGGGAACGCCGGGAACTCTTTCCCGACGAAGCAGGGAAAGGATCCCTCATCTCGAGCTACGAGGCGGAAACGGGGCTCCTCTGGATGTGGGCGGGACCCTCGTGATTCCTCTCGAGTGGAGACGGCTAGGTCGGGGAACTTCTTGATTTGCACCAAGGGTGTGAAGGACCCTTTCGAAGTTCCAGAGGTGAGGTGTGATCAGCCTCGAGACGCCTCAGCGGAAATGGGCCTCATCTCGCCTGGAGGGGAGAACCTCCTGGATTTTCTCGAGTTGCGGCAGGTCTTCTCGAGTTACGACGGGGACCTCAGGGACCCGCTCTGGTGGCCTCAGGAAAGGCCAGTCCCCATGCGAGTTGCTAGGGGACCTCTCGGGATTCCTCTCCCGTCCATGCCGGGGCCTCAGTCCTTGTGTGGAGTCGGGGCCGGAACCTGAGGATTGCTCTCCAGTGTTGCCATGGAACTTGGGGTGCTTCTGAGTCTCCCCAGGGGTGTCAGGCCTCGTCTCGAGTGGGGGCATGCACGTGCGCTTTCCTCCCGAGCTGCAGCAGTAGTGTCACGCTTCCTGTCACGTGGATCAAGGGATCTGTGGCTTTCCCTCGAGGCTGTCCCTCGAGGCTTTCCCACGAGGCTTTCCCACAGGGCTGTGCCACGTGCCACCTTGGTGTGAGTCGATCCTCGGCGTGAAAGACGAGCCGGTGAAGGGAAAAGAGGTTCCTCTGGAATGGACTGAGACATCTGGGGGACTCTTGGAATGGTGGCACGACCCTGGAGTTCCTCTCGCCGTTCCTGTTGAGAGGGCCTCCTCTTGAGATGCGACGGGAACGCCGGGAACTCTTTCCCGACGAAGCAGGGAAAGGATCCCTCATCTCGAGCTACGAGGCGGAAACGGGCTCCTCTGGATGTGGGCGGGACCCACGTGATTCCTCTCGAGTGGAGACGGCTAGGTCGGGGAACTTCTTGATTTGCACCAAGGGTGTGAAGGACCCTTTCGAAGTTCCAGAGGTGAGGTGTGATCAGCCTCGAGACGCCTCAGCGGAAATGGGCCTCATCTCGCCTGGAGGGGAGAACCTCCTGGATTTTCTCGAGTTGCGGCAGGTCTTCTCGAGTTACGACGGGGACCTCAGGGACCCGCTCTGGTGGCCTCAGGAAAGGCCAGTCCCCATGCGTGTTGCTAGGGGACCTCTCGGGATTCCTCTCCCGTCCATGCCGGGGCCTCAGTCCTTGTGTGTAGTCGGGGACGGAACCTGAGGATTGCTCTCCAGTGTTGCCATGGATCTTGGGGTGCTTCTGAGTCTCCCCAGGGGAGTCAGGCCTCGTCTCGAGTGGGGGCATGCACGTGCGCTTTCCTCCCGAGCTGCAGCAGTAGTGTCACGCTTCCTGTCACGTGGATCAAGGGATCTGTGGCTTTCCCTCGAGGCTGTCCCTCGAGGCTTTCCCACGAGGCTTTCCCACAGGGCTGTGCCACGTGCCACCTTGGTGTGAGTCGATCCTCGGCGTGAAAGACGAGCCGGTGAAGGGAAAAGAGGTTCCTCTGGAATGGACTGAGACATCTGGGGGACTCTTGGAATGGTGGCATGACCCTGGAGTTCCTCTCGCCGTTCCTGTTGAGAGGGCCTCCTCTTGAGATGCGACAGGAACGCCGGGGACTCTTTCCCGACGAAGCAGGGAAAGGATCCCTCATCTCGAGCTACGAGGTGGAAACGGGGCTCCTCTGGATGTGGGCGGGACCCTCGTGATTCCTCTCGAGTGGAGACGGCCAAGTCGGGGAACTTCTTGATTTGCACCAAGGGTGTGAAGGACCCTTTCGAAGTTCCAGAGGTGAGGTGTGATCAGCCTCGAGACGCCTCAGCGGAAATGGGCCTCATCTCGCCTGGAGGGGAGAACCTCCTGGATTTTCTCGAGTTGCGGCAGCTCTTCTCGAGTTACGACGGGGACCACAGGGACCCGCTCTGGTGGCCTCAGGAAAGGCCAGTCCCCATGCGTGTTGCAAGGGGACCACTCGGGATTCCTCTCCCGTCCATGCCGGGGCCTCAGTCCTTGTGTGGAGTCGGAGCCGGAACCTGAGGATTCCTCTCCAGTGTTGCCATGGATCTTGGGGTGCTTCTGAGTCTCCCCAGGGGAGTCAGGCCTCGTCTCGAGTGGGGGCATGCACGTGCGCTTTCCTCCCGAGCTGCAGCAGTAGTGTCACGCTTCCTGTCACGTGGATCAAGGGATCTGTGGCTTTCCCTCGAGGCTGTCCCTCGAGGCTTTCCCACGAGGCTTTCCCACAGGGCTGTGCCACGTGCCACCTTGGTGTGAGTCGATCCTCGGCGTGAAAGACGAGCCGGTGAAGGGAAAAGAGGTTCCTCTGGAATGGACTGAAACATCTGGGGG
The DNA here is from genome assembly GCF_023091745.1 of Budorcas taxicolor. Taxonomy (NCBI): domain Eukaryota; kingdom Metazoa; phylum Chordata; class Mammalia; order Artiodactyla; family Bovidae; genus Budorcas; species Budorcas taxicolor. The sequence goes on along the minus strand of NW_026292783.1, from coordinate 1,866 downwards.
ACTCTTGGAATGGTGGCACGACCTTGGAGTTCCTCTCGCATTTCCTGTTGAGACGGCCTCCTCTTGAGATGCGACGGGAACGCCGGGAACTCTTTCCCGACGAAGCAGGGAAAGGATCCCTCATCTCGAGCTACGAGGCGGAAACGGGGCTCCTCTGGATGTGGGCGGGACCCTCGTGATTCCTCTCGAGTGGAGACGGCTAGGTCGGGGAACTTCTTGATTTGCACCAAGGGTGTGAAGGACCCTTTCGAAGTTCCAGAGGTGAGGTGTGATCAGCCTCGAGACGCCTCAGCGGAAATGGGCCTCATCTCGCCTGGAGGGGAGAACCTCCTGGATTTTCTCGAGTTGCGGGAGGTCTTCTCGAGTTACGATGGGGACCTCAAGGACCCGCTCTGGTGGCCTCAGGAAAGGCCAGTCCCCATGCGAGTTGCTAGGGGACCTCTCGGGATTCCTCTCCCGTCCATGCCGGGGCCTCAGTCCTTGTGTGGAGTCGGGGCCGGAACCTGAGGATTGCTCTCCAGTGTTGCCATGGTTCTTGGGGTGCTTCTGAGTCTCCCCAGGGGAGTCAGGCCTCGTCTCGAGTGGGGGCATGCACGTGCGCTTTCCTCCCGAGCTGCAGCAGTAGTGTCACGCTTCCTGTCACGTGGATCAAGGGATCTGTGGCTTTCCCTCGAGGCTGTCCCTCGAGGCTTTCCCACGAGGCTTTCCCACAGGGCTGTGCCACGTGCCACCTTGGTGTGAGTCGATCCTCGGCGTGAAAGACGAGCCGGTGAAGGGAAAAGAGGTTCCTCTGAATGGACTGAGACATCTGGGGGACTCTTGGAATGGTGGCACGACCCTGGAGTTCCTCTCGCCGTTCCTGTTGAGAGGGCCTCCTCTTGAGATGCGACGGGAACGCCGGGAACTCTTTCCCGACGAACCAGGGAAAGGATCCCTCATCTCGAGCTACGAGGCGGAAACGGGGCTCCTCTGGATGTGGGCGGGACCCTCGTGATTCCTCTCGAGTGGAGACGGCTAGGTCGGGGAAATTCTTGATTTGCACCAAGGGTGTGAAGGACCCTTTCGAAGTTCCAGAGGTGAGGTGTGATCAGCCTCGAGACGCCTCAGCGGACATGGGCCTCATCTCGCCTGGAGGGGAGAATATCCTGGATTTTCTCGAGTTGCGGCAGGTCTTCTCGAGTTACGACGGGGACCTCAGGGACCCGCTCTGGTGGCCTCAGGAAAGGCCAGTCCCCATGCGAGTTGCTAGGGGACCGCTCGGGATTCCTCTCCCGTCCATGCCGGGGCCTCAGTCCTTTTGTGGAGTCGGGGCCGGAACCTGAGGATTGCTCTCCAGTGTTGCCATGGATCTTGGGATGCTTCTGAGTCTCCCCAGGGGTGTCAGGCCTCGTCTCGAGTGGGGGCATGCACGTGCGCTTTCCTCCCGAGCTGCAGCAGTAGTGTCACGCTTCCTGTCACGTGGATCAAGGGATCTGTGGCTTTCCCTCGAGGCTGTCCCTCGAGGCTTTCCCACGAGGCTTTCCCACAGGGCTGTGCCACGTGCCACCTTGGTGTGAGTCGATCCTCGGCGTGAAAGACGAGCCGGTGAAGGGAAAAGAGGTTCCTCTGGAATGGACTGAGACATCTGGGGGACTCTTGGAATGGTGGCACGACCCTGGAGTTCCTCTCGCCGTTCCTGTTGAGAGGGCCTCCTCTTGAGATGCGACGGGAACGCCGGGAACTCTTTCCCGACGAAGCAGGGAAAGGATCCCTCATCTCGAGCTACGAGGCGGAAACGGGCTCCTCTGGATGTGGGCGGGACCCTCGTGATTCCTCTCGAGTGGAGACGGCTAGGTCGGGGAACTTCTTGATTTGCACCAAGGGTGT